>NC_072473.1:102993694-104282028 GCF_027574615.1 Eptesicus fuscus
GTTTATAGCAGAATTGTTTGCAAGAGTAAATCATTTGTAGTCAACATGAATGACCATGGACACTAGAATAAGTAAGTAGATCATGGCATATCATACAATCAAATACTAGATAGAAATTAAAATGAATGATCCAGAGCTGTCCATATCAACATCAGTTAATCTCACAAGAAACACATTGCAGGATAGATACAATATAATTGCATTTGTAAAGTTTTAAAATATATAAAACAAAATATAAAGGATAATTTATAGTAAAGGTATATGGGTATGATGGATAGTGATTAACACCAAATTAAGTATGAGTGGGGGAAGAGAAGGAATGGATGAGTGTTGGTACTTGGAAGTTTATGATATTATTCTCTGTACATTTTTATATGTCTGAAATATTTTACACTAAAAAATTCTGCTCACCTTAATTCAGTACTGGAAAAGTAAAATATAATACCTTGTCCCTGATGACTGAAATGTAGTAAAACCCTGTGCCAAACTTACCTTTCATACATGCCTGTGGAAATTTTTAAAATCTTTATGCCAGCTGAAAATAACAGTTAAGAACTCTTTTCTGCAGTCTTTATAAATAAATTACAAATTACTATGAACTAACTACCAGCAGAAAACTACCACAGAATAAACCTTCATTGACTTAACAATGTGTGAAAGTGTTGTGTATGAAAAATATTTGCACTTAAGGAAATATTTTATTTTACTGAATACTACCTGTTGCCATCTGAGAACAATTTTAAAGGTCTGATATTCAATATTTTTGGTTCATGAACATTTAGCTTCCTTGAACAACTTTACATTTTAATTTATAGTATATTTAGTACCCACTCAATAATTGAGTAGCAGGACTATAAAAATGATGAATTTTTAATCAAATAATTAGATTGTGTTCATTGGTATGTTGGTAAATGTTAAACAACTGGGTCTCTTTAATAGTATGTATTTGTAGCATCTGTCAATATTTATGGTGTAAATCTACCATGGCAGATTTGAAACTATTGACATTAAGTCTTTGAACTGGGAGTTGGAAAGAGATGTGCAAAATTGGCATTTAGGAGTTTCTAAAGCCTGTTCCAGCATACCACTGATTCTGTCTGTCTTATGAAACAGATATAGTGCTAGGCCCATAGTAAGTGTTTAGTAGAATTCCTTTTTGGAGTATGCTAAGATTTATGAAATATAACCCAACTTTAGGTAATGTGTAGCTATCATTTTAGTATATATGTTACCCAAATTTACATTTTCTAAACTAAGGAAGCAGAGATTCTGATCTTAAGCATGATCATCTAGAACTCTAGAAACAGCATATAGAAGATAGTATGGACAGTGAAAAATATTGGAGGTGTATTGAGAGAAATTAAATATTATTGGCCAAGAATGAAAGTTTAATTCAGATATAAAACTTGAAAATCCAAATGAAACCCAAGAGCTGACTCAAAAAAAACAACAACAAGGTATAACAACAAAATACCTATCAAGATGAAGATACAAAGCATAGACAAAAGAGGTTACTACAGCTCTGGAGAACACAAACAAAAGCAATAAATGTTTAACAGGAGAAAAAAATGCCAGGGCTATAACCATAGCCTTTTCAGCTAATATATATTTTTTTACATTTACTGGAAATTAGTGATAACTTCTTTTTATATCCTTGGCAGGAAATGGATATAGGAGGTTTCTCTATTTGTCTACCTCCCCTCCTGTGGCATATTCCATTATGTGTTCAGGATGACTATCTCATTCCTACCTTAGATGACTGAGTTTTGCACCGATGTGGTCAGTAATAGCATTTTTCATTTATACATTGGATCATTAACAAGCATGCACTGAGTTTCTCAGAGACTTGTTGCATTCTTGAGTTGAGTTTTAATATGAAAATGCATGCTTATTTTTGTAATATATTCCAAGAGGGAAATAAATTTTTATATGTAGATATTTAGTGAAGCATGTAATGTATAAATCATGAGACTTCTTTTTCTTTATGAGGTCAGTACTTAATCCACTTCATGGTTATTGATCTGGAGAAGCTAAATGCTACAGGATTTCTAAAAGTTTAAGAATGACAACATCCAGGAGATTTACTATGTTGGAAACTTTTTTTTAAAAAATATTTTATTGATTTTTTTACAGAGAGGAAGAGAGAGGGATAGAGAGTTAGAAACATCGATGAGAGAGAAACATGGATCAGCTGCCTCTTGCACAACCCCTAGTGGGGATGTGCCCACAACCAAGGTACATGCCCTTGACCGGAATTGAACCTGGGACCTTTCAGTCCGCAGGCCGACGCTCTATCCACTGAGCCAAACCGCTTTCGGCAATGTTGGAAACTTTTTATAGATTAGGATCTCGTATTTAACATTGCAATGAAGCAACTTTTTAAAAGGAAGTCTTTAGAATCAGGACTATCTCTGTTCCTATTTTTATTCATCTCTCAACTAAGAAAAATATTGGAGGTGTATTGAGAGAAATTAAATATTAATTTGTCAGAATCCCAGCTCCAGTGGGTTTTTGAAGCTTTCTTTCAAACCTCAAGCAATAGCTTCTGGAGTAGCCTGCTGTCTCTGTGCTGCATATGTCTTACCCAGTAGAGTTACAATGAAGTGAGTTGAAATGTTGCTTGAATGACTGTGTGCCAGATGACACTGACAAACATGCTCTAAAAGTCAAATGTAACATATGACAGTGCTCACAGATGGGTTAAAAGCCAGACGCCAGCAGCATAGGTTCATTCCACGTGTATTTACTGAGTTCCTGCTATGAGTCAGAGACTATAGCTCCAGTCTGTTATTTGACTGCCACTCTGCTTTTCAGGCTATCTGTTGGTCTTCTTGATTTGGTCACCTGTTTGTCAATTATCACTATTGAGAATCCTAGGCAGTTTTCAGTCCAGGTTTGCTGAAGGGATTACCACCAATGCAGAATTCTCCAGCTGCTCTAAAAATATAAACAGTGCTCCAATTGAAAGCACTATACTGTCATAGTATGGAGTGGGAGACCTGAGTTCTAGTCTTGGCTCTGCAACTGTTATTTTGGGCCTGGCCTTACTTGGCTTCAATGTCCTCCTCTGTTAAATGGGCCGAGTGGTTTGTATAGTGTCTAAGGGACTTTGCAGCTCTGACATATGTAGATCAGATATTGTTAGATTGCATTAAAATGTTGTTGCAAAATTATAATGAAGCAGTTTTGTGAACTGGTCTGTCATGGTTAAGGAGAGTTGTGGAGAAAACCCATTCTTTTTTCCTTGGCAGAGAAAATTGGACTATACGTAGTTCCTGTTATCACTAAGCAACTAATATTCAGAAAGAATCAAAAGCAGTTATATTTAAACAGCAAGTTAAAATGACTGCACTATATTAACACACTTTTCTTGTAACTTCCAATACTGCAGCAGCATGCTTCATCCCATTTAGGTTAAGTAGCTACAGTGATTTTGAAAGCATTAATGATTCTTATATGACTGCAAATGTCCTAGGGTAGTGAGGGCCTGGCTCTGATGCCGCTGGCTCTTTGGTGGGCTTAAAGAACCCATATGTTTAATGTGGCAACATGCTACAGGTGGCTCATGATCAATTCAGTCATTGCCAAGCTCATAGAAAAATGGTTAGTTGGTTTAGAGAGTTAGGGGCCCAGGAGCTCTCCTTTTGCCACAGGGTAGATCAGTCATAGAAAGTGTAATGCCTAATAGTAAGATATGTACACATATAATACCTCAATAAAAATATTAAAAAAAAAAGTGTAATGCCATGCCACCACTGCTGCCTTTGTAAGGAATGGGTGGTTCCCATGGCAACAAGGCCAGGGTGGCTCACTTTTATGGATTGCAGAGCACTGGGTCTACAGACCTTTAGTCATTCAAATTTGAAGTAACTAGTTTCCATGCATTAATTAGTATCCTCCTTAAACCTAAGGTGGGCAATTAGTGTCATCTCCCTCTTTCCCTCCTTTAGCCAACAATAGAAGAACTGATTTATTTTATTTTATTTTTTCATGAAATCTCAATCCCACTCATTAGTTAAGTATGGCCTCTTTTCATGACACTCAATACAAGACTCATTCCTACTCTGGAATAAACATGGATTCAGATTCAGCTAACGTTTATTGAGCATCTACTATGTAGTAATGTAGTAGGCATTGACAAAGTAATTTACATACATTATTTTAGTTAACCCATAAAATATGTAACTCACAAATTTAATGAACACTATCGATGTGTGGAACACAGTAATCCCTCCTTGAATATTTTTAAATAAAGGAATATAATCAGATTATCAAGGTCAAAAAGGGCCTTTGGAAAGCATCTGTCAAACTATTTCATTATACAAATGGAGAAATCAAAGCAAAAAGGTGGATTGAATTATTCAAGACCATATTCTCAGCTATTTAAACTTGGTTGTCCCAGGTGGATCCACACAACCTCATATAAAAGTTGATTGCTAACAGAGCATCAAATCTCTGATGTGTTATATTGCTTTTGTACACATTCTTCTGGTTGTTTTTATGAATGTACTGTTTGGGATCCTTTTCTGTGAATGATTCAACAACAAACACATTTTGAGAAGTTAAAAAATACATTTATTGATATTTATTTTGAAAAATTAGAGTATTAACTGGAATAACTTGTAAGAAATCAGCAATAGTATGGCTTGGCTAGAGGGACTGATTCACATCAACCAAATTAAAAAAGCCAAGGTCTGAACCCAAAACACCAGTTTATTAATTCATAAAGGGAAATATTCTGTCTAACAGACTGAAGTACTTGTGCTGGTTGGTTAGCAACTCTCTAGAAAATTTAATATAGAAGTTTTGATTATAATAAAAAAAATGTTGCTTGGTGGGCATGAAACTAGAAAAGGAGGAGTTAGTTGGCCCATTGGAATGACATGTCTGTGAGACATTTCTACCCTTCTCCACTGTGGGGATACACTAATTAGAGGTACGTGATGCTCTTGTTCTCTGGTCTGGGCAACTTCTTTAGCCCTGGTTAGCACTGGAGACACACTGATGAATTCTTCCTTGCTGACTCTACTAGTTCTAGACTGCAAACTGATCTCTTTCTGTTAACATTTTTTAGCTTTCTTAGTTACAATACTATCTCAGTTTGAATTCATAGAACCATCTCTAGTCAGAACTCCATAACAATACAATTACAAGGTTGTAGGCAACTATTCTGATAAGTCATCCTTTCCATTATGTATGTATTTAATAATGTGACTCTCTGAGAGGAACTTTCCCCCTAAGTTCTTTAGGCCTTCATCCCTATGCTCAGATAAGCAAATCCAAGACTAAACTGAAGGTAAGTCTGGGTTTGATAGACACATATCATTGTGCATACCAGTAAAACAGTATTATGCTTCCCTTACCTCCTCTATGTGTAGGGAAAAGAGGAGAGAGAAAGAGAAAAACTGATTGAGAGATTAGAGTTGTAAAAGATAAAGGATGCAGATATAAGAGTACAGAAAAAGAAGTAGTGTTTCTGATGAGTTTTAACCTGTCAGATGTTCCTGTGTTCTTCCTTTATGAGTGTGCTGTTGGACTTGTGATGGACTAGACCAAATATCCTGGATATGATCTAATACATATTGATGTTTTGGTGGGAGAAGTAAGATATATCTGGAACATGGAATGCTGCTAAGGAGGGAGAATCAGGGAGGTGCTGGTGGAGAAATATAATGCCTGATGATCAGAATGAAGAAAATAACTTCACAATTTTTCATGGTCACAAATTATTACCACAGTATATTTCTCAAGTGATTACATTTTCTAATTTACTTATTCTACAAAATATCAATTGTAGATAGATTTCTCCCCATAAAGAGAAAAAGCAATATTCACGGAATGTATATGTTCAAATCTCGATGAAAGGGGAAAGTGATTAGTTAATAAAAGACCTTGTTCATTTTTAATCCCAAATATGTGAACCTTGGAGATACATTTTTAAGTGAGCTTTGTTTTTTCCTTAATCCAGTTAACATACCGGGATACCTTGGTATATATTCCATATTTTCCTTTCACTGCACACTCTTCACCCCAGCTAATAATTCCAGTTAAGAAACTGATTCCTTCCACTTCAGTAACATGGGGTCCCCCACTATCTCCTTGGCATGAATCTTTACCTCCCTCATGGAAGCCAGCACAGAACATGTTATTATAGATGGTGAACTTTGTGGAGCGAAGGCATGTGGCTCGGTCAACAAGGGGAACTTTAAGGTATTGAAGAATTGAAGCTGATCTCCCTCTGTTGAAGACTTTTCCCCAGCCACTCACATAGCCAGACCCAAATCTGAGGAAGATGTTTGTGTAATCCCTGTCAGCGATGCAAATAGGTGTTACATAGCTGTTTAGCATTAAAGGTTCATCCAGTTCCAGAAGGGCAATGTCATGGCTGTACTTATTAATAGTTGCGTTGTAGTTGTGGTGAGGGATAACACGAATCACACTTCGCCTTTGCTCTGTAGGTTCGTCCTTCTCGGTGTTATGTTCACCTATTGAAAACATTTCTTTTTCAGTCACTGTGTTTCTCATAGAGACACACATTCTCCAAGTGTCCACCTAGCATCACTTACTTAACTGGTATTTCACCCATTGGAAACAAATTTTTCTTCAGTCACAAATAGCCTTTCACATAAAGAAACAGATTTTCAAAGTGTCCACTTGGCATCACTGAATTAATTGGCAGCCAAGTGTCAAAGTTCTCAATCTTACATTGGTATGATTTAGATAAAATGTAATGAGGGCCAATGAATACTTTTTAGATCAAAAAGTGGTTCAGGACCCAATCATAGAGATGGTTCTGTTCACCCTTGCTGTTAAAAGTCTTACATTGTTCACATGTGATAATGAACCTACTTCTCATGAATTTTATTCTAGACTTTCTCAATTTCAAATATTTTGATTCCTTTTTGCTCACAGATAATACATTCATTTGGCCATTCATTCAAATGTTAGAGGGCCCACTACAGGTTGTACCAGGCACTAGAGTTACAAAGATCAGTGTTATGACACAGCTTTTGAGAAGGCTCAGTCTGGTAGGGAAATGGAGACATCAGTAAATAATTGTTCCCTACTGAAGTGAGTACTAATAAAGGTATAACAAAGAACTCTGGAAAAGTTAGAGGACGAAGCAAGTTGGGTTTTGAAAACATGGCCCCTCTACCACTAGCCCAAGTTATTTAACAATTATCCTATTAGACCTTCATAAAATATGATATACTAGTCTTATAGAAGATGTGGTGATGCTGTAGAGTACTATCCTTATTTACTTACCTGCAATAATGGTAATTTTAACACCAGGTTTGATACAGTGGGCTGCAGTTACGACCCATTTTTCATTAACAATGGAACCTCCACAGAATCCTTCAATTTTATCATGCAGAAGGACCTGTGGAAACAAAATTATGAATCTTATTACAAATATATTTGATTCAAAACTAACTAAATATTGTGTGCTGTTTATAGGAGTGGGCAAAAGTTGGCTTCTAGGTGCTTGCTGGCAGACCTAGTATTGTAGATGAATTAGTATTTCTGGAGGATAATTAAAAAAGCAATTTCTATAACTGTCTTGAAAAGAATATGCAGTGAGAGCCCGGGGGAGACTCTGGATGAGGCCAGTATGAGGGAACTGCTTCTTTTGGAGATCTGGGGCCCTCTGATTCCATTTCCAGGTGCATCAGATTCACTGATTGCAATAATTGTACATTGAGACATGCACTGACTTGACTCCTTGAGATCAGTAATTATTATTGAGTATCCTGTCCCTGCATAAGGAAATACTTTTTGCTGCAGGTTATTAGAAGAAAAAAAGACATTGATTTATTTTATTTTGTTATTATCCTATCTAATAATAGACAAATATGCAAATTGACCACAACTCCAACACACCCACAAGCCACGCCCACCATCCAATCAGAGCAAGCATGCAAATTAACCCAAACCAAGATGGCTACAGCCACAGAGAGCAAGGTTTCCTAGGTAACAGAGGAAGCCAAGCTTTCACCTGCCCTTGCCAGGCCTAAGCCTCCACTCAAGCTACAAAGTTTCAATTATAGAAGGTAAACAAATTCAAACAAATGGCGGCAGAATGGAGCTTGAGAGAGCAGGCCAGGGTTGCCGCCAGCAACAGGGGAAGCAAAGCTTTCCGCACACACTGGCCGGGCCCACCCGCTTAAGGCAACAAAGTTTCAGTTATAACCCCAACAGAAATGGCTGCCGGCTGCAGAGGGAGCCCCAGGCTTGGCTCTGCTCCAGGCTACAAAGTTTCAATTGTAGAAGGAAAATAAATTCCAGATACCAGGGCCTCCGCTTGGGTTGACAGGGGACTTGGCTGACCTGCAAACCACCACAGGCCCCTAGCTCATGCCGCCCCACACCACAAGGGAACCCCCACCTGATCCAGAACGACCTTCAGGGCAAACCAGCTGGCCCCCACCCCTGTACCAGGCCTCTATCCTATCTAATAAAAGAGTAATATGCATATTGATCATCACTGCAACACACAATATAGCTGCCCCATGTGGTCAAAGATCCTGCCCCCATGTGGACACAAGATGGCCACTACAAGATGGCCAGCAGGAGAGGACAGTTGGAAGGCACCCTGCCTGCAAGGGAGGGCAGTTGAGAGGGACCAACCCTGCAAGAGAGGACAGTTAGGGGTGACCAGGCTGGCAGAGGAGGGAAGTTGGGGGCAAACAGGCTGGCAGCAGAGTGGTTAGGGGGTGATCAGGCTTGCAGGCAGAAGCAGTTAGGGGCAATCAGGAAGGCAGGCAGGCAAGCAGTTGGGCGCCAGCAATCCTGGATTGTGAGAGGGATGTCCGACTGCCCGTTTCGACCCGATCCCAATGGGATCGGGCCTAAACCGGCAGTCGGACATCCCTCAAGGGGTCCCATATTGGAGAGGGTACAGGCTGGGCTGAGGGACAACCCCCCTCCGTGCACGAATTTCGTGCACCGGGCCTCTAGTTTTTTAAATAAATCTTTATTGTTCAGATTATTGCAATTGTTCCTCTTTCTTGCCCCAATAGCTCCCCTCCGCCCGGTTCCCACCCCAACCTCTACCTTTACCCACCCCCCCCCGACTGTCCTCATCCATAGGTGTAAGATTTTTGTCCAGTCTCTTCCCGCACACGCCACACCCCTTTCACCAAGAATTGTCAGTCCACTCCCTTTCTATGCCCCTGATTCTATTATATTCACGTTTATTCTGTTCATCAGATTTTTTATTCACTTGATTTTTAGATTCACTTGTTGATAGATATGTATTTGTTGTTCATAATTTTTATCTTTACCTTTTTCTTCTTTCTCCTCTTCTTACAGAATACCATTCAGCATTTCATATAATACTGGTTTGGTGGTGGTGAACTTCTTTAGCTTTTTCTTATCTGTAAAGCTCTTTATCTGACCTTCAATTTTAAATGATAGCTTTGCTGGGTAGAGTAATCTTGGTTGTAGGTTCTTGCTATTCATCACTTTGAATATTTCTTGCCACTCCCATCTGGCCTGCATAGTTTCTGTTGAGAAATCAGCTGACAATCGTATGGGTGCTCCCTTGTAGGTAACTGTTTTTCTCTTGCTGCCTTTAATATTCTCTCTTTGTCTTTTGCCCTTGGCATTTTAATTATGATGTGTCTTGGTGTGGTCCTCTTTGGATTCCTTTTGTTTGGGGGTTCTGTGTGCTTGCTGGACTTGTAAGTCTATTTCTTTCACCGGGTGGGGGAAGTTTGCTGTCATTATTTCTTCAAATAGGTTTTCAGTATCTTGATCTCTGTCTTCTTCTGACACCCCGATAATTTGGATGTTGGGACGCTTGAAGTTGTCCCAGAGGCTCCTTACACTATCTTCAATTTTTTGGATTCTTTTTTCTTTTTGCTTTTCCGGTTGGGTGTTTTTTGCTTCTTTGTATTTAAAATCTTTGACTTGATTCTTGTGGTCCTCTAGTCTGCTGTTGGATCTCTGTATATTATTTTATATTTCAGTCAGTGTATGTTTAATTTCTAGTTGGTCCTTTTTCATATCCTCGAGGGTCTCACTAAATTTATTGGCCTTTCTAGAAAATTCTTGAAAAACCTTATAACCGTGGTATTGAATTCTATATCCAGTTGTTTCCTTTCCTCCATTTCTTTCTTTTGTGAATTGTTTCGTTGTCTCCACATTTTGGCTGCTTCCCTGAGTTGATAGAGTGGCTTTGTGTGCTAGGTGTCCTATAGGGCCCAGTGGCTCAGCCTCCCCAGTTACCTGAGGTGGACACTCTTAGTGCACCCCTTCCTGGGCTGTGTGCACAGTCTTTTTTTCCCCATTTTTTATTAAGGTATTACATGTGTACATATCTTCCCATTGCCCCCTCACCCACCCCACTCCCATACATGCCCTCACCACCCAATGTCTTGCGTCCATTGGTTATGCTTATATGCATGCATACAGGTCCTTCAGTTGATCCCCCTCCTCTCCCTAAACTTCCCACTGAAATTTGACAGTCTGTTTGGGGCTTTACTGCCTGTGTATCTATCTTTTTGTTCATCAGTTTATAATGTTCTTTATTATCCAGAAATGAGTGAGATCATGTGGTATTTTTCTTTCATTAACTGGCTTATTTCACTTAGCATAATGCTCTCCAGTTGCATCCAGGTTGCTGCAAATGATAAGAATTCCTTATTTTTTATGGCAGCATAATATTCCATTGTGTAGATGTACCATAGTTTTCTGATCCAGTCATCTGCTGACGGGCACCTAGGCTGTTTCCAAATCTTAGCTATTGTAAATTGTGCATATATCCTTTCTGACTCGTATTTCTAGTTTGTTAGGATATATTCCTAGAAGTGGGATTACTGGGTCAAATGAGAATTCCATTTTTAATTTTTGAGGAAACTCCATACTGTTCTCCACAGTGGCTGCACCAGTCTGCATTCCCACCAGCAGTGCACGAGGGTTCCATTTTCACTGCATCCTCTCCAGCACTTGTTGTTTGTT
Organism: Eptesicus fuscus; assembly: GCF_027574615.1. Classification (NCBI taxonomy): domain Eukaryota; kingdom Metazoa; phylum Chordata; class Mammalia; order Chiroptera; family Vespertilionidae; genus Eptesicus; species Eptesicus fuscus. Next base: position 103,004,657 of record NC_072473.1, read on the forward strand.
GATTTGTTGATGATTGCCATTCTGACAGGTGTGAGATGGTTCCGCATTGTCATTTTCATCTCTCAGATAATTAGTGACTTTGAGCATGTTTTCATGTGTCTCTTGGCCTTCCTTCTGTCTTCATTCAAAAAGATTTTATTTAGGTCTGTTGCCCATATTTTTATTGGATCATTTATCTTCTTTTATTAAGTTATATAGGTTGCCTGTAGATGTTGGAGATTAAACCTTTATAGTGATAACATTTGCAAATATGTTCTCCCATAGAGTGGGCTTTCTTGTTGCTTTGTTGATGGTTTCTTTTGCTGTGCATAAGCTTTTTATTTTGATGTAGTCCCATTTGTTTATTTTCTCTTTAGTTTCCATTGCCCTAGGAGCAGTATCACTGAAGAAGTTCTTTCAGCATATGTCTGAGATTTTGCTGCCTGTGGATTCCTCTAGTATTTTTATGGTTTTCCGTCTTATGTTTAAGTCCTGTATCCATTTTGAGTTTATTTATGTGTATGGTGTAAGTTGGTGATCTAGTTTCATTTTTTTGCATGTATCTGTCCAATGTTCCCAACATCATTTATTGAAGAGACTGTCTTGACTCCATTGTATGTTCATGCTTCCTTTGTAAAATATTAATTGTGCATAGTAGTTTGGGTTGATATTTGGATTCTCTATTCTATTCCATTGGTCTATATGTTTGTTCCTGTGTCAGTAACAGGCTGTTTTGAGAACAGTGGCTTTGTAATACAGCTTGAAATATGGTATTGAGATCCCACCTACTTTATTCTTCTTTCTCAGGATTGCTGTGGCTATTCGGGGTCTTTTTTTATTCCAGATGAACTTTTGGAGAGTTCTTTCAAGGTCTGTGAAATATGCCATTGGTATTTTAATGGGAAGTACATTGAATCTATAGATTGCTTTGGGTAGTATGGACATTTTAATGATGTTGATTCTACCAATCCATGAACATGGTATGTTCTTCCGTCTGTTTACGTCTTGCTCTAACTCTTTTTTCAGTGTCCTGTAGTTTTATGTGTATACATCTTTTACCTCCTTAGTTAAGTTTATTGCTAGGTATCTTAATTTTTTTGGTGTGATGGTAAATGGGATTGCTTTTTTAGTCTCTCTTTCTGTAAGTTCACTATTGGTATATAGAAATGCCATAGATTTCTTGGCGTTAATTTTGTATCCTGCAACATTACCGAATTCATTTATTAAGTGTATTAGTTTTTTGATGGAGTCTTTCAGGTTTTTTATGTACAATATCATGTCATCTGCAAATAAGGACAGCTTTATTTCTTCTTTTCCAATTTGGATGCCTTTTATTTCTTCTTCTTGTCTAATTGCAATGGCTAATACTTCCAGTACTATGTCAAACAGGAGTGGTGAGAGTGGGCATCCCTGTCTTGTTCCTGTTCTTAGGGGAAATGTTTTTAGTTTTTGTCCATTGAGTATGATGTTTGCTGTGGGTTTATCATTTATAGCTTTTATTATGTTGAGGTATGAGCCTTCTATTCCCACCTTGCTGAGAGTTTTTATCAAGAAAGGGTGTTGGATTTTGTCAAATGCTTTTTCTACATCAATTGATATGACTATGTGATTTTTATCTCTCAATTTGTTTATGTGATGTATCACGTTTATTGATTTGCGGATCTTGTACCATCCTTGCATTCCTGGGATAAATCCTACTTGGTCATGGTGTATGATCTTTCTGATGTACTGCTGTAGCCGATTTGCTAGAATTTTGTTGAGGATTTTGGCATCTATGTTCATGAGGGATATTGGTCTGTAATTCTCTTTCATTGTGTTGTCTTTATCTGGTTTTGGTATTAGGGTGATGCTGGCTTCATAGAAGGAGCTTGGAAGTGTTCCTTCTTCTTGAATTTTTTGGAATAGTCTGAGGAGGATAGGTTTTAGTTCTTCCTTGAGTGTTTGGTAAAACTCTCCTGTGAAGCCATCTGGCCCTGGGCTTTGGTTTGCTGTAAGCTTTTTGATGACCGCTTTAATTTCTTCCATAGTTATTGGACTATTGAGCTGTTTAGATTCTTCCTGATTGAGTTTTGTAAGGTTATATTTTTCTAGGAATATATCCATTTCCTCCAGGTTTTCCAGTTTGTTGGAATAGTGTCGTTCATAGTATTTTTTTCATAATTCTTTTTATTTCGGTGGGTTCTATTGTTATTTCACCTCTTTCATTTCTGATTTTCTTATTTGGGTCCTCTCTCTTTGCTTCTTGGTGAGCCTGGCTAGAGGTCCATCAATCTTGTTTATCCTTTCAAAGAACCAGCTCTTGGTTTTGTTGATCTTTTGTATTGTTTCTTTGGTTTCTATGTCGTTTATCTCTGCTCTGATCTTTATTATTTCCTTCCTTCTGGTTACACTGGACTTTTCTTGCTGCTCTTTTTCTAACTCTTTGAGTTGTAGGGTTAGGTAATTTATTACCATTGTTTCTTGTTTTTTGCAATAGGCTTGTAGAGCTATGAACTTTCCTCTCAGGACTGCTTTCTGTGTGTCCCATAGATTTTGGATTGTTGTGATTTCATTGTCATTTGAGGCCATGATGTTTTTTATTTCTTCCTTGATCTCTCTGGTAACCCAGTTATTGTTTAATAGCATGCTGTGTAGTCTCCATGTGTCTGATTTTTTTGGATTGTTTTTATTGCAGTTGATTTCCAGTTTTATGTCACTGTGATTTGAGAAAATGCTTGATATGATTTCTATCTTCTTGTATTTGAAGAGACTTTGCCTGTGACCCACTATATGGTCTATCTTTGAAAATGACCCATGTGCACTTGAGAAGAATGTATATTCTGTGGCTTTGGGGTGAAATGTTCTGAAGATGTCTATTAATTCATTCTGGTCTAGGGAGTCATTTAGGATTGATGATTTTTTGTTGATTTTTTGTTTAGAGGATTTGTCTAATGGTGATAGTGGGATGTTAAAGTCTCCTACTATGATTGTATTTCTGTCAATTTCTCCCTTGATATCCTCCAGGAGTTTTTTTTTTTTTTATGTATTTAGGTGATCCTGTATTGGGTGCGTTTATGTTTACCAGAATTATTTCTTCTTGTTGGATTGCTCCCTTTAGTATTATGAAGTGGCCTTCCTTATCTTTTGTTATGTCCTTCACTTTGAGATCTAATTTGTCAGATATAAGTATTGCTACCCCAGCTTTTTTTTCATTTCCATTTGCTGAGAAACATTTTTCCATCCCTTCACCCTTAGTCTGTGTGCATCCTTTTTTCTGAGGTGGGTTTCTTGTAGACAGCAGATATATGGGTCTTGTTTTCTTATCCAATCCGTTACCCTATGTGTTTTGTTTGGGGCATTTAATCCATTTACATTTATAGTTGTTATTGAAAGGTTCTTATTTGTCGCCATTTTTATTCTTTATCCCCGTGTTCTTTCTTCACTTCCTATTTTTTTTTTTTTTTTTTTTTTACAGCAGAACCTTTAGCATTTCTTGCTTTGCTGGTTTGGTGGTAATAAACTCCCTTAGTCCTTTTTTGTCTGTGAAGGTCCTCATTTCACCTTCAATTTTGATTGATAGCCTTGCTGGGTACAGTATTCTTGGATTCAGACCCTTCCATTGCATGACTTTTTATATTTCATTCCATTCCCTTCTGGCCTGATGAGTTTCTGTTGAGAAAACATTTGCTAATCTGATGGGGGATCCTTTGTAGGTAACTTACTGTCTCTCTCTGGTTGCTTTTTAGATTCTTACTTTGTTGTTGGTGTTTGCCAATTTAATTATAATGTGCCTTGGCGTTGGTCTTTTGGGGTTCATTTTGCTTGGGGCTCTGTGAGCTTCTTGGATTTGTGTGGGTTTTTTCTTTCCTATATCATGGAAGTTTTCTGTAATTATTTCTTAAAACAGGTTTTCTATTCCTTGTTCAGTTTCCTGTCCTTCTGGAAGCCCTATTATGTGGATGTTATTTCTTTTCGTGTTGTCCCAACGTTCCCTTATGATCTCCTCCTGGTTTTTAATTTGTTTTTTTTCTAGAAGCTGCTCTACTTGGGTATTTTTTCCTACCTTGTTTTCTAGCTCACTGATACGGTCCTCTGATTCTTCTAGTCTACTCTTATGCTTTCTATTGAGTTCTTTATAGCAGCGATGTCATTTTTCATTTCTTCCTGGTTCTTCTTCATTTCCTATTGGTTCTTACTCATATTGTCAAGTTTGTCTTCCATTCTTTTCAGCCACTTTATGACGATTTCTGTGAATTCTTTCTCTTACTGGTTGCTTGCCTCCATTTCGTTTACTTCTTTTTCTGGTGATGACTGCTTTTGTTTCATATGCGGGCTGTTCCTTTTTCTCCCCATGGTCTCTCTTCTCCGGGTATCTAGTTATGTAGTTCTCTCTCTCCTGTGTTGATTTAAAGGCATAAAATACAACACAACCAGGTACAATGCACAAGGCACTGAACAGGAAAGTATTTTGATATTAATTACCCCAAATAAAGGTGACCACCCAAGAAAGGAAAATTATGGGATAGGAGAGAAAGAAGAAGAGAGAGAGAAAAAAAGAAAGGATTGCCAAAATGAAATTGGGAAAAGGAAAAAAAAGTAAGATAGAAAAGAAAGAGAATGAGAAAGAAAAGTGGAACAAACTATATTTATGGGGAGAAAACTCCAATAGAACAGCCATGAATCCCAACAAATGCCAGCAATAAGTACCTGGAGATTAATACAAACTACAAATAACAACTAATATCAAGCGAGGCTAGGGAAAACAGAAGCAAAAAACAAACAAAAACAAAGCAAATAAGAAAACAAAACAAAAGAAAAGAATAAGCAAAACAATCTCACAAAATAGCATAAAAATCGATATAATCAACATTGAAGCAAATGACAACAAAAGGACAGAAAGAAAAACAATTTTTTGGATAGTGAAGACAGAGAAGAGATAGGTGTGTATGGACTTGGAGCAGAGGATTGGAAATTAGATATATAAGTAGGGTGAAATTTTAACGGGGTAAAAAGAAAGAATAGGGAAAATCTAAAGCAGGAAAAGGGTAAGAGAAACAGGACAACAAAAGGGGAAGTTTGCAAGAGAGTGATGGCATAAAGGTAGTGTTGAGATAGAGTAAAAAGATGCTAAAGGAGAGATGAAAATAGAATGTAGAACACTAATCCCAAAGTAATATAAAGAGAAAATAAAATGACACATTTTTTTAAAAAAGGTAAATTAGTAGTAGTAATAATACTGATTGAAAATAAAAATGTAATAATTAAAAAGGTAAAATCAAGTGAGGAAAAAATAAAAAAATAGTTTCTTAAGTAAAAGATGAAAAAAATAAAAAAAAAAAAATAAAATGTGCAGTAGTGAAGGTCATTCACTTCCTCTATTGTTTTGTTTGGCATGCCTGTTTCCCAGTCAGGACAGTATTGCAGTTCCCTGCATTCCACTGTTCCTCAGTGTTGTAAGCCAGTCCTGATTTTTAAGCAGGCATTGTGCCTTAATTTCTTGTATTCCTTTATTTGTGATTACACAAGAGTCAATGTGTGATTCAACCCCTGGGTGGCAGTGTTTCTGGATTGACCTCTGGTCTATAGGGCCTCTCTAGCCTGTGCTTGGATCCTGCTTTCCCTGTGGCACTCAATTCAGGTTTGTCGGAGTGGGCTTCCCCAGAGCTGGTTCTCCGATGGTCACTCCCCGCTCTGATACCCAGATTCCAGAAAAACAACTTTCTCCTGCAGTCTCCTAGTGTGTCCCCAACTGGGTGATCCTATGTAGTGGGCTTAGTAATCAGAAGCAAGGATTTGAAGAGGAAAAAGCGCAAGTGTGCGAATTCCGGGGCTGCGTGTAAGCCTGCGCAGTTCCTTTTTACCCCTTGGTTCTAAGCAGCCGGCACACTTTTAAAAAATTAGGCTGTCCTTTTGAGTCAGATCAAAATGGTTTGCTTTTAAGAGATCCCTTCTGTTAGCAGCTCTGAGGATCCCCTTCCACATTCACTGATCACGCCAGCCCCAACAGCCACGGATTTTTCAAGGCGCACACTTCCCCCGGTCCTCCAGCTCCCGCAGTGTGCATGTTTCTCTGTCTTGCCAGGACCAGAGACCTCACCTTATCCCAGGTGAAATCTGACCTTTCCTTGGTGGAGTGTAGAGCTCCTCTGAATTCGCGTGTTTGCGCCAATCGGGGACTGGTGTTCTGGGGTTTGCAGCTGTTCGGTGGGTGCCGCAGTTGTAGATTTTCAGGCAGCCGATAACATCCACTTTCTTATTCAAGATGGCGTGGTCTCCAGGAGGGAACCCAGCCGCAGTGGGGCCTGCCTGGTCAGGGGAGCCTCATCCAGCAGTCCCCCACCTTCTCCTGGAGTATAGCTGTCCCTTAACTTGCCAACAAACACTTTCTGTGCAACCCTCAGCTGTTCTTTCTATCTGCTCCAGTACAAGGCTTGGGACACTCTGTCTATTCCGCCGCCATTTTTTTTCTCCCCTATGTGCACAGTCTTGTTTTAGTTAAGTCTTGATTGTTGTTGGTATCACTTGGAGGACTTGACCTCCAGGCCAATTGGCTGTGAGGATCAGCTGTGTCTACTGTGGGAGAACTTCTGTGTTGGAGACACCCTTATGAGACAAGACTTGCTTCAGTGGGGCTTTGGTGCCCACTGAGTCTGCCCCCTGAGTGTGTCCCTTATGGATCTGAGTAATTGTAATCTGGATGGTCCTACTCTGACCCTTGGGTACACTGGCTCTTGGATCTTCAAGGAGTTGCTAATTTAGCCTCTGCCTGAGGCCACCCAGCAGGAGCTACAGAGAGATCTGCAGATTTCTCTTCTTTGTTTGGGTTTTGGAGGTGCCCAGGTGAGGCCCAGCTGTGAAGCAATGCAAGCTGTTGTGGGGCATTGGGCCTTCTTTTGGATGTTCTGGGTCTCACTGACTCAGCTGCAGTTTGTTAGGTAAGCTTAGAATTCAAAGGACCAGGCCATTCATATGCAAAAGCCTCTGAGCTCAGCTTGCATGGGGCGGAGTCTCAGGGCAGAGCAAACAGCTATGGCTTCCTGTCAGCCCTGCCCTAAGAGGCCCCTTGGTCTCATTGTCCCATGGTAATCCGGTAATTGCTGCAAGCATCTCTGAGAGAAAGCCACCCTCGAGTTTTGCCTGCTGCCAGACAGTCCAGTTTCTCCCCATATGAGTCTGGGTCCCCAGAGTCTTGCCTGGAACTGGACTTCACGGCAGTTGGGAGCTTTTGTCTCCCTCCCGCTTGAAAAAGCCAGCCACGTACTCAGTTGCCAGCTCTCTCTGCGTGTGCACCTGCCAGCCTCTCTCCGCGCACGCGCCTCCGTAACTCTGCCTTTACTTCTGCAGCTCCTCTGAGTCTCAGTGTGCTTTTCTCTTTCCTTCTAGTTGTAGAATTTCCACCCAGCCAGCCTTCCAGTGGTTCTGGATGATGTCCGTTTTGTCTTTTAGTTGTAGTTTTGAAATTGTTGTGCGAGGCAGCAGTTCAGGTATTTACCTATGCTGCCATCTTGGTTTCTCTCAAAACATTGATTTTTAAAGGAGATTTTTTTCAAGCCCTTTTAAAACAGGAATATTATGAAATGAGACCTATGGCCTCCATAACGGCTATGTTTATGGCCATACAGGCAATGAGGAACAGAAAGACTCATGAACTCCTTCCATTTTTCCTAACCATATTTGACTGCCCCTGGCTGGATGTGCCAGCTACCTTTGTCCTAAAAGTTCTATTTTTTGGGGGGGCACAGTGGATAAAACTGTTTGGGCGCTGCTATGAGCCCGTGCATTATTAGATCTCCTTCCATTTTTCCTAACCATATTTGACTGCCCCTGGCTGGATGTGCCAGCTACCTTTGTCCTAAAAGTTCTATTTTTGGGGGGGCACAGTGGATAAAACTATTTGGGCGCTGCTATGAGCCCGTGCATTATTAGATAAGAGGCTACCCCAGTCTTTCATCTGCACATTCATTGCATAATCAGAGTGGACAATGAATATTTTCACCACCTCAGTGACTAGATCATCTTGGAGAATTTCACTTCCAATGTAAGCAAGAGCCTTGATCCACCACTTAAGGAAGAAAGCTGAGAAGGTGAACACTAGAGGGCATACTCAACATTTGGTAAACCCTTTCTGGGAACTGACTAGCTTTTGTAAATAGATGCCCTTTTACTAAATAAAGTACACATAGCCCCATGTGTCAGCCCATTCATAAACTAGGGGAAGGAAATGGTCAGTTCCTTTCAATGTGAGTCTGAGAAGACCCTTGGGACAGTTTTAATGAGGATTCTTTTTGTCCTGAATTCAATTTACTGAACATCTAATAAATCCTTGACACTTAAGCACCAGCCTCCTACCTGGAGACCTATGGGGCTGACTCATTGTAAGTTTCTGACCCCCTTTCCATACTCTAGCTTTTCCTCTCATCCTAGCTGTTGCTTTTTATTTTGAAAAGTTGTAAAAATATAGGAGAACTCACATAATATAACGAACCCCAGTGTACCAACCACCTAGACTTAATAGTCTTCTTAAATATTTTAGAACATTTATTGGTTGCTTACAATGGAATAATAATTGTGCTAAGTGTTTTATCTACATCTAATACAACACATTGAGAGTGATATTAATATTTCCATTTTTAATGAGCTAACTGAGGTTTAGATATGCATGTTAATTACCCTAAGGTTAGTGGTGAAGCTAAGATGCAAACCCTAGTCTTCCTGGCTTCAGAATCTATGTTTCTAAGCATACAATATTTCTCCAAGTGTGGTTGGTGGACCAATTGCAGTAGAATCATCTAGGATGCTTGTAAAATGCAGATTTGGAGGCCCACCCAGGCTTAATAAGAATATTTAGGGGATGGAATGAGAGAAAAATGAAGATCTCTGGAAAATCCCTATGCATAATTAGATTTGAAAAATTCTGTTTCAGAATCCCCAATGGTTGGTGAACTATGTTTTAAAACTGCTCACTCTGATATGAATAACCCATGAACACAGACAATAGTATGGGGAAGACAGGGTGGGGTGGGGTGGGGTTGGGTGGAGGGGACAAAAAGGGAGAAAATAGGAGAAATCTATAATACTGTCAACAATAAGAAAAGTGCTCACTCTGGCCAGATATAGCTACGTAATTTGAGGGGCTCAGTGCAAAATGAAAATGCAGGACCCCTTTCCCCATTCAAAAGTCAGGAAAAATGGCATTGAAGACATTAAAATACAAATTTTTTCCTTTTCTTCGGTGGTTTCTGGCAACATATAAGGGTGTTTTTAATTTACTATTTAATGTCATGCTCCCTTAGGCATGAGGGATACATACGGGAGGGCAGATACTCACAGGTGCCCAGGGGCTGCATCTTGAAATTTAGCATGCAAGCATACATGCCCCATACCCTCCTCCCACCAGACTGATGCCCTGTGCTCCAGTAGTGGTAAGGGTAAATAAATCTTTCCTTGCCACTGGCCCACTGCAGCAATCAACCACAAAGGGAGGATTCCCAAGGGATTGCAATTTATATGCCAGAATGTGCTTAGTACTTGGAATAGAGGTGGGCAAGAGGCTCACTCCCACCATTCACCCTCCAAATGTTCTGTGACATTCTTGCTCCTGAGATGTCATGTGGGCAAGCCCCCTCCCAAGATGGCATAGGATATGTGCACCTGTACTTAACCTTTCCTGTGACTGTGTAGGAGGAGGATGACAGTGGTAGCTCTTGGGGATGAGGAGATGTGCTATGGGTTGGGGGTAGCAGTAGTCATTGGGCAAGTGTGAGAAAGGAGAGTCAGGGCTGTCTGAGGCACCAGGGGACATGGGATTGGGAAGTCAAGAATCCATTCCCTTGTGGTACTGAGAAGTGAGACCAGTGATTCAAGTATCAAGTCCCTAGCCCATGTATGCCCCATTGTCTCATTGGACTTGAGTTATAAAACACAAATGCAAAGCAGGGCCCTGTGCAACGTGCACTGGTCACAAGCTCACGAAACTGGCCCTGGCCCCAAGTGATTTTCATCATCAAACAAATTTGGACAATATTGTTCTATATTGGTCCTAATGGTTACAACTGAATACCTCTGTTCAAGTAACTGGGGTTAAGAATTCATTTCTGTATTAGAAATGAATTAGACATTTCTCAGCTTAATGGGCTAGTAAGGCCAGACTGAATGATATCCACAGCCCCTGGGCACAGAAGCTATGATGTAGCCAGTCTAATTCCAGCCAAAGACTTGCTGCCAGAGTTTCTATTGCTTTCTGGTGGATGATCAAGAAATACGGTTGTGTCCTTTTAAGCCTAAAGAGCCTAAATTTTAGCAAACATCTTTGCCAAGAAAAAGTCCTAAAATATATTCGTATTTAAAGATATCACAAAAGGCTTGGTTGTGGAATGTTTGCTTGACTATCTCAAGATCACAGCTATCTAAATATTAGCTATTTGGGGATGAGCTGTCTGCTTGACCAAGGACAAGTTCTTTTAAGACATACCTTTGGAGAATGATGGGAAAATGGGAAAGCGTATGTTCTGAGCAAGGCAACTGAGTTCTGACCTGTCAAACATTTTCATGTTTGTCATGACCTAACAGGAGCCTGTTTTCTTCCTTTCAGACACACACACAGGTACAAACCAAATACGTCAACATGAATCTACAAAATACACATCTGTTCTGATGCTCTTTATTGATAATGCCAACCCAGAGTAACAGCTGTTGCCTTGTTCACTTCCTAACCTTTTAACTTGAACCTGGCATTTCCCTGTGATTTTAGTAAACCTTTATTCTTCTTAAATAGCCACCTCCAGCTTTACAAAAATATTTTTCTGTTTGCATACTCATTTTCTCTCATATGAAAAGCAAAATCATTTCTGCATGATGTATAGCTTGTTATGCTCACAGATGTGATTCATCCAGCCCTAAGCTCTACTTCATTTTCCTGGGCACAGAGGCAATGCTCACTTTTGTTTTTTTAATAACTGGTTAACTAGACTAATGATTCAAATAGATTTCACCAGAAAACATGCTCAAAGTCACTAATCATCTGAGAGATGCAAATAAAAACGACAATGAGGTACCATCTCACACCTGTCAGAATGGCTATCATCAACAAATCAACAAGCGACAAGTGCTGGCCAGGATGTGGAGAAAAAGGAACCCTCGTGCACTGCTGGTGGGAATACAGACTGGTGCAGCCACTGTGGAAAACAGTATGGAGTTCACTTAAACCTTTTCTCTAACAGACTAAATCTTTCCAGTTCATTCAAACTGTTCATTACTCCAGATGAAAGTCAACTCTCTCAGTTTTTTTTTTTTTTGGGGGGGGGATTTCTTTACGTAAGTGGTTGCTTTATCTCCCACCCCTTTTTATGAAGCATCAGCATTTTGAACCACTCTTTTCTAGGTGGCATTGCTAAACAGTATTTTCTATTTCATTGTCATAGAATATTTTGGCCTTTGAAACCACAGCTGTTGCTTGCTTTCTCTTGATGCCTTGGGCTGCAGCAGGTGTGTTGCAGTTTTGTTTGCAATCAAATCAAGTAGTTCCACCCTGCACATTAACTGTGATGAGGTGGAGCTGGCTCTTCCACAAATGAGAGATTCTGGTTTGTTTCCTTTCTATTTCTTAGTCTAAAGTGACTTATATATACTCAAATGTATCTCATATTTTTGGGAGGTGACATCAGAGGAATGGCGGCATAAAGGTGGGTCTGTCCTCTTCCCCTAACATTTCAACAAAATAAATAGCTATAATTCAACAAAGAAGTCCCTGCTCAACACAGATGCATGCCGGAGAGACCTGCACACTGGAGCGACTAAGGTGGGCTCCTTGGAACAAGCGTGAAGATGAGAAGGGAGGGAATCCGAATGCGGCTAAAATAACCTTTCATGAGAAACTACATGGAGGTGGGTGGGGACAGTCCTCTGGTGAGGATGGAAACAACGCAGAAATATGACTGGGTCATTCTCAAGTATCCAAGAAAGTACATAAGCTCTTCACTTTTGGGGAAAAACTAAAACCTAGTACTTTGTAGATCCCCAGTCTGTAATCTTAATTCATATGAGTAAAATAGGGAGTGAACATGTGTGTGCACATGCGCATATATGTGGATAAGTGATCTTGAACATTCCAAATTATCTTAGCTTGGCTTGATTGGAAAGAGATAACAGGTACACTAACTACAAGTGTGCATTGAGGAGGACATGACAGATTTAAAATGATGTGTATCACTTATATCTTCTTCCTCACAGTACAACTATAACTGTCATCTAATAGTTTCTTTTGCTTAAAAGAAAAAAAAATAGCTTGCTAGAGTAAAATTTCTATTAGGAAAGACTTGCATTGTTCAAACATTGGCAAGCATCTGGCTTAAAAGGGGTGCATAGGGAACAGAGATTATGTGACTATACTGAGACTTAACAAAACCCCATATTTTTAGCTCTCATTTAAATATATTTGCCATTTCATTTCTGGGATGACAAGGGAACAATGCTAAGCCTACAATGCATGCATTCTGGGATTTAAAAAAAATCCTGGTGTTTTTTTTGAGTGGGAAGTCATCTTCTTAGCTAATGAAACACCCTGGGTGACTGGGTCTTCCACTCTAAGCACTGCTTTATGTCCCACAAGCCCAAAGAAGATAAAACTTATAAAGTATAATTTTTGTTCTAAGCAACTTACCCATGGAAGTTGGATATAGAGTGAATGAAAATATATAAGAACACAAATAATAAAATTAGAATTAGACACACTGAGCAGCCAGATTATTATGATCTCTGAACGCATAATAATCTGGCCACTCAGTGTATGTATATATATATGTTAGAGGCCCGGTGCATGAATTCATGCATGGGTGGGGTCTGGCCAGACTGGCCAGGGGGAGGGGACATGGGTGGTTGGCCGGCCTGCCTGCTGGTCAAACTCTTGGTAGAGGGGACAATTTGCATATTAGCCTTTTATTATATAGGGTATACACTGAGTGGCCAGATTATTATGTGTTCAGAGATCATAATAATCTGGACACTCAGTGTAGTTGTTAAATAGAATAAAGCATAATTAGAGTGGCTGACCCGAGAGGGATTGTTCAAGGAGAGGTTGATGAAGAAGGTCAAAGGTTAGTCTTATCAAGAGTCATGAATGAAAGTAAAGATGTGAGTGAGTGAAGGAAACAGCACTGGTAGGATGCTTAAGTAGGGAATAGAGGGGGTGTAAAGGAACATAGTATATTTTATTGTGTATAAGATCAAGTCCAACAAATATTGCTAAAAGCAAAGGTAAAAGAAAGGAAAATATAAAGTTTTGGTTGTGATAATCTATAACCCTTTAGCACTATTCTCTGGAATGTCTGTGCCAAATCCCTACCTTCCAGGGATAAGTTCAATATATTATAAGCATTATATTGGGTAAATTCAGGTAATCTGAAGAATTCTAGATAGTTACATAGCTAGTCTCAAGAATTCCAGTAGTTTTAAACGTGGGGACATTTACCTGATCCTAGCTTAAATTGCTACATGTTTGATAATTGAAATATCTTTAAAGCTACTGGTCTCTGATGGCAAATGTTCAAACCTCAGTAGAGAGATTTAGTGAAGCATCCTTGAGATTATTATAAAATCACATGATTGTGGCCACTAGGGAGTTTTATGTTAGACTCAACTGTTATAAGTGCTGTCCAATAGAACTTTCTGCAATGATGGAAATGTTCTGTATCTGCACTTTCCAATATGGTAGTCATATGTGGCTATTGTGCACTTGAAATGTGGCAGGTGTCACTGAGGAAATTAATTTTAAATTTGATTTAATGGTAGTTAAATTTAAATAGCCACATGTGGCTAGTAGTTACCTTATTGGACAGCACAACTTTATATAAGGACCAGCCTAGATCCTGATCTCTGGGACCTACTACTTCTCTCCAATAGAATCCCCTAGACTTTAGCTATAGCCAGTAACAACCCAGGTTTTGTTACAAATTTAGCTCTTGATTGTCACTTCAAAAATTCACACAGATGATCCTCATGTGTATTGCCTGCAGTTCACACCTGGAGGAATGTGCGACTAGGTACCATGATTCCACTGTTTGTGGTTTTGGACCTTAGCTTCTGTAACAAGATTGTTTCATTTGGACCATTGGATTTCAAATTATAGTGTGCATTAGAATTACCTGAAGGGCTTGTAGCTTCCAAATTGCTAGGCCCCACCCCCAGAAACTCTGATCTGGTAGGACTAAGGTGTAGCATGAAAATTTGCATTCCTAACAAGTTCTCAGGAGATTCTGATGCTACTATACTTTGAGAACCACAGGCTTGGACCCAGCCCCTATCTCATACACTGGTTCCAATAGCCCAGTTCTTGTCTTCATTCTTCCTACTTGAGTCCTTTTTACAATACCTTAGAAATAATACAGTTTTTCTGGACCTAGAGCTTTTCTGTTGTTTACCAGTTTTTGTCTAGGGGCTGAAGCTAAAGTAGTACCCTGAACCCCAGTACCTGTGACCTCACTTCTAGCCCTCACTATAGCTTGTCTGGAATACTGCTATGCAATTTCATTGAGGCCAAATTCTCCTTGACCTTGTATAGTAACTGTCCCTGGACTTCTCTTTCACAAGCTCCCCACCTATGGGGGTTTCCTCATGTTGCTTAGTACTGAAACTTGCCTAAACACTTCCCACACCTAATGTCCTAGCCTCAGCCTCCCACCTGGCCCGTCTGCCCCACGCCCCACCCTCTAGTTTTGATACACCATCAATATAGAGTACCTGCCAAGGAAATTGACCTGGTTTGGCATTTTCTCCACCAACAACTCGAATGAAGTCGTTAAATGGTTGGGTGCTTTGCGTGATGTTGTCCAAAATTGTTTCATCTTCAGTAGAATTTTCAGAGTCCATATTGGAAAAAAAAGTCTCAGTACGAGTAAGCTTCAGAGAATTAAGTGATACAGAAACTCTCCCACATGGAAATGGCACTAGAAAAATGAAAAAAAAAAGAATTTGAATATTTCTCATTGGCAAGCAGGACATACACTGAGCGGCCAGATTATTATTATCTCTGAAAGCATAATAATCTGGCTTCTCAGTGTATATCCTATATAATAAAAGGCTAATATGCAAATTGCCCCCTCGACCAGGAGTTCGACTAGCAGGTAGGCCGGCCAACTGCCCATGTCCCCTCTCCCTGGCCAGGCTGGCCGGACCCCACCCATGCACGAATTCATGCACTGGGCCTCTAAAATATATATATATGTATATGTATATACACATATACATATATATATATACTGAGTGGCCAGATTATTGTGCATTCAGAGATCATAATAATCTGGCCACTCAGTGTATATTACAAAGATTAAAAATGAGGCCCATCCTTGTCACTTCTGAAAAGCAGACCCATCAATATTTTTAAAAAAATCAAATCAATTAATATAATCTCAAACGAAAAGGTTAATTACATTATTTTAATGGTAAGCTTTCAAACCCTTCATGAAAAGAAGATTTGGCTCAAGAATGCATCATCTTTACAGAAATAGGGTAAGAGTTCCAGAATCAAATTTTGTAAGACTTTTATAAAGTCTAATGACTTTCTGTTTAGTTTTATTTTTTTTTTCCTACTAAAAAGTTTTATTTCCAAGTACTGTCCCTAAATGAAAATCTGATGATTGGTGCCTTGTAACTTTAACTTTAGAATGAAGTAAATGGTACTCCTGCTGTTTATTGTTAACAGGATTTCTTTTGAAGACTAGAATGCCTTCTAGATTCCAAAGTGGATTTTAGATAATTCTTATCTTTAATAAGATATCAGGCTTTGGAAATGCGAAAGAAATTGTATATATTTCAAAAAGACCCCTCATTTATCAAATATACACGCAGTGGCCAGGTTATTATGATCTCTGAATGCATAATAATCTGGCCACTCAGTGTATATTCTATATAATAAAAGGCTAATATGCAAATTGTCCCCTTGACCAGGAGTTCGACCAGCAAGCAGGCTGGCCAATCGCCCATGTCCTCTCCCCCTGGCCAGGCTGGCCAGATCCCACCCATGCACGAATTCATGCATATGAGTGTGTAGTGGTAATGTTCTGAATACACCAATCAGCTGTCAACATGGCAGCATGGTTAACATGACTGGGAAACACTGCCTTGTCCACTGCTGAATAGAGGGACTGTGCTGAGCAGCCTGGCATGGTTTAAAACGGATGGTTGTTGGAACTATTCTGATGCCAACGGTGTAAACTCAGCCTGAGACCCAAGGATAGGAAATAACTTTCTCAGAGGAAACCAGCCACACCTTGGCAGAATCATGCTTAAAATTCACCCATCCTTGTACTAGAAGCCTATCAGTCCATCATTTATGTATCTTTCATGGCATAGAATTACTACATTAATTTGGATGAATTACAAATATATGTACAAAAATCAATTGCTTTATGATATAAAAGTAAAAAAAAATTGGATACATGGAAAAGAATTCAGACTAAAGACATTTAGAATTTCTATTTAAAATGATGCAATTGGAAAAATTAATTTTTCCAATTCATGTGACTCCTCTTTTCTGTGATTTCATAATGAAGTTAAAACAAGTAGAGATTATAATTATGTAGGCTAGTTAAAATGCTAATGGTTCAAAAGAAGATTTGGAGAATATATCTGCCAAGCTTTGAAAAAAACTTATTTAGATTTTGACCTGCTGGTTCACAGGACTTTTGGTCTTCTGCAAGTCGGTATCCTGTAGTACAGGAACAAAGCACCTTGTTATCTGTGCCCTTTGTACAAAACTGCTTGCACTTGCCATTCTTAATGCTGCATGTTTCATCTGAAAGAAAGCAAAACCAACAGTAATAGCATCATTTAACATGCATTTCTAAAAAGTACATGAAACTACTGACTCATGTGCAGGTCAAATATAAGCTGGGGCCATTCATGGAGAAAAACCTAGGAACCTTAAGCTAAGAGTAGAAAGATAAAATAAAGTTCTTAATAAGGCATAAAATGGTGGCAGCAATATATTTGATTTGACATAAAACTAAAGGGTTGAATATCCTACTTTCATTAAATCATGGACTACAATTTAAATGTTTATTAAATATAACACATATTTAGAAAAGTACCCACAACTTTAGTCTGAATTTTTCACAAAGTGGGTACACTGGTTTAAACACTAAACAGATTAATACATAGGACATTATCAACACCCTAACTCTCCTAATGTCTCCTTTCAGTCATTATACTCCCCCTCCTTTCCAAAATTACCATTATCCTAACTTCTAAAAATAAATGAGTTTTGCCTGTTCACAAACTTCATATAAATAGACGCTCACAATGTGCACTCTTCTGTGTCTTTCATTTAACATTTTGACTGTGAGATTCATCCCTGTTATTTTATATAGCAGTACTTCATCTACATGTTGTGTTGTTTACCATTGTATAAATATTACTACCTTTATTCATCCACTTTACTATTGATGAATATTTAGTTGAATTTCCAGTTTGGGGCTCTTGTTTTTATATGATACAGTTATGAACATTCTTGTATATGTTTTTTGGTAACATATGCATACATATTTCCTGGAAGTATACTTATAAGTGAAATTATGTTCATGTTTAGTAGATACTGCCAAGTAGTTTTATAAAATAATTGTACACAATTTTTATTTAAATATTTTAATGTTGATATTGCAGCCTTCCCCCATTCCTCCCCCCCACATTTGCCCACCTTCACCTACTCCCTTCTCCCCCTCCCTTGGTCTTCACCACACTATGGTCCATGTCCATGGGATACACATATATGTTCTTTAGCTATTCCTTTCAACTTACTTATCCAGTCACTCCCACCCCCTACCTCTGGCACCTGACAGTATGTTCCATGCTTCTTGTTCCATTTTATTTTGTTCATTAGATTATACATATTAGTGAGATCATATAGTATTTGTATTTCTCTGACTGTTTTATTTTGCTTAGCATAATACTCTCCAGGTCTATCCATGCTGTCACAAAGGGTAAGAGTTCCTTTTCTTTTAAAGCAGAATAGTATTCCAT
The DNA here is from genome assembly GCF_027574615.1 of Eptesicus fuscus. NCBI lineage: Eukaryota > Metazoa > Chordata > Mammalia > Chiroptera > Vespertilionidae > Eptesicus > Eptesicus fuscus. Next base: position 103,022,624 of record NC_072473.1, read on the forward strand.
TATGTAAATGTACCATGTTGTTTGTTTTTTTTAAATCTGTTCATCTGCTGATGTGCACTTGGGCCATTTCCAGATCTTGACTATTGTAAATAATGCTGCTATGAGCATAGGAGTGCATATATTCTTTCTGATTGGTGTTTCAGGATTCTTAGGCTGTATTCCCAGAAGTGAGATCACTGGGTCAAATGGCAGTTCCATTTTTAATTTTTTGAGGAAAATCCATACAGTTTTCCATAGTGGCTGCACCAGTCTGCATTCCCACCAGCAGTGCATGACGGTTCCTTTTTCTCCACATCCTTGCCAGCATCTGTTTTTTTGTTGATTTATCAATAGTAGCCATTCTGATAGGTGTGAGGTGATACCACATTGTCATTTTAATTTGAGTCTCTTTGATGATTAGTGACTTTGAGCACTTCTTCATGTCTCTTGGCCATCTATATGTCCCCTTTGAAGAAGTGTCTATTCAGGTCCTTTGCCCATTTTTAAATGGGATTGTTTGTCTTCCTGGTGTTGAGTTGTATAAGTTCTTTATATATTTTGGAAATTAACCCCTTATTGCATATGTCATTAGCAAATATGTTCTCCCATATAGTGGGTTCCCTTTTCATTTTGTTGATGGTTTCTTTTGCTGTGTAGAAGCTGTTTAGTTTGATGTAGTTTTATTTGTTTATCTTTTCCTGAGTTCCCCTTGCCCCCAGAGACATATTAGCTAAAATATTGATGTGAGAGATGTCTGGGATTTTACTTCTTATGTTTTCTTCTAAGATTTTTATGGTTTTTAATTATACACATTTAAATTCCCACAAGCAGTGTATGAGAGTTCCAGTTACTGGATACATATGATGCAGATTTCTCACCCTACTTTGTGACTTACCTTTTCGCCTACATAGTATATTTTACTGAATAGAAGTTCATAATTTTAATATAACCCAATTTATCAAAGGAAACTTGAATCTAGCTGAGGTGGGTATGTATCAACACAAGATAAAGAAATAGGGTCCTTTAAGGTAGCTAAATGTCAAAGACATTATGTGTTGACAATTATATGCATTTTAGTAGTATGCATTTTAGTAGTTCACATTTTCTTTATTCTCCTACACAATATCCCTTATTAACATACTAGAGGCCCTATGCATGAAATTCATGCACGGGGGGGTGGGGGGCGGGTCCCTCAGCCTGGCCTGCACCCTCTCCAATCCGGGACCCCTCAAGTCAGACATCCCTCTCACAATCTGGGACCGCTGGCTCCTAACCGCTCACCTGCCTGCCAGCCTGATCCCCCTAACTGCACTCCCCTGCTGGCCTGATCACCCCTAACTGCCTCTGCCTTGACCCCTGCCACCATGGCTTTGTCTGGAAGGACATCCAGAAGGTTGTCCGGAAGATGTCTGGTCTAATTAGCACATTACCCTTTTATTAGTATAGAAAATATCTTTCTTTGCTTTGTTCATTTCTTTTTGTTAGGATTACCTGAATAATCTTATTACATCCCTTTATTTTAGCCTCCTGGTGTAATTTTATTTTAGGTATCTTTTTTGTCAACAACATACAATTTGATTTTAACTCCAGACTGAAAATTGTAATTAACACCATTTCATATTAATTATGGTTCCTGATATATTTGACTTATTTCTACCATCTTATTGCATATTTTCTAATTACCATGTTTTCCCTTTGTTTCTGCTATGTCATCTCAGTAACAGGAAGTAGTATGGTTCAGGGCTTGCTAGCTGAGATGGCTGAGTTAGGAGAAACAGGCTCTGTCCTTGAGGCTATTCTGGTCTATAGAGTAGTACAGGAACACCATGAATAGAAGACACCTTCTGCCTTGCCTACATGCTCAACATCAGTACAACTTTCTATTGAAATATTTACTTGTCAGTGCAGTTAGGACATGCAAAGGTTGAAAATGAGTGTATTAGACACCTCCTACACACCACTTAAGTTCCTCTCAGCTTCACTGTGTCTTCTCCCAGCATGTTGGTGATCAGTTCTGCATTGATTTCCACTGACCTCAGGTTGAATGGCCTTGGCTCATATCTGTACTGCATGCCTCTCATCTCCTACCTTGGCACTTCCCAGTTGATGCTGAGCCAAGGGATGCCACATGACCTTTCTGGGTTACCCTGCACATATAACCTAGAGATGTATTTACCTCATATGTTGAACTTTTGACCATGGGAGACAGATGCTTATGGACAATTTTTTTCACCTATTTCGCTCCCCTAGATGGACTATCCTGAAGCCAGTTCATATCGCTTCTTGGAAAACAGTCTCAGGAGATAAAACAATCAGTTGCAGATAAAGAGACGACTCATCTTATTATTGGTTCTCCTTTCCTCATTGCCTCATTCCCTTGTCCCTTGCTCTTGCTTCCAGGATTGCACACCCTAATAAATAAGCTTGTGTCGCAAACTCCATTTTTTTACAGGGGGAATCTAGGCTAACAGAGTGACTATATGGTTATAGAGTATATTATGGAGTTTTGAGTGACAGATGTAAAATTTGAATTATATTTTACATAGGCTAGCATAGGCTAAGATAACAATTAGCTCATGTTCCTTACTGACACTTCAGGAAATAAAAGGAGGCCAATCATCAATCAACTGTTGCCAGGTAAAGAAAACAGCCTGAGCTTTAACCTTTGCTACCAATAATCCACTAAGTGCATGATCCAGAGAGATGTCACTTGGTCCTTTTTACTTATTTTTTAAAGACCTTTCTCCTCACTCATAGTGAATACATGGGACTAGCTATCGTTTTTTGTTGCTACAAACAGTACTAAAGTGTTCAGCCAAATCAAATACCACCTGTATAAAGTGTTCAGTCAACATGAGATTATGATAAGTTAATAGAGGTAGGTGGTAGGTCCAGCCTGGTTTGGTATAGGGCATGCATAACAGGAATGAGTAAAGACAGTGTGGTTTTCCCAATTCTGATTCTGTGCCCTTGACTAAATAACTAAACCTCTCCATGAATTGCAACATTTGTCCTTGCTCTTCGTGACCCAATATGTTGTTGCTGCTCTCTAGCTTGGTTTGTACATTCAGTGCGAAATATTGCTGTCCAATCAGAAGTCTTTTGCCCTTAGACAAAGGACTAAAAATTCTGGAAATAGTTTAATAGCACAAGGATATCCAGTGGAAAGGTCCATAGTCCAGGATCTAAGGGACAGTCATTAAGGGACACATTCATCAATCATTGAGCACTTAGATGTCAGACGCTGTGTTAGATATAGATCTCCCTGGTTCTGAGGCTGGTCTCAGTGCCTAAAACATGTGTTAGTCTACCTCCATGTTGGTACAAACTCTTCTTTCTTGTCCCCTCATGTCTACCACAAATGTTACATTCTGTTTTATTTTGTTCTGCCTTCTACCTTGATATATTCACTGATATGAAAAACAAAGCTTGGACAAAAGATGTTCTGTTTAAACAAGTTTACCATAGAACATGCTATTGTTTAGCTAAAACTAAAAGTATTTTCTTTTCTTCACTCCACAGAAATTCATAGCAAATCAGTCAGTAGTGTTTGTGATGTGTTAGCATAATGAAAAAAAATTCTTTCTTTCTTTCTTTCTTTCTTTCTTTCTTTCTTTCTTTCTTTCTTTCTTTCTTTCTTTCTTTCTTTCTTTCTTTCTTTTTCTTTCTTTCTTTCCATTCTATATTACTATAGAAAAATGCCTCTTATATTCTTAGAAGGAACTGGAATGACCAAGTTTTTACATACCTTGATCTATCTGTAAAGGACTCAAATGTGATGTGTAGCTGGGGACATACAGTGATACTTATTCTAACTGAAGGGACAAAATAGCCAATCAATTGTTATTTTTCTAACTAGAAAGTGTGTCCTGAATGTTGGTACATCTCTCCCCTGGAGAGGAGCCTCATAGACAAGGAAAAAGGAAAACAAAAAGGTCTGAACAATGGAAATCTCTCTTCCCTTTACAAGACAAGATGAGGCAAGAAACTTGGGGCCCAGGTATTCCATAAACTGTGCTATCTAGGAGCTTTTGAGATTAGTCTAGATTATTCTTTAGTTCAGTTTGAAGCAATGGCTTAAACGGGAGTTTGTATGTTTTCTCTTTTGCTGTCCTCTAGTGTCTGAGATAAAGAGATTTTTGAGAGAATTCCCACTTTGTTTCTGAACTAACTGAGCTGGAAGGATTTTTCTAAATCCTGATAAGATGGGCTGGTTATATCAATATAACCCAGAGGCCAGATTTGGTGGTGGAAGCAGTTCAACCAATTCAAAATGTGGGGAACCTGAGAGGACTGAAATGGGTCCAGTTGTAGACTTAGTACTTTTGTTTTGTGGTCCATAGCCTCACACATATAGCAAAACATTTTAGGGATTTTTGTGCTCATATTTACATTCTCAGGGCTATTCTATTCCTTTACAGTGTCTTTATTTTTAAACTAAAGACATTTAGGAATACTATTTTCAATTATACTTTACTATAATGTATTCTTCATTCTTAACTGAATCTAATTGAGTTGTTCATTCCCTTACTGTCAATAGTTATAGTATCTAAGCTGAAAATGAATAACTACTTCAAAGATTTCTGTAGAATTCCATAATAGCAGGATCAAATTTATCTAAGTAAATGTGAATTTGAAATTATAACCTTTCAAATGAAAGTGGCACCTCAGAGATGTTGAACCAATTAACACAACAGGAAAGGTAAACCAAGTTTGCCCCTCACTAGGAAATCTGAGGGAATGGGAATTCAGGCCATATGTACCAGCTCATCCACCTGCATTCACTCTTTTCTGTCTTTTAAAATGTTTTGTCCCTGCTACCTTTTCCTTTTCTTATCTTCTATTCCTTTTTATCTTTTTTACTTCAAAGGAAGATGATCAATGGATTTCTCTTTAATACTGAAAGGATTTCTGAACATTACAGGTGACTTTTTCCCCTTTCTCAATAGGACACAGGCAGCAGCTTGCGTTTCATTTTGTTGTATGCCTTTTTCATCTATGTGTCAGGTGGATTGCTATAACACCTTAATAGAGTCCTCCTAATTTTCTACTCTTTGCCCTTAGTTATATAACCTGTGATGTTAAATTCTCTCCCTAGGATCACATCTCTATTCTTCTGGAGTTTCAGAGTAGAAAGAAAATTTGTCATCAGTACTGTGTGCTTTTCACAATCACAATACCAGTAATCTTGCATCCAGAGGAAATAAACAAGTAGTTAAAGGACTTTGGGGATTTATAGCTCTAATTGCCAAAATCTCAGAAAAAAATATTATAGGCTATGAGAGGAAAAGATACATACTGAACCTAAATTTATTATGTAACTCTTTCAGTGTAATCAATGTATGAGCTTAGATTTTTAACAAATATAGTAGTTGGTATGTGTGAAGAAGTGGCTATTATATGAGAGAACTGACTTTGCCATACCTCAAATCTGTAGTTGTTTGACTTACACTGCCTATTTTGATAACAATTCAGTCATGAGTTCAGTTGATGGGTTTAGTTTTCTTTGCATTTTGTGGACATTAGTTAGAAGCATGGGTTTAGGTCAGACAAACTGAAGTTCAAGTTCTGGCTTGACCATTTATTTGCCCCTGTGATTTTAAGTTATAGTTTTCTCATCATCATGGAAAGGGGATACTAGTAATGGTACTGACTGCATATGGTTGTATTGAGGATTAATAAGTGAGTGGAACATCATTACTTATTATCCACCAAATATTATTACTCAATATAATTTCTTGACCTCATCCAGGAAACTATGACTGTAGATAAAATGAATGTTTATAAGCTTTGAAAGTATGTTTTATACAATGGAATATTATTCAGCCTTTAAAAAAAGGAAATCCCTTCATATGCAACAACATGGATGAAACTGGAGGACATTTTGCTAAATAAAATAAGTCACAGGACAAATACTGCATGATTATATAAAGTGGTTTAAAATGTCAAAAACATAGAAGCCAAGAATGGGGAAGGGAAAATGGGGAGTTGCTCTTCAATGGGTATAGTTTCTGTTATACAAGATCTGGACATCTGCACAACATTGTGCCTGTAGTTAATAATACTGTGTTGAACACTTCAAAATTTGTTAAAAGTGTAGATCTTACATTGTATTCTTTATTACAATAAAAATGTATACGTTTTTAAGGGAAAATTATGCTACATAAATATTGTATTTTCCAGTTTCAAAGTGAATTTTGAACCATGAGTAATCCAAAACTAGTTACTTACCTAGTTCACAGTTTTTTCCTTCGAATCCAACTTGACACCAACATTCGTAGGAATTAATATCATCTTTGCATAGGCCGCCATTTAAACATGGATTAGACTCACATTGATCTCCATCTTTGAGATAGGTTAAGACGTTGAATTAGCAGATAAATTGTTTAGAATGCTTGGTCCTCCCTGCACAAACTCATAGTGAGGGGAGTCTGATTTTAGGGTCAGAGAAGAACTCTTGACCTGGAAGCCAGCTGCTTACAGGGTGTCCCTGGCTTCCTGCATTTCTAAAAACAACCTAGACAAATGTTCTTAGGCTAACACTGTCCTAAGAAATTACCTTGAAGAAAGCATGTGCATAGTTCATGTAACTGGAAAAGGAAAGGGAGAAGAATATTTAAGTATAAAAATGTACTTTTTCAGTATATAGTGAGAGGAATATTTAGTCCTTTCTTATAGAATGGTGGTAGAGTTAATTCCAAATCAAATCACATCACTTCAACAATTATTATTTATACTAGAGGCCTGGTGCATGAAATTCGTGCATGGGGGGGTCCCCTCAGCCCAGCCTGCACCCACTCTAATCCAGGACCCCTCGGGGGATCAGGCCTAAACTGGCAGTCAGACATCCCTCTCACAACCCAGGACCACTGGCTCCTAACTGCTCACTTGCCTGCTTGCCTGCCTGATCACCCCCAACTGCCCCCCACCGGCCTGGTCACCCCTAACTTCCCCCTGCTGGCTTGGTCACCCCTTACTGCCCCCCCTGCCAGCCTGGTTGCCCCCAACTGCCCCCCACCGGCCTGGTCGCCCCATGCAGCCTGCTGCTCGGTCGTTTGGTCGCCCTTCATTAAGGCCCCTGCTGGCCTGGTCGCCCCATGCAGCCTGTTTGGTCGTCTGTTCGGTTGCGATGGTTGCTTAGGCATATATATTATCATACAAAGCCTGCTCTATCACAGGTCTAGCAGTGTGAGCTGAGTCAGATATGGTACATCTACTCAAGGAACTGGTGGCCTAGGCATGGAGCAAATGCATCTTCTTCCTTGTGATATATATATATCCTATCTAATAAAAGAGTAACATGCAAATTGACCATCACTCCAACACACAAGATGGCCCCCTCCATGTGATCAAAGATGGCTGCCCCCATGTGGACACAAGATGGCCACCACAAGATGGCCAGCAGAGGATGGCAGTTGGGAGGGACCAGGCCTGCAAGGGAGGGCAGTTGGGGGTGACCGGGCTGGCAGGGGAGGACAGTTAGGAGCAATCGGGCTGGCAGGGGAGCAGTTAGGCATTGATCGGGCCTAAACGGGCAGTTGGACATCCCTCGAGGGGTCCCAGATTGAAGTGGGTGCAGGCTGGGCTGAGGGATACACACACACACCCCCATGCACGAATTTCATGCACCAGGCCTCTAGTATATATATAAAACCCTAATATGCAAATAGACCAAAGGGCAGAACAACTGAACAACCAGTCACTATGATGTGCGCTGACCACCAGGGGGTGCGCACGGAACATGGCTAGCATCAGCTGTGGCAGGATGGTGGAGCAGGTGAGTGGGGGCACCAGACAAAGATGGGGCGCCGGTCACTGTCATTGGGGTGAGCCTCTGGTGGTTACTGAAAATTCTTCATGCCTGTGCCATGGTCCTGCCCAGCACTTGCACCTGCTGCCAGTGCTGGGCCCACTTGCATCTGCTGCTCATACCTGCAGCCGGCGCCCAGCACTGGTCCTGATTGCTCGGCACCGTCAGTGGGTGCAAGTGGTAGCTGCTGGCCCAGTCACCCCTGAAGGCTTCTCCACCTCCCCCTGCTCCTGAGGAGCTATTGGAACAGCAGCTGCTGCTTACACCCACTGACAGCACTGGCCCCACTCACACCCACAGCTGGCACCAGCCCCAATCACTCTGCCTCGTCAGCAGGTGTGAGCAGGGCCAGTGCTGTCAGCATGTGGGAATGACGGCAGTGGGAGCAGGGCTCTGGCAGACAGGGGACTGGGGGCCACACGCGAATAGCCAGGCAGGGGCATGGAGGATGGGCTGAGACCTGCCTCTGTGTCCACTGCAGCCTCACGTCCCACAGTTCCTTTCAAGATGCATGAATTCATGCACTGGGCCACTAATATATATATATATATTCACCCAAGGGTATTTTTCCATTGATTTTTAGGGAGCGTGGAAAGGAGAGGAAGAGACAGAGAGAAACATCAATGTGAAAGAGACACATCCATTGGTTGCCTCCTCACGCACCCCGACCAGGGCTGGGAAACCTGCATTCTTCCTTGTGTTATCATTTAACTTTTAAATATAATATGCAGTTATAGTTTGAAACAATAGAAAAGATGCTAGAAGCATTTGTTACTACTTAAATATATTCTTTCTATGAGTTAGGTCCCAAATGAGACCTAGGTCTAGGTAAAGTGAGAAACAACTTCCAATAAACAGAATTAAAGAGAAAAGTTTCTAAAAATGTCCCTTTTATGTATAGATTGAGTATGTTTCTTTTCTACCTTTCCTAAAGTTTCTACATTTATAGAATTCTTGAAAGCCTTTGAAGACACTGGTGGTAAGAAAACAGGGGAAAGAAATAGGCAAGAGGGGAAGGAAGGGTCAGGATGAGAAGGGAACCTTTAAGTCAGGTTTCTTAGAGCTCTGCCTCCTTCCATACTTCTAAGGAAGTTTCAGGAGAAAGGGATGAATAGGACCAGAAGGTAGATCTGTATGCACTTTGAGCTAATATAAACAACCCTGAAGAAAAAAATGGGAGCTACATCAACCAGATAATATAAGAGAAACAAAACAGTGGAAGATGAAGTTGACATAAGAATGAAAGAATGGGAGAAAAGGGTCAACTAATTTCTAATTATCAGTCATACTTTAGAGCAAAACTCCTTATCATTTAGCATGTAGATCCTTATCTGCTCTAGGGAGAGCAGCAGTATGTCTGTCATATTCTCTGTCAGTAGCACGTATCTACTAGTAGGTCCCATTGACTAAGGACTAATATCCCTTCTTAGAAATAGTTCCTCTCTGGAAAGTCTGCTTGTCCTCTCTGAACCTTGATCCAGTGTACTTTTGCACAAATACTTCAATTTGTTCCAATTGTATAAAAGCAAAATATGTTATCTTTGTATTATTATTATTGATGTTCAGAACTGTTCTAAAAAATTAGCTACATTTCCACTTTATATTATAGACCAATGGATCTGAATTATTTAGGATGTTTCACTGAAAGGGTCTGGGCTTGCAGCCAGCTACACAGCAACTAATTTGCTGAGACGTATCTTTAAAATGAGTGTCATTTTATCCTGCATTTAGTCCTCCTTTGGGTGCATGTCTGTGTGTACTTGAGGCTGAGGCAAAGCCACAGAAAGTAGCAGTCAAAGACAAGGGACCAGATCTTGCCAAGTGAGTGGTTCCTGTTTAAGGCTACTAGATTAGTGTTTAATGAGTAACTGCATTTAAATTTGAAGGCTCAGAGGGATAATATTGAAGGAAAGGGGTTGGCTTCATGACTCCCAAACTAGGTGACCTTTGACAAGTCTTTTATTCTCCCTAAACCTCAGTTTCCTCCTCTGTGAAATGAGGCTAATAATATTTTGTTCACATGGTTGGTATGATGATTAAGTGTGACAGACACTCTGTAAACTGTAAAGTACTTGACAGATGATGGTTAATGTGATTGAATGCTTTATGTTGTGAGTTGATGGTACAGAATAGGGCAGGAGTGAGAGGCCTGTGTCCCTGATGTATGTGGCAGCCTACACAGTGATAACTAGCATAGGCTATTTTGGGGCAATTAGGAAACTCAGTTGCAAGTGAAAAGAGGCATGGAGTTATTATTTTTCTTTTTGGTTCTTGTTTGTCTTTTATTTTTCTGTAGACAAATCAGTAGTGACAGAAGCATGTCCTTAATGTTTCCTATTATCTTTACCTGCATACAATAACCACTGCCTATGATTTAGAAGGCAGGAGCCCATCTACAATATGGGTCTTAAGAAGTACTGACCTACCTTTGCTAGGGGGGTGGTATCTCAGGTCAGGGGGTGGGCAATGAAAGGATCATGGGAGTTTAAGTACAGCCAAGAATATTTGGGGGGATTTAGGAATTGGTGTATTTTAAAAATATATCACAAGCTTCAAAAATTTAAATATAGTAGAAATAGAGAATGAGAAGACTTGTTTGGACTAACTGTAGGGGAATAACTCAGTAGAGAATTGGCATGGTAGTGTTCATTACCAAGGACAAGGAAAGGCAGATAAAGCAAATGTAATGGACGAAACCTCTTCTTCCTCCATGATTTAAAGACAAAAATGGAAGAAATATGAGTTATGAGAATATGAACAAGCCGAGCAATGCCTCCAGAATAGAAACTAGAAATTATAACTGGATCTCAAATTGATGGAATTCAGTGAATTTGCTGCTCAAGTAAGTCAACCTGTAAAATTTACACTGTCACAAAATCCTGTTGCTGGATTTTAAATTAACTTTAAAACTTAGTTGGAACAGACTGAGGAATCTCAGAGGAAAGGGGAGTGGGGGTGGGGCAGGGAAAGAGTAACCAAAGAACTTATACACATATATGCATTACCTATGGACCACAGACAGTAGGGTGGTGAAGGCCAGGGGTGGGGTGGGAACTGGGTACAGGGGGGGATGGGGGGAAAAGAAGGACATCTGTAATAATCTCAACAATAAAGATAAAAAACCTTGGTTGTCATTAAAGTTTTGACTTTTCCTTATTGTGGTAAATTTATTTAACAAATATTTACTCAGTGCTTCTTTACCAGATATTGTTTGAGGTACTAGGAATACATCAATAAACAAAACAATTGAATACCGCTACCAATATGAAGGTTGCCATCAAGTGAAGTGGGAAAATAAATAATAAATAGTATAAGTAAGAACATTATATGGTACCTCAAATGGTGAAAAGTGGTATGAAAAATAATAGAGAAGGATATGGTATCTAGAGTGAAGGGGTTATGGGAGGGTTGGGTTGAAGTATTAATAGATGATCAAGGTAAGCTTCATTGAGATGGTGATATTTGGGCAAAGACCCAAAAGAGGTGAGGTAGTGAGCCTAGAGAAATCTAGCAAAAGAGCATTCCACATTAAAGGAACAGCTAGATCAAAGATTCTAAAATTGGAGCATTCTTAGAGTGTGCAAGAAGCATCAGGGAGTCCAGAATAGCTGGAGTCCAGTGTGTGAGGTGAGAACAATAGGAGATGAGATGGGGGGTGAAGCAATGAGAAGAGAGAGGCAGGGAATTGTGGAGGGCAGTATAGGCTATCATAAGGAGAAGGATATTTAAGCAATAAACATTTAAATCAATCAATATAATCTGATTCTGTACTGGGGATTGCAAACTCTCATTTAGTCCCTAGATGCAGTCATCTGTTTTCTTCCTTCCAGCTTCCTGGGGTGGACAGATGTTCTCTTTGAAGCCCTATGGAGGAGTAAGCTTATCTGCCAACTGACATTTCTCATGCTGGTATACCTGTGGTATTCAATCTTGGATAAAAGAATGGAACTTACTTATCTGAGCCCTTTTGACAGAGTTTAATGTATTATGTATTTACACACAAAAAAAATACATATTTCTCAAATGTTTCATATACAAGTTAGAGGATAAAATGAATTGCTTACCAACATATTGCTTCCAAAATTCAGTCTATAAAGAAAAAGAGAAGTTAATGGTGGCATTTAAAATGTCTTAGATTTGATTCCTTTTCTTTTATAGCATTTATAATACATATATATGTATAGGTATTTTAAAATCACAAAGAGAAGTTTCTCTTTTTATTACGTTTACTATTCTTGGCATCTGAAGGATGTTATGTGGAAATACTCACAGTTTTTTCAGTGTTTTCAAAAACTTCTCGTGCTTCTTCAAAACTGCACTTTTCTTCTCTACATTCTCTCTCAAGGTTCCCTTGAACAAACTCTTCCAATTTACCTGAATTGTATCTCTTTGGTCGATTCAGAATTTTGGTGGCATTTTCACGATCAAGAAAAACTGAAATTTAAAAGAACTAGTCTTTAGCTTTAGGAAAAATAAAACATCATGAAAATTAAATACATCTTTTAGGGAAGGTTTTGTTTTTAATCCAAGTAATCCCAAAGCCAATTTATCTTTGGGGCATGGAGACAAAATGTATGATGTTCTCATGGTACTGTATACACATGGAGATTTAGGAATTAAAATTCAATTTGACTTTTAGTCAAAAGAGCTCCTGTAATAAAAGGTCAGATTTTCAATTATATTTGAACTTACTTTGGGTGAAAAAGGAAGTTCTTAAATAAGCAGTTAACTTCACACTTTTTGATTATTTGAAAATAGCCAATTGCAGATGTTTTGCAAGGTGATCCATCACCCTTGCTGGGCTGTGTTTTCAGGATACAGTTGCCCAAATGACTTTGCAACAAATATCTCTTTGAAGAACAGAAACCTATTGGTGGTCCTGCTCCAAATGAAACCCAAGGTTTTCTCACTAACTTTAAAAGAAAAAACACTGCATTAATTTTTAAAAATCTTTAGACCCACAACACTTTCAGTTGACATGTGTTGTAGTAATAATTCCAGTGATATGTCTTTTGCTGGGATTCAGGATGTGGTTTATTTTAGCTACTAGAGGCCCGGTGCATGAAATTCATGCATGGGGGGGTGTCTCTCAGCCCAGACTGCACCCTCTCCAATCTGGGACCATTCGAGGGATGTCCGACTGCCGGTAGAATTGGGCCTAAACGGGCAGTCGGACATCCCTCTCACAATCCAGGACTGCTGACTCCCAACTGCTCACCTGCCTGCCTTCCTGACTGCCCCTAACCGCTTCTGCCTGCCAGCCTGATCACCCCGAACCACTCCACTGCCAGCCTGATTGATGCCTAACTGCTCCTCTGCCAGCCTGTTTGCCCCCAACTGCCCTTCCCTGCTGGCCCAGTCACCCCCAACTTCCCTCCTCTACCGGCCTGGTCACCCCTAACTGCCCTCCCCTGCAGGCCTGGTCCCTCCCAACTGCCCTCCCCTGCTGACCATCTTGTGGTGGCCATCTTGGGTCCACATGGGGGCAGCCATCTTGTGTATTGGAGTGATGATCAATTTGCATATTACTCTTTTATTAGATAGGATAGAGGCCTGGTGCACAGGTGGAGGCCAGCTGGTTTGCCCTGAAGGGTGTCCAGGATCAGGGTGGGGGTTCCCTTGGGGTGTAGGGCGGCCTGGGTGAGGGGCCTGTGGTGATTTGCAGGCCGGCCACGCCCCCTGGCGATCCAAGTGGAGGCCCTGGTATCTGGGATTTATTTATCTTCTATAATTGAAACTTTGTAGCCTTGAGTGAAGGCCAAGGAAGGCCAGGGCTGCTAAAGCTTGGCTTCCTCCACCTTGCTGGGGGCAACTCAAGCCTCCTGCTCTCTCCAGCTCCGTGGTTGCTGCCATTTTTGTTGGGATTTATTTATCTTCTATAATTGAAACTTTGTAGCCTTGAGTGGAGGCCTGGGCCGGCCAGTGTGTGCGGAAAGCTTGGCTTCCTCCATCGCCAGGGAAACCCAAGCCTCCTGCTCACTCTGTGGCCACAGCCATCTTGGTTGGGTTAATTTGCATACTTACCCCTGATTGGCTGGTGGGTGTGGCTTATGTGTGTAGCAGGGTGGTGGTTAATTTGCATATTACTTTTTTATTAGATAGGATGACTGCCTAGCCTGTAGGGACATTCCTGAGCTCTAGAGGATTGAGGTCTCTAACCTAATTCTCCTCCTCCCTCCCTCCCTCCTCCCAAATCTCTCTCTCTCTCTCTCTCTCTCTCTCTCTCTCTCTCTTTCTCTTTCTATATATATATATATCACCTGGAGTCATTTCTTTCTTCAAGAGACTATCTGATACCATCTGAATAGAACCAGGTCCTTATAAAATGAACTTTCCAAGGCATTTTGCGGCTGCTTTCTCATTAATTCCAAAAAAGGATAAGAAAAGAAACAAACTAAACTATATTCCTCTCTTTTCATTGCATCTCTTCACTTTGTGGACCCTTCTAGTCCCTTTACAACCTTACTTTTCTCTTGTTTAGCAAATACTCTTGGGCTTCACTTTTTCCCTAAATTTAGCTTAGACTTCTTCTCTTCACATGCCAGTTTTCTCAGTTCCCTTCACCCCTTTTCAGTGCTGCCACACCCTCCAATTCAAACCACTAGATCAGTGCAGCCATCTGCTGCCTTCCTTCCCTTCTGAGGCAGCTGAGCACCTTGTGAGGCAATTTCCAAGCTGCAGGTAGATGCCATCACATATTGATGCCTCCCAGGCGCTACCAGGCCGTCCACCCCAGCTAGGCAATTCATGGATTTGGTCCTGGACATATCTATAATAGCATCTATGTCTGAATCCATTTATAGTGTGATCTAGCGGAAAACAGAATTTTGGAGTCAGATCAGACACACCTGAATTTGAATTTACAACATGATGGCTGTGAGATCTTAGGCAAGTCACACAATCTTTGAAGCTTAACTTGATATGGGTATAGCAGTAGTATTAAAGAATACTAGAGGCTGGGTGCACGAATTCGTGCATTGTGGGTTCCCTCAGGGTGGCCTGTGGGGATTGGGCCCCAGCTTGCACCCCAGCCTCGAAGCCCAGCAGCCTGGCCTGGTACCCTGCCGTGGCCTGGCACTGCCCCCTCACCTACTCCACCATCCTGCCTGTGGGACAATTGGTCAGGGACAGAGCTGGGTGGTGGCCCTGCCCCCTTCTGCCACCACTGGTTGCCATCTGTGGGGCGATTGGTGGGGCGATCAGGTCCCCGCTTGCACCCACCTTGGCCTGGCACTGCACGCTCACCTGCCATGTTCCTGCTCTTGCCGAAGCCCATCAGGGCCAGCAGCGCCTCCACTGCCACCCATTGCCAGCACTGCATTGCTGACACCCACCATGTTCCGTGCCGCCCCCTGGTCAGCGCATGTCATAGAGAATGGTCGAACTCCCGGTCAAACAATTTGCATGTTAGGCTTTTATTATATAGAATGTACTTCACAGTGTTGTTGATAGGATCAGTGAAATAATAAAATGTGTAGGCTGGTATATGTCAGTTATTTCTCTTCTTCCTTACTAACTCACTTGCTCTCTTCCTTACTGGAAAATAAAACTGGATCTCAAATTTATGGGACTTAGTGAATTGGCTGTCCAGGTTAGTTTCTGCTCATGCAGATGGTCTTAAATAAGTCAACCTGTGAAACTGATAGTCTCAAAATTTTCTCAATTCCTTTTGGCTCTTTAGTGCTCTTTTCTGTAGCTCTTTCACTTCTTTACTGCCATCCATATAATGAAATGACTTGTCAGTATCAGCCATGACTTTCTAAAGTATAATTTTGAGTTTATGTATTTCCTGACTCCTCTGAAACATTTCTAATTATTAATCTCTCCCTTTTCAGGACACTCTTTCCATGAAATCACTATTCTGGTTCTCTTCTTTACTTTAACTCTTGTTATTCATTCACTACTTGAATCAGTTAATTCCCCTCTTCTGCCTGCCCCTTAAATGTTCAGAGTTCTCCTAGGCTCCAATTTTAGCCTTTTCTCTTTTCACTCCATCCATCCTTGTCAAGGTCAGAACTGGGGTGAGGTAAACAAGACATTTTGTACACAAAATTGAAGGAGGCACTCTCTTTCAGTGTGTGTAAGTACACTCATGCCCTACCCTAATCCAGCCCTGACTCTTTCAATACAATTTTCTGAACAGTCACTACAACCAGACCCTGTACTAGGTGCCATAATATCCATGCTCACTCTCTGGATCCTCATACACATGGTTGTAATTACTATTATTCAATAGTGCATTCCAAATATTTATCTCTAGTCAAATACATCTTCTGAATTCCAGATCTTTTTTCCAGCTCCCTAATTGTACATTGCAATGTGACGAAAGACAGCTGATGTTTATTAATGCTTATGATATGTTGGGCACTGGGCTCAGTGCTTTGCATCCATTATTTCATTCCATCCTCATAGCAGTCCCATGAAGAGGTACTGCCTTCTCATTTTTTTGTGACTGAGAAAAACAGAAATTCACAGAGGCTAAGTAATTTGCCCCCGGTTACACACTAAAGTGTCACAGCCAGTATTTCTACTTTGGCAGTCACATGCACAGTCCATGCTGTTAGGCACTAGGTTGTGTCCAGTAATCACATAAAATGTCCAAGACATACTCTATACACTTTTTCTAAACCTGTTCTCCTCCCATACCAAGATGGTTAAGTCATATCTTTTTTACTTCCTTAATGTTACTTGAATTCCTTTCCCTCCTTTGTCTATACTGCTAATGTCCAGGTTCAGGCTCTCCTGCTTTCCCTGGATGATTACAGTAACTTCAAGACTGGTCTCCCCTAGTCTTGTAACCCCTTCCCTAAACAGTTGATTAGAATGTTGTCAGCCTGAGAATGCAAAATAACCCATTAGTGGTATTTGTACTTCTGATGACTACACATTGCTTTCTATTGTCCATACTCCTTAGTTTAGGACTTTAATTATCTGATGGCCTGACTCTGCCTAACTATCCTGCCTGACTTGTCATATTCAATATTAAAAACATACTGAGTTATTGAATATCCTCACATTCTTTGTGGATCTGGATCTTTGCACATGAATGATCCTGTCTGCATAGAATGCCCTAGGTCAGACATGTAAGAAGAGTGAATCTACTCACTTTTTAAGAATCAGCTCAAAATATTGTCTGTCAGGTGTTTCCCCAGTTAATGTATTTCTTTTTCCATGCTCCTTTAGCACCTGGTACACACTTTAGCACATTATATTGAAATCTGTCTTCTGACTTCGTGATGCTTTAGGCTAAAGAGGAGAATTTTGTTTATCCCCAAGACCCAAGTACCTTGCCACAGTACCTGGTACCATAACAGTCACTCAGTATTGTAAAGTTTTGTAAAGTATATACATTGAAGTTGTGTTTTATTCATTCTTTTCATTCACTCATTCTGAATGAAAGACAGTTTTGGTCCATGCACTTTACAAAACTGAATTTGTTTAACAGAACAATTTTGATTTCAAAATCCACATTGATTCAAAAAAACCTAAGAGCAGCAGCCATGAAATTGCAACATCTCAGTAAATCATTCATCAAAACTGCTTTTTAGAAGCCAATGACAATTTAACAGCAGCAAAGAATGCTGCATCAATACTGTCCACCTTAGGAAAATTCCCCTGGCTTTCTCCTCAAGGGCCTATTATCTTTGACTCCAATGATTCCAGAATAACACTGCCTTTCTCCTCAGTATTGTTTGAGGATCATATTTCTAACCTCTTTTTAGGCTTATCTCTTTTAGTCATTATTTCCAAAGCTCTGAAATACCAGTTCCTCTTTTTTCTTCATATCTATCCTTTTCCCCCAACATCTGAGGTCTTTGAGCAATCAGTAGCCCTCTTAAAAGCTCCATCATCTCACCACTTATCCTGAAGGAAGGGCTTGGATCCTTTGTCCTGCTGTTCTCACACTGAAGAGGTTTTTGTAAAAACTTAGCTTTATGTCCTGCTTTAATTTAGTTTTCCTGCTAAATTTCTTTATTCCTGGACTCTACCCATTTTGCTAGTTTGATTTAACCTTTGCATTCTTGTATCATCATTTCTGCATTTCAGTCTGACATCATGTCTGGAGTGGGAACCATGGGGTCAATCTGCTTTCTGGGGATGCTTAGGGTTGGCATCCCTGATCCTGGCACTGTCAGCTACTAGATTTGATTATAGTAGGCTGACAAGTAAGTGTGATAAATGCTTCCTGTGAGAACATACTGTTTGTCTAAATGAGGTAATTTCTTTGCTGTGTGCTTTCCTTTGGGGACAGTGCATAAAGTCACTAAAGCTGTGGAAAAAAACAAGTGATCCACATAACATTAACCAGTTTCTACTCTTCCTGTCAATTCTTGGACTGGCTTTGCTCTCCTAAGAACTCGAGTATTGAGTTTCTCCATGTATTAACTCTGAGAGCTTTAAAATCAGAAATAAAACAATTTCATCCTGATCCGTGAAAAATTTTAATGATAAATAACAACTTACAAATGAAAAATTTGTCTGTTTTAACTAAAATTTTAAATTGAAGCTATATAATTTTATAGATTTTTAAAATTAAAGGCATGGACTAGAAAAGATGGCGACCGGCAGGAAGGTAGGGAGAGAGAGTGTGAGTGAGGAACCCATAGAGAAGAGTGTAGACGTGTGTGGTGTGTGTGTGTATAAGCTAGGGTCAGTTAGATTCTGCACGTCTTCCAAGGGGCTGCATAACCGGGCAGTCCTAGACAGCGGAGCCCCGCGCACAAAGTGGACACATCTCCGCGGCTGTTGCGGACGCGGAGACCACGCCATCTTGAGAAACAGAGCTGCCTGAGACTTGGATCCTGGCTTCTGACACAAACCAGGACCCTGCAGCCACTGGGGACAGAGAACTGCTATCACAGCTTCAGACCAACAAACAACAAGAATCCAGACGTCCCGGCAGAATTCCGTGAGTCAAAGAGCCTACCCCCTCCCCGCAGGCACGCAGACAGCGCCATTTTAACTGATAGATCCGCCTCTCGCCCAAGCCGCAGAGCTTTGCGCAGGGACTCGCTCCCCCTCAGGGAATTTGGCGCGCACGCGAGCGCACAGGAGAGAATCAGCTCCCTGTTGGGTAAATCTGTCAGTGCGCACAGAGGGCTCCCCTTCGGAGAATTTGGCTTGCGGGTCACAGCTCTCCCTTCAGGGAATCTTAGTGCTTGCACAGAGGGGCTTTCCCTTTGGGGAATTTGGCGCGCAGGACAGACTCCGGTAGAGTGCACAGAGCCAGCTCACCTTCAGGAAATCAAGAGTGTGCGCCCTAGCCGGTTTGGCTCAGTAGAGAGAGCACACACAGGTCGCAGCTCCACTTCAGGGAATTTGGCACGCCGGACACAGCTGCCTGGGATCCCTGACTCACAGCGCATTCACACTAAGAGCCAGCGACCCCAATTGTTGGTGCATGCACACATAGGGACCCTGAGTCTCAACGAGAAACCGCACAAGGCAACAGAGACTCTGACACTCTAGTCTTGGTGCAGACACAGGGAAACTCTGACTCCTGGCACATGCTAAGGATCTCATTTTCGGCACATACCAACAGTGTGGTGCAGACAGGGCCCCTGAATCTAAGTGTGCACACGAGACCACATGGAACACTGGGGACACTGACCCTGGGCAAGTCTGGTTCCCACCAACCAAAGGCAGCCACACGTCCTAGTGTCAGAGCACTTCAGTGAAACTCGGGTGGAGTGAAGTCCCCACAGCACACGGCCCAGGTCCACGCAAACGGAAGCTTGAGCTTTCTGGTGATAGCCAGAATGGGGAAACGAAATAACTCACAGAGGAAAGAAAATGTGGAGTCGCCAAGAAAGGAAATCAGTGAAACTGAAGCTTGCAACATGACCGAAAAGGAGTTTAGAGTAATGGTCGTGGAATTTATACATCAGATGGATGAGAAAATCAACAACTTATGCAAGAATCAGGAAGAAATGAAAAGTGATATAGCTACAATCAAAAACACCATGGAAAGTTTCAACAGTAGACTACAAGAAGCAG
This sequence comes from Eptesicus fuscus, assembly GCF_027574615.1. Classification (NCBI taxonomy): domain Eukaryota; kingdom Metazoa; phylum Chordata; class Mammalia; order Chiroptera; family Vespertilionidae; genus Eptesicus; species Eptesicus fuscus. The sequence goes on from NC_072473.1 coordinate 103,042,410, forward strand.
AGGACCGAATTAGTGAGTTAGAAGATCAGGTACAGAAACAAGCTCAATCTCAACAGCAAATGGAGAAAAAAATTAAAAAGCAGGAGGAAAGCCTAAGGGAGCTTCGGGACAACATGAAACGAAGTAACATGCGTATAATAGGGCTGCCAGAAGGACAAGAAGAGCAGCAGGGATTAGAAAATCTATTTGAAGAAATAATGACAGAAAACTTCCCGGATATGGGAAAGATAAAAGTTACGCAAGTACAGAGAGTCCCAAGCAGGATCAACCCCAAAAGACCCACACCAAGACATGTCATAATTTCAATGGCAAATATAAATGAAAAAGAGAGAATCTTAAAGGCGGCAAGAGAGAGACAGAGAGTTACCTACAAAGGAACACCCATCAGATTGTCAAATGATTACTCAACAGAAACACAACAAGCTAGAAGTGAATGGACAGAGGTATACAAAGTGTTGCAAAGCAAAGCACTGAATCCAAGAATACCATATCCAGCAAGACTATCAATCAAAATTGAAGGGGAAATCAGGAGCTTAGCAGATAAAAAAAGGCTTAAGGAGTTTATCACCACCAAACCAGCAATGCAAGAATTGCTAAAGGGAATACTGTAAAAAGAAGAAATAAACAGGTAAGAAGGAATATAGACACAAAAATAGATATGATCACAAACAAATACCTTTCAGTAATATCTTTAAATGTAAATGGACTAAATGCTCCAATCAAAAGATATTGAGTAGCTGCATGGATAAAAAAACACGACCCATATATATGCTGTCTACAAGAGACCCACCTCAGAACAAGAGACTCACACAGATTGAAAGTGAAGGGATGGAAAAATATCTTTCAGGCAAATGGAAATGAAAAAAAAGCTGGGGTAGCAATACTTATATCTGACAAAATAGACCTCAAAGTAAATGCCATAGCAAGAGATAAAGAAGGCCACTTCATAATACTAAAGGGAGAAATCCAACAAGAAGAAATAATTCTGGTAAACATATACGCTCCCAATATAGGAGCACCGAAATACATAAAAAAACTCCTGGAAGATTTCAAGGGAGAGATTAATAGCAATACAATCATAGTAGGAGACTTTAATACCCCACTATCACCACTGGACAAATCCTCTAAAGAAAAAATCAGCAAAGAAACAGCAATCCTAAATGAATCACTAGACCAGATGGAATTAATTGACATCTTTAGAACATTTCACCCCAAAGCCACAGAATATACATTCTTCTCAAGTGCACATGGGTCATTTTCAAAGATAGACCATATGCTGGGTCACAGGCAAAGTCTCTTCAAATTCAAGAAGATAGAAATTATATCAAGCGTCTTCTCAGATCACAGTGGCATAAAACTGGAAATCAACTACAAGAAATACAATCCAAAGAAATCAAACACTTGGAGACTAAACAGCATGCTATTAAACCATGACTGGGTCACCAGAGAGATCAAGGAAGAAATAAAAAACATCATGGCAACAAATGACAATGAAAACACAACAATCCAAAATCTATGGGACACAGTGAAAGCAGTCTTGAGAGGGAAGTTCATAGCTCTACAAGCCTATTGCAAAAAACAAGAATCAATGGTAATAAATTACTTAACCCTACAACTCAAAGAGCTAGAAAAAGAGCAGCAAGAAAAGCCCAGTGTAACCAGAAGGAAGGAAATAACAAAGATCAGAGCGGAGATAAATGACATAGAGACCAAAGAAACAATACAAAAGATCAACAAAACCAAGAGGTGGTTCTTTGAAAGGATAAATAAGATTGATGGACCTCTAGCCAGGCTCACCAAGAAGCAAAGAGAGAGGACCCAAATAAACAAAATCAGAAATGAAAGAGGTGAAATAACAACAGACCCCGCTGAGATACAAAGGATTGTTACAAAATACAACGAACAACTCTATTCCAACAAACTGGACAACCTGGAGGAAATGGACATATTCCTAGAAAAATATAACCTTCCAAAAATCAATCAGGAAGAATCTAAAGAGCTCAATAGGCCAATAACTATGGACGAAATTGAAGCAGTCATCAAGAAGCTTCCGGCAAACAAAAGCCCGGGGCCTGACGGCTTCACAGGAGAGTTTTACCGAACATTCAAGGAAGAACTAAAACCTATCCTCCTCAGACTATTCCAAAAAATTCAAGAGGAAGGAACACTTCCAAGCTCCTTCTATGAAGCCAGCATCACCCTAATACCAAAACCAGATAAAGACAACACAATGAAAGAGAATTACAGACCAATATCCCTCATGAACATAGATGCCAAAATCCTCAACAAAATTCTAGCAAATCGGCTCCAGCAGTACATCAGAAAGATCATACACCATGACCAAGTAGGATTTATCCCAGGAATGCAAGGATGGTATAATATCTGCAAATCAATAAACGTGATACATCACATAAACAAATTGAGAGATAAAAATCACATAGTCATATCAATTGATGCAGAAAAAGCATTTGACAAAATCCAATAACCTTTCTTGATAAAAACTCTCAACAAGGCGGGAATAGAAGGCTCATACCTCAACATAATAAAAGCTATATATGATAAACCCACAGCAAACGTCATACTCAATGGACAAAAACTAAAAACATTTCCCCTAAGAACAGGAACAAGACAGGGATGCCCACTCTCACCACTCCTGTTTGACATAGTACTGGAAGTATTATCCATTGCAATTAGACAAGAAGAAGAAATAAAAGGCATCCAAATTGGAAAAGAACAAGTAAAGCTGTCTTTATTTGCAGACGACATGATATTGTACATAAAAAATCCGAAAGACTCCGTCAAAAAACTAATAGACTTAATAAATGAATTTAGCAATGTAGCAGGATACAAAATTAACGCCAAGAAATCTATGGCCTTTCTATACACCAATAGTGAACTTACAGACAGAGAGACTAAAAAGGCAATTCCATTTACCATCGCACCAAAAAAATTAAGATACCTAGGAATAAACTTAACTAAGGAGGTAAAAGACCTATACACGGAAAACTACAGGACACTGAAAAAAGAGATAGAGGAAGACGTAAACAGATGGAAGAACATACCATGTTCATGGATTGGTAGAATCAACATCATTAAAATGTCCATACTACCCAAAGCAATCTATAGATTCAATGCACTCCCCATTAAAATACCAATGGCATATTTCACAGACCTTGAAAGAACTCTCCAAAAGTTCATCTGGAATAAAAAAAGACCCCGAATAGCCACAGCAATCCTGCGAAAGAAGAATAAAGTAGGAGGGATCTCAATACCAGATTTCAAGCTGTATTACAAAGCCACTGTTCTCAAAACAGCCTGGTACTGGCACAAGAACAGACATATAGATCAGTGGAACAGAATAGAGAATCCAGATATTGACCCAAACCACTATGCTCAATTAATATTTGACAAAGGAGGCATGAACATACAATGGAGTCAAGACAGTCTCTTCAATAAATGGTGTTGGGAAAATTGGACAGATACATGCAAAAAAATGAAGCTTGATCACCAACTTACGCCATACACAAAAATAAACTCAAAATGGATACAGGACTTAAACATAAGACGGGAAACCATAAAAATACTAGAGCAATACACAGGTAGCAAAATCTCAGACATATGCCAAAAGAAATTCTTCACTGACACTGCACCTAGGGCAATGGAAGCTAAAGAGAAAATTAACAAATGGGACTACATCAAAATAAAAAGCTTTTTCACAGCAAAAGAAGCCATTAACAAAACAACAAGAAGGCCTACTGCATGGGAGAACATATTTGCAAATGGCATCACTGATAAAGGTTTGATCTCCAACATCTACATGCAGCTTATACAACTTAATAAAAGGAAGATAAATGATCCAATAAAGAAATGGGCAACAGACCTAAATAGAAGCTTTTCAAAAGAAGACAGAAGGAAGGCCAAGAGACACATGAAAACATGCTCAACGTCACTAATTATCCGAGAGATGCAAATCAAAACAACAATGCGGTACCATCTCACACCTGTCAGAATGGCTATCATCAACAAATCAACAAACAACAAGTGTTGGCGAGGATGCGGAGAAAAAGGAACCCTCGTACACTGCTGGTGGGTATGCAGACTGGTGCAGCCACTGTGGAGAACAGTATGGAGCTTCCTCAAAAAACTGAAAATGGAACTCCCATTTGACCCAGTAATCTCACTCCTGGGAATATATCCGAAGAAACTAGAAACACCAATCAGAAAGGATACATGCACCCCTATGTTCATAGCAGCACAATTCACCATAGCTAAGATTTGGAAACAGCCTAGGTGCCCGTCAGCAGATGACTGGATCAGAAAACTGTTGTACATCTACACAATGGAATACTATGCTGCCATAAAAAAGAAGGAATTCTCATCATTTGCAGCAACCTGGATGGAATTGGAGAACATTATGTTAAGTGAAATAAGTCAGTCAATGAAAGAAAAATATCACATGATCTCACTCATTTATGGGTAATAAAGAACATTATAAACTTGAACAAAAAGATAGATACAGAGACAGTAAAGCATCAAACAGACTCAAATTACAGGGGGAAAGTTAGGGAAAGGTGGGGGAGATAAGAGATCAATCAAAGGACTTGTATGCATGCATATAAGCATAACCAACGGATGCAAAACTCTGGGGGGTGAGGGCATATATGGGAGTGGGGTGGGGGGTGGCAATGATAAAATATGTACACATATAATACCTTAATAAAAAAAATTGGAAAAAATAAAATAAAATAAAATTAAAGGCATGCCTTATTATATAGTTACAAAATTTTGAAATACATCATTTATCCTTTTTTTGTTTTGTGTTGTTAATCCTCACACGAGGATATTTTTTCCATTGATTTTTAGAGAGACTGGAGGGGAGGAGGAGAGAGAGAGAAAAAGTGATGTGAGAGAGATACATCAATTGGTTGCCTCCCAAGCAGGGCCGGAAATCGAACCTGCAACCAAAGTATGTGCCCTTGACCGGGAATCATAGCCATGACCCATTGGTGCACTGGCAACATTCTAACTACTGAGCTATACTGTCCAGGGTGAAATACATCATATATCTTAAATCAAACTTTTTGTGCAGATAAAACCATTCTTTGTGGTTTTAATGTTTCCCATTTTGATTTCAAAGTGGTGAGTAAAAGTAACCAAGCAACAGTTAATTTTTTCTCCATATTTTGCTATTTCCTTGTTAAAGTATTTTCCCACTTTTAATTTTTTTAACCAAGGAGATGGCTGTTTTATAAGAGGAGTTACATTGTCAAATCATAAATTCAAAGTGTCCATTAAAAATATACCATAAGCATTGTAAATTTATTTAGTTTTAAAAATTAAGGAGATACATATACCAGAGAACCAGTACTTGCCAACACACATGCTGATTACTAGGATCTTAAACACTGCTGTCAAATTCTATAATCGTTATTTAGTGAAGAAGATAGCACCAGACATTTCTATATCTAAAAGACAAGCATACTCAATATATATTTTAAAAGGAAACAAACCTGTACATTCAGCACTGAGTAGATATCCTAAAAGACAGATGGTGATGAGGCCTGGTGATTCTGCCATGATCATGTTCCGGCACTGCATAACCTTTGCTAGTCGATTGTGCAAGTAGCAAGGTTGACAAATTGTTCCAAAGTACAAGCTGAACTGTATTTACTTCTGGGAAACAATGTCAGTCTCCCTCAGTGGTTTTTTTTTTGGTTATTTGCAATGGCTTCTCAGGTTAAGTGAAGAGAATAGGCAGTAGCCACCATTAAATTTCACCTGTCATGCCATGGACTTTTGCCCCTGTGCCTGATTTGAGGCTGAAGCAGGAAGTGACACATCATTAAAATAAGGGGAGGTATAATGGCTACAGTTGCTGTGGCAGCAAAATTTATCAGTGGGATTCATCTTTTCCTTGTCAGGGAGCACTACTATCGTATAGTTTAAAGATAAAGAGATGGAAAGTACAAAGCATTTGGTCACTCTCCTTAAAACACCCCCAATGCTTACATACCTTGAGTCACCTGGTGGATCTTTTATGTTCTTTCTCACAATGAGGAGTTTATAAACTTTGTTGTGCCATGTACTCATATTTTGAATCATATGGACCTTGTCTCAGAACACATGTATGTATGTGTGAATATATGTATATACAAATATACCTATATATTATGTATATAAATATAAATGAATATTGTATAATATTTAATGTATTATTTCACTTCACATCTATAATAATAAAAGTGTAATATGCTAATTAGACCAGATATCCTTCCGGATGACCTTCCAGAAGAAGCCGGGGCTGTGAGGGAAGCCGGGTCCCAGGTGCCAGAGGGAAGCCAGTGCCGACAGCCAGGGGAAGGAAGGCCTACTCTTTTTTAAAAATTTATTTTATTATTATTATTTTTTATTAAGGTATTATATGTGTACATATCTTACCATTGCCCCCCACCCCACTCCCATATATGCCCTCACCCCCCAGAGTTTTGCGTCCATTGGTTATGCTTATATGCATGCATACAAGTCCTTTGATTGATCTCTTATCTTCCCCACCTCTCCCTAACCTTCCTGCTGTAATTTGACAGACTGTTTGATGCTTTACTGCCTCTGTATCTATATTTTTGTTCAAGTTTATAGTGTTCTTTATTATCCATAAATGAGTGAGATCATGTGGTATTTTTCTTTCATTGACTGGCTTATTTCACTTAACATAATGTTCTCCAATTCCATCCAGGTTGCTGCAAATGGTAAGAATTCCTTCTTTTTTATGGCAGCATAATATTCCATTGTGTAGATGTACCATAGTTTTCTGATCCAGTCATCTGCTGATGGGCACCTAGGCTGTTTCCAGATCTTAGCTATTGTAAATTGTGCTGCTATGAACATAGGGGTGCATATATCCTTTCTTATTGGTGTTCCCAGTTTCTTTATATATTCGTAGGAGTGGGATTACTGGGTCAAATGGGAGTTCCATTTTCAGTTTTTTGAGGAAACTCCATACTGTTCTCCACAGTGGCTGCACCAGTCTGCATTCCCACCAGCAGTGCATGAGGGTTCCTTTTTCTCCGCATCCTCGCCAACACTTGTCGTTTGTTGATTTGTTGATGATAGCCATTCTGACAGGTGTGAGATGGTACCGCATTGTTGTTTTGATTTGCATCTCTCAGATAATTAGTGACGTTGAGCATGTTTTCATGTGTCTCTTGGGGAAGGCCTACTCTTGCATGAATTGCGTGCATCAGGCCTCTAGTATAGTATAAAAGATCTATAACATTTTTTATATAATTTTTTCTTTATTGATTAAGGTATTACATATGTGTCCTTATCCCTCCATTGTCTCCCTACCTCCCCACTCATGCCCTCACCCCCCTGGTGTCTGTGTCCATTGGTTAAGGACCATAACATTATATCAACATTTACCGACCATTTTTGTGCTGTTGTTGTGATACATTTTATTTCTACATGCTGTAAATCCTATATTACATTATTATTACTCCTGCTTTGAGTAATCTGTAATTTCACAAATAAATTAAAAATGAGAAAATATTTTATATTTATCTACATATTTTCTGTTATGATGTTCTTCATTTCTTTGTGTAAATCCAAGTTTCAATCTGTTATAAGTTTTCATCACTGTGAAGATTTTTCTTTAAAATTTTGATAGTCTAGGTCTTCTTATGTTGAATTTTCTCAGCCTTTGTTTATTTGAAAATATATCTATTTTTCTCTCATTTTTAAAAAGTAATTTTGCTGTATCTACAATTGTAGGTTGATGGTTTTTTTTCTTTCAGCACATTAAAGATGTCATTCTATTACCTTTTGGCATGCATTGTTTCTGATGAGCAGGCAGTAAGTTTTCTTAACATTAACTTTTAGCTATCTTATCTAATAAAACAGTAATATGCAAATTAACCATCACTCCGTGACACCCACCAGCCAATCAGGAGCGAGTATGCAAATTAACCCCAACCAAGATGGCTGTGGCCACTGAGCGAGCAGGAGGGAGGCTTGGGTTTCCCTAGTGATGGAGGAAGCCAAGCTTTCTGCACAACTTGGTGGGCTGAGACCTCCACTCCAGGCTACAAATTTTCAATTATAGGAGATAAATAAATCCCAACAGAAATGGTGGCAGCCATGGAGTTGGAGAGAGCAGGAGGCTAGGGTTGCCAACAGCGATGGAGGAAGCCAAGCTTTCTGCACACCCTGGCCTGTCTTGGCCTCAGCTTAAGGCTACAAAGTTTCAATTATAGAAGATAAATAAATCCCAGATACCAGAGCCTCCACTTGGGTTGCAAGGGGGTGTGGCCAGCCTGCAAACCACCACAGGCCCCTCGCCCAGGTTGCCCCACACCCCAAGGGAACCCCCACCCTGATCCAGGACACCCTTCAGGGCAAACCAGCCGGCCCCCACCCATGTATCAGGCCTCTATCCTATCTAATAAAAGAGTAATATGCAGATTGACCATCACTCCAACACACAAGATGGCTGCCCCCATGTCGTCAAAGATCCTGCCCCCATGTGGACACAAGATGGCCACCACAAGATGACCAGCAGGGGAAGGCAGTTGGGAGGGACCAGGTCTGCAAGGGAGGGCAGTTGTGGACGATCAGGCCAGCAGGGGAAGACAATTGGGAGGGACCAGGCCTGCAGGGAAGGGCAGTTACGGGTGACCCAGGCCTGCAGGGGAGGGCAGTTAAGGGTGACCAGGCCTGCAGAGGAGGGCAGTTAGGGGCAAACAGGCTGGCAGGGGAGCAGATAGGCATCAATCAGGTTGGCAGGGGAGTGGTTAGGCGGTGATCAGGCTGGCAGGAAGAAGCGTTTAGGGGCAATCAGGAAGGCAGGCAGGCGAGCAGGTAGGAGCCAGCAGTCCTGGATTGTGAGATGGATGTCCGACTGTCCCACCGGGATCAGGCCTAAACAGGCAGTTGGACATCCCTCAAGGGGTCCCATATTGGAGAGGGTGCAGCCTGAGCTGAGGGACACCCCCCATTCCGTGCATGAATTTCGTGCACCAGGCCTCTAGTTTAACTATAATGAGCCAAGGTATTCTTGGGGTTCATTGAGATTCTTGGATCTATGGTTTGGTAATTTTATTAAAATTAGAAAAAATATGGGAAACTTAACTTCCAAAGTTTTGTTTTGCAATCAGGAAATTGCAAAAGCAGTACAGATGGTTCCCATATACCATTCACCCAGTTATTCCCAATGTTTACATCTCTATAGATATAAAGACGTAATATGCAAATTAGGCTGGGACACTGGTCCACTGCTGGAGGAGCTAAGAAATGTCATATCCTACCCTAGCCGGTTTGGCTCAGTGGATAGAGCCTCGGCCTGCTGACCACAGGGTCTGGGTTTGATTCTGATCAAGACCATGTACCTAGATTACAGGCTCCTCCCTGGCCGGGGGCCAGGTCAGGGCTCATGCAGCAGGCAACCATTCAAAGTGTCCCTCTCACATTGATGTTTCTCTCTGTCTCTCCCTCTCTCTTCCACACTCTCTAAAAATCAATGGAAACATATCCTCAGGTGAGGAGAAAGAAAGAAAGAAAGAAAGAAAGAAAGAAAGAAAGAAAGAAAGAAAGAAAGAAAGAAAGAAAGAAAGAAAGAAAGAAAGAAAAGAAAGAAAGAAAAGGAAGGAAGGAAGAAAGGAAGGAAGGTCATATCCTATGAAAGACACATCTTGAAAATGCCTAAAGAAAGTTGTCATTTTTTCATGGTGAAGGGACTGGAGTCCGTGTTGATGAAAACACCTTGGCAGCTGTGGTGGCTGGCAGTGGCTGCAGCAGCAGGGTGATGGGCTGGCGCCTTCCCCTGATCAGCCCAGTTGCCTCCCACAGAGCAGGCCTAAGTCGTCAGTAAGACATCCCCTGAGGGCTCTGGTTTGTGAGAGGGGGCAGGCCGGGCTGAGAGACGCCCCCCCCCCAGTGCACAAATTTTGTGCACTGGGCCCCTAGTGTGTGTATATATATATATATATATATATATATATATATATATATATTCATGCACTGGAGGGGGAGGTCCCTCAGCCCGGCCTGCCTCCTCTCACAGTCCAGGAGCCCTTAGGAGTGGGAGGCGACCCAGTGATCAGGGGAAGGCTACACCCCATCACACCTCTGCTGCTGCCACTGCCAGCAGCACAAGCCTTGGCTGGCCCTGGTTACCTGAGCCTCGGGCGTCCCTGGGCAGCTGGGCAGCTGCCATCTGAGGTTTGCCTGCACCTCAGGCAGCCCTGGGTGGCTATGCAGCCAATATCCGAGGCTTGCCTGCATCCCAGGCTGGCACTAGGCAGCTGGGCAGCCAACATGTGGGGCGCTGGCTGGGCAGCTGTCATCTGAGGCTTGCTTGCACCTCGGGCCAGTCCTGGGTGGCTGAGGGGCTGAGGGGACTGGGGGACTCCGGAGGCAGGTGGGCCCGGCCTTGCCATGCGCCTGCCATCCCAGTGGGGCTGAGGGCACTGGGTGCTGCCATCTTGTGGCTGTGGGCACCACCATCTTTGAGGGCATGGCAGTCAATGAGCATATTCCCTCGTTATTGTCTGTGACAGCCCGCAGTGGCAGCAGCAGCGGGGTGATGGGGTGGCGCCTTCCCCTGATCAGCCCAGTTGCTTCCTGCAGAAGGAGGCCAGACTGCGGCTTAGGCCCACTCCCTGTGGAGAGCAGGCCTAAAACATCAGTAGAACATCCCCTGAGGGTTTCCAGACTGTTAGAGGGGGCAGGCTGGGCTGAGGGACCCCCCCCCCCCAGTGCACGAATTTTGTGCACCAGGCTTCTAGTCTTATATAAATGTAGTATAATATAAAAACCAGGTAATGGACATTGATATATGTGTACAAATGCTAAATGATTTTATCACATGTAGATTTATGTAACCACCACTAAAATCAACATACAGAACAATTTTTTCACCACAAAGATCTTCCTTGTGCTACTATTTTATAATCACACACCACTTTCACCTTCTAATTATTCCCAACTCCTGGCACTACTAATCAGTTTTCAGTCTCTATATTGAGAATGTGAACATGGAATCATAGAGTATGTGACCTTATAAGATTGGCTAATTCCTTTGTTATAGCTGAGTAGTATTCTACAGTGTGAATGTATCACTGTTTAACTAGTGACCTACTGAGGGACTTTTAAAAATATATATTTTTATTGATTACAGAGAAGAAGGGAGAGGGAGAGAGGTAGAAACATCAATGATGAGAGAGAATCATTGATCAGCTGCCTCCTGATGCCCCCTACTGGGAATAGAGCTTGCAACCTGGGCATGTGCCCTGACTGGGACTTGAACCATGACCTCTTGGTCCATAGATCAATGCTCAACTACTCAGCCATGCCGGCCAGGCTTGAGGGACATTTTGATCATTTCCATTTTTTTCTATTTCAGTAATGTGCTATGAACATTAATTTACAGGTTTCTATGTGTATGTGATTTTTTAATTTTCTGAGATAAATGCTTGGGAATGTAATTTCTGGATCATATGGTAGTTGAATGTTGTTTAAATGAAGTTCCAATCTGTTTTCCAAAATGGCTATGACACTTTACATTCCCACCAGCAATGGATAAGAGATCCAGTTTCTTGTTCATTGAAAGCATTTGGTATTGTCATTATTTTTTATTTTAGACATTCTGATAGGTGGTTAGCAATAATTCATTGTGTTTTAATTTGTAATTTTCTAATGGCTAATGAGGTTGAACACCTTATAATTTACTTATTAAACATCTGTGTATCCTATTCAGTGAAATGTCTGTTCATGTCTTTTGATTATTTTCAAATTAGACTGTTTGATTTTTTATTGTTGGATTTTTAGAGTTCTTTATATATTGCAGATATGAGTCCTTTGTCAGTTATATGGTTTGCAAATATTGTCTCCAAGGCTGCAGCTTGTCTTTTAATCTTCTTAACTGGGTCTTTCACAGAGGCAATATTTTGAATTTTTATATACTAGTAGTTTAATTTATCATTTTTAAAAAATGGATCACACCTTTAGTGTTACATTTAGAAGTCTTCTACTAACGTTAATTCTGAAGCATTTTCCTATTAAAATATTTTACAGTTTTAGATTGATACCCATGCTCCATTTTGAGTTAATTTTTGTATAAGTTATGAGGTTTAAGTTGAGCTTCATTTTTGTTACCTATGGATGTCTGATTCCTCCAGCACAATTTTTTAAAAATACTGTCCTTCCTCTGTTGAATTGCTTGTGCAATTTCTTCACAAATCAGTTGAGTAGATTGGTTTGGGTATATTTCTAGGTTGTTTATTCTGCTCCATTGCTGTATGTGTTTATCCCTCTGTCAATGCCACACTGTCTTGATTACAATAGCTATATAGTAAGGATTTTTATCAGTTAGAGTTATTCCTCCCACTTTAATATTCCATGGCAAGATTGCTTTAAATATTCCAGGGCCCATAACTTTCCATATAAATTTTTAAATAATTTTGTCTGTAGCTACAAATAAATCTTGGTTTTGATAGAGATTGTGTTAAACCTGTATATGCATTTGGAGGAATTGACATCTTCACTATGTGAGTTTTTCAGTCCATTTCCATGGTATGGACATGTATATTCTCTATATTTACTTAGGTTTTTTATTTCTTTCATGAGCATTTTGTAACTTTCAGCATATCTATATAAATAAAAATGTAAATGTTTGTTTGTTCAAAATCTTAAATCTCCGAAAGTTCTTCACCGATTGCTTTGAAATGTTGACACAACGTTGCATTTGAATACGTGCGTGTTTTTTATACCTTATACTTACTATTATACAGATGTCACACCTGTGACAGGTAAAAACATGCTTTTTTTGAAAAACAGCGCCATCTGTTGGATGTAAAAGCAACAAACGCTATACTAAATATTTTACAATTCAATTTCAATGTTTCCGATTTATAATCCATTTACGATTTCCAAATTTCTAATTTTATTCCATTTAAATGTTGATAATGATTGAAGATTTGTGCTTAGAAATCACGAATAAAGTTCTCAATCAATTGGGAATGCCATCACTGAATCTATCTGCTGCTGCTTCGTTCGATGTAGAATTGCGTTGTGAACAAAATTACAATATGGGTGATCTTTTGTCGTATGTGCAATCAAAAATTCTTAAGCTAACGCTTGAGCAAAAAGGCATTTACGATCAAATAATGCAAACTTTCAATAATGGGGTTGGAGAAATCTTCTTAGATGCGCCAGTAGGAACTGGAAAATGTTCCTAATTAGATTGATTCTGGCAGCAATTTGATCCCAAAATGACATAGCCTTAGCTCTTGCGTCGTCTGGACATTGCTACCAGGTGGAAGAACTGCTCATTCTGCTTTGAAATTGCCATTGAACATGCAATTCATTGAAACTCCCACGTGCAATATTTCAAAAGCATCCGACATGGCAAAAGTATTGCAGAAATGCAAACTTATTGTTTGGGATGAATGCACAATGGCACACAAAAAATCGCTCAAGGCTCTTGATCGATCATTGCAAGATTTGCGTGGAAACATCAGACCATTTGGGAACCCATTAATATTGCTTGCAGGAGATTTCTGACAAACATTACCTGTAATTCTTTGATCGACACCAGCGGATGAAATAAATGCTTGCCTGAAATACTCTACTTTGTGGCAACACGTAAAGATGTTAAAATTAATTACAAATATGCATGTCCAGCTGCAAAATGATCGATCAGCTGAGATATTCTCACATCAATTGCTGGAAACTGGGAACAGAAAGGTGCCGGTTGGTCTGACCTCAGGATGAATTTCATTGCCTCATAACTTCTGCAATTTAGTGACGTCAAAAGAAGAATTAGTTGAAAAAGTATTTTCCAATATTCAAGCCAATTATAAGAATCACTATTGGCTGAGTGAACGAGCTATTCTTGAGGCCAAAAACAAAGACGTCTATGAATTTAACAATATTATTCAATCTAACATTCAAAGCGAGGCAGTCACACACAAGTCTGTCAACACTGTTGTGGAAGCAGATGAAGTGGTTAATTATCCAACAGAATTTTTGAATTCACTCGATCTGCCAGGGATGCCACCGCACGTACTGCAATTGAAAATCGGTGTGCCAATTATCATGTTGCAAAATATCAACCAGCCAAAGCTTTGCAACGGCTTGCAGCTTGCAGTAAAAAAATTAATGAGCAATGTCGTAGAAGCAACAATCTTGACAGGACCTTTTAAAGGTGAAGATGTTCTCATTCCTCGCATTCCTGATTCCAACGGATATGCCATTTCAATTTAAGAGATTGCAATTCCCAATTCAATTGGCCTTTGCAATCACCATCAACAAAGCTCTGGGCCAATCTTTAGAATTGTACGGTTTAGATCTAGACACGGATTGCTTCTCACATGGACAATTATATGTTGAGTGTTCTAGAGTCGGCAAACCAGACAATATCTATATGTGCACAGACAATGGAACAACAAAAAATATTTTATACCCACAAGCATTGTGAAATTAAACATATTAGAAACATGCACTTTCTCTCTTCTTTCTTTTCCATTTAACCAGACTGAGCCACAGCAACGCGTGGCCGGGTACAGCTAGTAGATCTTATAAATATTTTGGTAGGTGTATACCTAACTATTTTCTTTTTTTTGTTGTTTGTTTAAATTTCTTTATTGATTAAGGAATTGCATATGTGTCCTTATCCCTCCATTAACCCCCCAACCCCACCCCCCCGACTCATGCCCTCACCCCCCTGGTGTTCGTGTCCATTGGTTAGGCTTATATTCATGCATACAAGTCCTTTGGTTGATCTCTCCTCCTTTCCCCCACCCTCCCCTATCTTCCCTCTGAGTTTTGGCAATCTGATCAATGCTTCTCTGTCTCCAGATCTGTCTCTGTTCATCAGTTTATGTTGTTCATTATATTCCACAAATGAGTGACATCATGTGGTATTTATCTTTCTCTGACTGGCTTATTTCACTTAGCATAATGCTCTCGAGTTCCATTCATGCTGTTGCAAATGGAAAGAACTCCTTTTTTACTGCAGCGTCATAATCCATTGTGTAGATGTACCACAGTTTTTTAAACCACTCATCTACTGATGGGCACTTAGGCTGTTTCCAAATCTTAGCTTTGGTAAATTGTGCTGCTATGAACATAGGGGTGCATATATCCTTTCTGATTGGTGTTTCTAGTTTCTTGGGATATATTCCAAGAAGTGGGATCACTGGGTCAAATGGGAGTTCCATTTTCAGTTTTTTGAGGAAACTCCATACTGTACTCCACAGTGGCTGCACCAGTCTACATTCCCACCAGCAGTGCAAAGGGTTCCTTTTTCTCTGCATCCTCGCCAACACTTGTCATTTGTTGATTTGTTGATGATAGCCATTCTGACAGGTGTGAGATGATACCGCATTGTTGTTTTGATTTAAAGCTCTCAGATAATTAGTGACTTTGAGCATGTTTTCAGATGTCTCTTGGCCTTCCTTCTGTCCTCCTTCGAAAAGTGTCTATTTAGGTCTTTTGTCCATTTTTTGATTGGATTGTTTATCTTCCTTTTGTTAAGTTGTATGAGTTCCCTGTAAATGTTGGAGATTAAACCCTTATCTGTGATGACCTTGGCAAATATGTTCTCCCATGCAGTGGGCTTTCTTGTTGTTTTGTTGATGGTTTCTTTTGCTGCGCAAAAGCTTTTTATTTTGATGTAGTCCCATTTGTTTATTTTCTCTTTAGTTTCCATTGCCCTAGGAGCAGTATCAGTGAAGAAGTTCCTTTGTCATATGTCTGAGATTTTGCTGCCTTAGTGGATTCTTCTAGTATTTTTATGGTTTCCCGTCTTATGTTTAAGTCCTTTATCCATTTAGAGTTTATTTTTGTGTATGGTGTAAGTTGATGGTCTAGTTTCATTTTTTGCATGTATCTGTTCAATTTTCCCAAAACCATTTATTGAAGAGACTGTCTTGACTCCATTGTATGTTCATGCCTCCTTTGTCAAATATTAATTGGCCATAGTGGTTTGGGTCAATTTCTGGGTTCTCTATTCTCTTCCATTGATCTATATATCTGTTCTTGTGCCAGTACTAGGCTGTTTTAAGAACAGTGGCTTGCCGAGGCCGGTTTGGCTCAGTGGATAGAGCGTCGGCCTGCGGACTGGAAGGTCCCAGGTTCGATTCCGGTCGAGGGCATGTACCTTGGTTGCGGGCACATCCCCAGGGGGGGGGTGTGCAGGAGGCAGCTGGTCGATGTTTCTCTCTCATCGATGTTTCTAGCTCTCTATCCCTCTCCCTTCCTCCCTGTAAAAATCAATAAAAAATATATTTTTTAAAAAAGAAAAGAACAGTGGCTTTGTAATACAGCTTGATATCTGGTATTGAGATCCCACGTACTTTGTTCTTCTTTCTCAGGATTGCTGCAGATATTTGGGGTCTTTTTTTATTCCAGATGAATTTTTGGAGAGTTCGTTCTAGGTCTGTGAAATATGCCATTGGTATTTTAATGGGGAGTGCATTGAATCTATAGATTGCTTTGGGTAGTATGGACATTTTGATGATGTTGTTTCTACCATTCTAGGAACACAGTATTTTCTTCCATCTGTTTATGTCTTCCTCTATCTCTTTTTTCAGTGTCCTGTAGTTGTTTGCATATAGGTTTTTTTTACCTTATTAGTTACGTTTATTCCTAGGTATCTTAATATTTTTGGTGTGATGGTAAATGGGATTGCTTTTTTAGTCTCTTTTTCTATAAGTTCACTATTGGTGTAAATAAATGCCATAGATTTCTTGGCATTAATTTTGTATCCTGCTACATTGTCAAATTCATTTATTAAGTCTAATAATTTTTTGATGGAGTTTTTAGGGTTTCCTATGTACAATATCATGTCATCTGTGAATAAGGACAGTTTTACTTCTTCTTTTCCAATTTGGATGCCTTTTATTTCTTCTTCTTGTCTGATCGCAATGGCTAGTACTTCCAGTACTATGTTGAACAGGAGTGGTGAAAGTGGGCATCCCTGTCTTGTTCCTGTTCTTAGGGGAAATGGTTTTAGTTTTTGTCCATTGAGTAATTTTGGCTGTGGGTTTTTCATATATGGCTTTTATTATGTTGAGATATGATCCTTCTATTCCCACCTTGCTGAGAGTTTTTATCAAGAAAGGGTGTTGGATTTTGTCAAATGCTTTTTCTGCATCAATTGAAATGATTATGTGATTTTTATCTCTCAATTTGTTTATTTGATGTATCATGTTTATTGATTTGCAGATATTGTACCATCTTAGCATCCCTGGGATAAAAACTACTTGGTCATGGTGTATGATCTTTCTGATGTATGGCTGCATCTGATTTGCTAGAATTTTGTTGAGGATTTTCTTATCTATGTTTATGAGGGATATTGGCCTATAATTCTCTTTCATTGTGTTGTCTTTATCTGGTTTTGGTATTAGGGTGATGCTGGCTTCATAGAATGAGCTTGGAAATGTTCCTTCCCCTTGAATTTTTTGGAATAGTCTGAGGAGGATAGGTCTTATTTCTTCCTTGAATGTTTGGTATAACTCCCTTGTGAAGGCATCTGGCCCCAGGCTTTGGTTTGCTGGGAGCTTTTTGATGACTGCTTCAATTTCATCAATAGTTATCAGCCTATTGAGATTTTTAGAATCTTCATGATTGAGTTTTGGAAGGTTGTATTTTTCTAGGATATGGAAATATGGCCATTTCCTCCATGTTGTCTAGTTTGTTGGAGTAGAATTGTTCATAGTATTTTTTAATGATCCTTTGTATTTCTGTGGGGTCTGTTGTTATTTTGCCTCTATCATTTCTGATTTTGTTTATTTGGGTCCTCTCTCTTTGCTTCTTGGTGAGCCTGGCTCGAGGTTCATCAGTCTTGTTTATCCTTTTCAAAGAACCAGCTCTTGGTTTCATTGATATTTTGTATATATATATATATATATATATATCTTGGTCTTTATGTCATTTATTTCTGTTCTGATCTTTATTATCTCCTTCCTTCTGCTTACACTGGGCTTTTCTTGTTGCTCTCTTTCTAATTCTTTGAGTTGTAGAGTTAAATTATTTACTACCATTTTTTCTTGCTTTTTGAGGTAGGCCTGTAGAGCTATGAACTTCCCTCTCAGGACTGCTTTCATTGTGTCCCATAGATTTTGGATTGTTGTGTTTTTGTTGTCATTAGTTTCCAGGATGCTTTTAATTTCTTCTTTGATCTCATTGGTAACCCAGTCATTATTTAATAGCATGCTATTCAGCTTCCAAGTGTTTGAGATTTTTGGATTGTTTTTATTGTAGTTTATTTCTAATTTTATGGCATTGTGGTCTGAGAAGATGCTTGGTATGATTTCAATCTTCTTGAATTTGGGGAGACTTTGCTTGTGACCCAATATGTGGTCTATTTTTGAAAATGTCCTATGTGCACTTGAGAAGAACGTACATTCCGTGGCTTTGGGATGCAATATTCTGAAGATGTCAGTTAAGTCCATCTGATCTAGTGAGTCATTTAGGATTGCTGTGTCTTTGCTCTTTTTTTGTCTAGAGGATTTATCCAGTGATGTCAGTGGTGTATTAAAGTCCCCTACTATGATTGTGTTGTTGTTGATCTCTTCCTTGATATCTTCCAGGTGTTTTGTTATGTACTTGGTTGCTCCTGCGTTGGGTGCATATATGTTTATCAGGGTTATATCTTGTTGTTGTATCGATCCCTTTAGTATTATGAAGTGACCTTCCTTATTTCTTGTTATTGCCTTCACTTTGAGGTCTATTTTGTCAGATATAAGTATTGCTACCCCAGCTTTTTTTTCATTTCCGTTTGCCTGAAAGATATTTTTCCAGCCCTTCACTTTCAATCTGTGTGAGTCTCTCATTCTGAGGTGGGTCTCTTATAGAGAGCATACATATGGGTCATGTTTTTTTTTATCCATTCAGCAACTCAATGTCTTTTGATTGGAGCATTTAGTCCATTTACATTTAAAGTTATTACTGAAAGGTACTTGTTTGTAGTCATATCTATTTTTGTGTCTGTGTTCCTTCTTACCTTTTTATTTCTTTTTTTTACAGTATTCCCTTTAGCATTTCTTGCATTGCTGGTTTGGTGGTGATACACTCCCTTAGCCTGTTTTTGTCTGTGAAGATCCTGATTTCCCCTTCAATTTTGATTGATAGTCTTGCTGGATAGAGTATTCTTGGATTCAGTCCTTTGCTTTGCAACACTTTGTATACCTCCTTCCATTCCCTTCTAGCTTGATGTGTTTCTGTTGAGAAATCATTTGATAATCTGATGGGGGATCCTTTGTAGGTAACCCTCTGTCTCTCTCTTGCCACCTTTAAGATTCTCTCTTTGTCATTTATATTTGCCATTGAAATTATGATGTGTCTTGGTGTGGGTCTTTTGTGATTGATCCTGCTTGGGACTTTCTGTACTTGTGTAACTATTTTCTTTCCCATATCAGGGAAGTTTTCTGTCATTATTTCTTCAAATAGATTTTATAATCCTTGCTGCTCTTCTTGTCCTCTGGCAGCCTTATTATATGTATGTTACTTCATTTCATGTTGTCCCAAAGGTCCCTTAGGCTTTCCTCCTGCTTTTTAATTTTTTTCTCCAGTTTCTGTTCAGATTGGGCTTGTTTCTGTACCTGATCTTCTAACTCACTAATTTGGTCCTCTGCTTCTTCTAGTCTACTGTTGAAACTTTCCATGGTGTTTTTGATTGTAGCTATATCACTTTTCATTTCTTCCTGATTCTTGCAGAAGTTGTTGATTTTCTCATCCATCTGATGTATGAATTCCACAACCATTACTCTGAATACTATTTTGGTCATGTTGCATGCTTCAATTTCACTAATTTCCTTTCTTGGTGACTCCTCATTTTCTTTCCTCTGGATATTGTGTCATCTCCCCATTCTGACTATCACCAGAAGCTTCAAACTTCTAATTGCGTGGACCTGGGCCTTGTTTTGTGGGAGCTTCGCACCACCAGAGTGTCACTGAAGTGCTCCGACACTAGGACGTGTGGCTACCGTTGGTTGGTGGGAACCAGGCTCACCCAGGGTCAGTGTTACCAGTGTTCAGTGTGGTCTCGTGTGCACACCTAGAATCATGGACCCCCGCCTGCACTGTGCTGTTGGCGTGTGCTGAAAATGAGTCCCCTAGCGTGTGCCAAGAGTCAGAGTTTCCCTGTGTCTGCAGCAAGAATCAAGTATCCGAGTCTCTGTTGCCTTGTGCAGTTTTTCGCTGAGAATCAGGGTCCCCTTGTGTGCATGCACCAAGAATTGGAGTCACTGGCTCTTAGTGTGAATGCGCTGTGAGTCAGGGATCCCAGGTGCACATGGTAAGAAACAGAGTCAAGTCAGTGGTGCTCAGCTCTGCCTCTTGCCAGGAGAATCTGGGTCCTGGTCACCATGGGGGACTGGGTTTCACAGTAGCACTGTGGCATGCCTGCACTATGGAAAACAGACTTCTGTGTGCACTGTGGAAAACAGACTGCCATGTGCGCTGAGGAAAGCAAACTTCCGTGAGCGCTTGCCCAGAAACGAAGTCAGGTGGCACTGCCGCCCTGTGTGAGCTTCGGGTTTGGTTGCCCGATTGCGTTGTGGGGAACAGATTCCAGTCTCTGTGCATGCGCAGGCTCAAATTTCCGTAGCAGCGCTGTGGTTCGTGCATGTGCTCCCAAGCTCAAATTCCCATAGGGGTGCTGCAGCCCAAGTGAGGGGCGGGCCTATCAGTTACTATGGCGCTATCCTCGATCCTGCGGGGAGGGGGATAGGCTCTTTGACTCACAGAAATCTGTGGCCGGGAAGTCTGGATTCTTGTTGTCTGTTGGTCTGAAGCTGTGGTCGCAGTTCTCTGTTGTCAGTGGCTGCAGGGTCCTGGTTTGCATCTGAGATGCAACTGGGTGGTGCTGAGGCCAGGATCCTAGTCTCAAGCAGCTCTGTTTCTCAAGATGGCGTGGTCTCTGTACCCACACTGGCCGCCCAGAAGTGTCTGCTTTGTTCGCAGGGCTCTGCTGTCTAAGGCTGCCCGGTTTGGCAGCCCCTTGGAAGACCTGCAGAATCTAACTGTCCCTAGCTCATACACACACACACCACACACGTCTACACTTTCCTCTATGGTTCCCTCACTCTCTCACACTCTCTCTCTCCCTACCTTCCTGCTGGTCACCATCTTCCAATCCCCTATTTTATTTTCTTTGGGGTAATTGTAAATGCTGTTATATTTTTAATTTCTGTTTTTACATATTCATCATTAGTAAATAGGAATGCAATTGATTTTTATGCATTGATTTTGTATCTTCTGATGTTGATGAAATAACCTAATAGTTCTAGGAGTTTTTTTCCTCATTTTGTAGATTTCTTGCAATTTTCTGTGAAGAAATCTACAATTTCATGCTATCTGCAAATAGGTATAGTTTTATTTCTTCATTTCTAGTCTGTATGTCTTTATATATACATTTTGCCTACTGTAGTTTCTAGAGCTTCTGGTACTAGGTTGAATCACAGTACTGAGCTAAAGAAAATCCTTGCCTTGATCCTAGTCTATTTTTTCCTATTTTTACTTTATTATTTTTAAATCTTTATTGTAGAGATTATTACAGATGTCCTTCTTTTTCCCCCCATTGTCCCTCTCCTCCCAGTTACTACCCCACCCCAGGCCTTCACCATCCTATTGTCTGTGTCCATAGGTAATGCATATATGCATATAAAATTTTGTTTAATTGCTTCCCTGCCTTCCCTCTGAGAATCATCAGTCCGTTCCATTTCCATGCCTCTGATTCAATTTTATTCACCAGTTTATTCTGTTCATTAGATTTCTTATTAGTTTATTTTGATTTTTAGATTCAATTGTTGATAGGTATGTATTTGTTGCCATTTTGCTGTTCATATTTTTTATCTTTTTCTTCTTCTTCCTCTTCTTACAGGATACCCTTCAACATTTCAGATAATACTGGTTTGGTGGTGATGAACTCCTTTAGCTTTTTCTTGTCTGTGAAGCTCTTTATCTGACCTTCAATTCTGAATGATAGCTTTGCTGGGTAGAGTAATCTTGGTTGTAGGTCCTTACTATTCATAACTGAATATTTCTTGCCACTCCCTTCTGGCCTTCATAGTTGCTCTTGAGAAATCAGCTGACAATCATATGGGCATTCCCTTGTAGGTAACTAACTGCTTTTCTCTTGCAGCTTTTAAGATTCTTTCATTGTCTTTTGCCCTTGGCATTTTAATTATGATATGTCTTGATGTGGTCCTCTTTGGATTCCTCTTGTTTGGGGTTCTCTGTGCTTCCTGGACTTGTAAGTCTAATTCTTTCACCAGGTAGGGGAAGTTTTCTGTCATTATTTCTTCAAATAGGTTTCAATATCTTGCTCTCTCTCTTCTTCTGGCACCCCCATAATGTGAATGTTGGTATGCTTGAAGTTGTCCCAGAGGCTCCTTACACTATCTTCATACTTTTGGATTTTTTTTTTCTTTTTGCTCTTCTGGTTGGGTGTTTTTTGTTTCCTTGTATTTCAAATCATTGCTTTGATTCTCAGAATCCTCTACTTTACTGTTGAATCCCTGTATATTATTCTTTACTAGAGGTGTGATGAATGAAATTCATGCAAGAGTAGGCTTTCCTTATCCTGGCTTCCAGCACCAGCTTCCCTCTGGCATCTGGGACCTAGGCTTCCCTCCAGTCACCAGCAAGCACCTAGGACCCAGACTTCCCTCCAGCCACTGGCAGGTACCTGGGACCCAGGCTTCCCTCGCAACCCCAGCTTCATCTGGAAGGTCTTCTGGAAGGACATCTGGTCTAATTAGCATATTATACTTTTATTATTATAAATTTCAGTCAGTGTATGCTTAATTTCTGACTACTCCTTTTCTATTTTTTTGGAGGTTTCTAGAAGATTCTTGAGTAACATTATAACTGTGGTTTTGAATTCTATATCCAGTAGTTTGCTTTCTTCATTTCTTTCATTTGTAACATGTTTCTTTGTCTCTGCATTTTGGCTGCTTCCCTCTGTTTGTTTCTATGTATTGGGTAGAGCTGTTATGTCTCCTTGAGCTGATAGAGTGGCCTTGTATAGTAGGTGTTCTATAGGGCCCAGTGGCTCAGATTCCCCAATCACCTGAGCTACGAGCTCTAGGTGCAGCCTTTTGTGGGCTGTGAGCATAGTCTTGTTGTAGTTGAGCCTTAACTGCTATTGGTGTCACTGGGAGGAATTGACCTCCAGGCCAATTGGCTGTGATGACCAGCTGTGACTACAGTAGGAGAGCTGCTGTACAGGAGACACCCCTATAGAGCAAGACTTGCTTCAGCGGGGCTTTGGTGCTCACTGCGTCTGCTCCTTGAGTGTGTCGCTAATGGATGTGTAGATTTGTAATCTGGTATGGTCTGACACTGACCACTGGGTACACTGGCTCTTGGGTCTCCCGGGAGGTGCAAAGTTAGCCCCTGCCTGGGGCCACCCAGTAGGAGCTACAGAGAGATCTGAAGATTCCTCCACTTTGTATCTAGTTTGGAAGTGCCCAGATGAAGCCCAGCTATGAAGCAAGGCAGGCTGGTGCTGGTGCCAGGTGTTGGGCATTTTATTGATAGGTTTGGGGCTCCCTGTCCCAGCTGCAGCTTGTTTGACAGGTTTTAGTCTGAGCAAGGACAGGCCATTCATATGCAAAGCTGCTGCACACAGCTTGGGGGTGGGATTGTAAATTGGATGAGGCAGGATCTTAAGGAATCACCAGATGGAGCAAACAGAAATGGCTGCCAGTCAGTCCTGAGACCAGGAAGATCCCAGCATAGGAACAATGAACTCTGTGAGCTCCTCTGTCTGAGAGAAAGCCACCTCCAAGTTCCTGGCCTGATGCTAGACAATCCAGTTCCTCCTCGTACATGTCTGTGTCCCCCAAAGCCTTGCCCTGGTGCTGGAGCTCAGAGGAAGCAGGACTTTGTAAGTTCAGTTCATGGTGCTGGTCTTTTAAGAGGAACAGCTGGGTTTCCAGTAGCCTCTGTGTCACTAAGCCCCAATCTGCACTGTTTTTTACAGCCAGTAGTTCTTACTGCCTGTAGGGACTTCTTGAGTATAATCCACATTATTAAGAAATTAAAGATTGCTCTGGGACCCTAGGCTGGGGGTCTGGTGTGAGGCTGGAACCCCTTGCTCCTCCAGGAAGCCTCAACAGAGATGATCTCCCTCCTGATTAAAAAAGCGGCCCATGTGGGTGTTGGACCAGCCCGTTCAGCACCTCCACACCTCCTACCAATCTCAGTGTGCTTTATTCTTTACTTCTCCAGTTGTAGGACTTCCATTCAGCCAGCTTTCCAGCAGTTCTGGATGATGATTGTTCTGTATTTTAGTTGTAATTTTGATGTGGTTGTGGGAGGCAGCAAGTATTGACATTTACCTATGCCACTGTTCATCAAATCTAGTATCCTAACCTTTTTGAGAAAAGCATGCAGGCTTTCTACAAACGAGTATTATTTAGATGTAGGATTTTTGTAGATGTTCTTTATTGAGTTGAGGTAATATCCCTTTGCTAAGATTTTTTTTTTTATCATGGATGAATACTGACTTTTGCTCTGATTTTTCTGTCAATTTATATAGCAATCGTAGGATTTTTCTTTCTTTAGTTTCTTGATAATGTGGATTACATTAATTTATTATTGGATATTGAACCAGCCTTGCATATCTAGAAAAAATCCCATTTGGTCATGATTATATATATATATATACTGAGTGGCCAGATTATTATGACCTCTGAATGCATAATAATCTGGCCACTCAGTATATATATATATATATATATATATATATATATATATATATATATCAGGAGGCCTGGTGCATGAATTCGTGCATGGGTGGGGTCCGGCAAGCCTGGCCAGGGGGAGGGGACATGGGCAGTTGGCTGGTCTGCCTGCTGGTTGAACTCCTAGTTGAGGGGACAATTTGCATATTGGCCTTTTATTATATAGGATATACACTGAGTGGCCAGATTATTATGTGTTCAGAGATCATAATAATCTGGCCACTCAGTATATATATATATATATATATATATATATATATATATATATATATCCTATCTAATAAAAGAGTAATATGCAAATTGACCATCACTCCAAGACACAAGAGGGCCGCCCCCATGTGATCAAAGATGGCTGCCCCCATGTGGACACAGATGGCCGCCACAAGATGGTCTGCAGAGGAGGGCAGTTGTGGGCAGTTAGGGGTGAGCAGGCCAGCAGAGGAGGGCAGTTGGGGGAGACCAGGCTAGCAAGGGAGGGCAGTAGGGGGGAACCCAGGCATGCAGGGGAGGGCAGTTGGGGGGGACCAGGCCTGAAGGGGAGGGAAGTTGTGGGTGATCAGGGAAGCAGGGAGGGCAGTTAGGGGTGACTGGGCAGCAGAGGAGGGCAATTGGGGTAGACCAGGCCTGCAGGGGAGGACATTCGGGGGGGACCCATGCCTGCAGGGGAGGGCAGTTGGGGGGAACAGGCCTGCAGGGGAGGGCAGTTGAGAGGGACAAGGAATTGCAGGGGAGGGCAGTAGGGGGAATCTAGGCCTGCAGGGGAGGGCAGTTGGGGGAGACCAGGCCTTCAGGGGAGGGCAGTTGCGGGGGGGGGGGCAAGGCCTGCAGGGGAGGGCAGTTGTGGGCAATCAGGCCAGTAGGGAGAGCAGTTAGGGGTGACAGGGCCAGCAGAGGAGGGCAGTTGGGGGAGACCAGGCCAGCAGGGGAGGACAGTTGGGAGGGACCTGGCCTGCAGGGGAGGGCAATTGGGGGGGACAAGGCCTGCAGGGGAGTGCAGTAGGGGGAACCCAGGCATGCAGGGGAGGGCAGTTGGGGGGGGACCCAGGCCTGCAGGGGAGGGCAGTTTTGGGGGACCAGGCCTGCAGGGGAGGGCAGTTGGGGGGGACCCAGTCCTGCAGGGGAGGACAGTTGGGGGGACCCAGACCTGCAGGGGAGGGCAGTTGGGGGAGACCAGGCTGGCAGGGGAGGGCAGTTAGGGTTTCCCAGGACAGCAGAGGAGGGCAGTTAGGGGCTATCGGGCGGGCCGGGGAGCAGTTAGGTGTCGATCAGGCTTGCAGGGGAGTGGTTAGGGGGGATCAGGCTGGCAGTCAGAAGTTGTTAGGGTCAATCAGGCAGAGGCAGGCAAGCAGTTGGGAGCCAGCAGTCCTGGATTGTGAGAAGGATGTCTGCCCGCAGTCGGACATCCCTCAAGGGGTCCTTGATTGGAGAGGGTGCAGGCTGGGCTAAGGGACACCCCCCGCCCATGCACAAATTTCATGCACCGGGCCTCTAATAAATATATATGAATATTTATGAATATATAAAAATATTTATATATTTTCATTTATGCATTATTACACTTAGTTGAGTATATTTTTTTTTCCTTGAGGCTGAGGATTTTTGCATGTAATTTCCTGAATAATAGTTGGTCGCTAGCCTTCTTTTTTATACTCTTTGTCTCATTTTGGTATATGATACTAATGGGCTCTAAAATGAGTTGGGAAATGCTTTTTCATCTTGTAATTTCTGGAACAATTTATGAAAAGTTGATTCTTCATATGTTTGTTAGAATTCTCCAGTGAAACAAAATGGGTGTGGAGATTTCTTTTTGGGAAATTGTTAATTATGAATTCAATTTCTTTCATGGTTTAGAGCCACTTAGATTAACTTCAATTTACTTGAGTTTTTTTCCTTCCAAATTAATGAATTTAGAAGCATAATATTTTTTATAGTATTTCCTTATTTGATGGTTGTAGGATCTGTAATAATAGCCTCTACTACTCTACTTCATTCCCGATATTGGCAATTTGTTTCTTTTCTCCCTGCCCCCCCCATCTGTATTGCTAGAGGTTTATCAATTTTATTGATTTTTCTGAAGAACCAGCTTTTTATTTCATAAATTTTCTCTATTGTTTTGCTATTAATTTAATTGGTTTCTGCCCTGATATGTTATTTTCTTCCTTCTGCTTGCTTTCATTTTATATTGTCATTGTTATTATTGTCATTTAATGTAAATTTTACTAGGTATTACTTTGAGAAGTCAATATTTATATATATTTACCCACATATAAGTTCACTCTTATGTTTTTCTTTCCTTTCTGCATTTCCACATTTCTTTATAGGATCCTCTTCTGTTTCAAGGACTCCTTTCTTTATTTTTTAATTGAATTTATTGGGGTGACATTGGTTCACAAAACCATACAGATTTCAAGTATAGAACTCAATAAAACATCATCTGCACCCATCGCCCAAAACATATCTCTTTCCGTTCCCATTTATCCCCACTTTGCCTACCTCCACCTGCCCTCACCCCCTTTTCCTCTGGGCTATAACCACACTGTTGTCTGTGTCCATGAGTTATACATATATGTTCTTTGGCTAATCCCTTCACCTTCTTTTATCCAGCTCCCCCCCCCCCTTTCTTCCCTCTGAGAGCTGTCAGTCTGTTCTATGTATCCATGTATCTTTTTCTATTTTGTTCAACAGTTATTTTGTTCATCATATTCCACATATAAGTGAGATCATATGGTATTTGTATTTCTCTGACTGGCTTATTTCTCTTAGCATAACAATCTCCAGGTCCATCCATGCTGAAGGACTCCCTTATTTCTTTGTTGTAGCACAGGGCTTGGAATGGTTGTATATTCTCTCAAAGTAAAGTTTATCTATTAGTAATTGTTATTGAAGCTCTATTATGCATTTAAAATATGATTTTTGTGATACATCCATATTTAGTTATCAGAGCAGAATTATTTATTTGTTGTGATGTATTATGTTCTACCTGGTGGCAGAAGGTGTGATTATTTTTAAATGTCTTTTTAAACTTGACTGTAATCTACATGAAGGTAGGAACGTTGTCTGCTGTGCTTGTTTTGGGTTGTCTGACCTTTATAGGTCATTTGGGAATAAATTAATGAATGAATAATTAAGTGAGATAATGTCTATAAATTACTGGTCACATCATAGGCATTTGATAAAATAAATGGTACTTTTATTTCCTTTTTGATTCCTGTCAACTGTATATCATAGTAGTGTGTAGGCTAAAACTTGTATCTATTATCAGTCATTTTGCCTGCCTTTGAATAAAGGGCAGCAGAAAAGCATCATGAAAGGCTACCGAGCCGGAATGTTGAAGTAGTGACTGACCTACTTATACAGGTTTACTGGGGCTCAGACAGCAAGAGGATTCGACTTTTTTCATTTTATGGTTTTGAGATTTAGGTTGCAAACCAGTGGATGATTTGTGAAGTAAACACTTTCATATTTCAGCTGCAGAAATGTGTTAAGTTATACATAATCTCTTTATCAATTCAAACTGGGGGGTGCAATGATAATCACTTGGCATTCTTTCTGTGTAAGAATCTGCAAATGAAAAAAGGAACCCATGGAAAATGAAGTACAATGCATAGCATAATGTGACTACATGGATAAAAGGAAGCAAAGAGGTTGCCATTCTACCCAAGTTAGATAGTAAGGTTTTTGACATATAAGGAAATAGTGCTTATAAGTAGCTGGCTTTCAATATGTATCTATGATTCTTGTAAAAGTAGTTTCTGCCCCCCTGCATTCTAGAAACAAGAGCCATATTGGTAGGATGTAGCCAATTATAAGTCAGCCAGCCGCTCTGGTATCGATTGTTATGACACAAATTGTGGGTAAAGGATTTATACTTTATACTTGGTCATTTTTCAAAAGGGATATTCTAAGAGAAATTCATTGGATTGTCTGAAATTCTTAAATTATTATCCTCAAAACTGTGGCATTTTTAGAAGAGAAGCATCATATTGCCTCCAAAGATAATACATCATAGAAGATGAAACATAAAAGGAATTTTTGAGTGAATCAACACAGCTTTTGCTTTTGCTTTTTAAAGCATTTCATTTTCTTTGGGAACCAAAATTTTCTACATTTTAATAATTCAATTTTGCTCATCTTAGGAATCAAATAGAAGCAAGATCATTCTAGTTCTTCTAGAACTTTGGCTTATATGTGGATAGGATTTTTAATTTGAAAGAGATCACTCCCCTTCATTTTCATATTTGGGTCTCACAGCAACCCTTTAAGATAGGCAGGGAAAAGAGTTTCCTTAAAAGTATGGAAACCAAGACTCTTAAGTCCTGGGCAGTGTTCTTGCCTTCATCCCATTCTGTTATACCAGAAGCTGAGTTTATGTTCAGACCAGGTTAGTTATTCTTTGTTCTGCTGCTCAAACCATCTCATTTCACTTTTACTAGAAATAAATTAATGAGTAAATTTTTGAATTCTTGCTGGATCAGAAGACCAATTGTCTCAAATATTTAATTAGATATATATAGTAACCTACCTTAAACTCTGCTTTCATCTAAGAAATCCTGTCACAGTAAAATATGCCTGGGAAGAAAACTTTCAAACAGTAAAAAATGTAGGTTAAGATGAAGTGCCTGAATTTAAAATTTTGTTTTGCAAAGATAGCTTTCCTACTCAAATGACAGAAATGAGTGGCAAGGCTTTACAGTAAAAAGAGCAAACATGATTATTAATTTGTAGTAAACCACATTTTCTTTCTGTAGCATCTATCATTTTCCTTCTATTGAGTCTAGTATGTTTTTTTCTATTGATGATAAACTATCAGATAAAAAATAATCAGACTTGGTAATTCTGTTTATATCTATAACTAATTATAGCCATTTTATGAACAAAATGAAAAAAAAATATTTAGCCTGGGGTTGAATGGCTTATTGAATTTTCAATAATACTTCCTCATAAATTTGCAAGTTATTTTTATAAAGCATTAGGCCGACAAAATTGGCCTTACCTTTGGTGGGGCCCCAGGGGCTGGGAGCCTCTCTGCTTAGCCACCCCATTCCCATTTCTGTCTCTTGTTTCACTGCTAACTGATGTGGGTTATGTCTCTTTCTCTCTGTTTCTCTCTGTCTGTCTCTCTCTCCATATATATAATGTGTGTGTATACACACATATACATACATATGCATATGCATATGCATATGCATATACATGTACACTCCACGAATAATTGGCTGGAATGAACATTTTATTCAGTATCTAGCTACTTTAATATATTTACCTTATTTTCTTGAATTAACTAGTTGCCTTGGAATTTTAATTTATTCAAAGAATATTTAGTGAGGGCATGTGCGTTCGAGTGCATGTGCGTTCGAGGGCATGTGCATCCGAGGGCATGTGCGTCCACGCACCAGCCATGGAGGAGGGGCAGCGTGAGCCATGGTGGCGGACAGCAAGCAGACCTCACAGAACCACCAGCAGTCCAATGGCTTTGGCTTCAAGCCCTTCCTGATTGGTATCAGCGGAGGCTCGGCTAGTGGCAAGTCCTCTGTTTGTGGGAAGATTGTGCAGCTTTTGGGGCAGAACAAGGTGGACTACCGCCAGAAGCAGGTGGTCATCTTGAGCCAGGACAGCTTCTACCGGGTCCTCACCTTGGAGCAGAAGGTCAAAGCCCTGAAAGGCCAGTTCAATTTTGACCATTGGATGCTTTTGACAATGAACTCATTCTCAAAACTCTCAAATTACTGAAGGGAAAACCGTGCAGATTTCCATGTACGACTTTGACTCCCATTCCTGGAAGGAGGAGATGGTCACCATCTACTCTGTGGATGTGGTCCTCCTTGAAGGCATTTTGTCCTTTTACTCTGAAGAGGTGCGAGACCTGTTCCAGATAAAGATCTTTGTGGACACAGATGCAGACACTAGGCTCTCCCACAGAATATTAAGGGACATAAGTGAAAGAGGGAGGGACCTGGAACAGATTTTATCCCAGTACCTTACTTTCGTCAAACCTGCCTTTGAGAAATTCTGCTTGCCTACAAAAAAATACGCAGATGTGATAATTCCTAGAGGTGTAGATAATCTAGTGGCTATCAACCTCATTGTGCAGCATATCCAGCACATCCTGAATGGAGGGTTATCCAAGCAGCAGACCAATGGCTGTCTCAGTGGTTACATCCCTGCACATAAGAGGCAGGCCTCAGAGTCCAGAAGCCACACACATTGACCCTGTCTCCCTTGGACCCCAGTTCCACTCCAGGAGACAGAAAGACAGGGAGCTCTGGCCATCTGTACATATGATTTCTTATGATTGCTTATTTAAGAAAACAACATGGAGATAAAATGCCTTGAAACAGAACTTGAGCCCAAGGTTATATGACGAACTGTGCCAACCACTACTGGTGATGCCTAATTATGAAGCCAATATGTAACCATATACATAATATTTATTGAGCACCCACTATGTGCAAGGTACTGTTCTATATCCTAAGAATAAAGCAGAGAAGCAGACAAGAAAGAATAAATCTCTCATCTCATACAATATACATTCAAGTGTAAGGAGAGACAGAATTAAACAATAAATAAAATGTATGGTATGTTGGTAGTAATTTCTATGGAATAAAACAAAAGAATGTAGGGGGGCAGGAAGTACACCTGTGGTGTATGGGAAAGGGTGCCATTTGAAGTTGGGTGGCAAGGAATAGTGCATGCAGATATCTGGGGAAGAGAACAGTCTAGGCAGAGGGAGAACGTCAAGTGCAAGGACCCTGAGATAGATCTATGTGTAGCTAGGTTTGTGAAATGCCAGGTGTTTGGAGTTAAGTAAGGGAGGCCGAACATGGTAGGAAACAATGTCATAGATCACACGGAGGAGCAGATCATGGAGGGTCTTGTAATCCAGTGCAAGGACTTGAAAAAGTTGGAAGCCAGTAGAAGGATTTGCACAGGGAAGTGATATGATGACATGTGTTAACTGGATCACACTGCCTGAAAACAGGTTTAAAGAATCCAGGGCAGAAGCAGACCAGTGAGGAAGCTTTTGCAGCAATCTAGGGCAGAAATGATGGCAGCTGGACCAGGGAGGTAAGAGTAATAGGATTCTAGATGTGTTCTGAAGGTATTACTAATGGGATTTTCTTATAGATGGGGTGTGGGTGTGAGAAGTCAGATGACTCTAAGGATTTTGCCCAAACAACAGGAAGGATGGGATTGTTAGCAATTAGATGGGAAAAATTGAAGAGGAGTGGGTTTTAGGAAAAAAGTCTGGGTTTTGGACATGTTAAATTTGAGATGCTTATTAAATATTCAAGTGGAGCTACTAAGCATATACACAGCTGGGCTTTAGATGATATATATGGTAGGTTTACAGTTGTGAGTATGTGAAACACAGTTTATTCTTCTATTATTTATTTATTTATTGTATTATTTTCCACATGAACAACTGTAAACCTATTTTTTCCCTATCCTGTGTGTGTGTGTGTAATTTGTCTGCATACAGATGAAATTTAAATGTAAAGACATGAAACAGATGAGCTCACCAAAGGAGTAAGAATAGATAAGGGAAGATATTTGAAGACTGGGCCCTGGGGCTCTCTAACATGTAAAGGTCAGAGAGATGGGGAAGAGCTAACAGAGAAGACTAAAATAGAGATGCCAGTATGGTGATCTGAGAAACCCCAAGTTTATGATTTACACAGTAAATGCAGAACAAAGTTTGTTTCCAGGAGTCCCAACACTCTGTTAGACCTGCACTCTCCATTGGTTTAGGAGAGGGGCTTCAGAATTGACTGTATATAAGGGGTCTCCTCACTCTTTTTGAAATTTGGTGGTAGATAATTTCCTCATATTTTGTTGCAAGATGGCAAAGATATTGGGCAGTGACAGATGTGTGAAAGCAAATATTATAACAGAACCACTTTTTGTTCTAGAGTATGTAGTGTGTTATAATTAAGACATTGTTGCACTCCATCATCATGACAGGTCAATTTAGTACATTGCCAATTTCTTCTTTTTTTCTAATTTTGGGGATAAGGTATGGTAGAATAGAGATGAGCCAAGAGAGACCAACCATTTGAAAATTTGACATCATTTTTTCTCACATTCAACATTAGGTCACATAAAAGAGGACCCAAAAGCTAAACTATTTATGCCCTCTGTCACCACTAAATTTCATGTCACAAGTGACAGCTTGGAGGCTGATTTCATATCCTTGCTTGTTTGAAGAGCCATCCTTACTGTACAAATCTCTTCTGAAGCAGAAGGTCAAGGCCATGTACATTATGACTTGAAAGTTCAGCCCAACTGTTGGTTCTTTGTTCTTTAACTTTTACCTTCCCTGGACTTGTCTGCTAGAATCTGTCATTTGTAAGAATCAATTTAGAAAATCAGTGAGCTGGTACAATTTCTAAACATACCTTCAAGTCTCAGGTGAGATTTGCTAAAGCGCAGTGGCACTGCAACATCCTCAGTGGTACCTAGGAATAGTACTAATTAATTTTCAGTGCTTTTCCCCATCTGAGAATTTTGGTCAGAAAGACTCATTTCTGAAAGATGGCCTGGAGCATATTTAAGCACAGGCCCCTTTAACTGGCGTGAATGAGCAACAGTTGGACTTCAATTCAGCATTCTTCCATGGTTAACCAGAGTGCATAGAGACAATGGAAATTGCCTCTTAGCTCCCCAAAGGAGAAGGGCAAAAAGACAGCAAAACAGTAAATCGTCTGACTGCCTTACTCCACAGGCATTGTTTCTGTGGTTTGTTTGTTAATGTGAACCCTACTATGAAAAGGGAATATTTGAATTATATATAGGCAGTATAGCAGTTGGACTACATAATAATTTTTGTAATTTGATATAAATGTTCAAAAATTACATTCTTTGAGTCATACATTGAAAGGAAAGGGCTTAATGTTTGAACCTGTCAGGTTTTCTGAAACCTTTATTTTCTTTTTGGGATAAGCTTATCAAGTTTTGTCCCCTCTTGAGAAAATGCTCTCTTGGTTATGATACATACACACACAAAAACATACATATGGAACTGATTTTGAGAACTTTTTATTTCAAACTAGAGAATTATGAGTATGGATGATGTACTCAATTATAAGATATCATGTTTTATAAGGAATAAATAGTGCTCTTAGGCAGGTAAGCTATATATAAACTCTTTCCATAAATATATACAGTGTGTATGAGTCTAAGAGAAATTGGGGAGAGAAAAATACTTGTGATGCTGTCATACTTGCTTTCTGAGCTATGCTCTTATTTATTTATTTTTTAATTGAATTTATTGGAATGACACTGATTTGAGTTATATTCTTATGGCCAATGTTCATAATTAGGAGAGACAGGGGCCCCTCTGGTCACACTCTGTACCCTTGCACTGATTTGCTTAAAGATCCAGGGGAAAACATTTCAACTTTCCTTAATGAGCTCTTTTAACTTGCTGAAACGAACATGATGAGATGGCAAGAGCCATGCTTTACCAAGTCCCAGGTCAGCACACTAGGGCCAACTCCATGAAGCACTGCTGGAATCACTGGCACTCTGCTGTATGACCAGTTACCATGCCTCCAGAACTGGGAGACAATACATTTATGTTGTTTAAGCCCCCCAGTTTGTGTTGTTTTGTTATGGCAGCCCTAGGACACCAGTACAATGGGCACAGATATGGTTTCCTAATGACAAAATCCAAAGACCCCTTCTTACTCATTCTAGTCATACCCTCTGTATTTTTTAACCCTATTAGTCACTTTCCTTTTTAAAATGAGAGAGTCAGCATGGTGAGATTCAATAAACCAGAGCTCTGGAATTAGGCCAAACCATTTTAAAAAATGCCCACCTTGCACCAATTTGTAAGACTTGCCCCTTATCTAGTAGCTTCAGCTTTTGACAGCTGGGTTAAAATACGGACGTTTTAGGAAATAAGCATCCTTTTATTTCAAACTGCTCATTGTATGATGAGGTTTTCAGGTCCACATGTACCTGTTGCTCACCTTAGTAGGAAATGATGATGACAGATTTCACAGTTGTTTCTAGAGTCCTGTTACTAGCATATGAGCAGATGAGAATGGAGGGATGTTTTCCATCATGTGTTCTGGCAGAGGTGTGTGCCTTGTTGATACCCTGCTCAGTGCTTTCTCCATGCCTTTGCCCACAAGTCTTTGCTTCACTGCTTATCCTCACCCATGCAGATCAGTGTGCTACAAGACCTGATTATTTTATGTAACAACTCCTCTTTATATTTATGCATTCATTTATTCACTCAATCAAACACTTTTTCTAGAAATGACTATGGGAAAGTTCCTGTGATACTTTTTATCAAGTGGTAAGCAATACCCAACAATTATAGAGCTGCAAATCAAATGGCTATAAAAAAAAGCACATCCTCCACTTATAAAACTATAAGTGTAAGTTATTGAAGAAATATGAGGCAGGCTTCTAGAGAACCTGGGGAGATTGGGGTTGAGGTGATGCAGATGTCTCCACAAATGCATATAAATATCAGTTGTTTAAATTTCTCCCCTCCTCCTTTGTTTCAGAAGTGGCATCCTACATACTTTCTGAGGATCCACACTCCCTTCTATTTCCTGCCAGACTCTGCTCCACCAGTTATCTTCTCTCCACAGTTCCTGAAGTACTCTTGTTCTCCTGGAGTTTTTCCTCTAATCTGGAAAATGTTCTCAAGCCTCCTCTAGCTCCCAGCCAGTTCTTGTGACCTTACATCACAGTCCGTGTCCCTTCCTTACATTCTGTAGTTACTACTGAGCTGAAAGTGCTCATTCAATGTGTGCTATGGGTTGAATTGTGACCCTCCAAAATAAGTATGTTGAATTCATAACCCCATATCTCAGAATGTGACCTAATTTAGAAATAGAGTATTTATAGAGATTATCAAAATTACAT
The DNA here is from genome assembly GCF_027574615.1 of Eptesicus fuscus. Lineage (NCBI taxonomy): Eukaryota > Metazoa > Chordata > Mammalia > Chiroptera > Vespertilionidae > Eptesicus > Eptesicus fuscus. The sequence continues at coordinate 103,078,043 of NC_072473.1, forward strand.
AATTAAGGTGGGCCTTAATCCAATATAACCGGTGTCCTTAAAAAAAGGGGAAATTTGGACACGGAAACTGGCACACACAGAGGGAAGAAAATGCGAAGAGACACAGGAAAAAGATGGCCATCTACAAGCCAATGAAGGCCTAAGGATACCAGAAGCTTGTATCCTTAGGGACATAGAACAAATTTTCTGTCATAGACCTTAGAAGGAACCAACCCTCCTAACACCTTGATCTCAGATGTCTAACCTCCAGAACTGGGAGATGATTATTTAAGACCTTCAGTTTGTGGTACTTTGATATGGCAGCCCTAGGACACTAGTAAGGTGGGCACAAATGTGATTTCCTAATGATGAAATCCAAAGACCCCTTCTTACTCTGGTCAACCCCTCTGTAGTTTTTAACCCCATTAGTCACTTTCTTTTTTTAAAATTGGAGAGTCAGCTTTGTGAGATGCAATAAGCCAGAGCTCTGGAGTTAGGCCAAGCTGGGCTGGAAATCTTGGGCAATTTATTCATCTTCTCTACCATGAAATAGAATTTGCATGCACCTCATATGGTGTTTGTGAGGATTACATAAGATAATGCATGTAAAATATTTATCATACAGTAAGCACAATAGCAATAAAATCTAAATGTTAGTCCTATAATCAGGCTGGGAAGAGTCTATGCATTGAATTGTCAGCTGAGATACCAAGTGAAATGGTAGGACTCTGGAAGAGAGAATATGGCTTAGCCAGGGAAGGTATTTGCTCTTCCTCCATGCTCTTACCTTGATCACTATACTTAGCAGGCTATACACTTTCAGCTGTGTGTTTCCTCTTCTATTAGATTTTGAGGTCATTTATAGTGGATATAGTAAATATTTGATGGATGAAAAAAATGCTGAATGGTACAAATCTAAAAGTGCATTCTTGGCTGATCCAAGGGCTAAGTGTTCATGCTGTTGTATCAAAGATCAGTGTGGAAAGCAATAAACTATATGAGTCTGCAAAATGGCAGAAACTGCTATTGAATTGATTGTTTGGACTGAAATGTGTTTTTCTGAAGTTCTCAAAAACTCCCTCTTCCATGTCTAGAAAACACACACACACACACACACACACACACACACACACACACCCCTTTGGAAATCACCGTTTGAGTCTTCCTGAGTGAGTGATGAAAATGCACTTTTATCATATTTTTAAAAACTGTATATATGGCCCTAACCGGTTTGGCTCAATGGATGGAGCATCGGCCTGCGGACTCAAGGGTCCCAGGTTCGATTCCGGCCAAGGGCATGTGCCTTGGTTGCGGGCACATCCCCAGTGGGGGGCGTGCAGGAGGCAGCTGATCAATATTTCTAACTCTCTCTCCCTCACCCTTCCTCTCTGTAAAAGTCAATAAAATATATATTTAAAAAAAAAAAAATAAAATAAAAACTGTATATATGTACCAGTGTTGCATATTGCTGTCAGTTTTGAATTGTTTACTTGTGCTACTCAGATGCAAAGATAACATCAAGACTGACCTTATTTTTGCCTGGCTGGCATGGCTCAGTGGTTGAGCATCGATCTATGAACCAGAAGGTCATGATTCAATTCCCAGTCAGGACACATGTCCGGGGTTGGAGGCTCAATCCTCAGTGTGGGGCATGCAAGAGGCAGCTGTTCAATGATTCTCTCTTCATTAATGTTTCTATCTCTTTTTCCTTTCCCTTCCTCTCTGAAATCAATAAAAATATAATTTTAAAAAGACTGTTCTTATTTTATAAGTTTTTAAATATTTTAGCAGTTTCTCACTTTAAGAATGCAGAATTCCAAACCAGAAAGAGTGTTCATTTTGTGGGCCAAATTTCTATGGCAGTAATCCTATAAATCACAGATATAAGTAGATAGGAACTTGCAATAAAAAGTAAGCTGGATCTTCAAAAGAATAGACTTCCTCAAAGCAACCCAAGCGCCTATCAATAGGTGAGTGGATAACAAAGTGTGGTACATATATACAATGGAATATTACTTAGCCATAATAAAGAATGAAATATTGCCATTTATGACAGCATGGCTGGACCTAGAGGATATTATGCTCAGTAAAATAAGTCAGTCAGAGAAAGACAAATACCATGTGATATCACTTATATGTAGAATCTAATTAATAAAATAAACAAACAAATAAAATAGAAACAGATGAATATATACAGAGAACAGACTGACATTTCCCAGAGAGGAGAGGGATTGGAGGCAGGGTGATCAAGGTGAAGGGATGAAGTAGTACAAACTGATAATTACAGAATAGTCACAGAAATGTAGATTACAGCATAGGGAGATATAGTCAATGATATTGTGATAACTACCATATGTATGGGTTCGGGTAGTACTTCAAACACTGGATGACCACTCTATAAAGTATATGACTTTTTAACCATTATGCTATACATCTGAAACTAATACAGAATAATATTGAATGTAAACTCTAATGAAAAGAAATAAGCATTTAAAAAAGAAGTACAATTTGGTAGTCACAAATAGTCATGGGGATGTAAAGTACAGTACAGGAAATGTAGTCAATAATCCTATATAATAAAGAGTTAATATGCTAATAGTTGTGACTCCCTCACACCGTAACAACTAATCAGCAGGAGGCTGCATGCCCAGAAGGTGCATGCAGGTGAGCGGGGCTGCGTGCATGGCTAGGCATGCGCGGCTAAGCGTGCGCGGCTAAGCGTGCGCGGCTAAGCGTGCGCGGCTAGGCATGAACAGGTGGGTGGGGCCTTGACTCTGGAGGACTTGACAGGAGGTGCAGGTGGGATTCTGGGTCCTGCCAGTGCTGTGGGCAGGTTTCTGGGTCCCGCCTCCTGGGGTGGCAGTGGGGGCGGTGGCCGTGGGACTCTTTCTGGGCAGGAGGGCGGGACTGTGTGCATGGGGAGGTGCATGAGAGGAGGGATTCTGGGACGCACGCGATTTCAGGTGCCTGGTCACTAATATTATAATAACTATGTATGGTGCCAAGTGGGTACTGGAAATATTGGTGGGAACATTTGGTAAGGTATATGATTGTCTAACCACTATGATGTACACCTGAAACTAATACAAAATAATACTAAACTGTAATTGAAAAATAAACTTTAAATTAAAAGAAGAATGGGCTTCCTCAGCAAATACTAATTTTCTTTGAAGAACAGTCTGGATGCTCTTTATAATTTTACTAGAGGCCCGGTGTTTAAATTCATGCGCAGGGGTGTGTGTCTCTCAGCCCAGCCTGCACCCTCTCCAATCTGGGACCACTCGAGGGATGCCTTCTCATAACCCAGGACTGCTGGCTCCCAACTGCTCGCTTGCCTACCTTCCTGATTGCCCTAACCACTTCTGCCTGCCAGTTTGATCACCCCCTAACCACTCCCCTGCCAGCCTGATTGATCCCTAACTGCTCCCCTGCCAGCCTGTTTGCCCCTAACTGCCCTCCCTGCAGGCCTGGTCACCCCTAACTGCCCTCCCCTGCAGACCTGGTCCCGCCAATTGCTCTACCCTGCAGGCCTGGGTCCCCCTAACTGCCCTTCCCTGCAGGCCCGGTCGCCTCCAACTTCCCTCCTGTGCCTGCCTGGTCACCCCTAACTGCCCTCCCCTGCAGGGTTGATCACCCCCAACTGCCCTCCCTTGCAGGCCTGCTCCCTCCCAACTGCCCTCCCCTGCTGACCTGATCGCCCACAACTACCCTCCCTTGCAGACCTGGTTCCTCCCAACTGCCCTCCCCTGCTGGCCATCTTGTGGTGGCCATCTTGTGTCCACATGGGGGCAGGCATCTTTGACCACATGGGGGCAGCCATCTTGTGTGTTGGAGTGATGGTCAATTTGCATATTATACTTTCATTAGATAGGATTAGATAGGATAGAGGCCTGGTGCACGGGTGGGGGCTGGCTGGTTTGCCCTGACGGGTGTCCTGGATCAGGGTGGGGGTTCCCTTGGGGCATGGGGCAGCCTGGGCGAGGGGCCTGTGGTGGTTTGCAGGCCAGCCACACCCCCCAGCGACCCAAGCGGGGGCTCTGGTAGCTGGGATTTATTTATCTTCTATAATTGAAACTTTGTAGCCTTGAGCGGAGGCCTGGGCCTGCCAGGGCAGGCGGAAAGCTGGGCTTCCTCCATTGCCGGGGGCAACCCAAGCCTCTTGCTCTCTCCTTGAACACAGCCATCTTGGTTGGGTTAATTTGCATACTCGCTCCTGATTGGCTGGTGGGCGTGGCTTGTGGGTGTAGCAGAGATGTGGTCAATTTGCATATTACTCTTTTATTAGATAGGTTTAGACTATGAGATAGGTTTGCATTGACTTTGTTGTAATTCCAACATAAACTTCCCTTTTTCACAATAATCTGAGGGCTATCTTTTCTGGTTGTTAAGGAGGCTCAGTAGCTTTTACAAACAACTCTGTATCTACTCATTTTACCCATGATCCCTCTCCTACCCTGAATTTATTCTAATATATATATTTCTCAGTGCATGTGGAGAAAGAAAATACTCATGGTAGATTTTTCTAGGGCTATTCATTTCAGGCTTTATTATGGGACTAAAAATAAAAAGCTGTATTTATACTTCACTGAATAATGAGGTTTGCTTTGCTAGATGAGGTGGTAAGCAATAATAAAATATTAATAAGATTTAAAAAGAAGCAAAGGTTGTGTTACCTCAGACTTGAAAATAACAAGCATAAGGCAGGAGATGGCAGGAGATGAAGCTGAATAATGAGGCATATTTCTGAGAAAGAGGAAGATTAATAAAGTGATTCTGAACATCAGGCCAAATCCTTGGCCTAACTCTGGCCTGATTCAGTGCAGTCCAGTGTGTTTTTCTATAAAACTCAGAATGTCGGATATACACAGTCAATATCCTTTTGTATCATACAACCCAATTCTTTTACGTTTTTGTTATACTAATGGTTATGGTTTATTACAGTGGAAATATACAGATTACAATCATCAAAAGGAAAAGGCACATGGGACGAAGTCCAGGAGGAACTAGGTGCAAGCTTCCAGGTGTCCTCTCCTACTGCAGTGGCACAGGTGCACTCCATAGCTCAGCAATGACAACCCAATTCTTTTATTTTTTATTATTATTCTTTAAATATTTTTTATTGTTTAAAGTATTACATATATTAGTACATATATCTCCTTTTTTTCCCCATTGACCTACCACCAGCCTCCCCCACCCCCTGTCGCATGCCCTCATTTCCACCCCCCCCCCAGTGTCTTGTGTCCATTGGTGTGCTTATATGCATGCATACAAATCCTTTGGTTGATCTATTTCCCCCCCTCCCCAACACTCTTGGCATGAATGTTCTCATCTCAGTGTTACTTATAACAGTGAAAAATTGTGAATGGCCCAAATGCCAAAGAGTACAGAACTGGTTAATTAAACTGTGATACAACCTTGTGGTGGTGTGTCATGCAGCTGGTAAAAATTTTGTTGTTGAAAGAGATTTAATGCCATGTGATGATGTTCACAATATATCAATAATTAGAAAATAGCAGATTACATAGAAGCCATATATATATATATATATATATATATATATATTTATTTATAGAAATATGGAATATAATTTCTCATATTGTTAACAGTGGCTGTCCCTAGGTTGTGGAATTAAAGATGGGTTTTGTTTTTCTTTGGCTTAGAAATACTCTTTATACTTTGATAATGAACATGTATCTACTTTACAATCATAAAAAGAGTGGATGCCTCTCCCCCTTGTATACTGTTGTAGTGGGTGGGTGGTGGCTCCCCAAAATATATGTCCATGTCCTAATCCCTGGAATCTATGAATGTGACCTTATTTGAAAAAAGTCTTTGAAGATGTAATTAAGTTAAGGATCTCAAGATGAGATCATTCTGGTTATTCTGGTGGGCCCTAAATCCAATAACAAGTATATTTATAAAAGTCAGGAGAAGAAGGCACAGATATAGAGGAGAAAGCCATGTGAAGATGGAAGTAGACTTTGGAATGATGTGGCCATAAGCTAAGGAATGCTGACAGCCAAGAGAAGCTGGAAGAGGCAAGAAAGGAGTCACCCTTACAGTCCCCTGAGGGAGTATACCCCTGTTGAAATTCTGGCCTCTAGAACTGTGAGAAAATAAATTTCTGTTGTTTTAAATTTGTGGTAATTTATTACAGCAGCCACAAGAAACTAATATACGCTACAAGGTGCCATGTATCCCATTGGCTGTTCCTTCTACATGAACATCTGTCTGGGATCTTCTCTCTGACTCTCCTCAGCCTTACATCACTTTGTTTACCATCTTCAAAGAGCCATGCTGACCTCTGTTGCCAGTTCAATGGCCTCTTCCTTCCTGTTATGCTTCTCTTTGCTCTCATTTGTGAGACCTTTGATTATAGACCACACCTGTCATCTTGTCCAAGTGGAGAGCTTGTCCTCTGGTTTTCTTTGGCAACTGGACATTTGTTACTTTACATTCACAAAAGGGTCTTAATGGCTTCCTAGGGCCCCGTATTTTCAATGGATACACAGGGATTTTCACCACCATTTAAAATATGGTAAGCCCTCACTTAATGTCATTAGTAGGTTTTCCCATAGGCTAATTGATATAAACAAGAATTAGGTTCCTATGGCACCTCAACAACATTATAGCAAGACATTATCTGAGGACCTGTTGTATCTGCAGTGATTTAAGGAGGCTACAAAATAACATGGGCAACCAGGATACTTGGGAAATTCTTTATAGCAACGAGGGAGAAATCATTCCCCAAATCACTGAAGAGATTTACTAAATACCAGAGGTAGATCATTTACAGACATTATGTTGTTCTTATTTGCCAAGGAAGTAAAGCTAGCTCTTTGGTGACCTAATTCAGTCTACTATGCCAGCTTCATCTCCTATCTCTTGCTAGTGGTTCAGTAATTTTGGAGCTGTGTTCCTCCCCCAATGCCATTGTTTTTACTGTTTTACTGTCTGCTCTGCCTGGAATGAGGCCTTCCTCTACCACAGTCCTCTTAGCCTCATTCACTCCTCTCCTGTGCCTCCAATACTTCAGATTTGGCTCAAATATCACATCTAAGAACGCTTCTCTGACCCCTCACTTGCCAGCCTGGGCCTGGTCCCAGGACTGGCCTCTTGTATTTCTTTAGCAACATGGCCTCCCTTCTACCCCTTCTCTACTCACAATGTGTGGAAGTGGGACATTTTCAAGTTCATGTTACCTGATGAGAGTGTTTCCACAAGACAAAGGAAATAAAAAAAATGAAACAAATTCTCCAGTGGATGGAATATTGACTAAGGCTGAATAATCTCTGCAAAAAAGGGGGAGGGGGCTATAATAAACCACTGCCATGAAAATCTTTTATCATCTGCCCAATGGCTCTACATGCAAAATTCCCTAAGCAAAACTCTCATTTTCTCTTGCAGGAAAAAAGGCAGTAGTTGTTGAGAAAAGGTTGAATAGGGTCCTCCCAAATCTGAGAAATGCATGCTTTGAATGATCATAAAAAAGGAAATGATGTTTGGCTCTTACCTCCTGTACTGAGCTACTTGAGGGATGCAACCTCTGGATTCCCTGCACTTAGCACATAGTTTGAGTTCCTTAGATACTTGTGGAATGAATGTATAAATATTTTCCTCATGGTCCCGTACTTTTTGTTCAGCAACTATAAACAGAGAAGCAGAGCAAACTCATTGATACCAGATCTGCCATTTGTCTGGATTAGTGTCCTGAAGCCCTTTAGACAAAACCTTTCTATCACCCATCTCAGAAGCATAAAAGTATGACAGGATTTTCAGCAGGTGAAAATGGGGGGAAGCAGATAATGCTTTCTCTTTCAGTCTAGAAAAAGTACCAACAAGGAGCTTTATGCTGGGAAGTTATAAGAACGTCACACACAATGGGGGAAATCAATGCACAGTCCCTCTGTGGTCAATAAACATGGTAGTTTCAGAGGAGATTTTGCTACAAGGCTAATAAACTTTGATCCTGACAGCCTCCACAACAGGACCCAGGATTTCAGGAATAATTAATGGAAGGTAGTGTACCCAGTCATCTGCAAGCTGCACTGCTCATGCTAAAATAAGACAAGAGGTTTTCAGTTATTTCTATCAAACTTGAGAATAAAATTTGAAAATAGCTCCTTAAATATATGCTCCCTCCTGGAAAGGGAGGGCACTGTTTTTCCTAGTCTTAAGGCGCTCACACAAAGTGTAATGGTATCTTGGAAATGTTTCAGAATGTTCTTAGACTGGAAGAAGAAAGGAATTTATAGCTGGTTAGAAAAGCAGGAGGGTCAAGAGCCACAAGATTGATCAAACAGGTCACCCCACTAGAAGGGCAGTACTAGCTGGAAGCCAGATAAGCATAAGAGAGCAAGTAGAGAGGGGAACAAGATGCAGGGGGTTGAAACTGGTGCCAAAAGTAATTTCATGAATACAGCCTTCTTCTGCATGTCCTGGTATGCTTTGCTGGGCAAGGGGTATGCTCTTAAAGCTCTAAAATAGCTCTTTCCACATTTCCTGGTCCATTTAGGTTATCCAAAGGCTGACAACCATGAGAAATTGTGTATTTTGGGGTATGAGTCAGATTAGTAGACACCTGCCAAATGCAGTACCTATATTGAAGGCCTAATTTGAGGATTAATGATACCCTTTATGAAACATAGAATACCACACACTTCAATTCAACAAATATTTACTGAGCTGTATTGAGTGTAAGAAACTCAGTGTATGGTGGGTCTAGAGATGGGTATTTCATTACATGTGCTCAGCAAATAAAAAGCATCTTATCTTAGTAATAAAGGCATGAGGAAAGATGAAAAAAAATATGGGTCATATTTAAGGTACAGTGCCAGTAAAGTAGGAGAAAGTAAAGTGACAAGAAATGAGGCTGGAAAGATATGTTGGGGTACACACCAATGCCAGCTGTGGCAGCTATTACTTAGAATGCCAGCTGTACAAGAACCATATAATTGCTCTCTGCAAGAGACCCATCTCAGAACAAAGGATTCACACAAACTGAGAGTAAAGGGATAGAAAAAATTTTTTCAGGCAAATGGAAATGAGAAAAAAGCTGGGGTTGCAATACTTATATCTGACAAAATAGACCTCAAAGTAAAGGCCATAACAATAGATAAGGAAGGCCAATACATAATACTAAAGGGAGCAATTCAACAAGAAGATATAACTTTAGTAAACATATATGCACCCAACACAGGAGCAACCAAATACATAAAACAACTTCTGGAAGATATCAAGGGAGAGATCAATAGCAATACAGTCATAGTAGGGAACTCCACTGACAACACTAGATAAATCCTCTAAACAAAAAATCGGCAAAGAAACAGCAATCCTAAATGACTAACTAGATCAGATTGACATCTTCAGAATATTTCACCCCAAAGCTACAGAATATACATTCCTCTCCAGTGCACATGGGACATTTTCAAAAATAGACCACATATTAAGACACAGGCAAAGTCTCTTCAAATTCAAGGGGATAGAAATCATAACAAACATCTTCTCAGATAACAATGGCATAAAACTAGAAACCAACTACAATAAAAACAATGAAAAAAATCAAACACTTGGAGGCTAAAGAGCATGCTATTAAACAATGATTGGTTACCAAAGAGATCAAAGAAGAAATAAAAAGCATTCTGGAAATAAATGACAATGAAAACACAACAATCCAAAGTCTATGGGACATAATAAAAGCAGTCCTGAGAGGGAAGTTCATAGCTCTACAGGCCTACCTCAAAAAACAAGAAAAAATGGTAATAAATTATCTATCCTTGCAACTTAAAGAATTAGAAAGAGAGCAACAAGAAAAGCCCACAGTATCCAGAAGGAAGGAAATAGTAAAGTTCAGAGCAGAAATAAATGACATAGAGATAAAAAAAAAACAATATAAAAGATCAATGAAACCAAGAGCTGGTTCTTTGAAAGGATAAATAAGATCGATGAACCTCTAGCCAGGCTCACTAAGAAGCAAAGAGAGAGGACCCAAATAAACAAAATCAGAAATGAAAGAGGCGAAATAACAACAGACCCCACAGAAATACAAAGGATTATGAAAAAATACTATGAACAACTCTATTCCACCAAACTAGACAACCTGGAGGAAATGGACATATTCCTAGAAAAATATAACCTTTCAAAACTCAATCAGGAAGAATCTAAGAACCTGAATTGGCTGATAACTATGGAAGAAATTGAAGCAGTCATCAAAAAGCTTCCAGCAAACAACAGCCCGGGGCCAGAAGGCTTCACAGGGAAGTTTTACCAAACATTCAAGGAAGAACTAAAACCTATCCTCAGACTATTCAAAAAAATTCAAGAGGAAGGAACACTTCCAAGCTCATTCTATGAAGCCAGCATCACCCTAATACCAAAACCAGATAAAGAAAACACAATGAAAGATAATTACATGCCAATATCCCTTATGAACACAGATGCCAAAATCCTCAACAAAATTATAGCAAATCAGATCCAGCAGTGCATCAGAAAGATCATACACCATGACTAAGTAGGATTTATCCTGGGGATGCAAGGATGTTACAATATCCACAAATCAATAAACGTGATACATCACATAAACAAATTGAGAGATAAAAATCACATAGTCATATTAATTGTGCAGAAAAAGCATTTATCAGAATCAGTACCCTCTCTTGATAAAAACTCTCAGCAAGGTGGGAATAGAAGGATCAAACCTCAACATAATAAAAGCCATATATGGAAAACCTACAGCCAACATCATACTCAATGGGCAAAAACTAAAACCATTTTCCCTAAGAACAGGAACAAGAAAGGATGCCCACGCTCACCACTCCTGTTTGACATAGTACTGGAGGTACTAGCCATTGTGATCAAACAAGAAAAGGAAATAAAAGGCATCCAAATTGGAAAAGAATTAAAACTGTCCTTATTCACAGATGACATGATACTGTACATAGAAAACCCTAAAGACTCCATCAAAAAAATTAGTAGACTTAATAAATGAATTTGGCAATGTAACAGGATACAAATTTAATGCCAATAAATCTATGGCATTTCTATACACCAATAGTGAACTTACAGAAAGAGAGACTAAAAAAGCAATCTCATTTACCATCGCACAAAAAGAATTAAGATACCTAGGAATAAACTTAACTAAGGAGGTAAAAGACCTGTACGTGAAAACCTACAGGTCATTGAAAAAAGAGATAGAGGAAGAAATAAACAAATGGAAGAACATACCGTGTTCATGGATTGGTAGAATCAACATCATTAAAATGTCCATACTACCCAAAGCAATCTATACTGAGTGGTCAGATTATTATGATCTCTGAACGCATAATAATCTGGCCACTCAGTGTATATGCTATATAATAAAAGGCTAATATGCAAATTGTTCACTCGACCAGGAGTTCAACCAGCAGGCTGGCCAGCCAACCGCCCATGTCCCCTTCCCCTGGCCAGGCTTGCCGGACCCCACCCATCATGCATGAATTCATGCACCAGGCCTCTAATATATATCTATATATCTATATATCTATATATCTATATATCTATATATCTATATATCTATATATCTATATATCTATATATCTATATATCTATATATCTATATATCTATATATCTATATATATCTATATATCTATATATCTATATATCTATATATCTATATATCTATATATCTATATATCTATCTATATATCTACACACACACACATATACTGAGTGGTCAGATTATTGTGCATTCAGAGATCATAATAATCTGTCCACTCAGTGTATAGATTCAATATACTCCCCATTAAAATATTAACAGCTTATTTCACAGATCTAGAAAGAAATCTCCAAAAAGTCATCTGGAATAAAAAATACAAAACCTGAATAGCTGCAGTGATCCTGAGAAAGAAGAACAAAGTAGGAGGGATCTCAATACCAGATATCAAGATGTATTACAAAGCCACTGTACTCCAAACTGACTGGTACTGGAAACCAAGATGGCAGCATAAGGTATACACCTGTACATGCTGCCTCTCACAACCACACCAAAACTACAACTAAAAGACAAAATGGCTATCATCCAGAACCATGGGAAAACTGGATGAGTAGAAGTTCTACAACTAGATGGAAAGAAAAAAGTGCATTGAGACTGGGTAGGAGGTGCAGAGGTGCAGAAAAGCAGAGTTATGGAGGCACGTGAACCAGGATGGCAACTGGGTGCCTGTTATTAAACTCCCAACTGCTCTGAACTCCAGTTTCCATGAGACTCTGGGAACCCAGAATCCTACCAGGAGAAACTGGACTGTCTGGCATTGGGTCAGAAAGTGAGGGTGGCTTTTTTGCAGAGGTGCTCGCAGAGATCATTGTTACTGTGTGGGGCTGCAGGTCATGGGGATGAGGAGACACGGAGACGCAGAGACACTGAGATGCTTAGATGGCTGACTGGCAGCCATTGCTGTTTGCTCTGCCCTGGTGACTCCCTGAGACCCTGCCACACCCAATTTACAACCCCACCGAAGCTGTGCGCAGTGGCTTTTGCATATGAATGGCTTGTCCTTTCGCATCCTAAACTAACAAACTGCAGCTGGGTGAGAGAGCTCCAAAACTTCCAAAGACCAAACAAAGTGGAGAAATCTGCAGATCTCTCTGTAGTTCCTGCTGGATGGCCTCAGGCAATGGTTGACTTTGCACCTCCTTGGAGATCTAGGAGCCAGGGTACCTAGTGGTCAGTGTGAGATGATATCAGATTGCAACTCCTCACATCCATAAGTGACACACTCAAGAGGCAGACTCAGTGAGCATCAAAGCCCCACTTAAGCAAGTCCTGCTCCATAAGGGTGTCTTCAGCACAGCAGTTCTTCCATTATCGACACAGCGGGTCCTCACAGCCAAGTGGCCAGGAGGTCAATTCCTCCCAGTGATACCAATAGCAACAAAGGCTTAACTACAAAAAGACTGTGCACCCAGCCCACAAATGGGTGTAGCAAGAGTGTCCACCTCAAGTGATTGGGGAGGCTGAGCCACTGGGCCCTATAGGACACCTACCACACAAGGCCACTCTATCAACACAGGGAAACTGCCATAATGCGGAGACAATGAAACATGCCATGAATGAAAGAAATGGAGGAAAGCAAACTACTGGATATAGAGTTCAAAACCATAGTTATAAGGTTACTCAAGAATCTTCTAGAAACCTCTGAGGAACTTAGTGAGACCTTCAAGGATCATAATGAGAATGCCAAAAAAATAAAAAATTAAAAAATTGAAAAGGACCAGTTAGAAATTAAGCATACACTGTCTGAAATAAAGAATAATGTACAGAAATTCAACAGATCAGAGGATCCGAAAAATCAAGTCAAAGATTTGAAATACGAGGAAGCAAAAAATACCCAACTGGAAAAGCAAAAATAAAAAAGAATCCAAAAATTTGAAGATAGTGTAAGGAACCTCTGGGACAACTTCAAGCTTACCAACATCTGAATTATGGGGGTGCCAGAAGAAGAGAGAGAGCAAGATATTAAAAACCTATTTGAAGAAATAATGACAGAAAACTTCCCCTCCCTGGTGATAGAAATAGACTTACAAGTCCAGGAAGCACAGAGAACCCCAAACAAGAGGAATCCAAAGAGGATCACACCAACACACAATTAAAATGCCAAGGGAAAAAGAAAAAGAGAGAATCTTAAAAGCAGCAAGAGAAAAACAGTTTAGTTACATACAAGGAAGTACCCATACAACTGTCAGCTGATTTATCAACAGAAACTATGCAGGCCAGAAGGGAGTGGCAAGAAATATTCAAAGTGATGAATGGCAAGAACCTACAACCAAGATTACTCTACCCAGCAAAGCTATCATTCATAATTAAAAGTCAGATAAAGAGCTTCACAGACAAGAAAAAAACTAAAGGAGCTCATCACCACCAAACCTGGATTATATGAAATGCTGAAGGGTATCCTTTAAGAAGAGAAAGAAGAAGAAAAAGGTAAAGATAAAAATTATGAACAACAAAGTGGCAACAAAAACATATCTCTCAACAAGTGAATCTAAAAATCAAGTGAATAAAAATCTGTTGAACAGAATAAACTGGAGAATATAACAGAATCAGGGGCATAGAAGGGGAGTGGACTGATAATTCTCGGGGAGAAGGGGGAATGAGGGGTGTGGGAAGAGATTGGACAAAAATCTTACACCTATGGATGAGGACAGTGGCGGGGGGTAAAGGCATGGGGTGGAGGGGTGGGGAACCAGGTTGAGGGGAGCTGTGGGGTGAAAAAAGAGGAACATCTGTAATAATCTAAACAATAAAGATTTATTTTTTTAAAAAAACTGCCTGGTACTGGCACAAGAACAGGCATATAGATCAATGGAATAGAATAGAGAACCCTGAAATCGATCCAAACCACTATGCCCAATTAATATTTGACAAAGGAGGCAGGAACATACAATGGAGTCAAGACATTCTCTTCAATAAATGCTGTTGGGAAATTTGGTCAGACACATGCAAAAAAATGAAACTAGACCACCAACTTAAACGTAAGTTGGGAAAACATAAAAATATTAGAGGAATCCAAAGGCAACAAAATCTCAGACATATGCCTAAGCAATTTCTTCACCAATACCACTCCTAGGGCAATGGAATCTAAAGGGAAAATAAAAAAATGGGACTACATCAAAATAGAAAGCTTCTGCACAGCAAAAGAAACCATCAACACTTCATGGGAGAACATTTTTGCCAACCATATCTCCGATAAGGGTTTAATCTCCAACATTTACAGGGAACTCACACAAATTGATAAAAGGAAGACAAACAATCCAATAAAAAATGGGCAAAGGACCTCAATAGATACTTTTCAAAAGAAGACATAAGGAAGGCCAAGAGACATGAAAACATGCTCAATGTCCCTAATCGTCTGAGAGATGCAAATCAAAACAACAATGAGGTACCATCTCACATCTGTTAGAATGGCTATCATCAACAAATGACAAATGCTGGCGAGGATACAGAGAAAAAGGAACCCTTATGCATTGCTGGTGGGAATGCAGACTGGTTCAGCCATTATGCAGAACAGTATGGAGTTTCCTCAAAAAACTAAAAATGGAACTTCCATTTGACCCAGTAATACCACTTCTAGGAATATATCCCCAAAAAACCAGAAACAGCAGTCAGAAAGGATATATGCACCCCTATGTTAATAGCAGCACAATTTACAATAGCTAAGATTTGGAAGCAGCTTAAGTTCCAATCAGCAGATGATTGGATTAAAAAACTTTGGCACATCTACGCAATGGAATACTATGCTGCTGTAAAAAGGAAGGGAATCCTACCATTTGTAACAGCATGCATGGAGCTGGAGAGAATTATGCTAAGTGAAATAAGCCAATCAAGGAAAGATAAATATCACATGATCTCACTCGTTTGTGGACTATAATGAACAACACAAACTGATGTACAAAAATAGATCTAGAGGCAGAGAAGCATCGATCAGATGCTCAAACCTCAGAGGGAAGGCAAGGGTAGGGTGGGACTAAGGGGGAGAGATCATCCAAAGGACTTGTATGCATGCATATAAGCCTAACCAATGGACACAGACACCAGGGGGTGAGGGCATGAGTGGGGGATGGGGAGATAATGGGGGGTAAGGACACATTTGTAATACCTTAATCAATAAAGGGGGAAAAAAAGAAGGAACTCTTACCATTTGCAACAGCATGGATGGAACTGGAGAGCATTATGCTAAGCAAAATAAGCCAGTCATAGAAAGATAAATATCACATGATCTCACTCATTTAATATAATAAACAACATAAACTGATGAACTAAAATAATCCAGAGACATAGAAGCATCGAACAGATCATCCAACCTTAGAGGGAAAGTGGGTGAGGGAGTGAGAGACTTGTGTGCATGCATATAAGCATAACCCATGGGACACAGATAGTAGGGGGGGGTGAGGAATGTGCTGGTGGGTGGGAATGACTGGGGAGAGGTCAATTGGGAAGAAAGAGACATATGTAATACTTTAAACAATAAAGGATTTAAAAAATGAATGCTAGCTGGATAGTACTGTATAGAATACCTTGGAAGTGTGGAAGGTGGTTAGACCACTACATTGGTCTAGGTAGAGATGATGTGGGTCTGGCCTACTCTGGTGTCAGTGGGAGAAGAATAGGGAAGACAGGACTGACAGACATATTGGAGAACTAAATTGACTCTGAGTTGGTGATTGACTGACTATTGGGACTAAGGGATAGAAGAAACAAAGATGACAGCAAGTTTGCAAGCTTAAGTGACTAGTTGAATAGAGTCACTCCTAGAAATAGAGAAATCACCTGGAGTCATTGATTCGAAAGTGGAAGATTACAGAAAATTTGTAAGCTTGGGTGAGTTGCTGAATAGACTCACTCATAGAAATAGAGAAGTCACCTGAAGTCATTGATTTGAAAGTGGAGATTTGCTTGATTTTGAATATGTTGGGTTTGTGGTGCTGGTTGAACATCTAAATGGTGACACCCAGGAGAGAAATCAAATGGCGGCATAGGTAAACACCTAAACTGCTGCCTTGCACAACAATATGAAAACTACAAATAAGAGACAAAACGGACACCATCCAGAACCGCAGGAAAGCTGGCTGAGTGGAAATTCTACAACTAGAAGAAAAAAGGAAAGCACATTGAGACTCAGAGGAGCTGCAAAAGGCTGAGGTATGGAGACGTGCACGCGGAGAGGATGGGCGGCTGTGTGCACGGGTGGCTGAGTGCACGGCTGGCTTTCTAAAGCGGGAGGGAGACGGAAGCCCCCGAGTGCACTGAACTCCAGTCCCGGGCGAGACTCTGGGAAACCAGACTTATTCAGGGGAAATCTGGACTGTCAGGAAAAGAGAAAGCACACTGAGACTCGGGAGCTGCGGAAGGCAGAGGTCCAGAGGCACGCGCGCGCTCAGAGAGGACTGACTGCTGAATGCATGGGTGGCTGAGTGCGTGGCTGGCTTTCTAAAGCAGAAGGGAGATGGAAGCTCCTGACTGTGCTGAACTCCAGTTCCGGGCAAGTTTCTGGGAACCCCGACTCATTTTGGGAGAAACTGGACTGTCTGGCAGCTTTCTCTCAGAGGTGCTTGCAGTGATTAGCAAGGGACACTGAGACGCAGGGGCCTCATAGGGCAGGGCTGACGGGAAACCAAGGCTGTCTGCTCTGCCCTGAAACTCCGCCCCATTCAAGCTGAGCACAGAGGCTTTTGCAATTTTGCAAGTCTTGTCTCATAAGAGTGTCTCCAGCACAGAAGTTCTTCCAGCATAGACACAGCTGATCCTCACAACCAATTGGCCTGGAGGTCAAATCCTCCCAGTGATACCAACAACAATGAAGACTTAACTTCAACAAGGCTGAGCACACAGTCCACAAAGGGGTGTACCAAGAGTGTCTACCTCAGGTAACTGGGGAGGCTGAGCCACTGTGCCCTATAGGACACCCACCACACAAAGCTACTCTACCAACTCAGGGAAGCAGCAAAAATGCGGAGACAAAGAAACAGATCACAAATGAAAGAAATGGAGGAAAGCAAATGACTGGATATACAGTTCAAAACCACGGTTATAAGGTTTTTCAAGAATTTTCTAGAAAAGGCCAATAAATTTAGCGAGACCCTTGAGGATATAAAAAAGGACCAAGTAGAAATTAAACATACACTGACTGAAATAAAAAATATTATACAGAGACCCAACAGCAGACTAGAGGACCACAAGAATCAAGTCAAAGATTTGAAATACAAAGAAGCAAATAACACTCATCCAGAAAAGCAAAAAGAATCCAAAAATTTGAAGATAGTATAAGGAGCCTCTGGGACAACCTTAAGTGTACCAACATCCGAATTATGGGGGAGAGAGAAAGCAAGATACTGAAAACCTATTTGAAGAAATAATGACAGAAAACTTTCCCCACCTGGTGAAAGAAATAGTCTTACAAGTCCAGGAAGTGCACAGAACCCCAAACAAAAGGAATCCAAGGAGGACCACACCAAGACACATAATTAAAATGCCAAGGGCAAAAGATAAAGAGAGAATCTTAAAAGCAGCAAGAGAAAAACAGTTAGTTACATACAAGGGAGTACGCATACAACTGTCAGCTGATTTCTCAACAGAAACTATGTAGGCCAGAAGGGAGTGGCAAGAAGAGGAAGAAGAAGAAAAAGGTAAAGATAAAAATTATGAACAACAAAGTGACAACAAAAACATATCTCTCAACAAGTGAATCTAAAAATCAAGTGAATAAAAAATCTGATGAACAGAATAAACTGGTGAATATAACAGAATCAGGGGCATAGAAGGGGAGTGGACTGACAATTCTCAAAGGGAAAGTGGTATGGGGGTGAGGGAAGAGACTGGACAAAAAGTGTACACCTATGGATGAGGACAGTGGCGGGGAGGTAAGGACAGAGGGTGGGGTGGGAACCGGGTGGAGGGGAGCTATGGGGGGGGGAGAGAAACAATTGTAATAATCTAAACAATAAAGATTTATTAAATTAAAAAAATAAATGGAGATACCCAAAAGATTAGTGTAGTTCCCATTTTCATAGATTCTCATAAATCCCTATACTCTCCCCACCTCTACACTCACCACCTTTCCTTGCAGCTATTTGTGTAATCAGTTTCTGGCACCCCCATAATTTGGATTTTGGTACACTTGAAGTTGCCCCAGGAGGCTCCTTACACTGTCTTCATATTTTTGGGTTCTTTTCTCTTTTTGCTTTTCTGGTTGGGTGTCTTTTGCTTCCTCATACTTCAAATCTTTGACTTGATTCTTGGGATCCTCTAGTCTATTGTTGAATCTCTGTATATTATTCTTTATTTCAGTCAATGTATGCTTAATTTCTGATTGGTCCTTTTCCATTTTTTGTTTTTTGCATTCTCACTGAGATCCTTGACGGGCTCACTAAGTTCCTCAGAGGTTTCTAAAAGATTCTTGAGTAACCTTATAACTGTGGTTTTGAACTCTATATCCAGTATTTTGCTTTCATCCATTTCTTTCATTTGTGAGATTTTCTTTGTCTCCACATTTTGGCTGCTTCCCTGTGTTTGTTTCTATGTCTTGTGTAGCTTGTAAGTCTCCTTGAGTTGATAGAGTGGCCTTTTGTGGTTGGCATCCTATAGGGCCCAGTGGCTCAGCCTCCCCAGTCACCTGAAGTGGACACTCTTGGTGCATCCCTTTGTGGGCTGTGTGCACAGTCTTGTTGTAGTTAAGCTTTCATTGCTATTGGTATCACTGGGAGGAATTGACCTCCAGGCCAATTGGCTGTGAGGACCAGCTGCAACTACAATGGAAGAGCTGCTGTGCAGGACTTGCTTCAGTGGGGCTTTGGTGCTCACTGAGTCTGCCCCTTGAGTGTATCACTTACGGATGTGAAGAGTTGTAATCTGGTATGGTCTCACACTGACCACTGGGTACACTGGCTCTTGGATCTCCAAGTAGGTGCAAAGTCAGCCACTGCCTGGG
This sequence comes from Eptesicus fuscus, assembly GCF_027574615.1. Classification (NCBI taxonomy): domain Eukaryota; kingdom Metazoa; phylum Chordata; class Mammalia; order Chiroptera; family Vespertilionidae; genus Eptesicus; species Eptesicus fuscus. The sequence goes on from NC_072473.1 coordinate 103,097,483, forward strand.
GCCACCCAGCAGGAGCTACAGAGAGATCTGAAGATTCCTCCTTGTACTGGGTTTGAAAGTACCCAGACGAGGCCCAGCTTTGTAGCAAGGCAGGCTGTTGCTACTGCTGCTGCTGCCTGTTTGACAGGTTTTAGGCTGAGAAAGGACAGGCCATTCATATGCCAAAGTTGCTGTGCACAGCTTGCGGGGGGGGGGGGGGGTTTGTAAATTGGGTGGGGCATGGTCTCAGGGAATCTCCTGGGTGGAGCAAACAGCAATGGCTGCCAGTCAGCCCTGCACCAGAGAGATCCCAGTGCAGGAAAAATGACCACTGTGAACACCTCCATCTGAAAGAAAGCTTCCCTCCCATACCTGTTCCGATGCCAGACAGTTCAGTTTCTCCCTGTATGTGTCTGTGTCCCCCAGAGTCTTGCCTGGCACTGGAGCTCAGAGTAAGTGGGAGCTTGTATCTCCCTCCTGATTAAAAAAGCAGTGCACCCGTGTACCAGCCTGTTCCGCACCTCCACACTTCCTACCAGTCTCAAAGAGCTTTCTTCTTTACCTCTAGTTGTAGAACTTCCACTCAGCCAGCTTTCCCGCAGTTCTGGATGATAGTTGTTCTGTATTTTAGTTGTAATTTTGATGTGGTTGTGAGAGGCAGCAAGTACAGGTGTTTACCTATGCCGCAATGTTGGTTCCTCCCCGGGGCTGTATTTTCTTATGCACGTTCCCAAAATGTCAGTTCTCCTGGCCATGGTTATAGCATTATAATTTGAATAGTGATCTATTTTATTGGATTAGAAAAATAGTAATGCTATTGATTCTATCACACTTATAATTCAATGTCATGAAAAACAGGATTCTACATCAGCAAGGGACCTTGAGGTAGGACCATACTAAACTGACTAAACTAAATTAAAAACTATTTTTTCTATTTAAACAGTCCATATCATAGGATAATTACCCAGTTGTTTCCGTTCTTCCTTGTGATTAGCCTATTTCGCTCATCTTGCATTTGAGATGTCTACGCTTTTCTTTTGTTTTCTATGGACATGGGGAACAAATGTGCAAGGATTTAATCTACATAACATATTTTACTGGTTTTCAAAGCTTCTGCCTTGCAAATTGGTGCAGCCACTTTGGAAAACAGTATGAGGGTTCCTCAAAAAACTAAAACCAGAACTACCATATAACTAACAAATCTCACTTCTGGGTATTTATCTGAAGAAATCTAAAATTCGAAAAGATACATGCATCTCTATGTTCATTGAAGCATTATTTACAATAACCAAGATATGGAAACAACCTAAGTGTCCATTTGTTGTAGCCAGTGGGAAGGCACCAGGTGTTAGACTGGTAGGGTTAGACCTATGGGTTCAGACTGGAGCTGGGTTCAGCAACCTCGGTATTTGAGTTCTGGCTAGGAAAGAATTCAGAGTAAAGGTTCAAACTATAAGAGAACATTTATTTATAAAATCACAGAGGTAGAAGTAATTCATAGAATAAATGGGCTTAGGAAACAAGTTATAGAGGTAAAGGAAGGGCCCTTGGAGCTTGGGAGTGAGGAAGGTAATGCTACTATGACTGGGGGAGGAGGAAAGGGAAGGGAAAGGGAAAGCCACAGTCATGCTCCCTGGAGGGAGAGAGCTCTAGGTCCTTCATCCTAAGGTTGGAGAGTTTAGGGGAGGTCCCAGGGGGAACATCTCAATTGAATATTCAGCAGCTTTCCAGGTGTGTCCTTTCAGGGTCTAGGTCTCCACTGATTGATTGGTAGGTGCCAGGGCAAAGGTTCATTATTCAATGCAGCTGGTCCTGAGGTCAGCCGAGGCTGGTTTTATTGCTTATGTGAGACTGAAGCTGAAATACACTGAGGCCTATATGTTATTTCTAGGGAGGAAAGACCAGAGCCATGGTTGGCAAACTGTGGCTCGCGAGCCACATGCGGCTATTTGGCCCCTTGAGTGTGGCTCTTCCACAAAATGCCATGGCCTGGGCGAGTCTATTTTGAAGAAGTGGTGTTAGAAGAAGTTTAAGTTTAAAAAATTTGGCTCTCAAAAGAAATTTGTACTGTTGATATTTGGCTCTGTTGACTAATGAATTTGCTGACCACTGGACCAGGGGATCCAAACTACATGACTAGTGATATGCTAGAGGAGGAAAGGTCAGGCTGGGGGCAAGGTCCCACCCTACCCTACAGTTGTTCTCTGCTAAGCACCTGGAGCTTTCCACCCTGGTGACCTTCTTTACCTGGTCCATTGTCCTTGCTCTGCTCATGTCTGTCTAACTGCCTATCACACATCCGTAGATGATTAAATAAAGAAGTGGTACATATATACAATGGAATAATACTCAGCCATATGACATTTGTTACAACATGGATGGACCTAGAAGGTATTATGCTAAGTGAAATAAGTCAGACAGAGAAAGGCAAATACCATATGATTTCACTTACATGTAGAATCTAAAAATAAACAAGAAATAAACTCATAGGTAAGGGGTTAAGAAGTACAAATTGGCAGTTACAAAATAGTCATAGGAAATATAGTCAATAATATTGTAGTAAATATGTATGATGCCAGGTGGGTACTAAACTTATGGGGTAGAGGGATAGGGATCACCTCATAAGTGTTATAAATGTCTCATTGTAGGCAGTGAAAAGGCACCTGGTATTAGACCAGTGGAGTCAGACCAGATCTTTTTTCAGCAATCTTGGTACTTGAGTTCTGCCCCCAAAAGAATTCAGAGCCAAGACTCAAACTGTTATGGGAGAATTTGTTAGGGTGGAATTTCTCTGTTGTTAGTGGGAGTGGGGTTCTTATGATATCTTGAGAAAAAGAATTTTTTAGCCCTGACTAGTTTTGCTCAGTGGTCAGAGTGTCAGCCTGCAGACTGAAGGGTTTGTGGCCGTGGTCGGCAAACTGCGGCTCGCAAGCCACATGCGGCTCTTTGGCTCCTGGAGTGTGGCTCTTCCACAAAATACCACGGCCTCAGCGAGTCTATTTTGAAGAAGTGGCATTAGAAGAAGTTTAAGTTTAAAAAATTTGGCTCTCAAAAGAAATTTCAATCGTTTTACTGTTGATATTTGGCTCTGTTGACTAATGAGTTTGCCGACCACTGGTTTGGGGTTCAATTTCCATTCAAGGGCACATACTTTGGTTGCAGGTTCAATCCCCCACCCCAGTGGGGGCACGTGTGTGAGGCAACCAGTCAATGTGTCTCTCTTGCATCATGTCTCTCTCTCTCTCTCTCTCTCTCTCTCTCTCTCTCTCTCTCTCTCTCTCAAAAATCAATGGTAAAAATATCCTCAGGTGAGGGTAAAAAAAATAAAAAAATAATTTTCTAAGATTTGGATGGGAGAATGAGTGATTTGTATTTGCATAGAGTTATATCCCTTGGTTTGCAAAGTCCCATTTCCCTGAAACCAATCATGGGAAATGTGAAGCTATGGATCCATTAGAGCTACAACCAAAGCCAGTGTCCAGTTTCCATCCCATAGTGAAGCTGGGTCTGGCAGAGCATCAGGCTAGTTGTAATCCATTAGTCCATTGTGTGGGATCCACATGGCTGTGGGACAATTGGGCATGTGCAGAGCATGAGAGTACACCCCCTGCAACAAGAATCCCAAGAGAGCTAGAGGGTTAAGAGAGAAAACTCCTTTTGTGCAGGAGCTCATGTATCTCAGATTTCATGCCCTTGCAGAAGGCACATCTATTCTGGCCAATGACCTGCTCCCAAGTGTGATTGATAGGTAATTACCTTCTTTACATCACCTAGACTTTATAGGTTATGTATCTATGCTTTCTTTGTCCAGTCCCTTCTCTCAGGATTTGCAGGGAACAGACCTGGGGAGTGTTAAACTGCAGCTTTCTGGCACAAATGGCATGCCCATATTATCTGACCTTCCCTTTGCTCCTTTCCTGTTAATTAATTAATAACTGGATTAATAACACTGATATCAAAACTATAAGAGAAAATTATTTAGAGAATCACAGAGGTAGAATAAGTGAGCAGTAGGGGAAAAAAATGAGCTCAGGAAACAAGTTACAGAGGCAAAAGAAGGGCCCTTGGAACTTAGGAGAAAGAGAGTGGCCAGGAAAAGGCGCCTGAGAGAAGGAGGTGGGGCAAGGTGTGGCTATGCTCCATAGAGAGAGACACACTGGGTCCTCTGTCTTGAGAGTATTTATCTGGGGGTGTCAGAGAAGGATCCCGATAGGATATTCAGCAGCTTTCCAGGTATGTCCTCTCAGGGTTGTAATCTCCACTGATTGGCTAGTACCAGGGCAGGGGAAGTCATTAGTCATTGCAGCTGGTCCTGATGTCATCCATGGCATTGCTTGTCTGGTTTTGCTGCTTTTCTGGGCCTGGAGCTGAAACACAACTGAGGCCTAGATGTTATCCCTACGGGTTAATGATTAAAGGAGTGGTTGTCCAAGGGATTGAATAGGAGGAACCCCTGGTTCCTCCTCCAAGGGAGTCTACTGCATGACCAGCAACATGCCACTGGAGGAAAGGTCAGGGGAGGCTCCAAACTGCATAACCAGAGATATGCCAGGGGAGGAAAGATTACCCTGGGGGTGAGGTTATTGTTTTCTCAGTTCTGCTCATTGCTAGGCACCTAGGTCTTTCTTCCTTGGTGAACTTCTGTAATTGGCCCATTATTCTTGCTCTGCTCATATCTGAGTAACTTCCTACTACATAACCACTATGCTATACATTTGAAACTAATACAATATTCAATGTAAACTGCAATTGAAAAATAAAATTAAAAAAATAAAATAGACCAAGTGTCTAGAAAAAAAATAGTGCTTCTGCCAAAGAAGCATATTTTGGGGTAACATATTTGCTCCCTTTTGTGGAGGAAAATAAGTTCTATGGAAAGTAACCTCAGAAGGTTATCTGATCATAAATTCCTAACCTGGTATGGTGGGTAGTCATGTTCCAGGTATAAAACTTTTTAATAAAAGGTTTACCTTTCTGCATTCCCAACAGCAGTGAACTAGTGTTCCCTTTTCTCCACATCCTTGTCAGCAGCACTTGTTGTTTGTGGACTTTTTGATGGTAGCTATTCTGACAGGTGTGAAGTGATATCTCATTGTGGTTTTAATTTGCATTTCTCTGATGATTAGTGACTTTGAGCATTTTTTTTCATGTAGCCACTATGGAAAATAATATGGAGTTTCCTCAAAAAATTAAAAATGGAACTTCCGTTTGACCCAGCGATCTCACTTCTGGGAATATAGCCTAAAAACCCCAAAACACCAATCAGAAAGAATATATGCACCCCTATGTTCATAGCAGTGTTATTTACAATAGCTAAGATTTGGAAATAGCTCAAGTGCACATCGGTAGATTAATGGATAAAAAAGCTGTGGGGCATTTACACAATGGAATACTATACAGCTATAAGAAGAGGGATCTCTTACCCTTTGGACAGCATGGATGGACCTGGAAAATATTATGCTAAGTGAAATAAGCCAAACTGAGAAAGACAAATATCACATGATCTCATTTATTTGTGGAATCTAATGAACAAAATGAGTTGACCAACAAAATAAGACCCGAAGCAGGGAGGCACAGAACAGATTGACATACTTTGATGTGGGGGGACAAGAAGAGATAAACCAAAGAACTTGCATACTTACTAGGAGCCCAGTGCATGAATTTGTGCAACTTGAAATGAACTGTGGGTCGAAAAGCTGCAGTTGGCACAGGGGTGGGTCTTGGCCCATCCTCCATGCCCCCATACGGCCCCTCCTGCCACAGCCCCTGGTCCCCTGTCTGCCAGCAGCCCCGCTCCTGCTGCCGCTGCTCCCACCTGCTGATGGAGCCAGCCCTGCTCACACCCGCTGATGGTGTGAAGTGATTGGGGCTGGCACCATCAGTGGGTGCCAGTGGCAGATGCTACCTCTATCACTCCTCAGGAGCAGTGGGAGGTGGAGAAGCCCTGAGGGGTGATCGGGGCCAGCACCCGCTGCTCGCAGCCGCTGCTCGCACCCGCTGACGGCGCCAAGCGGCTGGGGCTGGCACTGGATGCTGGCAATGGGTGCGAGCGGCAGCTCCGGTGCTAGCAGCGGGTGTGAGTGGGGCTGGCACCAGCAGTAGGTGTGAGTGCCAGACGGGACCACAGTGCACAGGAGCAAAGAATTTTCAGTAATCACCAGAGGCCTGCCCCAATGACAGCAACCAGTACCCCACTTTGGTCTGGCACCCCTGCTCACCTGCTCCACCAATGACTGCCTTGTTCTGCACTCTGCTGCCTGTTGCCAATGCCTGCTATGTTCTGCACGTGCCCCCTGGTGGTCAGTGCACATCATAGTGACTGGTTGTTCAGTTGTTCTGGTCTATTTGCATATTAGCCATATATATATATATATATATATATATATATATATATATATATGCATAGCCCATGGACATGGGCAATAGGGTAGTGAAGACCTGGGGAGTGGGTAAGGGCTGGGAGGGGGGTAAAGGGAGGAGAAAATGGGAGACATCTGTAATACTATTAATAATAAACATTTTTTAAAAAGGTTTATCTTTGCCTTAAGCAAGCTGTCCATTGTTTCTACGTATCTGTGTTAACACACTTTTGAAATAAATTTTAAACTCCCTCAAGAAAGCACATAATTTTTTAAATTATCATGTAATCCAATCCCTGCCTTGCTTTTCCCAACCTTATAACTTTCCTTAAATTTCCTCCTTAAATCCTTAAATTCAAATGCATAAAAGAATCTGCAAAACTGTTATTCTCTGGAGTATATGAGATCTTGCTTCCCAGCATATGTTATCAGTTTGGTTCTAATGAATTCATAAAAATTCTCTACAGGTTTGGACATTTCTTACATCGACACATTCAAATTCATAATCTAGTTGGAGAGAGAGAGTTGCACTTTATATTCTGATTGTTTCTTTCCCTGTGGCTTAATAGAGGTTTGTGTCAGAAATAATGGAGCACAAAGAAGAAGGAATGAATTCTGCCTAGAGCCTTTAGGAAAAGTTTTACAGAGCATGTATATAACAGTTGGCCTGTCTTAAAGTCTGAGTAGGAGTTCCTCTTTCTTCCTGATCTCTAAATCCTCATCACTCTTCTGCATCCCTGTTTAGTTATATAACCATGTTCATATGCCCAAATTGTCCCATCACTGAATTTTACCCTGGCATTTATAATAGACTCTAGTTCCCTCAATACAAAGTGGGCAGCCTAGACTCCTTCCAATATCTGGGGATTCTTGACAGTTAGTTACATCTGAATTCTATGTGGCCATTTGATCATTGCTTTGAGGCTTATCCCCTGAAATCATCATGCTTCTCTTTTCCTGCATTTTTTCACATAAGTCCTGCACTGGGTGTGTGTTCAGGGGTGGGGGTCAGGACTTTACAGTTCCTCATACCTTTGACCTGGGGCTGTGTGTAGTCTTCTTTGCTGAAGTTTGAAGACATGGAAAGGAGGCAGGATTGAGAAGAAAATGGGGGCAGATATTGAGCCTATGAGCCACTCTGCCTTGTACCCTTGCTTGGTCCTGTAAGAAAGGGGCATCTTTTAATAATTAACTCAAACTGGTATAGGTTAGTGGCAGCCCTGAAGGGGTTCACACCCTAGTGTTGTAGGCGGCAGAAATGGCACCAGATGTTAGACTGGTGGGGTTGGGCCAGACCTGGGTTCAGCAACCTCCGTATTTGAGTTTCAGCTAAGAAAGAATTCAGAGCCCAGACTCAAACTATGAGAACATTTATTTGGAAAATCGCCGAGGTAGAAGAAATTGGCTTAGAAAAGAAGTTGTAGAGGTAAAGAAAGGGTCCTTGGAGCTTGGGAGTGAGGAAGGTAATGGTAACACATCTAGGGGGGGATGGGGAAGGGAAAGGCACTGGCGTTCTCCCAGGAGGGAGAGCGTGCAGGGTCCTCTGTGTTAAGGGTTTTAAGAGTGGGGATATTAGGGGCAATCCCAGGGGTAGATCTCAATAGAATATTCAGCAGCTTTCCAGGTGTGTCCTTTTCAGGGTTGTAGTGTCCACTGATTTATTGGTTGGTGCCAGGACAGGGGGTCATTATTCAATGCAGCTGATCCTGAGGCCAGCTTTGGTGCCACTTGTCTGGTTTTGCTGCTTTTCTGGGCCAGGAGCTGAAATACAGCTGAGGCCTAGAATCGTATCTTTAGGGAGAAAAAGGTCAGGAGGTCTAAACCACATGACCAGTGATATGCTAGGGGAAGAAAGGTCACCCTGGTGGCGAGGTTCCACCCAACAATTGTCCTTTGCTAGACACCCAAGACTTTCTGCCCTGGTGATCTTCTGTACCTGGCTCATTATCCTTCCTTTGTCAAGCCTGTCTAACTGCCTACCACATAAGTACAGCTAAACAACCTCAGAGTGAAATTCTTAAAATATTTGTCATTTCTGCCCCAGTGGGATTGCCAGATTTAGCAAATAGCAATACAGGACACCCAGTTGAATTCAAATTTCAGATAAACCATGAATATATATATATATATATATATATATATATATATATATATATATATATATACTTAGTATAACGATATCCCAACAGGTAATGATTTTGTCTTTTAAATACAGAAAGATAAAACTATTTTGGACATATGAATACTAAAAATTATGCCTTGTTCATTTGAAATTAAAATACAAGGTATCAAAGACAAGTACTATATGATTTCACTTACATGTAGACAAAATAAACTAACAAGGTGGAGACAGACTCATGGATACAGAGAACAGATTGATAGCTATCAGAAGGGAGGGGTTTTGGGGATGGGCGAAAAAGGTGAGCTTCATTCATAGTTTGTTGTTTATTCAGCTTCCTGGGAGAATACTAAGTGGTATGGTATGTTCCTTCAAGCCCTCACACCCATCTTTTCTGGATCTCAGTGGCAGCTGCAGTGGGGAGTTGGCTGTCCTCTGCCCATTCCCTGATCTGGCCAAAGACTTAGATTTACCTATGATGATTTCCACACAAAAACAATGAATGCTTTTAAGACATCAGTTTCATTGCAACAAAGAATAAGCAATCAGCTCTCTCTGAGTTGATCTGTAGATGTCTTCTTATTATGAACATATGCCGTGTATGATTTCATGGCAAAAAATATTTGTTGTCAGTGTGCAGTGGTACAGACATTGCCGAGTTTCTCTCTCAGTTCTTGAAGCCACTGTGCAAGGGCCAGTCCTGTAGGGTGTGTTTCCTTTTTGTCACTTGTGTTTCCTAAGTTTAACATTTTCCTAAATGTTAGACACTATTTCCAGACCTTTCTAAATGAGACCTTGCCACTAAAATCACATTCTAAAAGGCTCAGCCCCTCTAGTGAAGACTTGGACGTTTTTACTACTTCCTTGTTTTAACCTGCCCCTGCTGGTAAAAAAAATAATCCACACAGAGATTGTTCACAAGCTGAAAAATTTAAAGGTGGGTAGCAATTTAGTGCCCTCACTTACACAAAAATAATGATTCTGTTTTTTAAAATACAGAAAGATAAATGAACAATTTCTGACTTTGGCCACTGTAGTCTGGCTGCTGCTAAGAAGGAACCCAAGTTCTCTTGCACAGTGTGTTTATATATAACAAAGTTCACAGATGTTATGAAATACCATAACCGACAGACTGACATTGCATTGTGTCCATTCTTTAGCATTTATGGCATATTCCTGTGGCTGTTGGAATTACAGTGAACTATGAGAGTGGGATGAAATAGCCTACTTCAGGCCAACCTTTTATACCTTCTGTTTGCTGCTTTACATTGCCTACAGGATATGAAAATTATATGTCTGAAATGTGCCCAAACTAAGTCTTAAGAATCCCAGAGTGAGCTCATTGCACAGGGAAAGGGTGAACATTGAGCCACTGTGGAATGAACAAACAAAGATTCAATGTAATATATTTCTTTAGTTCCTATACTTCATAAAATCTATTTTGGCTACTCAGAGGAATTTTCTTCTTCTTTTTCCATTTAAGGTGACTTCTTCGTGATTGAAGTTAATAGGTATATAGCTTTCAGATACGTTTAGGTAATAATATGCTATTTGTAATTTTAGGAATTGAATTAATGGAGAAACAATGAACAATTATAGGTTATTATAGAAAACAACATTTTCTATTTTTTTTAAATATGTGATTCCACAAGCTTAGTTCTGCAGTATATATATCCATTATTTGTGAAAACTCCCTTGCTGAGAAATGTGGGGAATACTTTGAATTGTAACAAGTTTTATAAATGTTAAATATCTAGCTCTTTTGCCCATTTGGGATCTAAGGGTGTAGATAATCTATCTGTCCTATTTGCCACCATTATCATATATTCTACTTGCTTTTGGAATGGCTGTGCTAATGCTAAAGGAGATACAAAGATGATTCACACACAGTTCTTGTCCTCAAGTTGCTGACAGCTATTAATAAAAAAAAATCATGGATACAATGTTGATGAGAAGTGTAGATGGAGCCCTTTAGTCTGGGCTCTGCTTATGAAGGCCTGACACTGAACTTCATGTGTATGAGTTTACTGATCTATAAAATAAGGATTTTAAATGACATGAAATTTAAAACTATCATTCTATGATTTTATTATATAAACCATAAAAATATATGACCCATGAGAAGTTAGTGTCTCTTCTGTGTCATGTCCTGTGGAAGCTAGCACACAGTAGTTACGCAGTTGTTCATTGAATGACTGAATGGGCAGAGGACATGCTAAAGAAATCAGTATAACAAGAGCTCATTTTTGGATTCGGTTATCAGTGAAGACTTTATGGAGCTAGTATTTGAAGGAGACTATAAAAAGGCATTTTCGTAGATTAATATTTGGAATGGGGTACAGTTGAAGGCACTTTGTATCCAAGGAAAGCTGTGTGGTGTAGTGGAAAGAATATGGGATTTAGGTGGGGGAATTTGAGTTCAGATCCAAAACCTGAAATTCAGTAGCATGTGTCTTTGATTAAGTCACTAAACTTCTCAGCCTGTTTCCTCATGTATAACATGAAGATGGTGATAACAATCACTTCACAGATTGGGTATGAGCAATAAATGAGATGATTTAAGGTATGTTATATCACTTGATGTAGAGCTCCAAAATGTGAATTTGAAGGAGAACAAAAATCAAAGAAACATGGAGGTAGAAAATGAAAGGTATGTCTATGAACTGGCAGATATTCTGTGTAGGCGTAGGGTACGGTTGCAAAAGCAATTCGATCAGGTTGTGTAGAAACATGCCTGAAGTGGTTAAGAATGTAGAAGAGGTTTTAAGTCTGTGATATATATTTATAAAATGGAGGCCTTTAGCTCAGATCCAAGGTCTGTGACCTTCCCAATAACCAAGGTTCACATTATTGTTTTCTTATATGAAGGAAGCCATGGCTATGGCATTTATACCAAAATCAATAAAAATATTTCCTGCTTCTAAAAGAAGTATTGATCAAATAAGCAGCATGTGTGTGTACCAAGAAGAGCATGGTTATAACACCAAGTCAGAATTTCATAGTCTTACAGTATTGAAAGGAAATTAACATGCAAACTGAAAGTAGTTAATTCAACCAAATATATTAGATGTGGGGTCATGGAAGAGGAAATGGCAGAGATGACTCATAGATTTTGAGCCCAGGAGAAGGATGATTCTGTGAACAGACACAGTTGTCTTGAGGAGTTATCATCTGAGAAGATACTGTATTTGCCTTGGACAGTCTGAGATGCTGTGGAAGTTGGTCTATCAGCAGCCAGTGGAGGAAGAGTTTGTTAGAGATATTGCTTCTGGGCCTCATTTGTATAAAGGTCACAATCAAAGCTGAGCAAGTTGTTTACTACCACCTTTCTGATCCAGTTATTGTATCCCTTGATAGGCTTCTGGATAATAACAAACTAATGTTCTCTGAGTAACTACTGTCTTCACAGTAGGCCTATTATTGTTCCCAATTTACATGTGAGGAAACGGAGGCAAATACACACAAAATTAAGTGACTTGCCCAGTGGAGCTGTTTTCAAATCCAGTTCTGTTTGACTCCAATACTCAAGTTCTTAAACACTCCTCAGTAGGGTTGCCCAGATAAATTTAAATTTCAAATAAACAGCAATTATTTTAGTAAAAGTATGTCCCATTCCATATTTGGGGTTTACTTATGCTAAAACCAGTTATTGTTTATTTGAAATTAAAATTTAATTGGGGGTCCTATATATTTATTTGCAAAATCTAGCAAACTATTTATGGGGGCATAATGGAAAGAGTTAACCTCTGGGAGCCATCTCTGTCTCTTCTCTCACATACACAGAGTTAAGATTTTTTTGGTCTACTCCTGGCTCTCTTCTTCCATAATGACATTATGCTCGAGCTCTTGGGCCACACCAGATGCTTCTGGAACCAGACAAGATAATTTCACCTCATTTACCTCTGCCATCCCTTAATATGCTCCTCCACTGTAGGAGCCAAACTGGACTGAAGACCTCCTTACACATCTCAGTATAACCCATCACCAGCCAGGGAAAACCATGTCAAAGCTCAACTGCACTTGACCTCCATTTCCTTATTCCCAACACTGCATTTCTTTGTCTTGATTTCTATGTTCCCTTCCTGTCTTCTTTTGTATTGTTTTGTTAATCCTCACCCAAGGATATTCTTTCAATTTATTTATTTATTTATTTATTTATTTATTTATTTATTTATTTATTATTTTTTTTTATTTTTTGACATTTTTTTTATTGAGGTATTATATGTGTACATATCTTACCATTGCCCCCCCAACCCCACACCCATACATGCCCTCACCCCCCCGAGTTTTGCATCCATTGTTTATGCTTATATGCATGCATATAAGCACTTTGATTGATTTCTTATCTCCCCCACCTCTCCCTAACTTTCCCCCTGTAATTTGAAAGTCTGTTTGATGCTTTACTGTCTCTGTATCTATCTTTTTGTTCATCAGTTTATAATGTTCTTTATTATCCATAAATGAGTGAGATCATGTGGTATTTTTCTTTCATTGACTGGCTTATTTCACTTAGCATAATGTTCTCCACTTCCATCCAGGTTGCTGCAAATGAAGAATTCCTTCTTTTTTATGGCATCATAGTATTCCATTGTGTAGATGTACCACAGTTTTCTGATCCAGTCATCTGCTGATGGGCACCTAGGCTGTTTCCAAATCTTAGCTATTGTAAATTGTTCTGCTATGAACATAGTGGTGCATATATCCTTTCTGATTGGTGTTTCTAGTTTCTTCGGATATATTCCCAGGAGTGGGATTACTGGGTCAAATGGGTGTTCCATTTTCAGTTTTTTGAGGAAACTCCATACTGTTCTCCACAGTGGCTGCACCAGTCTGCATTCCCACCAGCAGTGCACGAGGGTTCCTTTTTTTCCACATCCTTGCCAACACTTGTTGTTTGTTGATTTGTTGATGATAGCCATTCTGACAGGTGTGAGATGGTACCTCATTGTTGTTTTGATTTGCATCTCTCAGATAATAACTGACTTTGAACATGTTTTCATGTGTCTCTTGGCCTTCCTTCTCTCTTCTTTTGAAAATATTCTGTTAAGGTCCGTTGCCCATTTTTTTTATTGGATCATTTATCTTCCTTTTATTAAGTTGCATAAGCTGCCTGTAGATGTTGGAGATTAAACCTTTATCAGTGATAGCATTTGCAAATATGTTCTCCCATGCAGTGGGCTTTCTTGTTGTTTTGTTGATGGTTTCTTTTGCTGTAAAAAAGCTTTTTATTTTGATGTAGTCCCATTTGTTAATTTTCTCTTTAGCTTCCATTTCCCTAGGGGCAGTGTCAGTGAAGAAGTTCTTTTGGCATATGTCTGAGATTTTGTTGCCTGTGGATTTCTCTAGTATTTTTATGGTTTCCCGTCTTATGTTTAAGTCCTGTATCCATTTTGAGTTTATTTTTGTGTATGGTGTAAGTTGGTGATCTAGTTTCAGTTTTTTGCATGTATCTGTCCAATTTTCCCAACACCATTTATTGAAGAGACTATCTTGACTCCATTGTATGTTCATGCCTGCTTTGTCAAATATTAATTGAGCATAGTGGTTTGGGTCAATTTCTGGATTCCCTATTCTGTTCCATTGATCAATATGTCTGTTCTTGTGCCTGTACCAGGCTGTTTTGAGAACAGTGGCTTTGTAATACAGCTTGAAATCTGGTATTGAGATCCCTCCTACTTTATTCTTCTTTCTCAGGATTGCTGTGGCTATTCAGGGTCTTTTTTTATTCCAGATGAATTTTTGGAGAGTTCTTTCTAGGTCTGTGAAATATGCTGTTGGTATTTTGATGGGGAGTGAATTGAATCTGTAGATTGCTTTGGGTAGTATGGACATTTTAATGATGTTGATTCTACCAATCCATGAACATGGTATGTTCTTCCATCTGTTTACGTCTTCCTCTATCTCTTTTTTCAGTGTCCTGTAGTTTTCTGCGTATAGGTCTTTTACCTCCTTAGTTAAGTTTATTCCTAGGTATCTTAATTTTTTTGGTGCGATGGTAAATGGGATTGCTTTTTTAGTCTCTCTTTCTGTAAGTTCACTATTGGTGTATAGAAATGCCATAGATTTCTTGGCGTTAATTTTGTATCCTGCTACATTGCCGAATTCATTTATTAAGTCTATTAGTTTTTTTATGGAATCTTTTGGGTTTTTTATGTACAATATCATGTCATCTGCAAATAAGGACAGCTTCACTTCTTCTTTTCCAATTTGGATGCCTCTTATTTCTTCTTCTTGCCTAATTGCGATAGCTAATACTTCCAGTACTATGTCAAACAGGAGTGGTGAGAGTGGGCATCCCTGTCTTGCTCCTGTTCTTAGGGGAAATGGTTTTAGTTTTTGCCCATTGAGTATGATGTTTGCTGTGGGTTTATCATAAATAGCTTTTATTATGTTGAGTTATGAGCCTTCTATTCCCACCTTGTTGAGAGTTTTTATCAAGAAAGGGTGTTGGATTTTGTCAAATGCTTTTTCTGCATCTATTGATATGATTATGTGATTTTTATCTCTCAATTTGTTTATGTGATGTATCACGTTTATTGATTTGCGGATATTGTACCATCCTTGCATTCCTGGGATAAATCCTACTTGGTCATGATGTATGATCTTTCTGATGTATTGCTGGAGCCGATTTGCTAGGATTTTGTTGAGGATTTTGGCATCTATGTTCATGAGGGATATTGGCTTATAATTCTCTTTCATTGTGTTGTCTTTATCTGGTTTTGGTATTAGGGTGATGCTTGCTTCATAGAAGGAGCCTGGAAGTGTTCCTTCCTCTTGCATTTTTTGGAATAGTCTGAGGAGGATAGGTTTTAGTTCTTCCTTGAAAGTTTGGTAAAACTCTCCTGTGAAGCCGTCTGGTCCTGGGCTTTTGTTTGCCGGAAGCTTTTTGATGACTGCTTCAATTTCTTCCATAGTTACTGGCCTGTTGAGTTGTTTAGATTCTTCCTGATTGAGTTTTGGAAGGTTGTATTTGTCTAGGAATATGTCCATTTCCTCTAGGTTGTCCAGTTTGTTGGAATAGAGTTGTTCGTAGTATTTTGTAACAATCCTTTGTATTTCATCGGGGTCTGTTGTTATTTCACCTCTTTCATTTCTGATTTTGTTTATTTGGGTCCTCTCTCTTTGCTTCTTGGTGAGCCTGGCTAGAGGTTCATCAATCTTGTTTATCCTTTCAAAGAACCAGCTCTTGGTTTTGTTGATCTTTTGTATTGTTTCTTTGGTCTCTATGTCGTTTATCTCCACTCTGATCTTTATTATTTCTTTCCTTCTGCTTACACTGGGCTTATCTTGTTGCTCTCTCTCTAACTCTTTGAGTTGTTGGGTTAGGTAATTTATTACCATTGTTTCTTGTTTTTTTGCAGTAGGCTTGTAGAGCTATGAACTTCCCTCTCAGGACTGCTTTCGCTGTGTCCCATAGATTTTGGATTGTTGTGTTTTCATTGTCGTTTGTTGCCATGATGTTTTTTATTTCTTCCTTGATGTCTTTGGTAACCCAGTCATGGTTTAATAGAATGCTGTTTAGTCTCCAAGTGTTTGATTTCTTTGGGTTGTTTTTATTGTAGTTGATTTCCAGTTTTATGCCACTGTGATCTGAGAAGATACTTGATATGATTTCTATCTTCTTGAATTTGGAGAGACTTTGCCTATGTCCTAACATATGGTCTATCTTTGAAAATGACCCATGTGCACTTGAGAAGAATGTATATTCTGTGGCTTTGGGGTGAAATGTTCTGAAGATGTCGATTAATTCCATCTGTTCTAGTGAGTCATTTAGGATTGATGTTTCTTTGCTGATTTTTTGTTTAGAGGATTTGTCCAATGGTGATAGTGGGGTATTGAAGTCTCCTACTATGATTGTATTACTGTCAATCTCTCCTTTGATATCTTCCAGGAGTTTTTTAATGTATCTTGGTGCTCCTGTATTGGGTGCATATATGTTTACCAGAGTTATTTCTTCTTGTTGGATTTCTCCCTTTAGTATTATGAAGTGGCCTTCATTATCTCTTGTTATGTCCTTCACTTTGAGATCTAATTTGTCAGATATAAGTATTGCAACCCCAGCTTTTTTTTCATTTCCATTTGCCTGGAAAACCTTTTTCCAGCCCTTTACTCTCAGTCTGTATGCATCCTTTTTTTTGAGGTGGGTTTCCTGTAGACAGCAGATATCTGGGTTTTGTTTTCTTATCCAGTCTGTTACCCTGTGTCTTTTGATTGGGGCATTCAATCCATTTACATTTAAGTTATTATTGATAGGTACTTATTTGACGCCATTTTTATTCTATACCCCTGTGTTCCTTCTTTGCTTCCTATTTCTTTCTTTCTTTTTTCTTTTTTTTTTTTTTACAGCAGACCCTTTAGCATTTCTTTCATTGCTGGTTTGGTGGTGATAAACTCCCTTAGTCCTTTTTTGTCTGTGAAGCTCCAGATTTCACCTTCAATTTTGATTGATAGCCTTGCTGGGTACAGTATTCTTGGATTTAGACCCTTCCTTTGCATGACTTGGTATATTTCATTCCATTCCCTTCTGGCCTGATGAGTTTCTGTTGAGAAATCAGTTGCTAGTCTGATGGGGGTTCCTTTGTATGTAACTGTCTGTCTCTCTCTGGCCGCTTGTAAGATTCTTACTTTGTCGTTGGTGTTTGCCAACTTAACTATAATGTGCCTTGGCGTCGGTCTTTTGGGGTTCATTTTGCTTGGAACTCTGTGAGCTTCTTGGATTTGTGTGAGTTTTTTCTTCCCTATATCAGGGAAGTTTTCTGTTATTATTTCTTCAAACAGGTTTTCTATTCCTTGCTCAGTTTCCTTTCCTTCTGGCACCCCTATTATCCTGATGTTGTTTTGTTTTGTGTTGTCCCGAAGTTCCCTTACGCTCTCCTCAAGCTTTCTAATTTTTGTTTCTAGAAGCTGTTGTAATTGTGTATTTTTTTCCATCTTGTCTTCTAGCTCACTTATGCAGGTCCTCTGCTTCTTCTAGTCTACTCTTGATGCTTTCTATTGAGTTCTTTACAGCAGCGATGTCATTTTTCATTTCTTCTTGGTTCTTCTTCATTTCTTCTTGGTTCTTACTCATATTGTCGAATTTGTCTTCCATCCTTTTCAGCCACCTTATGACCATTTCTCTGAATTCTTTCTCTGATAGGTTGTTTGCCTCTAAATCGTTTACTTCCTTTTCTGGTGATGCCTGCTTCTCTTTCCTGTGGGGGCTATTTCTTTGTCTCCCCATGGTCTCTCTTCTCCGGATGTCTGGTTATATAGATCTCTCTCTCTCCGGCATTGATTTAAAGGTACAAAATACAACACAACCAGGCACAACAGACAAGGCACTGAACAGAATTGTATTCACGATATTAATAACCTCCAATAAAGGTAACCACCAGAGAAAGACAAATTAGGGAATAGGAGTGGAAGAGGGAGAGTAAAAAGAAAGAACAACAAAAAAAAAAGAGTGTGAATCTGAACTTGGGAAAAGAGCAGAAAAAAAAAGAAAAGAAAAGAAAAGTAAGAGAGACAAAAACAATACTAAGAGAGAAAAGGGGAACAAACTATATATATGGGGAGTAAACTCCACTAGAACAACCACTATTCCCAGCAAATTCCAGCAACACGAGCCTGGAGATTAATACAAACTGCAACAGCAGCTAATATCAAGTGAGGCAAGGGAAAACAAAAGTAAAAAACAAACAAAAACAAAGCAAACAAAAGAACCAACCAAACAAACAAAAAGAATAATCAAAACAATCTCATAAAAAAGCATAAAAATTCAATCTAATCAACATTCAAGCAAACAACAACAAAAGGCCAGAGAGAAAAATAATTTTTTTTAGGTAGCATAGAGAGAGGTTTGTATGGATTTGGAGCAGGGGGTTGGGAATTAGATATATAAGTATGGTGAAATTTTAGCAGAGGGTAAACTGAAAAAGTAGGGAAAATCTAAAGCTAGAAAGGGTTAAGATAAACAGGAGACCAAAAGGGGAAAGGTTAGGAGGAGAGTGATGGCATAATGTTAGCGTTGAGATAGGGTAAAACGATTGTAAGGGAAAGATGCAAATAGAATGTAGGACACTAATCCCAAAATAAAAGAAAGAGAAAATCAAATGACATTAAAAGAAAAAGTATAGTTATCCTATCTAATATTAGACAAATATGCAAATTGACCATACCTCCGACACACACACAATCCATGCCCACCATCCAATCAGAGCGAGTATGCAAATTAACCCAAACCAAGATGGCTTCAGCCACAGAGAGCAAGGTTTCCTAGGTAACAGAGGAAGCCAAGCTTTCCACCTGCCCTTGCCAGGCCTAAGCCTCCACTCAAGCTACAAAGTTTCAATTATAGAAGGTAAACAAATTCAAACAAATGGCGGCAGAATGGAGCTTGAGAGAGCAGGCCAGGGTTGCTGCCGGCAACAGGGGAAGCAAAGCTTTCTGCACACCCTGGCCGGGCCCACCCGCTTAAGGCAACAAAGTTTCAATTATAAACCCAACACAAATGTGAGGGAGCCCCAGGCTTGGCTCCGATCCAGGCTACAAAGTTTCAATTGTAGAAGGAAAATAAATTCCAGATACCAGGGCCTCTGCTTGGGTTGCCAGGGGACGTGGCCGGCCTGCAAACCACCACAGGCCCCTCGCTCAGGCCGCCCTACACCCCAAGGGAACCCCTGCCTGATCCGGGATGCCCTTCACGGCAAACCAGCTGGCCCCCACCCCTGTACCAGGCCTCTATCCTATCTAATAAAAGAGTAATATGCAGATTGATCATCACTGCAACACACAATATAGCTGCCCCCATGTGATCAAAGATCCTGTCCCCATGTGGACACAAGATGGCCATCACAAGATGGCCAGCAGGAGAGGGCAGTTGGGAGGCACCCAGCCTGCAAGGGAGGACAGTTGGGAGGCACCCTGCCTGCAAGGGAGGGCAGTTGAGAGGGACCAAGCCTGCAAGGGAGGGCAGTTGGAGGTGATCAACCCTGCAGGAGAGGGCAGTTAGGGGTGACCAGGCCAGCAGAGGAGGGAAGTTGGGGGCAAACAGGCTGGCAGCAGAGTGGTTAGGGGGTGATCAGGCTGGCAGGCAGAAGCAGTTAAGGGCAATCAGGAAGGCAGGCAGGCAAGCAGTTGGGAGCCAACAGTCCTGGATTGTGAGAGGGATGTCCGACTGCCTGTAAACGGGCAGTTGGACATCCCTCCAGGGGTCCCATATTGGAGAGGGTACAGGCTGGGCTGAGGGACAACCCCCCTCTGTGCGCGAATTTCGTGCACCGGGCCTCTAGTAGTAATAATAATGCTGATTGAAAATAAAAATGTAATAATTAAAAAGGTGAAAATCAAGTGAGGAAAAAGAAAAAAAATTAGTTTCTTAAGTAAAAGATGCAAAAAATGAAAATAAAAAATTAGAATAAACAATTTTAAAAAATTGAAAAAAGAATTTAAAATTAAAAAATAGGAAGACTAAAATGTGCAGTAGCAGCTGTCCTTCACTTCCTCTATTATTCTGTTTGGTATGCCTGTTTCCCAGTCTGGGCAGTATTTCAGTTCAGCTTCGTTCCACTGCTCCTCAGTGTTGTAAGCCAGTCCTGCTTTTTAAGCCAGCTGTGTCTTAATTTCTCGTATTTATTTTTGATTACACCAGAGACAATAGCGTTTCAGCCCCTGGGTGGCAGTGTTTCTGAATTGACTTCTGGGCCTCTCTAGCTTTTTTTTTCCCCCCTCTATGGCACTCACTACCGGTTTGTGGAGGTGTGCGCCTCAGAGCTGCCTCTCCGATGGTCACACCCAGCTCTGCTCCCCAGGTTCCGAAAAAACAACTTCCCCCTGCAGTCTTTCAGGGTTTTTCCACCTGGGTTTTCCTATGTATTGGGCTTAGTAATCAGAGTCGGAAAGAGCCCAAGTGTGCGGACAGCGGGTCTGTGCGCCAGACTAAGGAGCCTGCACTCCTTTGAAAATTCTTAGTCTGACCCTCCTCGTCAGATTAAAATGAGTTGCTTTTAAGAGGTCACTTCTGTTAGCTGCTCAGAGGACCCCCTTCCACATTCACGGATCACGGCAGTTCCAACTGCCGATGATTTTTCTAGGCACAGACCTCCCGGTTCCTGCCGGTCCTGCGGCTTGCGTGTTTCTCTCACCCACCGTGGGGATTAGAAACCACACCTTATTTCAGGCGAAATCTGACCTTTCCGTGGTGCAGTGAAGAGTTCCTTTGAATCCGAATGTTTGTGCCGATAGGGGACCCGTGTTCTGGTGCTTGCAGCTGTTCAGTGTTTGCAGTTGTCGTGGAAAGTCAAGTTTCCAATAAAATCCTCTTTTCCTTGCAAGATGGCGAGGTGCCCAGTGAGCCCGCAGCTCCGGGAGGGGACCTAGCCCCTGTGGGTGCTGCACGGTCAGGGGAACCCTGCCCAGCACTCCCCCGCCTTCTCCTGGAGTTTAGTTGTCCCTTGGCTTGCCAACATACACTCCCCCTGCGAACCTCTGCTGCTCCTACTCTCCGCCCCAGAACCAGACTCCAAACACGACTCTATTCAGTCGCCATTTTTTCTCCTCAATTGATTTTTTAGAGAGAGTGGGAGGGGGACGAGGAGGAGAGAGACAGACAGACAGAAAGAAACATCAATGTGAGAGAGACACATAGATTGGTTGCTTCCCACATGCACCCATACCAGGGCTGGGGATCGAACTTGCAACTGAGGTATGTGCCCTTGACTGGGAATCGAACCTGCAACCTTCCAGTGTGTGGGCCACCAGTGCTCTAACCAATGAGAACGCTGTCTTTTAATCGCAAAAGGAATGGGTCACCACTAAGAAAATGAGGAATGAAATAGGAAAGAGTTTGTGTATGAGGTAGGGTTTTTTTCCTCTTAATTCCTTCACCCTTTTCACCCAGCCCCTCCCCTTCCCCTCTGACAGCTGTCAGTTAACTGTATCCATGAATCTGTCTCCAATTCATTAGTTTATTTTGTTCCTTAGATTCTACATATAAGTGAGGTCATATGGTACTTGTCTTTCTCTAACTGGCTTATTTCACTTAGCATAATACTCTACAGGTACCTTCATGCTGTCTCAAAGGGAAAGAGATCCTTCTTTTTACTGCTGCATAGTATTACATTGAACCATAGCTTTTTTATCCACTCATCTACGGATGGACACTTGGGTTATTCCAAATCTTGGCTATTGTAAACAATGCTGCAATAAACATAGGGGTTAACATATTATTTCGAATTGGTGTTTTGGGTTTCTTCATATAAATTCCCAAAAGATGAATTGCTGGTTCTAAAACCTTACAGGCTGACAACAGTATGATTATTACCAGAAGGAAATGGGGATACTGGAGGTAGGAGAGAGTAGAGGGGGGATAAATGGTGATGGAAGGAGACATGACTTAGGGTAGTGAACACACAATGCAAAATACAGATGATGTATTATAGAATTGTACACCTGAAATCTATATAATTTTATTAACCATTGTAACCCCAATAAATTCAATTAAAAATAGGGAATAGTTAATGAGCAATAGTGATAGAACCACTGTGGGTGTGAACATTGTAGGAAGGGTTTTCCAGGTGGGAAGAATGACACATACAAAGACACTGAAGAGGTAGACCTGATCTATTCTTTCCCACTGCTCTTAGGGTTTCTTCTTGTTCTCCAGCTCCCATTTACCTAACTGAAAATTGACTGAGTAGCCTATGCTTTGGCTACTTTTTCTTTCTCATTAAATCAATTCAGTCATTTTCAGCTGAAGTTTCTTCACATTTCTGCATGTGTTAACAGGGCTTTAAGAGAAAATTTCACAAATGACCAACCTTTACTCCTCCCGCCCCCCATCCATTTATTTATCTACAATTAGTCACAGGTGTTAAACATGCTTAATCCTTTTGGATATAGGTATAGTTAAAATATTCAATGATTTTAGTTCAGATTACTTGAAAAGGTAAATTCAATGAATTTTTTAAACTCAGGCATTTAATGATAGGGTTGCTACTTGGTCCATGTCAATTCCTATAATCTGACACAACCTTTGGGGGCACATAATTAGTTCTCTAAGCAGTACAACTCTATTTTCAGAGATTGCTGCTAGCTGGGGACAGATGGTTAATCAGGATAGTTCTCCAGAAATTCCCATGTCCAAATAATCGATTGATTAATTGTTACTTACAACCTCACAAGTTAAGCTGCTTTTAGATAACCAAAGTGTCATCATGAAGGAAGGCTGATATAGATCTTTAAGAAAGCAAGCAAGGCCAGTGAATTATTGACTGTTATTTTATTTTTTCCTTTATACTTTATATAAAAAAGGATTTGAGATGACTTGCAATCAAATAGACAGTTCAAGATAAAATTAAGTGAAGGTTTGGGGGTGGAGATGGAGAAAGGACAATGAGCACATTTGCCCATCCTTGCCTGTGTCCTGTGAGCTTGAGTATGCATTCTGAACCTGGCACCTGCCTGACTCTCATGGCTGATTTGAGCTGGGTGAGCACAAGCTCTTCCTGTTCTTACCCTGCAACTTGGTATTTCTGGAAAGATTTCTACTCTAATATCATTGACCTGATCTGGATCTTTCCCAGTTTATTGGGCACCTCCATTACTACTCTCCAAGAAGCTGGAAGTCTTGGCTAATAAAGGCAAATGGTAAGTACAAGGATATCCTTCATTCTCGCTCAGAGCAGGGACCTGAGTGTTTGTTGAATTGGAGACTTATCACCTCTTAGGTTATCTATCTTATACCATCAGAATTTATATGAGACAGTACTGGCAACCTGTGAGTAGCTCTGGGCCTCTCTTGGAAAGGATTTTACTTCTGTCCATTACAGCATTTTTTTTTAGAACAGACCTCTAGTCTAATTTGTTAATAGTTTATCAGTCATGTAGTCAATAACACTGAATGTAATCATCATCATTATTTATCACTAATGATAGCTCAGGGCTATACTAAAAGTAATTAGGATTATTTCCTAGTGAATGTACAAGTGAGAGGTGTAACTTAGGATCACTACCCAGAAGACTGCAGCATGTCAGCAATTGTCTCATCAATAATTTGGTTTAAATTGCAATTGTTAAGAAGCATCCAAGTTAATGCTATTAATTTAATTAGTTGACTTTTTAAAATTGAATTTTAAAAATCTTTATTGTAAAAAGTATTATATGTGTCCCTTTTTTTCTCCCATTGACCCCTTCTAGCCTGCCCCCACCCTCACCCCAGGCCTCCACCACCCTATTACTTATGTCCATAGGTTATGCATATATGCACACAAGTTCTTTGATTAATCTCTTCCCACCCCCACCTTCCCTCTGAGATTTGACAGTATCTTCCATGCTTCTATGTCTCTGGATCTATTTTGTTCAACAGTTTATTTTGTTCATTAGATTCCACATATGAGTGAGATCATGTGATACTTATCTTTCTCTGACTGGATTATTTCACTTAGCATACTCAGGTCCCTGCATGCTATCTCAAAGGGTAAGAGATCCTTCTGTTTTACTGCTGCATAGTATTCCATGTGTAAATGTACCACAGCTTTTTTATCCACTCATCTACTGATGGGCACTTGTGCTGTTTCCAGATCTCAGCTATTGTAAATTGTGCTGCTATGAACATAGGGGTGCATACATTCTTTCTGATTGGTGTTTTGGGTTTCTTAGGATATATTCCTAGAAGTTGTCCCAAAGGCTCCTTACACTATCTTCATATTTTTGGATTCTTTTTTCTTTTTGCTTTTCCGGTTGGGTGTTTTTGCTTCTTTGTATTTCAAATCTTTGACTTGATTCTTGCGGTCCTGTAGTCTGCTGTTGGATCTCTGTATATTATTCTTTATTTCAGTCAGTGTATGCTTAATTTCTAGTTGGTCCTTTTTCATATCCTCGAGGGTCTCACTAAATTTATCAACCTTTTCTAGAAAATTATTGAAAAACCTTATAACAGTGGTTTTGAACTCTATATCCTCCATTTCTTTCATTTGTGACCTGTTTCTTTGTCTCCGCATTTTGGTTGCTTCCCTGTGTTGATAAAGTGGCTTTGTGTGCTAGGTGTCCTATAGGGCCCAGTGGCTCAGCCTCCCCAGTTACCTGAGATGGACACTCTTGGTGTACCCCTTTGTGGGCTGTGTGCACAGTCTTGTTGTAGTTAAGCCTTGATTGCTGTTGGTATCACTGGGGGGAATTGACCTCCAGGCCAATTGGCTGTGAGGATCAGCTGTGTCTACGATGGGAGAACTTCTGTGCTAGAGACACCCTTATGGGACAAGACTTGCTTCAGTGGGGCTTTGGTGCTCACTGAGTCTGCCCCCTGAATGTGTCCCTTATGGATCTGAGGAGTTGTAATCTGGATGGTCCCACTCTGACCACTGGGTACACTGGCTCTTGGATCTCCAAGGAGGTGCAAAATCAGCCACTGCCTGGGGCCACCCAGCAGGAGCTACAGAGAGATCTGCAGATTCCTCTTCTTTGTTTGGGTTTTGGAGGTGCCCAGATGAGGCCCAGCTGTGAAACAATGCAAGCTGCTGTGGGGCCTTGGGCCTTCTTTTGGATGTTCTGGGTCTTTTTGACTCAGCTGCAGTTTGTTAGGTAATTTTAGATTTCAAAGGACCAGGCCATTCATATGCAAAAGCCTCTGTGCACCGCTTGGGTGGGGCGGGGTCTCAGGGCAGAGCAAACAGCAATGACTTCCTGTCAGCCCCGCCCTAAGAGGCCCCCGGGTCTCAGTGTCTCTTGGTAACCGATGCAAGCACCTCTGAGGGAAAGCCAACCTCGAGTTCTGCCTGATGCCAGACAGTCCAATTTCTCCCCATATGAGTCTGGGTCCCCAGAGTCTCGCCCAGATCTGGAGTTCAGAGCAGTCAGGAGCTTGTGTCTCCCTCCCAATTGAAAAAGACAATGGTGTACTCAGTTGCCAGCCCTTTCAGCATGTGCGCCTCCGTACCTCTGCACTTCACTTCCTCAGCTCCTCTTAGTCTCAGTGTGCTTTTCTCTTTCCTTCTAGTTGTAGAATTTCCACTCAGCCAGCCTTCCTGTGATTCTGGATGATGTCCATTTTGTCTTTTAGTTGTACTTTTGAAGTGGTTGTGTGAGGCAGCAAGTTCAGGTGTTTACCTATGCTGCCATCTTGTTTTCTCCTTGAGCATTTTTTTCATATGTAACTTGGCCATCTTTATGTCCACTTTGGAGAAGTGTCTATTTAGGTCCTTTGACCATTTTTAATTGGATTATCTTCTTTTTATTAAGTTGTATAAGTTCCTTATATATTTTTTATTTATTGGGGTGACATTGGTTCACAAGGTCATACAGGTTTCAAGTGCACAACTCAACAAAACATCATGTACACATTATACATGCACGCATCACCCCCAGCAAAGTCCCTTTTAGTCCTCGTTTTCCCTTGCTTTCCTCACCTTCATACACACACACACACACACACACACACACACACACACACACACGTCTTGTTGCTTAATCCTTTCAACCTTCTTTCATCCTTTTTTAATTTTTTGAATTGTCTAAAGTTTTGCATATGTCTCCTTTTTACCCAATTGACCCAGCCCCCAGCCATTCCCACCCTGAGGCAAGGCTCCAACACCCCAGTGTCTGTGTCAATTGGCTATGCTAATATGCATGCATACAAGTCTTTTGGTTGCTCTCTAACCACCCTCCTCCCCTACCATGTGTCTCTGGATCTATCCTTGTTCATCAAATTATGTTGATCATTATATTCCACATATGAGTGAGATCATGTGATATTTATCTTTCTCTGACTGGCTTATTTTGCTTAGCATAATTCTCTCTAGTTCCATCCATGCTGTTGCAAATGGTAAAAGTTCCTTCTTTTTTATAGCAGAATAGTATTCCATTGTGTAGATGTACCACGGTTTTTTAATCCACTCATCTGCTGATGGGCACTTAGGCTGTTTCCAAATCTTAGCTATTGTAAATTGTGCTGCTATGAACGTAGGAGTGCATATATCCTTTCTGATTGGTGATTTTGTTTCTTGAGATATATTCCTAGAAGTGGTATTACTGGGTCAAATGGAAGTTCCATTTTATACTTTTTGAAGATTCTCCATACTGTCTTCCACAGTGACTCACCAGTCTGCATTCCCACCAGCAGTGCAAAAGGGTTCCATTTTTTCCCCTGCCAGCACATGTCATTTGTTGATTTGCTGATGATAGCCATTCTAACAAGTGTGAGATGGTATCTCATTGTTGTTTGGATTTGCATCTTTCAGATGATTAGTGACTTTGAGCATGTTTTCTTATGTCTCTGGGCCATCTGTATGTCCTCTTTAGAAAAGTGTCTATATAAATCATTTGCCCATTTTTTGATTGGGTTGTTTATCTTTCTTTTGTTAAGTTGCATGTGTTCTCTGTAAATTTTGGAGATTAAACCCTTATCAGAAATACTATTGGCAATAATGTTCTCCCATGCAGTGGGCTTACTTGTTGTTTTGTTGATGGTTTCTTTTGCTGTGCAGAAGCTTTTTATTTTGATGTAATCCCATTTGTTTATTTTCTCCTTAGTCTCCATTGCCCTAGGAGTTGTGTCTGTAAAGATATTGCTACGACATGTCTGCTATTTTGCTGCCTATGGAGTCTTGTAGGATTTTTATGGTTTCCCAACTTACATTTAAGTCCTTTATCCATTTTGAGTTTGTTTTTGTGTATGGTGTAAGTTGGTGATGTAGTTTCGTATTTTTGCATGTTTCTGACAAAATGTCCCAGCACCATTTATTAAAGAGACTGTTTTTACTCCATTGTATGCTCTTGCCTCCTTTGTGAAATATTAATAAAGCATAATGGCTTGGGTCAATTTCTGGGTTCTCTGTTCTGTTCCATTGGTCTATATGTGTTTTCCTGTGCCAGTACCAGGCAGTTTTGAGAACCGTGGCTTGGTAATATAGCTTGATATCTGGTATTGTGATCCCTCCAACTTTGTTCTTGTTTCTCAGGATTGCTGTGGCTAGTCAGGGTCTTTTTTTATTCCAGATGAATTTTTGTTCTAGATCTTTGAAATATTCCATTGGTATTTTAATGGGGATTGCATTGAATCTGTAGATTGCTTTGGGTAGTATGGATATTTTAATGATGTTGATTCTACCAATCCATGAACATGGTATATTCTTCCATTTGTTTTTGTATTCCTCTATCTCTTTTTTCAATGTCCTGTAGTTTTCTAAGTACAGATCTTTTACATCCTCTGTTAAGTTTATTTCAAGGTATCTTAATTCATGTGGTGCAATGGTAAAAGGGATTTTGTTTTCATTTCTCTTTCTGTGAGTTCATTATTGGGGTATAAAAAGGCCATAGATTTCTGGGTGTTTATTTGTATCATGCTACATTGCTGAATTCATTTATTAAGTATAATAATTTTTTGATGGAATCTTTAGGGTTTTCTATGTATGGTATCATGTCATTTGCTAATAAGGACAGTTTTACTTCTTCTTTTCCAATTTGGATGCCTTTTATTTCTTCTTCTTGTCTGATTGCTATGGCTAGCACTTCCAGTATTATGTTGAACAGAAGTGGTGAACATGGGCATTCCTGTCTTGTTCCTGTTCTTAGAGGAAATGAGTTCAGTTTTTGCCCATTGAGTATGATGTTGGCTATAGGTTTATCATATAAGGCTTTTATTATGTTGAGGTATTATCCCTCTATTCCCACTTTATTGAGATATTTTATCAAGAAATTGTGTTGGATTTTAACAAATGCTTTCTGTGCATCGATTGATATGATTATATGATTTTTGTCTTTTTGGTTGTTTATTTGATGTTTCACATTTGTTGATTTGAGAATATTGTACCATCCTTGCATCTCCAAAATATATCCCACTTGGTCATGGTGTATGATTATTCAAATGTAATTCTGAATCTGATTTGCTAGAATTTTGTTGAGGATTTTAGCATCTATGTTAATCAAGGATATTGGCCTGTGGTTCTCTTTTTTTGGTGGTGTCTTTATCTGGTTTTGGGCTTAAGGTAATGCTGACTTCATAGAAAGAGCTTGGAAATGTGTCTTCCTCTTGAATTTTTTGGAATAGTCTGAGGAGAATAGATTTTAGTTCTCCTTTGAATGCTCTGTAGAACTCCCCTGTAAAGCTGTCTGGACCAGGGCATTTGATTGCTGGAAGATTTTTGTTCACTGCTTCAATTTCTTCGGTAGATATCGGCCTATTCAGGTTTTTTGATTCTTCTTGATGGAGTTTTGGGAGCTTTTATTTTTCTAATAGTATGTCCATTTCATCTAGGTTGTCCATTTTGTTGGAATAGAGTTGTTCATAGTATTTTTTTCATTATCATTTGTATTTCTGTGGTATCAGTTGTTACTTCAGCTCTTTTATTTCTGATTTTGTCATTTGGGTCCCCTGTCTTTACTTCTTGGTGAACCTGGCTAGAGGTTGATGAATCTTGTTTATCCTTTCAAAGAACCCGCTCTTGGTTTTGTTATTGTTTTTTTACTGTGTTTTTTATTTTTTTGTCTCTATGTCATTTATCTCCACTCTCATCTTTATTATTTCCTTCCTTCTGCATACACTGAGCTTTTCTTGTTGCTCTCTTTCCAACTATTTGAGTTGTAAGGTTAGATAATTTATTATCATTTTTTCTTGTTTTTTGAGGTAGGACTGTAGAGCTATGAACTTCCCTCTCAACTCGGTTTTCACTGTGCCGTATAGATATTGGATTGTTGTGTTTTCATTGTCATTTGTTGCCATGATGCTTTTTATTTCTTCTTTGATCTCTTTGGTAACCCAATCATTGTTTAATAGCATGCTATTTAGTCTCCACATGTTGATTTTTTTGGATTGTTTTTATTGTGGTTGATTTCTAATTTTATGCCATTGTGATCTCATATGATGCTTGATATGATTTCTATCTTCTTGAATTTGAAGAGACTTTGCCTGTATCCCAATATGTGGTCTATCTTTGAAAATGACTCATGTGCTCATGAGAAGAATGGAGATTCTGTGGCTGTGGGGTAAAATATTCTGAAGATGTCAATTAATTTCATCTGATCTAGTAAGTCATTTAGGATTACTGTTGTTGTTTTTTTTGCTGATTTTTTATTTATAAGAATTGTCCAGTGGTGTTAGTGGGGTATTAAAGTCCACTACTATGGCTGTATTGCTGTCAATCTCTCCCTTGATATCCTCCAGAATTTTTTTTTAATGTATTTGGGTGCTCCTGTGGTATTGGGTGCATATATGTTTACCAGAGTTATATCTTCTTGTTGAATTGCTCCCTTTAATATTATGAAGTGGCCTTCCTTATCTCTTGTTATGGCCTTCACTTTGAGGTCTAATTTGGCAGATATAAGTATTGTAACCCCAGATTTTTTTTCATTTCTATTCTCCTGGAAAATCTTTTTCCATCCCTTCACCCTCAGTCTGTGTGAGTCCTTTGTTCTGAGGTGGGTTTCCTGTAGACAGCAGATATATGGGTCATATTTTCTTATCCACTCAGCTACCCTATGTCTTTTGATTGGAGTATTTTATCCATATACATTTAACGTTATTATTGATAGGTTTGTCACCATTTTTATTCTTTATACCTGTGTTCCTTCTTCCCTTCTTATTTCTTCTTTTTACAGCAGACCATTTAGCATTTCTTGCATTGCTGGTTTGGTAATAAACTCTCTTAGTTATTTTTTGTCTGTGAAGCTCCTTATGTCACCCTCAATTTTTATTGATACCCTTGCTGGGTACAGTATTCTTGGATTCAGAGTCTTGCTTTGCATGACTTTGTATATTTCATTCCATTCCCTTCTGGCATTCATGTGTTTCTGTGAGAAATCACTTGATAGTCTGATGGAAGATCCTTTGTAGGTAACTTTCTGTCTGTCTCTGGCACCCTTTAGGATTCTTACTTTGTCGTTGGTGTTTGCCAATTTAATTATAACGTGTCTTGGTGTCGGTCTTTTGGGGTTCATTTTGCTTGGGACTCTGTGAGTTTCTTGGATTTTTGTGGGTTTTTTCTTTCCTATATCAGGGAAGTTTTCTGTCATTATTTCTTCAAACAGGTTTTCTATTCCTTGCTCAGTTTTCTTTCCTTCTGGCACCCCTATTATGCAGATGTTGTTTCGTTTCATGTTGTCCCAAAGTTCCCTTAGGCTCTCCTCCTGTTTTTTAGGTGTTTTTTTTTAGATGCTGCTCTGCTTGGGTATTTTTTCCTACCTTGTCTTCTAGCTCACTGATGAGGTCATTCGCTTCTTCTAGTCTACTGTTGATGCTTTCTATTGAGTTCTTTATTGCCGCAATGTCATTTTTAATTTCTTCTTGGTTCTTCTTCATTTCCTCTTTGTTCTTACACATATTATTGAATTTGTGTTCTGTCCTTTTCAGCAACCTTATGACCATTTCCTGCATTTTTTCTCTGACATTTTGCTTGCCTCCATTTCATTTACTTCCTTTTCTGGTGATGCCTCCTTTTCTTTTGTATGATGGCTATGTCTTTGTCTCTCCATGATCCCTTCAATCTTGATGTCTCATTCTGTACTTCTCTCTGTCCTGTGTTTACTTAAAGGCACAAAATACACCACTACAATACACAGCACACAGAGCACCAATCACAAATGAGTTCACAATACTAATAACCCCAAATAAAAGTGACCACCAGAAAAAAGTGAGTTAGGGGATAGAAAAGAGTGCAAAAATGCAATTGAGAAAAAGAAAAAAATTAAGAGCACAAAGAAAGAGAAGAGAAAAAGAAGGGGGTGGGAGATATATGTATATGGGGAGAAGGCTCCAATAAAATTCCAAATAATCCAAAAAATGCAAACAACAAACACCCAGTGATGAATGCAAACTACAAATAACAACTGATCCAAAATATGTAAACTACAAACCCTCAAAAAACAAACATCCAGATGAATCTTAGGAAGCAGAGCTTATTTCCAGAATGTAAGGTCAAGGAATTGAATGAATGGGGAAATAGCCACAATTCAGTATAGAGGAGATAGGAAGCGAATGAGTGTATAAGAAGAAAAGTAAAAAAAAAAACCAACTATATACAAAAGAAGAGAAAAAATATATATAACTTTTCCCCTTCTTTATTCTATCTATGTATTCATTTACTATTGGAAATGGAGTATAAAGAGTAGCTATGCCTGAGTTTGTGGTTGTAATTAGTAGAAGAAGAGAACAAGGAAGGAAAGGAATAACAGAAGCAAAAAAACTAAACAAAACAGCAACAACATAAAAAACAAAGAACAAAAGAATAAAACAAAAAACAAGTACAAACAAGCAATAAAAAACAAACTAATCAAGCATTAACAAGACAGACAGAAAGAAAAAGGCAAATAATTAAAAAAAGAAAAGAAAAGAAAAAGAAAAACACAAAACAAAAACAAAAAACAAAAACAAAACAAAGGGGAAGTAAAAGAAAATCTGGATAGTCAAGAAAGGGATGAGAAAAGTGTGTATGGGCTTGGAGCAGGGGAGCAGAAATTAGATATATGAGTAAGATCAATTTTTAACAGGGAGTAAAAAGAAAGAATAGAGAAAAACTAAAGCAGGAACAGGGTAAGAGAAACAGGGCAAAAGGGGAATGTGAGGAAGAGAGTTTTGGTATAAAGGAAAAATTGAGATAGAATAAAATAATGCTACAGGAAAAATGAAAATAGAATGCAAAACACTAATCCCAAAATAAAATAAAATAAAATAAAGAAAAAATAAAATAAAACTTTAAAAAAGGTAAAATAATAGTAGTAATAATAGTAATTAAAAACAAAAATATTAAAAAAGGTAAAATCAGGTGAGAAAGAAAAAAATTAGTTTCTCAAGTAAAAGATAAAAAATAAAAATGTGTAGTGAAGGTTGTTCACTTCCTCTACTGTTCTGTTTGGCAGGTCTGTTTCCTGTCAGGTAGACAGCACAGTATTGGAGTACCCTGAGCTCCACAGCTCCTCTGCATCATAAGCCACAATCCTTTTTTCAGGAAGTTGGGAGCTCTTTGTTTCTTAGTCTGCCTTTATTTGCATTCACATGAGTCAATTTCTGATACAACCCCTGGAAGCAGTGTTTCTGTATTGATATCTGGGGCTAAAAGGCTCCTCCCCTATCTAGCTTGTAGATGGCTTTCATTGCTGCACTTAATGCTGGGTTAGAGGGATGGACTGCCCTGGAGCTGGCTTTCTGTTAGTGTCTCTACACTCTGTTCTCCAGGTTGCACAAAAACAGCTTTCCCTGCAGTCTCGGTGAGTGGTTCTTAATTGGAAGATCCTATGTACTGGGCTTAGTAATCAGAAGCAAGGATTTAAAAAAAAAAACAGAAAAAGAAAAGCAACAACAAAAAACACACACACAAAAGCCACAGGATGCACCCAGACTCATATCTTCCCCTGGCACTCCACAGCCGGCACACTGGCAGAACTCCAGACTGCCTTCTTGTGCCCAGCCCTGCGGTGGGTTAATTTCTATAGTCTCCTTCTGCCCACAGCCCTGTGGACCCCCTTCCACATTAGAGGGCTACACTTACCCCAACAGCATGTATTTTGTAGGGCGCAATCTCCCTTTGAGATTCTATTTCCTGCTGCACGCATTACACGTACATTTCACACGTGTTTCTCCCTTAAGCCTGGATTGCAAATCTCCTCTCTCCCTAGGCAATAGCTGATCTTTCCATCCACGGATTTCCTCACCATCCACAGATTTCTCACCAGCTGTGTTTAATTCACCAATTCTGGGTGGATATTAATTAATTCAGCTGTTCCTTATCTCTGCTCTGTAAGAAGGCACAGGGGTCATCCACGTACTCGCGCCGCTTTGTCTCCTCCTGAACAGACTTTCTAGGCGCCCACAGTCGGAGAGGCTGGAGTCTTGGTATTCCTGGGTTCACAGCTGAGGTAGCTGGTCCCTGGGGGTTGTGGTTGTAAGGTCCCGTTATGTATCCGAGGGTCTCCCTGGTTGAAGTTAAGGTTGGGCTTCAGATCACCGCCACTCTCCCCTTCAAGATGGCACAGTCTCTGTGCAGAGCCGGATGCTCTGGGAGAGATTTCAGAAGGAGTAGAGGCTTCCTGGCCAAGGGAGCCAGGTCCGGCAGTCCCCAACAATTCCTTGGACTATAGCTATCCCTCACTCACAAATACATACACTCCCCACGCATCCATGCACTCTCCTTTCATTCTCTCACTCACACACTAACTTGCAGTCTGCCGTCCTGTCGGCAGCCATCTTAGGATCCTAAATAGACACCTTTCGAAAGTGGACATACAGAAGGCCTAGAGACGTATGAAACTATGCTCTAAGTCACTAATCATCAGAGAGATGCAAATCAAAATGACAGTGAGATACCATCTCACATCTATCAGAATGGCTATCATCAACAAATCAACAAATGACAAGTGATGGCGAGGATGCAGAGAAAAAGGAACCCCTGTGCACTGCTGGTGGGAATGCAGACTGGTGCAGCCACTGTGGAAATAGTATGGCATTTCCTCAAAAAGTAAAAAATGGAACTCCCATTTGACCCAGTAATCCCATTTCTAGGAATATATCCCAAGAAACCAATCAGAAAGGACATGTGTGTAGCTGACTTTTGATTGCAGCCTAATACTTATTTCTCTGGTCAAGAAGCATCGTGACTTTTAATCACATATTATCTCATATGACTTATAACAGAGAATGAGATATTCATTTTGCTGTTTCACATAGCTATCATTATGGCATACACAGTTTGGGAAATGAAATAATTAAATGTTTTGCTCTGAGAAGTTTTCTTCATATTATTGTCAGAAGTTGAATGGTTTGTATCCTGGTAAGTTTCAGAAGGTTCTGATACTATGCTTCTATTGACTGTTTTTCTTACTGAGAACTGTCTAACTAATGTATAACTTATCTGAAATTTTTCTTATCAGAAAATCAATTCAGCCATTTAGCTAAAGCTTAATGGACTTTCTGCTTGTGTACACAAAACTTTTATAGGCAAATTCCAGAAGTGACTAATATATTTTTTACTCCCATTCATTTATTTTAAGTAAGCCTTTTATTGAACATAATTGTAGATTGACTTGCAGTTGCAAGAAATAATACAGACTATATACCCACTTTCCTCAAAGGTGACATCTTGCAAAAACCATAATATAATATCAAACCCTGGAGACTGACACTGGTACAGTCAACATACAGAGCAGTTATAACCCCACAAGGATCCCTCATGTTACTTTTTTATAATGATGTCTACTTCCATCCCCCATTCATTTTATATATAACTAGAGGCCTGGTGCTCAAAATTTGTGCATGTGTAGGATCCCTAGGCCTGGCCGGCGATCAGGGCCAATCAGGGCCTTTTGGCTGCTGGCTGGGGCCTTCCTTCCAGCTGCCAGCCGGGGCCTCCCTTTGTCCCATGCTGCCCCCTGGTGGTCAGCGCACGTCATAGTGAGCGGTAGAACTCCCAGTCTCCCGGTCGAACTCCCATGGGGACACTTTGCATATTAGCCTTATATAGAGAGAGATTAGTGACAGGTATATGTCACTTCAATTCATTTTGTAAGTAGGTAGAGTTCTTCTGCCTTCAATAAATCCTGGATCAAATGAGTTATCGGTAGAATACAACATATTCTATGAATTTCTAATTCTATTAATTGCACGTAGCAAACTTCAGATAAGTAGCAAAAGTCATTTGAAAAGTTCCTGCAGCTTGCTTTGGGCTATACATTGGGGTTAGGGGAGTGAGGAGACTCTGTTGAGGGACTTCCTAGAGCCTCTGCAGTGATCAGGTGTTGAGGGAGATGCAGTTGGAATAGTGGGACAAGTTAAGGGACAAGGTAGAGGAGTAACAGGCTGTGTTCCTAAGCCATGGCTGTCCAACAATGGAAAATGCAGTATCCAGTGGAGTGGGATGAGTTATCTCTTGATCAAAGTTTATATGTGTGTACGTGGGTGGGAGGGGTACATTTGGCTGGAGTGCTCTTAAATCAAGTTGGGAGTGACTTCTGATTCTTTTGGAGAAGGCCCTCAAACAATAGATGGATCTACTGAGAAAAGGGTCCAAAATCTTATCATAAGGTCCTGAGTAGTCCTGGGGTTGCTATGGCTGGTTTGCAAGGATGATATTCAACCCTAATAAGAAACTGAGGTGGAAGCAAACAGACTTTACCAATTCAGAAAGTATTCTAAGAAAATCATGACTCTGAGCATTCCAGAACTTAGTTCTTCTCAGTGTACATTTGTCAAGTACTTAATATGGGCCAGATTCTGGGCTGGGTATTGAGTATATAATGCCCATACTGTAAGGAACTGAGAGGCCAGTGGAGATAGTACACATTAGGTCATCCTAGGATAATACAGATTGGGGCAAATGTAGGTTAACAGTTGTGAGTATGTGAAATAGTGTTTATTCTTATATTATTATGTATTAATTATTGTATTATTTTCCATATGAACAGCTGTAAATCTACTTTTGCCCCAATATATACTAGAGCAGCAAGACAGTGT
Organism: Eptesicus fuscus; assembly: GCF_027574615.1. Classification (NCBI taxonomy): domain Eukaryota; kingdom Metazoa; phylum Chordata; class Mammalia; order Chiroptera; family Vespertilionidae; genus Eptesicus; species Eptesicus fuscus. The sequence continues at coordinate 103,133,352 of NC_072473.1, forward strand.
AGAGCCCATTTTTTGGTGTGGTTGGGGCTCCCATAATACTCTCTGCCCTAGTTAGGTTTGGTTTTAGCAGTTAATACATTCCTTGCCCACTTCATTATTAGGGCTTAAATTAGTTAACTAGCTATCTTAAACTAGATAGAGAGATAAAGAGATAGATGATAGATAGATAGATAGATAGATAGTAGATAGATAGATAGATAGAAATGAAGGTCAGCAATTCCAGCAAGGGGGGGTTGCAGAAGGCATGGGCTAACACATTATAACTATTCAACACTCCTTTATCCTTGGAGAATAAAACAAGGAGCACTTACCACTCAAGATATTAGTAACCATATTTGTGGTTTTATGCCCCTGTGAATGTTTTTATAATTTTAAAAAATCTATAGTTGACTACAAAACCTTGAGTGATCTTGCTCAGGATAAAAAAAACTTTCACTAACATCTTTAATCTGTGTAATGAAATCTTGATCTATTTTTCATGCCTTTATTGTTGCTTCAACCAGTAACCAAAATCTCAAGAGAACTCAATGAGTTAGAATGTAACCTAAGATCAAGAGCAAAGAGTCATCAATCACAAAGGGAGATTATTTGGGGAACAGAAATTATGTAAATACCAAAGAAACACTGCCTGTTGACAGAAATATGTCTATAACTTGTTTCATTGGTCATGTAGGACAGGGAACAAATCAAGAGCTCACTCATATAAAAAATAAATTTGATTTTAGACTTCCCTCCACTGCCTTGATTTTTTGGAACTTTAAGTTTGATTCCCTGTAACTATAAACCTTGGTTCTTTTTTCTCTTTTTGCCATGTATTTCTCCATTTGTGTTGTTCTCCATCTTTCCCTCCTAGTTTTATTGAGAAACAATGATATCTATCTTGAAGAAGTACTCCAAGTTTTCAGATAGCAGAGGCCTTTTTAAGGAGTCTCCATTGAGATAGGCTGAGTAATTTAACAAACAACTTTCAAATGTCAATGGGTTAACATAATAAATATTTCTTTCTCAGTTACACAAAATCCATTGCTGATGTTTCTGGGTAGTCAGTTGTCCTGAGCAGCTACTCTAAATGGTGACCCAAGAATGCAACCCCCTTCCATCTTGTGTTGCTGTTGTGTTCAGTATGAGCCTTCCTGGTAACTTCAGAAGGGAAAGAAAACAGTACAAGGTTTGAATACTTGATACTTGGTCCAGAAGTGGTAAATACTCCACTTTTGCTTTTATTTCCTTGACCAGAACAAGTCACATGGTCCCATGAGATGAAAGAGGGACTGGGAAATATGGCCCCTGGATGAACAGTCACTTCCTAATGTCAGCAGTACACTTTGATATACTTCTGGCCATTTCCTTTTTCACCATCCTTTGAAAGCATTGTTCCATGAAAGTACCTCAGCTCTCTCATCCATCCCTAAATGACCTGTTCTGTTCCATATTCCAGATGAACTACATTCAATCACACAATCCTCAAGTCAAAGATACCAGGATGAAATGTAATTCTTTTTAAATATGTAAATGATGTATCTGGAGAAGACTGAGCACTTCTTTATGTGCCTAGCTACAACACTTTACAATTTGTTTCTGGAGCCATAAATCCCCTCATTAAAATTCGACCATAACTTAGAGGATTAAAAAAATGCAATAATCGACTAATTTCAACTCAAGTTTAGATATTTTTCAATATAATAAATTTGGTAAATAGAAACCTTGATTCACTTTTTTAGACCAAAGCTGGGTTTTGATTGACCTAGGTGAGTTTCCTGAGTGGTGTTCTCTGGCAATGGTTTCTACCCATACAAGAGTGACTCTCACCATTGTGATAAGGAGCCTCTCTCTTAAATATTTTGCTCTGGGGACACCTTTCAGCAAAAATGGCTAAATATATTTGAATATGGATGAATCCTTCTAGAGACTAAAAATACTGTGTTTGATTGTCCTGCCTTCCTGGATTCTATTAAATTGCATAAACCAAGGAGTAACCTGGGGTTCTTAATCTTCTGTAGTTAATTCAGGTCCTGTTATTTACATAACCATATATTTCCTGTCCAATCCCTGCTGTTCTCTAAAGACAGGGGAATGGCTAAATAAATTATGCTGCATCCATATGTTAGAGTATTAAGAAAACGTTAAATTTTGTTTCTCACAAATTTTAATGACCATTAAAAAATTCCCATAATATTTAGTTTTATAAATAAATACAGGTGATTTCAATTTTTGTATATATATATATATATATATATATATATATATATATATATATATATATATGACTGAAAGAAAATATATAAAAATTTTAACTGTGGTTATATCCCTGGGCAGTAGGATAGTGGGTGACTTTTATAGTCTTTATATTTTTGTGTGTTTTCCAAGGTTTAAAAATGAGCATGAAGTACTTATGAGAAAAATGTTAGTCACTAACCTGTCAATCAAGTCCACTCTTAACTATTCTTGGGAAAATTGCTAGGGACTAGTGGAAAGGGGAACTTTGGTTGTCTTTAAGTGGTTGAGTCCTCTATCTTTAAATAATAAAAAAGTAGTGACCTACCATCCAAAACAATGGTTATATCATTTTTTCTTATTCCAAAATTTTACTGGTGAAACTTATATTCTTTTCAAATAAACCTTCCCATGTGCACTGCAATCTTTCTTTTCCAATGCAGTAGCTTATTATAGAATTATAAGTTGTATAAGCATGTGTCATAATTAAGTCATTAAATGTGAACCATTGAGTGGATAGCATTAGCCTTTTATTTCCTTTTTTCATAGGAGGGACCAATATTAGCATAGTTTTCAGAGTTTGGGGCTCTAATATTGAATCAGTTTTGTGTTAGATATGTGACTTGGAGACTGCTGTAGCCTAACTTCCAGTGCAGTCAGTTCCAGTTCCAGCTGTTTTTCAAGGGCAGGACAAGCCTTCTCAACCTATACCTCACCTTCTCAAATCTAGCAATTAAGGAGTTAAGTTCTAGTGAAATAAGGGACATTCACTAACTAGCTCAGGTATGCATATTTTCTATTTATTCAATGTCTGTGGAATTCTGATTCTTAAATATTTTTAATATTACATCTGATTGTAGTCAAATAAATACTAATGGGAGTAATTTATTTCCTGTGTTACAGGATAAAATACCATAATGGTCAACTGTGTTCAAAAATTGAAGCTTTGTAAAGTGGGAGAAGATTTCCAGTAAATGTAAATTGATAGAACATCTTTATTATCCCCCTTTTCACTTTGTGAGTCTCTCAAATGGCTCATTGTTCAGGAGAGTATTGGTGAGTGTAGCTACTCTGGTCCTTGGGAAGCATTTTTACAGAGAAGGACATCATTCACACTAACAGAGGTGTTTTTCCTTTTCATTTTCTAAGAGATGCAAAATGCATCTCACCAAAAACAAAGAAAAACAACAAAACCCCTAAAAACAAAAACAAAAAAACAAAAACAAAGAATAACTTCCATAGTCTTCTCAACTAACTCTTCTGTGGTTGGGATTTTAGTAGAGAAGTCAGACTGATGAACTTTCTGTGTAGTCACTTATGTACATGATTTGGTTCCACTATTACATTGCAAAACAAGATCAAGCATTCAGTTCTGGAACTATCATCTGTATTTTTATGCATTTTAACTTGAGAGCTTGGTTGTAATTGCATCAAGAAGGGAGAGATATAAATCGTCCTTAAATTAGATGATCTGTGTGAGATATAGTATGGAATATTTTCCAAAAATAATTTTAGTCTAATCTAAGTCCTTAGAATTAAAGTATCTTAACTATAAATTTGTCTTCTGATCTCAATTCTAGAAGGACAGTAGAGGATGAGTTTTCCTTGCCTCTGCAAAGGCTAAATGAAGTGTAACACAGGAAATAAATTACTCCCATTAGTCTTTATTTGACTAGAATCAGATGTAATATTCAAATGTTACATAATATTCATGTGTTGAGGCCCTAACCGCCAATGTCACAATATTAGGCAATGGGGTCTTTGAGTGATAGCTAGGATTAGATGAGGTCATGAGGGTGAAGCTCCCATTATAGGATTAGTCTTATAAGAAGAGAAAGAGGCCTGGCCAGTGGACTAATTGATTGGAGTGTCGTCCTATGCACCAAAAAGTTGCAGATTTGATTCCCGGTCAGGGTTCATATGGGAGCAATCAAATGATCTCTCTCTCTCTCTCTCTCTCTCTCTCTCTCTCTCTCTCTCTCTCTCTCTCTGTAAGTAAAAAAAAAAAACACCATAACTTTGGGTAAGGATTTAAAAAAAGAATCAAAGAAGAAGAGACACTAGTGATACCACTCTCTGACATGTGAGCACACAAGGAGAAGGTGGCTATTTGCAAGCCAGTAAGGGAATCCTCTCCAAGAACCAAATCTGCCAGCACCTTCATCTTGGACTTCCCAGCTTCCAGAAATGTGGGAAATAAATGTCTGTCATATAAGCCACTCAGTCTATGGTATTTTGTTACAGCAGCCTGAGCTGACTAAGATAAAGAAACTTCATGACACCAACTTTTCTACAATATAGATTCAGTTATATTGCTAGCCAAAGCACCCTGGATATAACGACTCTTTATTGAAACTGATATCAATATTCTCTTTCAAGACTACCATTATATAATGATTTTAGGTGTCCTTTTGGAGGGATAAATTTATTGTAGGAGCGTCATTTTGTATTTTACCTGGGCTAGTGATGCCAAAGATTGCTGGTCTGTACCTTGAAAAGTTCTTTACTAAGATCAAAGCATTTGGACAGTGGTTGGACTATGTTTGTCATTGTCAACCAGGTATTGGGGATGGAAGAAGAAATATCACCCTTTTGAGCATCTTTGTTTTTGTCTGGGGAGTTAACAACAATGTTAGACAGTTTGGACCTAGAGTTAGTATTGTATTGCTCTCTACAGTCTCATGTACTAGCAGCCAGGAGAGGCCCATGAGGGTCATTTTGACAACTGCTTGAGGGCTTCTGGTTTGTTTTTGTGTTGTTGTTGTGTTTTTTTTTGCATTTTTTGTTTATTTTTTTTACCATCACCATTTATTCCTGCTATACACTCTTCCACTTCCATCGATCCCCTTCCCCTGCAATCACTACACTGTTATCCACGTTCATGAGTTCTTTCTCTCTTTTTATTTTCTGCTGAATCCCTCCACCCCCAATCACCAGAACTGTCTGACTGCTCTCAGAGTCTATCTCTGTTTTGTTTGTTAGTTCATCCAAAGAAACCTGAAACACTAATTTGAAAGAATATATGCATCTCTATGTTCATGGTGGTATTTATAGTAGCCAATATTTGGAATCAGCCCAAGTGCCCATCTATAGGTGAGTGGATAAAACAGCTATGGTTTTTCACAATGGACTACTACTTGGCTGTAAAAAAGAAGGAAAACTTACCCAGGCAGTGTGGCTCAGTGTTTGAGCATTGACCTATGAATTAGGAGGTCACAGCTCAATTCCTGGTCAGGGCACATGCCCGGGTTGTTGGCTTGATCCCCAGTAGGGGGTATGCAGGAGGCAGCCAATCAATGATACTCTCTCATCATTGATGCTTCTCTCTCCCTTTCTTTCTGAAATCAATAAAAATATATTAAAAACAGAAGGAAATCTTATCCTTTGTGATAGCATGGATGGACCTGGAGAACATTATGTTACATGAAATAAGCCAGTCAGAGAAAGACAAGTATATGATTTCACTCATATGTGGAATATAATGAACAAACTGAACTAACAAGCTTCTGCTGTATTTAAAGGTGGACCATTTCAAGCCTCCTCTTCAGCCTACTTAGCCAGCCAGTCTACAATTAATGAGATAAAATTGTCTCAATTTTATCTTTCAACATTTCTTTGGTCTTTAAAAGAAATTCTTCTATTATACATTCTTAATCCATGAGAGTGTATCTCATTTTGTGAATATTCCTTTTCTAGACCCTCATTTTATGGTGTTTGGGAAGGAAATGGATATAACCCTGTTTGGTTCTATTCCCCATAATTGGAAGGTTCCCACCATACACCAATTTTAGACCCTGCTATGTACTGATCAGGTCCCTTCCCAATATACTCAATTACTCCTCCATCTGACTTAATGCCCCATGGACACGTCTAGGCTCAGTGGATTTTGGACTTAGATAGAATTGAGTTCAGATCCTGGTACTGTCATTTACTTATGACATGGCATAGGAAAAATCAATTAACATCTCTGAGCTTGAGTTTTTCTATCTGTTAAATAGGCATAATATCTATATGTCAGAGTTTTATGAAAACCACGTGAGTTGAAAGTTTAGCAACACTTAACAGGCTATCTAAGCTATAATTGGTCCAATAAAGGAGATTTTAAAAATTATATTCATATGAGGCAGCAGGTAGGGCTGAACAACTAATTATATCTAAAGTTAGTTGCCTCCCTGGGAAAGAAAACCAGTCGAATAATCTATTTGGTATTAAATACAAAAAAAACATATCTAATTTACTAGAAAGGTCAATATAGTCAGCCTAATTAATAGAGATATTTGTGTGAAAAACTCACCTAAATCAAAACAAATGAATAATTTTGGGTTTATTAACATACCAGCATCTTTAGATCATTGGTTTACTAAAGTGAAAACATTCTGTATTTGAAATGTCTTGTCTATTTGGGTGTTTGTAAATCTATTTCAAATTCAATAAATGAATATAGAGGACTTTTGTGGCCCTTTTCTAGGACCTGAAATGAGAAGGTGAGTGGGAGTGGGTGGTGAATAAAAATACACATTTCTTGCTCTAAAGCAACTTGTAAGATGGGAGATGAGATATATATTTAAGTCACTACAAGACACATAATACACACTGAATGCATTCCAAGAGCTCATATGAATCAAAGTATTTGATCAAGATAGTTGTGAGAGAGAGGTGGCAGGATGGTATTCTGGAGAAAGTGGGCTTTCATCTGGGCTATATATATATATATATATATTCTATATAATAAAAGAGTAATATGCAAATTGACCATCACTCCAAGACAAAAGATGGCCACCACAAGATGTACTGCAGGGGAGGGCAGTTGTGGGTAGTTAGGGGTGACCAGGCCAGCAGAGGAGGGCAGTTGGGGGAGACTAGGCCAGCAAGGGAGGGCAGTTGGGGGGACCCAAGCCTGCAGGGGAGAGCAGTTGGGGGGGACCAGGCCTGCAGGGGAGGGCAGTTGGGGGGGGACCAGGCCTGCAGGGGAGGACAATTGCGGGGGGGACCCAGGTCTGCAGGGGAGGGCAGTTAGGGGCAATCCGGCTGGCCGGGGAGCAGTTAGGTGTCAATTAGGCTGGCAGGGGAATGGTTAGGGGGTGAACAGGCTGGCAGGCAGAAATGGTTAGGGGCAATCAGGCAGAGGCAGGCAAGTGGTTGGGAGCCAGCAGTCCTGGATTATGAGAGAGATGTCCAACTGCTGGCAGTCAGACATCCCTCAAGGGGTCCCAGATTGGAGACGGTGCAGGCTGGGCTGCGGGACACCCCCCCGCCCCCGTGCATGAATTTTGTGCACTGGGCCTCTAGTATGTGTGTGTGTGTGTGTGTGTGTGTGTGTGTGTGTGTGTGTATATATATATATATATATATATATATATATATATATACACATTTTTTTATTGTTTGAAGTATTACATGTCTTATTTTTTCCCAATTGACCCCCTGGCCACTCCCACCCCCAAGGGCAAGCACCCACCATCCCAGTGTCTGTGTCCATTGGTTATGCTAATATGTATGTATACAAGTCCCTTGGTTGATCTCTAACCCTCCTCCCCTGCCTTTTCTCTGAGGTTGGATGGTCTGTTCAGTGCTACCTTGTCTCTGGATCTATTTTTGTTCATCACTTTATGTTGATCATTATATCCCACATATGAGTGAGATCATGTGGTATTTATCTTTCTCCAACTGGCTTATTTTGCTTAGCACAATGCTTTCCAGTTCTATCCATGTTGTTGCAAATGGTAAAACTTCCATCTTTTTTATAGCAGTGTAGTATTCCATTGTGTAGATGTGCCAGAGTTTTTTTAATCCACTCATCTACTGATGGGCACTTAGGCTGTTTCCAAATCTTAGCTATTGTAAATTGTGCTGCTACAAACATAGGAGTGCATATGTCCTTTCTGATTGGTGTTTCTGGTTTCTTGGGACATATTCCTAGATGTGGGATTACTGGATCAAATGGGAGTTTCATTTTTAACTTTTTTTCATCTGGGCTTTTAAATGATGTAGTTTTAAATGATGTCTGTTCCTTGCTGTATTCGTATATAGGAGAGGGAGAGAGAGTTAGAAACATTGATGAGAGAGAAACATCAATCAGCTGCCTCCTGCACATCCCCTACTAGGAATGTGCCCACAACCAAGGTACATGCCCTTGACTGGAATTGAACCTAGGACCCTTGAGTCCACAGGCCGACGCTCTATCCACTGAGCCAAATCGGTTAGGGCCCTTGCTGTATTCTTTTATGAGAAGTTGGTCCAGTGTGGCCACAAGAAAAGAAAAGGGAGAGGCTCAGGAAAACAAAGTTTATTATACTCACAAGTGCTAGAGACAAGAGGTATGACAAGCCTTGCAGGGCCACTTGGGAAAGCACCAAGGTGTTCAGGAGGAGGAGGAAATGTTTAGGCCTCAGCTTTCATTGGAGTATCTGTGGGAAGGGCAACGTAGGGTAAAGAGTTTTGGATTGGCTAGTTTGAATAATTTCCAAGAGCTTTGGGCTATAGGGGTGATCCCTAGTTGTCTGGCACCAGAATCTGGGTTAATAAAGTCAGCAGGATATTGTCTCCTATGGGTATAAAGGATCAAGCAGTGGAGATAGGGCTCTGGATTAGTTGGTTTATATAGCAAAGATATACTTCTGGCTGGGGCCTTTGTTATCTCTAAGAATTGAGATAGACCCAGGATGGACAGACTTTTTCCAGACAGAAAGTTTTATTTTAGGATATCAAAGCATCATAATATATAGAAAATTAAAATATTTATAACAAACAATAACTCATCAACATGGGCAACAGTATGGTAGTCACCAGAGGCAAGGGGATGGGGGAAGTAGTAAAGGATAAAAATAGGATAATGGTGATGAAGGAGACTTGACTTTGGGTGGTGGGCATACAATGTGATATATAGATGATGTATCATAGAATTGTACACTTGAAACCTATATAACTTTATTAAACAATGTCACCCCAATAAAAGTAATTAAAATATTTACTAACATTGTATACTTCTTTTAGCTGTTCATTTGTCTCGTTCATGTTTTGATTTCTGAGTGTGAAGTAAGCCACCAGCACTGTCAGTACAAAGGCACAGGATGCAAACTGGTAGTAGGAGTTCTAACAACAGAGGCAATACAGTTCTTACATGTGGTTGCAAATATTAAAGCTGATGATATACAGTCCCATGGCCTCCTTTTGTCAGGGTTTGAAGGGCTATCTCAGCCAAACTCCAACAGGCCCAAGGCAGCTGTTCTAATACATCTTTTCTTGAACAATTGGATTAAGGTGATGTTTTGATATATTGCTAGTCATCTTTTATAGCCTCAAATCTCTGACACTCTTGGCTTCCTAGATGATTGTATTCTTGCTAACTGTGGCAGCCCTCTGAGTATAGCATTTTGGGAGTCAAAGAAACATAAATACACTTTTCAGTCCCTAGCCAGGAATATCCTGAAACTGTGCTTAGTATAATCAATTGTACAATGAACATTTGCCTTCTGTTGCTTGTCTTCCTGACAAAGTACCATAGGAAGAAATGCTAATAACGCACTTGCTTATTTTTTAAAATTCTTTATTGTTTAAAGAATTATATATAGTATTACATATGTCTCTTTTTACACACATTGACATCTCCCCAGCCGCCCCCAACCCCCAGCACATGCTCTCACAACCCCCCTAGTATCTGCGTCCATTGGCCATGCCTATATGCCTGCATACAAGTCCCTTGGTTGATCTCTAACCTCCCTCCGCTGCCTTTTCTCTGAGGTTGGATGGTCTGTTCAGTGCTACCTTGTCTCTGGATCTATTTTTGTTCATCACTTTATGTTAATCATTATATCCCACATATGGGTGAGATCATGTGATATTTATCTTTCTCCAACAGGCTTATTTTGCTTAGCACAGGGATTTCCAGTTCCATCCATGTTGTTGCAAATGGTAAAACTTCCATCTTTTTTATAGCAGTGTAGTATTCCATTGTGTAGATGTGCCAGAGTTTTTTTTAATCCACTCATCTGCTGATGGGCACTTAGGCTATTTCCAAAGCTTAGCTATGGTGAATTGTGCTGCTATGAACATAGGAGTGCATATGTCCTTTCTGATTGGTGTTTCTGGTTTCTTGGGACATATTCCTAGAAATGGGATTACTGGGTCAAATGGAAGTTCCCTTTTTAATTTTTCAAGGAAACTCCATACTGTTTTCCACAGTAGCTGCACCAGTCTGAATTTCCATCAGCAGTGCACAAGGGTTACTTTTTCTCAGCATCCTCACCAGCACTGGTCATTTGTTGATTTGTTAATGATAGCAATTCTGACAAGTCTGATGGTACCTCATTGTCGTTTTGATTTGCATCTCTCGGATAATTAGTGACTTTATGTATGTTTTCATTTATCTCTTGGCCTTCTGTATGTCCACTTTCAAAAGTTGTCTAAGTCCTTTGCCCATTTTTTTCCATTGGATTATTTATCTTCCTTTTATTAAGATGTATGAGTTCCCTATAAATTTTGGAGATTATGCCCTTATTACATACTAGTAGCCTGGTGCACGAAATTTGTGCACATTCAAAAGGGATTAATTAGAGGAAATATTTTAATATTGCTATTTGCCCTTTCTCTATAATAGAAGTGTCAGAGATGAAAGAAAATTAGTAAAATATATATGAAAATCTTCCTCCTGTCAGTCTGGGATGCACCATGGGACCCAGAGTCAAGTACCTGCTCACCTACATGCACCTCAAAATCGCATAAGACCCAGACCCGGCCAGCCTCCCCCATTGGGCTAGATCTAGACCTGGCCAGTCCCACCCTTGTCAAGCACCACTAGGTGGGGAGCGCAGCCTCAGGTCCCCTGGCCCAGTGCCGAGGTGGGGGGCACAGCCTGAGGTCCTCTGTCAAGCCCCACCGGGAGGGGGCCACAGCCTCAGGACCCCCACCAAGCCCCGCTGGTGGGGGGCACGGCCTGAGGTCCCATGGCTTAGAGTGAGGGGAGTAGCCTGAGGTCTCCTGGCCTAGCACTGGGGTGGGTGGATGCACCTTGAGGTACCCTGTCAATCCTGAAGTCCCCTTCAAGCCCCTCCAGGTTGCCCAGCCCTGCACCAGGGCAGACGGTGTGGCCTCAGGTCCCCTGGCCCGGTGCCAGGGCAGGGGGTGTGGCCTGAGGTCCCCCGGCCTGGTGCCGGGGTTGGGGGCATGGCCTGAGGACCCTGGCCTGGCAACAGGGTGGGGGGCGCAGCCTGAGGTCCACCAGCCTGGTGCCGGGGTGGGGGAAGCAGCCTGAGGCCCCCCAGCCCAGCACTGGGGTAGGGGGTGCATCTTGAGTTCCCTGTCAAACCCCGCTCGGTGAGGGGCATGGCCTTAGGTCCCCTGGCCCACGGCTGGGGTGGGGGATGTGGCCTGAGTTCCCCTGGCCTGACACCGGGGCAAGGGGCACAGCCTGAGGTCCCCCGTCAAGCCCTGCTGGGTGGGGTGCATGGCCTGAGGTCGCCTGGCCTGGTGCCAGGGTGGGAGGCGTGGCCTGAGGTCCCCTGTCAAGCCCCACAGGGGAAGGGGGACTGCAGCCTCAGGTCCCTGCTGATTGCTCGTTAAGGCTCATTAGGGGAACTCGGCCTCTGCTGTGGGTGTAGCCATCTTGTGTTACAGAAACACTGCCTCAGCTGTGGGTGCAGCCATCTTGTGTTATGGAACGTGCCCCCCCACCTCCGCCTCCACTGTGGGTGCTGCCATCTTTGTGGTGGAGTGACAGTTAATTTGCATATTCCATCTTTATTATATAGGATAACATTGACAAATATGTTCTCCCATGTAGTGGGCTTTCTTGTTGTTTTGTTGATGATTTCTTTTGCTGTGCAGAGGCTTTCTCTTTTGATGTAGTCCCATTTGTTTATTTTCTCCTTAGTTTCCATTGCCCAAGGAGTTGTAAAGATATTGCTACGACATATGTCTGATATTTTGCTGCCTGTGGATTCCTCTAAGATTTGTATGGTTTCCCATCTTAGGTTTAAGTCCTTTATCCATTTTGAGTTTATTTTTGTGAATGGTGGGAGTTGGTGGTCTAGTTTCATTTTTTTGCATATATATGTCCAATTTTCCCAACACCATTTATTGAAGAGACTGTCTTGACTCCATTGTATGCTCTTGCCTCCTTTGTAAAATATAAATTAAGCATAATGGCTTGGGTCAATTTCTGGCTTCTCTGTTCTCTTCCATTGGTCTATGTGTCTGTTCTTGTGCCAGTACCAAGAAGTTTTGAGAACAGTGGCTTTGTAATACAGCTTGATATCTGATATTGTGATCCCTCCAACTTTGTTCTTCTTTCTCAAGATTGCTGAGGTTATTCGGGGTCTCTTTTTACTCCATATGAATTTTTGGAGTGTTTGGTATAGGTATGTGAAATATGCTTTTGGTATTTTAATGGGAATTGCATTAAATATGCAGATAGCTTTAACTAATATGGACATTTTAATGATGTTGATTCTATCAATCCATGAACAGGGTATATTCTTCCATTTGTTTATGTCTTCCTCTATCTATTTTTTCAATGTCCTGTAGTTTTCCAAGTACAAGTCTTTTACCTTCTTAGTTAAGTTTATTCTTACGTACCTTAATTTTTTTGGGTACAATGGTAAATTGAATTTTTAAATTTTATTTTCTCTTTCTGTGAGTTCGTTATTGGTGTATAAAAAAGCCATAGATTTCTGGGTGTTAATTTTGTATCCTGCTACATTGCCAAATTCATTTATTAAATCTAGTATTTTTTTATAGTGTCTTTAAGGTTTTCTATGTACAATATCATGTCATCTGCAAATAATGACAGTCTTACTTCTTCTTTTCCAATTTGGATAGCTTTATTTCTTCTTCTTCTCTGATCCCTATGGCTAGCACTTCCAGAACTACGTTGAACAGGAGTGGTGAGAGTGGGCTCACTGTCCTGTTCCTGTTCTTAGCAGAAATGGTTTTAATTTTTGCCCATTGAGTATGATGTTGGCTGTGGTTTTGTCACATAAAGCTTTTATTATGTTGAGGTATGATCCCTCTATTCCCACTTTCCTGAGAGTTTTTTTATCAAGAAAAGGTGTTAGATTTTGTCAATCTTCATCAATTGATATGATTATGTGATTTTTATTCCTCAATTTATTTATTTGATGTGTCATGTTTCTTGATTTGTGGATATTGTACCATCCTTGCATCCCTGAAATAAATTCCACTAGGTCATGGTGTATGATCTTACTAATGTAATGCTGAATCCAATTTGCTAGGATTTTGTTGAGGATTTTAGCATCTATGTTCATCAGGGATATTGGCCTGTAATTATCTTTTTTTGTAGTGTCTATATCTGATTTTGGGATTAGGGTAATGCTGGTTTCATAAAAAGAGCTTGGAAGTGTTCCTTCCTCTGGAATTTTTTGGAATAGTCTGAGGAAGATAGGTTTTAGTTCTTCTTTGAATGTTTGGTAAACCTCCCCTGTGAAGCTGTCTGGCCCAGGGCTTTTGTTTGTTGGAAGATTTTTTTTTTATGACTGCTATAATTTCCTCCATAGTTATTGGCCTATTCAGATTTTTTATTCTTCCTTATTGAGTTTTGGAAGGTCATATTCTTCTAGGAATATGTCCATTTCTTCTAGGTTGACCAGTTTCTTAGAATATAGTTGTTCATTGTATTTTTTTTATAATCCTTTTATTTCTGTGGGGTCTGTTGTTATGTTGCCTCTTTCATTTCTCATTTTGTTTATATGAGTCCCCTTTTTGCTTCTTGGTGAGCCTGGCTAGACATTCATCAATCTTGTTTATCCTTTCAAAGAACCAGCTCTTGGTTTCATTGATATATATGTATATTGGCCTCTATGTCATTTATTTCTGCTCTGATCTTTATTATTTCCTTTATTCTGCTCACTCTGGGCTTTTCTTGTTGCTCTCTTTCTAATTTTTTAAGTTGTAGAGTTAGATAATTTATTACCATTTTTTCTTGTTTACTGAGGTAGGCATATAATGCTATGAACTTCCCACTCAGGACTCCTTTCACTGTGTCCAATAGATTTTGGACTGTTCTGGTCTCATTGTCACTTGTTTACAGGATTTTTTTTATTTCTTCTTCAATCTCTTTTGTAACCCAATCATTGTTTAATAACATGCTACTAGTATTTAGCCTCCAATTGTTTGAATTTTTGTGATTGTTTTTATTGTAGTTTATTTCTAATATTATGCCATTGTGATCTGAGAAGAAGTTTGATATAATTTACATCTTCTTGAATTTGGAGAGAATTTTTATGTGTGCCGATATATGTTTTTTCTTTGAAAATGTCCCATGTGCAATTGAGAAGAATGTATATTCTGTGGCTTTGGGGTGAAATGTTCCGAAGGTGTCGATTAAGTCCATCTGATCTAGTGAGTCATTTAGGATTGCTGATTTTTTTCCTAGTGTATTTATCTTATCATGTTAATAGGGTATTAAAGTCCCCTACTATGATTGTATTGCTGTGCACTTCTCCCTTGATATCTTCTCAAAGTTTTGTGTTTTTTTTTCCCCCAGAAGTTTTTGTAATGTATTTGAGTGCCCTGCAATGGGTGCCTATATGTTTACCAGAGTTATATACTCTTTTTGTATTAGTCCCTTTAGTATTATGAAGTGGCTTTCCTTGTCTCTTGTTATGGCCTTTACTTTGAGGTCTATTTTGTCAGATATAAGTATTTCTACCCCAGCCTTTTTTTCATTTCTATTTGCCTGGAAAATATGTTTCCATCCTTTCACTTTCAGTCTACGTGAATCCCTTGTTCTGAAGTGGGTCTCTTGTGGACAGCATGTATATGAGTCATGTTTTCTTATCCATTCAGCCACTGTATGTCTTTTGATTGGAGCATTTAATCCATTTATATTTAAGGTTATTATTGATAGGTACTTGTTTGTAGCCATTTTTATTCTTTATGCCTGTATTCCTTCTTCCCTTTCTATTTCTTCTTTTTACAACAGTCCCTTTAGCATTTCTTGCATTTCTGGTAAGGTAGTGATAAACTCCCTTACTTTTTTTTTTGTTGTTGTTGTTGTCTGTGAAGCTCCTTATTTCCCCTTCAATTTTAAATGATAGCCTTGCTGGATAGTGTATTCTTGGATTCAGTCCCTTTCTTTTCATCACTTTGTATACTTCATTCCATTCCATTCTGGTCTGTTGTGTTTCTGTTGAGAAATCATTTGATAATCTAATGGGAGATCCTTTGTTGGTAACTGTGTCTCTCTTGCAACCTTTAAGATTCTCTCTTTGTTGTTAATGTTTGCCATTGTAATTACCATGTGTCTTTGTGTGTGTGTGATTTTTTGTTGTTGTTCATCTTGTTTGGGACTCTCTGTGCTTGTGTGACTTTTTCTTCCGCAAATCAGCAGTTTTCTGTCATTATTTCTTCAAATAGGTTTTCTTACTCTTGCTTCACTTCTTGTCCTTCTGGCACCCTTATTATATGTATTTTACTTCATTTCATGTTGTCTCAAAGTTCCTGTAGGTTTTCCTCCTGCTTTCTAATTTTTTTTCTCCAATTGCTGTTCAGATTGGGTGTGTTTTTCTACCTTATCTTCTAACTCACTAACTCGATCCTCCACTTCTTCTAGTCTACTATTGAAACCTTCCATTGTTTTTTATTGTATCTATATAATTTTTATTTTTTCTTGATTCTTACATAAGTTGTTGATTTTCTTATCCATCTGGTTTATTAACTCTTACTCTGAATTCTTTTTTCTGACATATTGCATGCCTTTGTTTCATTTAGTTCCTTTTCTGGTGCTTCCTCCTTTTCTTTCCTGGGGGGTTATCTCTTTGTCTCCCAATTTTTGTTGCCTCTTTCTGGCCCTGGGCACCTTGCTTGGGGTTTGCGAGGTTGAAGAACCTATCAGGGCAATGGTCTGGAAATCATTAACCCATAAGCTGGGTCTGTCTTGAGTGTCACACCTTTATTGTCTTTGCTCATAGTTGTATCCCTTTCTCCCACATATATGGTCCTTCAGTTGTCTGTTTCAGATGCTTGGGGTGGTGGGAGCATTTGCACAGTTCCTCTGGTGTGCAACTCCCTGTAAGGACCCAGAGCCCTCTGGCATTCAGTTTGCTGTGCGGCCCCAGCTGTGGCAGGGTGGCATCTATGTGCCTCTGGCAGCATATTTGCAGCATAGTCCTGTGGCCCCTGGCTGGGAACACTGGCTTGCTCTGGGTCACCTTGCCAGCACTCTCCTGGGGCCCTGAGTGAGGCATGTGCTAGGGTGCTCCAGGTAGTCCCTATAGGACTGTCTCAGAGGCCTGGAAGAAGTGGGTATGGGTTGCTCTGGGTCACACAGTCAGAGCTCTTCTGTGGCCTGAGTGGGTTGCATGTTGGGTTACTCCAGGTTGTCTGGAAGCAATAACCTGGGCTCAGGGTGGAGTGTCTGTGGGTTGCTGTGAGTCACACAGTCCTCCCTTTCTTGTAGCCTGGAATGAGATGCATGCTGGGTTGCTCCAGTTTGCCCCTCCTCAGTGTGGAGTGTGGGCAAGTTGCCCTGGGATGCTCAGTCCACACTCTTTTGTCACCTGGAGTGAGGTGCATGTTGGGTTATTCTAGAGAATGAGATGCATGCTGGGTTGCTCCAGTTTGCCCCTCCTCAGTGTGGAGTGTGGGCAAGTTGCCCTGGGATGCTCAGTCCACACTCTTTTGTCACCTGGAGTGAGGTGCATGTTGGGTTATTCTAGATGGGCCCAGCAGGACTGTCCCAGGGGCCAGAGTGGAACAGGAACAAGTTGCTCTGGGTTGTACAGTCAGAGCTCCCCTGTGGCCCTGACTGAGGAATGTACTGGGTTGCTCTGGGTTGCCCTTCTCAGGCTGGGGTTAAGCTGGCATGCGTTGCTATGGGTCACCCCAACAGGGCTGTCCAGGGGGCCAGGGTGGAGTGTGCACTGGTTGCTTTGGGTCACACAGGTTTCTCTAAGTTGCATAGCCTGTGCTCTCCTGTGGCCCAGAGAGTAGGGTGCTCTTGGTTGCTTCAGGTCACCCTGGCAGCAGGTACCAGAACTCTGGGTGGATCAGGTGCCAGGTGGCTTCAGGTCAGGCTAGCAGCACAGTTCTGGGGTTCAGGGTTGGGATGGAGTGCAGGGTTCTTTCTGGTTGCACTCACTGTGGGGTCTTGGAGCCAGATCCTAGGACGCTGGGTACCAACGGGCTGGTGACAAAGCCTGGCAAGGGAACTCCTAGGTTGCTTATTTTTAAACTAGAGGCCTGGTGCACGAAATTTGTGCACGGGGGTGTGTGTCCCTTAGCCCAACCTGCATCCTCTCCAATCTGGGACCCCTCAGGGGATGTCCGACTGCCGGGCCTAAACAGCCAGCTGGACATCCCTCTCACAATCCTGGACTGCTGGCTCCTAACTGCTCGCCTGCCTGCCTGATTGCCCCTAACTGCTTCTGCCTGCCAGCATGATCACCCCCTAACCACTCCCCTGCCAGCTTGATCGATGCCTAACTGCTCTCCTGCCAGCCTGATCATCTCCAACTGCCCTCCCCTGACAGCCCGGTCACCTCCTAATGCCCTTCCCTGCATATTCCCTCTTTATTAGATAGGGTTTTTTCTTTAACATATTGGACAGCCCTAACTGGTTTGGCTCAGTGGATGGAGCAATGGCCTGCAGACTCAAGGGTCCCAGGTTCAATTCCAGTCAAGGCCATGTACCTTGGTTGGGGGCACATACCCAGTGGGGACTGTGCAGAAGGCAGCTGATCGATATTTCTCTCTCATAGATGTTTCTAGCTCTCTATCCCTTTCCCTTCCTCTCTGTAAAACATCAATAAAATATATATAAAAAAAGAAACATTTAAGATTCCTCCATATCTGCCTGGCTGGTGTGACTCAGTGGCTGAGAACCCAGGCTGGGCCAGGAGGGGATCGCTGCATGGGTCCGTGCACCACTGCCAGCCCGAGATCCCAGGCTGGGGCGGAGGCCCAATTGCCGCGTGGGTCCGCGCGCCACTGCCAGCCTGAGACCCCAGGCTGGGGTGTGGGTCCGTGTGCTGCTGCCAGCCTGAGACCCTAGGCTGGGGCGGGGACCCAATCGCCACATGGGTCCACGCACCGCTGCCAGCCTGAGACCCCAGGCTGGGGAAGTGGACCCAAACTGCTGCTTGGTACTGGAGCATTTGCAAGTGGCTGCAGGCAGGGCGGGAATGTCCCCGTGTCACTATGGTGTTGTGGGGATGTTCCTGCCCCGCCCCCAGCCGCTTTGTGCCTCCACTCATAGGCTCCGAGTGGCCAGGGGGTGTTCTGGGACCCCTGCTGCTCAGGGCCTAAACATGGGCCTACAGGCTAGGAGCAGCCTGGGTCCGGAGGATGTTCCAGGGATCCAGGCTTCTCAGCGCCTGTGTATGCAAATTAACCACCATCTTTTTTGGTTAATTTGCATAATCACTCTGATTGGCTGTGGGTATAGCGAAGGTACAGTCAATTAGCATTTTTCTCTTTTATTAATGTAGATTCTCCCTACAGGTTGGAGTATTAAATTATTTTTTATTATCAAAGATGATAAAATATTAGCATTAAATAAAAGTTTGGATCAGAGAAATCAACTGCAATAAAAACAATGAAAAAAATCAAACACCTGGAGGCTAAATAGCATGCTATGAAACAATGATTGGGTTACCAAAGATATAAAAAAAGAAATAAAAAACATCCTGGTAACAAATGACAATGAAAACACAACAATCCAAAATCTATGGGACACAGTGAAAAAAGCAGTCTTGAGAGGGAAGTTCATAGCTCTACAGGCATACCTCAAAAACAAACAAACAAACAAAAAAAAACAAAAGAAAAAATGGTAATAAATTATCTAACCCTACAATTCAAAGAATTAGAAAGAGATCAACGAGAAAAGCTCAGAGTAAGCAGAAGGAAGGAAATAATAAACATCAGAGCAGAAATAAATGACATAGAGGCAAAAACAACACAAAAGATCAACAAAACCAAGAGCTGGTTCTTTGAAAGGATAAACAAGACCGATGAACCTCTAGCCAGGCTCAACAAGAAACAAACAGGACCCAAATAAAGAAAATCAGAAATGAAAGAGGTGAAGTAACAACCAACCCACAGACTTACAAAGGATGGTAAAAAAAAAAATACTATTAACAACTCTACTCCAACAAACTGGACAACCTTGATGAAATGGACATATTACTAGAAAAATACAAGCTTCCAAAACTCAATCAGGAAGAATCAAGAAACTTGAATAGGGTGATAACTACTGATGAAATTGAAACAGTAATAAAAATACTTCCAAGAAACAAAAGCCCTGGTCCAGATGGCTTTACAGGGGAGTTTTACCAAACATTCAAAGAAGAAATAAAACCTGTCCTCCGCAGACTATTCCAAAAAATTCAAGAGGAAGGAGCACTTCCAAGCTCCTTCTATGAAGCCAGCATTACCCTGATCAAAAAACCAGATAAAGACACTACAAAGAAAGAGGATTACAGGCCAATATCCCTGATGAACATAGATGCTAAATCCTCAACAAAATCCTAGCAAATTGGATCCAGCACTACATTAGAAAGATCATACACCATGACCAAGTGGAATTTATTCTGGTATAATATCCGCAAATCAATAAACGTTATAAATCACATATACAAATTGGGAGACAGTAATCACATAATCATATCAATCGATGCAGAAAAAAACATTTGAAAAAAATCCAACATTGTTTCCTTATAAAAACTGTCAGAAAAGTGGGAATAGAGGGATCATACATCAACATAATAAAAGCCTTATATGACAAACCTACAGGTATCATCATACTCAATGGGCAAAAACTAAAGCCATTTCCCTAAGAACAGGAACAACACAGGGATGCCCACTTTCATCACTCTTATTCAACATAGTCCTGGAAGTGCTAGCCGTAATGATCAGACAAGGAGAAGAAATAAAAAGCATCCAAATTGGAAAAGAAGAAGTAAAGCTGTTATTATTTGCAGATGACACGATATTGTACATAGAAAAAACCCCAAAGACTCCATGAAAAAACTACTAGACTTAATAAATTAATTCGGCCATGTAGCAGGATACAAAATTAACAGCCTGAAATCTATGGCTTTTTTATACACCAATAATGAACTCATAGAAAGAGAAACTGAAAAAAAAATCCCATTTACCATTGCACAAAAAAAAAAAAAAAAAAAAAAAGATACCTAAGAATAAACTTAAATAAGGAGGTAAAAGACCTGTACTTGGAAAACTACAGGACATTGAACAAAGAGATAGAGGAAGACATAAATAAATGGAAGAATATACCCTGTTCATGTATTGGTAGAATCAACATCATTAAAATGTCCATCTACCCAAAGCAATTTATAGATTCAATATAATCCCCTTTAAAATACCAATGGCATATTTCACAGACCTAGAACAAATTCTCCAAAAATTCATCCAGAATAAAAAAAGAATAGCCAAAGCAATCCTGAGAAAGAAAAAAGTTGGAGGGATCACAATACCAGATATCAAGCTGTATTACAAAGCCACTTTTCTCAACATTTTCTGGTACTTGCACAAGAACAGACACATAGACCAATGGAACAGAACAGAGAAGCCAGAAATTGACCCAAGCCATTATGCTCAATTTATATTTGACAAAGAAGGCAAGAGCATACAATGGAGTCAAGACAGTCTCTTCAATAAATGGTGCTGGAAAATTTGATCAGGTACATGCAAAAAAAAAATGAAATTAGATCACCAACTTACACCATACACAAAAACAAAATCAAAATCGTTAAAGGACTTCAATATAAGATGGGAAACCATAAAAATCTCAGAAGACTCCATAGGCAGGAAAATATCAGACATATGTTGTAGCAATATCTTTACTGATACAGCTCATAAGGCAATGGAAATTAAAGAGAAAATAAACAAATAGGACTACATCAAAATAGAAAGCTTCTGCACAGCAAAAGAAACAATCAACAAAACACCAAGAAAGCCCACTGAATGAGGGAACATACTTTATTTGCCAATGTTATCTCTGATAAGGGTTTAATCTCCAACATTTATAGAGAACTCATACAACTTAACAAAAGGAAGATAAACAACCCAATCAAAAAATGGGCAAAGGGAAGGAGAAAATGGCGACGGAATAGAGTCGGGTTTGGAGTCTGTTCCTGGAGCGGAGAGTCGGAGCAGCAGAGGCTCGCAGAGGGAGTGTATGTGGGCAAGCCAAGGGACAGCTAAACTCCAGGAGAAGGCGGGGGAGTGCTGGGCAGTGTTCCTCTGACCGCGCAGCACCCACAGGGGCTGGGTCCCCTCCCGGAGCTGCGGGCTCGCCGGGCGCATCGCCATCTTGCAAGGAAAGGAGGATTTTAGTGGAAACCTGACTTTCTGCGACAACTGCAAACACTGAACTGCTGGGAGCACCAGACCACCGGTCCCCTATCAGCGCAAACATTCGGATTCAAAGAAACTCTTCACTGCACCACGGAAAGGTCAGATTTCGTCTGAAATGAGGTGTGGTTTCTAATCCCCGCGGTGGGTGAGGGAAGCACTGGGTGAGGGAAGCGCGGCAGCCGCAGGACCTGCAGGAGCCGGGAGGTCTGTGCCTAGAAAAATCGGCGGCAGTTGGAACTGCCGTGATCCGTGAATGAGGAGGGGGGTCTTCTGAGCTGCTAACAGAAGTGACCTCTTGAAAGCAACTCATTTTAATCTGACGAGGAGGGTCAGACTAAGAATTTTCAAAGGAGTGCAGGCTCCTTAGTCTGGCGCACAGACCCACGGTCTGCACACCTGGGCTCTTTCCGACTCTGATTGCTAAGCCCAACACATAGAAAAACCCAGGTGGAAACCCTGAAAGACTGCAGGGGGAAGGTGTTTTTTCGGAACCTGGGGACCAGAGCTGCGTGTGACCATCAGAGAGGCAGCTCTGAGGCGCACACCTCCACAAGCTCTGAGGCGCACACCTCCACAAACCGGTAGTAAGTGCCATAGAGGGGGAAAAAAAAAAAGAGCTAGAGAGGCCCGGAAGTCAATTCAGAAACACTGCCACCTAGGGGCTGAAACGCTAATTGTCTCTGGTGTAATAAAAAATAAATACTAGAAATTAAGACACGGCTGGCTTAAGAAGCAGGACTGGCTTCCAACACTGAGGAGCCCTGGAATGAAGCTGAACTGAAATACCGCCCAGACTGGGAAAAAGGCGTACCAAACAGAATAATAGAGGAAGTGAATGACAGCCGCTACTGCACATTTTAGTCTTCCTATTTTTTAATTTTCAATTCTTTTTTTAATTTTTTTATTCTCATATTTTTTATTTGCATTTTTTGCATCTTTTACTTAAGAAACTAATTTTTTTTCTTTTTCCTCACTCGATTTTAACCTTTTTAATTATTACATTTTTATTTTCAATCAGCAATATTATTACTATTATTTTACTTTTTTTTTTTAATGTCATTTGATTTTCTCTTTCTTTTATTTTTGGATTAGTGTCCTACATTCGATTTGCATCTTTCCCTTACAATCGCTTTACCCTATCTCAAAGCTAACATTATGCCATCACTCTCCTCCTAACCTTTCCCCCTTGGTCCCCAGTTTATCTTAACCCTTTCTGGCTTTAGATTTTCCCTACTTTTTCAGTTTACTCCCTGTTAAAACTTCACCCTACTTATATATCTAATTCCCAACCCCCTGCTCCAAATCCATACAAACCTCTCTCTACGCTACCTTAAAAAAATTATTTTTCTCTTGGGCCTTTTGTTGTTGTTTGCTTGAATGTTGATTAGATTGAATTTTTATGCTTTTTTATGAGATTGTTTTGATTATTCTTTTTGTTGGTTTGGTTGGTTCTTTTGTTTGCTTTGTTTTTGTTTGTTTTTTACTTTTGTTTTCCCTTGCCTCACTTGATATTAGCTGCTGTTGCAGTGTGTATTAATCTCCAGGCTCGTGTTGCTGGAATTTGCTGGGAATAGTGGTTGTTCTAGTGGAGTTTACTCCCCATATATATAGTTTGTTCCCCTTTTCTCTCTTAGTATCATTCTTGTCTCTCTTACTTTTTTTTTCTTCTTTTCTTTTTCTTTTCTGTTATTTCTTTTTCTTTTCTTTCTTTCTGCTCTTTTCCCAAGTTCAGATTCACACTCTTTGTTTTGTTTTTTTTTTTTTTTTTTTCGTTGTTGTTCTTTCTTTTTACTCTCCCTCTTCCACTCCTATTCCCTAATTTGTCTTTCTCTGGTGGTTACCTTTATTGGAGGTTATTAATATCATGAATACAATTCTGTTCAGTGCCTTGTCTGTTGTGCCTGGTTGTGTTGTATTTTATACGTTTAAATCAACGCCAGAGAGAGAAATCTATATAACCAAACATCCGGAGAAGAGAGACCATGAGGAGACAAAGAAACAGCCCCCACAGGAAAGAGAAGCAGGCATCACTAGAAAAGGAAGTAAACGATTTAGAGGCAAACAACCTATCAGAGAAAGAATTCAGAGAAATGGTCATAAAGTGGCTGAAAAGGATGGAAGACAAATTCGACAATATGAGTAAGAACCAAGAAGAAATGAAGAAGAACCAAGAAGAAATGAAAAATGACATCGCTGCTGTAAAGAACTCAATAGAAAGCATCAAGAGTAGACTAGATGAAGCAGAGGACCGCATAAGTGAGCTAGAAGACAAGATGGAAAAAAATACCCAATTACAACAGCTTCTAGAAACAAAAATTAGAAAGATTGAGGAGAGCGTAAAGGGAACTTCGGGACAATACAAAACAAAACAACATCAGGATAATAGGGGTGCCAGAAGGAAAGGAAACTGAGCAAGGAATAGAAAACCTGTTTGAAGAAATAATAACAGAAAACTTCCCTGATATAGGGAAGAAAAAACCCACACAAATCCAAGAAGCTCACAGAGTTCCAAGCAAAATGAACCCCAAAAGACCGACGCCAAGGCACATTATAGTTAAGTTGGCAAACACCAACGACAAAGTAAGAATCTTACAAGCGGCCAGAGAGAGACAGACAGTTACATACAAAGGAACCCCCATCAGACTAGCAACTGATTTCTCAACAGAAACTCATCAGGCCAGAAGGGAATGGAATGAAATATACCAAGTCATGCAAAGGAAGGGTCTAAATCCAAGAATACTGTACCCAGCAAGGCTATCAATCAAAATTGAAGGTGAAATCAGGAGCTTCAGAGACAAAAAAGGACTAAGGGAGTTTATCACCACCAAACCAGCAATGAAAGAAATGCTAAAGGGTCTGCTGTAAAAAAAAAAAAAAAGAAAGAAAGAAAGAAATAGGAAGCAAAGAAGGAACACAGGGGTATAGAATAAAAATGGCGTCAAATAAGTACCTATCAATAATAACTTTAAATGTAAATGGATTGAATGCCCCAATCAAAAGACACAGGGTAACAGACTGGATAAGAAAACAAAACCCAGATATCTGCTGTCTACAGGAAACCCACCTCAAAAAAAAGGATGCATACAGACTGAGAGTAAAGGGATGGAAAAAGGTTTTCCAGGCAAATGGAAATGAAAAAAAAAGCTGGGGTTGCAATACTTATATCTGACAAATTAGATCTCAAAGTGAAGGACATAACAAGAGATAATGAAGGCCACTTCATAATACTAAAGGGAGAAATCCAACAAGAAGAAATAACTCTGGTAAACATATATGTACCCAATACAGGAGCACCAAGATACATTAAAAAACTCCTGGAAGATATCAAAGGAGAGATTGACAGTAATACAATCATAGTAGGAGACTTCAATACCCCACTATCACCATTGGACAAATCCTCTAAACAAAAAATCAGCAAAGAAACATCAATCCTAAATGACTCACGAGAACAGATGGAATTAATCGACATCTTCAGAACATTTCACCCCAAAGCCACAGAATATACATTCTTCTCAAGTGCACAAGGGTCATTTTCAAAGATAGACCATATGTTAGGACATAGGCAAAGTCTCTCCAAATTCAAGAAGATAGAAATCATATCAAGTATCTTCTCAGATCACAGTGGCATAAAACTGGAAATCAACTACAATAAAAACAACCCAAAGAAATCAAACACTTGGAGACTAAACAGCATGTTATTAAACCATGACTGGGTTACCAAAGACATCAAGGAAGAAATAAAAAACATCATGGCAACAAACGACAACGAAAACACAACAATCCAAAATCTATGGGACACAATGAAAGCAGTCCTGAGAGGGAAGTTCATAGCTCTACAAGCCTACTTCAAAAAACAAGAAACAATGGTAATAAATTACCTAACCCAACAACTCAAAGAGTTAGAGAGAGAGCAACAAGATAAGCCCAGTGTAAGCAGAAGGAAAGAAATAATAAAGATCAGAGCGGAGATAAACGACATAGAGACCAAAGAAACAATACAAAAGATCAAGAAAACCAAGAGCTGGTTCTTTGAAAGGATAAACAAGATTGATGGACCTCTAGCCAGGCTCACCAAGAAGCAAAGAGAGAGGACCCAAATAAACAAAATCAGAAATGAAAGAGGTGAAATAACAACAGACCCCGACGAAATACAAAGGATTGTTACAAAATACTACGAACAACTCTATTCCAACAAGCTGGACAACCTAGAGGAAATCGACATATTCCTAGAAAAATACAACCTTCCAAAACTCAATCAGGAAGATTCTAAAAAGCTCAACATGCCAGTAACTATGGAAGAAATTGAAGCAGTCATCAAAAAGCTTCCGGCAAACAAAAGCCCGGGGCCAGATGGCTTCACAGGAGAGTTTTATCAAACTTTCAAGGAAGAACTAAAACCTATCCTCCTAAGACTATTCCAAAAAATTCAAGAGGAAGGAACACTTCCAGGCTCCTTCTATGAAGCCAGCATCACCCTAATACCAAAACCAGATAAAGACAACTCAATGAAAGAGAATTACAGGCCAATATCCCTCATGAACATTGATGCCAAAATCCTCAACAAAATTCTAGCAAATCGGCTCCAGCAGTACATCAGAAAGATGATACACCATGACCAAGTAGGATTTATCCCAGGAATGCAAGAATGGTACAATATCCGCAAATCAATAAACGTGATACATCACATAAACAAATTGAGAGATAAAAATCACATAGTCATATCAATAGATGCAGAAAAAGCATTTGACAAAATCCAACACCCTTTCTTGATAAAAACTCTCAACAAGGTGGGAATAGAACGCTCATACCTCAACATAATAAAAGCTATTTATGATAAACCCACAGCAAACATCATACTCAATGGGCAAAAACTAAAACCATTTCCCCTAAGAACAGGAACAAGACAGGGATGCCCACTCTCACCACTCCTGTTTGACATAGTACTAGAAGTATTAGCTATCGCAATTAGGGAAGAAGAAGAAATAAGAGGCATCCAAATTGGAAAAGAAGAAGTGAAGCTGTCCTTATTTGCAGATGACATGATATTGTACATAAAAAACCCAAAAGATTCCATCAAAAAACTAATAGACTTAATAAATGAATTCGGCAATGTAGCGGGATACAAAATTAACGCCAAGAAATCTATGGCTTTTCTATACACCAATAATGAACTTACAGAAAGAGAGACTAAAAAAGCAATCCCATTTACCATCGCACCAAAAAAATTAAGATACCTAGGAATAAACTTAACTAAGGAGGTAAAAGACCTATACGCAGAAAACTACAGGACACTGAAAAAAGAGATAGAGGAAGACGTAAACAGATGGAAGAACATACCATGTTCCTGGATTGGTAGAATCAACATCATTAAAATGTCCATACTACCCAAAGCAATCTACAGATTCAATGCACTCCCCATCAAAATACCAACAGCATATTTCACAGACCTAGAAAGAACTCTCCAAAAATTCATCTGGAATAAAAAAAGACCCCGACTAGCCTCAGCAATCCTGAGAAAGAAGAATAAAGTAGGTGGGATCTCAATACCAGATTTCAAGCTGTATTACAAAGCCACTGTTCTCAAAACAGCCTGGTACTGGCACAAGAACAGACATATTGATCAATGGAACAGAATAGAGAACCCAGATATCGACCCAAACCACTATGCTCAATTAATATTTGACAAAGGAGGCATGAACATACAATGGAGTCAAGACAGTCTCTTCAATAAATGGTGTTGGGAAAACTGGACAGATACATGCAAAAAAATGAAACTAGATCACCAACTTACACCATACACAAAAATAAATTCAAAATGGATACAGGACTTAAACATAAGACGGGAAACCATAAAAATACTAGAGGAATCCACAGGCAACAAAATCTCAGACATATGCCACAAGAACTTCTTCACTGACACTGCCCCTAGGGCAATGGAAGCTAAAGAGAAAATTAACAAATGGGACTACATCAAAATAAAAAGCTTTTTTACAGCAAAAGAAACCATCAACAAAACAACAAGAAAGCCCACTGCATGGGAAAACATATTTGCAAATGCTATCACTGATAAAGGTTTAATCTCCAACATCTACAGGCAGCTTATGCAACTCAATAAGAGGAAGATAAATGATCCAATAAAAAAATGGGCAACAGACCTAAACAGAATATTTTCAAAAGAAGATAGAAGGAAGGCCAAGAGACACATGAAAACATGTTCAAAGTCACTTATTATCCGAGAGATGCAAATCAAAACAACAATGAGGTACCATCTCACACCTGTCAGAATGGCTATCATCAACAAATCAACAAACAACAAGTGTTGGCGAGGATGCGGAGAAAAAGGAACCCTCGTGCACTGCTGGTGGGAATGCAGACTGGTGCAGCCACTGTGGAGAACAGTATGGAGTTTCCTCAAAAAACTGAAAATGGAACTCCCATTTGACCCAGTAATCCCACTCCTGGGAATATATCCGAAGAAACTAGAAACACCAATCAGAAAGAATATATGCACCACTATGTTCATAGCAGCACAATTTACAATAGCTAAGATTTGGAGACAGCCTAGGTGCCCATCAGCAGATGACTGGATCGGAAAACTGTGGTACATCCACACAATGGAATACTATGCTGCCATAAAAAAGAAGGAATTCTCATCATTTGCAGCAACCTGGATGGAATTGGAGAACATTATGCTAAGTGAAATAAGCCAGTCAATGAAAGAAAAATACCACATGATCTCACTCATTTAGGGATAGTAAAGAACATTATAAAGTGGTGAACAAAAAGATAGATACAGAGACAGTAAAGCATCAAACAGACTTTCAAAGTACAGGGGTAAAGTTTGGGAAAGGTGGGGGAGTAATGAAATAAAACGAAGGACTTGTATGCATGCATATAAGCATAAACAATGGACGCAAAACTCTGGGGGGGGGGGGCATGTGTGGGTGTGGGGGGGGGGGGTAATAGTAAGATATGTACACATATAATACCTCAATAAAAATATTAAAAAAATTTTTATTTTGATAAAATTAAAACCCCAAAACATTGCAACAATATTGCAAGGAACGACATGTATCCTTTCCCAGATCCATCAACTGTTTACATTTTGCCTTATTTGTGCTTACTCACATGGACGCCTATATTCTCTCTCTCTCTCTCTCTCTCTCTCTCTCTCAATATAGGGAGTATAGGTAGCTCTTTTTAGATATATCTATAGCTCTCAATATCTATATCTATCTGTTTAGCTGCAAGACACACACACACACACACACTCACACACACACACACAAATAGTATAACATTTCTTATTCTGAAGCATACCTTGCTGATACTAATATGGGCACTCCATCTTTTTGATTAGTGTTTGCATGTATATCTTGTTCTATAACTTTACTTTTAACTCAATTATACAGTATTTTTATATTCAAACTGGGTTTCTCATAGATAGCATATTGTTGAATCTTGTTTTTTAATACAATTGGTCAACCTCTGACTATTATTTGCTAGGTTTAGATTATTTGCATTTAAGTGTTTATTAATATGGTTGGTTTAGTGCAATTACTTATCTATTTGGATTTAGGTCTGCCATTTTGCGTTTTTGTTTTCTATTTATCTCATATTCTCCCCATATATTACTGCTTTTATCATTCTTTTGGGAGGTTAATTGAATATTTTCAGTATTCCATTTTAATTTTTCTATTGACTTTTAAATTTTGCCTCTTTTCATTAGTTGTCAATTATTACTCTACAGATTACAATATGCATTCTTAACTTATGCGGGTATAAACAGAATTAATACTACATTATTTCACATAACATATAAGAATCTTATAATTGCACAGTTCCATTTAGCATCATGTCTTTTGTCCTATAGTTTTCACACACACATATATGTATATATATATATATATATATATATATATATATATAAAATCTGTTATAAATACCAAAAATGTTCAAAGATTTAAAAGAATAAAAATATATAGTTTTTATGTTTATCCACATATTTACTTATTCAAATGCTCTTAATTACATCCTCTAAATGTGAGTTAATATCTGTTGTCTTTTTCCTTCAGCCTGAAAAAAAAGCACTTTTGTATGTCTATTGGTGACATATATTCTCAGTTTATATATATATATATATATATATATATGAAAATGTCTTTATTTTACCTTCACTTTTTTCTTTTTAACATTTAAAAATTTTTATTGATATATAGGCATATAGCATTGTATTAGTTTCAGGTGTTTAACATAATGATTTACGATGTGTTTATATTGTGAAATGATCACCACAATAATTTTAGTTAACATTCATCACTATTCATAGTTATAATTTTTTTTGTGATGAGGACTTTAAAGATCTAATCTCTTAACAATTTCTAAATATACAATACAATGTTATAAACTATATTAACCATGCTGTACATTACATCCCAGTAACTGATTTTTCTTATAACTGGGAGTTTATAACTTTTGAACACTTTCACTCATTTTTCCCACCCCATCCACCCCACCGCTTCTGTCAACCATTAATCTGTTCTCTGAATCTATAAGTTTGGTGAATTGTTTTTTTAGATTACATATATAAGTGAGATCATACACATTTTGTCTTTCTCTGACTTATTTCACTTAGTGCCCTTTTAATTTCACTTTATACTTTTCTGGATATAGAATTTTCCTTCTAGAATCCTTCTAGGATTCTCCCCATTATTTTAGTTTTTTAAATATATTTTATTGATTTCTTACAGAGAGGAAGGAAGAGGTAGAGAGAGTTAAAAACATCGAAGAGAGAGAAACATCAATCAGCTGCCTCTTGCACACCCCCTACTGGGGATGTGCCCGCAACCAAGGTACATGCCCTTGATCGGAATCGAACCTGTGACCCTTGAGTCCACAGGCCACGCTCTATCCACTGAGCCAAACCGGTTAGGGCTCTCCCCATTATTTTACAGGTGTCTTTTCATATATAATTTTATAGTGACATGCATTTATAAAGACACTGTGAAGTATTCAGCTAAACTTTTAAAAAATTAAGACTTTATTTATTGAATAGTTTTAAATTCACAGCAAAAGTGAGGAGTAGGTACAGAGATTTCCCATATACCCCTTGCCCTGACAGATGTGTGGCCTACCCCATAATCAGCA
Source organism: Eptesicus fuscus (assembly GCF_027574615.1). NCBI lineage: Eukaryota > Metazoa > Chordata > Mammalia > Chiroptera > Vespertilionidae > Eptesicus > Eptesicus fuscus. Next base: position 103,164,045 of record NC_072473.1, read on the forward strand.
TCCCCCACCAGAGCAGTATGTTTGTTACAAGCAATGGAGCCTCCATTGACACATCATAAACATCAAAAGTCCATAGTTTGTATTATGGTTCACTCTTGGTAGTTGCATATTCTGTGAGTTTGGACAATGTAAAATGATATATACTGAGTGGCCAGATTATTATGATCTCTGAACGCATAATAATTTGGTCACTCAGTGTATATCCTATATAATAAAAGGCTAATATGCAAATTGTCCCCTCAACCAGGAGTTCGACCAACAGGCAGGCCGGCCAACCACCCATGTCCCCTCCCCGGCCTGGCTGGCTGGATCCCACCAATGCATGAATTCATGCACTGGGCCTCCAGTATATATATATATATATATATATATATATATATATATATATATATATATATATATACTGAGTGGCCATATTATTATGCATTCAGAGATCATAATAATCTGGCCACTCAGTGTATATCATCATTAAAGTATCATACACAATTTTTTCAGTGCTCTGAAAATCCTGTGTTGTACTCAGTCATCCCTCCTTCTCTCCCCCAACTGCTGACAACCACTGATCTTTTTATTCTCTCCATAATTTTGTCTTTTCCAAAATGTCATATAGTTGGAATAATACAGTATGTACTTTTTCAGATTGGCTTCTTTCACTTAGTAATATACATTTAAGGTACCTCCATGTATTTTTATGGATTGATAGCTCATTTCATGTTAGCACTGAATAATAGTTCATTGTGTGGATATACCACAGTTTATTTATCAATTCACCTACTGAAGGACATATTGGCTGCTTTTAAATTTTGGCAATTATGAATAAAGCTGCTATGAACATCCATGTACAGGATTTTTGTGGGCATAATATTTCAGTTCATTTGGATAAATACCAAGGGGTGTGATTACTAGATCTAGGATAAGAGTGTATTTAATTTTGTAGGAAACTGCAAAGCTGTCTTCCAAAGTGTCTGTGCCATTTTATATTCCCAATATAATTGAATGAGAATTCCTGTTGCTTCACATCTTGTCCAACATTTGGCTTTGTCAGTGTTCCTGATTTTGGCCATTCTAATGTGTAGTGGTATCTCATTGTCTTTAGTTGTATTTCCCTGAGAACATACAGTGTGAAGCATATTTTTATATGCTTATTTGCCATCTGTACATTTTCTTTTTTTAAAAAAAAACACAAAACTTTATTGTTGAAAGTATTACAGATGTCCCCTTTTACCCGCATTGACCTCTTTTAGCCTGACCTATCTCCCACCCCAGGCCTTCTCTACACTATTGTCTGTGTCCATGGGTATGCATATATTCATACCAGTCCTTTGGTTGATCTCTTCCCTCTCACCCACCCTCCCCAGCCTTCCCTCTGAGGTTTGGCACTCTATTGTGTGCTTTTATGTCTCTGGATCTATTTTGTTCATCAGTTCATTTTGTTCATTAGATTCCATATATGAGTGAGATCATGCAATACTTGTCTTTCTCTGACTGACTTTTATGAGGTATCTAAAGTAGTCAAACTCATAGATAGAAAGAATAATGGTAGTTTTCAGGGCCTGGGAGAATGGGAAAGTTAGAGTTGTTTAATAGGAAGAGTTTTTAAGTTTTGCAACATAAGTCCTGAAGATCTGTTGCACAGCAATGTGAATAAACTTTATAAACTGAACACTTAAAAATGGTTAACATAGTAAGTTTTATGTTATGTGTATTTTACCACAATTAAATATTTAAAAATACTTAACTGTGGCTATGAAATAAATTTCTGAAGAACTTGGATTTAAGAAAATTTTCATGAACAATGAAGGTATCTAACCAAGTGTTGGGGATGAATTAAGAAAAGATTAATTAGAAGAGAAAGAAGATGGCGACCAGCAGGAAGGTAGGGAGAGAGAGAGTGTGAGTGAGGAACCCATAGAGGAGAGTGTAGATGTGTGTGGTGTGTGTGTGTGTATGAGCTAGGGTCAGTTAGATTCTGCAGGTCTTCCAAGGGGCTGCCTAACCGGGCAGTCCTAGACAGCAGAGCCCCGCACACAAAGCGGACACTTCTCGGCGGCTGGTGCGGACGCGGAGACCATGCCATCTTGAGAAACAGAGCTGCCTGAGACTCAGATCCTGGCTTCTGACACAAACCAGGACCCTACAGCCACTGGGGACAGAGAACAGCTATCACAGCTTCAGACCAACAAACAACAGGAATCCAGACTTCCTGGCAGAATTCCGTGAGTCAAAGAGCCTATCCCCCTTCCCGCAGGTGCGCAGATAGCACCATTGTAACTGATAGACCCACCCCTCACCCAAGCCGCAGAGCTTTGCACTGGGACGCGCTCCCCCTCAGGGAATTTGGCGCGAGTGGGACAGAAGCAGCTCCCTGTTGGGGAAATCTGTCAGTGCGCACAGAGGGCTCCCCTTCGGAGAATTTGGGGGAATTTGGCTTGTGGGTCACAGCCCCCCCTTCGGGGAATCTTAGTGCTTGCACAGAGGGGCTTCCCCTTTGGGGAATTTGGCGCGCAGGACGGACTCCGCCCCCCTTCCGGGACTCCGGTAGAGTGCACGGAGCCGGCTCACCTTCAGGAAATTAAGAGTGTGCGCCCTAGCCGGTTTGGCTCAGTAGAGAGAGCACACACAGGACGCAGCTCCACTTCAGGGAATTTGACACGCTGGACACAGCTGCCTGGGATCCCTGACTCACAGCGCATTCACACTAAGAGCCAGTGACCCCAATTTTTGCTGCATGCACACACAGGGACCCTGATTCTCAACGAGAAACCGCACAAGGCAACAGAGACTCTGACACTCGAGTCTTGGTGCAGAAACAGGGAAACTCTGACTCCTGGCACATGCTAAGGATCTCATTTTCGGCACATACCAACAGTGTGGTGCAGACAGGGCCCCTGATTCTAAGTGTGTACACGAGACCACACGGAACACTGGGGACACTGACCCTGGGCAAGTCTGGTTCCCACCAACCAAAGGCAGCCACACGTCCTAGTGTCAGAGCACTTCAGTGAAACTCGGGTGGAGCGAAGTCCCCACAGCACACGGCCCAGGTCCACGCAAACGGAAGCTTGAGCTTTCTGGTGATAGCCAGAATGGGGAAACGAAATAACTCACAGAGGAAAGAAAATGTGGAGTCGCCAAGAAAGGAAATCAGTGAAACTGAAGCTTGCAACATGACCGAAAAGGAGTTTAGAGTAATGGTCGTGGAATTTAAACATCGGATGGATGAGAAAATCAACAACTTATGCAAGAATCAGGAAGAAATGAAAAGTGATATAGCTATAATCAAAAACACCATGGAAAGTTTCAGTAGACTACAAGAAGCAGAGGACCGAATTAGTGAGTTAGAAGATCAGGTACAGAAACAAGCTCAATCTCAACAGCAATTGGAGAAAAAAATTAAAAAGCAGGAGGAAAGCCTAAGGGAGCTTCGGGACAACATGAAACAAAGTAACATGCATATAATAGGGCTGCCAGAAGGACAAGAAGAGAAGCAGGGATTAGAAAATCTATTTGAAGAAATAATGACAGAAAACTTCCCGGATATGGGAAAGATAAAAGTTACACAAGTACAGAGAGTCCCAAGCAGGATCAACCCCAAAAGACCCATACCAAGACATGTCATAATTTCAATGGCAAATATAAATGATAAAGAGAGAATCTTAAAGGTGGCAAGAGAGAGACAGAGAGTTACCTACAAAGGAACACCCATCAGATTGTCAAATGATTACTCAACAGAAACACAACAAGCTAGAAGTGAATGGAAGGAGGTATACAAAGTGTTGCAAAGCAAAGGACTGAATCCAAGAATACTATATCCAGCAAGACTATCAATCAAAATTGAAGGGGAAATCAGGAGCTTTGCTGACAAAAAAAGGCTCAAGGAGTTTGTCACCACCAAACCAGCAATGCAGGAATTGCTAAAGGGAATACTGTAAAAAGAAGAAATAAACAGGTAAGAAGGAATACAGACACAAAAATAGATATGACTACAAACAAATACCTTTCAGTAATAACTTTAAATGTAAATGGACTAAATGCTCCAATCAAAAGATATCGAGTAGCTGAATGGATAAAAAAACACGACCCATATATATGCTGTCTACAAGAGACCCACCTCAGAACAAGAGACTCACACAGATTGAAAGTGAAGGGATGGAAAAATATCTTTCAGGGAAATGGAAATGAAAAAAAAGCTGGGGTAGCAATACTTATATCTGACAAAATAGACCTCAAAGTAAATGCCATAACAAGAGATAAAGAAGGCCACTTCATAATACTAAAGGGAGAAATCCAACAAGAAAAAAATAATTCTGGTAAACATATACGCTCCCAATATAGGAGCACCCAAATACATAAAAAAATTCCTGGAGGATTTCAAGGGAAAGATTAATAGCAATACAATGATAGTAGGAGATTTTAATACCCCACTATCACCACTGGACAAATCCTCTAAACAAAAAATCAGCAAAGAAACAGCAATCCTAAATGAATCACTAGACCAGATGGAATTAATTGACATCTTCCGAACATTTCACCCCAAAGCCACAGAATATACATTCTTCTCAAGTGCACATAGGTCATTTTCAAACATAGACCATATGCTGGGTCACAGGCAAAGTCTCTTCAAATTCAAGAAGATAGAAATTATATCAAGCGTCTTCTCAGATCACAGTGGCATAAAACTGGAAATCAACTACAATAAAAACAACCCAAAGAAATCAAACACATGGAGACTAAACAGCATGCTATTAAACAAGGACTGGGTCACCAGAGAGGTCAAGGAAGAAATAAAAAACATCATGGCAACAAATGACAATGAAAACATAACAATCCAAAATCTATGGGACACAGCGAAAACAGTCTTGAGAGGGAAGTTCATAGCTCTACAAGCCTATTGCAAAAAACAAGAAACAATGGTAATAAATTACTTAACCCTACAACTCAAAGAGCTAGAAAAAGAGCAGCAAGAAAAGCCCAGTGTAACCAGAAGGAAGGAAATAACAAAGATCAGAGCGGAGATAAATGACATAGAGACCAAAGAAACAATACAAAAGATCAAGAAAACCAAGAGCTGGTTCTTTGAAAGGATAAACAAGATTGATGGACCTCTAGCCAGGCTCACCAAGAAGCAAAGAGAGAGGACCCAAATAAACAAAATCAGAAATGAAAGAGGTGAAATAACAACAGACCCCGCTGAGATACAAAGAATTGTTACAAAATACTATGAACAACTCTATTCCAACAAACTGGACAACCTGGAGGAAATGGACATATTCCTAGAAAAATATAACCTTCCAAAAATCAATCAAGAAGAATCTAAAGAGCTCAATAGGCCAATAACTATGGACGAAATTGAAGCAGTCATCAAAAAGCTTCCGGCAAACAAAAGCCCGGGGAGAGACGGCTTCACAGGGGAGTATTATGAAACATTCAAGGAAGAACTAAAACCTATCCTCCTCAGACTATTCCAAAAAATTCAAGAAGAAGGAACACTTCCAAGCTCCTTCTATGAAGCCAGCATCACCCTAATACCAAAACCAGATAAAGACAACACAATGAAAGAGAATTACAGACCAATATCCCTCATGAACATAGATGCCAAAATCCTCAACAAAATTCTAGCAAATCAGATCCATCAGTACATCAGAAAGATCATACACCATGACCAAGTAGGATTTATCCCAGGAATGCAAGAATGGTACAATATCCGCAAATCAATAAACGTGACACATCACATAAACAAACTGAGTGATAAAAACCACATAGTCATATCAATAGATGCAGAAAAAGCTTTTAACAAAATCCAACAGCCTTTCTTGATAAAAACTCTCAACAAGGTGGGAATAGAAGGCTTATACCTCAACATAATAAAAGCTATATATGGTAAACCCACAGCTAACATCATACTCAATGGGCAAAACCTAAAATCATTTCCCCTAAGAACAGGAACAAGACAGGGATGCCCACTCTCACCACTCCTGTTTGACATAGTACTGGAAGTATTAGCCATTGCAATTAGACAAGAAGAAGAAATAAAAGGCATCCAAATTGGAAAAGAACAAGTAAAGCTGTCTTTATTTGCAGACGACATGATATTGTACATAAAAAATCCGAAAGACTCCGTCAAAAAACTAATAGACTTAATAAATGAATTCGGCAATGTAGCGGGATACAAAATTACCGCCAAGAAATCTATGGCCTTTCTATACACCAATAGTGAACTTACAGACAGAGAGACTAAAAAGGCAATCCCATTTACCATCGCACCAAAAAAATTAAGATACCTAGGAATAAACTTAACTAAGGAGGTAAAAGACCTATACACGGAAAACTACAGAACACTGAAAAAAGAGATAGAGGAAGACGTAAACAGATGGAAGAACATACCATGTTCATGGATTGGTAGAATCAACATCATTAAAATGTCCATACTACCCAAAGCAATCTACAGATTCAATGCTCTCCCCATTAAAATACCAATGGCATATTTCACAGACCTTGAAAGAACTCTCCAAAAATTCATCTGGAATAAAAAAAGACCCCGAATAGCCACAGCAATCCTGAGAAAGAAGAATAAAGTAGGAGGGATCTCAATACCAGATTTCAAGCTGTATTACAAAGCCACTGTTCTCAAAACAGCCTGGTACTGGCACAAGAACAGACATATAGATCAATGGAACAGAATAGAGAATCCAGATATCAACCCAAACCACTATGCTCAATTAATATTCGACAAAGGAGGCATGAACATACAATGGAGTCAAGACAGTCTCTTCAATAAATGGTGTTGGGAAAATTGGACAGATACATGCAAAAAAATGAAGCTGGATCACCAACTTACGCCATACACAAAAATAAACTCAAAATGGATAAAGGACTTAAACATAAGATGGGAAACCATAGAAATACTAGAGCAATCCACAGGCAGCAAAATCTCAGACATATGCCGAAGGAACTTCTTCACTGACGATGCTCCTAAAGCAATGGAAGCTAAAGAGAAAATTAACAAATGGGACTACATCAAAATAAAAAGCTTTTTCACAGCAAAAGAAACCATCAACAAAACAACAAGAAGGCCTACTGCATGGGAGAACGTATTTGCAAATGGCATCACTGATAAAGGTTTAATCTCCAACATCTACAGGCAGCTTATACAACTTAATAAAAGGAAGATAAATGATCCAATAAAAAAATGGGCAACAGACCTAAATAGAATCTTTACAAAAGAAGACAGAAGGAAGGCCAAGAGACACATGAAAACATGCTCAACATCACTAATTATCCGAGAGATGCAAATCAAAACAACAATGCGGTACCATCTCACACCTGTCAGAATGGCTATCATCAACAAATCAACAAACGACAAGTGTTGGCGAGGATGCGGAGAAAAAGGTACCCTTGTGCACTGCTGGTGGGAATGCAGACTGGTGCAGCCACTGTGGAGAACAGTATGGAGTTTCCTCAAAAAACTGAAAATGGAACTCCCATTTGACCCAGTAATCCCACTCCTGGGAATATATCCGAAGAAACTAGAAATACCAATCAGTAAGGATATATGCACCCCTATGTTCATAGCAGCACAATTCACCATAGCTAAGATTTGGAAACAGCCTAGGTCCCCGTCAGCAGATGACTGGATCAGAAAACTGTGGTACATCTACACAATGGAATATTATGCTGCCATAAAAAAGAAGGAATTCTCATCATTTGCAGCAACATGGATGGAATTGGAGAACATTATGTTAAGTGAAATAAGCCAGTCAATGAAAGAAAAATACCATATGACCTCACTCATTTATGGATAATAAAGAACATTATAAACTTGAACAAAAAGACAGATACAGAGAGAGTAAAGCATCAAACAGACTGTCAAATTACAGGGGGAAAGTTAGGGAGAGGTGGGGGAGATAAGAGATCAATCAAAGGACTTGTATGTATGCATATAAGCATAACCAATGGATGCAAAACTCTGGGGGGTGAGGGCATATATGGGAGTGGGGTGGGGGTGGCAATTGTAAGATATGTACACATATAATACCTTAATAAAAAAATTGAAACATAAAAAAAAAATAAAAATAAAAGACAGTCAAAAATCACACAAAAAAATAAAAAAAGAAAAGATTAATTAGAAGATTAGTCAAGAAGATGAAAGCTGAAATTTAGCTGTGTCAAAAGAAGACAGAACACGCCGAAACCGGTTTGGCTCAGTGGATGGAGTGTCGGCCTGTGGACTGAAAGGTCTCAGGTTCGATTCCGGTCAAGGGCATGTACCTTGGTTGCGGGCACATCCCCAGTGTGGGGTATGTAGGAGGCAGCTGATCGATGTTTCTCTCTCATCGATATTTCTAACTCTCTATCCCTCTCCCTTTCTCTCTGTAAAAAATCAATAAAATATATTAAAAAAAAAAAGAAGACAGAACAACTAAGGTGTTTTCCTCAATGCTGAATGGGAGAATGAAAGAGATGGGCATGTTGTAAATGATTGGATGATATAAGGCAAATGGAATATGACAAGAGATAATGCCTAGAAGGCTGATTTACTTAAATTTTCTTTTACTCCTCTCCTTTCTCTCACGAGAAAGGCTTTCACAAATTCAGCACTGGTTGACAGTGGCCTCCTTGTTCTTCAGTTCATTATAGACATATGGAAATCTACACCATGGATTGTGATTGCTTTCTGCTTTGTTACCTTAATTCTTAGCCTGCCACTGACACCAGCATTCCACTGTCACTGGTAAATAGAAGGCAGTAGGAAGCCTGAACATCACCATCCATACAACCAACCCTGTGACATTTGCTGCTAATTATCTGCTGTCTATCTAGATGATAATGTTGCTAAATTGCTTCTTCCACATTGAAATTTAGTGGGTAAAAGCAGTGTCCTTGAGTCAGAAAGACCTGGATCCCAGGTCTTCACCACCAACTATTTATATGAACTTAGTTTCTAAACTGCTCCAAGCCTCAGTTTCATAATCTATTAACAGATTCCATACTTCACCAAGTTAATATAAAATTTAGGGAGAATATTTTAAAAACCTCTAGAATAGTGTCTGACTTATGGTAGGACCTATGGAATTATAGATTCCCCTGTCTTAAGTATCTCTGCATATTTAATCCTTAAGAGATGATATTTTGTTCACATAACTGCTGTTTGCCTTCATTGCAGGCCCAATGCCTAGTAGGAAATTATGTCTCATGAGTCCTAGACTGACTATCTGGAGCTTAAAAGTTGCCTCTGAAGCAGTTTTTTTTTTTCTATTTTTCTTTTTTTAATTTATTGTGGTGACATTGGTAATAAAATTATATAGGTTTCAGGTGTACAATTCTGTAACACATTATCTGTATATTGTATTGTGTGTTCACCACACCAAGTTAAGTTTCCTCTCAACACCATTTATCTTCCTTTTATCCTCTTTAACCTCCCCCACCCCCTTTCCCTCTGGTAATCACTATACTGTTGTTTGTGTCTATGAGGGTTGTTTTTTGCTTAAACCCTTCACCATTTTTACCCAGTTCCACAACCCCCCTCCCCTCTGATAGCTGTCAGTCTGTTCTCTGTGTCTATGAATCTGTTTCTATTTTGTTAGTTTATTTTGTTCATTACATTCCACATATAAGTGAAATCATATGGTACCTGTCTTTCTCTGACTGGTTTATTATGCTTATCAGAATGCTCTCCAGGTCTATCTATGCTGTTGCAAAGGTAAGGTTTCCTTCTTTCTTATGGCTAAGTAGTACTCCATTGTGTAAATGTACCACAGCTTTTTTATCCACTCATCTACTGATGGACACTTGGGCTGTGAAGCAGTGATTTTTTTTATTATTGTTCATTTTATTGCCACCTAAAGTCAAAAGTGTGCCAGCTTAGTTAAATGACAGAGCACAGATTTCCAAATGCACAAAACCTTTCTTTTGGAAATATATTTTTGAAGACTCAATTTAATTTAAAAATTACTTATGACCCTCTTTGTATCTGTCTACATTCTTTGGCATATAAAAGCAGCTGTCTGGTTCTATACTCCACAAATGGGTTCCCATTTAAGAAAACCCAATAAAGGAAAATACATGAACTTATAGAACATAATCAGTGTACCTTGCTTTAGGAATTGTGTGTGTGTGTGTGTGTGTGTGTGTGTGTGTGTGTGTGTGTGTGTGTGTAGGGGATAGGTATAAGATTATCCTGTGGGGCTTTGTCAAAGTACATATATTCCCACATTCCTCCACTCCATTTTTACTCTAAAGATTCTGGCAGTAAGGCATATAGATTCTCAGCTTAAAAATTAAAAAAAAATCACAAGTGATTCTGAAGCATGCCTAACATGTTTGCTTTACCAAAGTTTTGGTTTATAAAATTACTTGTCAACAATGCCACAGGGAAAATATACATTATAACTCCACTCAATGGGAAAATACAGCTAAATTTACAGTGACTCAATTCACACTCTGGAAACACATCTACTGCCTAATATGAGGAAAGTGTGGATGTGATGGTCAGTCCAAGATATCCAAATCATTCTCCCTTTTAGTCAGTACCATTTCTTTACTTCTGTCAGGAAAGAATTAGATGCTAGAGAGTAATGAAAGCACAAGGGAAGGAGATTTCTAGAAAAGGCTTTTGGGTACATACATTGGTTCTCCACATTCTCCATCCATAAAGCATAAAAGAGCCAGATATTTTTCTTCAGATGGCAACTCGGATGTCTTTAGTGGGAATAGAAATAAGGAGTAAATGGCATTCTCTCTATAGAAGGAAGGAAGGGAAGGGAGGGAAGGAAAGGATAAAGGCTACTTTTGAGGACTTTCCATTATAACATTTGATGATATGACGCTGCAGCATTGATTTTGTTTCTCAAACAGCAGCATTGTAAACACAGACTGTTTGAATAAAATTAGGTACCCTCTAGCCAATATGAATATAGGCTTTAATCAACATATATAAGAGTTCAAAACACATCCAACTAAATTTAACAAAACAACAGGGAAAGGATTCATTTTTATAAATGCTATTTAGATAATGGCATTACCATGGGGAAAATTAACAAACCTACATCTCATATAATAATATATCACAATCAATAACAGAAATTAAAGTGTCAAGTATTTAGAAAAAATTAATTATTGGGGAATAAAGGGAGAAAATAGAGCACTTATTCAGGTACTAAGGGAGATAATGTTTGATTAAAGGAGAAAATAAATTACAAAGAGAAAGATAGGCAGTGATTGCACAAAATGTTAATACAACTAAAACACAATAAAACCAAGATAAAAGTTGTGACAAAATACACAATTATATTTAATACATATAATGACATTTCCAAAATATATTGAGTTTTTTAAAAAAATTGTATTAAGTTCACTGTGGACAGTGGTAAAAAAAATATAAGAATCATTACATAAGATGAAACACCATTAGTAAATTAACATAGAAAACAGTGTGCAGTCTTGCCAACAGTAAAAGAAGTACAAATTAAAACAATGATGAAATGTTACATTATACTATACTTCTAAAATTAGCAACAGTAAGGGAACATTATTAAAACTAGTGATGAGACTATTTGAGGAAATTGAAACATTTATACATTCCTGGTGGCATTACAAATTACCTCAGTCAATTTGATGAACAATCTTGTAGTTTTTAGCAAGAGGCATAGAAATATTCATACCTTTTTACTAAATAGTCTCACTCCAGGGTATTTGTCTTAAGGATATAATTCATAAGGAAACTATTACATGTTATTTATTATCATAGAAAACTGGATACATCCCAAAACAGCCTCTAATAGAGAGATAGTTATAAAATTGTGGTACTTTAATGGTATTGCTTGCAACCAATGAAAATAATAAATATGATTATTATTTCATGTATCATGAGATACATGAAAAACTATATACAAAATATTAAATAAAACATTTTAAATTAAATAAAAACAAATTATAAGAGCCAGTGCTAAGAAGATCTGAAAGGACTAGAGCTGTTTATTCATATAATATATTAAAATTGACCCACTAGGACTCACTTATCATGATGAGCCTCATATTGAGGAGAGACTCTTGGCAGTTGAGCATGTTAGGAACAATAGAGATGAGGGAAATAGAACATTCAATAAAAGTTGAGGAAGGAAACAGATATAAGAAATCTCAGAAAGAGAACAGTCATATTGATTAATACTACACAAAAACAACAGAAGAGAGGGTCCTGTGAAGTTAGAAAGTCTATCTGCTTTATGCCTCTTTCTAAAAGTTGAGTCAAACTAAATTCACATTAAAATGAGCTATAGGAATGTATCAAGGCAAAAAACTCATTTAAAGTTACTATAGGACAAGATAATAAGGAGGAAAATAATATTCTTTATACCATGAAAACACATCAGAAGACATACCTTAAAGACAGATAAAAATTGTTATGCATTAAAAAAATTAAAATGTATTAAGAATATGATAGAAGATATGAAATAATAATATAAATCAGATTTAGAAAAACTCATAAATGAGGGTCCCAACTCACAAAAGAACTAAAAATAGCAGAAAAATGTATTTTAGAAATGAAAAATAAACTAAATGAAATACAAGGGTGAGTAAACACAATAAATAATGCCTTAAGAGAAATAGAAGATTTAAAGAAAAATGTTATTTTAATTTTATTTTTACCTCAGCAGTGTAAACATTATAAAAAGTTTCCTATCATTGTCTTTATTTATTATACTTTGTGATAAAAACACTTAATATAAGATCTACCCTCTAAGCAAATTTAAAAAAATAAATGAAGAGATGAAATAACCTTAGTGAAAATAATACATATGGAAGGCAAGAAAGGAATATCCAACATACCTGAAGAAGGAAACTGAGCAATGGAACAGAACACACACACACACACACACACACACACACACACACACACACATTGAAAATACATGCCCTAGCCAGTTTGGCTCAGTGGATAGAGTGTTGTCCTGCAGACCAAATGGTCCCGGGTTAGATTCTGGTCAAAGGCACATACCTTGGTTGCAGGTTCCTCCCAGGTCTGGGCCCTGGTCAGGGCTCGTGCAGGAGGCAACCAATAAATGTGTTTCTCTCACATCGATGTTTCTCTCTGTCTTTCCAGCTCTCTTCCACTCTCTCTAATGGTCCCGGGCCTGGGTGAGGCCGCGCCCCTGGGTCTGGGTGAGGCTGTGCGCCCCTGGGTTCGGGTGAGGCCACGCATCCCTGGGTCCAGGTGAGGCTGGATCCCGGGTCCGGGTGAGGCCGCGCGCACCTGAGTCCAGGTGAGGCCACGTGCCCCGGGGCCCAGGTGATGTTGGGTCCCGGGTCCGGGTGAGGCCGCGCGCCCCTGAGTCCGGGTGAGGCCGTGCCCCTGGGTCTGGCCGAGACCAAACCAGAGGGAGTCGGACCTGCATTACTACCATTTGTCCACCATCCAGAGCTGAAAAGTCAGTGCCGACATGTACACATAAGGAACTGGTGGACATTGAAATTGGGTCTCAAAAGAACTGTTGGTCCAGAAAGAAACTCACTACAGACTGATTCATTTGCCTGTCAGCATAACTATTATTGCTCGTCTCACATTCGGTTCTTATAAGTATATTTCTAGTAACACATGATCTCACTCATCTAGGGGAAATGATGAACAACATAGACTGATGAACAAGAACAGACCCAGAAACAAGGAGGCATCGATTGGACTGTCGGACCTCAGAGGGAGGGTAGGGGAGGGTGGGGGTAGGGGGGAGAGATCAACCAAAGGACTTGTGTGCATGCATGCGAGCCTAACCAATGGTTAAGGACAACAGGAGGGTGGGGGCATCCGGGGGGAGGGGTGTGGGATGGGAGTGGGGGGATGAGGACAAATATGTGACACCTTAATCAATAAAGAAATTTTTTTAAAAAATCAATGGTAAAATATTCTCGGGTGAGGAAAAGAAAAAAAAAAGAAAGAAAGAAAGAAAGAAAGAAAGAAAGAAAGAAAGAAAGAAAGAAAGAAAGAAAGAAAGAAAGAAAGAAAGAAAGAAAGAAAGAGAAAGAAAGAGAGAAAGAAAGAGAAAGAAAGGAGGGAGGGAGGGAGGGAAGGGAGGAAGAGAGAGGAAGAGAGGGAGGAAGAAAGAAAGGAAGAAAATACACACTTACTGTTTACCTAAGAATATTGACCCAGAATGACAAACACTAGGAATAGGTTCTGCTAAAGTCACCGAGCTTTAAAGTAAAATAGTTCTTTAGGCATCTTTGATAAAGAGAGCAAGGCTTAAAAGAAAAAAATTGAATCAGATGTAATCTGACTTTTTAACAACAAAGTTTTAAGCCACAACAGAATTGAGTAATCTTTTTAAGATATTCAAGGAAAGAAAATGTGAGCCAAGAAATTTATATCCAGGAACACTGACTTTCCAATATAGAGGGCACAGATAAATTATTAACATCTAGGAACTAAAATAATATTGATATAAGCACATCTTGAGGAAATAATGGAGAATTATGTTTAGATAGCCAAAAGATCTCTCTATATGTCTAGAAATATAACAACATAAGGATGAGTTGTGAGCATTAAATATATAGATACTCCCAGAATTAAATCTAAGTGATAGTTAAAAGGAAGAGAATATGGAATGGCTATATGATGAGGCATTATAGATATAGTACAACCATTAAAAATATGGGAGAAGAAAGGGTTAGTACATCCAAAATGTTTAAACTATTCAGTACTACTAGAGGCCCAATGCATGAAAATCCATGCAAGAGTAGGCCTTCCTTCCCATGCTGCAGGCACCGGCTTCTCTCCAGCACCTGAGACCTGGGCTTCCCTCCTCTGGTCGCTGGCAGGCACCTGGGACCTGGGCTGGCTTCCCTCGGGCTGCCTGCAGGCACCCGGGACATGGTCTGGCTTCCCTCCAGCCCGGCTTCATCAGGAAGGATATCTGGAATGACATCCGGAAGACGGCTGGTCTAATTAGCATATTACCCTTTTATTATTATAGATTGGTGGAGGCAGTAATTGTAGTGTTATGCTGATATTACTATGTGTGTTATATGGAAAAAGAAAACAAATAATTTTGGAATATTATAAGTCATGTATTCATAATAGAGCTAATATTGCCCCCAAAAGAGCAAAAAATCATTCTTGTCCAATGAAAATCTGACATATGGCTCACCTAGTGCAAAAAGTCTCTTCCCTGAAGGTGTTTGTTGAAAATGTTTGAGGACAACTGTTTAACTTTTATTCTGACTGAGGTAGTAAAATGGGCCAAATGATTTCCTAATACAAAAGCCAAAAAGGAAAATTTGTGGAATGGGATGTCAGTAGGGACTTTGAAAAGCTCCCAACATATTCCTGAACATCTAGAAGGACACACTCATTTGTAGGGCTGTGCATACTCAGTAAAGACATGAAAAGACCCTAAACTATCACTGCAGACTGGCATTCATTATTTGCACAAGGAAGAAATGAAGGATAAGGTGTAGTTGCAAACTGCTTGGCTGAGTGTTGAAAGAATTCCCCAACAGACACAAAGAGCCTCCTGGTAAATACTGAGATACTAACTGGTTCCAGGCATTTAAGGAAATTTTTGTCTACTCATTAACTGATCACATGCTAACCTAGCAGAGACTTCAGTGACTATACATAACAAAGACTGCAGAATTAGTGCAGAAAATACACCAAACAAAGGGCAATAATAACAACAAACTGTGGTGATGATTGCAAAGCTTTGTGAATATACTAAAAGAATCACTGAATGCCATACTTTAAAATGATTAATTTTATGATATGTGAATTATATTAAAAAATCATTCCACTCATATGTAGAATCTAATGAACCAAATAAACTGATGGACAAAATAGATCTAGAGGCATAGAAACATGGAACAGACTGATAAATCTCAGAGGGAAGGTGGGTGGGGTGGAGGGGGAGAGATTAACCAGGGAATTTATATGCATACTAGAGGCCCAATGCATGAAATTTGTGCAAGGGGCTTGGCCCCCACCACCGTGGCAGCCATCTCTGCCTCGGCTCCCACCCGCTGTGGTGGCCACCTCTGCCTCAGCCCTCACAGCCCCAGCTTCATTCGGAAGGTCGTCCAGAAGAACATCTGGTCTAATTAGCATATTATGCTTTTATTATATAGGATAAGTATAGCCCATGGACAGAGACAATAGTATGGTGAAGGCCTTGGGGATATAGGGTGAAAGGGGGTCATTGGAGAAAAGAGGGGACATCTGTAATATTTTCAACAATAAAGATAAATAAAAAATTAAAATAAGTTAAAAAATCATTCCAGTCCATAAATTAAAGCAAGATGAAAGAATATGATCATTTTGAATTTAGGGGATGCTAATAAGAAAAAAAAAAAGAAAACTGGAGACAGATCATGACCTGAGTCTACCAGGATATGCAGAGGAACATGTTGAAATGTACTATGAGTATGCAGTCAGCAACATACAGACGATGCAGAACTCTGCAGGCGAAACAACATGAATTCTTGGCACATAAATAGTAGAGCATATAAATGGATGGAGGGAGAGTTTATAGATTAAAGTAAGTGAAGTAAGCCAGTCAGAGAAAGACAAATACCATATGATCTCACTAATATGTGGAATTAAATGAACAAAATAAACTGACAAACAAAATGGAACCAGAGGCATGCATACATGGAACAAACTGGCAGGTTCCTGAAGGGAGGGGTTGGAGGTGACTGGATAAAGAAGGTGAAGGGATTAGCTAAAGAACATATACGCATACTCCATGGACAGGGACAATAATGTGGTGATGGCCAAGGAGAGATGGAATGGGGATATCTGCAATAGTGTCAACATTAACAAATTTTAATTAAAGAAAAAGATTCAAGTTTTAAAACATTTAAACAAGATTATTCTATAGTGTCTAGTGATTCACCCTTGGGTGATAAAACCATAATAATAGTAATAATTACTCTAAAATTTCAGATAGTGATTGTATTTGTATGGAGCAAGGGGGCTATATTTTATATTAGGCATTTGGAAGAGCTTCTGGGGTGGCTATTTTTTTTTTAGCCTGGATGGTGGTTACAAGGATATTATTCGTATAATTCACTCAGCTCTACATTTGTTTTGTATGGTTTTCTGCATCTTTATTTTTATTTCTTTAAATACTGAGTTTTATTTCATATGTATATTTTTGTCTCCCCACCATTCCCATTTATCTGACCACTACTACTGCTATGTCCTATCATAACATTGCATACATATTTAAAACCAAGCAAAGGGTGGATTTCCATTTTTATTTTTTTTTTATTTTTTTATTTTATTTTTTTTTTTAATTTCTTTATTGATTAAGGTGTCACATATTTGTCATCATCCCCCCATTCCCATCCCACCCCTCTCCCCACGCATGCCCCAATCCCCTGTTGAAGTTAACCGTTGGATAGGCTTATATGCATGCATACAGGTCCTTTGGTTGAACTCTCCCCCTCCCCCCACCCTCCCCCTACCCTCCCCTATCCTCCCTCTGAGGCCCGATAGTCCGATCGATGCCTCCTTGCTTCTGGTTCTGTTCTTGTTCCTCAGTCTATGTTGTTCATCATTTCCCCTAGATGAGCGAGATCATATGTCACTAGATATATACTAATAAGAACTGAATGTGAGACGAGCAATAATAGTTATGCTGACAGGCAAATGAATCAATCTGTAGCGAGCTTCCCCCTGGACCAACAGTTCTTTTGAGACCCAATTTCAATGTCCAGTAGTTCCTTATGTGTACATGTCAGCACTGACCCCTCAGCTCTGGATGGTGGACAAATGGTGGTAATGGAGGTCCGACTCCCTCTGGTTTGGTCTCGGCCGAACCCAGGGGCACGGTGTCACCCGGACTAAGGGGCACGTGGCCTCACCCATACCCAAGGGGCGCGTGGTCTCACCCGGGCCTGGGACCCAGCCTCACCCGGATGGATCCAGGGGCGCACGGCCTCACCCGGACCCAGGATCTGGCTTCACCCGTACCCAGGGACGCTTGGCCTCTCCCAGACCCAGGGGCACGTGGCCTCACCCGGGCTTAGTTGCACAAGGCCTCACCTGGTTCCAGGGACACATGGTCTCTCCCGGACCCAGGGACGCTTGGCCTCTCCCAGACCCAGGGCCACTTGGGCTCACCCGGGCCTAGGTGTACGAGGCCTCACCCGGATCCAGGGACACATGGTCTCACCCGGACCCAGGGACGCTTGGCCTCTCCCAGACCCAGGGCCACTTGGGCTCACCCGGGCCTAGGTGCACGAGGCCTCATCCGGATCCAGGGACACATGGTCTCACCCGGACCCAGGGACGCTTGGCCTCTCCCAGACCCAGGGGCACGTGGCCTCACCCGGGCCTAGGTGCACGAGGCCTCACCCGGATCCAGGGACACATGGTCTCACCCGGACCCAGGGATGCCTGGCCTCTCCCAGACCCAGGGCCACTTGGGCTCACCCGGGCCTAGGTGCACGAGGCCTCACCCGGATCCAGGGACACATGGTCTCACCCGGACCCAGGGACGCTTGGCCTCTCCCAGACCCAGGGCCACTTGGGCTCACCCGGGCCTAGGTGCACGAGGCCTCACCCGGATCCAGGGACACATGGTCTCACCCGGACCCAGGGACGCTTGGCCTCTCCCAGACCCAGGGCCACTTGGGCTCACCCGGGTCTAGGTGCACGCGTCCTCACCCGGATCCAGGGACACATGGTCTCACCCGGACCCAGGGACGCTTGGCCTCTCCCAGACCCAGGGCCACTTGGGCTCACCCGGGCCTAGGTGCACGAGGCCTCACCCGGATCCAGGGACACATGGTCTCACCCGGACCCAGGGACGCTTGGCCTCTCCCAGACCCAGGGCCACTTGGGCTCACCCGGGTCTAGGTGCACGCGTCCTCACCCGGATCCAGGGACACATGGTCTCACCCGGACCCAGGGACGCTTGGCCTCTCCCAGACCCAGGGCTACTTGGGCTCACCCGGGCCTAGGTGCACGAGGCCTCACCCGGATCCAGGGACACATGGTCTCACCCGGACCCAGGGACGCTTGGCCTCTCCCAGACCCAGGGCCACTTGGGCTCACCCGGGCCTAGGTGCACGAGGCCTCACCCGGATCCAGGGACACATGGTCTCACCCGGACCCAGGGACGCTTGGCCTCTCCCAGACCCAGGGCCACTTGGGCTCACCCGGGCCTAGGTGCACGAGGCCTCACCCAGATCCAGGGACACATGGTCTCACCCGGACCCAGGGACGCTTGGCCTCTCCCAGACCCAGGGCCACTTGGGCTCACCCGGGTCTAGGTGCACGCGTCCTCACCCAGATCCAGGGACACATGGTCTCACCCGGATCCAGGGACGCTTGGCCTCTTCCAGACCCAGGGCCACTTGGGCTCACCCGGGCCTAGGTGCACGAGGCCTCACCCGGATCCGGGGACACATGGTCTCACCCGGATCCAGGGACGCTTGGCCTCTCCCAGACCCAGGGCCACTTGGGCTCACCCGGGCCTAGGTGCACGAGGCCTCACCCGGATCCTGGGACGCATGGTCTCACCCGGACCCAGGGACGCTTGGCCTCTCCCAGACCCAGGGGCACGTGGCCTCACCTGGGCCTAGGTGCACGAGGCCTCACCCGGATCCGGGGACACATGGTCTCACCCGGATCCAGGGACGCTTGGCCTCTTCCAGACCCAGGGCCACTTGGGCTCACCCGGGCCTAGGTGCACGAGGCCTCACCCGGATCCGGGGACACATGGTCTCACCCGGACCCAGGGACGCTTGGCCTCTCCCAGACCCAGGGGCACGTGGCCTCACCCGGGCCTAGGTGCACGAGGAGTCACCCAGATCCAGGGACACATGGTCTCACCCAGACCCAGGGATGCTTGGCCTCTCCCAGACCCAGGGCCACTTGGGCTCACCCGGGTCTAGGTGCACGCGTCCTCACCCGGATCCAGGGACACATGGTCTCACCCGGACCCAGGGACGCTTGGCCTCTCAGACCCCGGGGCACGTGACCTCACCCATGCCTCGGTGCACGAGGTCTCACCCGGATCCAGGGACACACGGTCTCCCCCGGACCCAGGGACGCCTGGCCTCCCCCAGACCCAGGGGCACGTGGCCTCACCCGGGCCTAGGCGCACGAGGCCTCACCCGGATCCAGGGACACACGGTCTCACCCGGACCCAGTGACGCCTGGCCTCCCTCAGACCCAGGGGCACGTGGCCTCACCCGGGCCTAGGTGCACGAGGCCCCACCCGGATCCAGGGACACATGGTCTCGCCCGGACCTAGGGGTGCGTGGCCTCTCTCAGACCCAGGGGCACGTGGCCTCACCTGGACCTAGGTGCACGAAGCCACCCGGACCCAGGGGCGCGTTACCTCTCTCAGACCCCTGGTCGCGTGGTCTCACCCGGATCCAGGGGCTCACGGCCTCACCCGTACTCGGGACCCAGCCTTACCCGGATCCAGGGGCCCACGGCCTCACCCGTACTCGGGTCCCAGCCTTACCCGGATCCAGGGGCCCACGGCCTCACCCGGACCCAGGGTTCAGATTCGCCCGGACCCAGGGGCACATGGCCTCACCCGAACCCGGAATCCAGCTTCACCTGGACCCAGGGGCGCGCGGCCTCACCCAAACCCAGGGGCGTGAGGCCTCACCTAGACCCAGAGGCGTGTGACCACATCTGAGCCCAGAGGCTCGCAGGCTCGCCTGGACTCGGATCTCAGCGGGGTTTCGTCTTCTTGATCCCAATTCCTGTTGGTCAATTCCCTCTCAGCAATTCCTTCGGTCATTTTCTCAGAGCTCCAGGGCGGCTGCCGCAGAACTCGTTGGGCGGCGGGCTCGGCAAGGCTCCAGTGTGCCCGGTGCCCGGCGGTGGGCTGGTCCGGTGTCGCTGCGTCGGCCCTTGGGTCTGCAACGGTGGCCAGTCGCTGAGCGTGCGCACCTGGCCACTTTGGGGCATTGAGATTCTTGAAGGACTCGGAGGTCAGCAAGCACGGAGTCTCCCTCCCCATGTCTCCCAGGGGCTCGTCTGTCCGTGCTCGGCAGCGAGTGGAGCCGTCCCCTCAGCCGGAGACCGCCGGGGGAACTGCGCCGAGCACTTTCCAGGCCACCATTGTGTCGCCTGAGCCATAGTTCTTAAAGTGTGGACTTTGGGTCACCGGCATCAGCATCATCCTGCGTACCCCTCTCTTTTATTCTAGTTGTAGAGCATCTGCTCAGCCAGCCCCCCGGTCTTTCTGGCTGGTGTCTGCTCTGCTCTCCCGTCTCAGTCTCAATATTGTTGTGGTAGGCATCGATCAGGCTGCCGCCCTATGTCTCCATCTTGGTCCTCCTTTGTACAGTTAAGTCTTGATTGTTGTTGGTGTCACTGGGAGGGATTGTCCTCCAGGCCAATTGGCCGTGAGGACCCTCTTTGTCTATATAGGAAGAGTTGCTGTGCAGGAGACATGTTTGTGGGCCGGGTCTTGATGCAGCAATGCCTTGGCGCTCACTGAGTCTGCCTCTAGAATGCCTCCCTTATGCAAGTGATTGAAATCTGGTGTCATCTCCCACCAACCACTAGATGCCCTCGTTTCTGGGTCTCCAATGTAGTGTGGGTCAGCCACTACCTGAGGCACTCAGCAGGAAAAAGCTTCTGCTCAGCTTGGCTGGGGCGGAGCTACAGGGTGGAGCCTACAACCTTGGCTTCCTGTCAGCCCCGCCCTATGAGGCTCCTGTGTCTGTGTCCCTCTGTATTCCTTGCAAACACCTCTGAGAGAAACGCGCCCTGGAGTTTCGCCCACTGCCAAACAGTCCAGTCCCTCCCCTAATGAATCTGGACTCCCAGATTCTCGCCTGGAACTGGGTTTCAGTGTAGTTGGAACTGGGTCTCAGCGCAGTCTGGCGTCCCTGTCTCCTTCCCAGCAGGGCCACCCAGTGGCGCAGGCAAAAGTCCGTCCTCTGCGCACCTTCCAGTGCGCGCGTCTGGAGCCGCCGCTTCTCTGTGCCTCCGCCACCACAGCCCAAATTCATTCCCCCAGCGTGCGCCTGGCTTCCCAGGGTTTCGCCCGGAACTGGGGTTCAGTGCAGTCGGAACTGGGGTTCAGCACGGTCCTGAGCTTATGTCTCCTTCCCGCTAGGGCAGTTCAGTGGCGCAGGCAACAGTCCGTCCTTTGCGCCCCTTCCCGTGCGCGCCTCTGGAGCTCTGCCTTCCCCCGCTCCTCTGTGCCTGCGCCCCACAGCCCAGATTCATTCCCCCAGCCTGCGCCTGGCTTCCCAGGGTTTCGCCCGGAACTGGCGCTCAGTGCAGTCGGAGCCGGCGCTTAGCACACTCCGGAGCCTTTATCTCCTTCCTGCCAGTAAACGCCGGCCAGGCCTTTGGCCGCCCCTTCCTCTCCGGCTCCATCCTCCCCGCAGGCGCGCGTGCTCGTGTCTCCGCCAGTTTCTCCATACCTCAGGCTTTTACGGCTCCCCCGATTGTCCCCGTGGCCTTCTCCTTCCCCCCAGCTGTGGGCATTTCAGTCCGCCAGCTCTCCTGTGGTTCTGGACGATGTCCGTTCTGACCTCTAGTTGTGCCTTTGAAATTGTTGTGCCCGGCTGCAGGTTAGGTGTTTCACCTATGCCGCCATCTTGGTTTTTCTGGATTTCCATTTTTAAAAACTAAACAGGCATTTTGGACAATATAACTTGGCAATGGAACCTGGACAACATTTATCAGACATGGTAGGGAAAGTTCTCACTCTGCATTATAAAAAGGACAGCCAGATATCAACTGTTACAGAAATGAAATAAGATGGAAAATTTTAACAAACTGTTTAAACTGTTTTCTTAAAAAGACTTCCTCCACTGCCAGAGATCTTGAATAGCCTCCATACCAGTCATAATTAATGAACTTGGCTTCCACTTTAGGAAGAGAACCAGCCTTTTTTATATTTGTTTGAATTTTTGCTTTAATGTTTTTTACAGAACTAGGACCTTTCCATGTTTTAGGGTTGTTGTTTTTTTAAGGATTCTTGATCGTTTGATCTTGGTGTTGATGGTTTTGATTCTTTTTCATTCTGGTTTGATTTTTGTGCATTTTTGGCTGGACTATCTCATATGGATTTCTTTTTTTTTTTAAATATTTTTTATTGAGCTATTATATGTGTACATATCTTACCATTACCCCCCCACCCCACACCCACACATTCCCTCCCAACCCAGATTTTTCCGTCCATTGTTTATGCTTATATGCATGCATACAAGTCCTTCGTTTGATTTCATAACTCCCCCACCTCTCCCTAACTTTCCCCCTGTAATTTGAAAGTCTGTTTGATGCTTTACTGTCTCTATATCTATCTTTTTGTTCATCACGTTATAGTGTTCTTTACTATCCTTAAATGAGTGAGATCATGTGGTATTTTTCTTTCATTGACTGGCTTATTTCACTTAGCATAATGTTCTCCAATTCCATCCAGGTTGCTGCAAATGATGAGAATTCCTTCTTTTTTATGGCAGCATAGTATTCCATTGTGTAGATGTACCACAGTTTTCCGATCCAGTCATCTGCTGATGGGCACCTAGGCTGTTTCCAAATCTTAGCTATTGTAAATTGTGCTGCTATGAACATAGTGGTGCATATATCCTTTCTGATTGGTGTTTCTAGTTTCTTCGGATATATTCCCAGGAGTGGGATTACTGGGTCAAATGGGAGTTCCATTTTCAGTTTTTTGAGGAAACTCCATACTGTTCTCCACAGTGGCTGCACCAGTCTGCATTCCCACCAGCAGTGCACGAGGGTTCCTTTTTCTCCGCATCCTCGCCAACACTTGTTGTTGATTTGTTGATGATAGCCATTCTGACAGGTGTGAGATGGTACCTCATTGTTGTTTTGATTTGCATCTCTCGGATAATAAGTGACTTTGAACATGTTTTCATGTGTCTCTTGGCCTTCCTTCTGTCTTCTTTTGAAAATATTCTGTTTAGGTCTGTTGCCCATTTTTTTATTGGATCATTTATCTTCCTCTTATTGAGTTGCATAAGCTGCCTGTAGATGTTGGAGATTAAACCTTTATCAGTGATAGCATTTGCAAATATGTTTTCCCATGCAGTGGGTTTTCTTGTTGTTTTGTTGATGGTTTCTTTTGCTGTAAAAAAGCTTTTTATTTTGATGTAGTCCCATTTGTTAATTTTCTCTTTAGCTTCCATTGCCCTAGGGGCAGTGTCAGTGAAGAAGTTCTTGTGGCATATGTCTGAGATTTTGTTGCCTGTGAATTCCTCTAGTATTTTTATGGTTTCCCATCTTATGTTTAAGTCCTGTATCCATTAGGAGTTTATTTTTGTGTATGGCGTAAGTTGGTGATCTAGTTTCATTTTTTTGCATGTATCTGTCCAGTTTTCCCAACACTATTTATTGAAGAGACTGTCTTGACTCCATTGTATGTCCATGCCTCCTTTGTCAAATATTAATTGAGCATAGTGGTTTGGGTCGATATCTGGGTTCTCTATTCTGTTCCATTGATAAATATGTTCTTGTGCCAGTACCAGGCTGTTTTGAGAACAGTGGCTTTGTAATACAGCTTGAAATCTGGTATTGAGATCCCTCCTACTTTATTCTTCTTTCTCAGGATTGCTGTGGCTATTCGGGGTATTTTTTTATTCCAGATGAATTTTTGGAGAGTTCTTTCTAGGTCTGTGAAATATGCTGTTGGTATTTTGATGGGGAGTGCATTGAATCTGTAGATTGCTTTGGGTAGTATGGACATTATAATGATGTTGATTCTACCAATCCATGAACATGGTATGTTCTTCCATCTGTTTACGTCTTCCTCTA
Source organism: Eptesicus fuscus (assembly GCF_027574615.1). Classification (NCBI taxonomy): domain Eukaryota; kingdom Metazoa; phylum Chordata; class Mammalia; order Chiroptera; family Vespertilionidae; genus Eptesicus; species Eptesicus fuscus. The sequence goes on from NC_072473.1 coordinate 103,188,796, forward strand.
TCTCTTTTTTCAGTGTCCTGTAGTTTTCTGCGTATAGGTCTTTTACCTCCTTAGTTAAGTTTATTCCTAGGTATCTTAATTGTTTTGGTGCGATGGTAAATGGGATTGCTTTTTTAGTCTCTCTTTCTGTAAGTTCATTATTGGTGTATAGAAAAGCCATAGATTTCTTGGCGTTAATTTTGTATCCCGCTACATTGCCGAATTCATTTATTAAGTCTATTAGTTTTTTTGATGGAATCTTTTGGGTTTTTTATGTACAATATCATGTCATCTGCAAATAAGGACAGCTTCACTTCTTCTTTTCCAATTTGGATGCCTCTTATTTCTTCTTCTTGCCTAATTGCGATAGCTAATACTTCCAGTACTATGTCAAACAGGAGTGGTGAGAGTGGGCATCCCTGTCTTGTTCCTGTTCTTAGGGGAAATGGTTTTAGTTTTTGCCCATTGAGTATGATGTTTGCTGTGGGTTTATCATATATAGCTTTTATTATGTTGAGGTATGATCCTTCTATTCCCACCTTGTTGAGAGTTTTTATCAAGAAAGGGTGTTGGATTTTGTCAAATGCTTTTTCTGCATCTATTGATATGACTATGTGATTTTTATCTCTCAGTTTGTTTATGTGATGTATCACGTTTATTGATTTGCGGATATTGTACCATCCTTGCATTCCTGGGATAAATCCTACTTGGTCATGGTGTATGATCTTTCTGATGTACTGCTGGAGCCGATTTGCTAGAATTTTGTTGAGGATTTTGGCATCTATGTTCATGAGGGATATTGGCCTGTAATTCTCTTTCATTGAGTTGTCTTTATCTGGTTTTGGTATTAGGGTGATGCTGGCTTCATAGAAGGAGCCTGGAAGTGTTCCTTCCTCTTGAATTTTTTGGAATAGTCTGAGGAGGATAGGTTTTAGTTCTTCCTTGAAAGTTTGGTAAAACTCTCCTGTGAAGCCATCTGGCCCCGGGCTTTTGTTTGCTGGAAGCTTTTTGATGACTGCTTCAATTTCTTCCATAGTTACTGGCATGTTGAGCTGTTTAGATTCTTCCTGATTGAGTTTTGGAAGGTTGTATTTTTCTAGGAATATGTCGATTTCCTCTAGGTTGTCCAGTTTGTTGGAATAGAGTTGTTCGTAGTATTTTGTAAGAATCCTTTGTATTTCGTCGGGGTCTGTTGTTATTTCACCTCTTTCATTTCTGATTTTGTTTATTTGGGTCCTCTCTCTTTTCTTCTTGGTGAGCCTGGCTAGAGGTTCATCAATCTTGTTTATCCTTTCAAAGAACCAGCTCTTGGTTTTGTTGATCTTTTGTATTGTTTCTTTGGTCTCTATGTCGTTTATCTCTGCTCTGATCTTTATTATTTCTTTCCTTCTGCTTACACTGGGCTTATCTTGTTGCTCTCTCTCTAACTCTTTGAGTTGTTGGGTTAGGTAATTTATTACCATTGTTTCTTGATTTTTGCAGTAGGCTTGTAGAGCTATGAACTTCCCTCTCAGGACTGCTTTCGCTGTGTCCCATAGATTTTGGATTGTTGTGTTTTCATTGTCATTTGTTGCCATGATGTTTTTTATTTCTTCCTTGATGTCTTTGGTAACCTAGTCATGGTTTAATAGCATGCTGTTTAGTCTCCAAGTGTTTGATTTCTTTGGGTTGTTTTTATTGTAGTTGATTTCCAGTTTTATGCCACTGTGATCTGAGAATATACTTGATATGATTTCTATCTTATTGAATTTGGAGAGACTTTGCCTATGTCCTAACATATGGTCTATCTTTGAAAATGACCCATGTGCACTTGAGAAGAATGTATATTCTGTGGCTTTGGGGTGAAATGTTCTGAAGATGTCTATGAATTCCATCTGTTCTAGTGAGTCATTTAGGATTGATGTTTCTTTGCTGATTTTTTGTTTAGAGGATTTGTCCAATGGTGATAGTGGGGTATTGAAGTCTCCTACTATGATTGTATTGCTGTCAATCTCTACTTTGATATCTTCCAGGATTTTTTTAATGTATCTTGGTGCTCCTGTATTGGGTGCATATATGTTTACCAGAGTTATTTCTTCTTGTTGGATTTCTCCCTTTAGTATTATGAAGTGGCCTGCATTATCTCTAGTTATGTCCTTCACTTTGAGATCTAATTTGTCAGATATAAGTATTGCTACCCCAGCTTTTTTTTCATTTCCATTCGCCTGGAAAACCTTTTTCCAGCCTTTTACTCTCAGTCTGTATGCATCCTTTTTTTTGAGGTGGGTTTCCTGTAGACAGCAGATATATGGGTTTTGTTTTCTTATCCAATCTGTTACCCTGTGTCTTTTGATTGGGGCATTCAATCCATTTACATTTAAAGTTATTATTGATAGGTACTTATTTGACGCCATTTTTATTCTATACCTGTGTTCCTTCTTTGCTTCCTATTTCTTTCTTTTTTTTTTTTTTTTACAGCAGACCCTTTAGCATTTCTTTCATTGCTGGTTTGGTGGTGATAAACTCCCTTAGTCCTTTTTTGTCTGTGAAGCTCCTGAATTCACCTTCAATTTTGATTGATAGCCTTGCTGGGTACAGTATTCTTGGATTGAGACCCTTTCTTTGCATGACTTTGTATATTTCATTCCATTCCCTTCTGGCCTGATGAGTTTCTGTTGAGAAATCAGTTGCTAGTCTGATGGGGGTTCCTTTGTATGTAACTGTCTGTCTCACTCTGGCTGCTTTTTAGATTCTTACTTTGTCGTTGGTGTTTGCCAACTTGATTATAATGTGCCTTGGCGTTGGTCTTTTGTGGTTCATTTTGCTTGGAACTCTGTGAGCTTCTTGGATTTGTGTGGGTTTTTTCTTCCCTATATCAGGGAAGTTTTCTGTTATTATTTCTTCAAACAGGTTTTCTATTCCTTGCTCAGTTTCCTTTCCTTCTGGCACCCCTATTATCCTGATGTTGTTTTGTATTGTGTTGTCCCGAAGTTCCCTTAGGCTCTCCTCAAGCTTTCTAATTTTTGTTTCTAGAAGCTGTTGTAATTGGGTATTTTTTTCCATCTTGTCTTCTAGCTCACTTATGCGGTCCTCTGCTTTGTCTAGTCTACTGTTGATGCTTTCTATTGAGTTCTTTACAGCAGCGATGTCATTTTTCATTTCTTCTTGGTTCTTCTTCATTTCCTCTTGGTTCTTACTCATATTGTCGAATTTGTCTTCCATCCTTTTCAGCCACTTTATGACCATTTCTCTGAATTCTTTCTCTGATAGGTTGTTTGCCTCTAAATCGTTTACTTCCTTTTCTGGTGATGCCTGCTTCTCTTTCCTGTGGGGGCTGTTTCTTTGTCTCCTCATGGTCTCTCTTCTCAGGATGTCTGGTTATATAGATTTCTCTCTCTGGTGTTGATTTAAAGGTACAAAATACAACACAACCAGGCACAACAGACAAGGCACTGAACAGAATTGTATTCACGATATTAATAACTTCCAATAAAGGTAACCACCAGAGAAAGACAAATTAGGGAATAGGAGTGGAAGAGGGAGAGCAAAAAGAAAGAACAACAACAAAAAAAACAAAGAGTGTGAATCTGAACTTGGGAAAAGAGCAGAAAGAAAGAAAAAAAAAGAAAAGAAAAAAAAAGTAAGAGAGACAAGAACGATACTAAGAGAGAAAAGGGGAACAAACTATATATATGGGGAGTAAACTCCACTAGAACAACCACTATTCCCAGCAAATTCCAGCAACACGAGCCTGGAGATTAATACAAACTGCAACACCAGCTAATATCAAGTGAGGCAAGGGAAAACAAAAGTAAAAAACAAACAAAAACAAAGCAAACAAAAGAACCAACCAAACCAACAAAAAGAATAATCAAAACAATCTCATAAAAAAGCATAAAAATTCAGTCTAATCAACATTCAAGCAAACAACAACAAAAGGCCAGAGAGAAAAATAATTTTTTTAAGGTAGCGTAGAGAGAGGTTTGTATGGATTTGGAGCAGGGGGTTGGGAATTAGATATATAAGTAGGGTGAAGTTTTAGCGGAGAGTAAACTGAAAAAGTAGGGAAAATCTAAAGCCAGAAAGGGTTAAGATAAACTGGAGACCAAAAGGGGAAAGGTTAGAAGGAGAGTGATGGCATAATGTTAGCTTTGAGATAGGGTAAAACAATTGTAAGGGAAAGATGCAAATCGAATGTAGGACACTAATCCAAAAATAAAAGAAAGAGAAAATCAACTGACATTAAAAAAAAAAAAGTAAAATAATAGTAATAATAATTATGATTGAAAATAAAAATGTAATAATTAAAAAGGTGAAAATCGAATGAGGAAAAAGAAAAAAATTTAGTTTCTTAAGTAAAAGTTGCAAAAAATGAAAAAAAAAAATAAAATAAATGAGAATAAAAAATTTAAAAAATTGAAAAAAGAATTGAAAATTAAAAAATAGGAAGACTAAAATGTGCAGTAGCAGCTGTCATTCACTTCCTCTATTATTCTGTTTGGTACGCCTGTTTCCCAGTCTGGGCGGTATTTCAGTTCAGCTTCATTCCAGGGCTCCTCAGTGTTGGAAGCCAGTCCTGCTTTTTAAGCTGGCCGTGTCTTAATTTCTCGTATTTATTTTTGATTACACAAGAGACAATTAGCGTTTCAGCCCCTGGGTGGCAGTGTTTCTGAATTGACTTCCGGGCCTCTCTAGCTTTTTTTTTTTTTCCCCTCTATGGCACTCACTACCGGTTTGTGGAGGTGTGCTCCTCAGAGCTTGTGGAGGTGTGCACCTCAGAGCTGCCTCTCTGATGGATACACCAAGCTCTGTTCCCCAGGTTCCGGAAAAACAACTTCCCCCTGCAGTCTTTCAGGGATTTCCACCTGGGTTTACCTCTGTATTGGGCTTAGCAATCAGAGTCGGAAAGAGCCCAAGTGTGTGGACCGTGGGTCTGTGCGCCAGACTAAGGATCCTGCACTCCTTTGAAAATTCTTAGTCTGACCCTCCTCATCAGATTAAAATGAGTTGCTTTTAAGAGGTCACTTCTGTTAGCAGCTCAGAAGGATCACGGCAGTTCCAACTGCCGCCGATTTTTCTAGGCACTGACCTCCCAGTTCCTGCAGGTCTTGCGGCTGCCGTGCTTCCCTCACCCAGCGCTTCCCTCACCCACCGCGGGGATTAGAAACCGCACCTTATTTCAGGCGAAATCTGACCTTTCCGTGATGCAGTGAAGAGTTCCCTTGAATCTGAATGTTTGCGCCTATAGGGGACCGGTGTTCTGGTGATCGCAGCAGTTCAGTGTTTGCAGTTGTCGCGGAAAGTCAGGTTTCCAATAAAATCCTCCTTTGCTTGCAAGATGGCGAGGCGCCTGGTGGAGGGGACCCAGCCCCTGTGGGTGCTTCACGGTCAGGGGAACACTGCCCAGCACTCCCTCGCCTTCTCCTGGAGTTTAGCTGTCCCTTGGCTTGCCCACATACACTCCCCCTGCGAGCCTCTGCCTCTCCCACACTCTGCCCCAGGAACAGACTCCAAACCCGACTCTATTCCGTCGCCATTTTTTTCCACCTCATATGGATTTCTTTACTGGAGCTTTTTCTTTGGCTTCCTAATCATCAAAATAATAATAATCATCATCATCATCATCATCATCATCGTCGTCGTCGTCATCCTCCTTTTTCATTGTCCTCATCATCTTCATCAGCATCAAGTTTTACTCTTTTCTGTGGTACCTTGCTACCACCTCCAGGGGTAGAACCCTTTCCAGACATACTTAGGAGTTTCACATCCTTCTCTTCATCTTCTGATTCTACATCTCCCTCCACAGCTACTAAGTGGTGTTTACTAATATGCACAGGCCCTGAACCACAATTCAACCATAAGAGCACAGGTGGTGTTATTTCAAAGCCACCAAGGGACACCATTGGCTATACAGACATTTTCAAAGTTGCCAGTGTTACTTTAATTGGACTGCCTTCATAATTCATTGCCTCTGCTTCAACAATGTGCAGTTCATCCTTTGCTCCAGCCCCTAAACTGACTGTTCGTAAAGATAATTGGTGCTCATTTTCATTATTATCCACCTTGAAGTTATAATCTTTGTTGACCTTTAGTTCACAACCAAAAAGATAGTTCTGGGGCCTCAGAGGGCTCGTGTCCATGTCCATAGAATCTTCCATGGGGTGGTAGCATGCACTTAAATGAGAGAGAAGGCAGACAGAGATAAATGGTATCTGTGGTGCAGAACAGACGAGCAGGATGGAATCGCACCAGGGCCCTGTGTCTTTATGTTAAAACTAGAGGCCCAGTAAACAAATTTGTGCCAACCTCCTGCCATCTCCTCCTCCTGACAGGCCCAGCCCCGATCAGCCTTGATTGGACCCGTGCATGAATTCGCGGGCCCACCCTGCGCTATGTCTCAAAAATACCTTCTCCCCCTGCAGGCCGATCAGGGCTGGGCTGGCTGGGGGAAGGGGCTGCCGGGATTGGCTGGTGGCCCCGCCCCGATTGGGGTTTGGGACCGATTGGGGGCAAGACTGGCCATGGGGAGGGGCTGTGGGCGGTGGGCCAGCCGGCCACAACCTCAATGGGGTAGGGGGTGCTGATTGGGGGCCAGCGGCCTGGGGGAGAGGCAATGGGTGGTTGGCTGGCTGGCTCTCCTCCTGATTGGAGTGGAGGGGGCTGATCTGGGGTGGGGCCAGGTGGGGGGAAAGGCTGAAGGAGATTGGTTGGCTAGCCCCACCCCCTAGTGGGGTGGGGAAGCAATAAGGGGTGGGGTCAGCCTAGGGGAGGGGCTGCAGGAGGTTGGCTAGCCAGCCCTGCCCCCATTGGGGTGGGAGTGCAATCAGGAGTGGGGTGGCCAGGGGGAGGGGGAGTTTGGCTGCCCTGCTCTTTTTTTTGTGTGGGGGCAACTTAATGACTTTTATTTGTGGTGCCTGCGCTATGTCTCAAAAAATACCTTCTCCCCCTGCCCAAGACAGTGTCTGGGAGGGGGCAGCAAAAAACAGAAGTCATCCTTCCCTATTGCACATGGACCCTATATACAGGCCCACCTGGCCCAGGTCAGCAGGATGCTTGGCAGATTCTCAGATCCCTGCTCAGGGGTAGGAGGGGTGACTGGTGGCAGCACATGTGAGAGGGGACCTCCGGGTGGCCACTCTGGTCCTGGCTACTGGTCCTGGCACTTCTTGGTTCTTGGTTTCTTCCTAGTCCTGCCTGCAGCCCTGGTCCCCCTACCTGGCTCAGCCTCCCATCTCCATCCTGGCCTCAGATGGCCCCCTTGGCTCCTGGGGGAGTCTGTCCTCCTTTCCCAGCCTGGAGGTCCAGAGGGGAGGTTATGGCTTCTCAGAGACTCCCCAGCAGTCCTGTCACTCGTGTTCACACAGGGGAAGGGGTGCATGTGGCAGAAGCAGCTGTATAAATGCGGGTGCAGGGGCAAGTCCTCTGGAGTCACTAGGACAGTTTGCTGATGACGCGGATCAGGGCCGTGTTCTCATCCTTGAGGCACTGGTTGTCAGCCCGGAGGTTGGACAGGCCCTTTGGCTCCTCTTCCAGCTCAGTTATCTTGCACTCCAGGGCCCTGTGCTCAAATCTCTCCAGCTCTAAAAGGGCCAGCCTCTCTGCAAAGAGCTCCTGCCTCTGCATGGCATGCTCCAGCTCCACCTTGAGCTGCATCAGCCACAGTGTGGTCTCAGTCAGGGCCTCATGAGGTCTCTCTCATTCTCAATGCACAGCTCTGTGTAGAGCTTCCTGAAGTCTCCCCCGAGCTGTTCTTATTCGGGCAGGGGTTCTGGGTTGAGGGCCCACTGCCTCCAGGAGGAAGTGCTGGATTCTAGGCTGATGTCTGCTGGCTTCACCTCCTCCCCCTCTGCAGGCCCTCTCCTCTCCTTGCCAACTCTGAGGTGCTCCCTGGAGGCCTGTGGTCCCTGTTCCTGCCCATCAGGCGCCTCTACTCTCTGGGCAGGGCCATCAGAATTCTCAACCCCAGGGACTTGGGGCTGCCAGGAAAAGTCCAGGCTCTGTGTGGCCCCACTCTTGATTGGGATGGGAGAGTCCTATCAGGGACAGGTCAGTAGTGGGGAGGGGCTGCGAGGTGCTCAATGCACTGCATAGTGACTGGTCATTTGGTAGTCCTGGTCGTCACGGACACTGGCTTTTTATATATATAGACTAGTGGCCCGGTGCACAAAATTTGTGCACGGGGGTGGGTGTCTCTCAGCCCGGCCTGCAACCTCTCCAATCTGGGACCCCTCAGGGTATGTACAACTGCTGGGACCACTGGCTCCTAACTGCTCACCTGCCTAACCGCTTCTGCCTGCCAGCCTGATTGCCCCCAACTGCCCTCCCCTGCCAGCCCGATCACCCCCAATTGTCCTCCCCTGATGGCCCGATTGCCCCCAACTGCCCTCCCCTGCTGACCTGATTGCACCCAACTTCCTTCCCCTGCCAGCCTGATTGCCCCCAACTGCCCTCCCCTGCTGGCCTGATCACCCACAACTGCCCTCCCCTACTGGAACCCGCCTCCTCCGCTGGGACCTGCCTCCTCCGTGCAAGGTGGCGGAGATGCCGGAACTGGCCTCTTCCACACACTGTGTGGAGCCGCGGGACTCCCAGGCCTCACCACACAGAGCGGCCACCAGGCCCCGCCTTCGCCGTGTGCATGGCCATCTTGGGCAGCCATCTTTGTGACGGCCATCTTGTGGTGGCCATCTTGTGATGACATTGCGTACGAGGGCTGCCTAGGCTTTTATTAGTATACATAAGCATGCTTGCATATAAGCCTAACCAATGGACACAGACACCAGAGGGGTGAGGGCATTACATGGGGGGTGGGCAGGCAATGGGGGGATAAGGAAACATATGTAATACCTTAATCACTAAAGAAAAAAAATAATAAAAGACCTAAAAAAAAGAAGGTGAAAAATGACATACATAAAGCTAAAATTTGTAATAGGTTAAAAGAACAAAAATATGGGTACTAACATATTTCTTCAAGTAAAATTAATAATAATGATAAAGAAGACTAACAATTTGGAATTGAATTTCTATTCCATCCTAAAACTGCAATGGAGGAATTGCAAAGGAGAATAATCTCACACTATATCTAAGAATTATTGTTTTTATAAGAGGAACTATATGCTACCTATGCTATAAATGGAACCTGTGTAAGTGGGCCACTCTACCGAAAGCACATTCATCTTATACCCATAAATTGCCCAGGATAAAATTTTAATTTAGTCAGCCCCTACAGTCATTTTTCAAAAAGTGCAAACAATGGGACTTTTATTTAAGAATGTCAGGTTGATTCAGGATCCTTGCAGAATTTCAAACTGGTCAATACCCAAGAGAGTTCCAGTTACCTACCAGTTATTTGAGACCTCCTCTCAAGCCTCCATTCCCTGCCTTAGAAATGACCTCTTCTACTTTGATGAGACTGAGTCCCTTACATATCCTCTTCTCCCCACTTCAACTCATCTCTGTCTCTGTTCATATTTATCATTCTTTTCTCCAGTCTCAAAGGAAGGACAAGACCCTTCCTCATTGCTAAAAGTAGCCATTCCACCTCTGCCTTAGTTTCCAAATGTCTACTGAACAGTTCAACTTGATCTATTGCCATGTACATTTTACTTTCATTAATGAGACCCCTAAAGTATCCAGTCTAGGATACTGGAAGATTCTTTGTGCTACTGATGGCAAAGACAGGATAAGGGAGATGGCAGAGGGGCTGGTTTGGGGGCAATGAAGAATTCCATTTGGGATATGATCCATTTGGAAGGATCAGAATGACAAACCAGTGCAAACTGAAGGTCCATGGACTGTGGTATATCTTCTTTTAACCTATTATTGTTATTATATTTTATTTTAAAATCATTTATTGCTCTGGCCAGTTTGGCTCAATGGATAGAGTGTCGGCCTGCGGACTGAAAGGTCCAGGGTTCGATTCCAGTTGGGGGCACATGCCCAGGTTGCAGGCTTGATCCCCAGGAGGGGGCATGCAGGAGGCAGCCAATCAGTGATTCTCTCTTATCATTAATGTTTCTATCTCTCTCTCCCCATCTCCCTTCCTTCTGAAATCAATAAAAATATATTTTAATAAATCATTTATTCATCTAGTATGTGAAAAGTAATACAATGGGTGCTGTGGGAGAGGGTGAACACTGAGATGAGTGAGTCATAGTGCTTGCCTTCAAGAAACAACAATGCCAAACTTATTTTATTATAGGTAATTTACAAGACAGTGGAGAAAAGTGAAGATGGAGTCAGTGGGAACAAATAGAATGCTCAGCATGGCTAAATAAGTGATTGTAAGCTTTCCAACTTGAAAGTTTCAGGCAGCATCTGTGTGATCTATACTCAAGAGTCCTTCAGGACAGTTGGAATACGAAAGTAGTTCTTTTGTGTATTACTTAATCACTCTCTCTTCAGTATTTTAAAATTTCTCCCCCCCACCCCAAGACACTGTGGAGGTACATACAAAGACTTAAACCATGGCACTACTCAGCCATAAAAAAGAAGGAAAACATACCCTTTTTGATAGCATGGATGGACCTGGAGAACATTATGCCCAGTGAAATAAGCCAGTCAGAGAAAGACAAGTACCATATGATCTCACTTATATGTGGAACCTAATGAACAAAATGAACTAACAATCGAAATAGAGACAGACTAATAGATAAAGAGAAGGCAGAAAGCTGTCCAGAGGAGTTACCTGGGTGGGGACTGTTGGAGGGCATTGATCAAAAAATAAAAGAAAGAGAAATAACTCATGGACACGAACAAAGTGTGGTGATTGTAGGGGAGAGGAGGTGGGGTAGTGGAGGAGGGTATAGGGGATATAAATGTTGATGAAGGGAGACTTGACTTGGGGTAGTGAATACACAATAGAGTGTAGAGATGATGTTCTGTAGAATTGTGCACCTGGAACCTGTAGAATTTTGTTAACCAGTGTCACCCCAATAAATTAAATGAAAAGGAAATAAATAAATCATGGCACCTTACCTAAAAGAGTTTACATTTTAGTTGAAGAGATAATACACATCTATGGAATTAGAGAAAATTTATAATTTAAAGAGTATTCCAGAAGTAAGTATTACTTCTCAGGCACAAGAAGAAAGACACCAAGATGATGAAAACATATTCTTGCAACTACTATGGTTAAGCCATGTTGATAGTGTTTTTGATCTTGGAATATACCAAGCATCTGATAAGATTTTGAAAGCAATGATAAAAGCTTTTAGTAAAAACTGTTCTTGGAAGATTAATCAGAAAGATTTTGTAGTAAAGGCTGACGAGAGACAGTAAATAAGGACTAATAAAGCATTGGAGTTGGACAAGTGAGAGTAAATAAGAGTCATATTTGCCATAGTGCATTACTATGTACTTTGATGTCAGATATACATTGGCTGTAACACCAACTCTGCTGTTTATGAACAGTGTGATCTTGGACAGTTCACTTGTCCTGTTTGAATCTTAGTCCCCATATTAGGGTTATCTAGAGAAAGAGAACATATATATGGATATTTATTATAGGAATTGGGTCATGTGATATGGAGGCCAAAAAGTCCCACTATCTGCTGTCTGTAAACTGGAGATCCAGGAAAGCCAGTAGTATAATGCAATCACAGTCTGTAGGCTTGGGAACCAGAAAAGCTGATGGTGTAAGTTCAAGTCAAAGTCCAAAGGTCTGAGAACCAGGAGTGCAGATGTGCAAGGGCAGAAGACAATAGATGTTTTAGCTCAGTCAGAGAGAGCAAATTGCTCTTCCTCTGCCTTTTTGTTCTATTTAGGCCCTCCATAGACTGGATAATGCCCATCAACATTGCTAGGGTGATCTTCTTCACTTAGTCTACTGATTCAAATGCTAATCTCTTCCAAAAGCATTCTCACAGATATGCCCAGAAATAATGTTTTATCAGCTCTCTGGGCATCCCTTAGGCCAGTGAGTTGATACACAGAATTAGCCATCACAGTCCATTTAGATGTTGGAGATCAAGAAGAGGAAACAGATAGGAGAGAGAGTCCAAAGGTAGAATGGAGAAGACTTGACAAGTAATTAGAGGTGGAGTGCATGGGGAAGGGAGGAATAAAAGATGCCAAGTCTTTGGGCATAGATGACTGTCATTCACAGAACCAAGGAGAACAAATGAGAAACATGTGATGATGGCAAGCAGAAAGCTAGATATTAGAACTGTAACTCAGTAAGAGGTTGGGAATACATTTTGGGAATCATATACTGTCAAGATATCAGGAAGTTGTGGTCTTCCTTTTCTCCTTAGTTTTCTGAGAACATTCAATAATGTAGGCAGAAATTAGAAAATCTCAGATCCCAGATGGCTGCTGATGGGACAGCAGGCTGCAAGATAGTGTGTGAATGAGAGAAGAAAAGGAGAGTGCATGGATGTGTGGGGAGTGTATGTATTTGTGAGTGAGGGACAGCTATATTCCAAGGAATTGTTGGGGACTGCCGGATGGGGCTCCCCTGGTTAGGCAGCCTCTACTGCTGTTGAAATCTCTCCCAGAGTGGCCAGCTCTGCTGCAGAGACTGTGCCATCTTGAAGGGGAGAGTAGCGGTGATCTGAACCCCAGCCTTACTTTCAACCAGGGAGACCTCAGATACCTCCTGGGACCCTACAATCACAACCCCCAGGGACAAGCTGCCTCAGCTACAAACCCAGGAACACTAAAACTCCAGCCTCTCTGACTGCGGGTGCCTAGAAGTCTGTCCAGGATGAGACAAAGCGGCATGAATATGCGGACAAGCCCTGCGCCTTCTCACAGAGCAGATAGAAGGAACTGCTGAATTGAATACATCCACCAGGAATTGGTGAATTAAACACAGCTGGTGAGGCAATTCATGGATGGAAAGGTCAGATATCGCATAGGGAAAGGTGAGATTTAGGATCCAGGCTGGAGGGAGAATTGCGTGCAAAACATGCACAGTGGGAAATAGAGTCTCAGAGGAGGACTGCACCCCAAAAATCCACGGCTGTTGGGGTCAGTGTAGCCCTAGAATGTGGAAGGGGGTCCACAGGACTGCTGGCAGAAGGGGACTATAGAAATTAACCCTGGCAGGGCTGGGCCCAGAAAGGCAGCCTGAAGTTCTACCAGTATACCGGCTGCAGAGTGCCAGGGGAAAAAGACGTGAGTCTGTGCAGTCCTGTGGCTTTTTTTCCTTCTTTTTCTTTTTTAAATCCTTGCTTTTGATTGCTAAGGCCAGTACGTAGGATCTTCCAATTAAAAAACACTCACTGAGACTGCAGGGGAAAGCTGTTTTTGTGGAACCTGGGGGTCAGAGTGGGGAGAGATGAGTAGAAAACCAGCTCTAGGGAAGTCTATCCCCTCAACCCAGTATTGAGTGCTGCAGGGAAAGCAATTTAAACACTGGGTAGGGGAGAGGCCTTATAGCACCAGATATTAACACAGAAACACTGCCACCGAGGGGTTGTATCAGAAATTGACTCTTGTCTAAATACAACTAAAGGCAGGCTGAGAAACAAAGAGATCCTGACTGCTTGAAAACAGGGTTGTGGCATATGACACAGAGGAGCAGTGGAGCACAGGGAACTTCAATACTGTGCTGTCTACCTGACAGGAAACAGACCTGCCAAGCAGAACAGTAGAGGAAGTGAATGACCTTCACTACTTCACATTTTTATTTTTTATCTTTTATTTGAGAAACTAAATTTTTTTCTCACTTGATTTTACCTTTTTATTATATTTTTATTTTTAATTATTATTATTACTACTATTATTTTATCTTTTTTAAAAGATTTATTTTATTTTTCTTTATTTTATTTTATTTTGGGATTATTGTACTACATTCTATTTTTATTTTTCTTTTAGCATTATTTTACTCCATCTCAATTTTTCCTTTATGCCAACACTCTCTTCTTCACTTTCCGCTTTTGTCCTGTTTCTCTTACCCTGTTCCTGCTTTAGTTTTTCTCTATCCTTTCTCTTTACTCCCTGTTAAAAATTGATCTTATTCATATATCTAATTTCTGCTACCCTGCTCCAAGTCCATACACATTTTTCTCTTCTCTTTCTTCACTATTCAAATTTTCTTTTTCTTCCCCTTTTTTGCCCTTTTCTTTCTATCTGTCTTGGTATTGTTTGTTTAATTGTTGATTAGTTTTGTTTTACTGCTTTTTTTTTTTAACTTCTGTTTTTCCTCTCCTCACTGGTTCTCTTCTTCTACTAATAGCTTAACTAATTCCAATCACAAACTCAGGCCTATCTGCTCTCTATTTTCCATTTCCAACAGTAAACAAATACATAGATAAATATAGTAAAAAAGGGGAAAAGTTTGATATATAAATTTTCTTGTGTAAATATACTTTGATATATATATATATTTGTATTTAGTTTTTACTTTTCTTCTTATACAGTCATTCTCTTTCTACCTTCTCTATACTGAATTGTGGCTATTTCCCGATTCATTCAATTCCTTAAACTTACCTTCTGGAAATAAGCTCTGCTTCCTCAGATTCATCTGGGTGTTTGTTGTTTGAGGGTTTGTAGTTTACATGTTTTGGAATAGTTGTTGTTTGTAGTTTGCATTCATCTCTGGGTGTTTGTTGTTTGCATTTTTTAGGACTAGTTGTTGTTTTATTGGAGTTTTCTCCCCATGTACACACATTCCCCACTTCTTTTTTCTTCTCTTTCTTTTCTCTCTTACATGTTTCCTTTTCTCAATATCATTTTTGCACTCTTTCTATCCCCTAACTCGCTTTTCTCTGGTGGTCACCTTTATTTGGGGTTATTAGTATTGTCAATACAATTGTGTTTGGTGCCCTGTGCATTGTATCTTGTTGTGTTGTATTTTGTGCCTTTAAGTCAACACAGGACAGAGAGAGCTACATAACCAGACATCCAGAGAGGAGCCATCATGGGGAGACAAAGAAACAGCTGGCATACGAAAGAAAAGGAATCACAAGAAAAGGAAATAAACAAAATGTAAGCAAGAAATATGTCAGAAAAAGAATTCAGAGCAATGGTCATAAGGTTGCTGAAAAGGATGAAAGACAAATTCAGAAACATGTGTAAGAACCAAGAGGAAATGAAGAAGAACCAAGAAGAAATTAAAAATGACATTGCTGCAATAAAGAACTCAATAGAAAGCATCAACAGTAGATTGGAAGAAGCGGAGGACCACATCAGTGAGCTAGAAGACAAGGTAGGAAAAAATACACAAGCAGAGTAGCATCTAGAAAAAAAAAACTTAAAACACAGGAGGAGAGCCTTAGGGAACTTTGGGACAACACAAAATGAAACAACATCTGCATAATAGGGGTGCCAGGAGGAAAGGAAACTGAGCAAGGAATAGAAAACCTGTTTGAAGAAATAATGACAGAAAATTTCCCTGACATAAGGATGAAAAAACTCACACAAGTCCAAGATGGTCACAGAGTCCCAAACAAGATGAACCCCAAAGGACTGACACCAAGTCATATTATAATTAAATTGGCAAACACCAACAACAAAGTAAGAATCTTAAAGGCTGCCAGAGAGTTACAGAAAGATACCCACAAAGGATCCACCATCAGGCTAGCGACTTATTTCTCAACAGAAATACATCAAGTCAGAAATACATCAGGTCAGAAGGGAATGAAATATTCAAAGTCATGCAAAGCAAGAGTCTGAATCCAAGAATACTGTACCCAGCAAGGGTATCAATCAAAATTGAGGATGAAATAAGGAACTTCACAGACAAAAAAGGACTAAGGGAGTTTATCACCACCAAACCAGCAATGTAAGAAATGATAAAGGGTCTGCTGTAAAAAGAACAAATAGGAAGGGAAGAAGGAACACAGGCATAAAGAATAAAAATGGTGACAAACCTATCAATGATAACTTTAAATGTAAATGGATTAAATGCCCCAATCAAAAGACATAGGGTAGCTGAGTGGATAAGAAAACATGACCCATATATCTGCTGACTACAGGAAACCCAGAACAAGGGACTCACACAGACTAACGGTGAAGAGATAGAAAATGGTTTTTAGGCGAATGGAAATGAAAAAAAGCTGGGGTAGCAATACTTATATCTGCCAAATTAGACCTCAAAGTGAAGGACATAATAAGAGATAAGGAAGGCCACTTCATAATACTAAAGGGAGAAAGCCAACAAGAAGATATATCTTTGGTAAACATATATGCACCCAATACAGGAGCACTCAAATACATAAAAAAAAAAATTCTGGAGTATATCAAGGGAGAGATTGACAGTAATACATTCATAGTAGAGGAATTTACTACCCCAATAACACCACTGGACAAATCCTCTAAACAAAAAATCAGCAAAATAACATCAATGCTAAATGAGTCACTAGACCAGATGGAATTAATTGACATCTTCAGAACATTGCACCCCAAAGCCACAGAACATACATTCTTCCCAAGTGCACATGGGTCATTTTCAAAGATGGACCACATATTCAGACACAGGCAAAGTCTCTTAAAATTCAAGAAGATAGAAATAATCATATCAAGCATCTTCTCAGATCATAATCGCATAAATGTAGAATTCAACCACAATAAAAAAAATCTAAAAAAAAAATTAAAAACCTGGAGACTACACAGCATGCTATTAAACAATGATTGGGTTACCAAAGAGATCAAAGAAAAAATAAAAAGCATCATGGCAACAAATGACAATGAAAACACAACAATCCAAAATGGGACACAGTGAAAGCAGTCTTGACAGGGAAGTTCATATCTCTACAGGCCTACCTCAAAAAGCAAGAAACAATTGTAATAAGATATCTAACCATACAACCCCAAAAGTTAGAAAGAGAACAACAAGAAAAGCCCAGCTTAAGTAGAAGGAAGGAAATAATAAAGATGAGAGTGGAGATAAACGACAGAGAGACCAAAACAAACAAACAAACAAAAAAAAAAACCAAAAAAAAAAAACCCCAAAACAATACAAAAGATCAATAAAACCAAGAGCTGGTTCTTTGAAAGGATAAATAAGACTGATGAACCTCTAGCCAGGCACACCAAGAAACAAAGAGAGAGGACCCAAATAAACAAAATCAGAAATGAAAGAGGTGAAGTAACAACAGACCCCACAGAAATACAAATGATTATGAAAAAATACGATAAAAATTCCATTCCCACAATATGGACAACCTGGATGAAATGGACTATTCTTAGAAAAATACAAGCTCCCAAAACTCAATCAAGAAGAATAAAAAACCTGAATAGGCTTATAACTACCAAAGAATTTGAAGCAGCGATCAAAAATCTTCCAGCACACAAAAGCCCTGGTCCAGATGGATTTACAGGTGAGTTCTACCAAACATTTAAAGAAGAACTAAAACATATCCTTCTCAGACTATTCAAAAAAATTCAAGAGGAAGGCACACTTAAAAGCTATTTCTATGAAGCCAGCATTATCCTAATCCCAAAACCAGATAAAGACACCACAAAAAAAGAGAACTACAGGCAAATATCCTTGATGAACATAGATGCTAAATGCCTCAATAAAATTCTAGCAAATCAGATTCAGCATTACATTTGAAAGATCATACACCCTGACCAAGTGGGATTTATTCCAGGGATGCAAGGATGGTACAATATCTGCAAATCAATAAATGTGATACATCACATAAACAAACTGAGAAACAAAAATCACATAATCATATCAATTGATGCAGAAAAAGCATTTGACAAAATCCAACATGCTTTCTTGATAAAAACTCTCAGCAAAGTGCGAATAAAGGGATCCTACCTCAACGTAATAAAAGCCTTATATGACAAACCTACAGCCAACATCATACTCAATGGGCAAAAATTGAACTCATTTCCCCTAAGAACAGGACAAAGACAGGGATGCCCACTTTCACCACTCCTGTTCGATATAGTATTGGAAGTGCTAGCCATAGCAATCAGAGAAGAAGAAATAAAAGGCATCCAAATTGGAAAAGAAGAAGTAAAAATGTCCTTATTCACAGATGACATGATACTATACACAGAAAACCCCAAAGACTCCATAAAAAACCTACTAGACTTAATAAATGAATTTGGCAATGTAGCAGGATAAAAAGTTAAAACCCAGAAATCTATGGCCTTTTTATACACCAATAATGAACTCATAGAAAGAGAAACTAAAAAAACGATCACATTTACCATTGCACCAAAAATATTAAAATACCTAGGAATAAACCTAACTAAGGACATAAAAGACCTGTACTCAGAAAACTTCAGGACATTGAAAAAAGAGATAGAAGAAGACATAAACAAATGAAAGAACATACCATGTTCATGGATTGGTAGAATCACATCATTAAAATGTCCATACTCCCCAAAGCAATCTACAGTTTCAATGCAATCCCCATTAAAATACAGGTGGCATATTTCAAAGATCTAGAACAAACTCTCCAAAAATTCATCTGGAATAAAAAAGACCCCAAATAGCCACAGCAATCCTGAGAAAGAAGAAGAAAGTTGGAGGGATCACATTACCAGATGCCAAGCTATATTACCAAGCCACAGTTCTCAAAAGTGCCTGGTACTGGCACAAGAACAGACATATATACCAATGGAACAGAAGAGAGGACCCAGAAATGGACCCAAGCCATTATACTCAATTAATATTTGACAAAGGAGGCAAGAGCATACAATGGAGTAAAAACAGTCTCTTTAATAAATGGTGCTGGGAAATTTGGTCAGATACATGCAAAAAAAAAAATGAAACTAGATCACCAACTTACACCATACACAAAAACAAACTCAAAATGGCTAAAGGACTTAAATGTAAGTTGGGAAAACATAAAAATCCTACAAGACTCCATAGACAGCAAAATAGCAGACATATGTCAGCAATACCTTTACAGACACAGCTCTTAGGGCAATGGAGACTAAGGAGAAAATAAACAAATGGACTACATGAAAATAAAAAGCTTCTGCACAGCAATAGGAATCATCAACAAAACAACAAGAAAGCCCACTGCATGGGAGAACATATTTGCCAATGATATTTCCGATAAGATTTTAATCTCCAAAATTTACAGAGAACTCATATAACTTAACAAAAGGAAGATAAATAATCCAATCAAAAAATGGTCAAAGGATCTAAATAGACACTTTTTGGAGGCCCAGAGACATATGAAAACATGCTCAAAGTCACTAATCACCTGAGAGATGCAAATCAAAACAACAATGAGATACCTTCTCACACCTGTCAGAATGGCTTTCATCAACAAATCAACAAATGACAAGTGCCTGGGGAGGATGTGGAGAAAAAGGTACCCTCCTTCACTGCTGGTGGGAATGCAGACTGGTACAACCACTATGGAAGACAGTATGGAGTTTCCTCAAAAAGTTAAAAATGGAACTCCCCTTTGTCCCAGTAATCCCACTTCTAGGACTATATCTCAAGAAACCAGAAACACCAATTAGCGAGGATATATGTACCCCTATGTTCATAGCAGCACAATTTACAATAGGTAAGATTTGGAAACAGCCTAATTGCCCATCAGCATATGAGTGGATTAAAAAACTGTGGTACATCTATATATTGGAATACTATGCCAGTGTGAAAAAGAAGGATCTTTTACCATTTGCATCAACATGGATGGAACTGGGAAGCATTATGCTAAGTGAAATATGCCAGTCAGAGAAAGATAAATATGACATGATCTCACTCATATGTGGGATATAATGATCAACATAATTTGATGAACAAAAATAAATTGATCTGGAGACAAATGGTAGGGGAAGAGGGGTTAGAGAGCAACCAAATGACTTGTATGCCTGCATATTAGCATAACCAATGGACACAGACACTGGGGTGGTGAGGGCTTGCCTGGGATGGGAATGGTTGCGGGGTGGGTTAATTGGGGAAAAATTAGACATATGTAAAACTTTAGACAATAAAAATCGTCAATGAAAAACTGAAAAAAAAATTAGAAAATCTATAACTGAGGGTATATGGGATAATTTCAGAATTAGCTCAGAGGACAGAACAGAATAGTGATTTACTTATCCTGCACCCTGAAAACCCTAATTGCACTCATCCCATTGAAAATAAATAGTGCACTAGAATATACACAGCTGGAAGGTGGTGTGAGGTGTGATGGAATGTCAGCCTTATCTGGTTCCTAAGATTGGCTGTCACTGTTTTTAAATTCTGAGAGTCCAGACTCTATCTGGTTCATCACTCCATATTCATCCCCTTGTGCAAATGGGCTACATAGCAAGGGCTCAATAAATATCTGTGAATGTATGACCCATTAGTTCTGATGGTTATCTTGGAAATGTCTGCTTGTCTTCTTCCCATGTTCAAAAAAATTTTCTCATCTGGTCTCTGCAGAGTAAAAAAGGCCTGGTTTCTGGTCCTGGTTCAGTCACTTACAGCTATCTGACTTGATGGAACATGTTTTTAGTTCATTTTCTTCCTCCTGAAACAAACATTACACAATTCTAAACTAATGAAAATGTGGGCTCAAAGGCACTGTGATTTTGGTAAAATCCATGGTTAGCATTGATGCCCTTGACAGGATGCTGCTTCTATTTTAGTATCCCCATAATTCAATTGATAGAGAAGAGAGAACACTGGAAATTTCACAACAAATAGGAATATAAATTGCTCTTAGTCCTTTATACATTTTTGAGAGGATGTGGCAAGTAAAGGAAACCTGGAAGTCATTCAGTCACCAAAATGAGGTCCTTTGGACTCTTTACAGTAAGTGAACACTGATATTTTGGTTCTAGTACAAATGGACCTCAGATGTTGCTTTGGAACTCTGGCAAGTAGTTTTTAGTCAGTCAAGAATCAGCCATCCTAGAAAGCTTCCAGGAGGACAAATCTGCCTGTTCTCAGGTATGTCCCCAATACCTAGCACTATGCCCGGAACACAGTAGATACTCAATATTTTAGTTGTGTGAAAGAAACAGGAGTAGGGGTGCTCCTCAATATTTTCTATTGAACTTAGTTTCTTGTCCTGGTTCTGCTACTTTAACACTTGTGTGACCCTGGGAAAATACTTTCTGCTCTCAGGACATCAGTTAACCCATTAAGAAAATGATTTTTTAAAATATGTTTGTAGAGAGAGGTGAAGGGAAATGGATAGAGAGATAGGAACATCGACGAGAGAGAAACACCATCTATCAGCTACCTCCTGTACGTCCCTACTGGGCCATGTGTCCTGACCTGAAATTGAACAGTGACCTCCTGGTTCATAGGTAGACAGACGCTCAACCACTGAGCCATGCCAACTGGATAAGAAAATGATTTTTAATTTTCTTTGTGTTCTCAGGAACTGCAGTTTGTATTGATAACTGTGGTTCTTCACAATTAATCTGTGGAAAGACTTCCTGATTCAAATGAACTCACATTTAATAAAAGAAGGCAGAGAAGCAGATTACCACAGGTTGATGGTACGTAGTGAGGCCCTGGCTTCAGGTCTGTGCCTAATATATTTTTGACCAGAATGTTGGATGCTTGTGGTACCCTATTAAATTACTATCTCTTTCTGCTCACTCTTATTACCACACAAAATCTCCAACTAAAAAACCAGACAGTAATTTATTCATGAGGCCATGGCATCAAGACATGCCACTGATGAAGTGATCTATCCTTGGCATAAAGTTTTTTTCCAAGTGTTAATTAGATAGAGGCTCTTAATATTAGACTCATTCAGTGTCAGCCTTGGGGGGCTACTAACTCATGTTACAAATTCTCTTGCTGCTTTTAATCAAGAACTAAGCTACACAGACTGTTTTAGTTGCTACTTTAGTGGAGAAAGAACAGTGCAAATGTTGGTTCTTTAATATGACCTTCAGCTGCACAGTGAATCATTGGATCTTTTACCCCAATGGTGCAAAGCAGGCATCTCAAAACAATTTATTAGAATGGCTTGTGTATTTTGAAGCCTTATCTAATTGGTGTTCAAACTTGTTGCTGCATCTTTACCTTTTCCCTTATCTCTATGGACTCCCAGCAGAGAAGAGAGAGCATCCATAAATCAATCTTCCCTCACATATTTACATGCACGTGTTCACATGAAGACACACAACTCTCCCATACCATGCCATCCCAATCCCTACATACATTGAGGACCTTGGAATAGAACTGTGTTAGATTTGTAGTGGATGAGAAACATCACAGACCAACTACCTCATTTCATAGATGGGGAAGCTGAGGCTCAAAGAGGGTTTGTAAACAGCAAAGCCAGGATTTAAAAAATCAGTTCTGGTACCATCAGTACCATGTTTCTCTATTTGCCCACCATGAGCTTAACTTTTCATCAGGGCACAAAAATACACAATTAAACTCAATATATACATCATTCGTTCTCTGCATATGAAACATTATGCTAAGTACTGGAGGTATTCTATAGGGGAGTAAAATATAATCCTGATCCAGTTGGGATACATGGAGATGTATGCAAATATGCTGAATACAAGCAGATTATTAAGTATTCACATAGACGTGCCAAGTAATTTAGATATTAAAGTTGCTTCTTTTGGATTTCATAATGGGGGAGAGGATTCTCATAATGCTTAAAGAAGCTAAAAATTAGCATTAGTATTGGAAGTGTTCTTCTGAACTTATTTTGAGAAACTTCAAAAGTACTTCTAATTAAAATAAATAGTATCTCTGAAAACAAAAATAATAAAAAGAATAAAAAATATAGGTTTGGTAAGGGTGCAAGGAAATGGGAATATGGATATGTTACTGTTGGCAATTATGAAAAAACTAGAGGCCCAATACCCCAGCTTCTTTAAGAAGGTCATCTGGATAGTTGTCCAGAAGGTCATCCAGATGGTCATTCTGCTGTTTGGTCTAATTAGCATATTAGCTCTTTATTATATAGGATTAACAGTATGTATTGGGAGCTTTAAAATGTGCATATCTTCTAACCCAAGATATTTGACTTCTAGAAATATATAAAAATAAATGAATGTGTGTGTTTAATTATATATCCTATCTAGTAAAGAGGGAATAGGCTAATTGACCCCCACACTGTCACAAAGATGGCAGTGCCCACAGCCAATAAGGAGGGAATATGCTAATTGACTGGCCCACCCTCAAAGATGGTGGCGCCCATAGCCAATAAGGAGGGAATATGCTAATTGACTGGCCTGCCCTCAAAGATGACAGAGTCCCCCAGTCCCCTCAGCCCCCCAGCCACTCAGGGCTGGCCCAAGGCTCAGGCAAACCTCAGATGGTGGCTTCCCAGCTGCCCAGGGCCGCCCAAGGCTCAGGTAAACAGGGCTGGCCGAGGCTTGCGCTGCTGGCAGTGGCAGTAGCAGAGGTGTGATGGGGCATCGCCTTCCCCTGATCGCTGGGTCACCTCCTGCCCCTGAGGGCTCCCGGACTGTGAGAGGGGGCAGGCTGGACTGATGGACCCCCCCTCCAGTGTATGAATTTCCATGTACCTGGCCTCTAGTACTAGTATAATATGTATTGCATACATAATATATGATATATGATATATATATATATATATATATATATATATATATATATATATATATATATTTGTGTGTGTGTGAAGGATGAATATAAGAAATGTTTGTTATAATGCTAAAAAATTTAGGGACATTCATGTTATCACAAATGGAAAGATTTCATTCTTTTTTTTATGGTGGAGTAATATATGTATATATTACATCTTCTTTTTCTTTCTTTTTTTTATTTCTCTGTCTTTGAGTTGTTTTTGCTTAATTTCTTTACCTTTTTCACTCTACTCCACAACACTCCTCCCTTCTATAAGCTGTCAGTCTGTCCTGTTCTCTGTATCTATGAGTCTGTCTCTATTTGATTGTTAGTTCATTTTGTTCATTAGATTGCACATATAAGTGAGATCATGTGATACTTGTCTTTCCCTGACTAGCTTATTTCATTTAGCATAATATTTTCGAGGTCCATCCATGCTGTTGCAGAAGGTAAGATTTCTTTCTTTTTTATGGCCGGGTAGTATTTCAAACAACACCTTCCCTTCAAATATTTATCTTACGCCAAAGTTTAATTTCCTTGTGCAGCTGCTTTTCTCTCTTTCATTTTTCTCAAATCCCTTCAGTGACTCCTCTTTTTATTGCCAACGTATCCTCCTCTTCTGTGGTTCCCTAGTTAAGCATTTTCCAATAGGATATTCTACACAGATTAAAATGTTCTGTATGCTTCTCTATCCAATATGGCAGTCACTAGCCCCACATGGCTATTAAGCACTTGAAATGTGACTGACACAATTGAGAAAAAATTTAAATTTTATTTAATTATAATTGATTTAAGTTAAATTAACCATATGTGGCTATTAAGCATTTGAAATATGGCTAGTGCTGCTGAGCAAATATATTTTTCAATTTTATTTAATTATATGGAATGTAAAATAAATTACCCATATGCAGCTAGTAGTCACCATATTTGACAACACAGCTCTAGTCCTTTCTTAGTCAGAAAAAGCTAGATCTCCCCCAGATCTTCAACTTTGCTTGTTAAATGCAGGAAACATGAGAGGTAACCCAACTTTCCTCAGCATCCACCCTGCTTAGAAAATACTGAAAAGTGTGGTGGGGATTATAAATAATTAATAGTTTTCTTTATTTTTATACGTATGCACAGGAAAAACCAAAGTGACATAAATGAGAGTAATTATTATAGTTAATTTGTAGTAGTTTGATAATAGATGACTTCTTTTTACTTTGTTTTTCTGTTTCTCAAGTCATATAGAGTGGGCATTTATTATTTTTTTGCTAAAAAAATATACAACAAATATTAAAATACCTCTCTTGTATGATTTTCTAAAAAAGCAAATTAGGGAAGACATCTTTTCTAGGGGTCCTATAACAAGCTCCCAGAAAAATCTCTCACTTGGCAAATAGGGAGAAGTCCAATAGCAGCAGCCCCCCCCCCCCCGCGCCCGCCCCCCCGGAGCAGGGCCCAGGAATGGCATGTGTGTATGCTCTCTCAGCTGCTTCCTCACATCAAATAGCTAACCAAAGCTCCAAAGCTAAGCCAGTTCCCATTGTCATCATTGATGAAGCCTTTACACAGATGGAGAAGTAAATAAAAGGGAGAGGTGGTGCATTTTCTATATTTGACCCAGTTACTATTTTTGCTGAATAAGGAGAGGAAAGCTTAGGCTTTCAAGCATGAAGAAATAGATCCTGACTTTGTGAGCAAAATTTTGATGCTCTCTTTTTGCCCTTCCCTGATATTCATTTCGTTCTTGGAATCAGAATTTGGCAGAATCCTTATGGACTCCAGGTTCTGACCTTACAACCCAGTCCAGAAGAGGGGGTTATTGAACATAAGCACAGAGGAACCACACAGAGGGTCTGAAAGAAACCGACTGAATCAGGGGAGCCACAGCATTGGGGGCCCACTGAATCAGGGGAGCCACAGGTAGGGGTCCAAGTTTTGGGTTTAATACACAGAATTGGCAAATTTATACCTGGCTTATAAATTTGGACTCCCAGGCTGCTGAAGGAAGAAAGGGGTTCCGTCTGAAAATGGAAAAAAACAGTTGGACCAGTCTTATTTCTGACTCAGCCATACCCAAATCAGCCCAATGGTTATGTCTTTGGCAATATCTTGCCTCTCTTCTAATACCTCCTCCCCAGAATACAATGCCAGAAATTCTCTTGGGAACCTCATTTACTCTCTTCCTGGTATGTGATCATTGTAAGAGTTCATATTTTGACACCTTCCAGAGTTTCTCATGTTTATTCCACAGAGGACTATAAAAGGCTGAAAAGCTTAATGGAATTCAGAAGAATAAAGCTAGAAAGAGGTAATAATATGGAAATTGGGGGCTATTATGGAGCAGGGGGGCAAATGGGGTCCTTCTAGAGCCTTGCATCCATCACACAAGCAGATATTCCCCATTTTGCTTACTTGCTGAGTGAGTTTCCAGGGACTAATGCCTACTTCAGCAACGTAGGAATGTGAGTGGCTAAATCTGGGACTAGCTGCATAGAAACAGAAGGTAAATCACATTTTGACCTTCGATTTTGTCTTTATTTTCACTGGTTATTTTTAGTTACTTCAAGTCTAAGAATATTTAAAAATAACTCATTCCTGAAATCGCTTTAGTTACCCCAAATTGGAAAACTACAATGCTCTCAAGTTATAAATCTTGTGCTGATGATTATAAGACATTTTTCCCTCTGTTAAACAACCATGGATTAAGTGAGCAGGAAATAGACCCTCTGGAGTCCTGAGTTGTTCAGGGCCTCTGTTCAGCTTGATGACATTGCTATTGAACAATGCCCATGGAACAATTTCTGAAATGTTTCCTTCTGGCAGATTTTAAGGGGCTTTGAGAGGTGAATGCAGAGACTCCTTGTTTATATACACAACATGGCTGGCTACCAATGAGTTCTTGATATCATCCCTTTTATAAAGGGCTGTATTATTGCTAATATAGAAATGCCTTCATGATATTATTTGTAGCAAATCCACACTGGCCTAGTCGGATCTCAGATGGCTAGAGCCAAGCACTGATGAGTCCAAGGTGATAGATTTAATCCCAAGTGGGCCATTTAACTTTAAACAGCAGATGAAAGTTATTTGCGTGTGTGTGTGTTTCCAGATTGCAGCTCTCTCATTGACATTCAGGTTGCAATGCAGTGTGCTCATAAATAAGACTGTAGATTGGTGTCCAACCTGTCTGAGGGTCTGTAAGAGCTTTTTCCAGTAGGCATGAGTATTCAGAACTCTAGGCCACAGGAGAAGGGCCATATTAGGAAGATAGTAGAGCAAGAGACCAGAGATGAACCCCAGGGTAGTGCAGGTGTCTGGAGGGGTGAACTCAGGGCCTCAAGTAGGAAATGGCTCACCAGGCAGATGGAGTATTGTATGTGGAGAACAGCAGGTCAAGGAAACAAATTGAAAGACAAAAATCACATGATCATATCAATAGATGCAGAAAAAGCATTAGATAAAATCTAACACCAACATAATAAAGACCATATATGACAAAGCTACAGGCAACATCATACTCAATGGACAAAATCTAAAACCATTTCCCCTAAGAACAGGAATAAGACAGGGATGTCCACTATTACCATTTCAGCTTTTAAATGAGTAAGGAGTAAAGTTTTATTATATTTGAGCCTATCACATATATGAGTCTATTTTTGGGTTACTCTAACTAATATAAATGCCTTATGTTAATTGCATCATTCTGGATTTATAATTTAGATAGAACATTCCCTTAGTTTTATCATTCTCTTAATTCATTTGGGTTGTTATAACAAAAAAATCATAAACTGGATAGATTATAAAAAACAAATTTATTTCTTACAGTATGCTGTCAAGTCCAAGATTGAGGCTCTGGCAGATTTGGTGTCTGGTGAGGGCCTGCTTCCTGGTTCATGTGTGTTCACATGGCATAAGGGGAGAGAGAACTCTCTGGGGTCTCTTTTATAAGGGCACTAACCCCATTCCAAATGATTCCACTCTCATGACCTAATTACCTCCCAAAGGCCCCACTTAACATCATCACAGTGGGGGTTAGAATATCAACATATGAAATTTGAGGGGACACAAACATTCAGTCAAAAGAAGTCATAGATTCAAAGTATTATGAGGCTATCTAGGACCCTCTCTACTGATTTTGGCCATTAGTACTTCTGCTATGCAAGTATGCTGAAGATTTTTAATAAAGGAAAAAAGCAGCTAAATTACTATTGACCTTAAGATATTTTAGCTAGTACCAAACATTTAAAGACTAGAGGACCGGAGCCCATTGGGGCAGATTGGGGACGGACCGGGCCAGCGAGCCGGGGGAAGGGGCCATGGGAGGTTGGCTGGCTGGGCCGGCCAGGGGGAGGCGCTGCAGTGCGCATCATAGCTACTGGTCGTTCTGGTCATTCTGGTCATTTGGTTGCTTGGCTTTTATATATATAGATTATTTATTTTGTTTAATAAACAATTAAATATCACTGACTCTGCCTGGCACTGTTGAAACTGCTTTAGAAATATTAACTCATTCAATTTTCTCAACAATTCTATGAGCTAAGCTCTATTACTATGTTACATATGAGGAAATTGAGGTGCAGTGAGGTTAAATAATTTGGTCACACAGCTAATAAATTGCAGAGTTGGGAAGGAAAACCCAGGCAGTCTGGCTCCAGAGCTCATGTTTTTATCCATCATAAGAGATTGCCTCCCATTAAGGAATGCTCCATCTTTGTTTTCTTTACTGTTTATGGAGAGCAGATCTGATACTTTCCCTCGATCTTAAAAGAGGTAGTGTTTTCAAGGAGTATTCAGGTCCATAGTTTTGCTTTGAGCATAAACAACCTCCAATTCCTGAACTCTTCCTGAATTAGAAAGTAGATGACTTCCACCTACTGCCCCCATGTCACCATTTTGAGTGAACCTTGGAGATTGCATGTGTGCACATTGAGGAAGACAGCCAGTCCCATGGAGCTGCTTTGTTTGTGAGAATTAATAGGATCATAGGACACAGTAATGTGACTGCAAATGGAAATACTGCTCTGTTCAAACAAGTCTGTTTCTTGATTCATGCCAAGAATTACAGTGGGTAAACTTGCATTGGTGCATGGAGCATTGTTTTTTCTGTAACAAATCCTTGGCCTTGGCCAGAGCTCACTAGTCCATGATCCTAGTTAGTGAGAAGTGAAGAATTGACCTATGGCTCTGAGTTGTCAGGAGTCTGCCTTATCTTTGGGTAAGAGAGGTAAATAGCCCATCATCAGCAGTCATCTCTTCACTAAAACTGCTTGAGTTTAGGTTATTAAATCTCATACACTCCTTTTTATACTCTCCACGTAGAAGTACTTATGGGAGTTTTAGCACTCTTTTCTATTTTCACTTTTTATTGCTAGGGTTAAACTTATCCCTACCTCCACTAACCCCATTATTGAGGCACTCCTTCAACCCTGTCTTTATCTTTGTCCCTTCTTTAAAAATCTCAAGAATATGATGTTTCTACATGTTTATATTTCTATGTATAAAATCATAAGAACTTAGAGTATCAGAACTGAAAGGGCCTTAGAGATGATCTTGTACCCTAACCCCTCATTTTATAAATAAAGAGACTGAAATCAGGGGAAGGGTGATTTATTGCAAGGGTGTATACCTGGAAATGGAAATGAGTAAAACTACTACTGGGATTTAACCCATGTCCATAAGTCAGGGCTGCTACACTGATAAGCCGTAACTGATTGGACAAAGAACAAGAATGGTCAACATACAGGAAACAAAAATTCTGGATTTATCTCCTATCTCTTGCAAAACTCAAAATTGAACCCTTTTCCTAGTCAACTGATTCCAGTTTTGCTATTTTTTTTGTGGATCAATTCAGCCTTTTGTTCAAATGAGTGAATATAAAAATACCATGTTATATAGTCTCCCTGGAGAAAAATGTGCAGGCATGTTTATCAGTAGTATAGTCAATTTATGAATTAGATTGGTTCCAAAATAACTTTTAGCACTAAATGTATATGATTCTGCAGGTGGAGATTGGAATTATAAGCATTTTTTAAATTTCCTACAATTGCAAAAAATTTTCATACCCAATCTCAAGAATTTCATAGTCCTGAAGTTCAATATTGCTCTGCAAAAAGTAGCAAGTGACAAGGAAAATTTGGTATTTGGTGCCCTACATTCAGAAAAACACAAGTAGTTTTAAATATTACAAGCATGTTATTTTTAAACACCCACAAACTCTTACTCTCAGTTTATAATGCTGATCATAAATAAATAAATAGCAATAGTTTCTGCTCAAATTAGGTCTATTCAGTTTCTATGGCACGCAATCTATTAGCATCCATATTCTCACCAGGATCTATACTTAGCCTTAGAATGGCAACATGTGCTTTAAAGTTTATAAGCCATATGATAGTTCACATGATTCCATTATACTCAAGGAGAGAGAGGATTTATAGAAGCCAGTACGTGATGCTATGTTTGATTCCTGGTGTCAATGTTTGGTCCTAGCTTCACATGACTATGGCATAACTGGGATCTGATAGAATTACAGATGATATATTTACAGTAAGAGCTTGGTCTCTAACTACATTGTTTTAAAACAGCCACTCCAGATAACATTCATAGGCTGACCCTAATAAAAGGGTACCCCAGGGAAATCATTTCTTTGCAGAGAATGTGGAAACAACCAGGGTTTAAACAATGTGTAAATCTTGACTTTGCACTTTAAGAAGCTTAACCATAAGGTTAAAGAGAAACTTTTCATGTATCAGTGGGTCCACACTAAATTTATTTTCTCAAGCAAAACTATAGACAGACAACCATACAATTAGAACATTTATAGGCCTTCCTTAGAATGGAAAGAAAATATAATTAAATTGTGCAATTTCCAAAGAAACTAACAGAAATGTAACTGTGGACTTATTTTTTAAAAATATACATGGCAGTGTAAAATAAAAGAATGTATAATAAATTTAGCAGGTGGAATGGCCTTCATTATTCTCTTAACAAAGCACTTAAAATAATATTTCATTTAGAAAATACATATCCAAGTTCCACATTTTAAAATCACCCTTGACGCTCAAAGTTTATTCATAGTGCTTTCACATCAGGTGACATCTTTCTTAAACCTTATGTATTCAATTTCTTTGTTTTTTATTTTTTAATCAGATTGAAATTGGGCCACCATATTTGTGAAGATCAATTTATATTGGTCCTTACCCTTAACTTCTCTGTTTTTAAAAGAGAAATGCTGCATTAGAACACAGGTTCTTAATCCGGGTCTCATGGTTGGGCTTCATGGGGGTCTCTAACTCCCAGGAAACTATGCAAAATTTTGCATGTGTATATAAGTGCATATATACAGTGTTCTGAGGAAAGAGGCTGTGGTTTCCATTAGGTTCTCAGATGTACCCCAGAATGTACCCCAGAAAATTAAGAATTTCTGGGTAAAATGCTTTCTTTCTTTTTTTTTTTTACTCATTACATTTATTTATTTATTTTTCTTTTTTTTATTAAGGTATTATATGTGTACATATCTTACCATTGCCCCCCATCCCACTCCCATACATGCCCTCACCCCCCCAGAGTTTTGTGTCCAATGGTTATGCTTATATGCATGCATACAAGTCCTTCGGTTGATCTCTTATCTCCCCCACCTCTCACTAACTTTCCCCCTGTAATTTGACAGTCTGTTTGATGCTTTACTGTCTCTGTATCTATGTTTTTGTTCATCAGTTTATAATGTTCTTTATTACCCATAAATGAGTGAGATCATGTGGTACTTTTCTTTCATTGCCTGGCTTATTTCACTTAGCATAATGTTCTCCAATTCCATACAGGTTGCTGCAAATGGTAAGAATTCCTTATTTTTTATGGCAGCATAGTATTCCATTGTTAGATGTACCATAGTTTTCTTTTTCTTTTTTCCACTTATTTCCTTACAATTCTGTGATATTCATTAGAATTTGCTCTGAATTCCTACTGCTTTCTTGCAGTGTACTATAATGGACCTTCTGCTCTACTTGTGGGACTTTACCACATGTAAAAACAACTTTATACACTGTTCTCTGAAGCTGCAAAGCTATATACACTTGTCTCTCTACTGTTTTACAGTTGAATGCTACCTTTCAGTGAATTCTAGTGGATTCCAACACTGGTTTCATGTGAACTAACTCTATTTCAAGTGTTTCTGCTGTGTACAACATCCTTTCTAGACTAGAGACTTACATTTTGATGTCTTTTCCACTTATTCTCTCACAATTCTGTGATATTCACTAGTATTTGCTCTCAAGTCTTACAATTTTCTTCTACTTTCCTATAATGGGCCTTCTGCTCCACTTGTGAAATTTCACCACATGTAGAAACAACTTTATACTCTCTTCTCTGAACTTGAGAAGGTATATACACTTGTCTCTCAACTGTTTTTACACTTTAATGCTACTTTTCAGTGAATTCTAGTGCATTGCAACACTGGTTTCATGTGAACTAACTCTATTTTAGGTGTTTCTGCAGTGTACAACATCTTTTCTGCTCTAGAGATTTACATTTTGATGTCTTTTCCACTTATTTTCTTTTTTTTAATATTTTTATTGAGGTATTATATGTGTACATATCTTACTATTACCCCCCACCCCACACCCACACATGCCCTCCCCCCCCAGAGTTTTGCGTCCATTGTTTATGCTTATATGCATGCATACAAGTCCTTCGTTTGATTTCATAACTCCCCCACCTTTCCCAAACTTTCCCCCTGTACTTTGAAAGTCTGTTTGATGCTTTACTGTCTCTGTATCTATCTTTTTGTTCACCACTTTATAATGTTCTTTACTATCCCTAAATGAGTGAGATCATGTGGTATTTTTCTTTCATTGACTGGCTTATTTCACTTAGCATAATGTTCTCCAATTCCATCCAGGTTGCTGCAAATGATGAGAATTCCTTCTTTTTTATGGCAGCATAGTATTCCATTGTGTAGATGTACCACAGTTTTCCGATCCAATCATCTGCTGATGGGCACCTAGGCTGTTTCCAAATCTTAGCTATTGTAAATTGTGCTGCTATGAACATAGTGGTGCATATATTCTTTCTGATTGGTGTTTCTAGTTTCTTCGGATATATTCCCAGGAGTGGGATTACTGGGTCAAATGGGAGTTCCATTTTCAGTTTTTTGAGGAAACTCCATACTGTTCTCCACAGTGGCTGCACCAGTCTGCATTCCCACCAGCAGTGCACGAGGGTTCCTTTTTTCCCACATCCTCGCCAAAACTTGTTGTTTGTTGATTTGTTGATGATAGCCATTCTGACAGGTGTGAGATGGTACCTCATTGTTGTTTTGATTTGCATCTCTCGGATGATAAGTGACTTTGAACATGTTTTCATGTGTCTCTTGGCCTTCCTTCTGTCTTCTTTTGAAAATATTCTGTTTAGGTCTGTTGCCCATTTTTTTATTGGATCATTTATCTTCCTCTTATTAAGTTGCATAAGCTGCCTGTAGATGTTGGAGATTAAACCTTTATCAGTGATAGCATTTGCAAATATGTTTTCCCATGCAGTGGGCTTTCTTGTTGTTTTGTTGATGGTTTCTTTTGCTGTAAAAAAGCTTTTTATTTTGATGTAGTCCCATTTGTTAATTTTCTCTTTAGCTTCCATTGCCCTAGGGGCAGTGTCAGTGAAGAAGTTCTTGTGGCATATGTCTGAGATTTTGTTGCCTGTGGATTCCTCTAGTATTTTTATGGTTTCCCGTCTTATGTTTAAGTCCTGTATCCATTTTGAGTTTATTTTTGTGTATGGTGTAAGTTGGTGATCTAGTTTCATTTTTTTGCATGTATCTGTCCAGTTTTCCCAACACCATTTATTGAAGAGACTGTCTTGACTCCATTGCATGTTCATGCCTCCTTTGTCAAATATTAATTGAGCATAGTGGTTTGGGTCGATATCTGGGTTCTCTATTCTGTTCCATTGATCAATATGTCTGTTCTTGTGCCAGTACCAGGCTGTTTTGAGAACAGTGGCTTTGTAATACAGCTTGAAATCTGGTATTGAGATCCCACCTACTTTATTCTTCTTTCTGAGGATTGCTGAGGCTAGTCGGGGTATTTTTTTATTCCAGATGAATTTTTGGAGAGTTCTTTCTAGGTCTGTGAAATATGCTGTTGGTATTTTGATGGGGAGTGCATTGAATCTGTAGATTGCTTTGGGTAGTATGGACATTTTAATGATGTTGATTCTACCAATCCAGGAACATGGTATGTTCTTCCATCTGTTTACGTCTTCCTCTATCTCTTTTTTCAGTGTCCTGTAGTTTTCTGCGTATAGGTCTTTTACCTCCTTAGTTAAGTTTATTCCTAGGTATCTTAATTTTTTTGGTGCGATGGTAAATGGGATTGCTTTTTTAGTCTCTCTTTCTGTAAGTTCATTATTGGTGTATAGAAAAGCCATAGATTTCTTGGCGTTAATTTTGTATCCCGCTACATTGCCGAATTCATTTATTAAGTCTATTAGTTTTTTTGATGGAATCTTTTGGGTTTTTTATGTACAATATCATGTCATCTGCAAA
This sequence comes from Eptesicus fuscus, assembly GCF_027574615.1. Classification (NCBI taxonomy): domain Eukaryota; kingdom Metazoa; phylum Chordata; class Mammalia; order Chiroptera; family Vespertilionidae; genus Eptesicus; species Eptesicus fuscus. The sequence continues at coordinate 103,222,704 of NC_072473.1, forward strand.
TAAGGACAGCTTCACTTCTTCTTTTCCAATTTGGATGCCTCTTATTTCTTCTTCTTGCCTAATTGCGATAGCTAATACTTCCAGTACTATGTCAAACAGGAGTGGTGAGAGTGGGCATCCCTGTCTTGTTCCTGTTCTTAGGGGAAATGGTTTTAGTTTTTGCCCATTGAGTATGATGTTTGCTGTGGGTTTATCATAAATAGCTTTTATTATGTTGAGGTATGAGCGTTCTATTTCCACCTTGTTGAGAGTTTTTATCAAGAAAGGGTGTTGGATTTTGTCAAATCCTTTTTCTGCATCTATTGATATGACCATGTGATTTTTATCTCTCAATTTGTTTATGTGATGTATCACGTTTATTGATTTGCAGATATTGTACCATCCTTGCATTCCTGGAATAAATCCTTCTTGGTCATGGTGTATGATCTTTCTGATGTACTGCTGGAGCCGATTTGCTAGAATTTTGTTGAGGATTTTGGCATCAATGTTCATGAGGGATATTGGCCTGTATTTCTCTTTCATTGAGTTGTCTTTATCTGGTTTTGGTATTAGGGTGATGCTGGCTTCATAGAAGGAGCCTGGAAGTGTTCCTTCCTCTTGAATTTTTTGGAATAGTCTGAGGAGGATAGGTTTTAGTTCTTCCTTGAAAGTTTGATAAAACTCTCCTGTGAAGCCATCTGGCCCCGGGCTTTTGTTTGCCGGAAGCTTTTTGATGACTGCTTCAATTTCTTCCATAGTTACTGGCATGTTGAGCTGTTTAGAATCTTCCTGATTGAGTTTTGGAAGGTTGTATTTTTCTAGGAATATGTCGATTTCCTCTAGGTTGTCCAGTTTGTTGGAATAGAGTTGTTCGTAGTATGTTGTAAGAATCCTTTGTATTTCGTCGGGATCTATTGTTATTTCACCTCTTTCATTTCTGATTTTGTTTATTTGGGTCCTCTCTCTCTGCTTCTTGGTGAGCCTGGCTAGAGGTCCATCAATCTTGTTTATCCTTTCAAAGAACCAGCTCTTGGTTTTCTTGATCTTTTGTATTGTTTCTTTGGTCTCTATGTCGTTTATCTCCGCTCTGATCTTTATTATTTCTTTCCTTCTGCTTACACTGGGCTTATCTTGTTGCTCTCTCTCTAACTCTTTGAGTTGTTGGGTTAGGTAATTTATTACCATTGTTTCTTGTTTTTTGCAGTAGGCTTGTAGAGCTATGAACTTCCCTCTCAGGACTGCTTTCGCTGTGTCCCATAGATTTTGGATTGTTGTGTTTTCATTGTCGTTTGTTGCCATGATGTTTTTTATTTCTTCCTTGATGTCTTTGGTAACCCAGTCATGGTTTAATAGCATGCTGTTTAGTCTCCAAGTGTTTGATTTCTTTGGGTTGTTTTTATTGTAGTTGATTTCCAGTTTTATGCCACTGTGATCTGAGAAGATACTTGATATGATTTCTATCTTCTTGAATTTGGAGAGACTTTGCCTATGTCCTAACATATGGTCTATCTTTGAAAATGACCCATGTGCACTTGAGAAGAATGTATATTCTGTGGCTTTGGGGTGAAATGTTCTGAAGATGTCGATTAATTCCATCTGTTCTAATGAGTCATTTAGGATTGATGTTTCTTTGCTGATTTTTTGTTTAGAGGATTTGTCCAATGGTGATAGTGGGGTATTGAAGTCTCCTACTATGATTGTATTACTGTCAATCTCTCCTTTGATATCTTCCAGGAGTTTTTTAATGTATCTTGGTGCTCCTGTATTGGGTGCATATATGTTTACCAGAGTTATTTCTTCTTGTTGGATTTCTCCCTTTAGTATTATGAAGTGGCCTTCATTATCTCTTGTTATGTCCTTCACTTTGAGATCTAATTTGTCAGATATAAGTATTGCAACCCCAGCTTTTTTTTCATTTCCATTTGCCTGGAAAACCTTTTTCCATCCCTTTACTCTCAGTCTGTATGCATCCTTTTTTTTGAGGTGGGTTTCCTGTAGACAGCAGATATCTGGGTTTTGTTTTCTTATCCAGTCTGTTACCCTGTGTCTTTTGATTGGGGCATTCAATCCATTTACATTTAAAGTTATTATTGATAGGTACTTATTTGACGCCATTTTTATTCTATACCCCTGTGTACCTTCTTTGCTTCCTATTTCTTTCTTTTTTTTTTACAGCAGACCCTTTAGCATTTCTTTCATTGCTGGTTTGGTGGTGATAAACTCCCTTAGTCCTTTTTTGTCTGTGAAGCTCCTGATTTCACCTTCAATTTTGATTGATAGCCTTGCTGGGTACAGTATTCTTGGATTTAGACCCTTCCTTTGCATGACTTGGTATATTTCATTCCATTCCCTTCTGGCCTGATGAGTTTCTGTTGAGAAATCAGTTGCTAGTCTGATGGGGGTTCCATTGTATGTAACTGTCTGTCTCTCTCTGGCCGCTTGTAAGATTCTTACTTTGTCGTTGGTGTTTGCCAACTTAACTATAATGTGCCTTGGCGTCGGTCTTTTGGGGTTCATTTTGCTTGGAACTCTGTGAGCTTCTTGGATTTGTGTGGGTTTTTTCTTCCCTATATCAGGGAAGTTTTCTGTTATTATTTCTTCAAACAGGTTTTCTATTCCTTGCTCAGTTTCCTTTCCTTCTGGCACCCCTATTATCCTGATGTTGTTTTGTATTGTGTTGTCCCGAAGTTCCCTTAGGCTCTCCTCAATCTTTCTAACTTTTGTTTCTAGAAGCTGTTGTAATTGGGTATTTTTTTCCATCTTGTCTTCTAGCTCACTTATGCGGTCCTCTGCTTCATCTAGTCTACTTTTGATGCTTTCTATTGAGTTCTTTACAGCAGCGATGTCATTTTTCATTTCTTCTTGGTTCTTCTTCATTTCTTCTTGGTTCTTACTCATATTGTCGAATTTGTCTTCCATCCTTTTCAGCCACTTTATGACCATTTCTCTGAATTCTTTCTCTGATAGGTTGTTTGCCTCTAAATCGTTTACTTCCTTTTCTGGTGATGCCTGCTTCTCTTTCCTGTGGGGGCTGTTTCTTTGTCTCCTCATGGTCTCTCTTCTCCGGATGTCTGGTTATATAGATTTCTCTCTCTGGCGTTGATTTAAAGGTATAAAATACAACACAACCAGGCACAACAGACAAGGCACTGAACAGAATTGTATTCACGATATTAATCACCTCCAGTAAAGGTAACCACCAGAGAAAGACAAATTAGGGAATAGGAGTGGAAGAGGGAGAGTAAAAAGAAAGAACAACAACGAAAAAAAAAAAAAAAAACAAAGAGTGTGAATCTGAACTTGGGAAAAGAGTAGAAAGAAAGAAAAGAAAAAGAAATAACAGAAAAGAAAAAGAAAAGAGAAAAAAAAGTAAGAGAGACAAGAATGATACTAAGAGAGAAAAGGGGAACAAACTATATATATGGGGAGTAAACTCCACTAGAACAACCACTATTCCCAGCAAATTCCAGCAACACGAGCCTGGAGATTAATACAAACTGCAACAGCAGCTAATATCAAGTGAGGCAAGGGAAAACAAAAGTAAAAAACAAACAAAAACAAAGCAAACAAAAGAACCAACCAAACCAACAAAAAGAATAATCAAAACAATCTCATAAAACAGCATACAAATTCAATCTAATCAACATTCAAGCAAACAACAACAAAAGGCCCGAGAGAAAAATAATTTTTTTAAGGTAGCGTAGAGAGAGGTTTGTATGGATTTGGAGCAGGGGGTTGGGAATTAGATATATAAGTAGGGTGAAGTTTTAGCAGGGAGTAAACTGAAAAAGTAGGGAAAATCTAAAGCCAGAAAGGGTTAAGATAAACTGGGGACCAAAAGGGGAAAGGTTAGGAGGAGAGTGATGGCATAATGTTAGCTTTGAGATAGGGTAAAGCGATTGTAAGGGAAAGATGCAAATCGAATGTAGGACACTAATCCAAAAATAAAAGAAAGAGAAAATCAAATGACATTAAAAAAAAAAAAGTAAAATAATAGTAATAATAGTGCTGATTGAAAATAAAAATGTAATAATTAAAAAGGTGAAAATCGAGTGAGGAAAAAGAAAAAAAAATAGTTTTTTAAGTAAAAGATGCAAAAAATGAAAATAAAAAATATGAGAATAAAAAATTTAAAAAATTGAAAAAAGAATTGAAAATTAAAAAATAGGAAGACTAAAATGTGCAGTAGCGGCTGTCATTCACTTCCTCTATTATTCTGTTTGGTACGCCTTTTTCCCAGTCTGGGCGGTATTTCAGTTCAGCTTCATTCCAGGGCTCCTCAGTGTTGGAAGCCAGTCCTGCTTTTTAAGCCAGCCGTGTCTTAATTTCTCGTATTTATTTTTTATTATACCAGAGACAATTAGCGTTTCAGCCCCTGGGTGGCAGTGTTTCTGAATTGACTTCCAGGCCTCTCTAGCTCTTTTTTTTTTTCCCCCTCTATAGCCCTCACTACAGGTTTGTGGAGGTGTGCGCCTCAGAGCTTGTGGTGGTGTGCGCGTCAGAGCTGCCTCTCTGATGGATACACCAAGCTCTGTTCCCCAGGTTCCGAAAAAACACCTTCCCCCTGCAGTCTTTCAGGGTTTCCACCTGGGTTTTTCTATGTGTTGGGCTTAGCAATCAGAGTCGGAAAGAGCCCAAGTGTGCGGACCGTGGGTCTGTGCGCCAGACTAAGGAGCCTGCACTCCTCTGAAAATTCTTAGTCTGACCCTCCTCGTCAGATTAAAATGAGTTGCTTTCAAGAGGTCACTTCTGTTAGCAGCTCAGAAGACCCCCCTCCTCATTCACGGATCACGGCAGTTAGGCACAGACCTCCCGGCTCCTGCTGGTCCTGCAGCTGCTGCGCTTCCCTCACCCAGCGCTTCCCTCACCCACCGCGGGGATTAGAAACCGCACCTTATTTCAGACGAAATCTGACCTTTCCGTGGTGCAGTGAAGAGTTTCTTTGAATCCGAATGTTTGCGCTGATAGGGGACCGGTGGTCTGGTGCTCCCAGCAGTTCAGTGTTTGCAGTTGTCGCAGAAAGTCAGGTTTCCACTAAAATCCTCCTTTCCTTGCAAGATGGCGAGGCGCCCTCTAGTTTTCTGATCCAATCATCTGCTGACAGGCACTTAGGCTGTTTCCAAATCTTAGATATTGTAAATTATGCTGCTATGAACATAGGGGTGCATATATCCTTTCTTATAGGTGTTTCCATTTTCTTTGGCTATATTCCTAGGAGTGGGATTACTGGGTCAAATGGGATTTCCATTTTTAGTTTTTTGAGGAAACTCCATACTGTTCTCCACAGTGGCTGCACCAGTCTGCATTCCCACCAGCAGTGCACGAGGGTTCCTGTTTCTCTGCATCCTCGCCAACACTTGTAGTTTGTTGATTTGTTGATGATAGCCATTCTGGCCGGTGTGAGCTCATACCGCATTGTCGTTTTGATTTGCATCTCTTGGATAATTAGTGACTTTGAGCATGTTTTCATGTGTCTCTTGGCCTTCCTTCTGTCTTCTTTTGAAGATTCTATTTAGGTCCGTTGCCCATTTTTTTTATTGGATCATTTATCTTCCCTTTATTAAGTTGTATAAGTTGCCTGTAGATGTTGGAGATTAAACCTTTACCAGTGATAACATTTGCAAATATGTTCTCCCATACAGTGGGATTTCTTGTTGTTTTGTTGATAGTTTCTTTTGCTGTAAAAAAGCTTTTTATTTTGATGTAGTCCCATTTGTTTATTTACTCTTTAGCTTCCATTGCCCTTGGGGCAGTATCAGTGAAGAAGTTCTTTCGGCATATGTCTGAGATTTTGCTGCCTGTGGATTCCTCTAGTATTTTTATGGTTTCCCTTCTTATGTTTAAGTCCTGTATCCATTTTGAGTTTATTTTTGTGTATGGTGTAAGTTGGTGATATAGTTTCATTTTTTTGCATGTATCTGTCCAATTTTCCCAACACCATTTATTGAAGAGACTGTCTTGACTCCATTGTATGTTCATGCCTCCTTTGTCTAATATTAATTGAGCATAGTGGTTTGGGTTGATATCTGGATTCTCTATTCTATTCCATTGATCTATATGTCTGTTCTTGTGCTGGTACCATGCAGTTTTGAGAACAGTGGCTTTGTAATACAGCTTGAAATCTGGTATTGAGATCCCTCCTACTTTATTCTTCTTTCTCAGGATTGCTGTGGCTACTTGGGATCTTTTTTTATTCCAGATGAATTTTTGGAGAGTTCTTTCAAGGTCTGTGAAATATGCCGTTGGTATTTTAATTGGGAGTGCATTGAATCAATAGATTGCTTTGGGTAGTATGGACATTTAGATGACGTTGATTCTACCAATCCATGAACATGGTATGTTCTTCCATCTGTTTACGTCTTCCTCTATCTCTTTTTTCAGTGTCCTGTAGTTTTCCGCGTATAGGTCTTTTACCTCCTTAGTTAAGTTTATTCCTAGGTATCTTAATTTTTTTGGTGCGATGGTAAATGGGATTGCTTTTTTAGACTCTCTTTCTATAAGTTCACTATTGGTGTATAGAAAGGCCATAGATTTCTTGGCGTTAATTTTGTATCCTGCTACATTGCCAAATTCATTTATTAAGTCTAGTAGTTTTTTGATGGAGTCTTTCGTTTTTTTTTTTTTTTATGTACAATATCATGTCATCTGCAAATAGGGACAGCTTTACTTCTTCTTTTCCAATTTGGATGCTTTTATTTCTTCTTCTTGTCTAATTGCAATGGCTAATACTTCCAGTACTATGTCAAACAGGAGTGGTGAGAGTGGGCATCCCTGTCTTGTTCCTGTTCTTAGGGGAAGTGGTTTTAGTTTTTGCCCATTGAGTATGATGTTGGCTGTGGGTTTATCATATACAGCTTTTATTATGTTGAGGTAAGATCCTTCTATTCCCTCCTTGTTGAGAGTTTTTATCAAGAAAGTGTATTGGGTTTTGTCAAATGCTTTTTCTGCATCAATTGATATGACTATGTGATTTTTATCTCTCAGTTTGTTTATGTGATGTATCACGTTTATTGATTTGTGAATATTGTACCATTCTTGCATTCCTGGGATAAATCCTACTTGGTCATAGTGTATGATCTTTCTGATGCACTTCTGGAGCCGATTTGCTAGAATTTTTTTGAGTATTTGGCATCTATGTTCATGAGGGATATTGGCCTGTAATTCTCTTTCATTGAGTTGTCTTTATCTGGTTTTGGTACTAGGGTGATGCTGGCTTCATAGAAAGAGCTTGGAAGTGTTCCTTTCTCTTGAATTTTTTGGAGTAGTCTGAGGAGGATAGGTTTTAGTTCTTCCTTGAATGTTTGGTAAAACTCTCCTGTGAAGCCGTCTGGCCCCGGGCGTTTGTTTGCTGGAAGCTTTTTGATGACTGCTTCAATTTCTTCCATAGTTACTGGCCTATTGAGCTGTTTGGATTCTTCCTGATTGAGTTTTAGAAGGTTATATTTTTCTAGGAATATGTCCATTTCCTCCAGATTGTCCAGTTTGTTGGAAGAGTTATTCGTAGTATTTTGAAACAATCCTTTGTATTTAAGCAGGGCTGTTGTTATTTCACCTCTTTCATTTCTGATTTTGTTTATTTTCGTCCTCTCTCTTTGCTTCTTGGTGAGCCTGGCTAGAGGTTCATCAATCATGTTTATCCTTTAAAGAACCAGCTCTTGGTTTTGTTGATCTTTTGTATTGTTTCTTTGGTCTCTATGTCGTTTATCTCTGCTCTGATCTTTATTATTTCCTTCATTCTGCTTACACTGGGCTTTTCTTGTTGCTCTCTTTCTAACTTTTTGAGTTGTAGAGTTAGGTAATTTATTACCATTGTTTTTTTTTTTGTTTTTGTTTTTTTCAGTAGGCTTGTAGAGCTATGAACTTCCCTATTAAGACTGCTTTCACTGTGTCCCATAGATTTTGGATTGCTGTGTTTTCATTGTCGTTTGTTGCCATGATGTTTTTTATTTCTTCCTTGATCTCTCTGGTCACCCAGTCATTGTTTAATAGCATGGTGTTTAGTCTCCATGTGTTTGATTTTTTTTTGGATTGTTTTTATTGCAGTTGATTTACAGTTTTATGCCACTGTGATTTGAGAAGATGCTTGATATGATTTCTATCTTCTTGAATTTGAAGATACTTTACCTATGTCCCAAAATATAGTGTATCTTTGAAAATGACCCATGTGCACTTGAGAAGAATGTATATTCTGTGGCTTTGGGGTGAAATGTTCTGAAGATGTCAATTAATTCCATCTGGTCTAGTGAGTCATTTAGGATTGATGTTTCTTTGCTGATTTTTTGTTTAGAGGATTTGTCCAATGTTGATAGTGGGGTATTAAAGTCTCCTACTATGATTGTATTGCTGTTAATCTCTCCCTTGATATCCTCCAGGAGTTTTTTTTTTTTTAATGTATTTGTGTGCTCCTGTATTGGGTGCATATATGTTTACCAGAGTTATTTCTTCTTGTTGGATTGCTCCCTTTAGTATTATGAAATGGCCTTCCTTATCTCTTGTTATGTCCTTCACTTTGAGATCTAGTTTGTCAGATATAAGTATTGCTACCCCAGCTTTTTTTTCATTTCCCTTCGCCTGGAAAATCTTTTTCTATCCCTTCACCCTCAGTCTGTGTGCGTCTTTTTTTCTGAGGTGGGTTTCTTGTAGACAGCAGATGTATGGGTCTTGTTTTCTTATCCAATCTATTACCCTATGTCTTTTGATTGGGGCATTCAATCCATTTACATTTCAAGTTATTATTGATAGGTACTTATTTGTCGCCATTTTTATTCTATACCCCTGTGTTCCTTTTTTGTTTCCTATTTCTTTCTTTCTTTCTTTTCTTTTCTTCTTCTTTTCTTTTCTTTTTTTTACAACAAACCCTTTAGCATTTCTTGCATTGCTGGTTTGGTGGTAATAAATTCGCTTAGTCCTTTTTTGTCTGTGAATCTCCTGATTTAACCTTCAGTTTTGATTGATAGCCTTACTGGGTACAGTATTCTTGGATTGAGACCCTTCCTTTGCATGACTTTATATATTTCATTCCATTCCCTTCTGGCCTGATGAGTTTCTGTTGAGAAATCAGTTGCTAGTCTGATGGAGGTTCCTTTGTACGTAACTTTCTGTCTCTCTCTGGCTGCTTTTAAGATTCTTACTTTGTCCTTGCTGTTTGCCAATTTAATTATAATGTGCCTTGGCGTTGGTCTTTTGGGGTTTATTTTGCTTGGGACTCTGTGAGCTTCTTGGATTTGTGTGGGTTTTTTCTTCCCTATATCAGGAAAGTTTTCTGTCATTATTTCTTCAAATAGGTTTTCTATTCCTTGCTCAGTTTTCTTTCCTTCTGGGACACCTATTATGTGGATGTTGTTTTGTTTTGTGTTGTCCCAAAGTTCCCTTAGGCTCTCCTCCAGCTTTTTAATTTTTTTTTTCTAGAAGCTGCTCTACTTGGGTATATTTTTCTATCTTGTCTTCTAGCTCACTGATGCGGTCCTCTGCTTCTTCTAGTCTACTCTTGATGCTTTCTATTGACTTATTTGCAGCAGCGATGTCATTTTTCATTTCTTCTTGGTTCTTCTTCATTTCCTTTTGGTTCTTACTCATATTGTTGAATTTATTTTCCATTCTTTTCAGCCATCTTATGACCATTTCTCTGAATTCTTTCTCTGATAGGTTGCTGCCCTCTAAATAGTTTACTTCCTTTTCTGGTGATGCCTGCTTTTCTTTCTTATGCGGGCTGTTTCTTTGTCTCCCCATGGTCTCTCTTCTCTGGATGTCTGGTTATGTAGTTCTCTCTCTCCTTTCTGTGGTGGAGTGAAGAGCTCCTTCAAGTCTAAGCATTCATGCCACCTGGGACTGGTGTTTTGGGGCTCACAGCTGTTTGGCGGTCACCGCAGTTGTTTATTTTCTGGCCTTTGACAAGATCCACTTTCCCTTGCAAGATGGCAAAGTTTTCTCTCTGAGCCCGTAGCTCCGGGAAGGGACCCAGCCACAGCTGCAGTGGGGGCTGCCTGGTCAGGGGAACCCCATCCAGCAGTCCCCCACCTTCTCTGGAGTTCAGCTGTCCCTTAGCTTGAGAAAAAACACTCCCAGTGCGACCCTCAGCTGTTCTTTCTTTCTGCTCTGGGGGAAGGCTCACGTCTGTCTATCCTGCCGCCATTTTCTCCTCTCCTCTAAAATTCTTTCTAAGTCCCTTTGTAACCTCAAAGTTCAAAGAGACTTGCTAAGTGGATTTATTAATTTTCTTGCTTAGTTGAGAGGAGGGTGATAGGAAATTCAACAGGTATCCCAGTGGAAGCTGAATTATAATTGCTATAGTCAAGCATAATTGAAAATCTATGTAATGAGATAATCTAATGTATAATTTTAAAATTGGAGACAGAGAAGTAATAAGGAATGATGATTTCCAAGCCTAATAATTTTAAGTCACATTAGTAATAATAAAGGATCTCTTCAATCCCACTTTATTTTCAGTATTGCCTTTTATCATGCTAATTACCTATTTCTCATTCTTTTCACATATCCATGATATCCAGTGGACTTTCAGAATAAGTTACCCAAATATAGCATAAACATGTGGAGAAAAGATGAGAATGAAGCTGAGGATGACTGCAACTAGGTCAAATCTATTAATATGTAATATTTATATCTCTGCATGGTTGAAGCAGCAAATCCATTTGCATAACATTTCCTCTTTGATAGAACAATTTTTACTCAAAATACTTCAAAACCATCATTTTAATTTTTATTATCCCTAAAAATTTTATTTTTAAATGGAACACAATGTTATCATGCTGAAATATATGTCATTGGATTACATCACTTTGCATGGTGTGAACTGTTCTTTGTAGAGTTAATTTTACTGCTGCATATCAGAAATGTGCCTGTGAACTTGGTGGGGGGGGTGTTGGTGGTTAGAGGACAGAACTAATGAGGATTAAGTCATGGGTTCAGTCTCTATAAGAGTCTTAACTTGTTTATGCACCCTGGGCATAGATTATACCCCAACTCTGACCAAATACTCTTGGGATCAAAGGAATCCAGGGAAGAGAAGATATGACTCAGTATAAACCCATCCTCCATGATTGGAAAGACAGCTCAAAGAACACACTTTTTAGAATCTTCCAATGTTAGAGCTCCTCAGAGCTCTTCTCTTTTTACTTCTCATATGATATGCAATAATTTTGTTGGGGTTATCCAGTCTACTCTTGAATGCCTCAAGTGACAGAGAACTCATTGCCTTACAGTGCCACCCATTCAATCTTGAAACAGTTCTTATAATTTTTTTGATGTGAATTATAACTGTCTGCCATTCTGTAAACTGGTCCTTGGCCTTCCTGTGGGATCAACAGAATAAGACTCCAAGCCAATCCTTTATACGTTTGAAAACAGCAAAACAATTGAAGTAGAGGCTTCTAGTTTTACCTCTATAGTGTCATACTTATTGGCTCATGTCAGCAGAGGGAGAGACCTTGCTTAGAGAAGCATGCATTTAAACAGTTTTGATTCATTCATATAAAGATCTTAGGGTATAGCATTTGGGAAGGGAACCTTAGTTCCCTTCCGGTTATTGAGGACAGTTTCACATATAAAATACAACTGGGGAGGATATATAAAGGAACACCAAGGATGTATCTATCAACCCTCAGCCACCAAAGAACATTGCAATGGGCACTGCCTCCAGGCTGGAGATTTGGTACATTAATGGGTGGTCCACACCAATCTGTCATTGCTTCTCCAGAGGGCCTAATAGGAAGATGTTTGAATGAGAAGACTGACTTTTAATATCCCCAGAAAACATGTACTAAATTATCCATTTAAATTTTTGTATTGGGAGCCTTTTATGCCCCAGGTGTTAGGGATACAGTGATGAGCAAAAGAGATAAGGACAACTGGGGGAAATGGACATTAAATAATCACACAAGTAATGTATAATTCCAAATCATGATTACTGATAGAAAAAAAATTACAGATTATTTTCAGAGCATCTAATAGGTTTTATTTGGTTGAGGGTTTCAAGGAAGGTTTGCCTGACATTTGAGTTAACACATAACTGATGAATGGAAATTAACAGTAAAGGATCTAGAGATGGGGAAAGCAACAGCATATGCAAAGGCCCTGTGGGAGAGAGGTGTAGGAAAAAGAAAGAAATGTTCAAGTAAGCTAACCGATAGAGGACCAGATTCAGATATAAGAAGTGTTGCAGTACAAGATGAAGCTGGAGAGGTCATAGGGGCAAGTCCATTAAGAATCTGGCACTCTATGAGTAAGATACATGAAAATTTACATTTGTACTTCCCCTGACAAAGTCTCTGTTTTTATCAGCAAATGCCATGATCATCCCCACCCCCCAACTTCAGTTCTTAACTTGTATTATTCTTGTCTCCAGTGATAAACACTAACTGGAACTTTAAGAAAACACAATCAGTTTGGATGGACTATTGGAGGAACTAGGGCTCATGGAACTCTTGTATTCTTTCTTTTTTCCAATATTGACAGATTTTATTTAATTTATTTTTTTATTGATTAAGGTATTACATGTCACCATATCTCCCCATTGCCTCCCCACTCCCATACATGCCCTCACCCCCCAGTGTCCTGCATCCATTGGTTATGCTTATAAGCATGCATACAAGTCCTTCGGTTGATCTCTTATCTCCCCCCACTCCTCAAACTTCCCGCTATAATTTGACAATCTGTTTGATGCTTTACTGCCTCTGTATCTATCTTTTTGTTCATCAGGTTATAATGTTCTTTTTTCTTTTTTTCTCCACTTTTTTTAAAATTAAGGTATTATGTGTGTAAATATTTTACCATTGCCCTCTCCCACCCCACTCCCATACATGCCCTCACCCCCCAGAGTTTTGCGTCCATTGGTTATGCTTATATGTATGCATACAAGTCCTTCGGTTGATTTCGTATCTCCCCCACCTCTCCCTAACCTTCCCTCTGTAATTTGATAGTCTGTTTGATGCTTTACTGTCTTTGTATCTATCTTTTTGTTCATCAGTTTATAATGTTCTTTATTATCCAGAAATGAGTGAGATCATGTGGTACTTTTCTTTCATTGCCTGGCTTATTTCACTTAGCATAATGTTCTCCACTTCCATCCATGCTGCTGCAAATGGTAAGAATTCCTTCTTTTTTATGGCAGCATAGTATTCCATTGTGTAGATGTACCATAGTTTTCTGATCCATTCATCTGCTGCCGGGCACTTAGGCTGTTTCCAAATCTTAGCTATTGTAAATTATGCTGCTATGAACATAGGGGTGCATATATCCTTTCTGATTGGTGTTGCTAGTCTCTTGGGATATATTCCTAGAAGTGGGATTACTGGGTCAAATGGGATTTCCATTTTCAGTTTTTTGAGGAAACTCCATACTGTTCTCCACAGTGGCTGCACCAGTCTGCATTCTCACCAGCAGTGCACGAGGGTTCCTTTTTCTCCACATCCTCGCCAGCACTTGTTATTTGTTGATTTGTTGATGATTGCCATTCTGACAGGTGCAAAATGGTACCGCATTGTCGTTTTGATTTGCATCTCTCGGATAATTAGTGACTTTGAGCATGTTTTCATATGTCTCTTGGCCTTCCTTCTATATTTTTTAGAAAAGATTCTATTTAGGTCCATTACCCATTTTTTTTATTGGATCTTTTATCTTCCTTTTATTAAGTTGTATGAGTTACCTGTAAATGTTGGAGATTAAACCCTTATCAGTGATAACATTGGCAAATATGTTCTCCCATACAGTGGACTTTCTTGTTGCTTTGTTGATGGTTTCTTTTGCTGTGCAAAAGCTTTTTATTTTGATGTAGTCCCAATTGTTTATTTTCTTTTTAGTTTCCATTGCCCTAGGAGTGGTATCAGTGAAGAAATTGCTTCGGCATATGTCTGAGATTTTGCTGCCTGTGGATTCCTCTACTATTTTTATGGTTTCCTGTCTTATGTTTAAGTCCTTTATCCATTTTGAGTTTATTTTTGTGTATGGTGTAAGTTAGTGGTATAGTTTCATTTTTTTGCATGTATCTGTTCAATTTTCCCAATACCATTTATTGAAGAGACTGTCTTGACTCCATTGTGTGTTCATGCCTCCTTTGTCAAATATTAATTGAGCATAGTGGTTTGGGTTGATATCTGGATTCTCTATTCTATTCCATTGGTCTATATGCCTGTTCTTGTGCCAGTACCAGGCTGTTTTGAGAACAGTGGCCTTGTAATACAGCTTGAAATATGGTTTTGAGATCCCACCTACTTTATTCTTCTTTCTCAGGATTGCTGTGGCTATTTGGGATCTTTTTTTATTCCAGATGAATTTTTGGAGAGTTCTTTCTAGGTCTGTGAAATATGCCATTGGTATTTTAATGGAGAGTGCATTGAATCAATAGATTGCTTTGGGTAGTATGGACATTTTAATGATGTTGATTCTACCAATCCATGAACACAGTATGCTTTTCCATCTATTTATGTCTTCCTCTATCTCTTTTTTCAATGTCTTGTAGTTTTCTGAGTAGAGGTCTTTTACCTCCTTAGTTAAGTTTATTCCTAGGTATCTTAATTTTTGTGGTGCGATGGTAAATGTGATTGTTTTCCTAGTCTCTTTTCTCTAAGTTCACTGTTGGTATATATAAATGCCATAGATTTCTTGGCATTAATTTTGTATCCTGCTACATTGCCAAATTTATTTATTAAGTCTAATAATTTTTTGATGGAGTCTTTAGGGTTTTCTATGTACAGTATCATGTCATCTGTGAATAATGACAATTTTACTTCTTCTTTTCCAATTTAGATGCTTTTTATTTCTTCTTCTTGTCTGATTGCTGTGGCTAGCACTTCCAGTACTATGTTGAACAGAAGTGGTGAAAGAGGGCATCCCTGTCTTGTTCATGTCCTTAGGGGAAGTGGTTTAAGTTTTTGCCCATTGAGTATGATGTTTGCTGTGGGTTTTTCATATATGGCTTTTATTATGTTGAGGAATGATTCTTCTATAACCACCTTGCTGAGAGTTTTTATCAAAAATTGGTGCTGGATTTTTTCAAATGCTTTTTTCTGCATCAATTGATATGACTATGTGGTTTTTATCTCTCAATTTGTTTATGTGATGTATCACGTTTATTGATTTGCAGATATTGTACCATCCTTGCATTCCTGGGATAAATCCTACTTGTTCATGGTGTATGATCTTTCTGATGTACTGCTGGATCTGATTTGCTAGGATTTTGTTGAGGATTTTGGCATCTATTTTCATGTGGGATATTGTCCTGTAATTCTCTTTCATTGTGTTGTCTTTATCTGGTTTTGGTATTAGGGTGATGCTGGCTTCATACAATGAGCTTGGAAGTGTTCCTTACTCTTAAATTTTTTGGAATAGTCTGAGGAGGATAGGTTTTAGTTCTTCCTTGAATGTTTCATAATACTCCCCTGTGAAGCCGTCTCACCCCGGGCTTTTATTTGCTGGAAGCTTTTTAATGACTGCTTCAATTTCTTCCATAGTTGTTGGACTACTGAGATTTTTAGATTCTTCCTGATTGAGTTTTGGAAGGTTGTATTTTTCTAGGAATATATCCATTTCCTCCAGGTTGTCCAGTTTGTTGGAATAGAATTGTTCATAATATTTTTTAACAATCCTTTGTATTTCTGAGGGATCTGTTGTTACTTCACCTCTTTCATTTCTGATTTTGTTTATTTGGGTCCTCTCTGCTTCTTGGTGAGCCTGGCTAGAGGTTCATCAATCTTGTTTATCCTTTCAAAGAACCCGCTCTGGGTTTTGTCAATCTTTTGTATTGTTTTTTTTGGTCTCTATGTCTTTTATCTCCACTCTGTTCTTTATTATTTCCTTCCTTCTGCTTACACTGGGCTTTTCTTGTTGCTCTCTTTCTAACTCTTTGAGTTGTAGGGTTAGGTAATTTATTACCATTGTTTCTTGTTTTTTGCAGTAGGCTTGTAGAGCTATGAACTTCCCTCTCAAGTCTGCTTTCACTGTGTTCCATAGATTTTGGATTGTTTTGTTTTCATTGTCATTTGTCACGATGTTTTTTATTTCTTCTTTGATCTCTCTGGTAACCCAGTCATTGTTTAATAGCATGCTATTTAGTCTTCAGGTGTTTGATTTTTTTGGATTGTTTTTATTGTAGTTGATTTCCAGTTTTATGCCATTGTGATCTGAGAAGAGGCTTGATATGATTTATGTCTTCTTGAATTTGAAGAGACTTTGCCTGTGTCCTAATATGTGGTCTATCTTTGAAAATGTTCTGTGTGCACTGGAGAAGAATGTATATTCTGTAGCTTTGGGGTGAAATGTTCTAAATATTTCAATTAAGTCCATCTGATCTAGTGTGTAATGTAGGATTGCTGTTTCTTTGCTGATTTTTTGTTTAGATGATTTATCCAGTGGTGTCAGTGGGGTATTAAAGTCCCCTACTATGACTGTATTGCTATCAATCTCTCCCTTGATATCTTCCAGGTGTTGTTTTATGTATTTGGGTGCTCCTGTATTGGGTGCATATATGTTTACCAGAGTTATATCTTCTTGTTGAATTGCTCGCTTTAGTATTATGTAGTGGCCTTCCTTATCTTTTATGGCCTTTACTTTGAGGTCTATTTTATCAGATATAAGTATCACAACTCCAGCTTTTTTCTCATTTCCATTTGCCTGAAAAATGTTTTTCCATCCCTTCACTCTCAGTCTGTGTGAATCCTTTGTTCTGAGGTGGATCTCTTGCAGACAGCAAATATATGGGTCATGTTTTCTTATCCACTCAGCTACCCTATGTCTTTTGATTGGTGCATTTAATCCACTTATGTTTAATGTTATTATTAAGTACATGTTTGTTGTTATATTTTTCCTTAATGTTTGTGTTTCTTCTTGCCTTTCTCTTTCTTCTTTTTACAGCAGTTCATTTAGCATTTCTTGCATTGCTGTCTTGGTAGTGATAAACTCTCTTATCCCTTTTTTGTCTGTGAAGCTCCTGATTCCACCTTCAATTTTGAATGATAGCCTTGCTGGGTATAGTATTCTTGGGTTCAATACCTTGCTTTGCATCACTTTTTTAAATTTCCATTCCCTTTTGCCCTGGAGTGTTTCTGTTGAAAAATCTGTTGATATTCTAATAGGAGAACCCTTGTAGGTAATTTTCTGTCTCTCTCTGGTGGCCTTTAACCTTTTGCACTTGGATGTCGAGTGTGACTCAACACGGTTAGCATTAGAATAAAGGAATCGAGAAAAACGCAAGCGAGTGCAAAGGGTTAAGATTCTTACTTTGTCGTTGGTGTTTGCCAATTTAATTACGATGTGTTGGTCTTTTAGGGTTCATCTTGTTTGAGACTCTATGTGCTTCTTGGACTTGCATGGTTTTTTTCTTGCCAATATCAGGGAAGTTTTCTGTCATTATTTCTTCAAACAGATTTTCTATTCATTGCCTCTCTTCCTTTCCTTCTGGTACCCTTATTATGTGAATGTTGTTTCGTTTTTGTTGTCCCAAAGCTCCCTTAGGCTCTCCTTTTGCTTTTTTTTAAAAAATATATTTTATTGATTTTTTACAGAGAGGAAGAGAGAGGGATAGAGAGCCAGAAACATCGATGAGAGAGAAACATCGATCAGCTGCCTCTTGCACACCCCCTACTGGGGATGTGCCCGCAACCAAGGTACATGCCTTGACCGGAATCGAACCCGGGACCCTTGAGTCCGCAGGCCAACGCTCTATCCACTGAGCCAAACCGGTTTCGGCTCCTTTTGCTTTTTAAGTCTTCTCTCCAGTTGCTGCTGTGTTTGTGTGTTTTTTCCTACCTTGTCTTCTAATTCACTGATGCGGTCCTCAGCCTCTTCCAGTCTACTGTTTAAGCCTTCCATTGTGTTCTTTATTGCAGCTATGTCGTTCTTCCTCTCCTCATGGGTCCTTTTCATGTTGGCAACATTCTCATTCAGCTCCTTATAATTCTCATTGAGTTGTGTATATTTTTCATTGAGTTGTGTCTATTTGTCATCCAGCCATTTGAGCATCCTTATAACCAATACTCTGAATTCTTTCTCAGGTATGTTGCTAGCCTCAATTTCATTTAACTCCCTTTCTGGTGATTCCTCTTTTTCTTTCCTTTGGGGATTGCTTTTTTGTCTTCCTATGATTTCCTGTAATGTTTTAATTGTAGATCCGATTGCTTTGCTACCCAGGTTCTTTTGGGGATGGTGCTACTGGTGTGATCTCTCAGGTCTCCTGGGATTGGTAATCTAGTGTAGCACCCTACTTGAGCTATTTGGGTTCTCTTGATGTAGGCCTGCAAGCTGGAGAGGCACAACTGTGGTGTCTAGAAGTCAGCAGCTGTGGAGGGAGGGTGTCCCAAATTTTGCTGTCTTGCACCCTTGATTGAAATCACGCATGCCCAGCGGGGACTCACAGTGGCACCCAGGAACCATCTGTTGGGGTGATGGAGCTCAGGGGGCCTGCACTCTGGAAAGGCTTGACTGTGGTGTCCAGAGTTCTGTAGTTGTGAGGTGAGCAGACTCAGCTTTTGCTGCTGTACCTGTGGTTGATAGGTGCTCACTCCCAGTGGCTGCTCACAGGGGCACCTGTGGTACGTTTGCCAGCGAGGCACACTGAAGCACTCTGAAGGGCCCTGGCAGTGTAGCTGCATAATTGAGGCGTCTGTGGGCAGGTATCCAGGATGAGTGAATTCAGAATTTCTACTGCCAGGGGGAGTGCATCCCTGTTTGTCCAAGATCACACCCAGGGAGAGCTCAAAGTGGATCCCATGAGCGCCCTGTGGATAGATGGGCTCAGGGTGCCTGCCTGTTAGAAATGCTCAATTGTGGAGGTGCGTTTGCTGGTGCAGAGCTCTGATGCACTCTGAGGGGCCCTGGCACTGAGGTTGAGCAGCTGGGGTATCCATGGGCAGTTATTCAGGAAGAGGGAGTTCATACTCCTGCCCTTGTCTGTACAAAATCACACCCAGTGGGGGCTCCCAGTGGCTCCTAGGTGCTGCTTATGTAGTGCTGTGCCCTGGATGCCTGCATGCTGGAAATGCGTGAATGTGGTGTCCGGAGTTCTGCCACTGGGGAGGGGGAAGTTGCACATACTGCTGCTGAGTGGTCTACTTTTGGAGGTGTAGGTCCCCAGGTCCACTGGTCTGCTGGTGGGGCAGCAGGATTTTTGGCTGGAGTGCCTGCTGGGTCGTGAAGCATTTCCAAAGCTTGTCTGGCTGGTGGTGCTGATGAGTTCCTAAAAAAGGCCATTCTCCCCTTCAAGATGGCGTGGGCTCCGTGCAAGAGTCCTGCAGTCTGGGGAGTGCCTGCAGTGGTGGTAGTCTCTCCCTGTCCAAGAGAGCCTGGTCTGCCAGCCCCTGCTGCTCCTGCAGGATTTAACTGTCCCTCACTCACTCACACACTCACCACGCACATCCACACACTCTCCTTTCACCCTCTCACTCACTCACTTCCTCTCCCTCACCTCTGTCCTGCCAGCCACCATCTTCCTCCCCCTTGTAGGAACTCTTGTATTCAATTGCAAGAGTACCCAAGATCTCTACAGAGCTCTATGCTTATAATAAAGTTCTGTAGTCCTAACTTCCTCATCCCTTAACTTCCTCTTCCCTTGATTAAATACCTCTCCATCTTGGCAGACCAGGTAAAGTGTGCATTTGGCTTGCCACCTCTGCACGCAGTGGGTTGCAACCCTTTCAATCCTCGTGCCCCGCCCCCTGAATAAATTCATCACTAAGAACATTCCTCCTTCTCATCATTCATCTCCTACTCAAAGAGTTATCTTATGCTCTGAACTTTAGAATCCAGAAGTGGGGGTGAAGGGAAAGGGCTCTAATGTATATTAAGCACCTACTATTCACCAAGCACATTGCTAAGTGCTTTATATTTATGATTTTTAAGCATTCATCATAACCCTGTGAAGTGGTGCCCTTTCCACTATCTTACAGAGGGTGAAATTGACACTAAGAAATCTTGAATAATTGATCCAATGTCATATAGTTAAACTAGTAAGTCCAGATAGAAATTCAGATTTGACTGACCCCAAATATCCTGCTCTTTTTCCTAAATCAAGCTGCTTCTATCTTCTTTTTTTGTTGTTATTCATTAAAATCCCAGTAGAAATGTCTTGGCTCTACTAATTTTGATATTGAGGTAACTGTTTAAAACAATAAGTTGCTGGTATCAATGAGATAACATTCAGTGAGGGTCAAAGTTCCTGGACATTAGAGCCCCATTTATGGTTCATATGCCCTTATATTCACAAGGAAGTAAATGCAGTCATTCCAGAAGTTCTTACAAAGTACATATACTTTGCCATCACCCCTTGAAAGTGAGAACTTAATGCAAGTGTTTATCAGGATTTTCTAATAATTTTTGTAACCTCTATGGAGCTAATTTATATCAAGACCCAGTCTTGGTACAAGGTCACATTCAAAGAAACGTTATTCTGAACATCAAGAAAAAATGTTAAAAACAACTCCAATTGGAACTATAGATGTGGTCTCAGAATGCACCAAGGGTGATTCAAACTTCAATGTATGTCAAACTTTCATAAAGGTCTTTCTTAAACCTTTTAAATGTCATTCATTCAATAGAGATACCCCAAACCTCTCACTTATTTCTTTCTCAATCTCTCAAAAATGTTCCTCAAACCTAGCCTGTGCTGCTGAGTCTTGTCTTTTTTGCTCTTTCCTCTCATTTTCTGGATTTATTAATCTCTTTCTTGCTAGGAACTTTCTGCTCTATCCAATATAAATCTTTCAAGCGGCCTCAGTGGTTAGGATGGCAGAAAAGGGATCTTTATAGATTGAGGTGCAGGGGCTCCCTTGAATATCTAAACATTTTTTAAATCCTCACCTGATAATACTTTTTCATTGATCTTTAGAGAGAGAGTAGAAGGGAGGGAGGTTGGGGAGAAAGGGAGAGAGAGAGAGAGAGAGAGAGAGAGAGAGAGAGAGAGAGAGAGAGAGAGATGATTGGTTGTCTCCCATATGCAGGGGCTGGGGATGGAACCTGCAACTGAGGTATGTGCCCTTGACCAGGAATCAAACCCACGGCCTTTTGGTCCATGCACCGACACTCTAACCACCGGACCAAACCAGCCAGGGCTAAATATCTAAACTTTAAGTTTGTTTTTACTTCACATAGATAGTTTTTTTATGTGTCCATTTTAAGATTCTTTCAACTTGATATTATAATAGTGTTCAAAAGTGTTAAGTACTTTGCTTTCTATTTCCTAATCTTGGCTGAGTCAGCTAGTGCTCATGGATTGCTCTGACCTACCAAACACTTTCCAGCATTCCTTTGTAGTTGGATTGGCCACCAGACTGGCTGTTAAATGTGGAATTTGAATGAAAGTGACGTATCACTTCTTCACCTAGAGAGGTAAATATACAGTTTGCCTTTTCTGAAATCTTTCACCTGTTCAATATCAGGATAATACCAGGGTGACCTGGAAGCCACTAGATGGAAGCACTTGAGTCTTTGAGTAACTGCTTAGAAGGGCGTCACTTCTTAGAAGAGAGTCTTCTAACCTATGAGTAAGAAATAAAGTGTAGTTGCATTGTTTGTTTCAGTAGCTAGTGCTAATTAAGCTAATATATTTTAATTAAAACTCAACAATTTCACAGTTGTAATGAAGTCTACTTTATCAATCTTTTCATCTATAGTTAGTACTCTTTATACCCCCTTTAAGAAATTTTTGTCTAACCCAAGTCCATGAAGGTATTTTATGATTCTTTATTCCAGAAGTTCTATTCTTTTGCCTATTACATTTAGGTCTATTATCTATCTGAAGTTATTTCTTGTATACAACTCAAGAGTCGTGGTTAACTATATGGGCATGCAATTGATGCAGTACCATATGTTGGAAAGACCATTGTTCTCCCATTGGCATTCAGTGCCCCCTTCATTGGATATCATATATAGTAATTTTTAAAATGGCCCCCAATGATCCCCACATTTTAGTTAGTATTCACACTCTCATGTAATCTCCTCCACTTAAATATGAGCTGGGTATAGGGACTCACTTCTAATGAACAGAATATGGCAAAAGTGACAGAAGGTTACTTATGGGATTAGGTTTTAAAAGACCATAACTTCCATTTAGTCTCACTTTCTCTCACTCTTTCACACTCTTTAGGAAAGAACTTTACATTCCCCATTTTAATATGGTATGTACTCTGGTGAGGTTGGAGAGAATGGATGGTCATAGGACTACAAATAGCATAGTCTGTGTTGATATTGCTCAGAATAAGATGGTACTAGAAAGATACCCTTCTGACAATTGGATTATTACAGGGAGCTGTCACTGTTTACCCACAGTAGATAACATCACACAGGAGTCCCCAGGTGCAAGAGACAAACGAACTGAATCCCTTAGTGCTGCACTATGTTGGCAAGGATGTTTTTTATGTAAAAAAGGAAAGACCCTCTACCACATCTGGGTTATACAGTAAGAAACAAATTTTATTTTGATTTTGTTATCTGGATTTAACCTTCTATCAATAATAACACTACATATAAATAGATCTATTTTTCTCTTTTTATAAGATTGTGATTAAGAAAAATTGGGGGTATGAAATTTCATTTTCCAGCAGTATCAGTTTTCTATAAGATAGACCTAAATCAAATAAACATACCTTTGCCCCTAACCCTTCCATTCCTCTTCCATGTAGACACAAAACCCATATATTAGAACAGAAGCTTTCAGAGGCCAGAGAATATTTTTCTTTTCTTCCTGACAAGTGAGCTAGTCCTTGGTTGCTTCAAAATGTTTCTGATTTAAGAGCAAGATTCCAAGAGACACAAGCTACATTGGTGGCTGGAGTGTGGCTGACTTTACACATGGAAATATATTTTTTAAAAATATGTTTGTTTGTTTTTTATTTCAGAGAGAGGAAGGGAGAAGGGGAGAGAGATAGAAACATCAGTGATGAGAGATAATCATTGATCTGCTGCCTCCTGCATGCCCCCCCCCACACTGGGAATTAAGCCCCCAACCTGGGCATGTACCCTGACCAGGAATCGAATTGTGACCTCCTGGTTCATAAATCAGTTGTCAACCACTACACCACACCTGCCAGGCTAATGGACATTTTAAAATCAAACTAGTTCTGCTCATTTAATTTCACAATTTCCTGGAGTCCCAAGAATTTATAAAACCTCTACTTCTAGAAGGAGGAGTAGAAGGTATTTCAGTTTCCATTTTGCAGCTTATTCAACTGTTTTCCTTGGAGCATCCTTAGCCTCATCCTCTTCACCTAGCACGTGCCATTGTTCAGAAATAAAGTGCAGGGGTCCCAAATTCCAGCAGTATCTGTGCAAAGACAAGGTCAAATGACAAAGAAGGGATAGGCTCAGTTAGTCTGTTTGGACTATGTTGTATTCTTATTTTGAAGGATTGCCAAGGAAGGGAATACACTGGGGAGTGACTGCCATTTCAGGCAAAAGCAAAATAAAGCAATTTAACTTCCATTTCCTAGGATCATGGCACAATCCTGAACCCATTACATTTCAGATAAGGAACTGGGTTAGACACAGAGAGATTAAGAGCTGACATGAAATCACATAGGTAGTAAGTAGTTGATTCAAGTTTTGAACCCAAGCCTGTCTGATTCCAAAGTCCATTCCAGAATACTCATGTGACACTAAATTCTTTATAGTAATAAGATATTCAAGGGACGAAATAATAGCACATTTTACAGTGGGAAAACATACAGCCACTATAAAAATGATAAAAAATAGAAAGATATCCAATATATATAATTGTTTATTTATATATTTTAAAAGGCCCAAGAATAGTCTACTATATGTCTGCAGCAGTTCTAGGTGCTAGTGAATACAATAACCTGACCTCATGGGGCATGTATTAGGAGGATTTGTCAAAAAACATAAACACAAATGTCATATCTGACTCCAATAAGTGCTGTCAATGAAATTAAATGGAGCTATGGGTGTTTTAACTTGGATAGAGAAGGAAAGCCTCTCTAAGGAGATGAGATCTAAGTGCTGAGAAGACGATAGTCATTCTGCCTTTCAGGCAGGGGGGATAGCAAGTATAAGAGCATAGAGAAGGGAAGAACATGTATGTTTTAGGGACAGAAAGAAGGGTGCCATGGTTCAAGCACAGTGAATTGACTGGGTAGCAGCAGTGAGGAGAATAGTAGGAAATGTAGTGGGAGAGGCTAGCAGGGACCAGGTGATTTAGGATGCTTTAGGTCACATTAAGGATTTCGATTTTATTTTTAGTGTTATAGAAATCCAGTGGTGTGTTTTATATAGAGAAGGTAGGATATGATCTAGTTATTTCCTGAGAACTGAAAAGTAGCAAGGCAAGAAGGGCATCAAGAAAAACAGTTAATGGCTATTATGGTTTATGGCCATAGAAGATAGACAAATATTCTCCCCTACAAGCAATTGTAGACCTGACCAAAATTGACAAGATACCCATCTATGGACTGTAGAAATTTACCAAGGACATAGAATAAATTGACAATTGTTTATTTAATAAAAACTACTGAACCTCATGTCAGAACAGTAGAAATTTAATGTTTTTTGTTTGTTTAGTCTGGGACTACTCCTGCCTCCCCTACATCTATCAGTGCAGCAGTTCTGCTAGGGTAGGACAAGCAGTGAAACCAAAAACTTTGCTGCAAGAGATCACTAAATTAACTTGGAATGCAGCATAGAAAATCCTATGCCCCATGGAATTGTAAAAGACAGAGATGATCTTGGTTACAAATGAATGGAGGAAGTACATCACAGCTGGCCTGATGTCATCTTGGTTGGCAAGCAACAAACTGATAAACTTTAACTTAACAGGAAAATCCAGGAAATGAGATAATCTGGTGAGCCTTCATAAGCTCTCACAATTCTCTGGCAGTCCAGAAGGCTTTTCACATTATCTGGGCTGCATGAATGCTGAGAGACCAGAAAGAGTCCTTAATAAGCATAAGGCCCTGCAAATGTGAGACCTCATGTGTGACAGAGACCTGAGAGGTCCCAATAGAAAGTAGAATCTGGTAGAAAGTAAAATCTTCAAACTGCCTGATTTGAAATGCAACCTCCAACCCACACAGAGATCCATTAGCAAAAGGTGGAAGGAGGTTTTACTGACTGAATATGTTTGAGCACAATATCTAACCAGTCATTGGCTGCTCTTAAAAATATGCTCACACAGGGGTGACATATAAGAAAACAGGCTTAAAAATGAAAAAAAAATAACTAAAATCTGAGCAAAGACATTAGTGGCTACATGTTTTGGAACAACAGACTTTACACAATGAGTATAGATAGAGACTTTATTCAATTAATATAGATAAAGTCCACTAACTAACTAACTAACTATCTAACTAAGCAACTATAACCTCATGGGGGAATCAATATAGAGTTTCTATAATTTTGTTGAAAATACCAAGTTTTCAACAAAAAATGGTGTGACATTCAAAGACCCACCAAAGTGTGACATGTACTTCGGAAAAAGAGTGGTCAAAGAAGCTGTCTCTGAGTTGACCAAGATGTTGGATGTAGTGCAAAAGACTTCAAAGCCACTATTATAAATATGTACAAAGAACAAAAGAAATTATATTTAAATGATTAAATTACAATATGACCAAAATAACTCATTAAACAGAGAAACAAAAGCCCTCATAACTGCTGGTGAGGATATAAAAATGGTACAGTCACTTTGTAATCAGCTCATCAATTGCTTAACATATGATTCAGCAATCCCACTCCTAGAAATCTACCAAAAAAAAAAAAGAAAAAATGTGCAAACACAAACATATGCATTCAAACTTTCATTTCAAAATTATTCATAATGTCCAAAACTGAAAATAATCCAAAGAACTATTAATAATTACATAATACATAAACAAAATTTGGCATATCAACATGATGGAATATTCTTTGTAATTAATAGGAATGAACTATAGGTACATGTAACAACATAACTGAACCTGAAAAATGTGATAAGTAGAAGAAGCTAGGCACAAAAATCCCTGTATTTTGTATGATTCCCTTTATTGAAAGACCATTAAAAGGCCTATTTATACATATCTGAAACAAATCAGTGGCTGCCTAGGTCTGGGGGTGGGAGCATGGATTAATTGTAAAAGGATGTGAGCAAGCTGTGCAGATGAAAATGTTTTCAAACTGGATTGTGGTTCTGCTTTCAAAACTTCCTACCTTTACCAAAAAAAAGTCATTTTCTTAATGCTTGCAATATATAAATTTTGTATTATGTAAATTTACCTTAATAAAAGTATTATAAATTAAACATTTTTAAATAAAGATTGACAGAAGTGCATTCTAGGAAGCATCTTTGTCCCAATGAACCTGATATTCTCCTCCCTTTCTGAGAGAGACACCAGGGTAGGCAGGAGGAACTAGACAAAGGAACCCAGTCAATAGCAACTGGACATATCTTGGAAACTTCTTTATTTTTATAGCTATAAAATTCTTTATCCTCCACTGAGAAACACTAGAGCAGTGGTGGCATCAATAAGGGATTCCAAAACACCTTCCCCTTCCCCTAATGAGAACACTGTGCAACCTGACCTTATGAGACCTCTCTTGCACACCTCGGTCAGCACTAGCAGGAAACACAGGGAGCCTCAGTGACACCAGATAAATGAATTAAACCAAAATAACACCACAAAGTTGCTAGAAACAAACTTCCATTGGAGCCACAGCACACAAAATTAGGTCAAGGCCTGCATGCTAAACTAAAATGGGATTACTGCCTGGTGAAATAAAAGAATTAAATAGTTCTCATAGTGTTCCAACATAATGAATAAAAATGTCCAAGATAAACTTGAAAACCACCCATCATAACAAGAACCAGAAAATAACAACTTGAATGAGAAAAAACAATCAACTGATTGATACAAAGACTGAGATGAATCAGATGTTGGAATGTTCTGACGTGATTTTAAAGCAGCATTCATAAAAATGCTTCTGCAATCAATTATAAATTCTCTTGTAGCAAATGAAAAAATAGAAAATATCAGCAAGAAAATAGAAGTCATAAAAAAGAACTAAATGGAAATTATAGAACTGAAAATT
Organism: Eptesicus fuscus; assembly: GCF_027574615.1. Taxonomy (NCBI): domain Eukaryota; kingdom Metazoa; phylum Chordata; class Mammalia; order Chiroptera; family Vespertilionidae; genus Eptesicus; species Eptesicus fuscus. The sequence continues at coordinate 103,249,695 of NC_072473.1, forward strand.
AAAACTGAAATAAATTACTTGCTGAATGGGCTTATAGTATTGTGGATCTGAAAGAGGACATAAACTTGAGGACAGAATAATAGAAGCCATCCATTTTAAACAACGGAGAGAAAAAAGAATGAAAGGAAAAAGAACCCAAGGGAATTATGGTGTAATAAAATATTCTGATGTTTGTGTAATTAGAACCTCAGGAGGATAGACGATAGTGAGGCAGAAAGAGTATATGAAGAAATAATGATTGAAACGTTCTAATTTGGCAAAAGATACAAACCTACAGATCTAAGAAGCTGAATGAACCATAAGTAGGAAAATTAAAGAAAGATGATACTAAGACATATCATAATTAAATTGTGAAAAATTAAGACAAAGAAAAATCTTGAAAGCTGCCTGAGAGAAATATCATATTACCTATAGGGGACAACAATTCCAAAGTGTATTTATTACCGGAAAACGTAGAGGTCCAAAGTGACACAACATTTTTCAAGTGCTGAAAGAAAAGAATTATCAACAATAAATTCTGTATCACTTTAAACTATCATTTAGGATGAATGAAGAGAAAATAAAAATATTTTTAAGCATTCAGTAATGAAGAAAAATAAAAACATTTTAGGCAAAAGAACTATAAGAATTTTTTTTACTTGCACACTTACTAGTAAATATTGGCTAAAGTAAATCCTTCAAACAGAAAGGTCATCAATGACATTTGAAGCATCAAGAAGAAAGAAGGAACAATGAAAAGAACAGAAACATGGATACAAATAATAGCCTATCCATTCCCACAAGAGTTTTATAGATCATACATGATTGTTAAAACAAATATTATAACACCATCTAACACTAAAAATAATGATATTTAAAAGTGGGAAGTTAAGGAGACCTAAATGGAACTGAGGTTTCCACACTTGGAATGGTAAAAGGTTGACACTAATAATAAATCATTATAAGGCAGATATTTGTATTGTAATACACCAAGCAAACACCATGAAAACTACAAATATAATAATAATAATAACATAATAACAAAAAGATAGATTCAAAATGCAATCATTTTGTGCTTTTGATTTCTTTCTCAGCATTATTTTTTCAATGTAATAATTAAAATCAATATCATAAATAAGTTGAAAATAAAGGAAGGGAAATACATACATTGAAAATATTAATTTATAAAAGCAGGTGTGGCTATGTTAATATCTGATAAAAATAGACTTCTGATTTAAAAAAAAATTACTACAAAGAGAGACATTATATAATTATAAAAGGATTAATCACCCAGGGAGATATTACCATCCTAAAAGTGTGCATACCCAAAATCAGAATCTTAAAATACAAGAAACAAAAACTGATAGACTTGAAAATAGAAATAGGCAAAACCACAATTATAGTTGGGGACTTTAAAGCCTCCCCTCTCAGCAAATGATAGAACTACTACATAGAGCATCAGCAAAGATAAAGAAGTAATGCTATTAGCCAACAGGATTGAATTGATGTATATATAGAAGATTAAATATATACAACAGACTAAATATTTTTTCAAGCATATGGAAAGGCACAGACCCCAGGATAGATAAAATAATATTGGCAGATAAGAATAAAGTGGGAGGAAATGCTCTATTTGATAATAAGGCTAGTATAATTAAGACAGTATACTCTTGGTGGAGGGATAGACACATTGATCAATGAAATGGAATAATGAATCCACAAATAAACCTTCACAAATAAGCTCAATTGTTTTTAACAAATTTCAAGAGTAATTCAATGGAAGGATAGACTTCTCCACAAGTAGTGCTGGAGCAATTGGACATTCAAAGGCAAAAACAAAACAAAACAAAACACATCTCCTCAACCTCCCCCCCCAAAAAAAAATTTCAGCCAAGCCTCATATACTTTATACAAAAATTAACACAAAATGTATCACAGACTTAAATGTAAAACTATAAAAATTTTAGAAAAAACATAGGAGACAATCTTTGGGAACTAGGGCTAGGCAAGAGGTGTTTAGACTTGACACAAAGCATCATCCATAAAAGAAAAAAAATATAAAAATCACATGTACTACTATTTGTAATACTTTAAACAATAAAATTATTTTTTAAAAAAATGGGTCATATGATAATTGCACATTTAGTTTTGTAGCACTCTGTACAATCCCATGTGAAGATGATGAAAAATAAACTATGGACTTGGAGAAAATATTTGCAAGCAACATATCTGACAAAAGACTAGTATAAAGAATATATATTCCAGTGCGACAGCAGCCCCACGGCCACCACACTGACTGACTGAGGGTGGCTGTCAGTTTCAGGTCTTGGAGACAAGCGTGGGGATTGGGAGGGGAAGGTAGAATAAAAAAAAATATATATAAACAAAACAAAAAAAAAAAAAGAATATATAAAGAACTGTCAGGACAGTAGTAAAGAAATGAAAAAAATAATTGTTAAATGATTAAGAGATATGATGAAGACACATTTCACCAAAGTGGATATACAGATGGCAAATAAAGATGAAAAGATGTTCAACATCATTAGCCATCAAGGAAATGAAAATTAATAACAAAATGAAATAATACATCTATTAGAGAGGTTAAAATAAAAAACACCAAATAAAGGTAAGGATTCAGAGAAACATCATTGACATGGTACAGCCATTTGGGAAAGTAGTTTCACAGAGTGCTACAAAACTAAATGTGCAATTATCATATGACCCAGAAAGGGTACTGTTGTGTGTTTATCCCAGAGAAATGGAAATTTATGTTCACACAAAAATCTGTACACAAATATTCATAGCATCTTTATTCTTAATAGGTAAAAACTGGAAACAGCCCAGATATTCTTTAGCAAGTGAATGGTTAAACAGACTGGCATATCCATACCATGGAATACTGCTACTTTACAATAAAACAGAAACTATTAAAACGTGCAACAACTTGGGTAAATCCTCAGGAAATTATGATAGTGGAAAAAGCCAATCCCAAAAAGGTTTTAAAAAAGCATGATTCCATTTAAAAAACATTTTTGAAATGACAAAATTTTATAAATGAAGAGCAGATGAATGGTTGCCAGGAGTTAGGAACAAGAGAGAGGGTGGCAGGATGGAAGTGGATGTGGTTATTCTAAAAGGGCAACAGGAGGGATCTTTGTGTGATTGGAACTGTTTAGTATTTTGAATTTTATGATGGATACATGAACCCACACAGGAGAAAAATGTATAGAACTAAAAACACAATATGTGCGCACATGCGTGCACACACACACACACACACACATACACAAAGGAGTACTGATAATAGGGGAAATTTGAGTAAGATTGGTGGATTATATAATGTCAATGTCCTGGTTCTATTATTATACTACAGTTTTGTAAAATATTGTCATTTGGGTTATCTGGTCAAAGCAAACAAGCAATCTTTCTATATTTTTACAACTGCATGGACATCTTCAATTAGTAAGAATTTCCATTAAACATGCTACTGCAGAAGTCTACAGAAGGGATGAGAAAATTGAACTTGGGTGATAATGGAGGTCTTTTCACTCCCTTATTCAATTGAAAGAGACAAGGTACATATATTTTGTGCAGTATGATTTAAAGTGATGCACATATACATATTTGTATATCAACATCAAAAATTGCTAGAAGGAGACATCAGAAACTGTTGAAATAGTGGCCTCTGGGAATTCTAGCATGGGAGGAGACTTTACTTTTCAAAATAAGCCCTTTCCAGTTACTTGCTTTTTTTAGCCACATGCTTATATTGCTTGCTTACACTAAAAAAATACATAGAACCTAGAATCCTATCTAATAATAGACAAATATGCAAATTGACCATACCTCCGACACACCCACAAAGCCACGCACACAAGCCACGCCCACCATCCAATCAGAGCGAGTATGCAAATTAACCCAAATCAAGATGGCTACAGCCACAGAGAGCAAGGTTTCCTAGGTAACAGAGGAAGCCAAGCTTTCTGCCAGCCATTGCAGGCCTAAGCCTCCACTCAAGCTACAAAGTTTCAATTATAGAAGGTAAACAAATTCAAACAAATGGAGGCAGAATGGAGCTTGAGAGAGCAGGCCAGGGTTGCTGCCGGCAACAGGGGAAGCAAAGCTTTCCACATACCCTGGCTGGGCCCACCCGCTTAAGGCAACAAAGTTTCAATTATAACCCCAACACAAATGGCTGCCTGCCTCGGAGGGAGCCCCAGGCTTGGCTCCGCTCCAGGCTACAAAGTTTCAATTGTAGAAGGAAAATAAATTCCAGATACCAGGGCCTCCGCTTGGCATTGCCAGGGGGCGTGGCCCACCTGCAAACCACCACAGGCCCCTCGCTCAGGCCGCCCCACGCCCCAAGGGAACCCCACGCTGATCAGGGACACCCTTCAGGGCAAACTAGCTGGCCCCCACCCCTGTACCAGGCCTCTATCCTATCTAATAAAAGAGTAATATGCAGATTGATCATCACTGCAACACACAATATAGCTGCCCCCATGTGGTCAAAGATCCTGCCTCCATGTGGACACAAGATGGCCACCACAAGATGGCCAGCAGGAGAGGGCAGTTGGGAGGCACCTGGCCTGCAAGGGAGGGCAGTTGGAGGTGATCAACGCTGCAGGAGAGGGCAGTTAGGAGTGACCAGGCTGGCAGAGGAGGGAAGTTGGGGGCAAACAAGCTGGCTGCAGAGTGGTTAGGGGGTGATAGGCTGGCAGGCATAAGCGGTTAGGGGCAATCAGGAAGGCAGGCAGGCAAGCAGTTGGGAGCCAGCAGTCCTGGATTGTGAGAGGGATGTCCTACTGCCCGTTTAGGCCCGATCCCAGGGATCGGGCCTAAACGGGCAGTAGGACATCCCTTGAGGGGTCCCATATTGGAGAGGGTACAGGCTGGGCTGAGGGACAACCACCCTACGTGCACGAATTTCGTGCACCGGGCCTCTAGTATATTACATAAAATATAAATTTCAGTGTTTTAAAATATGACTTTTTATATTCAACTAGAGGCCTGGTGCACAAAATTCGTACATGGGGGGTCCCTCAGCCCGACCTGCACCCTTTCCAATCTAGGACCCCTTGGGGGATGTCCAACTGCTGGTTTAGGCCCCATCCTGTGGGGCCTAAACCGGCAGGCAGACATCCCTCTCACAATCTGGGACCACTAGCTCTTAACCACTTGCCTGCTTGCCTGCCTGGTCGCCTCAACCACCTCTGCCTGCCTGCCTGATTGCCCCTAACCACTCTACCTGCCTGCCTGATCACCCCTAACTGCCTCTGCTTGCCAGCCTGATTGCCCCCTGACTGGTCCCCTGCCGGCCTGATTGTCCCTTAACTGCCCCCCTGCTGGCCTGGTCACCCCCTAACTATCCCCCTGCCAGCCTGGTCACCCCCTAACTATCCCCCGGCTGGCCTGGTCACCCCGCAACTGCTTCACTGCTGGCCTGGTCCCCCTAACGATCTCCCTGCTGGCCTGGTTGCCCCCTAACTGTCTGGAAGGAAGTTGGACGTCTGGAAGATGTCCGGTCCTCCTGGTCTAAATAGCATATTACCCTTTTATTTAGTATAGATGCTAATGCACCCATCAAAAAATTATTACCGTTGCTCTGATAGCTCCAAAACTCAAAACTCCAGGCATGATCAAATTGCAGAGGAAGCTATTACCAGGAGTGGGGTGAATTGTGATATTATTTTCATGTTGGGTGAATTGTGATATTATTTTCATGGTGGTTCAAAAAAGTTCCTGAAGGCACTGTATTCTGATGTCAAACACCATGGAATAAGTGAAGTTTTTGTGCTAGTGTTCTTTATACTGTCTCACTGTTCACATTTTAAATATGTTCATGAAAATAGGCATATATAATTTAAAAGTTTATATCCTCCTAATACTTGGTTATAAATATCAATAATATTGATAGAAGTTGGTGTCTAATATTTCCTACAGCCTACTAGTAGGGAAGAGAGGAACTGATGCACAGATTACAGAAATCAGTTGGGCCTAATTCTGGGTGCATCAGAACCCCCCGGAAAGGTTAATCCATTGTAACTAAATGAGGAACATTTAGGGAGCAGGTCTTCAGTACAATTAATTATTGTATAAATTCTCTGAGATCTTTTGATATAAATGTAAGCATCAGCCACATACAGAGGCAACACTGCACAAAGAAATCTGTGTAAACAACAAAGGTAGTGGGCCACACTTAGGTTTCCTTGGGCCAATGTAATTTTGAAAATGTTCTTTGACACTTATGAAAAATCTCTGATAAATCATTACTCCACAGCACCATTTTTATCATACAACCAGTTTATCCCTTTATTTTTATTTTTGTATCCTCCTTTATGTCTTGGGCAGGAGTTATTTAAAACAGGTTTTAAAACAGATAATCTGGGACTTTGGTTCCTATATCCATAGACCTTAAGAGCTGGAAGGCATCATTACAGCATCCCTCCCTCTGACCTGGTTTTATTACGTGGCCACATTTATGTTTAATTCTCAGTGACTGCCATGCTCTGCCTGGTATCAATTCAGACATATTTTAGAGACCTTAACAAATGTAGGTAAAAATTCCTGGTCTTAGTGTAGTTCAGCCACACAATGTTTGACTTGAGAAAAACATGTCTAATGAAGTAGATTCTAGTTGAAGCTAGTCTCTGGATAGTCCCCAAGGGCTTAAGTAGGATTGCCTACCTCTTACCCAAGTCTGATGTTGGGCTTGCATAGAAACTCCTTATGGGTCTGGGTGACTAACTGGTAAGTGACTTGGGACTACAGATGTGTCTTGACTGAGAAAATCTTGGCAACCAAGTTTTAGAAGTTGTCACAACATATTTCTTTTCTCCCTAGTGTGTCAGCCAACCTATCAGGATAGCTCCACTTAGAAGACTTGTAGGCACCTCAAACTAACCATATTTCCAAATGAACTCAGGGTTTCCCTTCCAAAGTTGTTTCCTCCCTCATCTCCTCAAGTTTGAACTCTGACTTATTGTTCTCCCCACCCCAGTCCAATCAGTGACCAACTCCTATTGATAGTTCCTTCAAATGTCCTTCAACTCTCCTCTTCTTTTCTATTCCTGCCTCCAATACCTTAAGTCAGGGCTTCAGCAACACCCACTCAGATGACTGTAACAGATTCTTCTTTTCCCATTCTTTGCTCTTCCAATAAATAATGGTAATAATAGTTAACACATATCATTTTCTTCCTATACTGCTCCATAATAGGTGTTTCCTAAGACCTTTATATGCCTTACCTTGTTTATTTTTTAAAATATGTTTTTATTGATTTTAGATAGAGGGGAAGGTAGAGACAGAGAATCATCATCGTGAAAGTAAACATTGATCTACTGCCTCCTGTGAAAGAGAAACATTTATGGGCTGTCTCCTGGCTGGCCCCTATTGGGGATGCCCACCACTTATTGAGGATTGAACCCACAATTCGGGCATGTGCCCTGACTGGGAATCAAACCTGCAACCTTTTGGTGCATGGGACAACATTCAACCAACTGAGCAACACAGGCTCCTTACCTTGTTTAATTTGCACAACTCCATAAGTAACCGCTGTTATCATATCCATATTACAGATGAGGAAACTGAGGCAGAGAGCAATGAAGAAACTAGTCTAGATTTACACACATCCAGTAAGTGCCCCAATTCATCCTATATTGCAGTAAATCTCATGCTTTAGTGAATATAAAAATCATGGGGTAGAGAATATGTTAAAATACTCCACCCTTTGATACTCTGTTGTAATAAGTCTGGAATTGACTGGCAATCTTCACTTCTACCAATGTCTGTGATTCAGTTGCAGGTGGTCCAAAGGTTATACTTTTAGAAACACTGGTCTACAGCTTCAGAGTGAGCTTATTAAAACAAAAATCTCATAATATTATTCACTGTTTATTGCTCCTTATTGTTTTTAGGATAAAGTCCAAATCCCTTGGTATGGTACACCAAATCCTCCAAAAGTAGTTTCTGACAATCTCTCTATCTTTATCTTCAGCCTCTTCCCCATACCAGATTTCTTATAATTTTTAAGCTATTCATTAATTTATTCATTCTCCCAACCACCATTTAAAAAGGTTTTACTCATGCTTAGCACTATACTTAGATTTGGAGATATAATTAAAATAATATGGTACTTATTCTCAAAGAACTTAGTGTAGTGGGGCTTAATTTTAAGTGGGCAGGCCTACCTGGCAGTCAATGAAGGTATTACTGAGGAGGTATCATTTGAGCTGAGACTTACAGGATGAATAGCAGTTTACTCACTAGACAGATAGAAAGAGGAACATTTCAGGTAGAAAGTTGAAGCGTGTACATAAATAGGGGTATATGTATTCCAGAATCTATACAGAGTCCTGTAATTCTAGAGAAATTATAAGGGGATGACAGAGTAGTTGTCAAAATTGAAGCTAGATAGGGAAGTAAAGTCTAGGACCTTAAATACTGTAGGAAGCAGAAATCTGAGATGGCCCTCAAAATTTCCAGTGTTAACTGGTTTGATTTTGCTCTATAAATTTCCCTACTCCTTGAATGCATGCAGGACCTTCTTATATGATGGGATATCACTCAAGTGTTTAGGATGTTGGTCAGAATACAAAGTTTCAATAGTGCAAATTAAATAAATTTTGGGGCTCTAATGTACAACAACGTGAATATAGTCAATAATACTGTATTTTTTACAACTAAAAAGAAACAGTTCTTTAATACCATCAAATATTCAGTGTTCAAATTTACAATTGTCTCATAAATTTTATAGTTATAATTTTTTTCCCATTTGTTCAAATCAAGATCCAATTAATGTCTGCATATTGTGATTTGTTGATGTCTCATAAGTCTCTTAATCTGTAACAGTGGTTCTCAACTGGATGGGATTTTGCATCCCCCCACCCCCATCCTGGGGACACTTGGCAATATCTAGAAACACTTTTTATTGGGTTGGGGTAGTGCTATAGGAAACTAGTAGTTACAGGGAAGGGATGCTTCTGAATATCCCGCACAGCACAGTCCCCACAAGAAAAGTATTATCCGGCCCTAGATGTAAACAGTGCTTCTGTTTGAAAACCTTGCTCCGCAGGTTTACCTCATGTCTCTCTTTTTCCCTTGCAATTTATTTCTTACAGAAAGTAGTTGTTTATCCTATAAAGTTTTTCACTTTCTCTATTTTGTTATAACATCCTGAAGCATCTTTGAACATGTTCTCTTTCTTGTGAATTCATATTTGAATCTAGAGAAGGTTGGTCAGATTCAGGTTTTTTCCCCAAGAAAATTTTATAAGTGGGTGGTGTAGTCTTCCATCAGGAAGCAGAAAATGTCTGGGAAAAAAATTGTATCACTGGGCAGTCAAAGGACTAGATGAAGGAATTTTTTCTCTTTATAGAAATATTCCATCTTATAATTGAAGAAGGAATTTATAATTAAATGATCATTATTTTGCAATCACTATTGAATAAGTGAATGAATATTAATACTGCTCCATGGCAGTAAGCAAGACCAAAAGAGAATTAATACTGTAGTTTAACCTTGAAATTTGTTAAGAGGAAAAAGAAAGAAAATGAAGGAAAAGAGGAAAAAAGGAAGGAAGGAAGGAAGGAAAAGGAAGGAAGGAAGGAAGGAAGGAAGGAAGGAAGGAAAAAGATGGTAATTATGTACAGTAATGGACATATTCCATATAAATTTTATAAACAACTTGTCAATTTTCACAAAACATTCCAGAATTTTTATTTTATTGCATGAATCTAGCAGTTAATTTAGGGAGAATGAATGTTGGTTGACTGTTAATGAGTAGATTTATTTTTCTATGCTGTTCCATTGGTCTATGTATCTGTTAGTATGCCAGTACTACACCATTTGATTATTGTAGCTTTGTAATATATTTATAAATTAGGAATTGTGATGCCTCCAGCTTTGTTCTTCTTATTCCAGGTAGCTTTGGCTATTTGGGGTCTTCTGTGATTTCATATGAATTTGAATGGTCTTTTTTTTTCTGTTTCTCTGAAAAATGCCATTGGAATTTTGGTAGAATTTGCATTGAATCTGTAGATTACTTTGGATAGTATGGACATTTTAGTAATATTAATTCTTTCAATCCATGAACACATACTGTTTTTCCATTTATCTTTGACTCTCTTCACTGATGTTTTATAATTTTTGATGATTACCAGAGGGAAGGGGGGGGTAGGAAGAAGTAGAACAGGGTATAGGGAGGATAAATGGTGATGGAAAGAAACTTGACATGTGGTGGTGAACACACAATACAATATACAAATGATGTATTATAGAATTGTACATATGGAACCTATATAGTTTTATTAACCAATGTCACCCCAATAAGTTCAATAAAAATTAGAGTTTTTTCAGATTCTGAAGATGGCAGGAAGGTAGGGAGCAATAGAGGAGTGGACATGTATGGTGTGTGTGTGTATGAGCTAGGGACAGCTAGATCCTGCAGGTCTTCCAAGGGGCTGCCAAACCAGGCAGTCTTAGACATCAGAGCCCCACTGCCACTGCAGACACTCCGGGGGTGGCCAGCGTGGGCACAGAGACCACGCCATCTTGAAAAACAGAGCTGCTTGAGATAGATCCTGGCCTCAGCAACACCCATTCTGGTCTCAGACATAAACCGGGACCCTGCAGCCACTGGGGACAGAGACCTGCGACCACAGCTGCAGACCCACAGACACCAAGAATCCAGACATCCCAGCAGCACATTGCTATGAGTCACAGACCCCCTCCCTCTCCCCGCAGGCTTGCAGCAGTGCCATAGGAACTGCTAGCCCCTCACACAGGGCTGCAGGTCCACCACAGGAATTTGAGCCTGGGTGTGCACAGACACTGGGAATCTGTTCCCTGCAACGCAATCAGGCAACCAAACCCCATGCCCACGCAGGGCGGCAGTGCCACCTGACTTCAATTCTGGGCAAGTGCACACAGAAGTCTGTTTTCCGCAGTGCAGGAGTGGACCTCCTGCCAACACAGTGGTACTGTGCAACCTGGTACCATAAGCAGACTGGGACCCTGATTCCCCAGGTGAGAGGCAGCAGTGAGCACAAGTGACTTGACTCGGTTTCTTATCGCACGCACCTGGGATCCCTGATTCCCAGTGCATTCACACTAAGAGCCAGTGACTCCAATTCTTGCTGCATGCACACACAGGGTTCCTGATTCTTGGCGCAAGGCTGCACCAAGCAACAGAGACTCTGATACTCAATTCTTGTTGCAGGCAAAGGGGAACTCTGACACTTGGCACGTGCTAGGGGACTCTGATTTTCAGCACACGCTAGTGGGGTCTCTGTTTCAGCATGGCACAGGCGGGGTCCCTGATTCTAGGTGTGCGCATGAGGCCACACTGAGCACCGGTGACTCTGATGCTGGGCAAGCGTGGCTCCCACCAACCCATGGTAGCCACACATCTTGGTGTCAGAGCTCTTCAGTGACACTTGGGTGGTGCAAAGCTTCCACTGCACATGGGCCAGGCCTATGCAACTTGACGTTTGAACCTTCTGGTGATAGTCAGAATGGGGAGACAACCACACAGTCCCCAGAGGAAAGAAAATGAGGAGTCGCCAAGAAAGGAAATAAATGAAACAGAAGCATGCAACATGACAGAAAAAGAATTCAGAGTAATGGTCATGCAGTTCATACACCAGATGGATGAGAAAATCAACAACTTATGCAAAAGTCTGGAAGAAATCAAATGTGATATAGCTACAATAAAAAACACCATGGAAGGTTTCAACAGTAGACTAGAATAAGCAGAGGACCGAATTAGTGAGTTAGAAGATAATGTAGAGAAAGAAGCACAATCTCTACAGCAACTGGAGAGAAAAATTAAAAAGCAGGAGGAGAGCCTTAGGGATCTTTGGGACAACATGAAATGAAGTAACATACATACAATAGGGCTGCCAGAAGGACAAGAAGAGCAGCAAGGATTAGAAAATCTATTTGAAGAAATAGTGACAGAAAACTTCCCGGATATGGTGAATAAAAAAGTTACACAAGTACAGAGAGTCCAAAGAAAGATGAACCCCAAAGACCCACACCAAGACACGTCATAATTACAATGGCAAATGTTCACGACAAAGAGAGAATCTTAAAGGCTGTAAAAAGGAGAGAGACAGTTACCTACAATGGATCCCCCATCAGATTATCAAATGATTTCTCAACAGAAACACATCAAGCTAGAAGGGAATGGAAGGAGATATACAAAGTGATGCAAAGCAAGGAACTGAATCCAAGAATACTCTATCCAGCATGACTATCAATCAAAATTGAAGGGCAAATCAGAAGCTTTGCAGACAAAAAAAAAGGCTAAGGGAGTTTATCACTTAAAGCCAGCAATGCAAGAAATGCTAAAGGGAATGCTGTAAAAAGAAGAAATAGAAAGGGGGTAGGAACACAGGCATAAAGTACAGAAATGGCTACAAACAAGTACCTAAGAATAATAACATTAAATGTAAATGGATTAAATGCTCCAATCAAAAGACATCGAGTGAGTGAATGGATAAGAAAACATGACCCATATATATGCTGTCTACAGGAGACCCATCTCAGAACAAGGGATTCACAGTGACTGAAAGTGAAGGGATGGAAAAATATCTATCAGGCAAATGGAAATGAAAAAAAAAGCAATAGTTGTATCTAACAAAATAGACCTCAAAGTGAAGACCATAACAAGAGACAAGAAAGGCCACTTCATAATTCTAAAGGGATCGATACAACAAGAGGATATGACTCTGGTAAACATTTATGCACCCAAAGCAGGAGCACCCAAATACATAAAACAACTTCTGGAAGATATCAAGGGAGAGAATGACAGCAATACAATCATAGTAGGAGACTTTAATACCCCACTAACATCACTGGATATATCCTCTAGCAAAAAAATTAGCATAGAAACATCAATCTTAAATGACTCACTAGATCAGATGGACTTAATTGACATCTTTAGGACATACCACCTGAAAACTACTGAATATACATCTTCTCAAGTGCACATGAGTAATTTTCAAAGATAGACCACCTATTGGGACACAGGCAAAGTCTCTCCGAATTCAAGATGATTGGAATCATATCAAGCATCTTCTCAAATCACAGTGGCATAAAATTAGAAATCAATTACAGTAAAAACAATCACAAAAATTCAAACACTTGGAGGCTGAACAGCACACTATTAAACAATGAGTGGGTTACGAAAGAGATCAAAGAAGAAATACAACACATCCTCGAAACAAATGACAATGAAAACACAACAATCCAAAAACTTTGGGACACAGTGAAAGCAGTCCTGAGTGGGAATTTCATAGCATTACAGGCCTACCACAAAAACAAACAAACAAACAAACAAAAAAAACAACAACAAGAAAAACTGGTAATAAATCATCTAACTCTGCAAATTGAAGAATTAGAAAGAGAGGAACAAGAAAAGTTCAGTGTGATCAGAAGGAAGGAAATAATAAAGATCAGAGTGGAAATAAATGACGTAGAGACCAAAAAAGCAATACAAAAGATCAATGAAAGCAAGAGCTGGTTCTTTGAAAGAATAAACAAGATTGATGAACTTCTAGCTAGGCTCACCAAGATGCAAAGAGAGAGGACCCAAATAAATACAATCAGAAATGAAAGAGGTGAAATAATAACAGAACCTACAGAAGTACAAAGAATCATAAAATTATACTATGAGAAACTCTACTCCAACAAACTGGTCAACCTAGAAGAAATGGACATATTCCTAAAAAAAATACAACCTTCCAAAACTCAACCATGAGGAATCAAAAAATCTGAATAGGCCGATAACAATAGAGGAAATTGAAGCAGTAATCAACAAACTTCCAGCAAACAAAAACCTGGCACCAGACGCCTTCACAGGGGAGTTTTACCAAACATTCAAGGAAGAACTAAAACCTATCTTCCTCAGACTACTCCAAAAAATTCAAGAGGAAGGAGCACTTCCAAGCTTTTTCTATGAAGCCCGCATTACCCTAATCCCCAAACCAGGTAAAGACAATACAAAGAAAGAGAATTACAGGCCAATATCCCTCATGAAAACAGACACCAAAATTCTCAACAAACTTCTAGCAAATTGAATCCAGTATTACAGTAGAAAGATCATACACCATGACCAAGTGGGATTTATCCCGGGGATGCAAGGATGGTACAACATCTGCAAATCAATAAATGTGATACACCACATAAAAAAACTGAGAGACAAAAATCACATAATCATATCAATTGATGCAGAAAAAGCATTTAACAAAATCCAACACCCTTTCATTATAAAAACTCTAAGCAAGTAGGGAATAGAAGGATCATTCCTCAACATAATAAAAGCCCTATATGACAAACCTACAGCCAACATCATACTCAATGGGCAAAAAGTAAAACCATTTCCCTAAGAACAGGAACAAGACATGGAAGCCCACTCTCACCACTCCTGTTTGGTGAGTACTGGAAGTACTATCCATTGTGACCATACAAGAAATAGAAATAAAAGGCATCCAAATTGTAAAAGAAGAAGTAAAACTGTCCTTATTCGCAGATGACATGATATTGTACATAGAAAACCCCCAAGACTCCATCAAAAAACTACTAGACTTAATAAATGAATTTGGCAATGTATCAGGATACAAAATTAACACCCAGAAGTCTATGGCTTTTCTATACATGAATAATGAACTCACAGAAAGAGAAATTTAAAAAGCAATCTCATTTACCATTGCACCAAAAAAAAATTAAGATACCTAGGAATAAAATTAACCAAGGAGATAATGGACCTGTACTCAGAAAATTTCAGGAAGCTAAAAAAAGAGATAGAGGAAGACATGAACAAATAGAAGAATATACCATGTTCATGGATTGGTAGAATCAACATCATTAAAATGTCCATACTACCTAAAGCAATCTATAAATTCAATGCAATCCCCCTTAAAATACCAATGGCATACTTCAAAGACCTAGAACAAATTTTCCAAAAATTCATCTGGAATAAAAAAAAGACTCAGAAGAGCTGCAGCAGTCCTGAGAAAGATGAACAATGTTGGAGGGATCACAATACCAGATATCAAGCTACACTACAAAGCCATGCTTCTCAAAACTGCCTAGAACTGACATATAGAGCAGTGGAACAGAACAGAGAACCCAGAGATGGACACAAGCCAGTATGCTCAATTAATATTTGACAAAGGAGGCAAGAGCATACAATGGAGACAGAAAGTCTCTTCAATAAATGGTGTTGGTAAAACTGAATAGATACGTGCAAAAAAATGAAACTAGACCACCAACTTACACCATACACAAAAATAAACTCAAAATGGATAAAAGACTTAAATATAAGATGTGAAACCATAAAAATCTTAGAGGAAGCCATAGGCAACAAAATAGCAGACATTTGTCATAGCAATATCTTTACCGATACAGCTCCTAGGGCAATGGAAACTAAAGAGAAAATAAACAAATGGGACTACATCAAAATAAAAAGCTTCTGCACAGCAAAAGAATCCATCAACAAAACAACAAGAAAGCCCACTTCATGGGAGAACATATTTGCCAATGTTATCTCCAATAAGGGTTTAATCTCCAACATTTACAAGGAACTCATACAATTTAACAAAAGGAAGATAAATGATCCAATCAAAAAATGGGCAAAGGACCTAAATAGACACTTTTTGAAAGAGGACATTCAGAAGCCAAGAGACACATGAAAACATGCTCAAAGTCACTAATTATCTGAGAGATGCAAATCAAAAGAATAATGAGGTACCACCTCACACCTGTCAGAACGGCTACCATCAGCAAATGAACAAATGACAAGTGCTGGACAGGATGCAGAGAAAAAGAACCCTTCTTCACTGCTGGTGGAAATGCAGACTGGTGCAGCCACTGTGGAAAACAGTATGGTGTTTCCTCAAAAGAATTAAAAATGGAAGTGCCATTTGACCCAGTAATACCACTTCTAGGAATATATCCCAAAAAAACAGAAACACCAATCAGAAAGGATATATGCACCCCTATGTTCATAGCAGCGCAATTTACAATAGCTAAGATATGGAGCCAGCCTAAATGCCCATCAGAAGATGAATGGATTAGAAAACTATAGTACATCTACACAATGGAATACTTTGCTGCTGTAAAAAAGAAGGAATTCTTACCATTTGAAACAGCATGGATGGATCTGGAGAGCATTATGCTAAATGAAATAAGCCAGTCAGTGAAACATAAATACCACATGATCTCACTCATTTATAGATAATAAAGAACATTACAAACTGTTGAACAAAAAGATACAGAGGCAGAGAAGCATCAAACAGACTGTCAAATTACAGTAGGAAGGCTGGAGAGTGTTTGGGGGCGGGGAGTGTAAGAGATCAACCGAAGGACTTGTATGCATGCATATAAGCATAACCAATAGACACAGACACTGGGGGCGGGAGGACGAAGGCAAGTGCCAGGGGCGTAGGGAAGGCTGGGGGGAGGTCAGTGGGGAAAAAAGAGACATATGTACTACTATTTATAATACCTTAAACAATAAATTATTTTTAACAGTTAAAAATATTACAGTTTTTTCAACAAATGGTACCAGAACAACAGGATAACCATATGGGGAAAAATGAATCTTTTTGTTGTTGTTGTTGCTTTTTTTTATTGTTTAAAGTATTACAAATAGTAGTACATACGTCACCTTTTTCCCCTCCCTTGACCTTACCCCGGCCTCACCTACTCCCTGGCACATGCCCTCACCACCCCCGCCCCAGTGTATTTCGTCCATTGGTTATGCTTATATGCATGAATACAAGTCCTTTGATTGATCTCTCACCTCCCCGACCCCCAGACTTCCAGCTGTAATTTGACAGTCTGTTCGATGCTTCTCTTCCTTTGTATCTATCATTTTGTTCATCAGGTTATAATGTTATTATCCATAAATGAGTGAGATCATGTGGTATTTTTCTTTCATTGCCTGGCTTATTTCAATTAGCATAATGCTCTCCAGATCCATCCATGCTACTACAAATGGTAAGAATCCCTTCTTTTTATAGCAGCATAGTATTCCATTGTGTAGATATACCATAGTTTTCTAATCCACTCATCTGCTGATGGGCATTTAGGCTCTTTCCATATCTTTGCTATTGTAAATTGTGCTGCTATGAACATAGGGGTGCATATATCCTTTCTGATTGGTGTTTCTGTTTTCTTGGGACATATTCCTAGAAGTGAAATTACTGGGTCAAATGGCAGTTCTATTTTTAAATTTTTGAGGAAACACCATACTGTTTTCCACAGTGGCTGCACCAGTCTGCATTCCCACCAGCAGTGCAAAAGGGTTCCTTTTTCTCCACATCCTCGCCAGCACTTGTGGTTTGTTGATTTGTTGATGATTCCATTCAGACAGGTGTGAGGTGATACCTCATTGTTGTTTTGATTTGCATCTCTCAGAAGATTAGTGACTTTGAACATGTTTTCATATGTCTCTTGGCTTTCTGAAAGTCCTCTTTCAAAAAGTGTCTATTTAGATCCTTTGCTCATTTTTTCATTGCATCATTTATCTTCCTTTTGTTAAGTTATATGAGTTCTCTGTAAATTTTGGAGATTAAGCCCTTATCGGAAATATCATTGGCAAATATGTTCTCCCATGAAGTGGGCTTTCTTGTTGTTTTGTTGATGGATTCTTTTGTTGTGCAGAAGCTTTTTATTTTGATGTAGTCCCATTTGTTTATTTTCTCCTTAGTCTCTCTAACCCTAGGATCTGTGTCTCTCTAACCCTAGGATCTGTGTCTGTAAAGACATTGCTATGACATATGTCTGCAATTATGCTGCCTATAGAGCCTTGTAGGATTTTTATGGTTTTCTGTCTTACATTCAAGTCATTTAGCAACTTTGAGTTTGTTTTTGTGTATGGTTTAAGTTGGTGACCATTTCATTTTTCTTTTGCATGTATCTGACCAAATTTCCCAGCACCATTTATTAAAGAGATTGTTTTGACTCCATTGTAAGCTCTTGCCTCCTTTGTCAAATATTAATAGTATATAATGTTTGGGGTCAATTTCTGGGTTCTTTATCCTGTTCCATTGGTCTATATATCTTTTCTTGTGCCAGTACCAGTTTTGAGAACCATGGCTTGGTAATATAGATTGATGTCTTGTATTATGACCCCTCCAACTTTGTTTTTCTTTCTCAGTGTAGCTGTGTCTATTCGGGGTCTTTTTTTATTCCAGTTGAATTTTTGTAGCATTTGTTCTAGATCTTTGAAATATGCCATTGGTATTTTAATAGGTATTGCTTTGAATCTATAGATTGCTTTAGGTAGTATGGACATTTTACTGATGTTGATTCTGTGATTCTATGAACATGGTATGTTCTTCTATTTGTTTATGTCTTCCTCTATCTCTTTTTTCATGTTCTGCAGTTTTCAGAATACACATCTTTTATGTCCTTAGTTAAATTTACTCCTAGGTATCTTAATTTTTTTGGTGCAATAGTAAATGGGATTTTTTTTTTCATTTCTCATTCTGTGAGTTAATTATTGGTGTATAAAAAGTCCATATATTTTTGGGTGTTGATTTTGTATCCTGGTACATTGCCAAATTCATTTATTAGGTCTAGTAGTTTTTTGATGGAATCTTCGGGGTTTTGTATGTATACTATCATGTCATCTGTGAATAAGGACAGTTTTACTTCTTTTCCAATTCAAATGCGTTTTATTTCTTTTTCTTCTCCTATCTCTATGGCTAGTACTTCTAATACTATGTCAAACAGGAGTGGTAAAAGTGGGCATCCTTGTCTTGATCCTGTTCTTAGGGGAAATGGAAATGGGTTTAGTTTTTGCCCATTGAGTATGATGTTGGCTGTAGGTTTGTCATATAGGGCTTTTATTATGTTGAGGTATGATCCCTCTATTTCCACTTTGCTGAGTGTTTTTATCAAGAAATCATGTTGGATTTTGTCAAATGCTTTTTCTGCATCAATTGAT
Organism: Eptesicus fuscus; assembly: GCF_027574615.1. NCBI lineage: Eukaryota > Metazoa > Chordata > Mammalia > Chiroptera > Vespertilionidae > Eptesicus > Eptesicus fuscus. The sequence goes on from NC_072473.1 coordinate 103,268,632, forward strand.
ATGATTATGTGATTTTTGTCTCTCAGTTTGTTTATGTGTTGTATCACATTCATTGATTTGCGGATATTGTACCATCCTTGCATACCCGGAATAAATCCCACTTGGTCAGGGTGTATGATCTTTCAAATGTAATGCTGAATCCGATTTGCTAGAATTTTATAGAGGCATTTAGCATCTATGTTCATCAAGGATATTTGCCTGTAGTTCTCTTTTTTTGTGGTGTCTTTATCTGGTTTGGGGATTAGTGTAATGCTGACTTCATAGAAAGAGCTTGGAAATGTGTCTTCCTCTTGAATTTTTTGGAATTGTCTGAGGAGGATAGGTTTTAGTTCTTCTTTGAATACTTGGTAGAACTCCCCTGTAAAGCCATCTGGACCAGGGCTTTTGTTTGCTGGAAGATTTTTGATTGCTGTTTCAATTTCTTTGGTAGTTATCAGCCTATTTTGGTTTTTAAATTCTTCTTGTTTGAGTTTTGGGAGCTTGTATTTTTCTAAGAATATGTCCATTGCATCTAGGTTGTCCATATTGTGGGAATGGAGTTGTTCATCGTATTTTTTCATAATCATTTCTATTTCTGTGAGATCAGTTGTTACTTCACCTCTTTTATTTCTGATTTTGTTTATTTGGGTCCTCTCTCTTTGCTTCTTGGTGAGCCTGGCTAGAGATTCATCAATCTTGTTTATCTTTTAAAAGAACCAGCTCTTGGTTTTGTTGATCTTTTGTATTGTGTGTTTTTTTTTTCTTGTCTCTATGTTGTTTATCTCTACTCTGATCTTTATTATTTCCTTCCTTCTACTTACGCTGGGCTTTTCTTGTTGCTCTCTTTCTAACTCTTTGAGTTGTATGGTTAGATAATTTATTACCATTTTTTCTTGTTTTTTGAGTAGGCCTGTAGAGCTATGAACTTCCCTCTCAGGACTGCTTTCACTGTGTCCCATAGGTTTTGGATTTTTGTGTTTTCATTGTTGTTTGTTGCCATGATGCTTTTTTTTTTCTTCTTTGATCTCCTATAACCCAGTCATTGTTTAATAGCATTCTATTTAGCCTCCAGGTGTTTGATTTTTTTATTGTTTTTATTGTAGTTGATTTCTAGTTTTATGCCATTGTTATCTGAGGAGATGCTTGATATGATTTCTATCTTCTTGAATTTGAAGAGACTCTGCCTGTGACCCAATATATGGTCTATCTTTGAAAATGACCCATGTGCACTTGAGAAGAATGTATATTCTCTGGCTTTGGGGTGAAATGTTCTGAAGATGTCAATTAATTCCATCTGTTCTAGTGTGTAATTTAGGATTGGTATTTATTTGCTGATTTTTTGTTTATAGGATTTGTCCAGTGGTGTTAGTGGGGTATTAAATTCCCCTACTATGACTGTATTGCTGTCAGTCTCTCCCTTGTTATCCTCCAGAAGTTTTTTTTTTATGTATTTGGGTGCTCCTGTATTGGATGTGTATACGTTTACCAGAGTTGTATCTTCTTGTTGGATTGATCCCTTTAGTATTATGAAGTGGCTTTCCTTATCTCTTGTTATGGCCTTCACTTTGAGATCTGATTTGCCAGATATAAATATTGCTATCAGAGCTTATTTTTCATTTCCATTCACCTGAAATACCTTTTCCCATCCCTTCACCATCAATCTGCATGAGTTCTTTTTTCTGAGTTGGGTTTCCTGTAGACAGCAGTTATATGGGTCATGTTTTCTTATCCACTCAGCCATCCTATGTCTTTTGGTTGGGACATTTAATCCATTTACATTTTAAGTTATTATTGATAGGTACTTGTTTGTCGCCATTTTTATTTTGTATGCCTGTGTTCCTTCTTATCTTCCTATTTCTTCTTTTTACAGGAGACCCTTTAGCATTTCTTACATTGCTGGCTTGGTGTTGATAAACTCTCTGAGTCCTTTTTTGTGTATGAAGCTCCTGATTTCACCCTCAATTTTGATTGCTAGCCTTGCTGGGTACAGTATTTTTGGATTCAGACCCTTCCTTTCCATGACTTTGTATATGTCATTTCATTCCGTTCTGGCCTGATGTGTTTCTGTTGAGAAATCAGGTGATAGTCTGATGGGGGATCCTTGTTAGTTAACTTTCTATCTCTTTCTGGCTGCTTTTAAGATTCTTACTTTGTTGTAGGTGTTTGCCAATCCTATTTAATAAAGAGGGAATTTGCTAATTGACCATGACACACTCAAAGATGGCAGTGCCAGCAGCGACAACATGGTGGCTCCCAGTCCCCTCATCCCCACAGCCTCCCAGTGCTGGCCCGAGGCGCATGCAATCCTCAAATGGTAGCTGCCCAGCCGACGCCCAAGGAGTAGGCAAGTCTCAGATGGCAGCTGCTCAGCTGCCCAGGGCCCACCCGAGGTGCAGGCAAGCCACAGAAGGCAGCTGCCCAGCCACCCAGGGCTGGCCTGAGGTGCAGGCAAGGCTTAGATGGCAGCCACCTGAGGCTCAGCTAAGCAGGGCCAGCCTAGACTTGCGCTGCTGGCAGTGGCAGCAGCAGAGGTCTGATGGGGCCATTGTCTTCCTCTGATAGCCGGGTCACCTCCTGCCCTGAGGGCTCCTGGACTGTGAGAGGGGGAAGGTTGGGCTGAGGGACTCCCCCTGTAGTTCATGGATTTTCATGCACCAGGCCTCTAGTTTAATTATAATGTGCCTTGGCATCGGTCTTTTGTGGTTCATTTTGTTTGGGTCTCTGTGAGCTTCTTGGACTTATGTGAGTTTTTTCTTCCCTATATCAGGGAAGTTTTCTGTCATTAATTCTTCATACATATTTTTTATTCCTTGCTCAATTTCCTCTCCTTCTGGCACCCTTATTATGCAGATGTTGTTTCATTTTGTGTTGTCCCAAAGTTCCCTTAGGCTCTCCTCTTGTCTTTTAAGCTTTTTTCTAGATGCTGCTCTGCTTGGGTGTTTTTTCTTACCTTGTCTTTAGCTCATTGCTGTGATCCTCTGCTTCTTTTAGTCTACTGTTGATGCTTTCTATTGAGTTCTTTATTTCAGTAATGTTATTTTTCATTTCTTCTTGGTTCTTCTTCATTTCCTCTTGGTTCTTACACATACTGCTGAATTTTTCTTCCAACCTTTTCAGTGACATTATGACCATTTCTCTGAATTCTTTCTCTGACATATTGCTTGCCTCCATTTTGTTTATTTTCTTTTCTGGTGATGCCTCCTTTTCTTTCATATGCGGGCTGTTTCTTTGTCTCTTCATGATCTCTCCTCTCTGGGTGTCTATTTATGTAGCACTCTCTCTCCTGCGTTCACTTAAAGGCACAAAATATAACACAACAAGGCACAAAGCACAAGACACTGAACAAAAATATATTCATGATACTAATAACCCCCAATAAAGGTGACCACCAGAGAAAAGAGGGTTTGGAAATAAAAAAAGAGTGCAAAATGATATTGATAAAAGGAAAAAAAAATGTAAAAGGGGTAAGAAAGAGAATAAAAAAGAAGGGCAAAAAACTATTTATATGGGGAGAAAACTACAATAGAACAACAACTAATCCAAAAAAAATGCAAACAACTAACACCCAGATATGAATGCAAACTACAAACAACAACTAATAACAAGTGAGGAGAGGAAAAACAGAAGCAAAATAAAGAGAAACATTCACACAAACAAACAAAAAACCAATCTAATCAACAATCAAACAACAACAATAGGACAGAGAGAAAGAAGGGCAAAGGAAAACAGAATCAAACAAAAAACATAAATAAAACAACATACAACAACAAAAAACAAACAAAAAAAGGGAAGAGAGAAAAAAATTTGGATAGTAATGAAAGAGAAGAGAACAGTGTGTATGGACTTGGAGCAGGGGATCAGAAATTAGATATATAAATAGGATGAATTTTTAACAGGGGGTAAAAAGTAGGAATAGGGTAAGAGAAACAGGACAACAAAAGGAGAAAAGTGAGGAAGAGAGTGTTGGCATAAAGGTAAAGTTGAGATACAGTAAAATGATGCTAAAGAAAAATGAAAATAGAATGTAGAACACTTTCTCTGGGCCAAATCTGACCCTTCCATGAGAAGGTGCAGAGCTCATCCGAGTGTGTGCATTCACGCTGCTTGAGACCTGGTGTCTGTGGGTTTGCTGCTGGCCCCTGGGTGTAGTGGTCGTAGGGTCCCAGGAGGCATCTGATTCTTCCTGATTGAAGGTAAGGCTAGGCTTCCTATCACAGCCACTGTCCCCTTTTAAGATGATGCGGTCTCTGTGGCAGAGCCAGTCACTCTGGGAGAGATTTCAGCAGCAGTGGAGGCTGTCCAGTCAGTGGAGCCCGGTCTGGCAGTCCCCAACAGTCCCTTGGGATATAGCTGTCCCTCACTCACAAATAGACACTCCCTGTACATCCACACACTCTCCTTTCGTTCTCTCACTCACACACTATCTTGCAGCCTGCCTTCCCATTGGCAGCCATCTTCTCAGAGTTTGCCCATTTCTCTTTTGGGAAAAATGAATTTTAACCCCTACCTTACACCATATACTAAATCTAATTAAAGATAAATCATAGTAAAAGGAGAAAGATTTATGTGATCTGAAGAGAATATAAGAAAAGAACCTCAACATAATAAAGGCCATATATGATAAACCGTCAGCCAATCATACTCAATGGTGAAAAGTTCAAAGCTTTTCCCTTAAGATCAGGAACAAGACAAGGATGTGCACTCTCACCACTCTTATTCAACATAGTAATGGAAGTCCTAGCCAGAGCAATAAGGCAAGAGAAAGAAATAAAAGACATCCGAACAGGGAAGGAAGAAGTCAAACTGTCACCTTTTTGCAGACAATATGATTCTGTATATAAAAAAATCCTAAAGACTCTACCAAAAAAACCCCTACTAGAAATAATAAATAAATACAGTCAAGTTGCAGGATACAAAATCAATGGCCAAAAATCCATTGCCTTCCTATATATCAACAATAAAACTTTAGAAAAAGAAATGAAAAAAAACACACAATTGCTTTGACAGTAGCAACCAAAAGAATAAAATACCTAGGAATAAACTTAACAAAGAATGTGAAAGACCTACATACTGAAAATTACAAAGCATAATTTAAAAAAGATATAAAAAGACACAACAAAATGGGAAAAAAATCCTGTTTTCATAGATTGGAAGAATCAACATAGTTAAAATGGCCATATTACCCAAAGCAATATATAGATTTAATGCAATCCCCATCAAAATTCCAATGTCATTTTTAAAAAATAGAATGAGAAATCATCAGATTTGTATGGAACCACAAAAGACCCTGAATAGCCAAAGCAATCCTGAAAAAAAAAGAACAAAGTTGGAGGTATCTTGAAATTATACTACAGAGCTATGATAATCAAAACAGCATGCTGTTGGCAAAGAAACAGATACACAGATCAATGGAACAGAATAGAGAGCCCAGCTATAAAACCACATGTATATGGACAGATAATTTTTGACAAAGAGCCAACCAGATGGGAAATAATATTTGCAAACAGTAGCTCTGACAAAGGTTTAATATCCAAAATATACACTGAGTGGCCAGATTATTATGATCTCTGAATGCATAACAATCTGGCCACTCAGTGTGTGTGTGTGTGTGTGTGTGTGTGTGTGTGTGTGTGTGTGTGTAGAGGCCCAGTGCATGAATTCGTGCATGGGTGGGGTCAGACCAACATGGCCAGGAGGAGGGGACATGGGTGATTGGCCAGCCTGCCTGCTGGTCGAACTCCTGCTTGAGGGGACAATTTGCATATTAGCCTTTTATTATATAGGATATACACTGACTGGCCAGATTATTATGCGTTCAGAGATCATAATAATCTGGCCACTCAGTGTATAAAGAACTCATAAAACTCAACACCAAACAAATAAACAATCCAATCAAAATGTGGGCAGAGGACCTGAAAATCAACCTCTCCCAAGAAGACATGCAAACAATAGATATATTAAAAGATATTCAACCTCACTGGCAATAGGAAAATGCAAATTAAAACTGTAAGATACCACCTTACACCTGCTAGAGTGGCCATCTATACTAATAAAAGCCTAGGTGGCCCTTGCCCCTCACTTCATCACAAGATGGCCACCCCCATGTTGTCCCAAGATGGCTGCCTCCACATCGTCACAAGATAGCTGCCACATTATGGCCCCCTCATGTTTTCACAAGATGGACACCACAAGATGGCCACCACAAAATGGCCACCACAAGATGGCCAGCAGGGGAGGGCAGTTGGGGATAACCAGGCCTGCAGGGGAAGGCAGTTGAGAGTGACCAGGATGGCAGGGAAGGGCAGTTGGGGGCAATCGGGCCAGTAGGGGAGGGCAGTTGGGGGCAATTGGGCCAGCAGGGGAAGGCCGTTGGGAGTGACCAGTCCTGCAGGGGATGGCAGTTGGGGTGATCGGGTCAGCAGGGGAGCAGTTAGGCATCAATCAGGTCTTCAGGGGAGTGTTTAGGGGGCAATCAGGCTGGCAAGCAGGCAAGTGGTTAGGAGCCAGCAGTCCCGCATTGTGATCAGGCCTAAACTGGCAGTCGGACATCCCCCAAGGGGTCCCAGATTAGAGAGGGTGTAGGCTCGGCTGAAGGACAACCCCCCGTGCATGAATTTTGTGCACTGGGCCTCTAGTCTATATATATATAAAAAGCAAGTGACTGTAACATCTAATGACCATAATGACCAGTGGCTATGATGCCCACTGGCCAGTGAACCGGCCCGATCAGGGGGTGGGGCCAGCTGGCCAACCTCGCAGCCTCTCCCCCCTGTCCACCTGCCCCTGATCAGACTCTCCCACCCCAATCAAGGGCTGGGCTGGCCAGGCAAACGTCCCCCTCCCTTATCCCCACAGCCAGCCCCACCCCTGATCAGCTCACCCCACCACGATAGGCCCACAGCTCCTCCCCCCAGCTGCCCTGCTCCTGATAGCACCCCCTCCACACCAATAGGGCCGGGACCAGCCAACCAACCTCCTGCAGCCCTCTCCTTGACAGCCCCACCTCCAATCGGCCCACCAACCCCAATCGGGGACGGGGCCTGACAGCCAATCACCTGCAGTCCGTTCAGGGTGGGCTGTCCGGCCAACCTCCCGCCATCTCCTCCTCCCGACAGGCCCAGCCCCCATCCACCCCAATTGGGGCCGGGCTGGCGGACCCCACCTGTGCACGAATTCATGCACTGGGCCTCTAGTTATCAATAAGACTAGCAATAACAAGTGTTGGAGAGGTTGTGGAGAAAAGGGAACCCTCATTCACTGCTGGTAGGAATGTAGACTGGTACAACTGCTATGGAAAGCAGTTTGGTAATACCTCAAAAAATTAACAATAGAGCTACCATACAACCCAGCAATCCCTCTCCTGGGTATATAACCAAAAAACTCAGAGACATGTATTTGCACCCCTATGTTCATTGCAGCATTATTCACAGTGGACAAGACATGGAAACAACCAAAGTGTCCTGTGATAGAGGACTGGATAAAGAAGATGTGGTACATATACTCAATGAGATACTACTCAACCATAAGAAAGGATGAAATAGTGCCATTTGCAACAACATGGATGGACCTTGAGAAGATTATGCTAAGTGGAGTAAGTCAGACAGAAAAAGCTAAGAACCATATGATTTCACTTATATGTGGATATAAAACTGAAACTTATGAACAAAAACAGCAGTGTGGTGGTTGCCAGAAGGAAGAGGGTGGAGGGAGAAGGGGATCATAATATGAGGTGACAGGAGATTTGACTTTGGGTGGTGGGCACATGGTGCTATATACAGATTTTATAATTAGAAATCCACACGTGAAACCTATATGTTCATGTTGACCAATGTCACCCCAATAAAAAGATAAATCATATATACATAAAAATCTAATGCTTAAACTACAAAGCTTCTTGAAGGAAACATAAACCAATATCTTTTCAATCTGGGTGTAGGCAATGTTTTTTGGTAGGCAGTATACAGAAATAGATAAATATAAAAGCAAATATCTTTGTCAACTAGGCTTAATGAGAATGAAGAACTTCTGTTAATAAAAATATACCATTAAAAAAAGTATGCCATTAAGGAAATAAATAAATAAGCAAAATGCCTGGAGAAATATTTATAAAATGTATTAAGTATAATAAAAATGTGGAAAAGATGGTTTCCTCACAACTCCATTATTCTATATTATAGCTCTCTAGGTTTTTACTTTTGCCATTTATCAAAATATCTAACTATGCATTTGCTTTTTTACTGGTTTGGTGTCTTTCCCACAAAAATGTAATCTCCAAGAAAGCAGGGTCTTCTGCCAGTTTCTAGCTCAGTATACACAATAGGTGCTCAAGAAATAATTGTTGAATAAATAAATAGTATTGATCCAGTAATCTAGGAGGGGCTGGGACTGTACATTTATTCACTGGGTAAGGATTAGCAACATTCAAGGAGCCAAGTTGGCTGTGTGTGGGGGAGTTTCTAAGTGTGCGCTTTTCACAGCTCAGGTTGAATTTGTTTTAGTATTTTCTATCCTTGGCAACTTGAGATGTCTTTATTCCAGCCTCTGCCTCAGAAAGTGAAATTTGGTATTTGTCAGTCACCTGGAGACAGTCTTTTAGTTTGCGTTGTTCCTTGAGTTATTCCTGTGCTTATCCAGAAATTGAATTGGAATGGTCCTAAATTTCATGGTAAATTATTTGGAATAGAATATGGCAAAGCCCAGCTCTGTATCATGGATTCAAAATTGTTTTCACATTGATGGGGATATCAAAGTATTTCAAACTCCAGATGGGAGTACTGAAATAAACTGTACATCATCTTGGTGCAGGAAACTAACTTTTGTGCTCATTACACATGGGATTCATCAACCTTGTCTTACATTCTAATATGCCAGTAAAGATAGTGAACACTGAGAATAATTTTGGTATTGATTGTTTATATACCAGCCATTGTTAAATTTTTTATTTCAAATTCTCAAAGTCAATTTTCATTTATTTGCACACAAATAAAGAGAGTAGAACTCAAATTGACACCTAAATAAATGTACCTGACAAATGCTTGCATTTGGCCAGCATTTCTAAACACCATCTGGAAGGAGCAAAGTGAGTAATTTTCAAAGCTATGTTTATCCTGAATAAACTTGAGAAATTATATTTCAGTCCAATATATACTTAATAATAAAATATTGTATTAGACAATTGGCTGTTACAGATTAGCCAGTCTGAACCATAGTAAAAATTAGAAGGAAAAATAACATGCTGTGGGATCTTAAGAGAAAGCCACTGTCTGCATTTGAGGAGAGGATTTATTTGGGCACTTGTGTGGCTGTTCAACATTACAATTACCCATCACTGAAAAACATCCTAACTTACATTTTATCACAGTTATACATTTCTTGGACACGTTGATATGTCAGGCACTAGGCTACCTACTCCATTTTTACATTTACAAAACAGTTTTATATGCATTTCCTCAAGTACCAATAGTTGCACATCAAAGTAAAATCATTAACCTCCTCTTAACAGATACGGAAACTGAGGTCCAGAAGGACATGAGTGGATGGAAAAGCAGGATTTTAATTCATCTCTGTGTCACTACAGAGTTTCGTCTAGGTTTTTTATTTTCTTCCCCATCACAAACATAATAGCATCAACTAAAAAATGTGGCAGAATGAGTTGAAGATACTTAGAGACTAAGGTATCAAGAGGGGTACAAGGGTCATGCAGCCTGACTTTTCTGAGGCCCAGGGATTGGACAAGTGAATTTCTGAAACCATTATTAATTTATAGACTCTGTATGAGAATTGCCTCAGAGAGCCTACTAATCTATCATAAAGCCATACAGGGTGATTCCTAAATTGTCACTACATTCACTCCACCTGTAGAAATATTTCCAAAGCCTGTGACTCCCAGGCTGGGAAGGGAAGATTTCAGAGATAAAATGATGTTCTCCCCCCATTTCTCTGAGTTGGCTCCATCTTCCTCTGCTTGACATCAGGGCATCTGGGCTTTCTATGGCGTGGGCTCTCTGAATGGAGGAAAGAAGCCCACTGAAGACAGTTCCAGTCCTCAAGTGCTCCTTCGAATCCTGCAGTCAGTGGAGAGGAGATCTATATATATAAAGAGGTGATATGCAAATTAGCTGGGACACCATAACAGTAACAACTGGCTCAGGAGGAGGCTGCTCTCGCAGATGGGTGGGAGGGGTCTGCATGCGCGGTGCGGCAATCCACGGATGGAACAGGCCTGGAGAATACACACACAGGGGGGCCTGCCCAAGCCACTGGTGGCAGGCCAGCAGTCCTGCCTCTGCACATGAGCTGCAAAGGAAACACCTTTTATGACCGCTCATTGGCTAAGCTCCCTGTATGCCACTTGCAGTGTTCTTGGTAACTTGGGTAATAAGAATCCAAGAAGGTGATCTAGGGTTTTTCCACCTCACCCCTGGAGGGGAAAAAAAAAGGTCTGCTGCTGGAGGGACTAAGAAATGTCATATCCTGCCTTAGCCAGTTTGGCTCAGAGGATAGCATCTCAGCCTGCAGCCCAGTGTCCGGGTTCAATTCTGCTCAAGGGCATGTACCTAGGTTGCAGGCTTCTCCCTGGCTGAGACCCAGGTCAGGGATCATGCAGGAGGTAACCAATCGAAGTGTCCCTCTCACATTGATGTTTCTCTCTGTCTTTCCCCCTCTCTTCCACATTCTCTAGAAATCAATGGGAAAATATACTCAGGTGAGGATAAAAAAAAAAAAAAGAAATGTCATATCCTATGAAAGAGACATCTTGAAAATGCCTAGAGAAAGTTGTCATTTTTTTCGTGATTAAGGGACTGGAATCCATGTTGATAAAAACACCTTGGTGGCTGAGGCGGCCGGCAGTAGCAGCAGCAGCGGGGTGATGGGGGTGGTGCCTTCCTCTGATCAGCCCAGTTGCCTCCTTCAGAGGGAGGCCAGACTGCGGCTTAGGTCCGCTCCCTAGGGAGCGGACCTAAGCTATCAGTAGGACATCCCCTGAGGTCTCCCAGACTGTGAGATGGGACATGCTGGGCTGAGGAACCCCCCTGCCCCCAGTTCACGAATTTCATGCACTGATCCTCTAGTAGCATATAAACCTCTTCTCCAGTATATGCACAGGGATTGTGTGGGCCTGGAGAGTTCATGGAGCCTCTGGCCTTAGACTCAAGATATTCCTTACTGAGTAAGAGTAGAGGCTGGATTATTTTGAGGATCCTCACTGATTCCCAATTGCTGAAGGACTTGACTGAAGGCTGGGCCTCTTTAGTTTCAAGCAGGATGATATCCCACCACCCAAATCAAAGTGACTAACTGGAATTTTAACATGTGGACCAGGATTCTGACTCTGGAAAGGGTTCTGAAGCCCAGGATTCACTGAAGTCTGTCCCTAGTGTACTGATAAAGACCAAGAGGTACAGGTATTAGAAACTGGATCCCAGAGGTGTTATCAGAAGTAGGCTTTGATGCAAAAGGAGACAATACTCCACAGTGAAAAAAAAAAGGACCTAGTTTGGAGAGCCAGGTAGCAAAGCTTAGATAAAGCTCAGTTCTGCCACCAATTAGCTGTGTGACCTTGGGAAAGCTGCCTTATTCTCTAGGCCTCATTTACCTCATCTATAAAGTGAAGATAAAAATTATACTTATTTAAAGGGACTAGTGTGAGGGTAAGGGCCTGTAGAGCTCTTAACCTATGACTCAATGTATAGTAAGCATTCAACAAACCCTGACAATTGTATTATTGTTGTGACAGATTAAACTGTTCTCTGCGGTCCTTCTTAGTTCTATAATTGTATCATTCTAGTATTTAGATCTTGCTTTCTGGGTCTGGGTGGAGTATCACCTTCTGTGTCTACTTCTATCAGGGAACTTATGTTCTGATCAGTTATTATCAGTTACCTTGCCTTTATCCTCCACATATTTGAGCTGCATGAAGACAGGGACTGAATAATAGTCACCATGTATCTAGTGTCTACCACATAGTTAGAACTTGATAAATGTTTGAATATTTAAATTAATACATCAATCAAGAGATTAACATGAGCCCCCTCAGTGCTGTCTGATGTTCCCATTCCATGACCTACTTGGTGATATACTATAGTATGCACCTTCCTCTCAAACAACCCTGTAAGGCCTAGTTAGGAATATAAGCTTCAGAGAAGAGAATATAAGATTTACTCTAATTCAGTAAGTCAATAAATATTCATTAAGTATTATTGAGAAAAGCATTCTTGTGTGCATGCAGTTATTTGACTCCTACTTGGCTGTATAAGAATAGGCCTTAGGTATGGAAACTTCTTACCAATAGAGTTCTCAGTCAGTGCTAAGTTTATCACCTTGTTTGTGAATCTTCCCCTGTTTCAGATTTAATGTGCACTTCTTTTGTTCTGCTTAAGCATGTGCATCATGTGGTACCTGGCCAACTACACTGCTCTGTTCCCCATGGGGAAGGAATGGGGTCCTTTGTTTGCAGCGTGAGAGTGGTGAATGCAGACCATCTCCCTGTAGTCCCTGCTGGCCATAAGAAACAGATGACCACAATTGAAGCTGATCTTGCTTTGTCTCTTCTTTATGTAATTAAAGCATTGTTATATCCAGTGCCTGTGTGAGTCATATCTTTCAAGGAGACTTCAAACAATGGTTGATATTCTGGGACTGCTGCTTCTACTGGCAGGCATTGTTAGGCTTTTTGCTATCCTCCATACAGTGAGCTTTCTTCCCTGGAGGTGGTAACAGGTGTCATGTGCTCAAAAGTTCAACAAGCACCTAATATTTTCCATGCACCATGTGAGGTTCTGGGGATGTATAACAGTAATTAAAATCCGTCTCTCACTTTAAGAAGCTCATAATTTATTAAGGAACACAAATACACATAAATAATAGTTATCATTAACTAAATACCTGCTATGTGCAGGGGTTTCATCTGAACCAATGCTCCTTCTCATTACATTAAGCATAGAGTTTTGCTTTCACTGGGAGAGTTCTGGTTTATTTTTGTTGTTCCAGTGAAATGATTAATAGCACCCCTTTCACCTTCAACACTGTCTTGATTTGAATAATAAATTATATGGACAGCCCAACTAAGCCACATGGGCTCTCAAATATGTTGTGACAGAAGTATAACCAGAGAACGTAGGGAATCTGGAATAAGGAGCAGTTAGATCTTCCTGGACATGGATGAGGGAAGAGGGTCATGGAGGAAGTGAAATTTGAGGAGGACTAAATAGAATTTTGAAAGCGGAGGCAGTGATTATTATTTTTTAATTTATTTTATTATTTATCTGTTTGTTTTTCAATATCTTTATTTAATCCTCACCCGAGGGTATTTTCCATTGATTTTTAGAAAGAGTGGAAGAGAGAGGCAAAGACAGAGAGAAACATCGATGTGAGAGAAACACCGACTGGTTGCCTCCTGCACTCGCCCTGGAGTCTGTAACCAAGGCCCTTGACTGGAATCAAAACCAGCACCCTTCAGTCCACAGGCTGACGCTCTATCCACTGAGCCAAACTGGCTAGGGCAGTGATTATTATTTTTTGAAACAGAAGGCACTTTTTGACATTTGTCTTGTAATTAATCATTTTTATTTTTCAATTACAGTTGAGATACAATATTATATTAGTTTCAGGTATACAACATAGTAATTAGAGATTTATATACCTTACAAAGTGATTTAGAGGTGGTGATTATTGGTGTTTTTCCTTTTCCTTTGTTATGTGTGTCTCTCTACTTGGCTGTCTAAAGACAGAATCAATGAGTTGTGATATCCTATATAATAAAAGGCTAATATGCAAATGGACCAAACAGTGGAATGACTGGTCGCTATGATGCACACTGACCACTAGGAGGCAGACGCTGAACACAGAAGCTGGCCCCTGGTGGTCAGTGCACTCCTACAGGGGGAGTGCCGCTCAGCCAGAAGCCCTGAGCCAGGCTCACGACTGGCGAGCACAGTGGCGGGAGCCTCTCCTGGCTCCACAGCAGCACTAAGGATGTCTGACTGCTGGCTTAGCCCCTAGGACTCCCGGACTGTGAGAGGGTTCAGGCCAGGCTTGAGGGACCTTCCCAAGTGCACGAAATTCGTAGAACATAAGAATCTATATCAAAATACATCAAAATGTATGAGTAAAAACATTAACTAATATTTCTTTATCAGCTATTATGCCCCAGGAACTATGCTAAATAAGTCATGTGTATTGTCTCATTGAATCCTTATAAGCCTTTAATATAGTGCCTACACACTATCATCTCCTTTCTACAGAAGAGGAAGGCTAGCTACAAGGTGTGAAGTGGTTTTTTCAGGGCCACACAGGTAGGAAGTGGAAAGTCAAGATTCAGACAGAAGTCATTCTGAGTCCAATTTTAAAAACAGATATAAGTGACATAAAATTATGTAAGTTTAAGGTATAAAACATATTGATTTGATATATTTACATACTGCATTATGATTAGTTGGTAGCATTAGCTAACAACTTTATCACATCACATAATTATAATTTCTTTTTTGTTATGAGTACATTTAAGATCTAGTTTCTTAGAAACTCTAAAGTATAAAATATAGTATTGTTGATTATCATCACAATGTTGTGCATTAGATCTCCAGAACTTACCTTCTTAATGCAAGTTTGATCCTTTTGACTAATATCTCCCCATTTCCCTACCCTCAAACTGCTGGCAACCACTATTATATTTATGAATTTGGCTTTTTTAGATTCCACATATACTATTAAATGATATCATATAGCACTCCCAAGGTTATTGCAGAATTATTCACGATAGCCAAGACATGGAAACAAAAGGAGTAAAGATAGTATCTCTCTCTCTCTCTATCTATCTATCTATCTATCTATCTCTAATCTATCTATCTATCTATCTATCTATCATCTATCTATAATTCTATAATCTCTATCTATTTATGAGTATTGTTCAGCCATGAGAAATAAGGAGATCCTGCCATTTGCAACAAGGATAAACCTTGAGGGCATTATGCTAAGTCAGGCAGAGATCACATTCCTAAGTCCTTCACTATTTTGCTTCCAGCAATTTTCATAATTGGGAATCCAGATGCCTCTGTTGCCTATTCATCTTTCAGTTTTAGGTGATCATGGTAACAATACTAGAGACCACCATCCATTGAACATCCATGATATGCTGAACCCTTCACAAAATTTGACCTTTTTTCTTACTTTATATTTTTAATAATATATGCACATGGGGGAAAAGGCAAAAGCTATTGAAGGTTGTGCACTGAAGAATAAATTGCTCTTTTCCACCACCCTCAATCCCCCAGTCACCCTTTTCAGAAGTAATCACTGTTGGGAGCAGACCTAAGCCGCAGTCTGGCCTCCCTTTGTGGGAGGCAACCGGGCTGATCAGGGGAAGGCGCCAGACCCATCACCCCACTGCTGCAGCCACTGCCAGTCACTGCAGCAGCCAAGGTATTTTCATCAACACAGACTCCAGTCCCTTCACCATGAAAAAATGACAACTTTCTTTAGGCATTTTCAAGATGTGTCTTTCATAGGCTATGACATTTCTTTCTTTCTTTTTCTTTTTATCTTCACCTGAGGATATGTTTCCATTGATATTTTCCCCTTCCCTCTGATCCCAGGCTCAGCCCCGGGCCAAGCCTAAAGCCTCCGCCCCTCTGATCTCCAGCTCTGGCTGCCCGGGCTTTAGGCTTGGGCAGGGGGCCCCTCTGATGGCAGGCTCGGCCTTTTCCCAAGCCTAAAGCCTCCACCCGCCCCTCTGATGGCCAGCTGGGAGTGACCTGGGTGCCGAGGAGGTTCCCGGGACCTAGGTATGTATGCAAATTAACCACCATATTTGTTGGGTTAATTTGCATACTCACTCTGATTGGCTGTGGGCATAGCAGAGGTATGGTCAATTTACATGTTTCTCTATTATTAGGTAAGATCATGCTACTTTACTGAATTTACCAGTTCTAGTAGTTCCTTGTTTGGAAACTTTAAGTTTCTCTATATACAGTATCATGCCATCTGAAAATAATGACACTTTTACTTCCTTTTCAATATATATGCCCTTTTTTCCTTCTCTTAATCTGATTTCTGTGGTGAGGACTTCCAGTAATGTGTTGAATAAAAGTGGTGAAAGTAGACATCCCTGTCTTGTTTCTGATCTTAAGGAAAATGCTTTCAGTTTTTCCCTATTTTTAAAATTCTGTTTTATCTTATTTTATTGTTTTTTAATCTTTATTGTTAAGAATATTATAGATGTCCCTCTTTTTCCCCCCATTTCCCATTCCACCCAGTTTCTGTCCCACCCCAGGCCTTCACCACCCTATTGCCTGTGTCCATAGATAATGCATATATGCATATTCAATATTTGTTTAATTTCTTCTCGCCCCCTATTCCCTCTGAGAATCATCAGTCTATTCTATTTACATGCCTCTGATTCAATTTTATACACCAGTTTATTCTATTCATTAGATTTCTTATTCATTTATTTTGATTATTAGATTCAATTGTTGATAGATATGTATTTGTTGCCAATTTTTTGTTCATATTTTTTTAATCTTTTTTTTCTTCTTCTTCCTCTACTTACAGAATACCCTTCAACATTTCATATAATACTGGTTTGGTGATGATGAACTCCTTTAGCTTTTTCTTGTCTGTGAAGCTCTTTATTTGACCTTCAATTTGAAATGATAGCTTTGCTGAGTAGAATATTCTTGGCTGTAGGTTCTTGCTGTTCATGACTTTGAATATTTCTTGCCACTCCCTTCTGGTCTGCATAATTGCTGTTGAGAAATCAGCTGGCAGTAATAAGGGCATTCCCTTATAGGTAAATAACTGCTTTTCTCTTGCTGATTTTATGATTCTCTCTTTGTCTTTAGCCCTTGGCATTTTAATTATGATGTGTCTTGGTGTGGTACATTTGGGTTCCTCTTGTTTGGGAGTCTCTGTGCTTCCTGGACTTGTAAGTCTGATTCTTTCACCAGGTGGGAGAAGTTTTCTGTCATAATTTCTTCAAATGGGTTTTCAATATCTTGCTTTCTCTCTTCTTCTGGCATCCCCATAATGAGAATGTTGGTATGCTTGAAGTTTTCCCAGAGATTCCTTACACTATCGTCATGTTTTTGGATTCTTTTTTCTTTTTGTTCATCTGGTTGGGTGTTTTTTGTTTCCTCATATTTCAAATTGTTGATTTGATTCTCAGAATCCTCTACTGTTGAATCCCTATATATTATTCTTTATTTCAGTCAGTGTATCCTTAATTTCTGACTGGTCTTTTCCACTTTTTGGAAGTTTCTAGAAGATTCTTGAGTAAATTTATAACCGTGGGTTTGAACTCTATATCCAGTAGTTTACTTTCTTCAATTTCTTTCATTTGTAACATGTTTCTTTGTCTCTGCATTTTGGCTGCTTCCCTGTGTTTGTTTCTATGTATTTGGTAGAGCTGCTATGTATTCTTGAGTTGGTAGAGTGGTCTTGTATAGTAGGAGTTCTATAGGGCCCAGTGGCTCAGCCTCCCCAGTCCCTGGAGCTGCAAACTCTAGGTGCACCCTTTTGTGCGCAGTGAGCATAGTCTTGTTTTAGTTGAAACTTGATTGCTGTTGGTGTCACTGGGAAGAATTGACCTCCAGGACAATTAGCTGTGAGGAAAGCTGCTGTGAAGGAGACACCCCTATGGAGCAGGACTTGCTTCAGTGGGGCTTTGGTGCTCACTGAGTCTGCCGCTTGACTGCATAGATTATGGATGTGTAGAATTGTAATCTGGTATGGTCTGACACTGACCACTAGGTACACAGGCTCTTGGGTCTCCAGGTAGGTGCAAAGTCAACCACTGCCTGGGGCCACCCAGCAGGAGCTACAGAGAGATTTGCAGATTCCTCCACTTTGTATCGTGTTTAGAAGTGCCCAGATGAGGCCCAGCTATGAAGCAAGGCAGGCTGGTGCTGGTGCCAGGTGTTGGGCATTTTATTGTTAGATTTGAGGCTCCCTGACCCAGCTTCAGCTTGTTTGACAGGTTTTAACCTGAGAAAGGATGGGCCATTCATATGAAACAGCCACTTCACACAGCTTGAGTGGGGCTATAATTGGATGAGGCAGAATCTTAGGGAATCACCAGTATGGAGCAAACAGAAATGGCTGCAAATTAGCCCTGTGACCAGGGAGGTCCCAACATAGGAACAATGATCCTGGAGAGCACCTTAAACTGGGAGAAAACCACCCCCAAGTTCCTGCCCAGAGGCAGACATACCAGTTCCTTCTGGTATGTGTCTGTGTTCCCCAGAGCCTTGCCATGCATCTGGAGCTCAGAGGAAGTGGGACCTTGTAAGTTCAGTTCATGGTGCCAGCCTTTTAAGAGGAGCTGCTGGGTCTCCAGCAACCTGTGTCACTGAGCCCCAATCCACACTGGTTTTACAGCCAGTAGTCCTTACTGTAGAATAGGGACTTCTTTTCTTAGCTCTGGGACCCTGGGTTGGGGGTCTGGTATGGATCTGAACCCCTTGGTCCTCCTAGAGGCCTCCGCAGAGAAGATCTCCTTCTGAATAAAAAAAGTGGCACATGTGGATGTGGGACCAGCCCATTCCGAGCCTCTGCACCTCTTATCAGTCTCAGTGTGCTTTTTTCTTTACTTCTCTAGTTGTAGGACTTTCGTTTAGAAAGCTTTCCAGGAGTTCTGGATAATGGTTGTTCTGTATTTTAGTTGTATTTTTTAAATTTTATTTTATTGTTTAAGTATTACAAATAGTAGTACATATGTCTCATTTTCCCCCCCATAGACCTTCTCCGGCCTCCCTTAACCGCCGACACATTCCTTCACCCCTCCTCAATGTATTGTGTACATTGGCTATGCTTATATGCATGCATACAAGTCCTTCTATGTATCTCTTACCATCCCTCCACCCCTCCACAGCCTTCCCACTGTAATTTGATAGTCTGTTCGATGTTTCACAGACTCTGTATCTATCTTTTTATTCATCAGGTTATAATGTTCTTTATTTTCTATAAATGACTGAGATCATGTGGTATTTTTCTTTCAGTGCTTGGCTTATTTCACCTAGCATAATGTACTCCAGATCCACCCATGCTGCTGCAAATGGTAAGAATTCCTTCTTTTTTTATAGCAGCGTAGTATTCCATTGTGTAGATGTAGCATAGTTTTCTAATCCACTCATCTGCTGATGGGCATTTAGGCTCTTTCCAAATCTTAGCTATTGTAAATTGTGCTGCCATGAACGTAGGGGTGCATATATCCTTTCTGATTGGTGTTTCTGTTTTCTTAGAATATATTCCTAGAAGTGGCATTACTGGGTCATATGACAGTTCCATTTTTAAATTTTTGAGGAAACGCCTTACTGTTTTCCCCAATGGCTGCACCAGTCTGCATTCCCACCAAAAGTGAAGGAGGGTTCCTTTTTCTCCACATCCTCTCCAGTACTTGTCCTTTGTTGATTTGTTAATGATAGCCATTCTGACAAGTGTGAGTTGGTACCTCATTGTTTTTATTTGTATGTCTCAGATGATTAGTGACTTTGAGCATGTTTTCATATGTCTCTCGTATTTCTGAATGTCCTCTTTCAAAAAGTGTTTATTAGACCCCTTGCCCATTTTTTGATTGGATCGTTTATCTTCCTTTTATTAAGTTGTATGAGTTCCCTGTAAATATTGGAGATTAAACCCTTATCAGAGATAACATTGGCAGATATGTTCTCCCAAAAGTGGGCTTTCTTGTTGTTGTGTTGATGGTCTCTTTTGCTGTGCAGAAGCTTTTTATTTTGATGTAGTACCATTAGTTTATATTCTCCTTAGTCTCTCTTGCCCTAGGATCTGTGTCTGTAAAGATATTGCTATGATATATGTCTGCAATTTTGCTGCTGATGGAGTCTTGTAGGATTTTTATGGTTTCCCGTCTTATATTCAACCCCTCTGGACATATTGAGTTTGTTTTTGTGAATGTTGTAAGTTGGTGATCTAGTTTCATTTTTTTTTTTTTTATGTATTGGATGAAATTTCCCAGCACCATTTATTAAAGAGACTGTTTTGACTCCATTGTATACTCTTGCCTCCTTTGTCAAATATTAATTGAGCATAGTGGCTTGGGTCAATTTCTGGGTTCTCTATTCTGCTCCATTGGTCTATATGTCTGTTCTTGTGCCAGTACCAGGCAGTTTTGAGAACCGTGGCTTGGTAATATAGCTTGATGTCTGGTATTGTGATCCTTTCAACTTTGTTCTTCTTTCTAAGGATGGCTGTGGCTATTCCGGTTCTTTTTTTATTCCAGATGAATTTTTAGAGAGTTTGTTCTAAATCTTTGAAATATGCCGTTGTTACTTTAATAGGTATTGCATTGAATCTATAGATTGCTTTAGATAGTACAGACATTTTAATGATTTTGATTCTACCAATCCATGAACATGGTATGTTCTTCCCTTTGTTCATGTCTTCTTCTATCCCTTTTTTCAATGTCCTGTAGTTTTCTGAGTACAGGTCTTTTACATCCTTAGTTAAGTTTATTCCTAGGTAACTTAATTTTTTTTTAGTGCAATGGTAAATGGGATTGTTTTTTTAGTTTCACATTCTGTGAGTTAATTATTGGTGTATAAAAAGGGCATAAATTTCTGGGTGTTGATTTATATCCTGCTACATTGCCAAATTCATTTATTAAGTCTAGTAGTTTTTTGATGGAGTCATTGGGGTTTTCTATGTATAGTACCATGTCATCTGCAAATAAGAACAGTTTTACTTCTTCTTTTCCAATTCAAATGTCTTTTATTTCTTCTTCTTCTCTTATCTCTATGGCTACTACTTCTAATACTATGTCAAACAGGAGTGGTGAAAGTGGACATCCTTGTCTTGTTCCTGTTCTTAGGGGAAATGGGTTTAGTTTTTGCCCATTGAGTATAATGTTGGCCGTATGTTTGACATAAAAGGCTTTTATTATATTCATGTATGATCCCTCTATTCCCACTATGCTGAGAGTTTTTATCAAGAAAGGGTGTTGGATTTTGTCAAATGCTTTTTCTGCATCAATTGATATGATTATGTGATTTTTGTCTCTCAGTTTGTTTATGTGATGTATCACATTCATTGGTTTGCGGATATTGTACCATCTTTGCATCCCTGGAATAAATCCCATTTGGTCATGGTATATGATCTTTCTAATGTAATGCTGAATCTGATTTGCTAGAATTTTGTTCAGGAATTTTGCATCTATGTTCATCAAGGATATTGGCCTGTAGTTCTCTCTTTTTGTGGTGTCTTTATCTGGTTTGGGATTAGTGTGATGCTGGCTTCATAGAAAGAGCTTGGAAATGTGTCTTCCTCTTGAATTTTTTGGAATAGTCTGAGGATGATAGGTTTTAGTTCTTCTTTGAATGCTTGGTAGAACTCCCCTGTAAAGCCATCCGAACCAGGGCTTTTGTTTGCTGGAAGATTTTTGATTGCTGTATCAATTTCTTCAGTAGTTATCAGACTATTTAGGTTTTTTTTATTCTTGGTTGAGTTTTGGGAGCTTGTATTTTTCTAAGAATATGTCCATTGCATCTAGGTTGTCCATTTTGTTGGAATAGAGTTGTTCATAGTATTTTTTCATTATTGTTTGTATTTCTCTGGGATCAGCTGTTACTTCACCTCTTTTCTTTCTGATTTTGTTTATTTGGGCCCTCTCTCTTTGCTTCTTGGTGAGCCTGGCTAGAGGTTCATCAATCTTGTTTATCCTTTCAAAGAACCAGCTCTTGGTTTTGTTGATCTTTTGTGTTGCTTTTTTGGTCTCTATGTTGTTTATCTCTGCTCTGATCTTTATTATTTAATTTCTTCTGCTTAAACTGGGCTCTTCTTACTCTCTTTGAGTTGTATGATTAGATAATTTATTACCATTGTTTTTTGTTTTTTTTGTGGTAGGCCTGTAGAGCTATGAACTTCCCTCTCAGGACTGCTTTTACTGTGTCCCTTAGATTTTGGATTGTTGTGTTTCATTGTTGTTTGTTGCCATGATGCTTTTTATTTATTCTTTTATCTCTCTGGTAATCCAGTCATTGTTTGATAGAATGATATTTAATCTCCAGGTGTTTGATTTTTTTTTATTGTTTTTATTGTAGTTGATTTCTACTTTTATGCCATTGTGATCTTAGGAGATGCTTAATATGATTTCTATCTTCTTGAATTTGAAGAGACTTTGCCTGTGTCCCAATCTATGGTCTATCTTTGAAAATGACACATGTGCACTTGAGAAGATTGTATATTCTGTGGCTTTGGGCTGAAATGTTCTGAAAATGTCAATTAATATAATCTGATCTAGTGTGTCATTTAGGATTGATATTTATTTGCTGATTTTTTTTAGAGGATTTGTCCAGTGGTGTTAGTGGGGTATTAAATTCCTCTACTATGACTATATTGCTGTCAGTCTCTCCCTTGATACCCTCCAGAAGTTTTTTTTATGAATTTGGGTGCTCCTGTATTGGGTATGTGTATACGTTTACCAGAGTTGTATCTTCTTGTTGGATTGCTCCCTTTAGTATTAGGAAGTGGCCCTTCCTTATCTCTTGTTATGAACTTCACTTTGAGATCTAATTTGCCAGATATAAATATTGCTATCAGAGCTTATTTTTCATTTCCATTCACCTGTAATACCTTTTTCCATCCCTTCCCCATCAATCTGTGTGAGTTCTTTTTTCTGAGGTGGGTTTTCTGTTGACAGCTGATATATGGGTCATGTTTTCTTATCCACTCAACTACCCCATGTCTTTTGATTGGGGCATTTAATTTATTTACATTTAAAGTTATTATTGATAGGTACTTGTTTGTCACCATTTTTATTTTTTATGCCTGTGTTCCTTCCTCCCTTCCTATTACTTCCTTTTATAGGAGAATCTTTAGCATTTCTTGCATTGCTGTTGGTGGTGATAAACTCCTTTAGTCCTTTTGTTGTCTGTGAAGCTCCTTATTTCACCCTCAATTTTGATTGATAGCCTTTCTGGGTACAGTATTCTTGGATTCAGACCCTTCCTTTGCATGACTTTTTATATTTCATTCCATTCCCTTCAGGCCTGATGTGTTTCTGTTGATAAATTAGTCACTAGTCTAATGGGGGATCCTTCGTAGGTTACTTTTTGTCTCTCTCTGGCCACTTTCAAGATTCTTACTTTGTCATTGGTTTTTGCCAATTTAATTATAATGTGCCTTGGAATCAGTCTTTTGGGGTTTGTTCTGTTTTGGTCTCTGTGATATTCTTTGACTTGTGTGAGTTTTTTCTTCCCTATATCAGGGACATTTTCTGCCATTATTTCTTCAAACAGGTTTTCTATTCCTTTCTCCGTTTCTTCTCCTTTTGGAACTCCTATTATGCAGATGTTGTTTCGTTTTGTGTTGTCCCAAAGTTCCCTTAGGCTCTCCTCTTGTTTTTTAAGCTTTTCTTCTAGATGCTGCTCTGCTGGGTGTTTTTTCCTACCTTGTCTTCTAGCTCACTGATGTGGTCCTCTGCTTCTTCTAGTCTACTGTTGATGCTTTCTATTGAGTTCTTTATTCCAGTGATGTCATTTTTCATTTCTTCTTGTTTCTTTCTCATTTCCTTGTGGTTCTTACACATATTGTTGAATTTGTTTGCCAACCTTTTTAGGGACCTTAGGACCATTTCTCTGAATTCTTTCTCTGACATATTGCTTGCTTCCATTTCGTTTACTTCCTTTTCTGGTGATGCCTCCTTTTCTTTCGTATGTGGGCTGTTTCTTTGTCTCCCCATGATCTCTCCTCTCCAGGTGTCTGGTTATGTATCTCTCTCTCTCCTGCATTGACTTAAATGTACACAATACAATACAACAAGGCACAATGCAGAAGGCACTGAACACAAATGTATTCACGATACTAATAACCCCAAATAAAGGTGACCACCAGAGAAAAGAGAATTAGGGGAATAAAAATATAGTGCAAAAATGATATTGAGAAAAGAAAAAAAGAGTAAGAAATAAAAGAAAGGGAATTAAAAAAGGGGGGAAAGTATTTATTTGGGGTGAAAACTCCAATTGACCAACAACTAATCCAAAAAATGCAAACAACTAACACCCAGATATGACTGCAAACTACAAACAACAACTAATAACAAGCAAGCAAGGAAAAACAGAAGCAAAAAAAAAGAGAAACTATCACACAAACAAACAAACAAAAAAAAACCAATCTAATCAACAATCAATCTAACAACAACAATAATATAAAGAGAAAACAGAGCGAAACAAAAGAAAATAAAACAAAAAAACATAAATAAAAAACCAACAAGAAACAAAAAAAAGGGAAGAGAGAAAAAAATTGGATAGTGAAGAAATAGAAGAGAAAAGTGTGTATGGACTTGGAGCAGGCGATTTGAAATTATATATATAAGTAGGATGAATTTTTAACAGGGGGTAAAAAAAAGGAATAGGGAAAATCTAACACAGGAATAGTGTAAGAGAAACAGGACAACAAAAGGGGAAAGGTTAGGATGAGAATGTTGGCATTAAGGTATAGTTGAGATAGAGTAAAATGATGTTAAAGGAAAAATGAAAATAGAATGTAGAACACTAATCCCAAAATAAAATAAAATAAAATAAAATAAAATAAAGAGAAAATAAAATGAAATTTAAAAAAAGATAAAATAATAGTAGTAATAATACTGATTAAAAATAAAAATGCAATAATTAAAAAGGTAAAATTAAATGATAAAAAATTAGTTTCTTAAGTAAAAATAAAAAAAAAATGTGCAGTAGTGAAGATCATTCACTTCCTCTACTGTTCTGTTTAGCATGCCTGTTTCCTGTCAGGTAGTCAGGACAGTATTGAAGTTCCCTGTGTTCCACAGCTCCTCTG
Source organism: Eptesicus fuscus (assembly GCF_027574615.1). Classification (NCBI taxonomy): domain Eukaryota; kingdom Metazoa; phylum Chordata; class Mammalia; order Chiroptera; family Vespertilionidae; genus Eptesicus; species Eptesicus fuscus. Next base: position 103,293,397 of record NC_072473.1, read on the forward strand.
TGTCCTAAGCCACAATCTTGTTTTCAAGCAGGCAGTATTTCTTTGTTTCTCAGCCTGCCTGTGGTTGTATTTACACAAGAGTCAATTTGTAATTCAACCCCTGAGTGGCAGTGTTTCTGTATTGACATCCAGTACTGTAAGTCCTCTTTACCCAGTATTTAGAATTTTTTTTCTCTGATCCACTTAATACTAATTTGGGAGTATGGACTGCCCCAGAGCTGGTTTTCTAATTGTTTCTTCCCACTCTGATCCCCAGGTTCCACAAAAACAACTTTCCCCTGCAGTCTCTGAGAGTGTTTTTAATTGGGTGATCCTACATACTGGGCTTAGTAATCAAAATCAAGGATTTAAAGAGAAAAAAGAGCCAGAGTAAGTGCATGAACTCACGCCTTTTTCGCCCCGGCACTGCAAGCAACTCTGCTCACGTCTCTGTGCAGGTCTTTTTCCCCTGGCACAGTGCAGCCAGGTTACTGGTAAAGCTTCAGGCTGCCTTTTTGTGCTCATCCAAGCTATGGTTTGATTTCTAGAGTTCCCTTCTGTCAGCAGCTCCATGTACCCCATTCCACATTCGCGGACTATGCTGGCCCCAATGGCCGCGGGTTTTGTGGGGTGCAGACTTCCTCTGTACCTCTAGATCCCACTGCACGTGTTTCTCCCTCCAGAGAAACAGAGACCTCACCTCTCACTGCAGACCTCACCTTTCTCTAGGCGAAATCTGACCTTTCCGTGAGAGGGTGCAGAGCTTGTCTGAGTCCACGTATTCGTGCTTTTTGAGACCCAGTGTTTGTGGGTTTGCAGCTGGTCTCTGGGTGTTGTGGTTGTAGGGTCCTGGGAGGTATCTGATTCTGCCCGATCGAAGGTAAAGCTAGGCTTCTGATCACAGCCACTCTCCATTTCAAGATGGCATGATCTCTGTGGCAGAGCCGGTCACTCTGGGAGAGATTTCAGCAGCAGTGGAGGCTGCCTAGTCAGGGGACCCCAGTCCACTTACTTGTAATTTTGATGTGGTTGTGAGAGGTGGTGAGTACAGGCATTTACCTACGCTGCCATCTTCCATGAATTCAGTTTTTCCCTATTGAGTATAATATTAGCTGTAGGTTTGCCATATAGGGCCTTTATAAGTTTGAGATATGTTCCCTCTATTCCCACTTTTCTGAGAGTTTTGATAATAAATTGATGCTAGGTTTTGTCAAATGCTTTTTCTTCATCTATTGATATGATCATGTGATTTGTATTGTTTCATTTTGTTTACATGGTGTATCACGTTGATTTGTAGATATTGTACCAACCTTATATTCAGAAATAAATCCTACTTGATCATTATGTATGATCTTTTTAATGAATTGCTGAATTTGGTTTGCTAATATTTTGTTGAAGATTTTAGTATCTGTGTTCGATATTGGCCTGCAATTTTTTTTTGTAGTGTCTTTATCTGGTTTTGGAATTGGAATAATTCTGGCCTTGTAAAATGAGCTTGGAAGTCTCCCTTCCTCTTAAAATTTTTACAATAGTTTTAGAAGGATAGGTGTTAGTTCTTCTTTGAATGTTTGGTAAAATTCATCTGTGCAGTCATTTGGTTCAGGATTTTGTTTGTTGGAATTTTTATGATTACTGCTTCAATTTCACTTGTTGTAATTACTACTATTTCTGTTGAAAATTTTCCTTGGGTTTCTTAAAGTTATATTTTCACTTGAACTTTAGAATAAGTGTGACTGATTCAATATTGAATCCTATTTGTATTTTATTTTGATTTTTGAAAAATATATTCTTGATAGAAGTATTCTAGTAAGAATCATTTCTGTTGCTATTTTAAATGGGTTATTTTCTTTGATTCTATTTTCTAAGTTGATATATATATATATATATATATATATATATATATATATATATATATAATGAAAGTTAATGTTATTTTATTAAATAATTTCCTATGTAGCTCTGAAATTGTGATAGAGAATCATATGTATTAAGTGCCTATGATGAGCACTCTGGTTCAAGTTTTGAAATATATATAAAGACTTCTAGAATATATATTGGCAGTTCATGAGCCAAAATGTCAACCTTGATTATGTCTGAATAATGGATGATGATTCTAAACAAGAAGAAAAAATATTGTAAAAGGAGAAAAGAGTTCCTGGTATTGTTAATAGGTGTTACTTTGGAGTATAAATATAGTGCTTATATAAGGAGAAGGGAACAACATGACCAACTGCATAATCAGGGTAATCTAATTGCTATAATAAACTACCACAAAGACTCAGTATCTGAGCACAAGAAGTTTATTTTTTTAAATATTATCTTTATTTATTTTAAAATATATTTTATTGATTTTTTTACAGAGAGGAAGGGAGAGGGATAGAGAGTTAGATACATTGATGAGAGAGAAACATCGATCAGCTGCCTCCTGCACATTCCCTACTGGGGATGTACCCGCAACCAAGGTACATGTCCTTGACCGGAATCAAACCTGGGACCCTTCAGTCCACAGGCCGATGCCCTATCCACTGAGCCAAACTGGTTAGTGCTAAAAAAAAATATTATCTTTATTGTTGAAAGTATTGCAGATGTCTCCCTCCACTTTTTTTCCGTTGACCCCCTCCACCCTGCACCCACCCCTCCCAGGCCTTCACCACACTATTGTCTGTGTCAATGGGTCATGCATTTATGCCTATAAGTTTCCCTGTTAATTTCTACCCACTCACCCCCTGCCTTTCAGTGGCTGACTACAAGAACAAGAAAAGTTTCTTTTTTTCCCTTACAATCTAATGTAGGTCCACAGGGACTGAGACAGGGAGGTGGAGCTCTTGCATATAGTAGGTTTTAGAGCATCAGACTAGAAATTATATGGTCACTTCCACTCACATTCAATATGGCCAGTGCTCAGTCATTTGGCCATATCTAACTGCAAGAGTTACTGGGTAATGTATTCTACTAGTAGCTGTGTGCTCAGGACAAAGAGAACTTGGACATTAGTGAGCACTCATAGCCTCTAAGTGAGTAAGTCTAGTGAGCACTTAGGGTTGCAATTAGTGTTTTTGCATCATTTTCTAGGATAGTTATTTGGGTTTGGATGTTTTCTTCCCAGAGAGCTTTCTTGAAATTGTCGAGAGTACCCAGATTGTCCCTGAATAATCAAATAAACAGAGGTGTTCCCCATCCCACCAAGATTTGCAGGCAAATTTATTTGTATCTTGGTCCTACTGTCCAGCCTTCTTTTGCATCATCTCCAATCTGAAGTTGAATCCTCAGACTAATTTCCCACCGTACATCTGCTCTGGCGTTGTGTCTTCAGTCATTTAACTCAGTATCTGACCATCATTTATGATGGGCACTGCTTGCTCTTTGTAAGATGCTTTAGTGAATTGTCTACATTTTCTTCTGTGTCTGAACTCAATCCATCTCCTCCTTCCTGACCTGACACTGCGTTGTCAGATTGGCATCTCAAAAAGACTCTGTGTCTTATTAACTAGGGCTGATTACTTCTTGGAGGAGGGAATCATTTTTCCCTGCCCTGTTTTCTGGAGAGTGATTGATGAACTACTTAAAGTTGAGTTCATACAATCACTTGCCAAGCTCCCTTTGGTACCCCAAGATTGTGTAAGGAAGCTGATAGATATATGTGGTATATCCTGACGTGGCATATTTGTAAAGGATCACTGATGGAAAACTGAGACCATTGACATCTCACAAAATATCAAAAAACCTGTTATGGTGAAAACACTCAATGTATTCAAAAAGAACAAACCCTCCATAAATATCCCAAGAAGCTGAGCTTTGATTTTGTTAGCTCTGCTCTCACATTGAAAGAAACTGTTTTTTCCCCCATAGAGACTTCAGAGTGAAACTAACCCTCCCCCCTTTTTTTTATTCAGTACAAATTTTCTGTGTTATGTTTTAAATAATCATATTTTTTTCTATCAAACAAACTGCTAGGCAAACAAAATGCCTGGGCCCTATAACCAACTGTGGGTATTGAATTCCAGAGCTATTTTTAAAATAACATTTCTTTTCTGATTATAAAAGTAATGTATATGACTTATGCTTTTGAGTCCATACTAAGATCTCAGTACAGGACTCAGTCTTTTTCATGCATTGAATAATCTTCAGAACATCTTTCTGAATGTAAATATAATAATTTCCATTTGACATAGGTGGAAACTGAGATAAAAAGAAATTCAGTATCTTGTTTAGGTTGACAATTAGGAAGTGGTAATGCTAAAATTAGAACATGGGTCTTCAGATACTGGGCCAGCACACTATACCACCACCAAATCCTGCCTCTATACATGACTATTATAGCAAATATGAATAATATAAAATATAATGAAGAAAAAACAAGAATAAAATTTAATGCTTTAACCTAGAGATATCCATGTTTCCAAATGAATATTTATTCAATGAAAGCACATTATAGAAATTTAGATTTAGAAAATTATAAAATGGATTAAGAACAAGAAATCAAGGGGATTCCAAGATGGTGGCTGGGAGGACGGCAGTGAGGAAGGGAGTGTGAGTGAGTGAAGGAGTGAAAGGGGAGTGTGTGGACATGGTGTGTGTGTGTGTGTGTGTGTGTGTGTGTGTGTGTGTGTGTGTGTCTGAGTGAGGGACAGCTAGATCTCGCAGGACCTTTGGGGGCTGGCTGACTGGGCTCACATAGCTGGGCAGCCTCTGCTACTGCTATAATCTCTCTCTGAGCACTGGCTCTGCCGCAAAGGCACCATTTGAAGGGGAGAGCTGCTGTGATTGGCATCCCAGCCTCACCTCCACCCATGGTGCTCTCAGACACCACCCGGGATCCTAAAGCCACTCTGACCAGGGATCTGCTGCCTCAGATGCTGACCCACAGACACCGGGACTCCAGCCTCCCCAGCTGAGGGCTCCTGTGAGTTCTGGAGCGTGCTCCCCTCCCACCAGCCAGAGGCTTTAGACCTGGGCAAACAGCCAAGCCTTATGCAGCACCCCCAGGCTCTGCAACCATGTGCACAACAGTTGAGCCTTATGCAGCAGCCCCAGGCTCTGCGACTACACCAGCAGCCATGCCAGCAGCCAAGCAAGCAGTCACCACCCACAACTGCCAGAGGAGCAGCCACCACCTGCGGGCACATGAGGAGATACCACCCCATGACTCCCCACCCCAGGAGCAGCCGCCACCCATGACCAGCCTCAGGAGCAACTGGCCAGCAAGCAGCTACCGCCCATGACCTCCCAAGGAGCAGATGCCACCCATGACCCCCCTGAGGAGCAGCCATCCCCTGTGACCACCAAGGAGGAGCTGCCCCACAACTGTGCTAGGAGTGGCCACCCCACAAGCAGCCACCACCCATGACTGCCCGAGGAGCAGCCGCCATCCATGACCTTCCAAGGAGCTGCCACCGTCCATGACTGCATAAGGAGCAGCCACCACATGTGACCACATGAGGAGCAGCTGCCCCGTGATCACGCAAGGGGTGGCCACCGAGCAAGCAGCCACCACCTGTGACTGCCTCAGGAGCAGCTGCCACTTGTGACCACACAACACACACCACCAAGCCCACTGCTGGAGTCACAGACCCCACACTACTCAACACCTACATCCTTTGGGGAAACAGAAAAACAACCCCCAAAGGAAAGAAAAGGAGGAATTGCCAGAAAATGAACTGAATGAAGTGGAGGCATGCAATACGTCAGAAAAAGAATTCAGAATAAGGGTCATACAGTCATAAAGTGAATGGATGAGAAAATCAACAACCTATGTAAGAATAAGGAGGAAATAAAGAATGATATAGCTACAACAAAAAACAATATGGAAGCTTACAACAGTGGACTAGGAGAAGCAGAGAACCTAATGATCAACTTAGAAGACAGGGAAGCAAAACACACCCAATCAGAACTGCAATTGGAGAAAAAAAAAAAAAAAAATAGGAGGAGAGCCTGAGGGAGCTTTGGGACAACATGAAACGAAGCAACATACATATAATAAGGGTGCCATAATGACAAGAAGAGGAGCAAGGATTGGAAAACATATTTGAAGAAATAATGTCAGAAAAATTCCCTGATTTGGGGAAGAAAAAAGTCTCACAAGCAAAGAGAGTCTTAAACAAGATCAACCCAAAAAGACCTGCACCAAGGCATGTGATAATTACAATAGCAAACATTAACAACAAAGAGAAAACCTTAAAAGCAGCAAGAGAGAGACAGAAAATTACCTTCAAGGGATCTCCCATTAGATTATCAAATGATTTCTCAACAGAAACACATCAGGCCAGAAGCAAATGGAATGAAGGATACAAAGTGATGCAAAGCAAGGGACTGAATCCAAGAATACTCTATCCAGAAAAGCTATCATTCAAAATTGAAGGGAAAATCAGGAGCTTCAGTCACACACACAAAAAAAAAGGCTAAGGGAGTTTATCACTGTCAAGTCAGCAATGCAAGAAATACCAAAGGGACTGTTGTAAAAAGAAGGAAAAAAAGGGAAGAAGGAACACATGCACAAAAAATAAAAATGGCTACCTATTTTTATTTTTTGTACCTATCAATAATAACTTTAAATGTAAATGGTCTTAATTCTCCAATCAAAAGACATCGAGGGGAAGAATGGGTAAGAAAACATGACCCATATATATGCTATCTACAAGAGACCCACCTCAGAACAAGAGACTCACACAGACTGAAATTGAAGGGATGGAAAAACATCTTTCAGGCAAATGAAAATGAAAAAAAAGCTTGGTTATCAATACTTAAATCTGAAAAAATAGACCTCAGAGTGAAGGCCATAACAAGAGATAAGTAAGGCCACTTCATAATACTAAAGGGTTCGATACAACAAGAGGATATAACTCTGATAAACATATATGCACCCAAAGCAGGAGCACCCAAATACATGAATAAACTTCTGGAAGATATGAAGGCAGAGATCAACAGCAATATGATCATAATAGGGGACTTTAATTCCCCACTCACATCACTGGATAAATCCTCTAGACAAAAAATTAGCAAAGAAACAGCAATCCTAAGTAAGTCACTAGATCACAAGGACTTAATTGATGTCTTCAGAACATTTCACCCCAAAGCTACAGAATATACATTCTTCTCAATTGCACATGGGACATTTTCAAAGATAGACCACATATTGGGTCACAGGCAAAGTCTCTCCAAATTCAAGAAGATTGAAATCATATAAAGCATCTTCTCAGACCACAATGGCATAATATTAGAAATAAGCTACAATAAAAACAATAAAAAAATCAAACTTTGGAGGCTGAATAACATACTATTAAACAATGATTGGTTTACCAAAGATATCAAAGAAGAAATTAAAAACATCCTGGAAATGAATGACAATGAAAACACAACAATCTACAACCAATGGGACACAGTGAAAGCAGTACTGAAAGGGAAGTTCATAGCATTACAGGCCTACCTCAAAAAAAACCAAAACAAAACAAACAAAACAAAAAAAACACACACCGAAAAACTGGTAATAAATTATCTAACTCTACAACTTAAAGAATTAGAAAGAGAGCAACCAGAAAAGCCCAGAGTGAGCACAAGGAAGGAAATAATAAAGATCAGAGCATAAATAAATAAAATAGAGACCCCCCCAAAAATACAAAAGATCAATGGAACCAAGAGCTGGTTCTTTGAAAGGATAAACAAGATTGATGAACCTCTAGCCAGGCTCACCAAGAAGCAAAGAGAGAGGACCCAAATAAACAAAATCAAAAATGAAAGAGGCGAAATAACAACAGACCCCACAGAAACACAAAAGATTGTAAAAAACTCTATGAACAACTCTACTGCAATAAACTAAACAACCTAGAGGAAATAGACATATTCCTAGAAAAATACGACCTTCCAAAATTCAATCAAGAAGAATCAAAAAATCTCAACAGGCCAATAAATAAGAAGGAAATTGAAGCAGTCATCAAGAAGCTTCCAGCAAACAAAAGCCCAAGGCCAGATGGCTTCATTTGAGAGTTTTATCAAACATTCAAAGAAGAACTAAAACCTATCCTTCTCAGACTATTCCAAAAAATTCAACAGCAATGCACACTTCCAAGTCTTCCTATGAAGTCAGCATTACCCTAATCTCAAAACCAGATAAAGACACTACAAAGAAAGAGAATTACAGGCCAATATCCCTGATGAACATAGATGCTAAAATCCTGAATAAAATTGGAGCAAATTGAATCCAACATTACATTAGAAAGATCATACACCATGACCAAGTGGCATTTATTCCAGGGATGCAAGGATGGTACAATATCTGCAAATCAATAAATGTGATACATCACATAAACAAATAGGACAAAAATCACATAATCATATCAATTGATGCAGAAAAAGCATTTGACTAAATCCAACATCCTTTCTTGATAAAACCTCTCAGCAAATTGGGAATAGAGGGATCATACCTCAACATAATAAAAGCCTTATATGACAAACCTACAGCCAAAATCATACTCAATGGGCAAAAACTAAACTCATTTCCCCTGAGAAAGTGAACAAGACAGGGATGCCCACTTTCACCACTCCTGTTCGATATAGTACTGGAAGTGCTAGCCATAGCAATCAGACAAGAAGAAGAAATAAAAGGCCTCCAAATTGGAAAAGAAGTAAAACTGTCCTTATTCGCAGATGACATGATACTATACATACAAAACCCCAAAGACTCCATCAAAAACTACTAGACCTAATAAATGAATTTGACAATGTAGCAGAATACAAAATTAACACCCAGAAATCTATGGCTTTTTTATACACCAATAATGAACTCACAGAAAGAGAAACTAAAAAAAAAAATCCCATTTACCATTGCACCAAAAAAAAAAATAATAATAAGATACCTAGGAATAAACTTAACTAAGGAGGTTAAAAAACCTGTACTTAGAAACTACAGGACATTGAACAAAGAGATAGAAGAAAACATAAACAAATGGAAGAACATATCATGTTCATGTATTTGTAGAATCAACATCATTAAAATGTCCATACTACCCAAAGCAATCTACAGATTCAATGCAATCCCCATTAAAATACCAACAGCATACTTCAAAGATCTAGAACAAACTCTCCAAAAATTCATCTGGAATAAAAAAGACCCCAAATAGCCACAGCAATCCTGAGAAAGAAGAACAAAGTTGGAGGAATCACAATACCAGATATCAAGCTATATTACCAAGCCACGGTTCTCAAAACTGCCTGGTACTGGCACAAGAACAGACATATAGACCAATGGAACAGAACAGAGAACCCAGAAATTGACCCAAGCCATTTTGCTCAATTAATATTTGACAAAGGAGGCAAGAGCATACAATGGCGTCAAGATAGTCTCTTCAATAAATGGTGCTGGGAAATTTGGTCAGATACATGCAAAAAAATAGAAACTAGATCACCAACTTACACCATTCACAAAAACAAACTCAAAATGGCGAAAGGACTTAAATGTAAGACAGGAAACAATAAAAATCCTACAAGACTCCATAGGCAGCAAAATAGCAGACATATGTCGTAGCAATATCTTTACCAACACAGCTCCTAGGGCAATGGAAACTAAGAAGAAAATAAACAAAGGGGACTACATATAAATAAAAAGCTTCTGCACAGCAAAAGAAACCATCAACAAAACAACAAGAAAGTCCACTACATGGGAGAACATATTTGTCAATACTATTTCAGATAAGGGTTTAATCTCCAAAATTTACAGAGAATTTATACAACTTAACAAAAGGAAGATAAATGATGCAATAAAAAAATGGGCAAAGGACCTAAATAGACAATTTTCCAAAGAGGACATACGGAAGGTAGAGACACATATGAAAACATGCTCAAAGTCACTAATCATCCAAGAGATGCAAATCAAAACAACAATGAGATACCATCTCACACCTGTCAGAATGGCTATCATCAACAAATCAACCAAAGACAAGTGCTGGTGAGTATGCGGAGAAAAATGAACCCTCATGTACTGCTGGTGGGAATGAAGACTGGTGCAACCACTGTGGAAGACAGTATGGAGTTTCCTCAAAAAGTTAAAATGGAACTGCCATTTGATCCAGTAATCCCACTTCTAGGAATATATCCTGAGAAACCAGAAACACCTGTCAGAAAGGATATACCATATTTTCTGGCATATAAGACGACTTTTTAACCCAGGAAAATCTTTTATACACCAGAAAATACAGTATGTACCCCTATGCTCATAGTAGCACAATTTACAATAGCTAAGATTTGGAAATAGCCTAAATGCCCATCAGCAGATGAGTGGGTAAAAAACTGTGGTACATCTACACAATGGAATACTATGCTGCTATAAAAAAGAAGGAACTTTTACCATTTGCAACAGCATGGATGGAACTGGAGAGCATTATGCTAAGCAAAATAAGCCAGTTGGAGAAAGATAAATATCACACGATCTCACTCATTTGTGGAATATAATGAACAGCATACACTGATAGACAAGAATAGATCCAGAGACAAATGGTTGGGGAGGGGGGGCATTAGAGAGCAACCAAAGAACTTGTATGCATGCATATTAGCATAACCAATGGACACAGACACTGGTTGGCGGGGGCTTCCCTGGGGTTGGAATGTCTTGGGGTTGGGGTCAGGCGGGGAAAAAGGAGACATATATAAAACTTTAGGCAATAAATATATTTTTAAAAAAGAGAGATTGAAAGAAACACACAACAAAATGGAAAAATATCCCATGTTCATGGATTGGAAGAATCAACATAGTTAAAATGGCCATATTGCCCAAAGCAAGATACAGATTTGGTGTAATCCCATAAAAACCCCAATGTTGTTTTTAAAGAAATAGAACAAGAAATCATCAGATTTGTGTGGAACCTCAAAAGACCCTGAATAGCCAAAGCAATCTTGAGGGGGAGAAAACGAGGCTGGAGGTATCATACTACCTGACTTCAAATTATACTACAGAGCTATGATAATAAAAACTGCATGGTATTGGCAGAGAAACAGACACATAGATCAATGGTACAGAATAGAGAGCTCAGCTTCAAAACCATATGTATTGGACAGATCATTTTTGACAAAGGATCCAGAAACACACAATGGAGTAAAGATAGTCTCTTCAATAAATGATGCTGGGAAAACTGAAAAACCACATGCAAATGAATGAAACTGGATGTACAAAAATTAATTCAAAATGTATCAAAGACCTAAATATAAGACCTGAAACAATAAGTTACATAGAAGAAAATATAGCTACCAAACTTAGGAACCTTAGTCATAGAGAACATTTTATGAACTTGACCCCAAAGGCAAGGAAAGTAAGTGGAAAAAATAAATTAATGGAACTATATCAAACTAAAAAGCTTCTGCACAACAAAAGAAACTGACAAAACAAAGAGGTGGCCAACGAGATGGAAATTATTTGCAAACAGGAGCTCTGACAAATGTTTATATTCCCAAATATATTAAGAACTCATAAAACTCAACACCAAACAACCCAATCAAAAAGTGAGCAGAGGATCTGAAAATCCACCTCTCCCAAGAAGACATACAAATTGTCAATAGATATATATATATAAAGATGTTCAAACTCATTGGCAATTAGGGAAATGCAAGTCAAAGCTACCATAAGATATCAGATCACACCTGTTAGAGTGGTCATTATCAATAAGACAAACAATAACAAGTGTTGGAGAGATTGTGGAAAAAAGGAAACCCTCATTCACTGCTGGTGGGAATGTAGACTGGTACAACTACTATGGAAGGCAGACTGGCGATTCCTCAAAAATTTAAGAATAGAGCTACCATATGACCCAGCAATTCCTCTCCTAGGTATATACCTGAAAACATCGAAATCATGTATTCGTAAAGATATATGCACCACTATGCTCATTGCAGCATTATTCACCATGGCAAATACATGGAAACAACCAAAGTATCCTGTGATAGAGGACTGGATAAAGAAGACGTGGTACATATACACAATGGAATACTACTCAGCCATAAGAAAGAATGAAATAGATCTATTTGCAACAACATGAATGAACCTTGAGAACATTATGCTAAGTGAAATGAGTCAGAAAAAGCTAAGAACCATGTAATTTCACTCATATGTGGGATATAAAACTGAAATTCGTGAACACAAACAGCAGAGTGTTGGTTGCCAGAGGGAAAAGGGATGAGGGGAGAAGGGGTTCCTAACATAGTGACAGGAGAAGATTTGACTTTGGGTGGTGGGCACACCGTGCAATATACAGATGTTGTAACATAGAAACCCACACCTGAAACCTATATGTTCATGTTGACCAGTGACACCCCAATAAATTTAATAAAAAATGAAAAAATTCTAGAATGCCAACCTCCAGCCCCTTCTTAAAATTAATTTATTTGTTGATCATTAAACACACAGTATATACCACAAAATTAATTTTATAGTAAAGTTAGCTAGAGACTAGATAAATGGACAATTAACCTCTCCTCTGAGAACAGATTCATTATCATAATTGGTAATAAAATACAATACACATGCATGCATAAGACAAATAAAAACCCTCCCTCTCTCTTATGCATTTGATACAGAAGCAAAAAGCTCAATCTGTAAAGCCTAGGAGGCCTAATTAATTTCATTTTTTTTCTTTTTCAACTTCCAATGGTAATCAAGTTTTCTTACAGAGCTCTCCTATCTTGTTTACATTTAATTCTCTAGCATTCCTTATTTGAAATCTACAGCTTGTATTTAACACTGGAATATATTATTAGGTAGATTTTTAATAAGCAGTTAAAATAAAGAAAGAATATATAAATTTCATTAGAAGGCTTTAAAAGCATAATTAACCTAATGATCAATCATTTAAAATTTATCTATACATTATAGGTTAAATATTTCTGAATGAAAAATAAGATAAATCAAATTCTACATACTTTGATTTCTCTCCTGATGCAAACAATAGTATTCATAGATAAAATATAGCAAAGATAAACTAAAAGACACAGCTCGTCTTGGGTAAAAGACAAGCATCTCCATGGGTCAGATACAAAAAAGAAAACCAGCCCTGACCGTGCAGCACCCACAGGGGCTGGGTCCCCTCCCGGAGCTGCAGGCTCACTGGGGACCTCGCCATCTTGCAAGGAAAGGAGGATTTTATTGGAAACCTGACTTTCTGTGACAACTGCAAACACTGAACAGCTGTGAGCACCAGAACACCGGTCCCCTATCGGCGCAAACATTCGGATTCAAAGGAACTCTTCACTACACCACGGAAAGGTCAGATTTCGCCTGGGATAAGGTGTGGTTTCTCAACCCCGCTGTGGGAGAGGGAAGCGCGAGCTGTAGGACCAGCAGGACCCTGGAGGTCTGTGCCTAGAAAAATCTGCGGCAGTTGGAGCTGCCGTGACCCGTGAATGTGGAAGGGGGTTCTCTGAGCTGCTAACAGAAGTGATCTCTTAAAAGCAACTCATTTTAATCTGATGAGGAGGGTCAGACTAAGAATTTTCAAAGGAGTGCAGGCTCCTTAGTCTTGCGTGCAAACAGATGTTAGCATACTTGGGCTCTTTCCAACTCTGATTACTAAGCCCAATACATAGGAAAACCCAGTTGGGGAATACCCTGAAAGACTGCAGGGGGAAGTTGTTTTTTTGGTACCTGGGGAGCAGAGCTGGGTGTGACCATCGGAGAGGCAGCTCTGAGGCACACACCTCCACAAACCTGTAGTGAGTGCCATAGAGGGGGAAAAAAAAAAAAAAAAAGCTAGAGAGGCCCAGAAGTCAATTCAGAAACACTGCCACCCAGGGGCCGAAATGCTAATTGTCTCTGGTGTAATCAAAAATAAATATGAGAAATTAAGACATGGCCGGCTTAAAAATCAGGACTGGCTTATAACACTGAGGAGCAGTGGAACGAAGGGAACTGAAATACCGCCCAGACTGGGAAACAGGCATACCAAACAGAATAATAGAGGAAGTGAATGACAGCCGCTACTGCACATTTTAGTCTTCCTATTTTTTATTTTAAATTCTTTTTTTTAAATTAATTAATTAATTTTTTTATTCTAATTTTTTATTTCATTTTTTGCATCTTTTGCTTAAGAAACTAAATTTTTTTCTTTTTCCTCACTCGATTTTCACCTTTTTAATTATTACATTTTTATTTCCAATCAGCATTATTATTACTATTATTTTACTTTTTTTTTTAAATGTCATTTGATTTTCTCTTTCTTTTATTTTGGGATTAGTGTCCTACATTCGATTTGCATCTTTCCCTTACAATCATTTTACCCTATCTCAACACTAACATTATGCCATCACTCTCCTCCTAACCTTTCCCCTTTTGGTCTCCTGTTTATCTTAACCCTTTCTGGCTTTAGATTTTCCCTACTTTTTCAGTTTACCCTCTGCTAAAATTTCACCCTACTTATATATCTAATTCCCAATCCCCTGCCCCAAGTCCATACATACCTCTCTCTACGCTACCAAAAAAAAAAAACAAAAAACTGTTTTTCTCTCTGGCCTTTTGTTGTCGTTTGCTTGAATGTTGATTAGATTGAATTTTTATGCTTTTTTATGAGATTGTTTTGATTATTCTTTTTGTTTGTTTGGTTGGTTCTTTTGTTTTCTTTGTTTTTGTTTGTTTCTTACTTTTGTTTTCCCTTGCCTCACTTGATATTAGTTGGTGTTGCAGTTTGTATTAATCTCCAGGCTCGTGTTGCTGCAATTTGCTGGGATTAGTGGTTGTTCTATTGGAGTTTACTCCCCATATATATAGTTTGTTACCCTTTTCTCTCTTAGTATCATTCTTGTCTCTCTTACTTTTTTTTCTTTTCTTTTTTTTCTTCTCTTTTCCCAAGTTCAGATTCATACTCTTTTTTTTGTTGTTGTTCTTTCTTTTTACTCTTCCTCTTCCTCTCCTATTCCCTAATTTGTCTTTCTCTGGAAGTCACCTTTATTGGAGGTTATTAATATCGTGAATACAATTCTGTTCAGTGCATTGTGTGTTGTGCCTGGTTGTGTTGTATTTTGTAACTTTAAATCAACGCCGGAGAGAGAGAGAACTACATAACCAGACATCTGGAGAAGAGAGACCATGGGGAGACAAAGAAATAGCCTACATAGGAAAGAAAAGCAGGCATCACCAGAAAAGGAAGTAAATGAATTAGAGGCAAACAACCTATCAGAGAAAGAATTCAGAGAAATGGTCATAAGGTGGCTGAAAAGGATGGAAGACAAATTCGACAATATGAGTAAGAACCAAGAGGAAATGAAGAAGAACCAAGAAGAAATGAAAAATGACATCTCTGCTGTAAAGAACTCAATAGAAAGCATCAAGAGTAGACTAGAAGAAGCAGAGGACCGCATAAGTGAGCTAGAAGACAAGATGGAAAAAAAAACCCAAGTACAACAGCTTCTAGAAACAAAAATTAGAAAGCATGAGGAGAGCCTAAGGGAACTTCGGGACAACACAAAACAAGACAACATCAGGATAATAGGGGTACCAGAAGGAAAGGAAACTGAGCAAGGAATAGAAAACCTGTTTGAAGAAATAATAACAGAAAACTTCCCTGATATAGGGAAGAAAAAACCCCACACAAATCCAAGAAGCTCACAGAGTTCCAAGCAAAATGAACCCCAAAAGACCGATGCCAAGGCACATTATAATTAAGTTGGCAAACACCAACGACAAAGTAAGAATCTTAAAAGCGGCCAGAGAGAGACAGAGAGTTACATACAGAGGAACCCCCATAAGAGTAGCAACTGATTTCTCAACAGAAACTCATCAGGGCAGAAGGGAATGGAATGAAATATACAAAGTCATGCAAAGGAAGGGTCTCAATCCAAGAATACTGTACCCAGCAAGGCTATCAATCAAAATTAAAGGTGAAATCAGGAGCTTCACAGACAAAAAAAGGACTAAGGGAGTTTATCACCACCAAACCAGCAATGCAAGAAATGCTAAAGGGTCTGCTGTAAAAAAAAAAAAAAAGAAAGAAAGAAATAGGAAGCAAAGAAGGAACACAGGGGTATAGAATAAAAATGGCGACAAATAAGTACCTATAAATAATAACTTTAAATGTAAATGGATTGAATGCCCCAATCAAAAGACACAGGGTAACAGATTGGATAAGAAAACAAAACCCATATATCTGCTGTCTACAGGAAACCCACCTCAAAAAAAAGGACGCATACAGTCTGAGAGTAAAGGGATGGAAAAAGGTTTTCCAGGCCAATGGAAATGAAAAAAAAGCTGGGGTAGCCATACTTATATCTGACAAATTACATCTCAAAGTGAAGGACATAACAAGAGATAATGAAGGCCACTTCATAATACTAATGGGAGCAATCCAACAAGAAGAAATAACTCGGGTAAACATATATGCACCCAATACAGGAGCACCAATATACATTAAAAAACTCCTGGAAGATATCAAAGGAGAGATTGACAGCAATATAATCATAGTAGGAGACTTCAATACCCCACTATCATCATTGGATAAATCCTCTAAACAAAAAATCAACAAAGAAACATCAATCCTAAATGACTCACTAGACCAGATGGAATTAATCGACATCTTCAGAACATTTCACCCCAAAGCCACAGAATATACATTCTTCTCAAGTGCACATGGGTCATTTTCAAAGATAGACCATATGTTAGGACATAGGCAAAGTCTCTCCAAATTCAAGAAGATAGAAATCATATCAAGTATCTTCTCAGATCACAGTGGCATAAAACTGGAAATCAACTACAATAAAAACAACCCAAAGAAGTCAAACACATGGAGACTAAACAGCATGCTATTAAACAATGACTGGGTTACCAGAGAGATCAAGGAAGAAATAAAAAACATCATGGCAACAAATGACAATGAAAACACAACAATCCAAAATCTATGGGACACAGTGAAAGCAGTCTTGAGAGGGAAGTTCATAGCTCTACAAGCCTACTGAAAAAAAAACAAGAAAAAAATGGTAATAAATTACCTAACCCTACAACTCAAAGAGTTAGAAAGAGAGCAACAACAAAAGCCCAGTTTAAGCAGAAGGAAGGACATAATAAAGATCAGAGCAGAGATAAACGAAATAGAGACCAAAGAAACAATACAAAAGACCAACAAAACCAAGAGTTGGTTCTTTGAAAGGATAAAAAAGATTGATGAAACTCTAGCCAGGCTCACCAAGAAGCAAAGAGAGAGAACCCAAATAAACAAAATCAGAAATGAAAGAGGTGAAATAACAACAGACCCCACTGAAATACAAAGGATTGTTAAAAAATACTATGAACATCTCTATTCCAACAACCTGGACAACCTGGAGGAAATGCACATATTCCTAGAAAAATATCACCTTCCAAAACTCAATCAGGAAGAATCTAAACATCTCAATAGGCCTATAACTATGGAAGAAATTGAAGCAGTCATCAAAAGCTTCCAGCAAACAAAAGCCCGGTGCCAGACGTCTTCACAGAGTACTTTTACCAAACATTGAAGAGAGAACTAAAACCTACCCTCCTCAGACTACTCCAAAAAATTCAAGAGGAAGGAACACTTCCAAGCTTCTTCTTTGAAGCCAGTATCACCCTAATACCAAAACCAGATAAAGACAATACAATGAAAGAGAATTACAGGCCAATATCCCTCATGAACATAGATGCCAAAATCCTCAACAAAATTCTAGCAAATCAGATCCAGAAGTCCATCAGAAAGATCATACACCATGACCAAGTAGGATTTATCCCTGAGATTCAAGGTTGGTACATTATCTGCAAATCAATAAACATGATACATCACATAAACAAATTGAGAGATTAAAACCATATAGTCATACCAATTGATGCAGAAAAAGTATTTGACAAAATCCAACACCCTTTCTTGATAAAAACTCTCAACAAGGTGGGAATAGAAGGATCTTACCTCAACATAATAAAAGCTATATATGATAATCCCATAGCTAACATCATACTCAATGTGCAAAAACTTAAACCATTTCCCCTAAGAACAGGAACAAGACAGGGATGCCCACTCTCACCACTCCTGTTCGACATAGTACTGGAAGTATTAGCCATTGCAATTAGACAAGAAAAAGAAATAAAAGGTATCCAAATTGGAAAAGAAGAAGTGAAGCTGTCCTTATTTGCAGATGACATGATATTGTACATAAAACCCCAAAAGACTCCATCAAAAAACTACTAGACTTAATAAATGAATTCAGCAATGTAGCAGGATACAAAACTAATGCCAAGAAATCTATGGCCTTTCTATACACCAATAGTGAACTTACAGAAAAGAGAGACTAAAAAAGCAATCCCATTTACCATCGCACCAAAAAAATTAAGATACCTAGGAATCAACTTAACTAAGGAGGTAAAAGACCTATATGCAGAAAACTACAGGACACTGAAAAAAGAGATAGAGGAAGATGTAAACAAATGGAAGAACATATCATGTTCATGGACTGGTAGAATCAACATCATTAAAATATCCATACTACCCAAAGCAATCTATAGATTCAAAGCACTCCCCATTAAAATATCAACGACATATTTCACTGACCTAGAAAGAACTCTCCAAAAATTCATCTGGAATAAAAAAAGACCCTGAAGAGCCACAGCAATCATGAGAAAGAAGAATAACTTAGGTGGGATCTCAACACCAGATTTCAAGCTGTATTACAATGCCACTGTTCTCAAAACAGCCTGGTGCTGGCACAAAAACAGACATATAGACCAATGGAATAGAATAGAGAATCCAGATATTGACCCAAACCACTATGCTCAATTAATATTTGACAAAGGAGGCATGAACATACAATGGAGTCAAGACAGTCTTCAACAAATAGTGTTGGGAAAATTGAACAGACACATGCAAAAAAAATGAAACTAGACCACCAACTTACACCGTACACAAAAATAAATTCAAAATGCATACAAGACTTAAACATAAAATGGGAAACCATAAAAATACTACAGAAATCCACAGGCAGCAAAATCTCAGATATATGCCGAAAGAACTTCTTCACTGATACTGCTCCTAGGGCAGTGGAAGCTAAAGAGAAAATAAACAAATGGGACTACATCAAAATAAAAATCTTTTGCACAGCAAAAGAAACCATCAACAAACAACAAGAAATCCCACTTAATGGGAAAACATATTTGCAAATGTTATCACTAATAAAGGTTTAATCTCCACCATCTACAGTCAACTTATACAACTTAATAAAAGGAAGATAAAAGATCCAATAAAAAAATGGGCAATGGACCTAAATAGAATCTTTTTGAAAGAAGACAGAAGGAAGGCCAAGAGACACATGAAAACATGCTCAAAGTCACTAATTATCTGAGAGATGCAAATCAAAACTACAATGCGGTAGGATCTCACACCTGTCAGAATGGCTATCATCAACAAATCAACAAATGACTAGTGTTGGCGAGGATGCAGAGAAAAAGGAACCCTCGTGCACTGCTGGTGGGAATGCAGACTGGTGCAGCCACTGTGGAGAACAGTATGGAGTTCCCTCAAAAAAATAAAAATGGAACTCTCATTTGACCCAGTAATCCCACTCCTAGGAATATATTCTAAGAAACTAGAAACACCATTCAGAAAGGATATATGCACCCCTAAGTTCATAGCAGCACAATTTACAATAGCTAAGATTTGGAGACAGCCTAGTTGCCTGTCAGCAGATGACTGGATCAGAAAACTATGGTACATCTACACAATGGAATACTATGCTGCCATAAAAAAGAAGGAATTCTTACCATTTGCAGCAACCTGGGTGGAACTGGAGAGCATTATGCTACGTGAAATAAGCCAGTCAATGAAAGAAAAATACCACATGATCTCACTCATTTAGGGATAATAAAGAACATTATAAACTGATGAACAAAAAGATAGATACAGAAACAGTAAAGCATCAAACAGACTGTCAAATTACAGCGGGAAGTTTAGGGCGAGGTGGGGGAGATTAGAGATCAATTGAAGGACTTGTATGCATGCATATAAGCATAACCAATGGACGCAAAACACTGGGTGGTGAGGGCATGTATGGGAGTGAGGTGGGGGGGGCAATGGTAAGATATGTTCACATATAATACCTTAATTAAAAAAATGGAGAAAAAACAACTCTCCTGCCATTATTGAATGGGTCCACCTAGGCCTAGGGCATCAATCCTCTAAAACTGCGGTTACATATGTAGAACTATTGGCTCAGTTAATATTTCAAATTAGAAAGTGTTTTAAACAGCTTAGAAGTGAAGAGCCCCAGTGTATCTACCTCCCCCTTACTGTGAAGCAATTAGAAATGTTATTTCAGACTTATATAAATTGGCAAATTGGGTTAAGTGGATATTCAGGGGAACTTAGTTGTCACCTATTAAAAGATAAGTTACTACAATTTTTATATAATACCTCCATCATTATACCAAAAAATACTAGGCAGGAACCTATTCATGGACCTTTAACTGTTTTTTTACTGATGAATCAGCTAATGGGAAAGATGCCTATCATACAATGAATCAGACTGAGTCATACTGACCAGTCATACTTCTGTACAAAGAATCAAACTAGAAGCTATTAAGGCTGCATTGCAGGATTTCCAAGAGCCTCTTAATATTGTCTCTGTTTTTTTTTTACACTGCAAACCTAGTGAATAGAATTGAAACTGCCCGGTTGAAATGGCTCAGTGACCAAAGTTTATTTTTACTATTTAAACAAGTTCAGCAGATTGTACAACAGAGACAATATCCTTTTTATATCACTCACATCAGGGTTCATAGTGTATTACCTGGTCCTTTAACAAAAGGAAATGCACATGCTGATCAATTGGTTGCTTTATTAAAAGAAGCCTTAGAATCTTGTCAGCTTTTACATTAGCCTGCCAAAATGTTGTCTAAACAATTCTCAGTCACTCAGCAATTGGCAAAACAGATTATTAAGGAATGTCCCACTTGCATGTTACATCTACATCAAGGGCCTAACACAGGAGTCAACCCTATAGGTTTGCTAAGAGACCATATCTGGCAAATGGATGTAACACATTATACTTCCTTTGGACGCCTTGGGGCATTACATGTCTCTGTAGACACCTTTTCAAAAGTAATATGGGCTACTGCATCTACAGGAGAAACAGCAAAACAGGTTATTAATCATTGCCTAGCTGCTTTTGCCATCATGGGAATTCCAAAAATTATTAAAACTGATAATGGGCCTGCTTACACAAGGTGTCATTTCCAGGAATTTTGTAAAAGGTGGAAAATTCAGCACATTTCAGGAATACCATATAATTCCCAAGGACAGGCCATTATTGAATGATAGCATCAGTGGCTAAAATCCCAACTTGAAAAACAAAAAGGGGGGATTATGGAGAAATCACCTGCGGGTAGGCTGCACCAAGCCATAATTACTTTAAAATTTTTCACTTGTGATGCTGGCAAGACACCTATGGAGTTGTACTGGTGTCCGCATAAAACAAAGGAAAATGGTCTAGTTAAATGGAAAGATCCCGAATCTGGTTTATGGAAGGGACCCGATCCATTATTAACCTTTGGCAGAGGGTATGCTTGTATATTTCCAGAGAATTTTTCCAAACCCATGTGGATTCCTGCTAGAAATATTAAACTGCAACATGGATCCAAGAGAGGAACTAGCCAGATTAATAAGGACCTTGCACCTGGAGTCACACCATGCAGCTGCAGACAATCAACTACCTCAGCCACAGAGAGCAGCGACTCCAAGCAGTCCACTGAAGATGAGGAGCAGGAGAAGGACGAGCCGGACAACAAACAGCCCGGAGGTCACCTGGGGCATGGTAAAGAAGATGGTACAGAAAGCTGAGTGAATTTTTTAGGAGACCAGAACCCCATGAACGCCTGAGAATGTCTTTCTTGCCATGCTAGCAGTAATCAGCTGTGCGTCTGCAGATGCGGAATGAAGAGTCTTAAGAGGACTTGAACCCTTCAGGCATCATTCACCATGTAAGATTTACTAAAGAAAAGAAACAGGGGAGATGTTGGAAGCCGCCCATTGTCTTCACTAGCAGAGAGGTGTTGACAAGGAACCCAGAAGGCTGGAGACCTTGAGCTTTGAAAAGTCAGAGCTCTTCATCCACTGTTTAGTTGAGACAATGGTAGCTGAAGCAACTTCCACCTTTTAGTTTTATGTAAATCCTTGTTGATTGGCTATTATTGGAATTGCCTGGCTAAGGGCTATGGGTGTATCCCAAAACCTGAATAAAAGGGATAGCAAGGCCAGAGCAAAGCGGAGTCCTTCCTCTTGAGCTGGGCTCCTGCCTGGCCCCCAATTCCCATATTTATATTTTCTTGTCTAGTCTCTTTCATTTGTGTGCAGCCTCCTCCAGAACCCAAACCCTGAACCTGAACCCTGAACCTGAACCCTGAACCACGCGGGACGTGGGCGGGGGGGTGGGGGGTGGAGGGGGGGAGGAGGCACTCACAAGCTGACCCAAGATAAATCATCTAATAGTGGGTGAATCTCATATTACAACATCAGAGAGTTCCTGTAACTCTGGTACAAATTGATATTTTTATTCTTGTAAACAAAAATATTGTACAAATGCTCTCTCATTAAAGAAGTCTTGTGGCAAATACTTTTGCAAACTGAAGAAACCTTTTGTAATGCAAATAAGCTCCCTTTAATCTATCTGTATTGTTTCTGAGTTTTGTGTGAAGGATTTTCTTAGAGGACATATTAGCAATGTCCCAAATCACAAATATATTGCTTATTTATAAGTTTCTTATTTTGGAACATGGCCCACCTAGAAATTCATATTCTATTGTTTCTCTTTATTGTTTAATGAGTCTTACAAAATACTCACTTTTTTTTAGACTAGCTTGGCTTTGGAAAATTTGCAGGAGATTTTCAAAACTAGCAAGGACAAAAATCAAGCAGATCATGGAATGAAAGAGGAGCCAGGTGTCAAATATCAGGATAATGAAACTAAGATCTTTGTTTTTGCTTCCATTTTTGTTTTTTTATTTGCAAAATGAAGTAGGTAGCCTTATGCATTCCAAATAAGGCAGAAAGACTTTACTCTTTTTTCAGTTCTTAATGTGGAGTTAGTGTACTCAAGTCATTAAAAAAAGAAAGCAGTCAAAACTTACAAGTTTTGCTTTTAAAAAAACACCTACAAACCTTTGATGGGTGTTGGGGCCTGTGTGTTTCTCAGTTGGCTAATGGGCATTTTGTGCTCCTATAGTTCCATCTGGATAGCTGAGACATAAACAAGAAGCTGGAGAAGCCCATTGAGATTTAGGGTGTAGTCCTCTGAAAAAGAAAGTACCAATTTTTCTTTTTTTAAAGAAAGTACCAATTTTTAAATGGGACTGGAAGGATAGTATGTTAGGGCTACAGCATTGGTCACTCCAATTGAATAAAGATCTATTTCATTGATCACCATCAATAGCAGCATAAGAAGTTTATAATTAAAGAGATGTATTTTACTGAGGAGACATTACAAGTGGGATGGTGATCCCAGTGCTCTTGAACCCTTTCTTAAAGAAGATAACTAGAAGTAACAAGACACAAACCAGCAAACTTCAAGAGAACCGGGGAGACCATGCAATGAGAAGCAAGACTTCTAGAAGCAAATTCTTATTTGTATTCAGAACTGGGCCCCAGAAAAGGGTATGGATACCAAGTACATTGTTGTGAGGACACAGTGTCAAATAGTAATTGGTTTTTAAATTTTTGAATTGAGCAAAAGAGTTGTTGCTAGGGAGTACCGAGCTGATTGAGAGAGTATATTCCTCAAGTTGAGGAGTGAAACCTGGAGCCCAGAACAATGAGCAAAATTTCCTGAAGGAACCTCCAGATTCTGTGCCACAGGTGAAACATACACACATCACATTTGCTCTTATCTTCCTCACATGTAACTATGTGGTATTTTGAGATGCCAAACTGGGTAGATAATATTCAGTTATATTCCCAATAAATTCAAACACAACTAGAGAGTAAGAGGGAACAAATTTGTTCAAATTTTAAGTAGTCATTGATGACATCTTTGAAATTAAACTTGATGAGAATCCTCAAAGGAGATGATAATAGATGAATTTGTACAATATGAAGTCGATTCACCCTTAATTATGCTCTGCTTTCCTATGTAAGAAAACAACTAATTTTGAAACAAATTGAATTGAGATCCTGCATTTGGTTTATATAATTTTGAATTTCTTTGTTTTTAAAAACTGCCCATTTCTTAATGACATCTGCATCCTCAAATTTCCTACCTGAACAGTTTTGTCTGCCACCCTAGTAATCCAGCCTTGTGCTTTAATTTTTATCTATCCATACAGGGGTGAGGAAGGTTGGGAGGCACCTGGAAAGGAAGGTGCCTCTAGAAATAAGGATAGAGTCTAACAGCATTTTGCTTTGGATAATTTGCTCATTCATTTATTTATATAATTATGTGATTATACTGTTCCCAGAACCACATTTTATATCATAGGGTTGAAAATGGCTATCATTGCTGAGCCCTTCAAAAGTAATTGTAGGAATAAATTGTAGCTAATGCATAACTATTAGCTCTTGGTAAAAGACAAACAACATGAACCCAGAATGAGGACCAATTAGTGATAAGTGGTAGTTATAATAAAAATAATGCTTTGAGCACCAATCAGTTGGGAGTTACCCAAGAGACCAAGGACCAGATTAACTGTACTGAGGAAAATCCTACTAGATCACCAGAGTTCTCCTCAACACACAAGTGGGCCTGGGAAAGGGGTAAAGAGATATGGGAAGAACTTGGGATTGGAATTTGCAACTTAATGATAAGCACCTGAAGAATACCTCTTGGCTAAAGGGGCAACTGGGAGGACCAATGCTGAGTCTTCATCCTTATCAATAACCGCTTTGTCTCCAAATCTAATGGATACTTTTCAGTCCTCATCTTACTTGACATCTGTCCCAGCACTTAATTGCTCTCTCCTTGAAGCACTCTCTTTTCTGGCTACCATTCTGGCTAGTTCTTTTCCATTTCCTCATTTTATCCTCTACTTGACCTTTCAATGTTATTAATCAAAGTTCTATAGTCAGTCCTCCTTTTTATGTTCACTTTACACTCACCCTGGGTGAACTCCTTCACTCCTTGGCTTCAATGATCATCTCTATACTGAACTGACAAAATTCAGATTTCTATCTTCTTTCCTCTGAGCTTCAGACCTATATCCATCAACTGCTCATTGTCATGCATCCAAAGCACCTCAGTTCAACATATTTCAAAGTGAGTTCACTGTCCTTCCTACTCTTCCTTCTGTATTTTCCATTCAATGAACAGTTCCCACCATCCATTCAGCATGCACGCCTGAAAACGGAGTCATCACTCACACCTCCTTCTCCCTCAGGCTCCACAAACAATTCATCATCAAATTTTTCCAGTTACAACTTTGACATCTCTCTCAGATCAACCCACGTTCTCATTCCCTTTTATCACTCCTACTCCAAGCTTTCCCACCATCTCTCACTGAACAATAGCATTCAAACAGGTTTCTACATTGCCCCCTCTGGTCTGCCTTCCCAGAACCCATTATCTACACAGCAACAAGGCCTTTCAAAAATAGAACTCAAATCATGTCACTCTCTGGCATGAAATTCATCAATAGCCCCTAAAAGAAAGTATAAACTCCTTATCATGGACAAAAGCCCACCACCTCATTTTGTACCATTCTTCCCTTTGCCTATTACTCCTAGACCCACTAGCAATCTCTCAGGTCTTCTAAACTTGACATGTGTTTCTTCCCTAATGTTTCCACTGCCTCTAATAATTTCTCCCATCCAGAACATGGCCTCCTATTGCCTTTGCGTAAATAACTGCATTCTTCAAAGCTCAGATCAAACACTAATTCCTTCGGGGAAACTTTTGTGATCCTCCAAACTTAATCAAGCCCCCATTATTTGCTCTCTTAGCAACCTGTTCCTTTTCTTCCATCACCTAGACATCAATCAAATGACTACAATAAGAAGTATATAATTACAATTATGCAGTCCCCTTCACTAGATTGTAAGGACCATATGGTCAAGGATAGTGTCTGCTTTTGAGCCACCAGCATATTTCTAACACTGAGAATAGGACTTGGCACAAAATATGTATTCAGTTCATAGAGGTTAAATAAATAAGTGAATAGCTCTAATAACCTTTTTATCATCATGTATTGCCAAATCAACTATCGTTTCATTCTTTTTAAAAAGGTTTTTATTGATTTCAGAGAAGCAGGGAGAGGGAGAGAGAGAAAGAAACATCAATGATGAGAGAGAATCATTGATCTGCTGCCTCCTGCACATCCCCTCACTGGGGATCAAGCCTGCAACCTGGGCACTTGCACTGACCAGGAATTGAACCATGACTTCCTGGTTCATAGATCAATACTCAACCATTGAACCACACTGGCTGGGCTCAACTATTATTTCTGATCACTAAGGGAAGAGACTGCATGCATCTTGCTTATCACTGTAGTCTCAATGCCTAGCTCAGTGACTGGCAAAGAAGTTAGTCTAGTTCAAAGGTAATCTCTAGCCTCACCTCAGGGACACTGAGAAAGGCAGCTGTAGGAGCTTGTTACTGAATGCCAAGCCTATGGAAGCACACTTAGTATTTTCAGAAGGAGAAGCCATGGTGTGCCCAGAAATTGACTCCCAGAGCTAATTCTTCTGGAGCTCAGCTGTCCCAAAGATGTTTCCAGAGCAGGAACACTGAAATAGGCCCTCCATTTTCTAGAGCCCCAGAGAAAGAGACACCTTAGCAGTGTGAGTGTTAGTAGTGAGGGCCTAACCATTATGGGTAATGGGTGTGAGCAATAGGCAACTAGCCAAGCTTTGAAGCAGCAGAGATAAGGGACGGCAGAGAAGATGGCTGTGACAGGTGGGTAGATTTACAGAGAATTTAGGAAAGGCAATTAGAAGCTTCTATGTATTGAATGTTTAGCATGTGCCAACCACTGTTCTAAGGGATATACAGGCATTCTCTCATTTAATCGTTGGGAAACTATGAAGTAGATGTTTCTTTATAGATAAGAAAATTGAGAAAAAAAAGACATTAGGTAATTTTGTCAAGGTCATACAGCTAAGAAGGTGACAGATTTATCTTGAACCAGTGTGGAGACTTGCTCTCTGGACATGAAATAAAACAGACTTATACTAATGGGGCCTTGTTATCCCCTTGTGAAAACTGAGGAAGTTGGACAAAATTGCCATCAAGGGCCTTTCTTGGTGTTTCCATCTGGCAGTGACAACTTGTTTTCCTGGGAGAAATTACTGAGATCCCTTTCTGAGCTCAGCTGTCGCCTTTCCTGGTCTAATTGTGCTGTGCTGTTAGTCTGTACTTAGTATGCCCACCTCAGTGTCTTTCAGGAAAACTTTGCTCCTCTTGTTCTGTGAGGAGAGGGGCTGACTGTTAAAGGCTGCTATAGCACCTTCACATTCAGGGCCCTTTAACATCCCAACACAAGCTGATTTAAACCCCATCTTCCCTTTGCAGGGCACCTTTCCTGCCACCTTCCCTAGTCTCCCAATGGGGCTAACCAGGGAGGTAGTTGAGGCACAGGGGAGCTGGCTCCCTGACAATTGGGTGTCCAGCTTCTCTTTCACACTCTCATGGTATGAATAACTACCATGCATTGGGTGTGTCCTCTGTGCCAGACTCTGTGCTACATGCTATACTTGTATTACCACATGTGATTCTTGCTACAACAAGATAAGGTAGACATAATCATGCCCATTTACATATGAGCAAAGAAAAGCTCAGGGAGATTACATCAAGGAGCTCACATCTAGAAAGTGGCCATAATGGAATTCCAAGGCCAGTCGTTTTTCCCCTACAGTGCTTTCTTGTTACTCACTCTCTGTGGCTTTTTGGCAAGTGACCTACCCTCTCTAGGTCTCAGTTTCCTCATCTGTGAAATGAATATGATAATAGTGCCCATTTCATGAGCTTGCTATAAGGCTCAAAACACAATAATGTGTACACCTAGCACGTAGTAAGTGCTCCATAGATTGTAGTCATAATAGTTGTGGTTGTAGTTGCTGTTGTTATTGTTATGATATTGTTATCACCCTAAGCTACCCCCACTGAGTTCTTCCAATCATCCCTCTTCCCTCCCCGCCCCCCAGCACGCATACAGCCAGGGCTCCAGGGCATAAGAACAAAGTCTCTTTGAGGCTGGGGAAGATGGTGACATTTTTAAAAAATATATTTTATTGATTTTTTACAGAGAGGAAGGGAGAGGGATAGAGAGCTAGAAACATCGATGAGAGAGAAACATCAACCAGCTGCCTCCTGCACACCCCCTACTGGGGATGTGCCCACAACCAAGGTACATGCCCTTGACTGGAATTGAACCTGGGACCCTTCAGTCCACAGGCCGACGCTCTATCCACTGAGCCAAACCAGTTTCGGCGACATTTTGTCTCTCAATAGTCAACTTCCCCTTTTCCATCCTTTCTTTCCTGGGAGAGACAGCTTCTGAGTCATGGCTCTGCCCAGGTGACGATAATTATGAGGTGATCAACATAATAGGCAACTGAGCTGTTTATGCCTAATAAAAAAGTTTAAATAAAACTAAACTAGGCTAGTTTAAATAAAACTAAATCAAATGAAAGAAGAGCTCTTCACAATTGTTGAAATCGTTGCTTCTTGCACCTGTGGAAGGGGATCTGCCGCACTCACATGTTCAAATCTAATATGTGGGCTCCTCATTCCTTAGAACTGATTACTTTAATGAATTTTAAAGGGAGAGCTTTAATTAAAACAGGTCTCTGTGGACATAAAGCATGCTATTTTGTGAGCTTTGTAAATATTACCTTTTAATCTAATTAGTTCAGTTACCAGAAATACTACTGTGTATAAACAGTTGGCTTCTTTTCCTTCCTATGCTTTGAAAACATAACTAGATATTGAAGAGAGGCTGGCTGCATTTCAAAGCATGGTATTTGGCTTTCAAAATAATAGCAACAAATTTGCAGGACATTTTCTCCTCTGGAACACAAAGAACTTTCCAGGCATCATCTCACCCTGTCTATAGATATATCCCTATAAAACTGGACTGAGGAAATCAACATTTATTATATGGGCACTGCCAGGCCTTTGTGACTCACCTCAAGACTTTCTTGGTGCCCCTATTGCACCCTCTACTTTATTGAGAAGACTGAGGCCAGCCAAAGGAATGCCACAAATTTATTTTTGCTTTCCCCTCACCCAACCAGCACCACTTTCCTCTTGTTCAGAATAAGAATAATACATAATATGAGTACTATTTACAGTAATGCTGATGTTTGTGTGCCAGACACTGGGCTAATCGTTGATGTATTATTTCATTTAACCCTCAAACAAGCCTGTGAGGTAGGCACTAGTATTGTCCCTAAAGGTTCTTCTATTTCACTCAGAATAACAGCCAAAGCCTTTACAATGGCCTGCAAGTCTCTTCTAAGAGACTGTTAGCTCTCTGATCTTATTGCCTCCTATATCCCCCTTTGCCTGCTTGGATATCAGAGAGATGGGACAGGCTATAGCAGAAGACCCCACATTTAGAAATTAGCTTTCCAGTATTAAAACACACACACACACACACACACACACACACACACACACAACACACACACACACACACACACATGCTCTATTGGGCATCTTCTCTACGCCAAGTTTCACTTTTACCTAATCTATTTACCCTTCCCAGTAGCTCTGTGAGAAAGGTATCATCATTATACCAATCTTAATGATGAAAAAACCAAAGCTTAGAGAGGCTGAGTTGTTCCCCTCCCCCCAAGGCTACAAGGCCACTAAGTGGCAGGCAAAGGGCTTAAAACGGAACTGTCTACTTCCAGAGCCTTCTCTATTTCCACTAAACCCACTGTATCCCGAAGTCTATAAGTAGGTGGTCTGCACACATATGGGAAGTTCTGCAACCTCTCTCGCTGTACATCCCCCATTGATCACATTTGTTTTCACTTCCTCTGTAGGCTGAGAGGCAATATGCATGGTTTATATCACCTGTCATTTACCTCTAATTATGTGACTCAGCCATTGAGTACTTTAGTGTCAGAAAGCAGATCCTTTCTGTCAGTAGATGTTCTGTTTTCATTCAAGTAACCTCTAATTTGTGGGCTGAATATTCCGTTTGGGTAATTTGGAGGAGGTATTAGTCATGCTGTGGTCAGTTTCAGTATCCCAACTTGTTTTCTGTTTGTCTTTACTTATCTCCAAATTTATTACAATGACTTAGTGGTTTGTATTCCTGATTGAAAATTAAAGAATGGAGGGGTTGACCTTGGAACATGTGGCAGAGATTCCCTAATACTCACCAATATTTGTGTTCTCTTCTTAGCCACATAGCTCAACTATGATTCACAAGCTCCCCTGCATTAAGGTTGGTCATGTGACTATTCCATTAAAATATGAGTGAAAATGATGTGAACCTTGTGCAGACTTAGCCCATAACAACTCCATGTGATCCTTATTTGCTTTCCTATACATCAGATTGAAGGCAAGAACTCTGCAGATTAGAGGATCCTAGGTCTGGGAAGACAATGAGTGAGCTATGCAACTAGGAAAACTTGCATTGGACTGTAATATGGATGACAACCCTTTTTCTGCTAAGCCACTAAAGTTTGATTTATGGGAGCTAGCTTTACTTATCCTAACTAATACAGAGGAAAACAATAGTTTCTGGGGGTCCATAATATAGATGGAAATGAAGGAGTTACAACAAGCCAGGAAAAGCAAAATCATTGATTAGGAGGAATCCGATATATAGTGAGTGAATAATCTCTTTTCTCCATTTTCATAAATCCTTTTTATTCTTCTCTTATCCCTCCTGAAAAAGAATCAACAAAACTTAGGACAAGACCATTTCCTGTCTATATATAACTGATTAAAAAGAGTAGACACCAATGGGTGAGTGACTTCTGTGTATACGAAAATGCATTGATCAATCCCAATGTCTCTCTAATTCAGTGGTTCTCAACCTTTCTAATGCCGTGACCCTTTAATACAGTTCCTCATGTTGTGGTGACCCCCAACCATAAAATTATTTTCGTTGCTACTTCATAACTGTAATTTATCTACTGTTAATGAATCATAATGTAAATATCTGTGTTTTCTCATGGTCTTAGGCTCTACAGCAGCGGTTCTCAACCTGTGGGTCACAACCCACAGGTTGAGAACCGCTAGCAGGGTCGCCTAAGACCATCAGAAAACACAGATATTTACATTACGATTCATAACAATAGAAGAATTACAGTTATGAAGTAGCAACGAAAATAATTTTATGGTTGGGGGTCACCACAACATGAGGAACTGTATTAAAAGGTCTCGGCGTTAGAAAGGTTGAGAACCACTGCTCTAATTGGTGGAATATGTGTGTGTAAGGGGGTATTTTTTTAAAAATAAATCTTTATTGTTCAGTTTCTTACAGGTGTTCCTCTTTTTTCCCCCCATAGCTCCCCTCCACTTGATTCCCCACTCCACCCCATGCCCTTACCCTCCGCCACTGTCTTCATCCATAGGTGTAAGATTTTTGTCCAATCTCTTCCCGCACCCCTCACACCCCCTTCCCCCTGAGAATTGTCAGTCCACTCCATTTCTATGTCCCTGATTCTATTATATTCATCAGTCTATTCTGTTCATCAGATTTTTTATGCACTTGATTTTTAGATTCACTTGTTGATAGATATGTATTTGTTGCATTTTATTGTTCATAATTTTTATCTTTACCTTTTTCTTCTTCCTCTTCTTAAAGAATACCCTTCAGCATTTCATATAATCCTGGTTTGGTGGTGCTGAACTCCTTTAGCTTTTTCTTGTCTGTGAAGCTCTTTATCTGACCTTCAATTCTGAATGATAGCTTTGGTGGGTAGAGTAATCTTGGTTGTAGGTCCTTGCTGTTCATCACTTTGAATATTTCTTGCCACTCCCTTCTGGCCTGCATAGTTTCTGTTGAGAAATCAGCTGACAGTCGTATGGATACTCCCTTGTAGGTAACTAACTGTTTTTCTCTTGCTGCTTTCAAGATTCTCTCTTTGTCTTTTGCCCTTGGCATTTTAATTATGATGCATCTTGGTGTGGTCCTCTTTGGATTCCTCTTGTTTGGGGTTCTGTGTGCTTCCTGGACTTGTAAGTCTATTTCTTTCACCAGGTATGACAAGTTTTCTGTCATTATTTCTTCTAATAGGTTTTCAATATCTTGCTCTCTCTTTTCTTCTGGCACCCCAATAATTCGGATGTTGGTATGCTTAAAGTTGTCCCAGAGGCTCCTTACACTATCTTCATATTTTTGGATTATTTTTTTGTTTTTGTTTTTCTGGTTGGGTGTTTTTTGTTTCCTCATATTTCAGATCTTTGGTTTGATTCTAGGGGCTTTGATCTATAGTTGAATTTCTGTATATTCTTTATTTCAGACAGTGTATGCTTAATTTCTGACTGGTCCTTTTCCATTTTTTTGGCATTCTCATTAAGGTCCTTGAAGGTCTCACTAAGCTCCTCGGAGGTTTCATCAAGTTTCTCGGCGGTTTTTAGAAGATTCTTGAGTAACCTTATAAATGTGGTTTTGAACTCTATGTCCAGTAGTTTGCTTTCCTCCATTTCTTTCATTCATGACATGTTTCTTTATCTCCACATTTTGCTGCTTCCCTGTGTTGATGGAGTGGTTTTCTGTGGTAGGTGACCTATAGGGCCCAGTGGTTCAGCCTCCCCTATCACCTGAGGTGGACACTCTTGGTGCACCCCTTTGTGGGCTGAGTGCAAAGTCTTGGTGTAGTTAAGCCTTGATTGCTGTTGGTACACTGGGAGGAATTGACCTCCAGGCCAATTGGCTGTGAGGACCTGCTGTGTCTATAATGAAAGAACTGCTGTGCTGGAGACGTGCTTATGGGGCAGGACTGGCTTCAGTTGGGCTTTGGTGTTCACATAGTCTGCCTCTTCAATGTGTCACTTATGGATGTGAGTAGTTGAAATCTGTTGTCATCTCACACTGACCACTAGATACACTAGCTTCTGGATCTCCAATGAGGTGCAGGTCAGCTACTGTCTGAGGCCACCCAGCAGGAGCTACCGTGAGAATTACAGTTTTCTCCTCTTTGCTTGGGGTTTGGAGGTTTTGGAGCTGTCTGACCAGAGCTGCAGTATGTTAGGTTAAGCTACGATAGGGCAGGCCATTTATATGCAAAAGCCACTGCATGGAGCTTGAGTGGGCTTAGAGATTGTGCGGGGCAGGGTCTCCGGGAGTCACTAGGCTAGGGTGTGGCAAACAGCGATGGCTGCCAGTCAGCCGTCTCTGCATCTCCACATTTCCAAGTCCTTGCGTCCCATGCCCCAGCTCAGTAAACAATGATTGCTGCGAGCACCTCTGCAATAAACCCTCACTTTCCGACCTGATGGCAGACAGTCCAGCTTCTCCCCATAAGAGTTTGGGTCCCCAGCATCTCCCCAGAAACTGGAGTTCAGAGTAATCAGGAGCTTGTCTCCCTTTGGGTTGAAAAAAGCAGCGCACCCAGTAGAACGCTGCCAGCCCGATTGGCACGCCTCTGTACCTCAGCTTTTTCAGCGCTTGTGCATGTCTCAATGCTCGTTTCTCTTTCCTTCTAGTTGTAGAACTTCTACTTAGCCAGCTTTCCCATGGTTCTGGGTGATAGACGTTTTGTCTTTTTGTTGTAGTTTTGAAATTCTTGTGCGAGGCAGCAGTTTAAGTGTTTACCTATGCCGCCATCTTGGTTTCTAGTAAGGGGGTATTTTTGAGGAGAGGTCTAATATGTGGATGAGGGGTGTTTCTTCCCCACTACCAGTCTTCATGGGTCTATCTGGAAATCAACCTGTCCTCTAGTATTTCAACAGTGACTCTGACCCATTAGCATAAACATAAGCAAAATCATCCCATTGGGTGAAGGGAGTTATGCATGTCAATACCAGAAACCCTAATGGAGCTTTGAGCAAGAATGCAAAGAATCCTCTGTTTTTAACAGGTGACACAAAGGCTTATTAGTTTTCACCCACCTGTGAAGTCATTAGTTTTCACCCACTCTTAGATTCAGAGGAGGTTTTATATAATTTGCACAGGTGCAGACATGGAGGCCTCAGGGTTGTGGTGGACATCAAATGTTCAACACCCCATAGCTCAGTCAGTGCCAGAGTGAGAACTTAATTAAGGCTGATTGCTTCAGATCCTTTCTAAGAAATCCTGGGTTTAATCATTTCATAAAGATGAGAAGTAATTTTAATGTAATAAATATTTTATAGTGTTCTGAGCTCAGAGGCATATCACCCCCAAACTCAAGGGAAGTTGTGGGAATATATAAATGAGTGAGTAATCTCTTTGTGTATATATTTATTTGAAAATATCAGAATGTTGTAAATGAAATGTTTCTTTTTGAAATATTAATTTAGAGATTTGCCTGAAATCATGCAGTTTTTGCCGCTGTTGTGTTATTTAAAAATTATTTCTTAATGAGCAACTAATAGCTGTGTATCTGTTTATCATTATTCAGTTATTACACACTTACAGAGCAATTAATGGGGAACTATGATAGGCATTGGTAAGAAGAGTGTGTGGATGCGTGGGCCAAAGACAGTGCCTTGCTCTAGGACACAGGCTCTTAAGCTTTTGGGACCCATTGCTTGTATTTCTGCACAGGAGCCTTCCAGAAAGCAAAGCAGTTTTGTCCACAAAGAGAAGTTCTGCCTTTCCTTGGTCAACACTGCTTTGTCCAAGATCTATATTTTCTGCTTTGTGGATTCATGCCCATAGTCTTCCCTGCTACATATCCTCTTATGCTTTAAATTGTCTTCCGTGGTTTTTATTAAGAAACTAGAGGCCCAGTGCACAAAATTCATGCATGGAGGAGGGGGTGTCCCTCAGCCCAGCCTACACCCTCTCCAATCTGGGACCCCTAGAGAGACATCCCTCTCACAATCCAGGACTGCTGGCTCCCAACTGCTCGCCTGCCTGCCTTCCTGATTGCCCCTAAATCGCTTCTGCCTGCCAGCCCGATCACCCCCTAACCACTCCCATGCCAGCCTGATTGATGTCTAACTGCTCCCCTGCCAGCCTGTTTGCCCCCAACTTCCCTCCTCTGCCGGCCTGGTCATGCCTAACTGCCATCCCCTGCAGGATTGATTGCCTCCCAACTGCCCTCCCCTGCTGGCCATTTTGTGGTGGCCATCTTGTGTCCACATGGGGGCAGGATCTTTGACCACATGGGGGCAGCCATATTGTGTGTTGGATTGATGGTCAATCTGCATATTACTCTTTTATTAGATAGGAGGATAGAGGCCTGGTGCATGGGTGGGGGCCAGCTGGTTTGCCCTGAAGGGTTTTCTGGATCAGGGTGTGGTTCCCTTGGGGCATGGAGAGGCCTGAGCAAGGGACCTGTGGTGGTTTGCAGGCCAGCCAAGCCCCTGGTGACCCAAGCAGAGGCCCTGGTATCTGGAATTTATTTACCTTCTACAATTGAAACTTTGTAGCCTGGAGTGGAGCCAAGCTTCCTGCTGGATCCATGGCTGCCGATTGGATTTGTTTACCTTCTATAATTGAAACTTTGTATCCTTGAGTGGAGGCCTGGGCCTGCCAGAGTGTGTGGAAAGCTTAGCTTCTTCTGTTGCCGGGGAAACCCAATGGTAGCCATCTTGGCTGGGGTTAATTTGCATACTTGCCCTGATTGGCTGGTGGGCGTGGCTTGGCTGGTGGGCATGGTTTATGTAGCGGAGCGATGGTTAATTTGCATATTACCCTTTTATTAGAGAGGATAATCATTTTAATTATTCAAAAAAGAAAATTTTGGAAGATCTAAAAATTTATAGACAAACAAATGGAGAAAATAATTAGTTAACTCCACCAACAATAGGAAACCACTTTTGACATGTAGGGAATGTACCTCCAGTCTTTTCTCATATGCATATAGCATACACATATTTTCAATTTATATACAGGGAATCATATTTAAAACACTATTTTATAACTTGCCTTTTGGTCAATTTTGGAAAAATTATAACTACAAATACAAAATTCATTTTTATTTTTACTGGCTGTATATCATTTCACTCTAAAGAACTATCATGTACTTAATCACATGTTAAATATTAACTTATTTCCAATATAATGAATAGTATTTCTGTATTCATCCTTATATATACACTGGTGAACTGGTGCACTAAGTTCATGCACATTAAAAGGGAATTAATTAGAGGAAATATTTTAATATTGCTATTTGCCTTTTCTCTATAATAGAAGTGTCAGAGATGAAAGAAAATTAGTAAAATGTATATGAAAATCTTCCTCCTGTCAGAGTCTGGGACGCGCCATGGGAACCAGAGTCAAGTTCCCACCCAACCATGTGTGCCTCAAAATTGCACGAGACCCAGACCTGGTTGGCCCCACCCCCACTGGGCTAGATCCAGACCCAGCCGGGCCCACCCCTTTCAAGCCCCGTCAGGTGGGGGACACAGCCTCAGGTCTCCAGGCCTGGGCCAGGGCAGGGGGCATGCCTTGAGGTCCCCATCAAGCTCTGCTGGGCGGGGGGCGTGGCTTCAGGTCCCCTGGCCCAGTGTCAGGGAAGGGGGTGTGGCCTAAGGTCCCCCTGCCCAGGCTGGGGAGGGGGACGCCCTTGAGGTCCCCCGTCAAGCCCTGTGGGTGGGGGCATGGCCTGAGGTCCCCCGTCAAGCCCTGTGGGTGGGGGCACAGCCTGAGGTCCCCCTTCCTGGTTCCAGGGCAGGGGGTGTGGCCTGAGGTCCCCCAGCTGGGCACCAGAGTGGGGAGCATGGCCTGAGATCCCCTGTCAAGCCCCACTGGGCAGGGGATGTGGCCTGAGGTTCCCCCATCAAGCCCTGCCAGGTGGAGGCCACGGCCTGAGGTCCCCTGTCAAGCCACACCAGGTGGAGGTCGCAGCCTCAGGTCCCTGCTGATTGCTTGTTAAAGCTCATTGCGGGAGCTCAGCCTCTTTGTGGATGCAGCCATCTTGTGTTGCGGGATCCCCACCTCTGCTGTGGGCACAGCCATTTTTGTTACAGTGTGACAGTCAATTTGCATATTCCCTCTTTATTAGATAGGATATTTGCATGTCTATCTTATTATTTCCAAAGAATACATTCTTAAAAACTGAATTTCTACTTATATATACTTTTTCAAGGTTCTTAATATCTTTCTGTTTGGCATTTGATGCAGCTTCTCTTGAAAATATTGCCTCCAAAATTGCTCCATATTTGGCTATAGAAACCTCAGACCAAGTGTTGCTCTACCAACCAAGACTTCAGGTCACACACCAGATAGCTATGTCAAGGCTGAAGCTAATACCTCCATTTTCTGATCCAATTGACAAAAACATTTGGGTTGCCAATAAGGGTTAACAAAGGCTGTCAGTGATCTCACCAGCGGCGGTGACCTGTCTGGTGCCTCGAAGGAAGAGAACATTATCTGCAATGCAGCTCTGGCTTATCTTGACATTTTTATTCATGTTCAAATGGAAATCACATTACTTGAATTATAAACATGATTTAACAATTTTTAAAATATGTACTGTCTCCATTCTAACTGCCCATTAAGGTGGGAGAATTCCTTTAGAATGATTTGCCAAACAATATACAGATAAATAAGAAGCTGAGAGGGGAGGAGTGAGAGATGGCCTTGTCTAGTAGAGAAAATCAATAGACCAGTTCTCTCACTCTGCCACTAAGTGACCTTGAGAAACCTTTTTTGCCAAGGTGGGATTCAGTGTCCTACTGTGAGCAAAGAGGATGTTGGACATTTATCTCTATGACTAGAGGTCCGGTGCACAAAATTCGTGCACTGGGGAGGGTGTCCCTCAGCCCAGCTTGCACCCTCTCTAATATGGGACCCCTCCGGGGATGTCCAACTGCAGGTTGAATCGGGCCTAATCCTGCAGTTGGACATCCCTCTCACAATCCGGGACCACTGGCTCCTAACCGCTCACTTACCTGCCTGATTGCCCCCTAACTGCTTCCTTGCTGGTCTGATCACCCCCAAGGCTTTTATTAGTATAGATATGACCCTGCACAGAAAATTTTACTAACCCTGCTTTACAATAAGGGCTTGACGATTGAATCATTAGGACCAGACACCAAGATCTCCTTTCTTTGAGTAGTGGAGGGAATACTTATCTTGTCTTTAAGTTGCCCGGAAATTAAAATGAGATAATGACTTAGGAAAGTATAAAAGCACCATATAAAGACAACTGTCTTTTTAATGAAGTGGCAAAATGAAAAACACTTTTTATTCTCCCCTTCTTTCCTTTACAGCTTTTATTTAAACTTTGAAATTTATAAAAATTTCACTCCAATTTTCATTTCTTTACATTCAACATTATTTTGTATTGGTTTCAGGTTTTATATTAGTTACAGAATAGTGGTTAGGCAATCATATACTTTACAAAGTGTTCCCCAATATTTCTAGTACCCACCTGGCATCATTCCATCATTACAACACTATTGACTATATTCCCTATTTAAGTGACAATGGGTTTACAGGTTCCTTTCAGTCTTTCTTTTGTGTTGCTTGTCCTTCCTTTTCTTTCTCACTTCTTCCCTCATTTTCTTTATATAGTATCTCAATTGGCCATCAAAGCTCAGTGAAGGCACTGGGACACACTTCATCTATTTTACAGACCAGGAAACTGAGGCCAATTCCAGTTGGCTGTGGAACTTGACTCAGCACACAGGAAGCCCTCAGAGCCATGCTCTTTGCACTTCCTAAGGGTCAGCAGCCCAGCAAACAGAACAAACTTTCCAGTCAGGCTCCCCAGCCTTTTTCTCAAGCACCTCTTCATGGTGGATGCTCTACATTCTTTCCTCTCCCCCCATTCTTTACTGCCCCCCCTTCTCCGAAGCAGGTGGAAGGCTTCCCACTCACTGCCTAGGCATACTCTGCTATGGGGCAGGGTGTAGCAAGCTTGCTTTTGGGTCAAGGCAGGAGCTGTAGTCACTGCCTCTGAAGTGTGAAGGCCGCCTGAGCGAGGCCCATTAGCACTGGGAGCTTCTCTGAATCACTTCAGTCAGTCCAGTACCCTGCAGTGCAGCACCCCTCCACTGAGGTGGCACCACCCCTCAACCCCCGCCTCAGGGGTGAGGGTCCTTGCCCCTCTGCCAGGAGTCCTTCCATGCCCCTTGATCCCTGGCTGGGCCCACCCACGTCTTGGGGGCACTGCAGAACCTCTGTCTCTCTGCAGATGAGGCAGATCCCTGCCCTAGGTCTCTGCAAAGCTATGAATCTGTGGCCAGAGGCCTGGTCTGGGTCTCAGCAACCACATGCCTGCAATGTTCCCAGGGACCCTGGGAGCAGCCGGGCGAGTCCTGCCACGGCCCCCCAGGGTGGCGATCTCCCCGGGGACCCCTGGGAGCAGCTGGGCGGGTACGGCCACGCCCCCCCCCAGGATGGCGATCTCCCTGGGGACCTCCGGGAGTGGCTGGCTCGGCCCGGCCACGCCCCCCCAGGGTGGCGATTTCCCTGGGGACCCCAGGGAGTGGCTGGGCGGGTCCTGCCATGCCCCCCCCAGGGTGGCGATCTCCCCGGGGACCCCCGGGAGCGGCTGGGCGGGTCCTGCCACGCCCTCCCAGGGTGGAGATAGCCCCCGGGACCCCCGGGAGCGGCGGGCTGGGCCCGGCCATGCCCCCCCAGGGTGGCGATCGCCCAGGGACCCCCGGGAGAGGCTGGCTGGGCTCGGCCATGCCCCCCCAGGGTGGCATCGCGCCCGGGACCCCCGGGAGCAGCTGGCTGGGTCTGGCCACGCCCCCCAGGGTGGCGATCGCCCCGGGACCCCCAGGGAGTGGCTGGCTGGGCCCGGCCATGCCCCCCCAGGTTGGCGATCGACCCCGGACCCCTGGGGAGCGGCTGGCTGGGCCCGGCCACGCCCCCCCAGGGTTGTGATCACCCCCGGGACCCCCAGGGAGTGGCTGGCTGGGCCCAGCCATGCCCCCCACGTTGGCGATCGCCCCCGGATCCCTGGGGAGCAGCTGGCTTGGCTTGGCCACGCCCCCCCAGGGTGGCGATGGCCCCTGGGACCCCGGGAACTAAGAGGATTGGGCGCCGCCATCTTGGTCTTATCAATGGCCGGATAGGCCACCCGGAGTCCCGCCCCCAGCCTCTCACAGGCCCAATCATGGGCATAGCGTTGGTGCGGTCAATTTGCATGTTTCTCTATTATAAGGTAGGATTTGTGCCAGTTTTAATGATCTAGTATTAAAAATCAACAAGTTGAGGTTTACCTCTTTTTCCAGGCTCTGAGGTTTATCAAGAAAGAGTGTTTGATATTAGTCCAATAAGAGACCATGGGTCCAGAGTTTGAAGAGAAGAAATAGGATATCAGCTGGTCACCCTTATTAAAACACTTGAATCAGCTTGCCATGATTTTAATGTGCTTCCAAGCCTCCTGAATAGGATGAGCTCAATGTACCTTATAGAATTTAAGATGTTGCTTTTGTAGAATGTTTTCTTTTCTACCACTAGGAAATTTTAATGCTAAAAATTAACAATGAAACAGTACTGTCTTATTCACCAATTATAACATACATTCCAGTATTTGCAAAGTTAAAATTGAAAAAATATATACCTTAGAATCAATGAAATATAGCATGAATATTTTTCCTCATGAAAAGTTAAAGTGCAATGACTAAGTAGAAACAATGATCTTGAGATCATCTAGCCTTCACACCCACAGACCCCTCTATGTTGTACAGAGGAAGAGAGCCCAGAGAAATAATGTGAGTAGCCTAAGTTCGCAGA
Organism: Eptesicus fuscus; assembly: GCF_027574615.1. Taxonomy (NCBI): domain Eukaryota; kingdom Metazoa; phylum Chordata; class Mammalia; order Chiroptera; family Vespertilionidae; genus Eptesicus; species Eptesicus fuscus. The sequence goes on from NC_072473.1 coordinate 103,334,066, forward strand.
GACAGTATGGGAATAGAACCAAAAATAAATAGGAAGGATTTACACAATGAGTAAGTTTACAAGAGACTCCCTTTAACTAAAAAGTGTTACAAGGAAAAATAATGACACTATTTATTGATAAAAGGGATAATTTATCAAGAAGAGATAAATGTATACATAGCTAATAATAGAGCCCCAAAACATATGAAGGAAAAATTGAGATAATTGAATAGATCTACGTAACAGTGGAAATCTCAATACTTCACTTTAAAAAATGAGTAGAAGTAGAGAGATCAATAAAAAATATTGAATTTGAACAATACCAACTACATCTGACAGACACTGTACCCGCCAACAATAGAATAAACATTTTTCTGAAGTACACATTATCTAGAGAGACAGGCCATAGTAAAGGTCATAAAAGAAGTTGCAGCAAATTAAACAATACTGAAACTATATAAAATACTTTCTCTATCCTAAAAGAAATGAAACTAGAAATCAATACGATGGTAAACCTGGAAAATTAACAACTATATGAAAATGGAACAACACACTCTTTTTATAAATTTATTTTTTATTGTTGACAATATTACAGATGTACCTCAATTTCCACCATTTGCCCCGCTCCACCCAGTCCCCACCCCACCCCAGGTCTTTACCACACTATCGTCTGTGTTCATGAACTATGCATATAAGCATATAAATTCTTTGGTTAATCTCTTCCTGCCCCTCCATCCCCCTTCCCCTCTGAGATGTCAGTCTATTCCATGCACCTATGCCTCTGGACCTATTTTGTTCATCAGTTTATTTTGTTCATTAGATTCTACATACCAGGTGTACTGATTAATAATGCAGACTTTTTTTCACTTGATGGAGTTTCACATATGTTGATATATATGCGATTTGATATGTATGCTATTTTGTTGTATTGACAGCAAGCTTCAAAACTTCATATGCCAAATTTTCTGAAGGTGTTAACATCATATATATTTTTATGCTTAAAAATGTCAAATTTTGTGCCAAAATAAAGAGCATTTGCAGCAAGTTTTATTTTTTTTCAAGCCTATTTTTTTTATTGAGGTATTATATGTGTACATATCTTACCATTACCCTCCCCCACCCAACCCATTCATGCCCTCACCCCCCAGAGTTTTGCATCCATTGTTTATGCTTATATGCATGCATACAAGTCCTTCGTTTGATTTCATAACTCCCCTACCTCTCCCTAACTTTCCCCCTGTAATTTGACAGTCTGTTTGATGCTTTACTGTCTCTGTATCTATCTTTTTGTTCATCACTTTATAATGTTCTTTACTATCCATAAATGAGTGAGATCATGTGGTATTTTTCTTTCATTGACTGGCTTATTTTACTTAGCATTATGTTCTCCAATTCCATCCTGCAAATGATGAAAATTCCTTCTTTTTTATGGCAGCATAGTATTCCATTGTATAGATGTACCACAGTGTTCTGATCCAGTCATCTGCTGATGGGCACGTAGGCTGTTTCCAAATCTTAGCTATTGTAAATTGTGCTGCTATGAACATAGTGGTGCATATATCCTTTCTGAATGGTGTTTCTAGTTTCTTCGGATATATTCCCAGGAGTGGGATTACTGGGTCAAATGGGAGTTCCATTTTCAGTTTTTTGAGGAAACTCCATACTGTTCTCCACAGTGGCTGCACCAGTCTGCATTCCCACCAGCAGGGCACGAGGGTTCCTTTTTCTCCGCATCCTCGCCAACACTTGTCGTTTGTTGATTTGCTGATGATAGCCATTCTGACAGGTGTGAGATGGTACCTCATTGTTGTTTTGATTTGCATCTCTCAGATAATAAGTGACTTTGAACATGTTTTCATGTGTCTCTTGGCCTTGCTTCTGTCTTCTTTTGAAAATATTCTATTTAGGTCTGTTGCCCATTTTTTTTATTGGATCATTTATCTTCCTTTTATTAAGTTGCATAAGCTGCCTGTAGATGTTGGAGATTAAACCTTTATCAGTGACAGCATTTGCAAATATGTTCTCCCATAGAGTGGGCTTTCTTGTTGTTTTGTTGATTGTTTCTTTTGCTGTGAAAAAGCTTTTTATTTTGATGTAGTCCCATTTGTTAATTTTCTCTTTAGCTTCCATTGCCCTAGGGGCAGTGCCAGTGAAGAAGTTCTTTTGGCATATGTCTGAGATTTTGTTGCCTGTGGATTCCTCTAGTATTTTTATGGTTTCCCATCTTATGTTTAAGTCCTGTATCCATTTTGAGTTTATTTTTGTGTATGGTGTAAGTTGGTGATCTAGTTTCATTTTTTTGCATGTATCTGTCCAGTTTTCCCAACACCATGTATTGAAGAGACTGTCTTGACTCCATTGTATGTTCATGCCTCCTTTGTCAAATATTAATTGAGCATAGTGGTTTGGGTAGATATCTGGGTTCTCTATTCTGTTCCATTGATCAATATGTCTGTTCTTGTGCCAGTACCAGGCTGTTTTGAGAACCGTGGCTTTGTAATACAGCTTGAAATCTAGTATTGAGATCCCACCTACTTTATTCTTCTTTCTCAGGATTGCTGTGGCTAGTCGGGGTCTTTTTTTATTCCAGATGAATTTTTGGAGAGTTCTCTCTAGGTCTGTGAAATATGCTGTTGGTATTTTGATGGGGAGTGCATTGAATCTGTAGATTGCTTTGGGTAGTATGGACATTTTAATGATGTTGATTCTTCCAATCCATGAACATGGTATGTTCTTCCATCTGTTTACGTCTTCCTCTATCTCTTTTTTCAGGGTCCTGTAGTTTTCTGCGTATAGGTCTTTTACCTCCTTAGTTAAGTTTATTCCTAGGTATCTTAATTTTTTTGGTGCGATGGTAAATGGAATTGCTTTTTTAGTCTCTCTTTCTGTGAGTTCATTATTGGTGTATAGAAAAGCCATAGATTTCTTGGCGTTAATTTTGTATCCCGCCACATTGCCGAATTCATTTATTAAGTCTATTAGTTTTTTTATGGAATCTTTTGGGTTTTTTATTTACAATATCATGTCATCTACAAATAAGGACAGCTTCACTTCTTCTTTTCCAATTTGGATGCCTCTTATTTCTTCTTCTTGCCTAATTGTGATAGCTAATACTTCCAGTACTATGTCAAACAGGAGTGGTGAGAGTGGGCATCCCTGTGTTGTTCCTGTTCTTAGGGGAAATGGTTTTAGTTTTTGCCCATTGAGTATGATGTTTGCTGTGGGTTTATCATAGATAGCTTTTATTATGTTGAGGTATGATCCTTCTATTCCCACCTTGTTGAGAGGTTTTATCAAGAAAGGGTGTTGGATTTTGATAAATGCTTTTTCTGCATCTATTGATATGACTATGTGATTTTTATCTCTCAGTTTGTTTATGTGATGTATCACGTTTATTGATTTGTGGATATTGTACCATCCTTGTATTCCTGGGATAAATCCTACTTGGTCATGGTGTATGATCTTTCTGATGTACTGCTGGAGCCGATTTGCTAGAATTTTGTTGAGTATTTTGGTATCTATGTTTATGAGGGATATTGGCCTGTAATTCTCTTTCATTGTTTTGTCTTTATCTGGTTTTGGTATTAGGGTGATGCTGGCTTCATAGAAGGATCCTCGAAGTGTTCCTTCCTCTTGAATTTTTTGGAATAGTCTGAGGAGGATAGGTTTTAGTTCTTCCTTGAAAGTTTGGTAAAACTCTCCTGTGAAGCCGTCTTGCCCCGGGCTTTTGTTTGCCAGAAGCTTTTTGATGACTGCTTCAATTTCTTCCATATTTACTGGCATGTTGAGCTGTTTAGATTCTTCCTTATTGAGTTTTGGAAGGTTGTATTTTTCTAGGAATATGTCGATTTCCTCCAGGTTGTCCAGTTTGTTGGAATAGAGTTGTTCATAGTATTTTGTAACAATCCTTTGTATTTCGTCGGGGTCTGTTGTTATTTCACCTCTCTCATTTCTGATTTTGTTTATTTGGGTTCTCTCTCTTTGCTTCTTGGTGAGCCTGGCTAGAGGTTCATCAATCTTGTTTATCCTTTCAAATAACCAGCTCTTGGTTTTGTTGATCTTTTGTATTGTTTCTTTGGTCTCTATGTCGTTTATCTCTGCTCTGATCTTTATTATTTCTTTCCTTCTGCTTACACTGGGCTTATCTTGTTGCTCTCTCTCTAACTCTTTGAGTTGTTGGGTTAGGTAATTTATTACCAGTGTTTCTTGTTTTTTGCAGTAGGCTTGTAGAGCTATGAACTTCCGTCTCAGGACTGCTTTCGCTGTGTCCCATAGATTCTGGATTGTTGTGTTTTCATTGTCATTTGTTGCCATGATGTTTTTTATTTCTTCCTTGATGTCTTTGGTAAGCCAGTCATGGTTTAATAGCATGCTGTTTAGTCTCCAAGTGTTTGATTTCTTTGGGTTGTTTTTATTGCAGTTGATTTCCAGTTTTATGCCACTGTGATCTGAGAAGATACTTGATATGATTTCTATCGTCTTAAATTTGGAGAGACTTTGCCTATGTCCTAACATATGGTCTATCTTTGAAAATGACCCATGTGCACTTGAGAAGAATGTATATTCTGTGGCTTTGGGGTGAAATACTCTGAAGATGTCAATTAATTCCATCTGATCTAGTGAGTCATTTAGGATAAATGTTTCTTTGCTGATTTTTTGTTTAGACAATTTGTCCAATGGTGATAGTGGGGTATTGAAGCCTCCTACTATGATTGTATTGCTGTCAATATCTCCTTTGATATCTTCCAGGAGTTTTTTAATGTATCCTGGTGCTCCTGTATTGGGTGCATATATGTTTACCAGAGTTATTTCTTCTTGTTGGATTTCTCCCTTTAGTATTATGAAGTGGCCTGCATTATCTCTAGTTATGTCCTTCACTTTGAGATCTAATTTGTCAGATATAAGTATTGCTACCCCAGCTTTTTTTTCATTTCCATTCGCCTGGAAAACCTTTTTCCATCCCTTTACTCTCAGTCTGTATGCATCCTTTTTTTTGAGGTGGGTTTCCTGTAGACAGCAGATATCTGGGTTTTGTTTTCTTATCCAGTCTGTTACCCTGTGTCTTTTGATTGGGGCATTCAATCAATTTACATTTAAAGTTATTATTGATAGGTACTTATTTGACGCCATTTTTATTCTATACCCCTGTGTTCCTTCTTTGCTTCCTATTTCTTTCATTTTTTTTTTTTTACAGCAGACCCTTTAGCATTTCTTTCATTGCTGGTTTGGTGGTGATAAACTCCCTTAGTCCTTTTTTGTCTGTGAAGCTCCTGATTTCACCTTCAATTTTGATTGATAGCCTTGCTGGGTACAGTATTCTTGGATTTAGACCCTTCCTTTGCATGACTTTGTATATTTCATTCCATTCCCTTCTGGCCTGATGAGTTTCTGTTGAGAAATCAGTTGCTAGTCTGATGGGGGTTCCTTTGTATGTAACTGTCTGTCTCTCTCTGGCTGCTTTTAAGATTCTTACTTTGTCGTTGGTGTTTGCCAACTTAATTATAATGTGCCTTGGCGTCGGTCTTTTGGTGTTCATTTTGCTTGGAACTCTGTGAGCTTCTTGGATTTGTGTGGGTTTTTTCTTCCCTATATCAGGGAAGTTTTCTGTTATTATTTCTTCAAACAGGTTTTCTATTCCTTGCTCAGTTTCCTTTCCTTCTGGCACCCCTATTATCCTGATGTTGTTTTGTTTTGTGTTGTCCCGAAGTTCCCTTAGGCTCTCCTCAATCTTTCTAATTTTTGTGTCTAGAAGCTGTTGTAATTGGGTATGTTTTTCCATCTTGTCTTCTAGCTCACTTATGCTGTCCTCTGCTTCGTCTAGTCTACTCTTGATGCTTTCTATTGAGTTCTTTACAGCAGCGATGTCATTTTTCATTTCTTCTTGGTTCTTCTTCATTTCTTCTTGGTTCTTACTCATATTGTTGAATTTGTCTTCCATCCTTTTCAGCCACTGTATGACCATTTCTCTGAATTCTTTCTCTGATAGGTTGTTTGCCTCTAAATCGTTTACTTCCTTTTCTGGTGATGCCTGCTTCTCTTTCCTGTGGGGGCTATTTCTTTGTCTCCTCATGGTCTCTCTTCTCCAGATGTCTGGTTATATAGATTTCTCTCTCAGGCGTTGATTTAAAGGTATAAAATACAACACAACCAGGCACAACAGACAAGGCACTGAACAGAATTGTATTCACGATATTAATAACCTCCAATAAAGGTAACCACCAGTGAAAGACAAATTAGGGAATAGGAGTGGAAGAGGGAGAGTAAAAAGAAAGAACAACAACAAAAAAAAACAAAGAGTGTGAATCTGAACTTGGGAAAAGAGCAGAAAGAAAGAAAAGAAAAAGAAAAAGAAAAGAAAAAAAAGTAAGAGAGACAAGAACGATACTAAGAGAAAAAAGGGGAACAAACTATATATATGGGGAGTAAACTCCACTAGAACAACCACTATTCCTAGCAAATTCCAGCAACACGAGCATGGAGATTAATACAAACTGCAACACCAGCTAATATCAAGTGAGGCAAGGGAAAACAAAAGTAAAAAACAAACAAAAACAAAGCAAACAAAAGAACCAACCAAACCAACAAAAAGAATAATCAAAACAATCTCATAAAAAAGCATAAAAATTCAATCTAATCAACATTCAAGCAAACAACAACAAAAGGCCAGAGAGAAAAATAATTTTTTTAAGGTAGCGTAGAGAGAGGTTTCTATGGATTTGGAGCAGGGGGTTGGGAATTAGATATATAAGTAGGGTGAAGTTTTAGCAGAGAGTAAACTGAAAAAGTAGGGAAAATCTAAAGCCAGAAAGGGTTAAGATAAACTGGAGACCAAAAGGGGAAAGGTTAGGAGGAGACTGATGGCCTGTTAGGTTTGAGATAGGCTAAAACGATTGTAAGGGAAAGATGCAAATCGAATGTAGGACACTAATCCAAAAATAAAAGAAAGAGAAAAGCAAATGACATTAAAAAAAAAAAGTAAAATAATAGTAATAATAATGCTGATTGAAAATAAAAATGTAATAATTAAAAAGGTGAAAATCGAGTGAGGAAAAAGAAAAAAAATTTTAGTTTCTTAAGTAAAAGATGCAAAAAATGAAAATAAAAAATATGAGAATAAAAAATTTAAAAAATTGAAAAAAGAATTGAAAATTAAAAAATAGGAAGACTAAAATGTGCAGTAGCAGCTTTCATTCACTTCCTCTATTATTCTGTTTGGTACGCCTGTTTCCCAGTCTGGGCGGTATTTCAGTTCAGATTCATTCTAGGGCTCCTCAGTGTTGGAAGCCAGTCCTGCTTTTTAAGCCGGCCGTGTCTTAATTTCTCGTATTTATTTTTGATTACACCAGAGACAATTAGCGTTTCAGCCCCTGGGTGGCGGTGTTTCTGAATTGACTTCCGGGCCTCTCTAGCTTTTTTTTTTTTTTTTCCCCTCTATGGCACTCACTACCGGTTTGTGGAGGTGTGCGCCTCAGAGATTGTGGAGGTGTGCACCTCAGAGCTGCCACTCTGATGGTCACACCCAGCTCTGGTCCCCAGGTTCTGAAAAAACAACTTCCCCCTGCAGTCTTTCAGGGCCCCTCCACCTGGGTTTTTCTATGTATTGGGCTTAGCAATCAGAGTCAGAAAGAGCCCAAGTGTGCGGACCGTGGGTCTGTGCGCCAGACTGAGGATCCTGCACTCCTTTGACAATCCTTTTTTTTTTTCTTTTTTTTCGCAACTCCCCCTCCCCCTGTTGTCCGTGATCATTGGTTAGGCTCATATGCAAGCACACAAGTCCTTTGGTTGATCTATCTCCCTTGTCCCCACCCTCCCCTACTTTCCCTCTGAGGTCTGACAGTCTGATCAATGCTGTTCTTGTTCTTCATCTTTTCCTCTAGTTGAGTGAGCTTGTGTGATACTAGGAATACACATATAGGAACCGAAAATGAGACAAGCAATAATGGTTATGCTGAGAGGCAAATGAATCAGTCTATAGTGAGTTTCTTTCTGGGCCAACAGTTCTTTTGAGTCCCGATTTCTATGTCCAAGAGTTGTTAATGTGTTCATAACAGCAATGATATTTCAGTTCTGGATGGTGGACAAATGGTGGTATTGCAGGTCCGACCCTCTCTGGTTTGGTCCTGGGCAATCTGCAGTGACGCATATCTGTTGACTGCTAGTATGGCAAGGCATTGTCAGCGTCTTCCATCTCTGGACTGTTTCTCTTCTGACTTCATGGCTGGAGCACTCCTGTCAATTCCTCTCTGATGCAGGACTCCACATGTCTCGGAGTTGTTTTCTGAAAACATACAAACATATTCTCGACCAAAAGTTAATAAAGGAATATTTTCTATAAATTTGACTTGCGATCCTTTTTCATTTTTTTTTTTCCCAAATGATTTTCCTTTGGCTTGTTTTGACACCATGTATGTTTTACCTGGGTGACTTGCTGTTAGCATTACAAATGAAAGTTAATTTTCTAAAGTAAAAATTTTCTAGATGTAATTTATTTGCAGGATATTTTTCCTTACATGATATTCTTCTACTATCCCCCCTTTTTTGGTTTAAATATTGGGAGGCTTTTGGAAATTTTATGCTGTAATCTTGATAGCTTTTAAATTTTACTTTTTTGCACTAAAATGTGACTGCTTTAGGTTCATTATATGTTACGCAATTTTACCATGAGATGAACTACCAATAAAAATTTTAGTTAACACTTTAGTAACAGCTTTTTTGTCCAGTACAATTGATTTTTCTAGAGTATTTGCTTATTTTGATTGGCCAATTTAAATTAGTCTGAAAACTTGACTACTATTTTACTGTCAAATTTAATACTCTAACAACCATCTTGTTTTACCCTGTAATTATTAGTGGAGAGGATTATTTGCCTTCTTGAGTAGGCCCTGAGCATTCCTGGTGCTAGGCTGGATTTAGATATACTAGACCCCAGTTCCCCGGATCATGGGTGCAAGACATCTCCATCAAGTCTTGTTGCGGTGAGGGGGCATCTGCTGTCGGCCAAGTCTCTGTTACCTGGGTCCCAATTTGAGCTGGGCATGTGAAGCTGAGCAGCCATGGGGGCAGGAGATCTCCTTCAGCAGGGGTGAGGGTTCAGGCCCCTGCAAAGTTGGGGGGGTGAAGGTCTGTGCCCCACCTCTATTGACCCCCAAGTTCTCTCCTGATGGCCCCTGTGCGACTGTGCCTGTCTTAGGTTGTTCCTTCCCTGAGGAATCTTACCTGTCTCTGGCTAACCAGCCATCCTCCGGGGCCAAGCAGGGTGATGTGAGGTTTAGTTCTGTCTCCTTGGTTGCCTATGCCCCCATGGCCTCCGCGCCCAGCACCTGCCTTGGGATCCCCTCGCCTGCTGGCAGGGTCCCAGCACTGATCACATATCTTGTGGAACCCAGGTTTCTTCTCCAAGGAGGCCCAGCTCACCCCACTGGGCGAGAGACAGATCCATGGTACCAGCCATCACAAGGTTTCGCCCTTGGCATGAACAGAAGCTCAGGCAACAGCTGTGGACAACTGGATTGTGAGAAGCAGGTCCCTCTTGGCTAAAAGGGCAAGAGGGGCCAATTTAGAATGCTCAGGTGCCTTCCCAGGGGGCCCTCTACATAGTGGAAGGGATTAAACCCTTTCATGTCCTTTTTAAATTGCTTCCAGACATTCAAAGAATTAGTTTGTAAGTTTGTTTGGGGTAATTATATAATATGCTGTTGTAATTCTAAAATATCTAGAGATGTGTTACGTTTGTCTCCAAGCACCAAACAGATGATTCCCCCCACCCCATGGGTGTGAGGAATTATTATATGTAATGGGGGTGATCCAAATCTGGGAAAATTTTTAATGCCAGTGTAGAATAATATCATGTAAGGATATTCTTTGTTCTAGTCCATGGCAATACCCTTTCAAACTGGCTGTCTATTTCTTTTTGTATAGACAAGGTCTTGGTTACATTTTCTGCACTTCTACCACGGGCAAGTAGTGATAGTAGTGACACCCTTTCTTTGTTGTCCACACAAGCCAGAAACCTCTCTTTAATTTTACACACAAAGGGGCATTGTTTTGATTTTGTGTCATACAAAAGGGAAGCTGGGTGGAGACCCCTGTGTATTTATACTTTCTTGCCTCCCCCCCCCCCCCCCCGCCATGGACCTCCTGGATAACCAAGGTGTTTGGTATTATTGGTGACTACATTAGTCAGGGGATCAGCCTATATGAGTGGTCTTACCCATGAAGAGTCAGGAGCATAAGTCCAAAATACTTACCCTCTTGTCCCGGGTAAAATTACCTTACATCTGATGATTGCTAGCATGGCTGGAAAGGTGTTCTCGTGCATTCTTGGGTTTCTGGTTACCTCACAATTTCTTCCCTGAGGTTTGACATTCTGATTGATGTTTCTCTGTTTCTGGATCTATTTCCCCCCCCCCATCAGTTTATGTTGTTCCTTATATTCCACAAATGAGTGAGATCATGTGATATTTATCTTTCTCTGCCTGGCTTATTTCACTAAGCATAATGTTCTCCATCTCCATCCATATTATTGCAAATGGTAAGAGCTCCTTCTTTTTTACCGCAGCATAGTACTCCATTGTGTAGATGTACCACAGTTTTTTAATCCATTCATCTGCTGATGGGCACTTAGGCTGTTTCCAAATCTTAGTTATGGTGAATTGTGCTGTTATGAACATACGGGTGCATATATCCTATCTGATCGATGTTTCCAGTTTCTTAGGATATATTCCTAGAAGAGGGATCACTGGGTCAAATGGGAGTTCTATTTTTAGTTTTTTAAGGAAACTCCATATTGTTCTCCACAGTGGCTGCACCAGTCTGCATTCCCACCAGCAGTGCACGAGGGTTCCTTTTTCCCCACATCCTCGCCAGCACTTGTCATTTGTTGACTTGTTGATAATGGCCATTCTGACAGGTGTGAGATGGTACCGCTTTGTTGTTTTGATTTGCATCTCTCTGATGATTAGTGATTTAGAGCAGGTTTTTATATGTCTCTTGGCCTTCCTTCTGTCTTCTTTCGAAAAGTGTCTATTTAGATCAGTTGCCCATTTTTTGATTGGGTTGTTTATCTTCTTTTTGTTAAGCTGCATGAGTTCCCTGTAAATGTTGGAGATTAAACCCTTATTGTTGACATCATTGGCAAATATGTTCTCCCATGCAGTGGGCTTTCTTGTTGTTTTATTGATGGTTTCTGTTGCTGTGCAAAAGCTTTTTATTTTGATATAATCCCATTTGTTTATTTTCTCTTTAGCTTCCATTGCCCTAGGAGCAGTATCAGTGAAGAAGTTCTTTTGGCATATGTCAGAGATTTTTCTGCCTGTAGATTCCTCTAGTATTTTTATGGTTTCCTGTCTTATGTTTAAGTCCTTGATCCATTTTGAGTTTATTTTTGTGTATGGTGTAAGTTGGTGGTCTAGTTTCATTTTTTTGCATGAATCTGTCCAATTTTCCCAACACCATTTATTGAAGAGACTGTCTTGACTCCATTGTATGTTCATGCCTCCTTTATCAAATATTAATTGAGCATAGTGATTTGAATCGATTTCTGGGTTCTCTATTCTATTCCATTGGTCTATATGTCTGTTCTTGTGCCAATACCAGGCTGTTTTGAGAACAGTGGCTTTGTAATATAGCTTGAAATCTGGTATTGAGATCCCTCCTACTTTATTCTTCTTTCTCAGGATTGCTGTAGCTATTCGGGGTCTTTTTTTATTCCAGATGAATTTTTGAAAAGTTCGTTCTAGGTCTGTGAAGTATGCCATTGGAATTTTAATGGGAAGTGCATTGAAATTATAGATTGCTTTGGGTAGTATGGACATTTTGATGATGTTGATTCTACCAATCCATGAACATGGTATGTTCCTCCATCTGTTTATGTCTTCCTCTATCTGTTTTTTCAGTGTTGTATAGTTTTCCGCGTATAGGTCTTTTACCTCCTTAGTTAAGTTTATTCCTAGGTATCTTAATTTTTTTGGTGTGGTGGTAAATGGGATTGCTTTTTTAGTCTCTCTTTCTGTAAGATCATTATTGGTGTATATAAATGCCATAGATTTCTTAGCATTTATTTTGTATCTTGCTACTCTGCCGAATTCATTTATTAAGTCTAATAACTTTTTGATGGAGTCTTTAGGGTTTTCTATGTACAGTATCATGTCATCTGCAAATAAGGACAGTTTTACTTCTTCTTTTCCAATTTGGATGCCTTTTATTTCTTCTTCTTGTCTGATTGCAATGGCTAATATTTCCAACACTATGTTGAACAGGAGTGGTGAGATTGGGCATCCCTGTCTTGTTCCTGTTCTTAGGGGAAATGGTTTTAGTTTTTGCCCATTGAGTATGATGTTTGCTGTGGGTTTGTCATATATGGCTTTTATTATGTTGAGGTATGATCCTTCTATTCCCAGCTTGCTGAGAGTTTTTATCAAGAAAGGGTGTTGGATTTTGTCAAATGCTTTTTCTGCATCAATTGATATGACTATATGATTTTTATCTCTCAATTTGTTTATGTGATGTATCACGTTTATTGATTTGCGAATATTGTACCATCCTTGCATCCCAGGGATAAATCCTACTTGGTCATGGTGTATGAGCTTTCTGATGTACTGCTGAATTCGATTTGCTAGAATTTTGTTGAGGATTTTGGCATCTATGTTCATGAGGGATATTGGCCTGTAATTCTCTTTCATTGTGTTATCTTTATCTGGTTTTGGTATTAGGGTGATGCTGGCTTCATAGAAGGAGCTTGGGAGTGTTCCTTCTTCTTGAATTTTCTGGAATAGTCTGAGGAGGATAGGTTTTAGCTCTTCCTTGAATGTTATGTAAAACTCCCCTGTGAACCCGTCTGGCCCTGGACTTTTGTTTGCTGGAAGCTTTTTGATGACTGTTTCAATTTCTTCCATAGTTATCAGCCGATTGAGATTTTTAGTCTCTTCCTGAGTAAATTTTGGAAGGTTGTATTTTTCTAGGAATGTGTCCATTTCCTCCAGGTTGTCTAGTTTGTTGGAATAGAGTTGTTCATAGTATTTTTTGACAATCCTTTGTATTTCTGTGGGGTCTGTTGTTATTTCACCTCTTTCATTTCTGATTTTGTTTATTTGGGTCCTCTCTCTTTGCTTCTTGGTGAGCCTGGCTATAGGTTCATCAATCTTGTTTATCCTTTCAAAGAACCAGCTCTTGGTTTTGTTGATCTTGTGTATTGTTTTATTGGTCTCTATGTCATTCATTTCTGCTCTGATCTTCATTATTTCCTTTCTTCTGCTCACTGTGGGCTTTTCTTGTTGCTCCCTTTCTAATTCTTTGAGTTGTTGAGTTAGATGATCTATTACCATTTTTTCTTGTTTTTTGAGATAGGCCTGTAGAGCTATACACTTCCCTCTCAGGACTGCTTTCATTGTGTCCCATAGGATTTGCAATGCTGTGTTTTCATTGTCATTCATTTCCAGGATGTTTTTAATTTCTTCTTTGATCTCATTGATAACCCAATCATTGTTTAGTAGCATGCTATTCAGTTTCCAAGTATTTGAATTTTTAGGAATGTTTTTATTGTAGTTTATTTCTATTATTATGCCATTATGGTCTGAGAAAATGCTTGATATGATTTCAATCTTTTTGAATTTGGGGAGACTTTGCTTGTTACCCAAAATGTGGTCTATTTTTGAGAATGACCCATGTGCACTTGAGAAGAACGTATATTTCATGGCTTTGGGGTGAAATACTCTGAAGATGTCAATTAGGTCCATCTGATCTAGTGTGTCATTTAAAATTGCTGTTCCTTTGCTGATTTTTTGTCCAGAGGATTTATCCATTGATGTCAGTGGTGTATTAAAGTCCCCTACTATGATTGTATTGATGTTGATCTCTCCCTTGATACCTTCCAGGAGATTTTTTATGTATTTGGGCGCTCCTGCATTGGGTGCATAAATGTTTACCAGAGTTATATCTTCTTGCTGGATTGCTCCCTTTAGTATTATGTAGTGGCCTTCCTTATCTCTTATTATGGCCTTTACTTTGAGGTCTATTTTATCTGATATAAGTATCGCAACCCCAGCTTTTTTCTCATTTCCATTTGCCTGAAAAATGTTTTTCCATCCCTTCACTCTCAGTCTGTGTGAATCTTTTGCTCTAAGGTGGGTCTCTTGTAGACAGCAAATATATGGGTCATGTTTTCTTATCCATTCAGCTACCCTATGTCTTTTGATTGGTACATTTAATCCATTTACGTTTAATATTATTATTGATAAGTACCTTTGTTGACATATTTTTCCTTAGTGTTTATGTTTCTTCTTGCCTTTCTCTATCTTCTTTTTACAGCAGCCCCTTTAGCATTTCTTTCATTGCCGGCTTGGTAGTGATGAACTCTCTTAGCCCTTTTTTGTCTGTGAAGCTTCTGATTCCACCTTCCATTTTGAATGATAGCCTTGCTGGATATAGTATTCTTGGATTCAGTCCCTTGTTTTGCATCACTTTGTATATTTCAGTCCATTCCTTTCTGGCCTGGTGTGTTTCTGTTGAGAAATCAGTTGATATTCTGATAGGAGATCCCTTGTAGGTAACTTTCTGTCTCTCTCTTGCAGCCTTTAAGATTCTTGCTTTGTCGTTGGTGTTCGTCAATTTAATTATGATGTGTCTTGATGTTGGTCTTTTGGGGTTCAACTTGTTTGGGACTCTGAATGCTTCTTGGACTTGGATAGTTTTTTTCTTGCCAATATCAGGGAAATTTTCTGTCATTATTTCTTCCAACAGGTTTTCTAGTCCTTGCTTCTCTTCCTCTCCTTCTTTTATCCCCATTATTCGAATATTGTTTCGTTTTTTGTCATCCCAAAGCTCCCTTAGGCTCTCCTCTTGCTTTTTAAGTCTTCTTTCCAGTTGCTGCTGAGTTTGTGTGTTTTTTCCTACCTTGTCTTCTAATTCGGTGATGCGGTCCTCAGCCTCTTCTACTCTACTCTTTAAGCCTTCCATTGTGTTCTTTATTGCAGCTATGTCATTCTTCATCTCCTCTTGGTTTCTTTTCATGTTGGTGACATTTTCATTCAGCTCCTTATAGTTCTCATTGAGTTGTGTGTATTTGTCATCCATCCATTTAAACATCCTTATAACGAATACTCTGAATTCTTTTTCTGTTAAGCTGCTAGCCTCAAGTTCATTTAACTCCCTTTCTGGTGATTCTTCCTGTTCCTTCCTTTGAGAATTTCCTTTCTGTCTCCCCATGTTTTCCTGTAATGTTTTAATTGTAGTTCCAATTGCTTTGCTACCCAGGATCTTTTGGTGATGGTGCTACTGGTATAATCTCTCAGTTTTCCTGGGCTTGGTAATCAAGTGTAGTTCCCTACTTGAACTATTTGGGTTCTCTTGATGTAGGCCTGCGAGTTTGAGAGGCACAACTGCAGTGTCTAGAGGTCAGCAGTCGTAGAGGGTAGTATTCCAATTTTTCTGTCTTGCACCCTAAATTGAAATTACGCTTGCCCAGTGGGGACTCACAGTGGCTCCAAGGAACCGTCTGTCAGGGTGATGTGGCTCGGGGGGCCTGCATTCTGGAAAGGCGTGACTGTGTTGCCCAGAATTCTGTAGTTGTGGGGTGGGCAGACTCAGCTTTTAATGCTGTACCTGTGGTGGATCGGCGCTTACTCCCAGTGGCAGCTCACAGGAGCACCCTCGGTGTAAGTTTGCCAGGGAGGCACACTGAAACACTCTCTCCTTTGAAAATTCTTAGTCTGACCCTCCTCGTCAGATTAAAATGAGTTGCTTTCAAGAGGTCACTTCTGTTAGCAGCTCAGAAGACCTCCCTCCACATTCACGGATCACGGCAGTTCCAACTGCCGCCGATTCCTGCCTGTCCTGCAGCTGCCGCGCTTCCCTCACCCAGCGCTTCCCTCACCCACCGCGGGGATTAGAAACCACACCTTATTTCAGGCGAAATCTGACCTTTCCGTGGTGCAGTGAAGAGTTCCTTTGAATCCGAATATATATAGGGGACTGGTGGTCTGGTGCTCGCAGCAGTTCAGTGTTTGCAGTTGTCGCGGAAAGTCAGGTTTCCAATAAAATCCTCCTTTCCTTGCAAGATGGCGAGGCGCCTGGTGAGCTCACAGCTCCGGGAGGGGACCCAGCCCCTGTGGGTGCTGCATGGTCAGGGGAACACTGCCCAGCACTCCCCCGCCTTCTCCTGGAGTTTAGCTGTCCCTTGGCTTGCCCACATACACTCCCTCTGCGAGCCTCTGCTGCTCCGACTCTCAGCCCCAGGACCAGACTCCAAACCCGACTCTATTCCGTCGCCATTTTTTCACTTACCTTGCAGCAAGTTTTAATTCATTACTTTATTTTGAAGAAAAAGTTATCGTATACTTCGGGAAGCTTATAGTGAACATGCTCCAACTCAAGATACTTGTGAACGCTGGTTTAAATGCTTTAAAAGTGATGCTTTTGATGTGAAAGACAAAGAACATCCAGGTCAACCGAAAAAGTTTAAAGACCAACAATTACAAGCATTATTGTATGAAGATGCATGTCAAATTAAAAAACAACTTGCAGAAAGATTAAACGTTGCTCAGCAAACAATTTCTGATCATTTACAAGCAATGGGAAAGATTTTAAAGGAAGGAAAATGGGTGCCACATCAACTGAACGTAAGATAAATGGAAAAGCGAAAAGTCATCAGTAAAATGTTGCTTCAATGGCACGAAAGAAAGTCTTTTTTGCATCAAATTGTGACTGGCGATGAAAAGTGGATTTATTTTGAGAATTCCAAATGCACAAAATCATGGGTTGATCCAGGTCATCCATCAACATCGACTGCAAAGCCAAATCGCTTCGGAAAGAAGACAATGCTCTGTGTTTGGTGGGATCAGGAAGGTGTGGTGTATTATGAGCTTCTAAAACCAGGTGAAACTGTTAATACTGATTGCTACCGACAACAAATAATCTATTTGAACCACGCTTTGATGGTGAAACGACCAGAATGTTCCAGAAGACACGGCAAAGTAATTTTGCTTCATGATAATGCACCATCACACACTTCAAAACCAGTTAAAGGCACGTTAAAAGATCTTGCCTGGGAAGTATTAACCCAACCACTGTATTCACCAGACCTTGCTCCTTCAGATTACCACTTGTTCCAATTGATGGCACACGCACTTTCTGAGCAGCACTTCAAAACGTATGAAGAAGTGGAAAATTGGGTCTCTGAATGGTTTGCCTCAAAACAAGAAAAGTTATATTGGGATGGTATCCACAATTACCTGAAAGATGGGGGAAATGTGTAGCTAGTTATGGAAATTACTTTGAATAAAGCACTCTGATGTTTCTCTTGAAATTATTGTTTTCTTTGATAACACATCCGCATTATTAACCGGTACACCTAGTATAAGTAAGATAATATTTGTATTTCTCTGACTGGATTATTTTGCTTAATGTAATAATCTCAAGGTCCATCCATGGTGTCACAGCGGGTAAGAAATCCTTCTTTTATATTGCTACATAGTATTCCATGGTGTAAATGTACCACAGCTTTTTTATCCACTCACCTACTAATGGGAACTTGGGCTATTTCCAGAGCTTAGCCATTGTAAATAACACTGCTATGAACATAGAGGTGCATATATTCTTTCTGATTGGTGTTTCTGGGTTCTTGGGATATATTCCCAGAAGTGGTATTTATGTGTCAAAAGGGAGTTCCATTTTTTAATTTTTTTGAGGAAACTCCATACTCATTTCCATAGTGGCTGCACCAGTCTGGATCCCACCAGCAGTGTACTAGTGTTCCTTTTCTCCACATCCTTGCCAGCAGTTGTTTGTTGAATTATTGATGGTAGGCATTCTGACAGGTGTGAGGTGATACCTCATTGTCGTTTTAATTTGCATATCTCTGATGATTAGTGAGGTTGAGCATTTTTCCATATGTCTCTTAGCCATTGTTATGTCCATGTTGGAGAAGTGTCTATTTAAGTCATCTGCCCATTTTTTAATTGGCTTGTTTGTTTTCCTTTTGTTGATTTGTATGATTACTTTATATATTTTGGATATTAACCCCTTATCGGATGTGTCATTGGTAAATATCATCTCCCATACAGTGGGTTCCCTTTTCATTTTGATGCTGATTTCTTTTGCTGTGTGAAGCTTTTTATTTTGATGTAGTCCCATTTGTTTATTTTTTCCTTTGTTTTTCTTGTGCTAGGTGTTTTATCAGTGAAATTTTTGATACGTGACGTGTCTGATTTTTTGCTGCTTATGTTTTCTTTAAAGATTTTTATGGTTTCATAACTTACATTTAAATCTTTTATCCATTTTGAGTTTATTCTTGTGTATGGTGTAAGTTAGTGGTCTAGTTTCATTTTTAACATGTAGCTGGCCAATTATCCCAACACCATTTCTTGGTTCCTTTGTATGCTCTTGCCTCCTTTATTGAAGATTAATTGAGCATAATGGCTTGTGTCAATTTCTGGGTTCTCTGTTCTGTTCTATTAATATATCTGTCTGTTCTTGTGCCAGTACCAAGCTATTTTGATTATAGTGGGTTTATAGTATAGTCTTCAATGGATTTTAAATTATTATTTAAAAAATGTATATCCTGAAAAAAAAGAAAAAGAAAAAGTACATCATGAACTTCACAGTGAAATCTGAGAAATCAAAGCAACTTGAGCAAAATGTTCTCATTAGATCTTTTAACCATTGGCAGGTAGGAATGATTTATATTATATTAAATGAGATATTTTCAATTCACAGTAAAAGAACAAAAAATATGAGAAGTGGCACACATATATACCCACATTCTAAGTTAATGTTAACATTTTGCTTTAGTTTTTTCATTTTTTCATTAAAAAGTTACAGAAAATTCCAGTTTTAAGATGGTAAAATAAAATAGTGATTTTCAAGCCCTGGCCAGTTTTTCTCAGTGGATAGAGCATCATCCCACAGACTGAAAGGTCCTGGGTTCGATTACCAGTTAAGGGCACATACCTCGGTTGCAGGCTGGATCCCTGGCCTGTTTGGGGTGCATGCAGGAAACAACCAATTGATGTGTCTCTCTCACATTGATGTTTCCCTCTCTCTGTCTCTCCCCTCCATTCTCTCTAAAAATCAATGGGAAAAATATCCTCAGGTGAGGATTAACAACAACAAAAAATAGTGATTTTTGAGTTGGGGGGGATATACCCCTGGGAGTACATAGGCACTCTGTATCCATTTCCGTATCCTTTCCTAATGTATTCTCTCCTGAAATTGATTTGCCTGAGAAAAGATGTCAGGAGGACTTAATAGACTTGCCCATTGAGAGAGATCATTAAATATAATATCTTATGAAATATGACTAAGTGACTTGGGCATATAATTCAGAAGTAGTTCAGGGAATTTAGTGACATTGCTATACTAAACTCCTTCTAGTAAATACTTTATGTGAATAAAGTTTCTTAGCCTTTATATATACCAAAAAAACAAACAAACAAAAAACAACCTATAAGAGGGATAGAATTGAACCTAGTCTCATTTTGCCAAAAAATAATATTAATGGAGAGATGCACAAATTAATTGAGAACTTATCCTCATCCAATGCATTAAGAGATGAGTAGAATTTTATTTTAGGTGTAGTTCTTTTTATCAAATGTATATTTATATCATTTCAAACTATTGTGTAATAGTGATATTTATAATTCAGTCCTGAAGAAAACATGTAGAGCCTTGGGTTCATAGACAATTTTAAAATTTTTATTTCAATTAATTTATATATTTTTATATAACTTAATTATAGTTACTCAAGTATAAAAATATAATAAAAATCTCAGGGTGGGACAGAATGAATGTATGAGGTCAAGAAAAGGAACAGGAATTATGTATACTTAAAGTAAATAATGCTAATAAATAATTAACAGTTTTTATTTTATTCATAATATGTGGGAAATTATATTCCTTGTACCTGGTTATACATATGACAAAAATCAACTTTAAAATGTATAAAGAGGCATATTGTTCTTAAAAATTATTTTGGAGAATGAGAATAAAAATACTAAAATATCACTTAAGTAAAGACTTCACTGCCTACTTCTCTCAGACATCATCTCAAATCAACCAGTGGGTAAACCTTAAACTTATGTAGTGATGCATGTCCATTATTTCTCAGTAAATCTGAGACAAAGAAAGAATGAAGAGGCATTATGCTCAGCCACCTCCTCCCTTTGTTTTCTTGGGCTGCCCCATCAAATTCAGTATTTTTCCTAAGATGCCTTTCTAATGACTTTTTTGACTTCTGAAATTTGATCTCTAAAGTTTTCAAAATGATCTTCTAATCACATTGTTCAAATACAACAAAACTCTACTTGGTTTGGTACCAATTTACTGTTGAAACTGAAATCTAAGGATTGAAATGACTTCTTTTCTATCAAAGGAAGCAAAATATTTTTGGCTGTCAAACTCAGAGGCTATATCTTACAAGGGTATTTGAGGCTTCCCAGGGGAGATTATTGCCTGGAGCTCTGCTAAAGACTGAATGTCCCTCCAAAATTATTATGTTGAAACCAAACCTCCAATGTGATGGCATTTGGAGGTAGGGTCTTTAGAAGGTGATTAAGCCATGAGGTTAGGGCCTCATAAATGGCATTAGTGCCCTGATAAGGGGCTAAAGAGCCCTTCTACCATGTGAGGACACATGGAAATGAGGGCTGTCTCTAAACCAGGAAGTGAGCTATCACTAAACACTGAATCTTCCCATGCCTTGATTTTGGACTTCCCAGACTCCAGAACTGTGAGAAATAAATGTTTCTTGTTAAGCCACCCGGTGTATGGTATTCTTACTACAAAAGATAAGCTCTTTTGTCATGTCCATAGAAAAATTTCCTCGTGAATGTGGATTTTGATGCCTGCCTTTTTCTCTTTGAAGACCACCTTTCAAATAGAGGAACGCCAAGAACCCAGTTATCTCATCTTTAGCTTGGGCTAAAGCAAATTTTCAATTTATTGTGCTTCTCAGTGAGATTTGCCAGAGAATCAGACCATATATGCTGATTACTCTTATAACAACTAGAAAAATGTAACAAAATAATTCACAAATCATGTAAATACCTGTACTTTAGGTCATGGTGCTTTACTGGTCTTGCTCAGATTTGTATTTGGGCTGGCATGCTGTTTGCTATCCAGGAAAGAATGCATTCCTACTCTTTCAAATCCAGTAACTGACCAGTATGTACTGATTTCCATAATCTTTTAATAGAGAGGGTAGAATAGTGACTTTTAGAAAAAAATCAGGCAAAAGACTTCGTTGACAATTCAGGATCTGATTTCTGCTCAGGAACATTTTATCATAATAATAATTTCAAGATGTAAATTAGTGATTTTCCAATGAAGATAGTACATGTAAACAAAAATTATATTCTTCACTGGTATCTGAATTAAATATATGTATGATGTGAATACTTAAAATATTTTAGATGCAAATGGAAATGTGATCATTTAAACTACTGTTTGATTAAAACTAATATTGGAATTAGTGATGTGTCATATTAGCACAACAAATACAATAGGGGTAAAATAAAGGGAATTTGAATAGGTGAAATTGTATATGAATGTCAAAATATTATTGTATCTCAAAGTATTTCAGGGAAATATGAAATTCAATAGAGATTCTAGAATGTTGAAAATATGAAGGTTAAATTGAACAATCTAAATCTCATTATAGTTACATGATAAGGTT
Source organism: Eptesicus fuscus (assembly GCF_027574615.1). Classification (NCBI taxonomy): domain Eukaryota; kingdom Metazoa; phylum Chordata; class Mammalia; order Chiroptera; family Vespertilionidae; genus Eptesicus; species Eptesicus fuscus. The sequence goes on from NC_072473.1 coordinate 103,355,709, forward strand.
GGACAGCCAGCCACTGAAATGAAGATGGGAAGGATGAAGAGAAATTTAGGAAAGATGACACATGTATATCATTCTGTAATATTTTTCTCATATGTATAAGAAAGCTGTATACAAATATTTATTATTTTATTCTTTATAGTATCAGCTATACATATTCATGTATAAAAATGATGAAAATCAGATAAATAGATGAAAAAGTTTAAAACACTCATAATGCTATCACTCAGAGTAATTGTCATTTAAATCTTGATGTTTATTTCAGCTCATTGTTATGCACACATATGTATACATTGCTTTAAACAAAAATTTACTGCATATATTGTTTTAAAACTTTTTTAAAAGATAAGATTTAAAACACACTTTGAGAGTATCTGATTTCAAGATGGCTGCAGAGTAGATGGAAGCTACAGTCATCTCTTCCTGGCACCAAAATGGATTTAGGGCTCCATTATAGAGCAATCAACCTGAATGACCACCTGAAGGACAGCTGAACAGGTATAGTATCTCCAAGTATTTATAGAAGAAGCTACCTAGAGACTGATAAGAAGGGTGGAGACTCAGAGAGGGCTGGACCTTGTGCCCATATGTGGCAACTGAGAAACTGGAGGGATATTTCAGGGGCAAAAGTCCCACCTGAGGAGTGTGGGATCTCAATCCCACTCTTGGACCCCACACCCAGAGCATGAGGACCAAAAATAGGATCCTGCATCTGGCAGTGAAAATCAGTGGTCTCTCTCTCTGTTGGGAAGAGGTGGGAGTCTGCTAGGATGCCAGGTGCTCTCCTAAAGGGCCAATTAAAGGAGCTAGCTCTAGGGCACTCACCTGGGGTTCAAATAGAGGGAAGTTGACTCAGGGTATGTGGAAGTTATGAAGAGCACATCTGGGTGGTGTGGCCCCAAAGAGAGAATGGATCACAAATGTGCCAATAGCATACAAGACTCAACTACAACAGGAGAGGTCACATAACTTACACAAGAAACATTTCTAGAGCACCTTGCTTGGGTGATCTAGAAGATTACACCACTGAGACCTACAAGGCACCTACATCAGAAATCCCTCATTATAAGCTTGGGTATCATAGCAGATCAACCTAATACACAGAATTAAACACAAAATAAGAAGACACAATGGGGAGACAAAGAAATGTGTCTCAAATGAAACAAGAGAAGTCCCCAGAAAAAGAAATAAATGAAATGGAAGCAGCAGATACCAGATGCATAGTTTAAAACAATGGCTATAAGGATGCTCAAGAACCTTACGGGGAGAATGGATACTCCTGTTGGAATTTAGAGACAGTAAGCATTAAAAAGGACATAGGGACCATAAAAAAGAACCAGTCAGAAATGAAAAATACAATTATCTGAAATGAAAAGTACACTAGATGGAATCAACAGCAGGCTAGTTTAAGCAGAGAATCTAATAAAAAATTTAGAGGACAAGATAACAGTAAGCACCCACGCAGAGAAACAATAACAAAAAACAAAATTTAAAAAATGAGGAAAGTCTAAGGGACCTCTGTGACAGCATCAAGCATAGCAATTTCTGCATCATAGTGGTACCAGAAGAAGAAGAGAATGAGCAAGGTATTGAGAACCTATTTTGAAGAAATAATGGCCAAAAAGTTCCCTAACCTGATGAAGGAAAAAGTCACAGAGGTTTATGAGCACAGAGAGTCATTATCAAGACGAACCCAAAGAGGCCCACAGCAAGACACATCATAATTTAAACAAAAAAGGTTAAAGACTAAGAAAGAATCTTAATAGCAAGAGAAAGACATATAGTAACCTACAAGAAAGCTACCATAAGGCTGTCAGCTGGTTTCTCAACAAAACACTTCAGGCCAGAAGGGATTGGCATGAAATATTTAGTTATGAAAAGCAGGGACCTTCAATCAACACTATTCTAAACTGGAAGGCTATCACTTAAAATTGAAGGTGAGCATAGCCAATGGACACAGACAAGGGGGCGGGGGGTGAGGGCATGTGATGGGGGATGGGAGCGGCTGGGGAGTGGTCAATGGGGGAAAGGAGACTTATGTAATACTTTAAAGAATAAAGAATTTAAATTACAAAAAATAAAAAAGTAAAATTGAAGGTGAAATAAAGAGCTTCCCAGAAAACAAACAAAGAAACAAAACAAAAACAAAAACAAAATAAAACAAAACAAAAAAAAGCTCCATGAGTTCATTACCACCAAACCAGCATTGAAAGAAATGTTAAAGGGCCTTTTTTAAGAAGAAAGAAGAAAAAATATAGAGAGGAACATAGGTATAAATAATACAATGGCAATAGGTAAGTACCTATCAATAACAACTTTAAATGTGAATGTATTAAATGCTCCAATCAAAAGACATAGGGTAGCTGATTAGATAAGAAAACATGGCCCACATATAGGCTATCTAGAAGAGACCCACCATAGAACAAAAGATACATGTAGACAAAGTGAAGAGATAGAAAAATATATTTTATGCAAACAAAAAAAGCTGGGATAACAATTCTTACATCAGACAAAATATACTTCAAAACAAAGGCCATAAAAAGAAACAAAGAAGGACATTACATAATATTAGAGGGATCAACCAAATTTATATCTATCTATCTATCTATCTATCTATCTATCTATCTATCTATATAGATAGATATAGATATAGATATAGATATATAGATATATATACAGAAAATCTTGGTGAACATTAAAGGAGAGATTAGCAGCAGTACAGTCATAGTTGGAGATTTTTACACCCCATTGACATCAACGAATAGATCTTCCAGACAAAAATCAACAAGGCAACAGCAACCATAAGTGACACACTGGACTGGATGGGTTTAATTGATATTTACAGAACATTTCATCCCAAAGCAGCAGAATTTATATTCTTTTCAAGTGCACACAGAATATTCCCTAAGATAGACCACATACTAGGACACAAGATAAGCCTTAATTAACTCAAGAAGTTTGAAATAATATGAAGCATCCTCTCTGACCACTATGGTATGAAACTAGAAATCAATTATAATAAATAAAACTCAAAAACACACAGCACATGGAGGCTAAATATTATTAAGCAATGAAAGGGTTATTAAGCAAAGAAAGGGTTAACAATGAGATCACAGAAGGAATCAAAAGTTACCTGGAGACAAATTAAAATGAACACACAAAACCCCAAAATTTATGGGACACAGTGAAAGCAGTCCTAAGAAGAAAATTACAGCATTAAATTTACAGGCCTACTTCAAGAAACAAGAAAAATCTCAAATAAACAATCTAACCCTACACTTAAAATAACTGGGAAAAGAAAAACAAACACAGCCCAGAGTAAGTAAAAAGAGGGTAATAATAAAGATCAGAGTGAAAATAAATGACATAGAGACTAAAAATCTTACAAAAGATCAATGAAACCAAGAGCTGTTTCTTTGAAAAGATAAACAAGATTGGCAAACATTTAGCCAAACTCATCAAGAAAAAAAGCGAGAGGACTCAAATAAATAAAACATAAATAAAAAAAGCAAAGTAACAACTGACACGACAGAAATACAAAAGATTGTAAGAAAATATTATGAATAATAATATGCCAACAAATTGGACAACCTGGGCAAAATGTATAAATTCCTAAAAACATATAATCTTTGAAAACAGAATCAGGAAATCTGAATAGACCAATTTCAACTAGTGAAATTGAAGCAGTATTTTTTTTATAAACCTCCCAGCAAACAAAAGTCCTGAACCAGATGGCTTCACAGGTCATTTTTAAGAAACATTCAAAGCACTAACACCTATCCTTCTCAAACTATTCCAAAAAATTCAAGAGAAGGAAAGTCTTCAAAGCTCATTTTATGAGGCCAGCATTATCATAATTTCAAAGCCAGATAAAGACACTACAAAGAAATAAAATTACTATAGGCCAACATCCCTGATGAACATAGATGCAAAAAATCCTCAAAATGTTAAGAAACTGAATTCAGCAACACCTGAAAAGATCATGCACCATGATCAAGTGGAATTTATTCCAGGGATGCAAGTTTAGTTCAAGATTCACAAATCAATGAATGTGACAAATCACATAAACAAAATGAAGAATAAAATCACATGATTATATCAATAGATGCAGAAAAGGCATTGATAAAATTCAGCACCCATTTATGATAAAAACTCTCAGCAAAGTCGGAAGAAATGGATTATATCTCAACATAATAAAGGCTATATATGACAAACCCACAGCTAACATCATACTCAATGAGCAAAAAGTAAAAGTATTTTCCTTCAGATCAGGAACAAGACAGGAATGTCCTCTTTAACTACTTTTATTAAACATAATAATGGAAGTTCTAGCCACAGCAATCAGACACGAAGAAGATATAAAAGGCATCCAAATTGAAAAGGAGGAAGTGACACTGTCATTACTTGCAGATGACATGATACTGTATATAGAAAACCCTAAATATTTCACCAAAAACTACTAGAATTGATAAATGAAATTGGTAAAGTAGCAGGATACAAATTAATATTCAGAAATCAGTGGTATTTTTACACCAAAAATGAACTATCAGAAAGAGAAATTAAAAAAACAACAACAACCCCATTTACTATTGCAACAACAACAAGAAATAAGGTAACTAAGAATATATTTAACCAAGGAGGTAAAAGACCTGTATTCAAAAAATTATAGAACACTAAAGAAAGAAAATGAGGAAGATACAAATAAGTGGAAGCATATACTATATTCATGAATTGCAATAATTAACATCATTAAATGTTCATTCTACCCAATGAAATCTATTTTAACAGAATTCTTATTAAAATACAAATGGCATATTGCATGGATCTAAAAGAAATATTTCAAAAATTTATATGGAACTACAAAATACCATGAATAGCTTCAGCAATCTTGAAAAGAACAAAGTTGGAGGTATCACACTACCTGACATCAAACTATACCACAAGGCAATAGTAATAAAAAACAGCATGGCATTGGCATAAGAATAGATATATAGGTGAACAGAACAGAATAGAGAGCACAGAAATAAATCCAAGTCTTTATGGTCAATTAATATTTGATGAAGGAGGCAAAAACATACAATGGGGTAAAGACAGACATTTCAATAAATGGTGTTGGGAAAATTGGATAGATACATGCAAAAAAATGAAACTAGACCAACTTAAACATTCACAAAAATGAATTAAAGACTTAAATGTAAGTTACAAAACCATAAAACTCCTAGAAAGAAACAGGCAGTAAAACCTCAGGCATTTCTCATAGTATAACTCCTCAAGCAAGGGAAACAAGATAAAATAAACAAATGGGACTACATCAAACTAAAATGCTTTTGCACAGCAAAAGAAACCATCAACAAAATGAAATAACAACACACTGAATGGAAGAACAGACAGGGTGTCTCCCCCAAAAAAATGTATACACGCTTTGAATGATTATAAAGTCAGTGTTTATTAACATACAGTTCAGTTTCAAAATTGAAAATAATTTACATAATGAATATTTTTTTGTCAATGCTGTTTTCAAACTGTTGGCTGTTCTGGTCTAGGCACTACTTATAACATGAAACACTGAAAACACAAACATCAAAAATCATTTCATTCGGTATTTGTGTGCCTTCAATTCATTGACTGTTGCTGGTTTTGTACCTTAAACTTGTTTTTTTTATGTATCCCCATAAAAAATGTCTAGTGGTACTTTAGAATAAATTTTCTTTCTTTAAAGCTCAGTCTGGCTTTACCCATTATTTCAAATCAGTTAAACCTGAAAAGGAGTTTACATTAAGTGAGATATCAGCTGTTAAAGTGTGTATACATTTTTGGGACACCCTATATTTGCCAATGATACATCTGATAAGGGGATAATTTCCAAAATATATAAAGAACGTATACAACTCAACATTAAAAAAACAAGCAATCCAATTAAAAAATGTACAAAGGATCTTTATAGACACTTATCAAAGAGGAAATACAGATGACCAAGAGACATATGAAAAGGTGTTCAATGATACTGATCATCTGAGAGTTGTGAATTAAAACAACAATGAGGTTAAAGGAACCAAGATGGCAGCAATGTTAAACAACTAATCTGCTGCCTCGAAAAACAATTTCAAAAATACAACTGAAAGACAAAACGTCTACCACCCAGAACAATGGGAAAGCTGGCTGAGTGGTAGATTTACAACTAAGGAGAGAAAGGAGCACAAACGCTGAAAAGCTGAGTGAGGTACGGAGGCGCAAATCAGGCTGGAGGCGGGTGACTGGGCGTGTGGCTTTTCTTCAACCCGCAGGGAGACAAGCTCCCGCTCACTCTGAAATCCAGTTTTTGGGGACATGCGGGGGACCCAGACACCTGCGGGGAGAAGCTGGACTCTCGACCATCGGGTCAGAAAGTGAGAGTGACTTTTTGCAGAGGTGCGCCCAGCAATCATTGTTTACTGTGCTGGAGCGTGGGACCTGGGGACTTGGAAACGCGGAAAGGCAGAGACAGCTGATGGCAGCCATTGGGCGCAGCCATCGGGCGCAGCCTAGTGACGCCCTGAGGCCTCACCCCGCACATTCTACAAACCCTCCCAGGCTCCACACAGCGGCTTTTGCATATAAATGGCCTGTTCTGTGACAGCTTAACCAAATTAACTGCAGCTCCAGTCAGACTGCTCCAAAACCACTCAAGCAAAGGAGGAGAAAACTAGTCCTTGCTGTAGCTCCTGCTGGGGGACACACAGTACACAAGGGTACACCAACAGTGTCCTCCTCAGGTAACTGGGAGGCTGACCCGTTGAACCAATAGGACACCTAGTACACAAAGCTACCCTACCAACTTAGGGAAGCAGCGAAAATGAGGAAGCAAGGAAACAGATCACAAACCAAAAAAATGGAGGAGAACAAGCGACTGGACATAGAGTTCAAAACCACGGTTATAAGGTTTTTCAAGAATTTCATGGAAAAGGCTGATAAATTTAATGAGACCCTTGAGGATATGAAAAAGGACCAACTAGAAATTAAACATACACTGACTGAAATAAAAAATATTATACAGAGACCCAACAGCAGACTAGAGGATCGCAAGAATCAACTCAAAGATTTGGAATACAAAGAGGCCAAGGACACTCCTCCAGAGAATCAAGAAGAGAAGAGAATTCAGAAAGTTGAAGATAGTGTAAGAAGCCTCTGGGACAACTTCAAGCGAACCAACATCAGAATTATGGGGGTATCAGAAGAAGAGAGAGAGCAAGATGCTGAAAACCTATTTGAAGAAATAATGAATGAAAACTTCCCCCACCTGGTGAAAGAAATAGACTTACAAGTTCAGGAAGCACACAGAACCCCAAACAAAAGGAATCCAAAGAGGACCACACCAAGACACATCATAATTAAAATGCCAAGGGCAAAAGACAAAGAGAGAATATTAAAAGCAGCAAGAGAAAAAACAGTTAGTTACCTACAAGGGAGCACCCATACGACTGTCACCCATATGAGCACCCATAGCTGATTTCTCAACAGAAACTATGCAGGCCAGACGGGAGTGGCAAGAAATATTCAAAGTGATGAATAGCAGGAACCTGCAACCAAGACTACTCTACCCAGCAAAGTTATTCAGAATTGAAGGGCAGATAAAGAGCTTCACAGATAAGAAAAAGCTAAAGGAGTTAATCACCACCAAACCAGTATTATATGAAATGCTGAAAGGTATTCTTTAAAAAGAGGAAAAAGAAGAAGAAAGATAAAAATTATGAACAACAAATACATATCTATCAACAAGTGAATCTAAAAGTCAAGAGAATTAAAAATCTGAGGAACAGAATAAACTGGTGAACATAATAGAATCAGAGGCATAGAATGGGAGTGGATTGATAATTCTCAGGGGGAAAGGGGTGTCTGTGTGGGGAGTACGGTAAGAGACTGGACAGAAATCATACACCTATGGATAAGGACAGCGGGGGGGTGAGGAGGTAAGGGCAGAGGGGGAGTGGGAACCAGGTGGTGGAGAGATATGGAGGGAAAAAAGGAGAAACAATTGTAATCTGAACAATAAAGATTTATTTAAAAAAACAAACAAACAATGAGGTATCACCTCACACCTGTCAGAATGGCTACCATCAACAATTCAATAAATGACAAGTGCTGGTGAGGATGTGGAGAAAAAGGAACCCTGCTGGTGGGATGCAGACTGGTGCAGCCATTATGGAAAACAGTATGAAGTTTCCTTAAAAAATTAAATATGGAACGGCCATTTGACCCAGTGATCCCACTTCTAAGAATATATCCTAATAGACCCAAAATACCAATCAGAAAGAATGTGTATTCACAGCAGCACAATTTACAATAGCTAAGATCTGGAAACAGCTCAAGTGCTCATCAGTAGATGAATGGATAAAAATGGTACATTTACACCATGGAATACTATGCAGCAGTAAAAAAAGAAGGCTCTCTTACCCTTTGAGACAGCATGGAGGGACCTGGAGAGTATTATGCTAAGTGAAATAAGCCAGTCAGAGAAATGCAAATACCATATTATCCCACTTATATGTAGAATCTAATGGACAAAATAAACTGGTTCCAAGTTCTCTCTTTGGACCCCAACCCATCTTCATCCTCCCAGAACTGGGTGATATCTGAGCTGCAAGGATCACCAGATGCTCCTGCTGTCAATGAGCCATGGAGCCAGCTGGACCCCAGGCTGTCCTCAATGGTAGTGCTGGGCCTGGCCTACCAAGAAATTATACCCAGCCTACCATACTCCCTTTCAGTTCCATCTCCACAGCTTTCCAGACACTACCCAATGCCTCCAGGGTCAGTAATCCCTGGGGAGCTGGTGATAGCCTCAGGGGAGGAGCCCACCCATACCTCACTCAATACTCCTTCAAGGGCAACTCCCTGACCCCCCTATGGGTCACCCATGGGAAAATATGTCCTACTCTTACCCCTTTCCTAGGGCTGTGGAGAGTACTGTGGGGTCTTCCATGTCCCTCCTAACACCCTATATTTATCTGTATAAATAATGAGATTCGAATGGGGGGAAAAGAGAAGATGGGATGGTCTCTGACTCTATACACAATTACTGGTAGCTTCACTTAGTTGCAGCTTTCTCTTATACTGCACAAGTGCACGAGTGAAAGAGATTTTTTAAATAGAGAAAACAATAAATGTTTCCTCATTTATTTTAGAAAAAGTATTTAGTTATAAATTACTTGTGGCACCTCACAATTGTCCTTGGCACACTTGTGTGCCACGCCACCTCAACTGAGAATTGTTTTTCTAGTTCCTTTATACTCTAAGTATGTGTAGTCCATGATGTAGTATGGGCATGGCCTGAGAGCTTACAAGAAATATAGAATCAGAATTAGACCTGCTGAGTCATAATCTGCCTTTTAGTTAAGGACTCCAGGTGATTCATTCTCAGGTTGAAGTTTGAGAACACTCTGGAGGAGTGATTTGCAAAGTGCCAAATCTAGACCAGCAACATCAGCATAATCTGAGAACATGTGAATAATGGAAATCCTCAGGCTTCACCCCCAATTTAATATATCAGAACCTCTTGGGGCATGGCCCAGCAATGTTTTTTGACACCCTTCTAGTTGAGTTTGATAAATCTAAAGTTTGAGAATGATGCCCTAGAGGATGGTCAGAAATGCATGAGTTTTGTTCTTTCATTCCACTATAAGCAGCTCTTGGCAAGTATTGCTAATAAATCATGACATTCTTTCTGACTGAATCTGGACATGGCCTCAGAGTCTTTCTCAGAACAGTGTTCTAGTCAGTCACTACCAATTTTATGGAGATGACCTAATTGTCATCCCAGCGTAAGTGGCCACAGGACTGCCTCTATAGTAACTTGTGTGCATATATCTTAACACGGGAGAGGCATTTTTCTGGGCAGGGGCTATAAGAGCCTCTGTGTAACTTATGAAAATGCTAATAGCAAGGATGAGGATTATAGCCTTTATATTTTTAGTCTCATAAAGCACTATCAAGATAAATTATTGTTTTCAGTGTCAGTGTTAAAATTCACTCCTGCCATTTCTTTTCAGTATATGAAGTTCCTCTTCCAGTCCTTAGCCATTGAGCCCATCCTTTGTTCCCTTTGCATGTATTATAGGGTAAGAAAGCTGTGGCTATGAGCTTGCCGATACATAAACTCTCATTGTACACTGCACTTCCCATTCACAATACTCAATGACCTTCTATTTTTTTAATTAAATTTATTGAGGTGACATTGGTTCACAAAATCATACAGGGTTCCAGTGTCAACAAAACATCATTTGCCCACTGCATCGTGAGCCCGTCACCCAAAGCAAAATCTCTTTCCAGTCTCATTTATCCTCCCTTTGCTCACCTCCACCTCCACCCACTCCCTTTCCCTCTGACTTTCACCACAATGTTGTCTGTGTCTATGTGTTACATGTGTATGTGTGTTTTAATCCTTTCACCTTCTTTTATCCAAGGCTTCTAATATTTTTAGAATTAATATCTGCCTTGCCCATACCATGAGAGCAGAAATTACATTTATCTTGCTCACTACTTTTATTGGTTACCTAGGGCTGCCATACAAATTATCAGATTGTATGACTTAAAACAATAGAAATGTATTCTCTCCCAGTTCTAGAGGCCATAAGTCTGAAATCAGTATCACTGGGCCAAAATCAAGGTGATGGCAGGGCCATACTCCCTCTAGTGGCTGTAAAAGAGAATCCGTTCATTACATCTTTTCAGCTTCTGGTAGCTTCCAGAATTCTTTGGCTTATGGCTGCATCACTCCAATCTTTGCTTTCATTATCACATCTCTTTCTCTGACTCCGACCCCCCCCCCCCGCCTTCCTCTTATAAATACCTTCGTAATTAGAATCAGGTTCAAGTATGATTGTATCATTCAAAATGAAACATCAGGAAAGCAGCGAGATAGAGTTGGTGTGTTGGGGAACATGCTCTGTGTTTGCATCTTTTCCACCCTTGATCTCAAGTGTAGTAGAACGCATTTCTGATAGCATCAACTCCAGACTCCCTTCAATTCCTAGCCCTGCCCCAGCCTTGGTAATAGCTGAGTTCACCTTGAAAAGCCCTTGGTGACCTGTTGAGATTCCATATTCTACTTTCTCAGTTCCTTGTGTATGTAGATGGTGAATGGTTTTGTCCTGACCCTCTTTTTAGCCATTGCTAGGAGGCACACACTCAATGCTTAATTAGACACTCCAAGCCTGACTACAATGTGACCAGACTGTGTGCTTCATGCCAACTCATCCTTTTTCCCTCAGGTTATGCAATTTTTTTTCTTAAATTGTCAGGATTTGATCAGAGCTGTGCAGGCTGGTAGCACCCCCTGGGCATTGCTGACCCTGGCCTTGGACTTTTTAGTTTGGGCAACTACAAAAGTACTTTGATGATGAGGAAAACAATGGCAATTATTATGCTAATGAGGAGTACAGATAATTACTTAGCTTTCCATAAGACCCATCTTCTTTTAAAAGTGAGTCCCAGTCACACACATTATGTCTCTATATCCTCACAACTCTGGGTGGCAGTAAAAGGTAGTGGAAAGAACATAGCTGGCCAATCGCAAAGACCTGGGTTTGTGCCCCACTTCCATCATGCATGGACAAGTTATTTTATCCCTTTGAACCTCAGTTTCCTGTCTATAAAATAGAATAATAATAATATCTGTCTTGCAAGTTTACAGGAAAGACTCCATGTGAAAAAACACAAAGTGCCTGATGTAATAGACATTCTAGAATCTTCATTCCTAATCTTACAGATCAGGGGCATTCAGGGTCAGGTATTTTAGCTTTAATACTAAATAAAATTACTAAATTTCTCTGTGCCTCAGGTGCCTCATCTTTAGGGGGTATTAATAATGTACTTAACTTGTATAGTCATTAGGATTAGATGTATTTTGATTTTTTAAACATTCAGAAGAGTGCCTTGTCCTGGGTCAGCACTCAATAAATTAAGTTTCAGAATCAGGCAGAGAGGAGTTTGAATGCAGCTTCACTACATACTAGCTGTATGACCTAAGGTTAATTACTGAAGTACTATCAGCCTCATTTGCAAAATAAAGATGATTATAGCATCTTCCCCCTACAATAGTCATGAAGATTAAGTGAGGAAATGCATATATAGCCCCAGCACTGTGTCTGGCACCAATTTTTAACTGATACATGTGCATTCCCCTTTACTCAAAGATACTGACATCATGAAAAAGCCCAATTTCCAGGCTTGAAAAAGTTGGGCTTTAGTCACAGAAATAAGACCTGTAGTAAATTAACTGGTCAACCCTAAAAAAATGTTCACGTTCTAATTACCAGAACCTGAGAATGTTATCTTATTTGCATAAAGGGGATTTTGCTGATATGATTAAATTAAGCATCTCTAAATTATGCTGAATTATCTGATGGGTCCTAGATCTAGTGAGAAGTGTCCTCCTAAGAGAAAGAAGAAATTTGACACAAAAAGACACAGAGAAGGGGATATGAAGATAACACCAGACTGTACACCTGCAATTAATACAAAATAACTTTGAATATAAACTGTAATTGAAAAATAAAGTAAGGGGAGATTAAAAAGATAGTGGCAGGGATAGGAACGATACACATATGAGCCAATGAATGACAAGCATTGCCAGCAACCTCTAGAAGCTAGGACAGAGGCAGTGAATAGATTCTCCCTCAGGAACTTTAGAAGGAACCATTCCTGCCCACACTTTGATTTCAGAATTCTTGCCTCTAGAATGGTGAAAGAATACATTTCTGGTGATTTTTGCCACCCAATTTGTGGTACTTTGTTATAGGGACCATAGGAAACTAATACAGACCCTAGAAATTAATCTAAGAGATTAGTTGGAGTGATGGAGGTATTTTCCCATAGGATGAACACAGCACCTCCAGCCCATGTCATTACCTTGTTAGAATTGGGGATCTGTATGTGGCTAGAGATATCTAGGAGCCCTGTTGGAATACATGTTGAAATCCTTTCAGATAGAAAATATTTACAAAGGAAAGATAGGCCTCCTGCCCTAAGCAGGGATCACATCTTTATAGGTACTATAAAGGGTTCCAAATAGTTTAAGTGGTTGGCCATAAAAAGATTCATGGGAAAATGAGGCCAGGCAGACTAACCAGTGTGATAGAAGAGACCCCCCCCCAAAAAAAAATTAGACTCCATGGAAACAAGAAAAGATAAATTTAGCCTCTTGGCTATGTTGTCATCTCATTGCTTTTGAAAATTAAATTCCACTTAGGGAAAGGAAAGGGAACTATGAGTTATTGATTGCCAAGACTCTTCAGGGGCTTTACACATAATTTTGCATTTTACTGTCACATCTACCCTGAGAGAAAGATAAGTACTATTGTTACTCTCAGCTTACCAATTAGGTAACTGAGGCCCCAAATCTCATGACTAGTGAATGATGGAACTGGATTTTAAATTCACCTCTGAAAAGGTAAAATGTGTGTACAAGTATATATATATATGCTTTTATCTAGAGAGAGATACTTTTCCAAGGTTATTATGACCCCAGAATCTGAAGAACTCTTGCTGGGATCTCCTACTGTTCTTTTCTAGTCTCCTCCGAGGTGTTATATCCTTTGGCAAGTCGTTCTTGACACTTGCCTTTAAAAATAATTAAGCAAACAGACTTGGCAAGGTGCCCCTCATCCATGCTTTTATACCACTGTTTTCACCGTGGTTTCCATATAAATTCATACTTCTTCCTCCTTCATCACATGTGAGCAAATCAATCGCATGTAGTGTGTTCTCTTCATCTCAGATAACTGGCATCAAACATAGGTCTTGGTGTATGGGAGGATCTTGGCAAATGTCAGATGGATGGTTAGATGGGTGGATGGATGGATGGAAGGGTAGGTGGATGGGTAGATGGATAGATAGGTGAGTTGATGAATGCATAGATGGATGGTTGGATAGATGAGTGGATGGATGGGTAAGTGGATAAATTAATGAATGGATGGTGACAGGAAAGATAGGACTCCTGCCCTAAGCAGAGATCACATCTTTATAGGTACCCTAAAGGGTTCCAAATAGTTTAAGTGGTTGGCCATAAAAAGATACCTGGGAAAATGATGCCAGGCAGACTAACCAGTGTGATAGAAGAGACTCCCCCTCACCCCCCCCCAAAAAAAAGTAGACTCCATGGAAACAAGAAAATATAAATTTAGCCTCTTGGCTATGTTTCCAAGGTCAATACCCAGACCTCTTTCATTGTTTGAAGCTTGTGATATATTAAGAAAAAAAATAATGCCAAAATAGGGTTACCACAATTCTTCTATGTTTAAAATGTTGTAAATATAGCCTAGCCGGAGTGGCTCAATGGTTGAGTGTCGACCCATGAACCAATAGGTCACTGGTTCGATTCCCAGTCAGGGCATATTTTTAGGTTGTGGGCTTGATCCCCAGTAGGGAGTATGCAGAAGGCATCTGATTAATGATTCTCTCTCATCATGGATATTTCTATCCTTCTTTCCTTCTCCCTTTCTTTCTCTAAAAATCAATAAAAACATTTTAAAAAGTTAGAACTAAATTCAAATAGTTGAGAATTTCCTTTAAAAAAGAAAAAAATATTATATATATATATATATATATATATATATATATATATAAACAATTTTAACATTAACTTAAAATATCACTGTAATATAGCTTTATTTGAATTAATATGTTATCCTATCTAACAAAAGGGTAATATGCAAATTAACTGTCACTCCATCACAAAGATGGTGGTGCCCATAGCCACAAGATGGCGGCACCCAATTCCCTCAGCCCTGCTGGAGTCTCCCAGTCCTTGGGGGGGGTGGCCTCTGATAGAGGGCAGCATAAGTGGCCTGGTGGAATGCTTGGACTGCTTGCTTCGTTGCTGTGGCAATGAGGCAAGCATTCTGCCCCAGCTGTGGAGGGCCTCTGGGGGACAGGGGGGCTGGCCCGCAGCCTCCAAGGCTGAGCGCAGGCCTGGAGAGGAGATGGTCAGCCCACCTCTCACGGAAGTAGCGCGGCTCCCTCCTGGCTCCTATGGAAGTGGCACGTCTCCCTTCTGGCTCCCTTCTGGCTCCTGTGGGCACTGGCGGCTCGCTTCCACCTCCCGCAGAAGTCATGCAGCTCCCGTGGAAGCAGTGCGGCTCCCAGCTACGCACTGTGGTTCACGCCGGCTCCTGTAGAAGCAGAGGGCAGCCTACTGCTTGTGGTATCGCGTGATGGGCTACTAGTTATTTATAAAGGTCTTGGAACAGGTCCTGGTACATACCAAGTACTATGTGTTCATAGTTGTTGTTATCATTTAAAGATGATGTTAAAAAATTAACTTTAAGGCCCTCTGTGAATATATGGCTTAGGCCCAGGGGCTTCCTTCCCTCGTACATCCCACTCCACATTATCAGCCTTGGTTGGATGAATATTAGTACAACTCTTTTCTTTGAGGAGCCGTCATTAATTAATCCCTTTGCCTCATCTCTAAAAGGCCTTATTGTAGATGTATATTGAAAGAAGTTGCTTTAGCTAATAAAGTAGAGATGCTCCTCAACTTACAATAGAGTTATATCCCAATAAAGCCATCATAAGTTGAAAATATCGTAAGTAAAAAGTACATTTAGTACAACTAATCTATTGAACATCATAGCTCAGCCTAGTCTACCTTAAATGTACTCAGAATACTTACATTAGCCTAGAGAAGTGATGGGCAAACTTTTGAGCTTGGTGTGTCAAACTTCTCCAAAAAACTGAGCATAACTCGGGTAGTGTGTCACTTTGAGGAAAAAACATTATTTCGCAAATGTTTCATCCTCAGGAGCAGCAAATGTTTCATCCTCAGCATATGGCTGCCTCAGTGGCCGTGTGTCATCAGAAATGGCTATGCGTGTCAGTGCTGACACGCGTGTCATAGGTTTGCCATCACTGGCCTAGAGTTAGGCAAAGTCATCTCACTGCTGCTGCCTAGCATTGAGAGAGTATTATACCACACATTGCTAGCCTGGAAAAAAATTAAAAATTAAAAATAGAGTTTATATTAAATGGGTATCACTTCCATACCACCATAAAGTAAAAAAAAAAATGTTAAGTTGAATCATCATAAATCAGGGACCATCTGTATATTACATTTTGTTAAAATGAAAAAGGTTTATAAGTAGCTGTGTAGCAATAGAAAGAGCACTGGTCTTTCAGCTCTAATATCTACCCTTGACTCTGTCCCTAAGATACTGTGTGACCTTGAGCCAACTTCTTCCCCTTCTGGGCTCAGTCTCCTTATCTGTAAAATGGAGGAGAGAATTCAATCAATTAACCTTTAAGGCTAAAATTGAGTTTTAGAAATACTACAAATCTCTCAGTCCACTGTTAGATTAGGATGATTAGAATGAGTAGACTAGTAACATCCCCAGATTCTAGGGTAAGGCAGGATATGACTATTTCCACTCTGTCACAAATTAAGAGGGATCAGGTGACCCCAAGGGGTGAGGACAGGCAGAGAGATAGAATGGCTTAACTCTGTTTTCAGGATTTCTGCCTATGGTTCAGTTGATGAGTTTAATAGGTGTTTTTGTAAAAACACTTTCTTTCCATGTCACCTTGGAATATAGAAGGGTAGAACAGAAGAAGAAATGGTAATTTTTGAGGGTCTACCAGGAACCAGGCAAGATGCTAAGTATTTCCAAATACCTTATTACTAATCTACATTTTTAAAATTGATTTCAGAGAGGAAAGGAGAGGGAGAGAGAGATAGAAACATCAATGATGAGAGAGAATCATTGATTGGCTACCTCCTACATGCCCCATACTGGGGATTGAGCCTACAATCGGGGCATGTGCCCTGACAGGGAATCAAACCATGATCTCTTGGTTCATAGGTCAACACTCAACCACTGAGCCATGCCAGCGGAGCACTATTGACATTTTAAAGATAAAAAACAAAAAAACAAAACAGAAACAAAAACAAAAAACCTAAAGCTCAGAGAGATGGAGTGACTTCCACAGGCTGGAAGTAGCTTTTTAGTTTCTCCTTTCCACTCTCTCTCACTCCCCATGTAATTGGAAGAGCTAGACTATGGGTCATAGTACAGGAGCTCTTTTCTGATATGACTGGGTCCAGGACCTCAGCTGTACAGTATTAATCATGTTAACTTTTATAATGGTTGAGATTTGTGAGGGAAGCTGAAACAGTGATTTTTCAGTGATTTTAAGGAAACAATCAACAGACAACAAAAAATAAAAAAGCACTTATTTGGACCAAAGTATATGTGTTTTGCTGCTCCTCACATATGACTAGGCTGAGGACTTCCTTTTTTGATTAGCCCAACAGAAGAGCATTTTTTATTCATTCTTGTGAATAATTCTGTCACTACTCCAAGCACAAGGCAAAAATCTCTGAAGGCCATCCTAGTGGTTTCAAAAAGTTCCCTTTCTCTCTTCTGACAACACTCCTCATCTTCATCCAATGCAGTTCCATCTTCTCCCTGGGCTCCTTCCCATGGAAGGTTTTTGTGGGTATTATTGTTACTGGTCTGTGTGTCTGATGCTTCAAATGGTCTAAACTCAAAACATCAGAGTTTGGAGCAAGGAAATGTTTATTGATCAAGAAGGCACCAACCAAGAAAATGGGGTGCCTCAAATCCATATAAAGAAAGTACAGAATTCAGGCTTCTTTTACGTGAAGGGAAGGAGAAATGGGTAGGGCAAGAGGTGATTGACAACCGAAGACATATAGGTGCCAGTAAGGGTTTAAGGAAGTGTGTGCTAATTTATGTGAGTCTACAAGGTTCCTGCAAATCTTTGATAAACAGTACATACTTCCTTTATCTCCTCAAGCCACAAGCAGAATTCCTCTAATGATTAGCATATTTATATGCAAGTCTAAGCAGAAATTATTAGCCTGGAGGCCATGGGAACAAAGCAGGCTTGAACAAGATGGGGTCAGAGAGACCTAGCATTTACTCTGTTACATTATTTTCCAGTCTTGTCCTCCAGTGCACTAGACTTGTTGTTTCTTCTAACCTAGCATTCATTTCTCCATCTTCTGATGGTATTTATTTTTAAACTAGAGGCCTGGTGCACGAAATTCATGCACGGAGGGGGGAGGTGTCCCTCAGCCCAGCCTGTACCCTCTTCAATCTGGGACCCCTCGAGGGATGTCTGACTGCCTGTTTGGGCCCAATCCCAGTGGGATCAGGCCCAAACGGGCAGTTGGACATCCCTCTCACAATCCAGGACTGCTGGCTCCCAACTGCTCGCCTGCCTGCCATCCTGATTGCTTCTAACCACTTCTGCCTGCCAGCCTGATCACCCCCTAACCACTCTGCGGCCAGCCTGATTGATGCCTAACTGCTCCCCTGCCAGCCTGTTTGCAGCCTGCCAACTTCCCTCCTCTGCCGGCCCGGTCACCCCTAACTGCCCTCCCCTACAGGGTTGATTGCCTCCAACTGCCCTCCCCTGCTGGCCATCTTGTGGTGGCCATCTTGTGTCCACATGGGGGCAGGATCTTTGACCACATGGGGGCAGCCATATTGTGTGTTGGAGTGATGGTAATCTGCATATTACTCTTTTATTAGATAGGATAGAGGCCTGGTGCAGGAGTGGGGGCCAGCTGGTTTGCCATGAAGGGTGTCCTGGATCAGGGTGGGGGTTTCCTTGGGGCATGGGGTGGCCTGAGCAAGGGGCCTGTGGTGGTTTGCAGGCTGGCCACGCCCCCTGGCGACCCAAGCAGAGGCCCTGGTATCTGGAATTTATTTACCTTCTACAATTGAAACTTTGTAGCCTGAAGCGGAGCCAAGCCTCCTGCATGCTCCACGGCCAGCAGCCATTTCTGTTTGGGTTAATTCACCTTCTATAATTGAAACTTTGTAGCCTTAAGCGGAGGCCTGGGCCCGGCCAGGGTGTGCAGAAAGCTTTGCTTTCTCCATTGCTGCGGACAACCCTGGCCTGGTCTCTCCAGCTCTGTGGCTGCTGCCATTCTGTTTGAATTTGTTTACCTTCTATAATTGAAACTTTGTAGCTTGAGTGGAGGCTTAGGCCTTCAAGGGCATGCGGAAAGCTTGGCTTCCTCTGTTGCCTTGGAAACCTTGCTCTTTGTGGCTGTAGCCATCTTGGTTGGGTTTATTTACATACTTGCCCTGATTGGCTGGTGGGTGTGGCTCGGGCTGGTGGGCATGGCTTGGGCGTAGAAAAGGTGCAGTCAATTTTCATACTACCTTTTTATTAGTTAGGATGAGCTACCAGTTGGCCCCTATCTCAGTGCAATGTCCTACTGAAGAATTCCAATCTCTTAGCCACAGGGACAATCCAGTTCAATGGGACTCAATTTTGGAATTTTGATTTGAATTATTGGAAAATAGGTATCTTTCCACTAGACTAGAACTGCCCTATACCCATTAACCAGCTATAATAATCATCACTCAAAGGCATTCTTATTTAATCTATGTCCCTACCCATTCCCTCCTATCAATCATGTTTTATTTAAAGCCAATTCCAAACATCTTATCACTTCATCTATAAATGCTTCAGTATGTCTCTAAATGGTAAGGTAAGTTTATCACTGTAATTTATCATATCTAAAAAATTAACAATTTTTTAACTATCCAATAGCCAGTCCATATTAAAATTCCCTCTATTGTTTCACAAATGTTTTCTTACATTTTTATGTTTGATTCAGGGTCCAAACAAGGTCAATGCAATGCATTTGGTTAGGTTTCTCAAATGTCTTTCAATCATTATGTTCTCCCTTCTTTTTCATTTCCTTGACATTTCTTTATTAAAGAAACTGGAGGTTATAAACTTGCTCCTTGCTGTTTTCCTGGTGCCTAGTGTGGCACCTAGAAAAGAATCAACTCAATCAGTGTCTGTGAATGGATGAGGAAACAAAGGACCACATTTCTTCATGGCCTTTGCTTGTTGTCCATGCTTGGAATAGTCTGTCTTCATTGACCCCCTCAGTCTCCTGGTCTGCAAAGTGGAGCAGCTAATACATGCCTTCTGTTTCAGTTCCTGGAAAGGTTGTGACAAATACTGAGCTTTTAAAAAGACATTTTTTTTTTTACCTAAAAAGAAAGTATAAAACAGCTTTGAGCAATTAGTGCTATAAATACCAGGGGAAGAGTCCTATTATTAAATGTCCTTTGATCATATAAGCTTCAGGCAGAGTGGTAAAGTTGAGAAGTAGAACCCCTTTTCTTTGTCCTTTGTGCTTCCTTGAGTGTGACAACTAGAACAGTCAGGGCTAGAACATTCAGGGCTAGGAGTATGCCCTGGAGTGGGTAACTCCAAAGCTCCTTTTAGACAAGTCAGCCCTCTCTGGCTGGGGCAGGCCTGTGATATCCTATTCCATCCTAGCAAATATGGAATAGCCTGGAGACCCAGAAAGACTGAGACAACTGTTCCTGTTTTGAAAAGTGTCGGAAGGATGTAGCTGCAGATGGGGGTGAATGTCTGCCCCTAAAAGCAAAGCTCAGCCAAGAAGTTGCTGGGCCCCCATGGGGGAGAGCTGAGATTTGGGCTGGACTCCTGACAGCACCTATGACCCCATCTTCTGGTCAAATCACTGGTGACAATGGACAACTTGTATGGAAAGTCTGCAAGTATTTATGAGTCAATTAGTTTTCATTTCAAACAAAGAGTTCAGAGAAGCTTTGATGAGTGGCCAAGAACTACTACAAAGAAGTAAATAGCCAGTGAGGTCAAGTTTCAGCCTTCCCTGGCTTGGAGAGAATCCTATTCTGAAGCCAGCGGCCACGCAATATTACTCTGATCCAAGCAAGCAGCCAGGGAACAAAAGGAGGCCTTCCCTAGGGGCATTTTTGTACCTAACATGAACTCCAGTAGGGACTTTGCAGGAGGCTGTATTTAGTATTTTCCTTCCTACCCAGTCCCTGTACCCTATATGCACTTTCCATAAAGTAGCACTTGTTGAGGCCAATACCTAGGGTCTTTAACACACTGGGCATGCAAACTATGGGAATTACAAAAATTACTGGGTGTGTGCTATGGGGATTACAAAAATGACAACAGAACATAGGAGTTTGAAAAATGATCAAATCAGTAGTAATTTTAAAAGAAAGTAATGAGGGCCTAAAAGTACATAGATGTGAAGTGGGAATCTTTAAAGTTTCAGTTTTGTTTTGTTTTGTTTTGTTTTTCTAAGCTTTCTGTATGCCCAAAAGAAGAGCTTATTTTGGAAGTGGAAGAAGTATGATTTTTTTTTTACTCAACTCAAAAGTGGTTGAATTGATTTAGCTCAAATTATAAAAAGACAAAAATCAAATGCACCCTTGTACAAGATTTCTGTGTAGAATAGAGTGGAAACAAACAGAGGGGTAATACCATGAAAACCTAGTACCTTGAAATCATATTCTTCCAGCTGATTTTTCAGATACCATTTGAGGGTAGGTTTGGGGCATGGGGTTCTGAGTCAAATAGGCAACTAACTCAAATTTAACCATCTTTTAAATCAGGGGTTACTATAAGTTTTTATGAATCTGAAATTATTTTTCTAAAAATTATCATCTTATTTTTTACAAAGCTACCAGCACAGCCAGGATTTTTATATTTGTTTAATGAATGAATTAATTATGCATTGATCAAATAAAAAGGGATGTGGTCCAGAGCTGATAACACAAACTTTGGAGAAAAATAGGCCTAGATTCATACATCAACTCTTCCCCTTATTAGATACTTGAACTTAATACTGAGACTTACTGCTTCTTCTGCAGAATGTGAATAAATTTACCTCAGAAGGTTTTGATAAGTATTACATAAGATGAAAAATATTAAAAACTTAGAATAGTGCCTGATATATAATGAAATCCCCCTAAAGCAGTGATAGTAGTATTACTTGTAAAATTGGGGGTGACCCAAGGGCTTTTCTTTACATTCTTTTCTTCCAAATAGTCGAGATCAGTGAATTTATAGAAAAGTGAAATTTTGTGATGACCAGCAGTAAGAAATACGTTTTATGTGGTGATTGAGTACACATATACATAGAAGAAACAAAAGTCGGTGCATTTTACTCTATTTATTGTATTCTATTCCAACCTATTCTATTTAATT
The DNA here is from genome assembly GCF_027574615.1 of Eptesicus fuscus. Classification (NCBI taxonomy): domain Eukaryota; kingdom Metazoa; phylum Chordata; class Mammalia; order Chiroptera; family Vespertilionidae; genus Eptesicus; species Eptesicus fuscus. The sequence continues at coordinate 103,377,726 of NC_072473.1, forward strand.
GTATTGTATTCTAGTCTACTTTATTAATTTAATTTCTTTTCATTATTAAATGCTGACCACAGCCCAGTAAATAGATTTCACTACTGTCTAATAGGTCTTGTCCCACAGTTTGTAAAGACATTTAACTAGATGAATATAGGGGAGGCAGTTACCACTCTCAGAATCCCAGAGAACTGTCTTCTTCTTAATTAACAACTCTGGTCAAGGTTTGGAGTAAAAATAAATGTGCCCTGAATTTTTGTCCCCAGTAAAACTACCTCTTAGAACAATAAATGACAGCTGCAAAGTGACTAGACACCAGTTCTCCTTATACTTTCACCCCTGGCCTGGCTCCTGGATGATGACACTTTCTTTTCTAGACCTTTCTAGCAAGTCAGACCAAGATCCGGAGTTGGCTTGCATCAACTAGCATGTGTGTGTATGGTGGGGGTGAGGGGGGGGAGAAAGAGAGAGAGAGAGAGAGAGAGAGAGAGAGAGAGAGAGAGAGAGAGAGAGAGAGATCGTAGGAATTGGGGAAAGAGGGGAAGGACTGCCAACTTCTTAGTTTTATCCTCTAATGTCACCAACTTATCCAGTTTCTGACAGGTTGGAGGGGAATGCCCTTTCCCTCTGGAGATGGCTGAGACAGTGAAAAAGAGCCAAAGTACCAACAGTCAGCTCATTGCTCCACCTCCCTGGTTTGGTCCCTTCGCCTTGACAGAGCCTTGGTCCAGTAAGATGATCTGACCACAGCTGGTCTACACTTAGAACAAGTTGGAAGCAAGAGAACTTGGGTAAGGAATTTGGTTTCACTAAAAATAGCTGCAATATAGACCCTGTGACTTACCACTCCTCGGAACAGTCTTATATGAACCACACAGGGTTCACTGACCCCTGCAATCACTTTGGATTATTTGCTTTTCCTGCCTGGAGCCCGTGAAACCAAGAGGGGCTTAGGGAGTTGGGGGTGCTTTGGTTCAGATCCAGACTCTTGTAAATCTCAGAAATACATGGTGATGATATGACCAAGAAGCTTTCTCCCTCCCCTCGGGAGCGTGTGACTGCTGGCGCTTTTAAGATTTTCGTCTATGGTGAGATCTTGCTTGTTTCTCATCACCGGGCCAATTGAATCTCCAATTCTAAGGTAGGTGAAACCAAATTCATTGGGGGAAATGCTACTGGAATTGTGATCCTCTTAGCCCTGGCCCAGTTTTCGTCGGGGCCTGGGTCAGGGAGGAAAATATTAGGGTAGATCATAGTTTACAAATGACAGTCTAAGTCCATGCTCCTTATAAGCTGATCAAGCCACAGCAGTGTTTGGGAATTATTGCCTTTCCTTGTATCCTCCTACTACAAAGCCAAGGTATTAGCTAGCAAGAAAGCACCTCAAGTATTAAATGTAACCATTTCTCAACTTCTCTGCCTATAGATACTTTATTTTAGGAACCTTGTCCTTCCTGTCCTGCTCCTAACTCTGATAATTTGAATTTGGCTCATAGCACTGGTTATCTATGTTTGTCTTTTCTGATGTACAGCAACAGAGTAATGCAGAGCTGCCTAGCACAGGGATTCTTATAGGTTGGGCATTCCCTGCAAAAGAGGGAATCCAATCCAGATGTACAAAAGACTTGCTTGGATTCTATTTTCTTCCTGAAATACTGATATCAAGACTCATCTCTGTTTTTTAGCCTGTTTATAGCAATGGGCCTTCGGAGGATTTGGAATTGAATGGGAGCTGGAAAGCTCTGGGTTTGAGGTTAGGAGTCTTCTGAGAATAAAAGAAGCTGCCTTGGTTGTTAGAAGGTTAAACACCAACAATTTCTTGCTTAAAGTTAACTTTTGAGCCTTGCACTAAGCAAACTACTATGCCAACATTCTACCTTGCCAAACCAAGATGTTTTCATATAAATGAAGAGACATTTATTAACAGGTATGTTTACTTTAAATGAAAATGACAATCTTAAAATATTACATGGCTGGAGGAAACACATCTTCAGACTCAGAATCATCTGTGTCTTTTTTAAAAAAATGAACTACTGACTGATGTTTAAACATTATAATCCCTCTTCACTTTGTTTCCTTTGACCCATCTTTAAAGTAGATGACTGTCCAAATAACAAATTTAAAATCTTAATCCTTCAAGAAACAGCTTGGAAGTTATATGGTCTACCTTTTATTTGAATTGGAGCATGAGGTGGAATAAGTGATCATCTGGTCTATACCTTGACTGTTGCCTCAACTTCCCCTCTGATTTGAAAATGAATACATGGTGGATATTTCTATTTTGAAGCCATGGCTCTATCAGTATCACATCTTACTAGCACTTACTCCTTTCCAATATTACTTTAAGGTTCATTCATGTTGTTGCAAAACTAGATGAAACTAGCACATTTTCAATTATTTTCCTCATGTTGCATTTGTGCACCCATATGGCATCATTAATACCAGGCAATATTCTTACCACACAAACATGTTGTCACATTTTATTGAAAGTCATAAGAGGTTTGCATTGAAATTGGGTATGTGTTTAGAGTCTAGAGAAAGAAATTTGGTAGAGATTGCCTCAAAATATCACACTTGCATAGTACTTTGAATAAATCACTCCACTAATAAAATCTCCATGAACAAACAACTTTTCAGGAATGCATTTGTTAGTAGAGCAATGATTTACTAACTCCATTCATGAACCAGTGCCAGGCTTGCTGCCTAGGAATCATCTGGAAAGATTATTTTAAAATATAATTTCTGGGCTGTATCATTGGAAATTCAGATTCAAAAGGTCTGGGAATGGGGCCCCAGAACCTGGAATTTTGCAAGCAATCTTGATAATTCCTATACATGGCCAAATTGGGGAAGCACTGTGAAAGTCAAGGCCCTCATGTTTTTGTTTTGTCCATTTGTGTTAAATCTCTCAGTCAATTAAGTTCAAAATTTTTCACTTGGCATTCCCCAGATCCTCCATGATCTAGCCCTAACCCACCTTTCCAATCTTATTCCTCATTATTCCTCTTCACCATCCCCCAGCCCCAGTAAAATGGAATTGGCCATGTTTTTTATTTTGCTTTCATGCCTGAGCACCCAAATCTGCTTCATCTCATGAGTGTACTTTAGTGTGCATGACTTGGAGGGTATCTTTAAAAAACAAATCCTGGGACTCACTTTTGGGAATTCTGATTCAATAGGTCTGGCATTTTTAAGTACATCAGAGGATCTGATGGTGACCACACTTTCAGAAACACTGCATCTAGTTCAAATGCCATCAGTTTATAAAACCATTTCTCAAAGTGTTTGTGCTTCCCCACTCAAATTCCCATAGCATTTGGTTTTAGTTCTGGAATTTAACACTTTACCCTCTACTTTGTATTTTAATTATTTCCTTCACTCAACAAACATCCATTGAGTACCTAATATAAAAGGTATATATTTTCCTTCAAGGATCCAAGCTTCTTGGCAGATGGGTCTGTATCCATTTCTCTCTATAAACACCTTGGGCATGAGTGTGGAGTGTGTCAGTGGGCATGACAAAGTTTAAATCCCTCTGCAATAGATAAGGTTTTATTTTCCATAAAAGATGTGGAGGTGAGGCAAATCCGTTCTTTCTCCATACTCCAAATCTGAGATTTATGCACAAAAGTGGGATCTGGGAAGCCTTTTGTGGTTGGGCAATCTCAGAGCTCAGTGATGACTGGATTCCAGGTAGTCTCATGACTTAGGTAGGATGGAAAAACACCTGGCATTTCTAAATACAGTTGTTCTGACATAAGGGAGGGATAAGCATAGTGCCAGGGAGGGCAGAGAAAGTATAGAAGACATTGCGTGATGGGGATTTGCAGGGTTTTCCCTTGGGACAGGCTTCCCTTCTTTGTCTGACCTGGTATAGTAACTGCAATCACTCTGGAATTATCTGTGACTAAAATGCTATGACTCTTTAGTTATTATTATTATTTTTGTTGTTAATCCTCACCTGAGGATATTTTTTCCATTGAATTTTTTAGAGAGAGAGTGGAAGGGTTGAAGGGAGGGGAAAAGAGAGAGAGAGAGAGAGATGTGAGAGAGACACATGGATTGGTTGCCTTTCACACACTGGGATTGAACCTGTAACACAGGTATGTGCCCTTGACTGGGAATCGCACCTTACCCTTCAGTGCACAGGCTGACACTGTAAACACTGAGACACATAAGCCAGGGCACTTTAATTATTTTTAATTTACTTATACCCATATAATATATAATTATATAAAGTATATAATAACAATTATTACTAGCCTAGTATGTGTCCTCCCATATTTATATTCTTATAATTATATAAAACGTGCATATGTGCACATATATACACGCATATATATTTTTATTATAGATTATTTTACAGAAATTATATCATGTTACACTTTTCTCTATGTTACCACAAAATTCTTGTCATTTACCAGCTGTATGACCTTTGGGCTTTAGTTTCCTCATCTAGAAAATGAGATTGATAATAATACCTATCTCAGAGGGTTGCTGTGAGGATTCAATGAGTTAAAATACATACAACACTTAAAAAAGTGTGTGTGTTTTCTGTGTTCATTGTTGCTATCATTCTCATTCAGGTTGACTGAAGTTGCTTAGTTTCCATGTAACTGCAGCCGAACAGAATTTTGTGATGTAGATGGAGAATGATTTATTCAACCATACAACTTTTAGCAGACATTCACTTTATATCCATTTTTTGTCACTAAAGCAACACTGCAATAAGCACCTTTGTATATATATTTACTTGTTTTTATTACCCTGGGACAGATTCTCAGGGATGCAATGGCTGGGTTGAAGAGTGTGTGTGTGTGTGTGTGTGTGTGTGTGTGTGTGTATATATATATATATATATATATATATATATATATATATATATACTAGAGGCCTGGTGCATGAAATTCGTGCATGGGGGGCAGCGAGGAGGGTGTCCCTCAGCCTGGCCTGCACCGCACCCTCTCCAATCTGGGACCCCTTGTGGGATAACCAGCAGTCGGACATCCCTCTCACAATCCAGAATGGCTGGCTCCTAACTGCTCGCCTGCCTGCCTGATTGCCCCTAACTGCTTCTGTCTGCCAGCCTGATCATCTCTAACTGCTACCCTGCTGGCTTGATTGCCCCTAACCACCTCTACCTCAGCCCCACACCTGGGACCCAGGATTCCCTCCTCTAGCTGACCACAGGCACCTGGATTTGGGCTTCCCTCCCTCTGGTCAGCCATAGGCGCCCAGGCTGGCTGCAGCCTCAGGGGATGGTGGGCAGGTGACTTTGCCTGTGCTGCAGCCACAAGTGTTGGCGCCCGGGACCATGGGGTGGGCGGCTTCTCCGTCTACCAGGCTGTAGCCAGCTGCGGGTGCTGGCGCCTGGGCTGCAGGTGGGGGGCTTCCCTCAGATGCAGTGGGGGTGACTTCTGCTGACACCCGGTTTCTTGTCTCCCTCAGGACGTGGGGTGGGCGGCTTCTCCAGCTGGCTGCGGCCTGGGATCACAGGGCAGGCGGCTTCTTTGTCTCCCAGATCGCATCCAGCTTCAGGTGCTGGGGCCCTGTTTCTGTCTCCCCCAGGATGTGGGGCAGGTGGACATGAGGTTTCTGCTGCTGCCTGTGGCCTGGGATCACAGGGCAGGCGGCTTCTTCATTTCCCGGGCTGTAGCCAGCCTCAGGTACTGGGGCCAGGTTTCTCCATCTCCCCCAGGATGTGGGGCGGGAGGACTTGAGGCAGGTGGGCATGGTGCGGGCGGTTTCTCCAGCTGGCTGTAGCCTGGGATCACGGGGCAGGCGGCTTCTTCGTCTCCCAGACTGCACCCAGCCTCAAGCGCTGGGGCCCAGTTTCTCAGTCTCCTCCAGGATGTGGGACAGGTGGACGTGAGGCTTCTGAGGCTGGCTGCGGCCTGGGATCACGGGGCAGGTGGCTTCTTCGTCTCCCTGGCTGAAGCCAGGTACTGGCGCCTGACTTCTCTGACTCCTACAGGCTGTGAGCATCTGGGGGGCGGGGCTGATGCCATGTTTTCAGTTTAATTTGCATACTCACTCTGATTGGCTGTTGGGCATAGCGGAGTGATGGTAATTTGCATGTTTCTCTTTTATTAGTGTAGATAGTTTTTTTAATTTTATTTTTTTGTTGTTGACAGTATTACAGATGTCCCCCAATTCTTCCTCTTTGCCCCCTCCACCCAGCCTCTGCCCCATCCAAGCCTTCATTACCCTATTGTCTGTGCCCATGGGATATGAATATAAGTTATTTGGTTAATTTCTTCCCACCTTCCCCCACCCCGCTGCTCTCTGAGATCTGTCAGTCTATTCCATGCATCCATGCCTCTGAACCTATTTTGTTCGTCAGTTTATTTTGTTCATTAGATTCCACATATAAGTGAGATCATCTGATATTTTTCTTTCTCTGACTGGCTTATTTTGCTTAGCATAATAATCTCTAGGCCCATCCTATATTGTTTTAATTTCATTAAATGTTGCCACATTACTTTATAAAAAGCATGTGGCAATGCACAATTCCACCAGCAATGTATTGGTGTATACTTCTTCTTACAATCTCATCAACAGTTGATCTAACTAACTGCTCTTTTAAAATTTTACCAGTCCTATCAGGTGAAAGTGTCATCTCATTGTTATTTTAACTTGAGTTTCTTTGGCTATTCAGGAGACTGAGCATCTTTTGAAAAAGTTGTTGGCCTTTTGGATTTGCTTTTCTATAAAGTGGTGGGTTGTTGTTTTTTTTAATATCCTTCATCTATTTTTTGAATGGGATAGTTTTCCTTGTCAATTTGTAATAGGTCCTTGTACATTATATCTGTTCTGTGTGCAGCTAGGTTTCCAATTTCTTTCTTTATTGATTTTAATTATTGTACCTGTGTCAGAATTTTGAAAAATTGTATATAGTCAAATTTTTCTTCTAACTTCTGGGTTTTGAGGATTGGTTAAGAGGGTCACCCTACTCCTAGGTTGTGCATGTAGTTTCCTAGATTAAAGAAAAAAGACTTTTACTGTTTTTATGTTTGACTATGTCTTTATCTAAAAACTATATTGATGTTGGTGTAAAAAGAGGTTCAATTTTATATTCTCTGAAATTAATAGCCAATTGCATCCATATTATTCATTAACAATCCAACTTTTTTCCCACTGAAATGAAGTACCACCTTTGCCATATGTTAAATAATTATATGGGATTTATGGTAATTCTGCATTCTCTATTTTATTATTCTGAACTAATTGCCTGTTATTTTCATGGTATTATCATGTTTTTACTTAATTATGGTGACTTTAGGGAATATTATGATATTTGGCTAAAATATTTCTCATTATTCTTATTTTTCAAGGCTATTCAAATTTTTTATTCTTCCATATAGGTATTAAGATTATGTATACAAACGAATCCCCTCTTTTTCCCTCAAAAGATCATGTTGAGAATTTAAATTGGAATTTAAAAAATAATACTGACTTGGTAAATTTGAAATTTTGTAACATGAAGTCCTATGATTATGCCATTCATTCATTTTTTTTTTCAGATTTTGTTTTAGTGTTTTGGTAAGCTATTACAATTTTCTTCATATTGGTTTAATACTTCTCTAGTTAAATATATATACATATATAATGTGTATATAGTATAATGTATACATATAGTATAATGTATATATATAGTATAATGTGTATATATATATCTTTTCTTTTCTTTATTTTGTGTTTTTCCATCACCATTTATCTCCTCTATATCTTCTTCCACCTCCATCCACCCTTCCCCCCATATAGATTTTTTCAGTTATGAATATAATTTTTACCATTTTTGTTTCTTGTGTTGATTGCTTGAATTGACAAATACTATTTCTTTTGTATAGTAACCTTGTATTTTGTTACCATACCAAATTCTCTAGGTAAGTCTTACCGATTTTACTAGAGTGCGTTGTTTGTCTAGCTGTACAAATATGCCATTAACAAAGAAATATAACATCTCCCCAGGCAGTGCCCCAGGGAGGAAGAGCCTGGGGGGCCTGGGTCCCAAGAGGAGGGGGCTCGGTGGGAGCTCCCTCAGAAAAAAAAAACAAAAAAACAAAAAAACAAAACAAAGAAATAGATATCTGATGTTTGTATTAGTTCTGTCTTTCTTTAATTTTTGGAGATCTTTTTTAAAATAAGCTAGATTCTCCAAGGCAATGTTGAATAATAGCAGGGGTAAGAGGCATTATTGTCTAATTTTGAATTTGATTTGAACAGATCAGTATTTTGCCCTTCGGGATAATATTTGGCATCTGTTTTTTGTAAACTGTACTATTTTAAATAATCTATATATATAAAAGCCTAGGCAACCATTATGACTGAATGACCGGAATAACCAGAACGACCTGTTGAGCAGTCACTATGATGTGCACTGACCACCAGGGGGCAAACACTCAACACAGGAGCTGACCCTGATGGTCAGTGTGCTCCCACAGCCATCCTCCTGTGGCCCCTCCCCTCAGCTGGCCAACCTCCCGTGGCCCTTCCCCCTGGCTGGTTGGTCCCCCATTGGCTCCAATCAGGGGGTTGGCCAGCCAAACTCTCGTGGTCCCTCCCCCCTGCTGGCTGGCCCCCCCATAGGCCTCTATCACTGGCCAGGCTGAGGGACCCCATCTGTGCACGAATTCATGCACTGGGCCTCTAGTCTTCTTATAATCCTATTTAATTTAGATGTATATTAGGAATACAGTTGAATTTTATCAATTGACTTTTAAGTGTTTCTTGATTTGGTTATTCATATGGTTCTCCTCTAATTTATAGATGTAATGAGTTATTTTGATAGATGTGCTGGTATTGAACCTCTTTTGTATTTTCAAACATAATCCTATATGTCAGTTAGTAATTTATGTGAAACAAATCAGCCAATATCTCAGTGGCTTTAAAAACAACAATGATTTGTTATCCCTCATATTAGTTTGGGGTCTGAAGGATCTGGTCTAGGCTTTGCTGAGTGACTGCTTGTCACTATAGGTCTGTTGAGGTTGCTTTGCTTCAGGTTGTGGTGACTAGAATGCCTCTGCTCCAGATAACTCTTATACTGTTGTTGGAGAGAGAAGGCTAGTCAGACTAGTTTCTAGGTGACTGCCAGAGTCACAAGACAGAAGGTGAAAATGCCTAAGGAGGGCCTTGTCTTGGAAGTGGCACATTTCTATCTCATTTTACTCACCCAAACAAGATATTTAACTGATCCCAAAGTTAAGGGACAAGAAAATGTATACCATACAAATATTTATGGCAGGAACTCCAAAATCACATGGAAAAATTCCTAGATCCAGAGATAGGGAAAGAATTAGGGTCAATAGTATATTCTACCATGCCCTTATGTAGCCAAACTTTAACTTTTTTGAAGGATTGCTGGATTGTATTTGGAGGAATGTTTTATTCAAAATTTCAGCATCTATATTTAAAAAGAGAATATTTGTAGATATCTTTTTTTGTAGCCTCCTTTGCAGGTTTGGATATTGAATTTGTGTTGGCTTCATAAAAAGGAATTAAGGGGGTTCCCAGTGACCTGCTTTGCAGAAGACCCCAGCAGCTTTTGCCATTAAAGAAATCAATGGCCAGCAAAGCCATCACACAGTTCCCTGCAGATTTCACCCCACAGGTATTTTCATTCAGTGATACCAGCCTTCTGAATTCCTCTCAGTTCCCTTCCATTTGCTGTTGCCTGAGCTCCATACTCAGACCCAGACCCAAAGCAACAACCAGCCCAGGCCTCTTTGGCTGCACAAGTACAAGACTAAAACCTAGACCCCCACAGCCACTCTCAGGACTGAACCCTCCAGTTGTGTACTTGCACAACACCAAGCTGACACCAATCACGAGCCTCAAATGCCATGTTCACACATGTTGCAAGATATTAACAGCTATGGAATACACATTGATAGCCAAGATCCCCACAGCTGCTTGTGAGCCTGCATCTCCTTGTCTCCTGTCACTGGCTTACACAACCGAGCTCACCTACAGCTAGCTCCTCCATGCCCTCAGCCTGACTGTCAACAGTTGCCTCCCCTGCCTTGTACATGCCCCTGGGGAGGCCATGCAGCAACAGGAGGGAACATTCCATCCAACAATCGCAGAATGCACATTCTTTCAGGTGTACAAATAAAATTCTCCAGGATAGATTATAGATTATATTATAAAACAAGTGTCAAAAAATTTAAAAAGGTTGAACTCATACCAAATATCTTTTCTGACCACAATGGTATGAACCTGGAAATCAATGATAGGCAAATAACTGAAAAAAAAATTACAAATATCTCGAAATTAAACAACACATTGCTGAACAACTAATAGGACCAAAGATGAAATTTAAAAAAAATATCTTGAAACAAATGTAAGTGGAAAAACAGCATATCAAAACTTATGGGATGCAGTAAAAAGAGTGCTAAGTGGGAAATGTATAGCAATAAATATTTTATATGTATATATGCATAACCCATGGACAATAGCATGGTGAGGGCAAGGGACAGTGCAGGGTGGAGGGGATCAATGGGAAAAATGGAAAATATGTAATACTTTCAACAATAAAGATGCATTTTTTAAAAATACCTCAAATAAACAATCTATCTTTACACCTCAAAAAACTAGAAAAACAAGAACAAACTAAACCCAAAGTGAGCAGAAGGTTGGAGATAACAAAGATCAAAGCAGAAATAAATGTAATGGATAATAGAAAACAATAGAAAAGACCAATGATAGCTAAGAGTTGGTTTTCTGAAAAGGGAAACAAAATAGGCAAACCTTTAGCTAGACTTACTAAGAAAAAAGAGAGAACTAAAAAAATAAACAACCCTAGCTGGTTTGTCTCAGTGGATAGAGCGTCGGCGTGTGGACTGAAAGGTCCTGGGTTTGATTCCAGTCAAGGGCACATGTCTGGGTTGCTGGCTCAATCCCCAGTAGGGGGCGTGCAGGAGGCAGCCAATCATTGATTCTCTCTATCATTGATGTTTCTCTCTCTCCCTCTCCCTTCCTGTCTGAAATCAATAAAAATATATTGTAAAAATAAAAAATACACATATAAAAGAAAGAGGAAACATTACATCTGGTATCACAGAAATAAAAGGATCATTGAAGACCACTCTGAGCAATTATATGCCAATAAATTAGACAATCTAGAAGAAATGGATACATTTCTAGAAACATACTACACTCTACCAACTCTGAATCATGGAGAAATAAATAATCTGAACAGATTAGGAATAAGTAAGGTGATTGAATCAATAATCAAAAACCTCCCAGCTGAGGAAAGCTCTGGACCAGATGGCCTTACAGGTAAATTTTAGAAACCATTTAAAGAAAATTTAATGCTGAATCTTTTCAAACTCTTCCAAAATAAAAATAAAAACAAAAACAAAAAACAAACAAACAAAAACAACAAGAGAATGAAACACTCCCAAAATCATTTTATGAGGCCAGAATACCCTGATATACCAAATCCAGATAAGGATACCACAAGAAACAATAACTACTTCTGATGAATATAGATACAAAAATTCTCAACAAAGTACTAGCAAACTGAGATCAACAGTGCATTAAAAATACCATATACAGAAACCAAGATGGCGGCATAGGTTAAACACCTAACCTGCAGCCGGGCACAACAATTTCAAAAATACAACTAGAGGTCAGAACGGACATCGTCCAGAACCACAGGAAAGTTGGTGGACTGAAATGCCCACAGCTGGGGGGAAGGAGAAGGCCACGGGGACAGTCGGGGAAGCCGTAAAAGCCTGAGGTATGGAGAAACGGGCGGAGACACGAGCACACGCGCCTGCGGGGAGGATGGAACTGGAGAGGAGGGGGCAGCTGATGACCTAGCCGGAGTTCACTGGCAGGAAGGAGATAAAGGCTCCGGAGTGCGCTGAGCGCTGGCTCCGATTGCACTGAACCCCATTCCGGGCGAACCCCTGGGAAACTCACTCACTTTCGCAACTCCGCCGCCCCCGCAGGCCGCCTGGCCCGGGACGCTGGGGACGCCGCCGCCGCGGCGGCGCCCGGAGCCCGGCGGCCTCCCAGCACCCGTCCCCGCCGCGCAGCCCCCGCGCGCCTGGTGCCGCGGGCCTCGCGCCCCGCACACCGGACGGAGGCCCGGACGCCCTCTCCGTGCACCTCCCGGCGGCGCTAGACTTCAGTAGAGTTGACTGAATTCAAGGGATTAAGAAGTATAAATTGGGGGGACGCCGCGGCGGCGACGTCCGGAACGCGGCGATGGCGGTGCCTGGAGCTCGGCGGCCGCCCAGCGCCCGTCCCAGCCGCGCGGCCCTCGCGCGCCTGGTTCCGCGGGACGCGCGCACCGCGCACCGGACGGAGGCCCGGGCGCCCTTTCCGTGCACCTCCCGGCGGCGCTAGACTTCAGTAGAGTTGACTGAAATGAATGGATTAAGAAGCACAAATTGAGAAGTTTGAAAAAGATGGCGGCGGAGGTTAAAGGCTGTTCTGTTGCCTCGCACCCAGCGAAATCGGAGGGGATGAGGTGTGGAGGTGCGTGGGTCTGGCTGGTGGCGGGGGAAAGGGGCTTTTGTTCCAAACCTAAGGGAGATTAGCTCTCCATCACCCTGAAACCCATCTTCTGGCGAACCCCGGGAGACCCAGATGCCTGCGAGGAAAGGTGGGACTTTTGCGGAGGTGCGCCCAGCAATCAGTGTTTGCTGCGCTGGAGTGCGGAACGAGGGGACTTAGATACGTGGAAGGCAGAAGGACCAGACTCACAGCCATCGTGGCTCGCCGCACCATGGCCTGTTGGCGCCCTGAGACCCCGCCCCCCCCTGGGACCCCCCCCGCACGTTTTGAAGACCAGCCCCGCAAGTCTTGCAGGCACACCTGCGCCCCAAGCAACGGCTTAAGCATGTGGGTGGCCTGCCCTCTGGCAGCGGACCAGATGATCTGCTGTTCTAGTCGGACTGCTCCAGGGCCACTCAGACAGGAGGAAGAAACTACAGTTTTTGCTGTAATCCTTGCTGAGTGCCTAAGGCAGTAGCTGATCTACACCCCATTGGAGACCCAGAAACGAGGGCATCTAGTGGTCTGTGGGAGATGACACCAGATTTCAACCACGTGCATAAGGGACACATTCAATGGGAATATTCAGTGAGCGCCAAAGCTTTGCTGCACCAAGACCCGGCCCATAAACGTGTCTCCTGCACAGCAACTCTTCCTTTATAGACAAAGAGAGCCCCCCAGTGACACCAACAACAATCAAGACTTAACTATACAAAGGAGGACCAAGATGGAGGCATAGGGCGGAAGCCTGATTGTTGCCTACCACAACAACTTTGAGACTACGACAAGAGAGCAGAGCAGACACCATCCAAGACCACCATAGGGCTGGCTGAGTAGATGCTCTACAACTAGAATAAAAAAGGGGTATGTGGGATGATGCTGATGCCGGTGACCCAAAGACCACACTTTAAGAAATACGGCTCAGGCGACACAAAAGAACTATGGCTCAGGCGATACAACAGCGGCCTGGAACGTGCTCGGCGCAGTTCCCCCGGCGGTCTCCGGCTGAGGGGACGGCTCCACTGGCAGCCAAGCACGGACAGACGAACCCCTATGAGACATGGGGTGGGAGACTCCGCGCTTGCTGACCTCTGAGTCCGTCAAGAATCTCAACGCCCCGGAAGCGGCCAGGTGCGCATGCTCGGCGACCGGCCACCGATGCAGACCCAAGGGCCGACGCAGCGACGCCAGACTGGCCCACAGCCATGCACCGGGTGCACCGGAGCTTCGCCGAGCCGCCGCCTGACGAGTTCTGCAGCAGCCATACTGGAGCTCTGGAAGGATGGCCAGGGGAATTGCTGAGGGGGGATTGACCGGCAGGAATTGGGATCGGGAAGACGGGGTCCCGCTGAGACCCGGGTGCGGGCGGGGTTGCGCGCCTCTGGGCTCGGGTGTGGTCACACGCCTCTGGATATAAGTGAGGTCTCAAGTCCCTGGGTCTAGGTGAGGCCACATGCCCCTGGGTCCAGGTGAGGCCGGACTCCGGGTCCGGGTGAGGCCAAGTGCCCCTGGACCCGGATGACGCTGGATCCCGTGCCCGGGCGAGGCCAAGCGCCCCTGGGTCTGGGAGAGCCCACACACCCCTGGGTCCAGGCGAGACCATGCGTCCCTGGATCCGGATGAGGCCTCGTGCACCTAGGCTCGGGTGAGCCCAAGTGGCCCTGGGTCTGGGAGAGGCCAAGCGTCCCTGGGTCCGGGTGAGACCATGTGTCCCTGGATCCGGGTGAGGCCTTGTGCACCTAGGCCCGGGTGAGCCCAAGTGGCCCTGGGTCTGGGAGAGGCCAAGCGTCCCTGGGTCCGGGCGAGACCATGTGTCCCTGGATCCGGGTGAGGCCTTGTGCACCTAGGCCCGGGTGAGCCCAAGTGGCCCTGGGTCTGGGAGAGGCCAAGCGTCCCTGGGTCCGGGTGAGACCATGCGTCCCTGGATCCGGATGAGGCCTCGTGCACGTAGGCCCGGGTGAGCCCAAGTGGCCCTGGGTATGGGAGAGGCCAAGCGTCCCTGGGTCCGGGTGAGACCATGTGTCCCTGGATCCGGATGAGGCCTCGTGCACCTAGGCCCGGGTGAGGCCACGTGCCCCTGGGTCTGGGAGAGGCTAAGCGTCCCTGGGTCCGGGTGAGACCATGTGTCCCTGGATCCGGGTGAGGCCTCGTGCACCTAGGCCCGGGTGAGCCCAAGTGGCCCTGGGTCTGGGAGAGGCCAAGCATCCCTGGGTCCGGGTGAGACCATGTGTCCCTGGATCCGGGTGAGGCCTCGTGCACCTAGGCCCGGGTGAGCCCAAGTGGCCCTGGGTCGGGGAGAGGCCAAGCATCCCTGGGTCCGGGTGAGACCATATGTCCCTGGATCCGGGTGAGGCCTCGTGCACCTAGGCCCGGGTGAGCCCAAGTGGCCCTGGGTCTGGGAGAGGCCAAGCATCCCTGGTTCCGGGTGAGACCATGTGTCCCAGGATTCGGGTGAGGCCTCGTGCACCTAGGCCCGGGTGAGCCCAAGTGGCCCTGGGTCTGGGAGAGGCCAAGCATCCCTGGGTCCGGGTGAGACCATGTGTCCCTGGATCCGGATGAGGCCTCGTGCACCTAGGCCCGGGTGAGGCCACGTGCCCCTGGGTCTGGGAGAGGCTAAGCGTCCCTGGGTCCGGGTGAGACCATGTGTCCCTGGATCTGGGTGAGGCCTCGTGCACCTAGGCCCTGGTGAGCCCAAGTGGCCCTGGGTCTGGGAGTGGCCAAACGTTCCTGGGTCTGGGTGAGACCATATGTCCCTGGATCCGGGTGAGGCCGCGTGAACCTAAGCCCGGGTGAGGCCACGTGCCCCTGGGTCTGGGAGAGGCCAAGCGTCCCTGGGTCCGGGTGAGACCATGCGTCCCTGGATCCGGATGAGGCCTCGTGCACCTAGGCCCGGGTGAGCCCAAGTGGCCCTGGGTCTGGGAGAGGCCAAGCGTCCCTGGGTCCAGGAGAGAGCATGTGTCCCTGGATCCAGGTGAGGCCTTGTGCAACTAAGCGCGGGTGAGGCCACGTGCCCCTAGGGTCTGGGAGAGGCCAAGCGTCCCTGGGTACGGGTGAAGCCAGATCCTGGGTCCGGGTGAGGCTGTGTGCCCCTGGATCCATCCGGGTGAGGCTGGGTCCCAGGCCCGGGTGAGACCACGCGCCCCTTGGGTATGCGTGAGGCCACGTGCCCCTTAGTCTAGGTGACGCCGTGCCCCTGGGTTCGGCCAAGACCAAACCAGAGGGAGTCGGACCTCCGTTACCACCATTTGTCCACCATCCAGAGCTGAGGGGTCAGTGCTGACATGTACACATAAGGAACTACTGGACATCTAAATTGGGTCTCAAAAGAACTGTTGGTCCAGGGGGAATCTCGCTACAGATTGATTCATTTGACTGTCAGCATAAATATTATTGCTCGTCTCACATTCAGTTCTTATTAGTATATATCTAGTGACATATGATCTCGTTCATCTAGAGGAAATGATGAACAACATAGACTGAGGAACAAGAACAGAACCAGAAGCAAGGAGGCATCGATCGGACTATCGGGCCTCAGAGGGAGGATAGGGGAGGGTAGGGGGAGGGTGGGGGGAGGGGGAGAGTTCAACCAAAGGACCTGTATGCATGCATATAAGCCTATCCAACGGTTAAGTTCAACAGGGGATTGGGGCATGCGTGGGGAGAGGGGTGGGATGGGAATGGGGGGATGAGGACAAATATGTGACACCTTAATCAATAAAGAAATTTAAAAAAAAATAAATAAAAAAAATAAAAGACAAAAAAAAAAAAATACCATATACAATGATCAAGTGGGATTTATCCCATGGATGGTTCAACTTCCAAATCTATAAATGTAATTCACCACATTCATAAAATGAAAGACAAAAGTCATATCATCTCGATAGATATAGAAAAGGCAGTTGACAAAATTTAATATCTTTTCATGATTTAAAAAAATCCCTCTCAATAAATGTGTATAGAAGAAATGTACCTCAACTTAATAAAGGTCACATATGATAAACCTATAGCTAACATCATACTCAAAGGTGAAAGGTTTTCCTCTAAGAATAGAAACAAGACAAGCGTGTCCACTCTCACCACTTGTATTCAACAGTACTAAAACTCCTAGCCAGAACAATTAGGCAAGAAAAACAAGTAAAAGGCATCCAAATGTGAAAGGAAAAAGTAAAATTGTCTGTTTTCTGATAATCTGATCTTGATATAGAAAATTCCACAGACTACCAAACAGCCCATTAGAATTTAATAAGTGAATTCATAAATTTTCAGGATACAAAATCTACATATAAATATCAATTACATTTCTGTACATAAACAACAAACTATCTGTAAAAGAATAAAACATTGATGAAAGAAACTGAAGAAGACAAAAATAAATAGTAAGACATCCTATATTCATGGATCAGAGGAATTAATATTATTGAAATATCCAGCCGAAACCGGTTTGGCTCAGTCGATAGAGCATCGGTCTGCGGACTGGAAGGTCCCAGGTTCGATTCCGGTCAAGGGCATATACATTGGTTGCAGGCACATCCCCCGGTGGGGGGTGTGCAGGAGGCAGCTGGTCAATGTCTCTCTCTCATCGATGTTTCTAGCTCTCTATCCCTCTCCCTTCCTCTCTGTGAAGAATCAATAAAATATATTTTTTTAAAAAAAAGAAATATCCATGCTTCTCAAATCCATCCATAGATTCAGTACTATTCCTATTAAAAGCCCAGTGGTATTTTTCACAGAAATAGGAAAAACAATCCTAAAATTTGTATAGAACCGCAAAAGTCTTTGAATAGCTAAAGCAATCTTGAAGAAAGGTGGAGGCCTCACATTATCTTATTTCATTCCATATTGCAAAGATATAGGATTTGAAACAGTATGGTACTGGCATAAAAACAGACACAGACCAATGAAACATAATTGACAGGCTACAAACAGGCAAGAATACTCTATCAGGAAAGGATGGTATCTTTAATAAATGGTGCTGGAAAAACTGGATATCTACATGAAAAAGAATGAAATTGGACTCCTATCTTACACCACTCACAAAAATTAAACCAAAATGGTTTAGCGTTTTAACATAAGGCTCAAAACGATTTAACTCCTAGAGGAAGATATAGAGAAAAAACTCCTAGACATTGGTCTTGGCAATGGCTTTTTTGGATATGACACCAAAAGCATAGGAAACAAAAGCAAAAATCAGCAAGTGGGACTATATCAAACTAAAAAGCTTCTGTACAGAAAAAAAAAAAAACAAAAAAACAAAAAAAAAAAAAAACTAAAGGCAACCTATGGAATGGGAGAAAATATTTGCAAGCCATGTATCTGATAAGTAGTTAATATCCAAAATATATAAAGAACTCATACAATTTAATAGAAAAAAATCCAAACATCTTGATTAAAAATTGGGCAAAGGACCTAAATAAGTATTTTTCCAAAGAAGATATATAAATGTCCATGAAAAAGTACTCAATATACCTAAATCATCAGGAAAATGCAAGTCAAACCTATAATGAGATATCGCCTCACATCTATTACTGTAAGTATAATTTAAAAAAAAGGCAAGAGATTACTAGTAAAACAATGCTGGTGAGGATGTGGAGAAAGGGAACCCTGGTCCACTGCTGTGGGGAGTGTACATTGATATAGTCACTATAAAAAACACAGTATGGTGGGTCCTCAAAAATTAAAAAATAGAACTATCATATGATCCAGCAATCCCACTTCTGGCTATATATCCAAAGGAAATAAATCAGTATCTTGAAGCAATATCTGCACTCACATGTTCACTGCAGAATTATTCACAATAGAGAAGACATGAAAGCAACATAAATGTCCATTGACAGGTAAATGAGTAAAGAAGATGTGAGATACATATGTATGTATGTATATGTATATATGTATATATACACTGAGTAGCCAGATTATTATGATCTCTGGACGCATAATAATCTGACCACTCACTGTATATCCTATATAATAAAAGGCTAATATGCAAATTGTCCACTCGACCAGGAGTTCGACCAGCAGGCAGGCTGGCCAACCACCTATGTCCCCTCCCCCTGGCCAGGCTGGCCGGACCCCACCCATGCACAAATTCATGCACTGGGCCTCTAATATATATATATATATATATATATATATATATATATATATATACACACACACACACACACACACACACACACACACACATACATATATGTACTGAGTGGCCAGATTATTATGCATTCAGAGATCATAATAATCTGACCACTCAGTGTACACACACAGTAGGATGTTTTTCAGCCATAACAGAAGAAAATCCTGCCATTTTTTTGCACTGCAGATGGACCTTGATGTCATTATGCTAAGTGAAGTCAAACACAGAAAGACAAATCATGTCTGATGTCACTAGTATGTGGAATCTGAAAACATTGAACTCATACAAACAGAGAGACGAATGGTGGTTGCCAGGGCCTAAGGGTGAGAGAAATGGAAATATGTTGGTCAAAGAGTGTAAACTTTCAGTTATAAAATTAATAAGTTCCAGGGATCTAATGTATAGCACAATGATATAGTTAACAAGTATTTTATACTTGAATATTGCTATGAGAATAGATGTTTAATATTCTCACTTTTACAACAACACCAAAATGGTCATTATGTGAGACGATGGGAATGTTAACTAACCTTAATTTGGTTATATTATGTATACATGTATCAAATCATCACATTGAACACTTAAAGTTACACAATGTCATGTGCCAACTATATCCCAATAAAACTGGGGGTGGGGAGAATTAAGGGACTTCCCTCCTCTTTTTATGGTATAGGATAGTTTAAATGACATTGAAAGTATTTGTTTTTAAGACTAACTGAATTAAAACAGATGAACCAATCTTTTATGATGACTTTTTCAGTGATAACTATTTAATTCACTTTTTTCAATCTCTTTTCTGATAATTAACCTATCAAATACTTCTTGTTGGGTTAATTTTGGTTTCTAAAAATATTATTTTTCTCAATGTTTTCAAATTTGTTGTTATAGAGTTTAATATAATATCATTTTATAATTATCCTATATAATAAAAGCCCAGCAACCATAACGGCATAATGACCAGAACGACTGCTTAACCAGTCGCTATGAGGTGCATTGACCACCTCTCAGTCCCTTCCCCCCAGCCCTCAGGCTCTGATTGCCAGAATCTTCCAGGATCTGCAAGTCTCTTACACTTTCCTTCATGATTTCCCTCTCCTGGTATTTTTCATTGAACTCATAGTGCTCTGTGAATCTTCTTCCACTTTATCTTCAAGGTCACTATTTTGGGTTTTAGCAGTGATCATCCTCTCCTTCAATTCATCTATTAAACTGTTTTGTTGGGGAATCACATTTTGCAGTTCCAGAAAGTCTCCTTTCATGCTGCACTAGAGTTTCTGCATATGTTCTTATTTTGTTGTTATCACTGTTGTTGTTGTTCAAGTTATCATTTGTCTGTCATCCCAGCAGTTTATCCTACCTAATAAAAGAGTAATATGCAAATTGACCCTAACTCCGCTACACCCACAAGCCACACACACCAGCCAGTCAGGAGCAGATATGCAAATAAACCCAACCAAGATGGCTACAGCCACAGAGAGCCAGTTTTCCCAGGCAACAGAGGAAGCCAAGCTTTCTGCCTGCCCTTGCAGGCCTAAGCCTCCACTCAAGCTACAAAGTTTCTATTATAGAAGGTAAACAAATCCAAACAGAAATGGCGGCAGCCACGGAGCTGGAGCGATCAGGCCAGGGTTCCCCACAGCAATGGAGGAAGCAAAGCTTTCTGCATACCCTGGCTGGCCCAGGCCTCTGCTTAAAGCTACAAAGTTTCAATTATAGAAGGTGAATTAACCCCAACAGAAATGGCAGCCAGCCATGGAGCAAGCAGGAGGCTTGGCTCCACTCCAGGCTACAAAATTTCAATTGTAGAAGGTAAATAAATTCCAGATACTAGGGCCTCTGCTTGGGTCGCCAGGGGGCATGGCCGGCCTGCAAACCACCACAGGCCCCTTGCTCAGGCTGCCCCATGCCCCAAGGGAACCCCCACCCTGATCCGGGACACCCTTCAGGGCAAACAAGCTGGCCCCCACTCCTGCACCAGGCCTCTATTCTATCTAATAAAGGAGTAATATGCAGATTGACCATCACTCCAACACACAATATGGCTGCCCCCATGTGGTCAAAGATCCTGCCCCCATGTGGACACAAGATGGCCACCTCAAGATGGCCTGCAGAGGAGGGCAGTTGGGAGGCACCCGGCCTGCAAGGGAGGGCAGTTGGAAGCGATCAACCCTGCAGGGGAGGGCAGTTAGGGGTGACCAGGCCAACAGAGGAGGGAAGTTGGGGGCAAACAGGCTGGCAGGGGAGCAGTTAGACATCAATCAGGCTTGCATGGGAGTGGTTAGGGAGTGATCAGGCTGGCAGGCAGAAGCGGTTAGGGGCAATCAGGAAGGCAGGCAGGATAGTTGGGAGCCAGCAGTCCTGGATTGTGAGAGGGATGTCCGACTGCCCATTTAGGCCTGATCCTACCGGTGAGAGGATATAGGCTGGGCTGAGGGACACCCCCCTCAGCCTGGCCTGAACCCTCTCACAATCTGGGACCCCTTGGGGGATGTCGGACTGCCGGATCCCCTGGGATCATGCTGAAAATGGCAGTCCAACATCCCCTGAGGGATGTAGTACTGCATGAAGAAGCAGGCAGCCAGGGAGGAGCCTGAGCCCAGGCCTGGCGCTGTGCCACTCCCACTCATCCGGGCCCCACTGCATCTGCTGCCTCTGCTCAGTAAGCTCACTGAGCTGTGCTCCTGCTGTGGGAGTGCACTGACCACCAGGAGCAGCTCCTGCATTGAGCGTCTGCGCCCTGGTGGTCAGTGCACGTCATAGTGACTGGTCAAACAGTTAACTGGTCAAACGGTTGACTGGTTGCTTAGGGTTTTACATATTACTAGAAGCCCGGCGCATGCACCGGTGGGGTCCCTCAGCCTGGCCTGCACCCTCTTGCAATCTGGGATCCGTTGGGGGATGTAGTAGTGCATGAAGTGGCAGGCGGCCAGGTAGGAGCCCGCATTGCTCTGCTCATCCTGGCCCCGGTGTGGCTGCCACCACTGCCGCCACTTGGTAAGCTCACTGAGTAGTGCTCCTGCTGTGGGAGTGCACTGACCACCAGGGGGCAGCTCCTGCATTGAGTGTCTGCCCCCTGGTAGTCAGTGCACGTCATAGCGACCAGTTGACCAGTTGTTCTGTCTTCCAGTCATTCTGACGTTCTGTCACTTTGGCTTTTATATATGTAGGTTAAAAATACGTTTTTATTGATTTCAGAGAGGAAGGGTGAGGGAGAGAGAGAAACATCAATGGGTTGCCTCCTGCACACCCCCTACTGGAGTTTGAGCCTACAACCCAGGCATGTGTCTTGACAGGGAATGGAACTGCGTCTTCCTGGTGCATGAGTTGAAGCTCAACCACTGGGCCACACTGGCTGGACCTGTTTATTTCTTTAAGCATGAACTCCTTAATCAACATTCTGCTGGTTGCTGGACCCACACAGATGGTTATATAGTATTTCTTTGTCAGCCTATCAGGGTCAGCTCATTGTGACAGGAATATCTAAGAGCTTCCCCAAGAGTTAGTAGGCCCTCAAATGGTGGAAATGAAGTACCTGAAGGCAGCTGCCCTCTTCCCAAGTCTCCTCACCTACTCCATCTCTAAATGACCTTTTCTGCTGCTTTAATTCACTCTGCCTTGGCCTCTTGGAGAGCTAGGAGACTGGGTACATTGTCTGATATTGTTTTCCCAACTTTTGGTCTCCTTGCTTGTGCCTTTCTGGTGCTGGATCCAGGCTTTGCTCAGTACTCAAAACAAAGCTCGAGAATACTTCTTTATGGTGAGATTCCTACAATATCTAAGACTTCACTTACATGCAGCTCTTCTCCATAGACCTTAATAGCTATTTAGCTGAAAACAAGCAAGCAGCCTAGAATTAGGAATGGGAAACAACTCATGCTTAGGTTATCATCTTCCCATAATCTGTCATTTATGAAGAAGAAAAAAGGCCTTAATATGACTGTACCTGACTGGACCTTAATTACATGACTTCCCAGGGAATCTTTATCAGTCTGGGTATATTGTAAAAATAGAGTTTCTAAAATATTGCTATAAAAAGGGTTTTATATATAAACTAGATTCATACAAATTGGGAGGATCTAAGAGAGTGAAGGTCCAGAAGGTCCATGCCAGAGGCCCAGACAAATGTCTAATGACTTCAACTGAAAGCATTGGAGGTGAGAAAGCCAGAACTCACAGGAATTTTGAGAAGTCATCAGGTCTCCCTGTAAAAGGTGAAAGAAAGTGGGAGCTTATAGAGATATCAGTGAAGCCACACTGTCTGTCACAGCCTTCTGGGAATTGTGACTTTTGCTTTACTCCCACCTTTCAAGACTTCAGTGCATTTCTCTCAATGAAAAACTCTACCTGAATCTACATAGGGAAGGGTCTTCTGGGTAACCTCATTCCTGGCCTTGGTCAGAAGTGGCAGGGGTATCTGAGATGACAACAGACATTCTATGACTGTAACCCAGCAGGAAGACTAAAGTGCAGCAGTATGGAATTATGGATATTACTAAAGTAGTCTCTGCAGAGGACTTCTAGGTCTTGGGTCACAATAGCATTCATCTATTGACTGGCATGGTTTGATTTTGGTCTCAGCAATGCCTTCTCCACTAACACCAAAGCCAGAGCATCATTTATTAGTCATGCATTCTTCCAGAATAATCTGGCCCATGCTAACCCTTGCCAAGACTGGTACCTAAGCCGTCTTGACTCTGTCAGCATCTGGCAGTACAAAGTGCATAGGCTTTTCCCACAGAAAGGTCTGGGTTCACATCTTGCTATTGCTATTCACTAGCTCTGGGAACCTGAGAAGATAAATTTCTCCTTCTCAGCCCTTTTCTTTATTTATAGATGAAAGGTAACAATATCTAACTTTTTAAAAAGTTACAGTTTTTTTTTCAGTTATTTTGTATTGATTTCAGGTGGATAGAATGGTGGTTAGATAATCATATACTTTAAAAATGTTCCCCCCGATATTTCCAGTACCCACCTGGCACCATACATACTTATCAAAATATTGATTATATTCCCTATGCTATACTTTATATCTGTGATTATTCTGTAACTACTAATCTGTACCTCTTACACCCAATTCTCTAACTCCTCTCCCCTCTGGCAACTATCAATCCACTCTGTGTCTATGAGTCTATTTCAGCTTTGTATGTTCATTTATTTTGTTCTTTAGATTCCACATATAACTGAAATCATATGGTGACAATATCTAACTTTTAGGACAGTTACAAGAATAAAATGACAGTTTATATAAAGCACCATATATTAATTGGCTCCCATGTTTTCTTTTAATCCTCACCTGAGGATATGTTTTTATTGATTTTGAGGAGGGGGGGAGGGATCGAACCCACAACCTCTCTTTGGTGTACTAGACAATGCTCCAACTAACTGAGCCACCCGGCCAGGGTACCTCCCGTGTGCGTGTGTGTGTGTGTGTGTGTGTGTGTGTGTGTGTGTGTTTGGTTTGTTTGTTTTTGTTGTTTTTTGTTTGTTTGGTTTTTGTCATTAGTTTTGTTGCCAGGACAATGCATCTATCATATACCTACAGAGAATAAATAGGATGCTGTTGTTGTTGTTTTTCTTCCATAGCAACTGGGGACCTTCAAAGAGGCTCCTCTTTTGCTGGCCTGAAGCAACTCTCCTATCACAGATATGAGATGCTCTTTCCAGAAGCAGACAACAGTAAATCCTGACCTTGTAGGCAGGGTGATATAGTGAGGAGGGAGGCTTTATGTAACAGAGTGGAATAAATGTGGGTGGGGGAGTAATAGGAACAGTCATGCTAGACCCTAGAAGTGAGAGAGGGGATGAGAACACGAAAAGAGAAAAAGGAAGCTGCACTTGCAGATGTGGAATGGAGAAGAATAAAGAATTGTAGAAGCGGGAAACTGAGTAGGGGATGTTCCTAAGAGAAGACCACAATTAGTCTGGCAAGTACAGTGACACCAACAGTGTGATGGGTATAGTCACTCCGACCATGTGTCAGGTGCATATTCATTCTGTGCCAGGTAAATCACACCATTGGGTTACAAACAATTTCAAGTCAAGAAAAGTGCAGGTACAAAGTCTCATTATTAGAAACTCATCTTGATATTTCTTGATTATCATCAATTGACTCCTCTTTTCCTAAAATGCAACAGTCATATCAGTATCAGCAGGTGTAAATCCAGGCCCCAAAGAAGGGTTGAAGCAATTTCCCCAAAACAGGAGAGTCAGAGGCAAAAGTCAAAAATGAAGGTCACTTAAACAACCAGAAGAAGAGGAGGATTCTCAGAATCTCTTTTTACTAAAAGCCTGGACAATAAAACAGAATTGTAGAGAAAAAGTGAGAAGAGTCACTGAAAGTGAGAAGGGATCTCTGAAAGCAGAGGGAATTTAAGAGTCAACAACTGTGAAAGAACGGGAGAGGGGGAAGGATTGGGCAGAGGATAAATTAAATTGTGAATCAGGAACAACAAAGCTTTGGCCAACCAGATTGGGGGGTGCGGGGCTCTGGAGTGTGTAGTGTCTATCAGAGAGCCTGCCTTAATCCAAAGTGGCCAGGCCTTGCTCACTCATTGGATGTGGGTTGCTTTAGGAAGGTGACCTCAGATGAGATCATGGTTCTACAGCTGATACACACCCTGAAGGAGCTGACAGGTAGAGGCTGCCAACTGACCCCACTCCTCACAGTTGGCAGCAAGCCCTTCCTGGAATGGGAATATGAACAGCACCCATCCATATCTACCACATTGGAGGTCAGATGATGACAGGAAATGAACGAAAGCCCAGTAAGCCCTGATATCTCTGCTCTTGCTTTAAAGCTTGGCTTTATCTTTGGGGACATTTTAGAGGCACTAATTATTCCACAACATCTACAAAATTAGCAATGTCAAATAGTGGAAAAAGCAGGGACTTTGGAAGCAGAAGGTCTACTTGAGTTGTCTCAATCTGGGGTGCTCCTTTTTACTGCAGTCTTGGGTGATTTGTTTCACCTCTCAGGTTTCTTCATCTGGAAAATGGACATAATAATAGTCACTATGTCAAAGGGTTGCTTTGAGTGAAAAATGGCACAATCTGGATAATTATTTAGTACAAAGCAAGAAACACAGTAAGTTAAATAAATTGTGTTACAGTGATGATACTTGTTACTGTGCCTTTGATGTGCTGGGTGCTACATAAGCCATGGGGTGGCCATGGGGGGGCATTACTCTTAGAAGGGTTTAACCTAGTCCTTGTCATATAGGAGCATACAGTCTCATTGAGAAGTCAAGATATGGGCAAATGAAAGTGTGCAAGCAACTTACTACTATAGCCAAGAATTTTTCAAGAAATAAAATATTTCTGCCTGAAGTTTTTGTTAGCATTGTTAGTTTAACCACGAGAATGGAGCCAAGAGCAGGATTTGAAAATCTTCTGGAAACTGACTGAGGCTATGGTCTTTTGTGTGTTACTTATTTGGAGAGACATTGACTAGGTCTTCTGTTTCTGACATAGAGAATCAGGACCATGCTATGAGAAAAAGTTCACATTTGATTACCCATTCCTCTTGACACAGGAGCTTCTGAATGATGTGGACTGATAGGAATTCTGGGTGAAGTGCTGATGCTTCCCAATGACGGTCCTTGTTTCAGAGCAAGGGTAGATCCTTGGAAAAGCTCTGGCTCATTGTTTTCTTCCCGAAAGGCATCCCAACATCACATTACAATGGTCCAAATGTTAAATTTAACAGGAGGCAGAAAATCATATATGTTTATTGTAGATTGGAAAGGTCTTAGTGTTAATATGTTTTTGGATAAATCATTTACATCTCTCTGACTTATCACGTTCCCCAACTCTAAAGTCCCATTCTAGTCTATAGAAGATCAAGAAACTGAGACAGCTTGGTCCAAACGTGATTCTAGGATTCTCGTTTCAGTTATCTATTACTGTGTGTAACAAATCACCCAAAAACCAAGAGGCTTAAAAAATCATTTTTTTTTCTCACAATTCTGTGTGTTGGGAATTTGGACATGGCATAGAAGGACTGGCTCTTCTCTGCTCCATGAAGTCTAGAGCCTCACAGCTTGAATGGTTGGGAGGTGACTACAATGGCTTTTCTTGGGTCATATATCTGAAACCTTGGTTTTTACCATCAGCTGAGTTCCTCAGTTCTCCTTCACATTGTCTCTTCATCTAGCCAGCTTGGGTTTCTACATAATACACATCTTAGGTTGTCTGCCTTGTTATACAGTGACTGATTGCCCTTAGAGTGAACATGTAGCTGCCAAGTATCTTAAAGTCTAGGCTTGGAACTGGCATAGTATCACTTTGGCCACATTCAATTGGCAAAAACAAGTCACAAGATAAGCCTGGATTCATGAGGCCATGACCTCTAGAAGGTGGAGTGGCATATGCATACCAGATTAGGAGAAATTGATGGTAACTATTCCATTTACTATTTCTGCATAGCATATTAGCCTTAAAATGTAGCAGCTAAAATAGTCCATTTAATTTTGCTCATAATTTTTTAAAAATATATTTTATTGATTTTTTACAGAGGGGAAGAGAGAGGGATAGAGAGTTAGAAACATCAATGAGAGAGAAACATCAATCAGCTGCCTCCTGCACACCCCCTGCTGGGGATGTGCCCACAACCAAGGTACATGCCCTTGACCAGAATCAAACCTGGGACCTTTCAGTCTGCAGGCCGATACTCTACCCACTGAGCCAAACTGGTCAGGGCTTGCTCATGATTTTATGGGTTGGGAATTTGACAACAGGTCCACCAAATAGTTCTCCACTGAGGAGGGGCAGTAGTCATTTAGTGGTTTGACTCTGTTGGACATCCAAAATGGGTCTCTTGCTTGGCTGGCAGTCAATAATGGCTGTTGTCTAGAAGTTCTGCTAGCACTGTCATCTGGAGAGCCTAGATGTGAACTCTCTAGCACAGTGTTGTGAGGGTAGGCACACTTCATGCATGGCAGTTGGCTTTCCGCAAACAAACGTCCCAAGAGGGTCATGTAGAACCTGCATGGCCTTTTCAAACATAACTTAAAACTTATAGAGCATCACTTTCACCACACTGTATAACAGTTACAAGCCCACCCAGAATCATGGGAAGAGGTCAGAGTGCCCACATCTCAAACTGCCACAATCACCATCTTTGGAGATTATCTTACTCTTATGTCACAGAAATCCAACAGCTCACCAGAGATTCTGATTGAAAGCAATCTTAAATCATGATGTAGAGCAACACTGTAGGGTTTGAATCAGAAATTAATCCCTTGCAGAGCTCTAGTATTTGGATCTCTAAGTTCACATTGCTGTGACATGAGCTTAAAAAGAAAATGACTTCCAACTTTTAGATATTGGTCCAGTGAGCCTTTCTTGATTTCAAGTACACTGGTTGAAAGTGTAGGTTATGTCAGGCCCCTTCTTCTTTGTTTTATTTATTAGTTATTGTTCTTTTAATTTTTAAGGTATTTTATTGATTTTTTAAGAACGAGAGGGAGGGAGAGAGAGAGAGAAAAAAATAAAACCCTCAATGGGATGTTCACTGACCGGGAATCAAATGGGCAACCTTTCAACTGAGCCAGGGCCAGGCTGCTTCTTTTTGGACCAGCTTTCTGCTGTGGCTTTTTTCCCCAAGTGAAAAACACATTTGGTCCAGTGAGAAGCAGTCTTGTCATTAAAACATCTAATTTGGTTGTGCCTGATGACAATGGCTCTACATTCAGCTAGTCCAAACCTGCTGGGAAAAAGTGTATCTGTGCTCTGTGTCCCCACTCACCCCAACCTTAACTTCCAGTGCAGACATTGAAATCTCATGGCATCTTGCCCAGAAAAACTGCTCAGAGCTGCTAGAGGATGAGCAAACATAGAATCCAGAAGCTGGTGTTTGGAGGCATTTTGGGGACTGGTATGAAATAGACACAGGGCTAAGAGGATGAAACTCTTGGAACCTTTTCCACTTTCATACCAAACTCAAGCCTCTGCCCTTACTCTATAGAGGCTTGGTCATCTGCCTTTTTATTGTAGAATATTGATTTAATTACAGGACTAGGTTACTCAACCCCTGCGTCCCAAGTTTTACCAGATGTTTGAGTTCTCTCCCACAGCAGAGGCAGAGACAAGATAGATGGTACCATTTTATGATAGTGACAAGGCAGAGAAAATTGAAGTAGTACAAATTGTTAGAGTGAAAAGTGAAGGCACTTTCACCCCAATGGGATGGGGCAGAAAGATCTGGGTAGGAAAAAGGAAGTGCTACAAACTAAGCCAGGGGGTTATTAATGCTTCAAGACTGAGTCCATTTGGTGGTGGGAAAAAGACCACCCCCTAAATGACCCCACACAAATGTCAGATCTTCTATCTGACCATCCCAAATTACCAAGTTGCTTGGGGGCTGGACATTGTAGCATGCCTTTTTCTGAGCCAATGCCAATATTATTTTCAAATTAAACATCTCACAGAGCTTTGAAGAGGGGAAAGCCCCCTTGTCTTTCCCAAAGGAGGATGCCATGATCTTCTTAGCAGTGTCTTCAGAAGCTTCATTTAGATAAGACTGCTTGTTCTGGCACTTGAGTACTGATAATCCTTGGTCTGTGCCAGGAATACCCTTATTACATTATTGATTTGCCCCCATATGGCCACACATCACTATATTGTTCTTTCTTGAAGTATCTATTTTCTTTGTCTTCTGATTATTTTTTGCAGGTGGTAAGTGATTCACTCTTTATTTGACCTTTTGTGTTCATGGACAGACAGACTCTACTAATACTCCTAAGTAGATATCTCTTCAACTCACCTCAATCACATTAAGTAACCTAGCTTTAGTCATATGTTTACCATTAATTTCCTTCAAGGAACAGGGTGATATCTGGCTTCCAGATGAAGTTACACTTTTTGGAGGTGCCATTAGTGATAGTGCTTGGAGTGGGGGACAGTTCTGATCTGTGCAGAGAACTTGCCTGGAAATTTTAATGTGGCAGGAAAGCTGAGACAGGATGGACATAAGTATGATGCTGAAGATCTTCCAAGACAAAGACTGACCCTTTTCCTAAAAGAGATTCTTGGGGGAAGAGGGATGAAAAGAGAGAGAGAGAGAGAGAGAGAGAGAAAGAGAGAGAGAGAGAGAGAGAGAGAGAGAGAGAGAGAGAAAGAGGATTTTTAATGTTCTGAGTTAAAGGAGTTTGAATAAGCCTTCAAGTTTAGGATTGGCAGACAGGTCCAGTGAAGATGTGCTTTCCCTTCCTTTTAAGAGGCTGATAGGAGTGTTGAGAGACCACATGATTTAACAGAAGAGCGCTGTCTAAAAAGAGACCCACCTGTTTTCTATCCTGGCTCTCCTAGTTTTTTATCCAGGCTCTACCACTTACCAGCTGTGTGACCTCCTGGAAAGTTGATTAACCTCTTAGAACCTCAATTTCCTCATTTGTAAAATGGAAATAACAATGTCTCAAAACTTCCTAGTCCAGTGGTCAGCAAACTCTTTAGTCAACAGAACCAAATATCAACAGTACAACGATTGAAATTTCTTTTGAGAGCCAAATTTTTTAAACTTAAACTATATAGGTAGGTACATTGTTATTAACTTAATTAGGGTACGTGGTATTTTGTGGAAGAGCCACACTCAAGGGGCCGAAGAGCCACATGTGGCTCTCGAGCCGCAGTTTGCCGACCTAGTCTGTTGTGAAGATGAAATAAGATAATGATGTAAAGTATTTAGCATGCTGCTTGGCACAGGGTAGGCACTAAATCCATGGTAACTATTATTGGGTGTAAACTATCTAAGAACTTTATTTTCTTCCCCTCTACCTTTCCTCTAAAACCATCCAACTCTCCATTCCCTTTGAATTCCAGTCATTTGAAGAGGAATTATTTTTTTCCCGGAGTACTGACATTAATTAATGGTCTAACATTGGATTGGATAATCACATTGTGTCATCAACCTTCAGATTATTAGATATCATTTACAAGAAAAACAGGCCTGGAGTTCCTCCCAGACCTAGGACTGTAGCTGCAAATTGAAATTAGAGGGCTGCCGACCTTTAGACCAAAGCTGGCTGCAAGGGCAGCTCACTCTTCTGGTCTTGAAAGCCACAGCAGGCTGTTGTAATTGGGTTACCGCCTGGGATTCAGTAGGACTAATCCATCTGTATAATTTCTCCGTCTGGTTTAATACCATTAACAAAACTGAATTAAGGAGCGGGTGGGGTTGGGTGGGACAAGGAGAAACGGATTTTCTTCATGGGAGTGGATGCAGAGTCTCCACTGTCAGTCTGGAGCCTATGGTCTGATTAATGGATGGCTCTGAGTCCTGTTAGCGACCAGCACAGTCCCCTCAGATGAGCATCAGGCTTCAGAAAAGGCCACCACACAAAGGGGTTTCCCAGGACGCCTCAGGGCTACCCTGTTCCTCCTTCAATTTCCTTGGTTCTTTCTCCTCAGTCTGCCCCCTCTTGTACAATTTCTGAGCAGTTTTCCTTTTAGTTCGAATATTCTGGGACCTAACCTATGTTTTCACACTAACCTGTCCCAGGCGACATGTACTTATCCCAGCATTAGCCCCAGCCACACCTCGCTCCATTTGCCTGGGGTTGGCCATCCTGGGGAGTGGGCACTCTTTACTCCCAGTTTGCCAACCAGAGCGTCCAGCCCTAAGAGGAGGGGCCTTTATGTGGGGGTAGGGGTAGGAGGTGGCAGCCGCTCTTGTCAGTTTCACTCTGTGCCCTAGTGACACCTAGCGCGCCCTTCCCACAGAGAGCCCGGCTATCTCAACTCGGGCAGCTGGCCTATGGAGGCGAGGAGTTGCTGACTCTGGGACTGAGATTCCACAGCTCACTGCAGGCGGTGGCCAACAACGGAGTTCCCAAAGTGTAGGTGGCGACCAGCAAGGGCCAGGAGAGCCCTGTGAGGACCTGAGGCGCTGGGAGCAAAGTGGGTAACAGGGGCGGGGACGGGGGCGGGGGTAAGGGGAGGCGCCAGGCTGGATCTCCGTGGCCAACAGTACGAGTTCGCTCCCGAAGCGCCCGTGGGCCCTGCATGCCCGGGAGGGGCCAGAGTACATCTAGCCAACAGGCTGGCCCAGTCTCCACTGGGCTAGCTGGGGTTTTGACAACCGCTGCTGACGTCCGCGCGCCCCCGCCGAGCTCTCCTTTCACTACAGCTGGCGGGCGGCTGAGTGCCGCCCCGCCCACGCCGGCCCACGCCCCCCGCCCCCGCCCCCC
Organism: Eptesicus fuscus; assembly: GCF_027574615.1. NCBI lineage: Eukaryota > Metazoa > Chordata > Mammalia > Chiroptera > Vespertilionidae > Eptesicus > Eptesicus fuscus. The sequence goes on from NC_072473.1 coordinate 103,409,532, forward strand.
GCGTGCCCACACCTTGCCTTGGCTTTAGAAGACTCCTGGTGTTGAGTCGCGGCTCCGGACCCGAGAGTTCTTCTGAAGAGGAGCGGGAGCAAGGGAGCGGGCGAGCTCTGAGGGGGTGTGGGTGTAGGGAGAGAGAGAGCAGGTAAGGGCCATTGGTTCCTGTTCTTCTGCCCGAGCAACTCGGGCCCCCCTTTTGGCAAAATAATATGATCCTGAGAATTGATTCAACAGAAAGACGCAACCCTCCCCTCTAGGTTCTCCGCGGGGAGAAGCTGCGCGGCTATGCGGTGTAACAGGCTCACACGTTGCTCATCACACGTTCAAACATTTCCCTTTCTGAGAGGCTTGTTATTTTTAAATGAATATTTTTGTCTTTGTTTTGATTTTTTAAACCTTCTTTGGGATTCTATTTTGTTTGAGTTGGCGGCTCTCAGCGGCTTGGAAGCGGGGAGCGGGGGTGGGAGGAAAGCAACCCGCCGGCGCGCGGGGCAGCCCACCCAGGCAACTCCCCGCGAGGCCCGCGCCTGACAGGAGAGCGGCCCGCGTGGAGCCCGGGAGGCTGGCGGTAGAACCAAGGATTGCGAGTGCCTCTCTGGGCAGGCGGGCGGGCAGTTTGGAGGCCGCGAGCGAGAGCGCGGAAGGAGCGCCGCGCCGCTTTGTCTCTCCACTTCTTGAGCCAGGCGAGCGGCTCCTCCTGCGGCCCGCTGCTGGGGCTCCAGGCGGCAGTGGCAGCGGCGGTGGCCGGGGCATTGGTTCCTCCTTCACCCCTTTCCTTTCCTCCCACTCCCTCACAGGCTGTGGCGACGGCGGCGGCAACGGCGGGGGAAAGCAGATCCCTCCCCGAGCCACACCGAGGGGAGCTCGCGGTCGCGACTTGCCGCCTAAACACTCTCCCAAGTCCAGCCCGCTCGGCGAGGACTTCCATCTCCTGGGCGAACCGTGTCAAGCAAGCTGGGATCTATGAGTGGAAAGGTGACCAAGCCCAAAGAAGAGAAAGATGCTTCTAAGGGTAAGCCCGCCCGCCGAGTTCGCCTGTTTTCTTTCCCTTCGTTTCCCTTGCTCCCCTCAAGTCGAGTGCGCTCCGCCCTTCCGCGACTCCTGGCCTCTTTCCAGGAGTGTAAGCTGCCCATGACCTCTGTGAACCCGGGCAAGAAAGGGGAAACGAGGGCCGCTGTGTGTGTGTGTGTGTGTTTGGGGGACCTGGGTTTGCACCACTTTCCCTCCTTTCTCGCGGAACTGTCGCCCTGCGAATGCCTCTAGCCTCTTCTACTCCCCCTCTGGACGCACGGTGGTGGCGCTGCGGGCAGCCAAAGCTGCTGCAACCCGGAGAGCCAGGCACAGCGCTGCCTGCTACCCGCTGTCCGCCTGTATGTGCGAGTGCATGTGTGTGTATGTGTGTTGCGAGGGTGCAACATAGTGACATACTCAGGAATCTGCCCCACTGTCAGAACGCAAGCTTGGATCCACCTTCAACTCCCCTCTCCCCGCCCCCAATGCAAACAAAGAGCCCGGCCAAGACGCAAAACCCTACCCCCCTACTCCCAAACACACCCCTTTCCTCCTCACAACCCCTACTCCCTAACTCTCTGGCCCTTCCCCAGAAGACAGGAGCTTGTAACCTTCTCCATGCCGCATGCAAAAGTGAGCATTGCTGGTGCCCAGGCGCCGCCCGCTCTGCGCCTAAGCAGTGCAGCCTCACCAATCCCTGGGAGAACAAAGGCTGTTGTCCCCTTTGCCACTAATGCTCAGTGGGAGCGGGCCTCAGCTGAGGAGAGAGTCTCCTCCCTCTGCTCTCTGGGGTTCAGCCACCTGGCCTTGGGTGCCTGGCTGCTGGTCCCCGGTGTGTGCGCGCCCGTCTCCGCCTGGGGCCTCACATAGGAGGGCTGGGGAGGCGCAGAGGAGCAGGACTCAAGCTGGGGAGAATTCAGGAAAAGGAAGGGGTGTCGCCGCTGGCCCCCATAGGACGGTTCTAGCCATTGCCTTGCTGAGGACCCGGCTTAGTTCTGGCAGCAAACTGGAGACAGCATCACACAGAGGCAGGTGTGGTAGACCAGTTGGGGGGAAAGGCAGGTGCCTTAGGTGCAAGTGTCCACAGAGCAGATCCTGGAGTGGGCTGGATCGGCCCGAGCCTCAGCGACCCACGCGAGTTCATGCTACCAAAGTGGAGATGCAACTGGGTGGGAGGGGGGTAGCTTTCCTTCAGGGGCCCCCATTCCTCTCAGCCCTGGTGCCCCCTTCCCTCCCACTCTTTTTCCTGTTCCTTTTTCTCATCTCCTTCTTGCCTCTCCCCATCTCTCAGCTTTCTTTCCGGGAGATTCTAGGGCAGCCTCAGCCCTCCCCCGCGGAAAGTTGTCAGTCTTCAGCTCCGGGCCTTTATCCATGTTTCTTTCTAAAAGGAGCGGTTATCTTCCAACTAGGCAAAGCATTGTCTATAGGCTAGGGAAGTTTGTGATGGGTTTTAGATATGTGGTTCTAAGGATCAGTGTTGCTACCAACCCCTGGAACCCTCTCATACCCACTGGCTATTTGAGGCTCACAGGTTAATTGAAACAATCACTTGGAAAGTAGAACTGCTACACATTTCCAGAGCTTTCCTAATCGTAGTGTATCTTAATCATAACTTCAGGGTTTTTAAAATGTTTTGTTTTTCCACCGAGGGCCCAGAAAGGTAAATACAATAGAAGATCTAGGCAAGTGATTCCCCTTATGAATCTGGGAGTATTTGAAGTTTGTTTCTGGAACTTTGGTTCCCGATTTCCATCAGGTGGCTAACAAAGCTTTATTTAAAGCTGCCTTTGGGATGATCTTAAAACTAAATTCATTCACAGAAAGTGAATTGCTATTGTAGGAATATAATTTGCAATTGTCCAGAAATGATTAAGCCTATAAACATTTCAGCAAGTTTCTGTAGCTCAAATAATGAAAATTTTACTAGGCGTATGTCATAACATTTTCTTATGTTGACTCACCACATTTGAAACAGAGTATCTCTTTGTAGGAATTATGTAATTAGCATTTGGAATTATGGTTGCAATTAGAATAAAATTAAAGTATTTTTACAAGGTAACTTTTAAGAAGTTTACTTTCCTGAGGAGATGGGAATCTTTTGGCGGCCAAAAGCAGGAGTCCTTTTTCTACCTTTCAGTTGGTTGTTTAATTTAGAGCATTTTCAAAATAATGAATGCCTAATGGTCATTAGTATTTCCCCCTTTCAACTATGTTAAAGGTCTTATTGATTAAATTTTAAACATAACTTTTTATGTTAGAGATGAAAGATGCCATGTCTACTGATATTTTTAATCAGTAAAATTTATTGACCATATTCATGAAGAGGTTTGATTATTTATAAATTTCATATATATATATATATATATATATGTAATTTAAAAATTTAAACTAGGAGACTCATGAGCACACTTCACAACATATAGGATTGAGCTTTTAATAGATACTTAAAATATCCACATATGTAATTTTGAACAATGGTGTGACAAATGATTGAATCAAGTCAAATAATTTAGTAACAGTTTGAATGAATTTCATAATCTGTTTTCAAGATCCTACTGCTTGTTTAAATTCAGCCTCCTACCCTGTCATTTGGGGTTCATGCCAACAGTCTATCATAACTACATAGATGATTATCATACAGTACAGTGTTTCTAAAATTTTAAAAGCAAAGGTAGAAGGTAATCAGTAAATTAATTTATGCTGCTTAGTGAAATATGCCTTCAGAGCATATAAATTGCCAATTGTCTTTTTAAATGATGTTTTCTTTAACTCCATGGAGGTTAAGACTAATGATGGACAACAATATTTTGGATAACCTTTTCAATTATGTAGCCAGCCAAGATAGACTACCCTCTTTGGCAGGGTGGAAGGCATCTTGATTTTTGAAACTGTTATAATAAGTCCTTGTACATCAAATCATCTTTTGTGTATCTATTTATGAGTTGCATAAACTTCTTAAATTGATTTTAGAGAGAAACATCTACTTGATTTGTTATTCCACTTATTTATGCATTCTTGATTGATTCTTGTATGTGCCCTGACCAAGGATCAGATCTGTAAACTTGGAATATCTGGAGGATGCTCTAACCAACTGGGCTACCAGGTCAGGGCCTAGAGATTGCATAAACATTGGAATTGGTAGATATGTATATACTTTGGGGTACTCAGCTTCTGCACAAGAGGACCTATTTCCATTTCAGGGAAGAACAAAGCATAAGATTTGTTTGTTCAAGCTGATATATTCGCTTAGCTTTGACTCACACTTCTCTACCTATCATATTAGATCTTTTCAGCAGTTCTTTGTTGGAAAAGCACTCAGTTAAGGCTGGGCCTGGTTTACTGCAACTGTTTTCCTGTGGCATTCAGGAAATGTGTAATTGCTACGGATAAAACCAAATAATTTCTGGATTGAGTAAAATTGCTAGACAATTATAGATTTCAAAACTATTGTTTGGTTAGTATGTACCTACCTGTTCAGAGTTGGGTGTGTTTTTTTGATAATCCTTTCCCTTGTGCTTAGCCAAAGAGGTATCATATTTATGCGCCTTTTTAGGTGAGGAGGAATGTGGTTTCTCTAAGGTGGGACTGCTGATACCAGCATCATGCTGGCTTATGCTTGCTGGCTGCTGGGAAGTGCAGGGCAATTCCTGGCATAGACCAAGAACTCAGGCACTTGCACAGCTGTTGCCACATGAATTTATGGGCACAGCTCATTTTCTGCTCACTTCCTGGCCTTTTCTAATGGCCTCTCTAACCATACCTAAGAAGGACAGGTCATGTGGTCAGCATATCACTACTTGAACATTGAATGCCATTCCAAAAAATCATCTTGGTCTTGGGGGTTACTGTAATAGCACCAAGCAAGTGGCTTTCTCAGGCTTGGGGCTGGTAAAGCAGGTGTTTAGAGGTATTTTAACCATAAGAAATCATGACGTTGGTGACCTCTCATTAAAACCTAACAATCATAATTTACCCATTACTCATGCAGGAACTTGTTTTTTCACCTTGTGAATAAATCATCAAGGACCAGTGTTTTTATGGGATTTTATAAGCCCCATATTTTCTTCTGAGCTGAAGACGGTGATTGCAGTCTTGGTGAGAGGTGTGGCCAGGGAGATTTCTAATCAGAAATGTTAAGTGTGTTCTTGGGGATAGGTACATAAGATGTGTGCACAGTGCCCCCAAATCTTCTTCATTATTATTTCTAGTGGTGTGCAGCTTCTTTATCCAGAGGCTGAAGTGAAAAGGGAGAGCAAGTTGGGACATAGGTTAGGGGTACTGTATCCTCTACCTTACTTAGTACTGCTTCCTCTAAGTCCCTTTCAAATCATGAAAAGGGATTAGGATGCATTCTCAAGATGGAGATATAGGTGAGGTTGGGGTGGGAATGGATGCTGTGTTGTGAATGGATGTTGTGTTGAGGCCTGAGTGAGAAGCAGTAAATGAGCTGTGGGGTGAAGGAAAGGGTTGAGGTTCATGCTTAAGACAGGGAAATGTATGATGGCCTTGAGAACAGGATCAGAACTGGGTAGAGAATTGGAATCAGGGTTTGGGTGGTAAGCTGGAGGCCTGCTTTGTGAGGCAGTACTAAGGAGATGAAACTGTTAACATTCCAGGTCTCTTTGCAGCTGTACTGTGTTATGTTCAAATCAATTCCTCATTCTGGGAATTACAATCAACACATAACAACCAGAATGAGTTGCAGCTCTTCAAATATATACAGTAAAAAGGATTTCTAGTGCCTTTTATTATGAATTTTATATTTGGAGTTGAGAAATTTGAAAGAAATAAGAAATAAATGCCAAGATTAAACAACTCAAAAAGAAAAAAAAACACATGAATTAAAGTACAGCAGGTGGAGGGGATATTACATGTCCATTACTTTGCTAAGTTTAATATAATATTTGAAATGTGAAGATTAGGCACATAATATGGTTTTAGCAATCAGTGAAGAAGACAAACCTCTGAATAAATCATTGTCTGCATCACTGATTTACGTTTCCCTAACCAGAAGACATGTCAGCACTGAGATTTTTTCAGCACAGACTAAGGACTAGATTTCAGGCTCATTGTCCTGTGTAATGTGGTTCATTTTAGTCAGTCTTCATAACTCAATATTTAGCTTATCTATTTGTGACACATCAATTCTACAAACTCACTTGAATCATATTTCTTACATTTTTAAATGTGACTTTATATCACTTTGATGAATGCCATAACTTGTTAAAATTGATTTTAGAGAGAAAGGAAGGAAGTGAGAGAGAGAGAAAAAGAAAAACATGTATGTAATAGAGAAGCATCTATCAGTTATCTCCCATATGCACCCTGACTGGGGATCAAACCCACAACCCAAGTATGTGCCTTGATGTGGAATCAAACCTGCAACTTTCAGTATACTGGATGATGTTCCAATTAACTGAGTCACACCAGCCAGGGCATGAATGCCATATCTTGAGGAAACATTTCTTAGGGGTGTGGATTTCTGGGTAAATGCACTAATTTCCCAAAGAAAGTGAAATAGTATACAGCAAGTAATCATTATGACCACCATTCCAGCCAGCAGGTCCAATTTCTCCTTCAATTGGATGGCCATTTATTTTTCTCTAAAGTGGTGTTTTCCAGGGCATTGACCCTGAAAATGTGGGCTTTATATTAGGAAAGAGAAAAGTTTTTGATTCTTGGGGCACAATGAAAATGTGAAGGACTGTTTTATTAAGGATCTTGGTTTGTGAGAAACATAAAGCCTAGATTACAATTACTGTATGTTATTACTGTAGAACAGTCTGCATACCCTACTCTTGCCTCTGCCCTTTGAAATGACTTTTAGCATAGATTTTCAAATGGAAATGGTATTAGTGTTACTGGCTGATGACCTTCCCTACAGGCAAAGGGCAGAGGTTAGTAGGTGTTCTTGCTGATTCATTTTAACTTCTGGCTTCTGCTGGTGTAAGGTTTGGGTTGACATTCTAGGGGGTGCTGATCTAGGGCTGGGCTGATCTAGGTCGCTTGCTTGTCCTGCCTGCTGTCAGTTTTCTGCAGAGACCTCAGATTTGGTTTGGACAATTACTCTTAGGACCAAAGGCATTTTCAGGTATATTTGTCTATCCTTTGTTCTTGATCCTGTCAGTAGGGCCTGGGATGAAAGAAAAAAAAAAAAAAAGATTTTGGTGAAAGGCAAGCCTGGTCAGAGGTCAAATTAGAAAGGAGTTAATTTAAAAAATACTATAAACCCATTTCCTTTTTTTGCAATTGCAATTATACATAGTAACATGCCCAAATCTTAAGTGTACATCTCGATTATGAACAAATGTTTATACCCATGTAATTAGCACTAAAATCAAGATACAGATATTTTCATCACCCTAGAAAATTCTCTCATGTCCCTTTCATGTAATTTCTCCTTCAAAGAAACTACTATTTTTATTTCTGTCATATATTAGCCTCTTAGTGAAATTAATATAAATGGAATCATGCAGTATGCACTGTTTGTTTTTGACACATAGCAACCTCTCATTTCATCTTATTTCCTTCCCTAGTTGACACCTCTTCTCCTTGTCTTCTGGTTTGTTTGAAGACCCTCACCTGCCCCATATTAGGACCCTCAACAGGGACTTATACTAAGCAGGTCCATAAGAATTTTTTTTGAATAATCTAGTCAGGTAGGAAATTCCTTTAAGCAGGAATATGCTTTATTAATTTGGTAACAATAACAATAATGATCACAGTTATTATAGTCATTGTTATAGTAGCTTCTAAATTTTTGGGCATTTACTATTTACTAGGCATTACTTTTACATATATCTTATTTAATGCTCATGATAGCCAAATGAAGTAGTGGTTAATATTTAGGGACTTTAGAGATGAAGAAGTTGAAGCTTATATAGATTATATAGTTTGTATGAGGTCACACAGCTGGTGGGTTGCAAATTACTAGCACAGTGCTTGGCATTGCAGTAGCCAATAAATAATTGTGTAATGTATGTACCATACACATATCAAAACTCATTTGGTCCTATGCTATGTTCATTTCCAGTTTGTTGTCCTACCAGAAGTTGTATGATAGAGAAAGGCTTTGTCAGTGACTCACTGTGAATTAATTTGACATGCCTGGGGATATTTACATTTCAACTAAGGATTGCCAGAGGCAGAGCTTTAACACCAAGGAATTAATGTCAATAGTTGACTTTCTGATACCTAGATAGGTTGGGAAAGTAATTTCGGTTGGGTTCCTTAAAATAGTTTTTCTGAGCACTGACTACATGTCAGGTATTTCATATGAAATATCTTATGAAATCTTCATAACAATCTCCAGAGGATAGATATACATACTATTATTATTCTCATTTGACAGATGCAAAAACTGAATCTCAGAGGTTGAGTCCAGCCAGAAATCACTTGGGTAGCAAGCTGGTAGAGTGAGTGTTTGAGCCAGCTTTCACTGACTTCAAATCCATTTCTTAAGCACTTTGTTATACTGCCTCCCTAGGCAACACAGTTGGTTCTTTTCTTATCTAGGTTTGCACTAACACAAAATTACTTCCCGTTTACCAATGGGAACATGATTAGGAAGAGTGTACCTTTGAATGTATGATTGTTCCAGGGCTGTAGTCTTGGTGCAGCTGAACAGGTCTCTCAGCATTTCTTGGGTGACTTTTGCATACCAGGTACTATGCTGGGCCCGAGTGTGAAGAGATGAAAGAAACCCAGTCCTACCTTATGGGTGCCCTTTCCTTCCTCTTTGGCATTGGACATTGACTTTCTTCTTTCCAATGTACATTGTCCCTCACTTGGTCATGACTGTGACTTTTAAGATTTAAGCATCTGTCAGTTTGAAGTTAATAGTTCTTTCTTCCAGAACTGTGTCTAGGAGCTTGTTTCACCTGTTCTCAAGATTACACTTCCTCTTATTTCACTGCTGGGTAAAATTCCCAATTGTTTATTTTTTTCCCATTACATGGCATATGTTTTGAGACTGCCTCTCATCAGAATCATGTCTCATTTCCCTTCTCTATCTCTCTCAACCTACCCTGTTCTCCCTCTCTCCTTTTCTTGTCAACAGATGTCAGTAATTTTCTTTAACCAAAAGTGGTTCCTTAGGGTATGCTGGGATCATTGGAGGGTTCTCAATGTCTAGATTTTCTCCTTTAATGGCTGTACTAACTTCAGCAAAAGAACCTACCCCCATCTACGGAAAAATCCTTTCATTACTTATTATATAACTCACTTTAAGTGGAAAAAAGTGTGAGCTTTATATTTTACACTATTTATGCTGCCTTCAGTTAGATAATATTTCCCAAAATATATCTTGTTAACAGAGACACACACTTTGAACGAGCATATTAATTATAGTTCTCAAAGTTAGGAATCATGTAGTTTCTCTGTGCTGCAAAACCTATGTTTAACAGCTGTAATTAACAGTGATGGGTCTCTTGAATGGTGACAGGTAAGTTTAATAACAAATGTGAAATCCATTTCTCAAAAAGCCCTCCAAATGATGTAAGTAGCTTTTCTACTCTTCTTGACCTGGGGGCTAGTAAATAGATTGAGTTCTTAAATATTTATATTGCTGTTAAAAGTAGAAGTAAACAGCCCAAAGAAGGAAGGCTGAGTGTAGTTCTTGAATATGCCTGTAGATATTTTCAGAATCTTCTTTCAACCATGACTTTGAAGTATTGTGAATTTACCTGCTTATTTTGACTTTGATTCTCTATGTGTATGCATGCCTCTCCCCTTGGGGGGTTTACTGAACATGAAGACTTCCAAGAGCTCTTGGATTTGCAAGTGATTTTCAGAGCCCTGGGAACAATGTGAACCATTCCCCTGGAAACTGGGCCAGGCGCTCCTAGCTGCTCTCATTTCTGGGAGCATTTGTTTCCTGACCAGCTGAAAAACCCTGCAGTAAGGGTAAAGCTGGCTGACTAGTCTGGTTAACCAGCCTCCTTCAGTCGCTGAGTGTCTGGTAGGCAGGTTTATTACAAACCTCTGTGCTCCTTAGCCTCCTGATGTGGCACCTGCCTAAAAAAGAAACACGGAAAAGTTGTCTCACCAAAGGTGAAACTTGATGAAAAGCCTCTGGGCACTGGGTAGTGACAAAGCTCCCTTGCAGGCGGTTGCGGTGGCTATGATGGCGGGCAGTGGAGGCTTTAACCACTTGCCAGGGGTGCCACTGCCGGACCCTCTCACCTGGGGACGCTGCAAAGTGAGCCTTGGCTGGAGTCAGTGGTGCAGGGCGAAGGAAGGGGGGGGCGCTGCAGGGGCAGGGGGAGAGGTCCGCACTCACATCTAGACTGTGGCGCTAAGATGGTGGTAGCCAGAGGAAGTGCTCCCGCCCCAACCTTGCCATCCTGTAGTCCTTGCTCTGCATACACTTGACATACCTGCCCGAAGTCTAAAAGTCAGACAAGGAAGGCAGGTTCCAATCAAAGCCTAGAAGTCAGGGCTTGGCCAACACAAGAGCTTTTGGTTCTTCTGCCTTCTGGTCAACGCTAATTTGGTGTTAACAGTTCAAAATCATAGGCTACATCTTGAGCAGAAAGATCAAGCTATTTTGAATTTATTTGTGTGTTTTTATATTGCTTATGTTTCATTGTATTGATTTTTTTCATATTACAAAATAATGAATGTTTACTGAGGACAATTATGAAAATTGTAAAAGCATAAAAAATGAAAGATCACCCAAGAGTTCCACTCCCAGGTTAACTTTTTGAGATTTTCCTCCCAGTCTTTTATTCTCTGACTTTTATAATACACTCATATACAAGAATAATAATCTTTTAACTGTATGTGTGGGATCATGCAGTACACACTGTGCTCTATTCTCTTAATGTGTTAGAATGTTTTTCTATGCCATTAAATAATCTTCCCTACCACCATTTTTAGTGTGTGCACTAGGGATGGACTAGGGGATGACAGGAGAAAAGGTGATTTTTGTGCCTGTGGGTGTGAAAGGTTTTTGTATACCATGATGAGAGTCTGCTCACTGAGTTCTACAAACATAATTTGTATTTTACATATGTACATATACAGATGTGTGCATATATAAAATACGTATATACAGGCATAAAACTGTAATTAGCAAAAGAAATGCATGTAATCTATATATGTATCTACATAAATATATATCCATCTACAAAAATAAATGCTTAGAATAAATCCTAAAAAAATAGACACCAAAAGGAATCTGAGTGGTTGGCTTATAGAAGATGTATAGTTTTTATTTGTATCTCCTATTTTTTCTACTGTGAATGTATATAATGATGTAATGAGAAGTAAACTCCAAACTGTACCAAAATCCTTTAGGATGACAGCAACATTCCATCTGGATTTAATATTGCTAATGTAATTTGGAGTATAATTTCTACTTTACAATGAACTATCTTCTGTGTAAAAGTAGTTACATGGTTAAAAACATGGATTTTAGACATTTGGGTTCATATCTAAGTTCTTCTACTTATTTGCTGTGAGATTTTGGGCAAATAATCTTTCTAAGCTTCTCTACAATAGAGATATTTATATTTATCTCACAAGCTTATTTTAAAGATGGAATGAGATAGTGTATGAGAAATATACTTAGAATTTGGTCAATGGTGATACTGATATTACTAAAATTGTAGTGATTTTTATATTGATTATTCAAGTTAAAAGGTTCTCTTTAGAAGGCTTGTTGACTATAGACACCAATCTTCAGCTCACATATCTGTCTGATAGTCATATTCCAATTTAATAGATTTTAGTTATACTAATTCATGTATTAATTCATCAATTAATTTACTCAATAAATATTTATATGCTAGTCACTGCACCAGACACTGAGGATACAGCAGTGTGCAGAAGAGATAACTATCCCTTGTCTTCATTGAGCTGATATTTTGCAAATTTACTTAGAGGAACCAGATTTTTAGAACACAAAGCACTCTGTTGCATGTTAGTCATATGTCAAGCAGTGAGTGAGTGATCTGTTGCCTACCATGGCCAGTGGGGACCTGCCCAGGCCAAACTACCAAGGAGGCAGCCTAGATGCAGTTGGACACGGATTATTGTTTATCTCTGGCCCAGGGACCACTATAGCTAAGTTTCCTGAACATGCTTGGGCATCAACACATACATCCCCCAGAATTATAATTTGATCATGTAATATGGGTGTGAGGCTTATGGACCCATATTTTAAATAAATCTCCTCAAGTGAGTCTAATATTCAGACAATTTAGGTACTTACTGCTCCTGAGCAGTGTTTTTCAAGTTTGCCTGAAGTTAAGTATCATCTGTAAGGTTTGTTAAAAAAAAAAAAAAAGTTATCCCTCTCCCCCTGACCTGCTAAATCAGAAACTTAGGAAGAGAGTTTGCTAATCTGAATTGTAAACAAGTGTCTGGGTGAGTCTTATGATCAGGCAAGTTGGGGAAATACTGTCCTAGAGATATCAAAGGAACTTTAGAAGTTATGTATAAATGCATATTTTTCTGGTGAATGGTATCTGTAGCTTTCAACAGATTCTCAAATCGTTCAGTATCTCAAAAAAAAATGTGAAGTAAGGTAGAGCCCTGAGTTCTCTGCCCACCATTGTTGTCAATGAACTGTGTGCTTTGGGTCCTGAGTTTTCTGGTGGTTTGAAGTAAATAATCTCCAGTGCCCCCAGCCCTCATCTTCCACATGCAAATATTCTGTTTGGTAACTTTCTTTCTCCTTCTTTGCTCTTCTTTTCTCTCTTATTGCCAGTCTTTTCTTCATTCTTCCTCTTGCTGCATTCTCTTCAGGAGAAAATTTGGAAGGAAGGGAATTTCAAAGCCTGAGCCCTTCCAAGGAGGGCAGGGCTTGGAGGGACCTTTGGGGATGCTATCCAGAGCTGAAAATCCAAGAACAGCTATTAGAATGGCAGAGGTCAATACTTAAATATTGTGGCCCTTCTGGTGGATTGAACCTCAATTGATCTTGATATTGTGTGATAAGGTGGTGGGAGTGGAACATCTATGATATCACTTTGCCAGTTCAGAATAGGTAGGCAAGGGAATTTATCTTCTTGAACACCACTTTCCTGCCTGTATCTGGTAGTGGGGCGTGGGTAGGAATGTGAGGTATGGAACAGTTGTGGGTGAAACCCTACCTCTTTTCATTGTCCAGTCACCAAGCAGTGTCTCTGTAATTGGTTCATGACCAATCAAGTGTATTGACCTATTACTGCTAGTTGTTTTAAGTTATAAATGATTTTTATTTCTCCTCTGTAATTGGGGGTTTAAGCTATATAGAATGACCTGATTTGTATCACAAGAGCCTTTGAGACTTGACAGATTTCACCATTGAAAAGACACACAGCTTTCTCCATCCACCGCACTGGACATAAAAGCAACCTTTGAATTAATGCAACAAAAAGCATGTCTTTAAAGAGCAGCATGCACAGAGGGGGAATAAAGAGAAGTAAGACAGTTCATCCTCTTTTCTGAGGCTATTGTGACAGAAACGAATACCTTGAAAAATCTTGTATTGATTTTGAATGCAGAGGCATCTTCCTAAGATCTGAAAAACCTGGTAGAAGAATACACTTGTTCCCCTGCCTTTAAGCCAGAAGTTGAGTTGCTTAGTTTCTACAGCAGGAAGAAATGAGAGTAGTTGCTCTACTGAGAGTGAGATTTTGGCCAGGGTGCATCTCTCTTGACTGTATTGTAGGTAAGACATAGTTTATGAAAGATATATATATATATACTAGAGGCCTGGTGCACTAAATTCGTGCATGGGGGGGGTGTGTCTCAGCCCAGCCTGCACCCTGTCCAATATGGGACCCCTCGAGGGATGTCCGACTGCCTGTTTAGGCCCGATCCTGGGCCTAAATGGGCAGTCGGACATCCCTCTCACAATCCAGGACTGCTGGCTCCCAACTGCTCGCCTGCCTGCCTTCCCGATTGCCCCTAACCGCTTCTGCCTGCCAGCCTGATCCCCCCTAACCACTCTCCTGCCAGCCTGATTGATGCCTAACTGATCCCCTGCCAGCCTGATTGCCCCTAATTGCCCTCCCTTGCAGGCCTGGTCACCCCTAACTGCCCTCCCCTGCAGGCTTGATCACCCCAAACTGCCCTCCCTTGCAAGCCTGGTCCCTCCCAACTGCCCTCCCCTGCTGGCCATCTTGTGGCAGCCATTGTTGACCACATGGGGGCAGCCATCTTGTGTGTTGGAGTGACGGCCAATTTGCATATTACCCTTTTATTAGATAGGATAGAGGCCTGGTGCACGGGTGGGGTCCAGCTGGTTTACCCTGAAGGGTGTCCCGGATCAGGGTGGAGGTTCCCTTGGGGCGTGGGGCAGCCTGGGCGAGGGGCCTGTGGTGGTTTGCAGGCTGGCTATACCCCCTGACAACCCAAACGGAGGCCCAGGTATCTGGGATTTATTTATCTTCTGTAATTGAAACTTTGTAGCCTTGAGTGGAGGCCAGGGTGGGCCAGAACGGGCGGGAAGCTTGGCTTCCTCTATTGCCAGGGAAACCCAAGCCTCTTGCTTGCTCCAGGGCTGCAGCCATCTTGGTTGGGTTAATTTGCATACTCACTCCTGATTGGCTGGTGGACATGGCTTGTGGGCGTAGTGAAGGTATAGTCAATTTGCATGTTTCTCTTTTATTAGTGTAGATATATATATGACTAAAATATTGAATGGGGGTAATTATAATATTGAGGGACTTATTATTTTATGGAAAGGTTTTCTCTTAATAGCATGGTGTATCTGAACGTTGCTTTGGGAATCAAGGATTACTTGATTAAAAAGAAAGAAATAAATGCCAAGCCTAGAGGAAGCATTTTGGGTTTCCTGCAAATTCTAATTATAAGCTATTGCTCAGAGTGGCTATTTGTGCTCCCCATGTCTGTTTTAAAAATGTTAATTTTATCTTTATTTTTATTGTGGTAAAATATATGGCATAGTATTTACCATTTTAGTGATTTTAACTGTCCAGTTCTGTGGCAATACATACACTCATATTGTTCTGCAACCATCACTACCATACTTCCCAGGTTCTTAATCAGAATTTACAATGGCTAGAAGGGACCATAATAATCATTTGTTCCAACCTTTCCATTGCAAAGAAGAGGGAATCAGTGTGGCAGTGAGTTGCCCAAGGTCTTAGAGAAAATTAGTGGCAGGGGTCTAGTCCAGTGCATTCCCAGGTGACCATATGGATAGACTCAGGCAGGTGGCCTCTTTTACTCTACTGATAGCAGAATTAAAGATTGATATAAATATTTAGGATGCTTCTCTGATTTTTTTCCTTTTTATCAAGTATGTTATCAGTCATTGTGATTTAGAACTAGAAAGCCTTTAGACACCATCTAATCCACATTCCTAATTTAAAATATTGTCTCTACTTGCTATTTATAAATCTTAATTGCACTACAAAAAGATGCTAACATCCTAATTTTTAAAATTTGGCCAAATTTCCCCCCAGCCTTCCTTTCACTGACTCCATGACATTCTGTGATTGAAACCAGGTCCTTTGTTGGTGGCTGTTATTAATATACTTTCCTTGGGATGTTTACAATAACTGCTGTGACTAAATAAGATTGCTTGTATTGTTTTGTGATTTTATTTTAATTGATAACAGGAGTGAGAAATAACCTAAAAGCAAGAACATTTCTTTTAAAATGTATTCATCTCTTCTCATACCATTGTATTTCCCATGACTAAAAGAACTGCTTGAAGCATTGCAGTTTTTCCTATTTAGGTATTAGATGAGGAAACTTTCACTAGAAAAAGAATATTCCTACACAAGTTAAACATTTGAGGACTTTGTATACCATAACCACTTTTTCTTGGAGTAGAGGTTCATAAAAATGTATCATGTCATGTATTATGTATTATTATGTTAGGCGCCATGTATCATTATAGCGTGATCCTTTAAAATTTTTTTATTCTTTTTCTAACTGTGGTAAAAATTTTCCATCTTAATGATTTTTAAGTGTGTGGTTCTAGAAGTACTAAGTATATTCATATTGTTGTGCAACCAATCTCCAAGAGTTTTTTATCTTGCAAAACTGAAACTCTGTTTCCACCATTCTACTTTCTGTTTCTATGAGTTTAATTACTTTAGATACCTCATATAAGTGGAATAATAGAGTATTTATGTTTTTGTGCCTGGCTTATTTCACTTAACCTAACGTCCTCAAGGTTTATCCATGTTATAGCATGAATCAGAACTTTCTTCCTTTTAAAGGCTGAATGATATTTTATTGCATGTTGTATTGGGCCTCTTCAGTGAAACATACCATACTTATATGGATATATATATATATATATATATATATATATATATATATATGTTTTAAATAATCAATTTATTTTCTCAGTCTTTAGTCCTAGGTCATCAAATTAACTTGATGAATAAAGTGAAGGAAGAGCCCAAACCTTTAGGGATGGGATTTCTGAGGTGTTAATCCAGTGACTTGCAAGTTTGAGAACCTTGAGAAAAGTGAATAAGACTTTCTTGGTCCTCTTAGGTATATTAATTGTTTATGGTGTTTCTTTGTACAGTGTTTTTTTTTTTTTTTGTAGAAATAATTTGGCTCCTTGGTGATAGCTTTTAAAACACATTATCTCTGAATTTGGAGTAGATTGTGCCTTCCTGTGCCCTTTGCAATTTATTTCTATTCCCCTATTGCTTTGTATGTCTCTCACACTACTAGTATACTGTAAACTTCCTGACTCTGTCATTCATCTCTGGATTCCCAGTACCTAGGACAGAGCCCATAAATCAAATGCAATAAATGCTTTTTTGAATAGAAATTTGGCTCAGTCTGTCATTTGGAAAATTTTAACTTCCTAGTTAGTCTTGGAACAGTTTGACATTTTTATTTGTTTTTCTCTGCTTCTTTTATGTGTGAGACATGACTTATGTTCAGGAGCACAAATTAGGTTTAAATATGTGGTAATTAAATCTCCCACCCCCTCAATCCTTTGTGGGAAGTAGAAGAAACATTTGCTGAATACTTGGCATCACATAGAGGAAATATCCAAGCCTGGGCTTTAGTTTTGCTTTCTGTAGGTCCCTCTGATCATTCTCTCTGTTCATTCTCCCCTCCCAGCCACTTCTGAAGGTGGTTTGCACAGGTATCATGTTTGCCTTTGGATTGTACAGCTAGAGCTGTGATTGAGATTTGTATTAGGGCACAGATTTCCCATTCTACATATTGGCTCCAAGGTTTGTTTTTCACACCCCTTGCCGTCTTCTGAAACCTCCCTAATATCTTTATATGTTACCAGAAATAGAAATCACCCAAAGTGAACTCTGCTTTTAATAAAAGTCTTAGCAATGTTTGATATATTTTGTTTCCCATTGGTAAGCAGAAAGCATAGCGATACATTTATATTTTCAGGTGATGGACAATACTTTAGAAACACATGCCTGAGATTCTGGACACCATTCATTCAAAGAGCACTAGCCCTATGGCAGGCTCAGTGCCAGGCACTGGAGAAACACTGATGAGGAAGAGAGTCTCTGATCTGGCTCCCATGAAGTTGATGGTGGATGAAATAGATAAGGAATCAGTACCCTGACCTGGGAGGATAGAGATCTAGGGAAGCTCATAGGAAAGGGAACTGACCTAGTTGGATGGTAGTAGTAGTAGGAACATTAACTGGACACCTGAAGGATGAACAAGAGTTGCCAGTTGATGAGACGGAAGAAAAGTGTCCTGGAATATGGGAACAATATATGCAAAGGCTTGGAGATGAGTGAGAACATAGCTTATGTAGAGAACTGAAGGAAGTTCAGTATTTCTAGAGTAGTGAGTCGCCTTTGTTACATAAACAGTCCTTGCAGATACTGGATTGTGCCATTCACATTTCAGTGACTGTTATCATTGATCCCCCCCCCCCCCCTTTTAAAGCAGGAATATCTAAAATACAATTTCTCTTAATGAGCATGTTCTTAGATTGGAAGTAATATATAAAGAGACAAATTACTTAGCATTCAAGTAGGCTCAGTGTTAACTTATGTACATATTTATATGCCGACTGTGAACAAAACCATGGGATACTATCTTTTAAATGAATAAAATTCATTAAATTTTAAGTAGAAACCTGATTTTTTTATGTTGTTGTTGTCAATGTTGTTTATTTTTTACTGCTAAAATCAGAGGCCTTGGAAGTTTGTCAGTTGTGTGCTCCATGACCAGAAATCCATATATGTGTTTGTAGTGTGATTTTATTTTAATTGATAACAGGAGTGAGAAATAACCTCTTACTAGTAGCTATTCAGAATATATATTGTTTAGCACTCAGATACTACCAGTCCAGAAAGCAACTTAATCAACTGTATTCATACAAAAGTACATGCTAATGATATGGCTGGTATTTGTAGGTCATGAATTTTTATTGTAAAAAAGATAAATATTTAACAGATAACATCATGCAGGACACAGTTTATTTCTGACTCTATGTCAACTGTATTTATACAAAAGTACATGCTTAGTGATATGGCTAGTATTTGTAGGTCATGAATTTTATTGTCAAAAAGATCAATATTTAACAGATAACATCACGCAGGACACAGTTTATTTCTGACTCTATGTTATATCACTCATGTTGGCTCTCATCTTGGACTTTAGCATTGCCTAAAAAAAATGTGCTTTCACAAATATTGCCCATATATTGCCACATATAAACTTCAGGATAGTTTCATTCATATCATGTTTTCATTTGTTGAACATATATTGGATGCCAACTCTGTGTCAGGCTTGATTGTAAATGCTGGTGATACAGAGGTGCAAGCTATAGATGGTCCCTGCCGTCATAGGGCTCACAGTCTAGAGGGGAAGACTATCAAATAAATAGTCAATTGGGATAAATGAAGTGTGAACAATGCCGTAGTAGGAGAAGCCTACTGTGAAAGCCCAGAGGAGGGCAGGTAACTCAGCTTTTGAATGGTCAGGGAAGGCTTCCTGAGGAGAGCTGTTTAACTGGGATCAGAAAAGTGAGGTATGAACTGGCCTGGCAAAGAGGAAAGGAAAGAGAATTTTAAACAGAGGGAACAGCACATCTTAAGAAAAAGAAATGGGAGGAATGGAGAGAAGGAAGGGAGAGAGTGAGAGAGAGGGATTGCAAATATAAGTATAAATGTGAATAATTGAATAATACTCAGTATGGCTAGGGGAGGAGAGGCATGAGATGCACCTCGAGAGGTAGTTAGGGAGCAGTACACAAAGGCATTGAGGGTTTTGTCTATGGGGATGAGGGTTTTGAATTTTATTTTAAATGCATTGGGAAGCCTTTGGACGGTTGCATCGTGATCTGATGTACAGTTCTGGCAGGGGAAGCAGTGAAAATACTGATGGAACCAAGCTTAGACTCAGCAGGGTAGGAATGAAGATGGGCGATGTCAAAAGATTTGAGAGCACTATTCAGGGGTTGGAAGAATTAAGGCTTAATGCTAACAATAACATAAGAGGTACATTGATATTTAATTAAGGGGGAGAGAGGAGTCAAGAATGATGAGTCTCATATTTCTGGAATCCAGTTTCATCTCTAGTACTCATAAATGTTGTGATTGGGCATTATTACTTCTTTTGGCATCTTCTCTTCTTCATTTCCTAAGTTTCCCCATTTTTGATGGTGATTGATAATGTCCATAATATCCTTTACTTCTAAGTTATATAACAGACCCTCAATAAATATTGGTCAAATAAATGAACTAACATTAGTCAATCACCCATCATTTCTTGTGCAGGTACATTTCCCAGTTAGGTACATATTAGCATATTGTCTCCCTCTTATTTGGAGCTTAGTGCTGGGAGTATTATTTTCAAATGAAGACTAAATACTCAAAAGTGGAAATCAAACCTTAGAGTGAGTATGTATAATGATCCCCATATTGGACTGAGACTTGAAAACTCAGATTTTATTTCCAACTAGAGGCCCAGTTGCACAGCATTCATGCACTAAGGGGGGCGGTGCTCTCAGCCCGGCCTGTGCCCTTTCACAGTCCGGGAGCCCTTGGGGACGTTTGACTGATGGGAGCAGGCCTAAGCCATCAGTCAGACATCCTCAGCGCTGCCACAGAAGCAGGCCACTGCGCTCACCAGCCATCAGCCTGGCTTGTGGCTGAGCAGTGCTCCTCCTGTGGGAGCGCACTGACCAGCAGGGGGCAGCTCCTGCATTGAGTGACTGCCCCATGGTGATCAGCACATGTCGTAGCAACCCAGTTGTTCCTCCATTCAGTCGATTTGCATATTACCCTTTTATTATATAGGATTTTCCTGTTGTATTGCGTTTATTTAATGCAAGAAAAAAATCACTTAAGAGCTTTATGTTAATATTGGAGTCTGTACAGTAGATGATAATGCCAGATCCCAAGTGTTAAGGGGTGCTATTAACAAGATAATAGTGTTTAAGCATTTAGTGTTTACCAGTATAATAGACCATTCTCCTAAGAATTTAAGGGTGGTTGTCATTAGATATGGGCTAGGGCAGAGAATAGAACCACTGAAGAGCATTTTCAGAGAATCCATGTACCCCGAATCTCTGACATACTGACTGCAGTAGGGGCATGTGCTATTGCTGTCTGGGGAACCTCTTTTCTCACCTCCAGCTCTGTGTGGTCTTGTGCAACATGGTCTTCTCTTGTTTGAGAAACACCAAATATAAAAGCCAAAACCACAACTGTTGTGAACCCAACTGTAGTTAAGAGAAAATTTACAGGTACTGGCATTGCTGTTGATGAAGGCTAGAGTCTAAGGTCAACAATATGAAGTCATACTGCTTTGGAATCATTGCATCAAAGGATTGGTGTCTTCAGAATAGTAGAAAGGAAAACTGGTATTATATAATGGTTTGATAGCAATACTTTATTATGCACAAGTATACAAAATACTATGAATTTATAGCCAGCACATTTTGCAGATTTCATGGAATTTGTGATTTTGCCATAATGAATAAATGTAAATCTTTAAAATGTTCTTATTTTTAGAAAGAAGGTATTGCTAGATTTGTCAGGCACGTGTCACAATATATTCAGCATATCCTTTCCAGTTAGATAGCCCAAGATTGGTCCCTGTGGGATTTATGAATTCTGTACCATTGATTTTAAACTAATGAGTTTGCTCCAGTGCAAACCAAAGATAATGCAGTTACTGACCAGGGCCAGTTTCATTGGTGTATGAACTATAACTACTAAGTGGTTCACTTTTGAGGCTATAATAGTGAGAGTTGTTCCAAAAATTATCCTGGAATATGGATTTCAGTGTTCTCTCTGAAGAAGACAGTCATGTTAAGTCAGAAATGCATCAGCAAACATGAAGAAATGAAAAAGGTTGTTCATTCTAAAATAAGACTAAAGTTTGTATGGGAAAATTTTATTTCAACTTTGAAAGCAAGAACTTTTCATATAACATTTGTTCAATAATACTTATTGAATATCTACCACGTGTCAGGCACTGATCTTGACACAGGTGATGTAGCAGTGAATAAAACCAAGACCCTTGCCCTTTTTATAGTTGTGTGTGAATATGTATATATAGAAGTGGGGACAAATAATGAGAAAAACATAGGTAAAAATACATGTTATCTGTTGACAAATACTGTAGAGAATAATCTAAAAATGTGTGGTGGCGGTGGTGGTGGTGGGGTGAATGTGTGTAGTTTTATGTATGGTGGTCAGGAATGGACTCACATTTGAGTAAAAACCTAAGAGACAGCCATGTAGATATTTGCGGGAAGAGGACTTCCAATTTTTGCAGGTTGCCTAGGGGAAACAAAGTGCCCAAGAATAAAAATATGTATTACCCAGCATTCAGATAGAGTTGTTTTTACTGAATAGGAGTGAAGTCCTTCTTTCTACATTATTTTATAAATTTGGCAAGGCAGAATTTCCAATGTATATGTTTATTTGATTCTTAAAAATGTACAGGTTTTTTTCTATTGTAGTCTCTGAAATTTGTGTATATGCATCCACATAACATTTGCCTGTACTAAACTAGTCTGAACCATGTATACACCTGCTTTGGTGTTGAAAACTACTTGTTGATTTGCAAATGAAAGTATGCCATAATTTTCATTTATGCAAATGAAAGCATAAGCCATTTTTATATCTTGGAAGAATGAGTACCTCCATGGTTTGAAGGTTTGTTACCAAACTAAAGGAGTTTGTTAGCCTGTGTGGATCAAAGCCCCAAAAGACACGAACAGAAATTAGCAGCAAAGTAAGTAATGGTTTATTTAAGGAAATGGCATCAAGCCAGGAGACACAGGTGAACTAGTGATTCAAAGCCTGGCTTCCTGCCTGGGGCAGGGGGCAGGGGTGAGCTAGAAGGGGTCAATGGGGGGGGGTCATATGTAATACTTTCAACAATAAAGATTAAAAACGCACACAAAAACCTGGCTTCCTGATGGCCCACATGAGGGCAGATTATATATGGAAACATTATTAATCATGGTGATTAAGGGAATTGGGGTCATGAACTCTCATGATTGGTTGGAGACAGGGAAGGAAGTATTTGATCATTGTATTAGGTCTGATATCAGCCATGACATCATTCTGTCTAGTTTCCTGCACTTTCATGGCCCTGGAGCTGATACACAACTAAGGTCAAGATGTTATCTTTAAATTGACCAAAACTGTTTCCTTGATCAACAGATCTGAAGCTTTATTCTTGACAGTTTGACACTGACCAGAACCTGATATCCTATGGGCTTAATGATTAAGTGAGTGGACATTCAGTATGTCATGGTGCTATTAGAATGGAACTTGAATTAATGAAAAAAATTATATAAAAATGAAGTTTGTATGATGTTACAAGGTTCAGCTTGAGCTACTTTGGATCATTTGACTTCTGAAACTAGGAGAGAGTAACCGCTAGGTGGATCAGCCTCTCCTGAGGACCGAAAAGGTGCAGGTGAGAGCAGTGTTTAATCACTTCATCAAGTAGGAAGTGAGTCACAGACTTGGAGAAGAGAGATTCTCCTTTGTGGATTAATGTCGGGACTATTAGATGCATATTATTTATCTCGCTTTCAACAGTGCTCTAACTCTTGGCACGTGCAAGTAGATAGGTGGGAAGACCCACTGGGACTGGAAGAACAGAGTTCTGATCCTGCAGTGGGGAAACCTCAATCCCAGAATGAATAACTATTTCTTGGACAAGATCTAGGCATGTGATATTTGCTTTTTGGTCCTACCTGTCTGATGATTGTGTACAAATAGACAGAGTGTTGCAGTGGATCTATGCTAGGACAAGGAGCTATTGTAATTGGGAAATGACTGCAGATTGACCTTCCTTTCATGTCTTCAGTTAAGTGCTCATTTGTTATATAAATATTTGAATTGAATGATGGTGGGAAGGAGGGAACTATGTTCTTGTGGAAGAGGACAGGAACTGGATACCTGTGGGTGAGCCTTTTTGTGACACTGGGTCTCAATTTTGTGAATGAAGAAAATTACCTTGGAAGAAAATGGTCCTCTATTTAAATGTTGAAATATATTTATGTTGTGAGTTTAAGGAGCCTGAAATTACCTGTAAGTTTTATAGAGCCATCTGCTTTCAGTGATTGTAAATAAACTCTCAAAACATCTTTCAAAGACTCCATACAGAATGTATCAATTGACAGGAAATTTTAATAAATTAGTAATAAGACACATTTTATAAAGTGATCTATTTAAGGGCAATTTCATCAGTTAAAGAACTTGGAAGAGAAAAAATGTGAGCATAGGTTACATCACTTGCAATGAAACAAAACTCAGAGTTTGTGCTCTCTCACACACATACCAAGCTTGTTAGAGAATAAAATATGATATGATATGTGAAAGCACTTGGTGTAGCACTGTACTTGTAAGTATACTTTTATAAATGAACTAGAGGCCTGGTGCACGGCAGGGAGGGTCCCCCTCAGCCCAGCCTGCACCCTCTCCAATCTGGGACCCCTCAGGGGATGTCTGACTGCCTCTCGCAATCTGGGACCACTGGCTCCTAACTGCTCACCTGCCTGCCTGCCTGATCACCCCTAACTGCACGCCCCCGCTGGCCTGGTTACCCCCAACTGCCCCCTCACTGGCATAGTTCACTCGTAACTGCCCCCCCGCCAGCCTAGTTGCCCCTTACTGCCCCCCCTGCCAGCCTGGTCTCCCCCAACTGCCCCCCCTCCAGCCTGGTTGCCCCTCACTGCCCCCCTCTGCTAGCCTGGTAGCCCTTCATTGCCCCCCCCTGCCAGCATGGTTGCCCCACACAGCCTGCTGCTCAGTTGTTTGGTTGTCCTTCACTAACCCCCCTGCTGGCCTGGTCACCCCACACAGCCTGTTTGGTCATCTGTTTGGTTGTTTCAGTTGCAACGGTCGCTTAGGCTTTTATATCTATAGATAGACTAGAATGCCTGTAATGGTGAAAGATTGTTCAGCCATTAAAATGACACACAATCCTTTACTAGGAAATTCCCCAAATTTGCATTATTCACATTTGAAATTATATATTTGGTTCTTAAGCTTTTATCACCCACATTATTTCATTTTGATATCTTTCCCACCCCACCCCACCCCACCCCACCCACCCCACCCTACCCCAAGGAAACATATGGATAATTTATTATTGACATCTAAAGATAATGTACTGTGAAAGGGACAGGCCTGAATCAGTTGGAGGGCTTGCATTTCTGTTGCCTTGTTGTCATTCAATGATGGAAATATTATAGAATGTTTAATATTACTAGTATATGAAGGCAAACAATATTGAATTTTGAAAGAAGCAACCTTATGGCACTTTAATTTATCCTATCTAATAAAGAGGGAATATGCAAATTGACCATCACACCATCACAAAGATGGCGGTGCCCATAGCCACAAGGTGGCGGCGCCCAGTCCCTCAGCCCTGCAGGAGTCCCCTAGTCCTTTCAAGCCTGCCGGGGGTGGTGGCAGGCGTGCAGTGCATCTGGACCCGCTCTCAGCCCCCCAGCCACCCAGGGCCGGCCCGAGGCACAGGTAAGCCTTGGATGCGGTCTGCCTATCCAATGTCTGAGGCGAGGAAAGCCTCGGATGGTGGCTGCCCAGCTGCCTGAGACTCAGGTAACCAGGGCCGGCCAAGGCTTGTGTTGCTGGCAGTGGCAGCAGCAGACGTGTGATGGGGGCGTCACCTTCCCCTGATCGCTGGGTCACCTCCTGCCCCTGAGGGCTCCCAGACTGTGAGAGGGGGCAGGCCGGGCTGAGGGACTCCCCCTCCAGTGCATGAATTTTCATGTACCGTGCCTCTAGTTTAACATAAAAGAGTGATGGTCCTATTGAAGTTTAAAATGGAAAACTAGAAGTTTGCTCAGTAAGGACACTTGAAAATATTTAGGATATGCCTTTCAGTGTTTCCTTTGAGGTCTTACTCTTTGATATTCAAGCAAAGGTACACCTGAGACTGTCCACTAAAGTCCCCTTTGCTCTGTGGACTGTCAGCATCTCATAATGAAGAGATTATATGGTATAATGGTTGAACACACAGAGTTTGTGCCTTACCTTTCCCACCTGTATAATGGGAATAACAATAATGTGTATCTCATTGGATTGTTGTGTGGAATAAGTCAGTTAATGTGTGTAACACTTAGAGTAGTGACAGGCACATAGTAAGTACGTTATAAGTGTTTGTTTGCTACTATTATCACATATGTGTGTGCTCACAACAGATTATTCACCTAGAGCAGTGATGACGAACCTATGACACGCGTGTCAGCACTGACACGCGTAGCCATTTCTGATGACACGTGGCCACATGCTGAGGATGAAACATTTGCGACTAGAGTCTTGGAGTTAGTTTTTTCCTCAAAGTGACACTCTACCCGAGTTAATGCTCATTTTTTTGGCGAAGTTTGACACACCAAGCTCAAAAGGTTGCCCATCACTGACCTAGAGGGTCTTTGTCTAAGGCAAAAGTCTGAATAAAGTCTGTGTTCTGTTAGAGAGGGAAAAGGGAGTTGTAAAGGAATCCTGTTCAGTAAATAGCCTACAATATCTGCCACAAATGCTCTTCCCACCTCATTCACTTGGCAAAGCCCTTTAGGATCCTTCAAGGCCTAGTTTAAATATTCATTATCTCTACCTTCCCCACTCCACTCCCTAAACCTAGTGGATAATCTCCAGTATAATATTTATCCGATAAATTCCTGGATGATATCATAGTGCATTATATTATCTGTTTAAGGGTATGCACCCCCTCATAAGCTGTGGGCTCCTTGAGGGAAGAGACTGGTGTAATTCAAGCACAGTGTCCTGGTACACAGTAGGCACCCAATTTTGTTTGCTGAATGGCTGACTATAGCTGGGCAGGAGAATTTTCTTTCAAGGCTGTTCTTTCTTGTGGTCACTGTCTTCCTCATAAGAATAGACAAGAGCCAGCCCCAGATGGCCTCAATTTACTGCCTGGTCAGAGGCCTGCACGCTCTCTGCAGTGGGCAGCTGGAAAACTTAAGGAGTTAGTCATTATGACCAACGTGGGCTATGGCAAATATTAGGGCAGAAGGGGAGAAAAGAGGCAACTAGAATGATGGTACATCTCTATGTTCCTGGGGTGAGTGGTTAGGGGTATTCCTCTCTATACCTCACTCCAGCTAGACTGAGTGCCTCGAGGGCAGGGCTGGTAGCTATATGCCTTGCACTTTTTCTTGTGAGGCCTTCCTAAAGGCCCCTGGCAGACCTCACTGCTGCTACTCCTGTGCATTCACTGAAATGTGAATATCTCTCTTAAAGAAGTCATTTTATTGCATAATAAACAATAATACATAAATCATGGCTTGTTTGCTCCTCATTAGACTATCAACCCCAAGAGGGCAAGGACTGTCTTTTTTTGGCTCTGTAGAGCAGCCTGGGTTAAATTGTTGTTAAATGAGTAAATGAAATAGGTCATTGGTTTATCCTTTTTTTACTACTTTAACAAGCTTCCCAAATCCTATTGAAAAACATATATGATTACTTGTTTCTCAGCCATCTTTTCTGTTTGTTCCAACTTTCAGAAAACTGTGGAACCATTCTCTCTCACTTGGCACCTGGTACACAGGAGGATTCAGTGAAAGACTGTTGAATTGAATGGTACCTGAAAGCAGGACAGATGTAGGATACTTCTACTTCCTGGATGTATTTGGTATCAGGAATACAGATCAGCAACCTATAGCACAGTAGTCACTGTGGGAGGAGGGTCAGTGTGCCAACCACTGAAGTTAGGAAGTGGTGGAGACAGTGACTACACAGTCACCAACTAATCAGGTGACTCCATTGCACACCACTTTCAACTGCATCTTAAGTTATATGTAAAGTCCATTGTAATACTGATGGCCCCATATGTTTGAGATTTACTTGAGAAGTTAAGGAAGTATATGATATTTATTAAAGTTAGTTTTCTCGTCCAAAGAGAAACAGAACTAATAAAAAATAACCCCCAATATTTCAGAAAACTCAATTTTTGAGGATTTTGGATAACAGAATTTTTGCAGTGGCCACCCAAGCTTAGATAAATTAGTGCATGGGAAACCCTTAAGGAACATAAGCTCTAGAAGATCATTTAACTGAGTGTATAGCATGGTGACAGTCATTGTAAAGAATACAGTAGATTGATAACACCTACTGTTTTTATCCAAAGAGTTTGCATTCTCATTGATCTCAGAAGTTTATATCTGAAATGGTGGTGAGGCAGTTGGGAGGTTATAAGCTATATAGCTAAGCTGTTTATTTTGTGCATGTGGAAGATGTTCAGAGGGATCATACTAAGGGCAGGGTAAATCAATGAGGCTGTCTGGAAGAAGGGGCCTTTGGATGAGATAAGTAAGGTTAGTGGAAAGTGCAGTCCAAGTAGAGGGCTAGGGGGAAACAGGAATGGAAATGAAAATGACCGTAGGGCATTGCTGGTGGGTCCAGCCTGACAGGATCATTCATTCATTTATTAGGTGAAATTTATTTGATCAACTACTTTGAGCCAGGCCTTGTGCTGTATACATAAGACAGGGACCCTGCTCTTGGTACTATAGGAACACACAGGGAGCGCATTTCTTTACTCATCAGTCATTCATGCCTTCATCAAACATATAAGTGTCTCATTTGGGTCTCACTTAGTGCTAGATTCTGGGAATATGGAAATAAATCAGACCAGTTCATGAGACTTTCATATTATAGGTAGATGCAAATATTAAAACATCTATTCACCATTTGCAAAGTGCTTTTTCACATATGAGGCAGGTTTAGTCCTCATAGCAAGCCTGTGAGGTTGTTTCCATTATTATCCTCATCTCAGATTAGAAAACTGAGGCACAGAGAAATTAATCAATTTGCCTCTGATCACACTGTTAAGAAGCAGCTGAACTGGAACATGATCCCAATTCTTCTGTATGTTTTTCTTTATGTACTGGAATAACAAGACTGCCTGCCTCAGAATTGTATGAGCAGAAGTGAAGGTTGAAAACTGATTGTTGGTGGAAAGAGATGCATCTTTTCCTAAATAAATTAAAAAATGATTTTTCTAAATGGGATAAGTCCACTCAGGGAAAGATATGAAAAGTCTGAAGACATGTAATGGGGAGGTAAAGAAAAGACAACAATAAGAAGGGACCATGTCTGAGTATGTTGCTTCACTAGTCCATTGGGAGATCTTCAGTGTGGATTAACTATGATCTGTGGTACATTCTGTGCTGTTCTTCCTTGCCTCAGAGCTCAGCTGCAGTTGTGGAATCCTTCCAGACTGACTCCTGAAGATGAAGGCAGTCTTAATATTTGGAGAGAACTTTGATTAAAAATGAGAACTTAATAGACAAGAGCCTTCCATGTCAAAACTATTCCCCTTATACCACATTGGGATTGCTTTGGTCTATTTCTTTCCCAAATAACCAGGCCTAGGCTGCCCCCAGAGGAGTCAATTGGCATTATGGAATATTAACCATAGAGTTAAATGTTCTGTAAAATAAAACTATTGTTTAAAAGGCACTTGTGGTATCTTATCAAGTGTATTTGTCAATTCTTGACCTTGCTGGCTTATAATTCATAAATATATTAAAAAAAACTGTTAAGTAGTTGGGTGGTACATGATTTCTCCCTCCCTCTCTGCCTCCTTCCCTTTCTTCCTCCCTTCTTTCTTTTGCTGAGTCAATAATTTTAAGATAAGGAAGGAGATATCAAAAGGATCTAGAACACTGATGTGCAGTTTAATTCCTTATTCTTTCCTGCAATCAGAAGATAAAATAGGGAGATAACTGGAATGTGTTTTGGGCAAAGAATGCAAGGAAGAAATTAACTGTGATTACAGACTTCACACAAAAATTATGATTATAGACCTGATACCCAAATTGTGCAGATTGAGGCCACATGAAACATAGGGTATAATGTTTTTCTAGGCATAGTTCACTTGATCTTTCTTTAAAGTTCTTAGATAGCAAGCTGACTTGAGAAATTCTCTCTCTGTTAATCACATTCTGGACCCTCCCCCTTAACTTTTTCATGGAGAGTTTCAAACTTTGCAATAGTGTATAAATTCCATATGCAACATAGTGATGTGGAGAATGGGTTGATGGCTCTAAGTTTGTAATGAGATTGTTGGGGGTGTTAGCATGAAAATACCTGTGTATACTTGACAGAATTCTCTCTGGGGATGTTAGAGTTGAATGGATAGGAATATTGATTGATTTGGAAGTCACCTCTGGCAGTATGGTATAAATGATGTCTCTCATGTGTTTTTTTTATTTTTATTTCCACTTCTTCTGTCATCATCTTAAACTCTGTGACCTCAGAGAACTACCCAACATTCTACAGTTGAACGAACTGAGGCCTGGAGAGGGTAAAGGATTTGCCTAAGGGTTTTTTGTTTGTATAGCAAAATGTAGCTTCTGGAAATACTTTCCATTAATCATAGTGCTTGCTCTTTAAAACAATTCAATGAGGTAGATTGTTTTGTTCCATTGTATAGATGAGATCCTTGAGAGCCAGAGAAATAAAATTGCTTGTTCAGGGTCCAAGAGATAGTTGGCTGCATAGCTGGGATTAAGCCCAGATATTCTGATTTCTAATAGGACACCATAATGCCTCTGAATTTATTTTTTAGAACAGACATGACTGTTATATTGAGTTTGTCTAACTACCTCCTAAATAATTTTTTAAAATATATATTTTATTGATTACAGAGAGCAAGAGAGAGGGAGAGAGAGAGCGAGAAACATCATTAATGAGAGAGAATAATTGATCAGCTGCCTCCTTCACACCCCCTACATTTTTTTACACTACTCTCCAATGGTACATGCATATTGCTTCAGAATGGTAATTAACTTTTTAAATTGGTAGGTATTTTGCTTCTCTAACTTTCTTAGTCTGTTTGTGCTGCTGTAGCTTATAAACAGCAGATATTTATATCTCACAGTTCTGGAGGCTGGAAGTCCATGATCAGAGTGCCAGCATGGTTGTGTAAGGTCCTTCTTCCAGGTTGTAGACTTCTTGTTGTATTCTGACATGGTGGAATAGGTTAGAGAGTTCTTTGTGGCCACTTTATAAGGGCATGGATCCCATTCATGACAGCTCTTCTTTCATGACCTAATCATTTCACAAAGGCCACACCTAAAACTGTTACCTTGGACATTAATTTTTCAGCATGGGATTTTGAGGTACACAAACATTCAGGCCATAGTGTTAACTATATTATAATCTCTTTGAAGATTTGAGACAGGCAGGTTTTATACAGCTTTTGAATCCCCCTTAGTACCTAGCACATAATATATCGTATTTTTCTATGTATAAGATGCCCCCATGTATAAGACACCCCCACTTTTCCAACCCAAAATTAAGAAGTCAATATTTTAAACATAAAATAGAACACATTTTTATTTAGTAATTACCACAGGTAATGTTTACATACCAGTACTATGATATTATGCAGCATATCACTTTATTTAGTAGATAACTGGAATGTGTTTGGGGCAAAGAATGCAAGGAAGAAATTAACTGTGATTACAGACTTCACACAAAAATTATGATTATAGACCTGATACCCTCTGTTGCATCACTGCTCTCTTCTTAATCCCTATTAGTTCCAGATATCAATTTCTTCAACTTCTATTGTATCATTTCTATCTTCTGAGTCACTGTCCATATATGTGAGATCATACTCTTAAACTGGTGGCATTTTGAGCCTACTTTGTTCATGTTCTCATGGCCAACCCTTCTCTCCTCATGAAATTGAAGCATCATTTTGCCTTTCCTGTAAAATCAACAATGATCATTTCGCTTGCAAACATTCTTGCCTGACATTGAATAAGCTTGGTTGAGACACATAAGGCACTCTGGCGCTACTCCATAATCCAAGTCTTAAGCCTCTGCTCCAAATTTGCCCATTTTGCTGGTTTTCCTCTTAAGGCCTTCTTTTTTTTTTTGGCATCTTAACGAGTTGTTCTTTCTGTTTTCTCCACTGTCTGATCATACACTCTGTGGGAGAAAGTCCAAATTGCCTCTCTGCAGCTCTATTTCCATGCTTTTTTGCATAGCTGATTATATTCAGTTTGAATTTTGCAGAGTAAGACAATCACTTACTGGCATTTATCTTTTTATTTTTTGACATCTTTATGGGCTCAGAACGCTCTGGTCCCTGTTGCATCTGCACACTCTCCACCTCCACCTCCAATTATGGCATCAGCTGACATCAGTAACAATAAGGCTCGTGATTGGAGGAAGCCTCTTTGACAAGGTATGGGCAGCTACCCACCCCTGTGGTTCCCTCCTCTGCTGACTTCCGTGTATAAGACGCCCCTCGATTTTCAGTCTAACGATTTTAGAAAAAAAATAGCGTCTTATACACGAAAAAATATGGTACTCTTGATGAATTTTGTTGATTGACTGACAGTGGAGATAAACTGGGGGATGGCATATGTCTAATATAAATCTGAAAATTAACGTTAATTTTGGTTCTTGGCTCAGGATAAAAAAATCATAGGTAATACAATTTGCAAGTCTCCTGGCCTAATAAGGTGTTATGTAAAATTTGTACCTTGATTTGAGAAATTCTGTGTCTGCCAGCAGATTCTGACTGTTGGAACATGAATATATGGATTAATTAGTGGTTGCAGAGTTCTGGCATAGGGTTTGTGGAATACTATATAAATTATGCCCAGAGCTTTCTGGTGTCTGCCAATAGTGAGGAAGTTGATCTTTTTTCTCCCTATATGATTTCTATTTTTAGATCTTTATGCAGATGTTCACTGAGTAATGTTCTGCTCCTAAAATCAGGACCTTGAAAAGCAAGGGTGGATCAAATACCTGTTTTTTGCAAAGAGCCAAAAAAGTGGAAGCCAGTACAATCAAGGTAGAAAATGGAGAGGGGCAAGAAGAAGGATGAAATGGAAAATGTTAGAAATGCAATCAGGAATCTGGCATAAGCCTGATGTTTGAGTCAGGAAACAAGGCTCCTATGAGCCTGGCTGATTGTCATTTCCCCATATGACCTGCTGACCAAAAAAAGTTAATGTGTCCATTCACTAAGGCTGGCCTCCTAGTCTGCTGCAGATCTTGCCCAAGAACCATCAAATTAATCACATAAAACTTGCTACTCAAATTCGATTTGGGTCCTGATATTAAGGAGAAAAAATAACCATTTCAAAACAATTTCATATGCTTATGAAAGTGTATGGGATTTTTATGGACCTGTAGGGAATTTAATACAAACAAAATAGAAATACACAGTCATATCTGAATTTTATGTTAGAAGCATATTTTGATGAAGCTAGTTTTAAACAACTATATTTATTGAGGTCTCACGGGGGGCAAATCACATTCTACATATGCATTTAAGTTTGGTGTTTTCTTTTTTTACAGGAGAGGGAGGGAGGAAGGGAGGAGAGAGAGAGAGAGAGAGAGAGAGAGAGAGAGAGAGAGAGAGAGAGAGAGAGAACCAGTCACATTGAAATGACTTGAATAAGGAAAATAACAGAATAATGCATATTCTTCACTCTTTAAAAGTTTATGAATAGTAGGAATTTCAAAGCAATATCATAATCACAATGTAGAGAAGATAATTTATTGTTTTCTTATATAAAGTCATTAGCATTCTAACTTTTTCATTCATTTGGAAATCACACATTGAAAAGAAAACAATTAGCACTGCTCTTTCAAATGACAGTGGTAAGTCATTGGGCCTACTCAAGAAGCTGTTGTGTAATGGGCATGCTGATTTGTTCTTATTGCTTTACATATTTTAGAAAAAACATAAAATTTGGATATAAAATGGAATTTTTTCTTTTTACAAAATAAATGTCATTATGAGAGGTGATAAGGAGATAAGCAAGTAGGCAAACAAGGCAGTAAGGCAGAGCATGGACTGGGACACTGTTCATAACCTATTTCTGCTGATGGGAGATTGCAGTCTAAGAGTGTATATATATATAGTAGACTAGGAGCCCAGCGCGTGAAATCGTGCGGCCCCGCCCACCCACCCTCTGCCCTGCCTTGACTCCTGAACCTCTCCACGCAGAACTTCAGCACTCCTGGCCTAGCCCCTGACCCCTCTGGCCTTCTCTGGCTGCTTCAAGCCCAGCCTTCACTCCCTCAAGTCACCTTGGGCTGGTCCTGCTTTCTCTAGGTGCCTCCCCACTTCTGCCCCGTTTCTGGAAAAACGCCCCAAAAGTGCAGGCACAGGCAGCCTCCTGTGATCAGTTGTGTTACAGCATCCCGACCATTAGCATATTAGCTCTTTATTATTATGACTAGAGGCCCGGTGCACGAAATTTGTGCAGGGGGGGAGGGCAGGTGTGTGTCCTTCAGCCCAGCCTGCACCCTCTCCAATATGGGACCCCTCCAGGGATGTCCGACTGCCCGTTTTGGCCCAATCCCACTGGGATCGGGCCAAAACGGGCAGTCGGACATCCCGCTCACAATCCAGGACTACTGGCTCCCAACTGCTCACCTGCCTGCCTGCCTGATTACCCATAACCACTCCCCTGCCAGCCTAATCAACACCTAACTGCTCCCCTGCTGGCCTGATTGCCCCCAACTGCCCTCTTCTGCTGGCCCAGTCACCCCTAACTGCCCTCCTTTGCCAGCCTGGTCGCCCCTAACTGCTCTCCCCTGACAACCTGGTTTCCCCTAACTGCCCTGCCCTGCAAGCCTGGTTCCCCCCAACTGTCCTACTCTGCTGGCCTGGTCCCCCCTAACTGCCCTCTGCTGCAGGCCTGATCGCCCCCAACTGCCCTGCCTTGCAGGCCTGGTCCCTCCCAACTGCCCTCCTCTGCTGGCCTGATCACCACAACTGCCCTCCCCTGATGGCCATCTTGTAGTGACCATCTTGTATCCATATGGGGGCAGCCATCTTTGACCACATGGGGGCAGCCATCTTGTGTGTTGGAGTGATGGTCAATTTGCATATTACTCTTTTATTAGATAGGATGGTTAGATTAGAACCTCAGATCAGAAGCTCTTCACAGACATTCTCCTTTCCCCACTCACTGCACTTGTTTCTTTCACAAGCTTTTTAAGTATTCTTTAGGTACTCTGTTGTGCAACCTAAGAGAAATTCAGCATCTAATAATAGTTTTCTTAAGGAGGAGAAAGGAGAACAATCTAGAATTTGCATTTCACATGCTTCTAATAAGATCCTTCTTTAAAAATAGCTTTGAGAATGGATCCTTATTCTTTCATCAAGCTTGCATGGGCACCCTCTGTCAGCTCTGGAGGCACAAAGATGAATTTGACACACAGGCTGCTTGCCAGGTTCTCACAATCTAGTAGGATCTGTGGGGGAGGAAAAATAATTTTCCTTCTACCCTTCAAAATTCTACTGGCTGGTCTAATAATCAAATTGACATTAGACAGACTAACAGGAGAAAATATCTAATTTTATCAAATAAATACATAAGAAGGTTGTGTAAGAACATGGGACCCAAGGACAAATCTGGCAGTTGAGATTTACATTGCATCTTCAGTTAAGGAGAAAGGGGGGGTAGTGGTTTGGACTTCAAAGGAAAAGCAGGCAATTCCTCTTTCTTTAAGCATGTTTTTCTTTTTTTAAAATCTTTATTGTTGAGATTATTACAGATGTTCCTCTTTTTCCCCCCATTGCCCCCCTCCACCTGGTTCCTGCCCTGCCCCAGGCCTTCACCACCCTATTGCCTGTGTCCAAAGGTAATGCATATATGCATATCAGATCTTTGTTTAACCTCTTCCTGCCCCCTCCCCTAACTTCCTACCCTCTGAGAATTATCGGTCTGTTCCATTTCCATGCCTCTGATTCTATTTTATTCACCAGTTTATTCTGTCATTAGATTTCTTATTAATTTATTTTGATTTTAAGATTCAATTGTTGATAGGTATGTATTTGTTGCCACTTTGTTGTTCATATTGTTTATCTTTTCCTTTGTCTTCTTCTTCCTCTTCTTAAAGAATACCCTTCAACATTGCATATAATACTGGTTTAGCTTTTTCTTGTCTGTGAAGCTCTTTATCTGACCAATTCTAAATGATAGCTTTGCTGGGTAAAGTAATCTTGGTTGTAGATCCTTGCTATTCATCACTTTGAATATTTCTTGCCACTCCCTTCTGGCCTGCATAGTTTCTGTTGAGAAATCCCTGACAATCTCATGGTCATTCCCTTGTAGGTAACTAATTGGTTTTCTCTTGCTGCTTTTAAGATTCTCTCTTTGCCTTTAGCCCTTGGCATTTTAATTATGATGTGTTTTCATGTGGTTCTCTTTGGGTTCCTCTGTGCTTCTTGAACTTGTAAGTCTATTTATTTCACCAGGTGGAGGAAATTTTTTGTCATTATTTCTTCAAATGGGTTTTCAATATATTGCTCTTTTTCTCTTCTTCTGGCACTCCAATAATGCAAATGTGGGTATGCTTGAAGTTGTCCTTTCACTATCTTCATATTTTGGACTCATTTCTTTTTGCTCTTCTGGGTGGGTGTTTTTTGCTTCATCATATTTCAAATCCTTGATTTGATTCTCAGAATCCTCTACTCTACTCTTGAATCCCTGCATATTATTCTTTATTTCAGTCAGTGTATGCTTAATTTCTGACTGGTCCTTTTCCATTTTTTGGAGGTTTCTAGAAGATTCTTGAGTATCCTTAAGACTGTAGATTTGAACTCTATATCCAGTAGTTTGCTTTCTTCCATTATTTTTATTTGTGACATGTTTCTTTGTCTTCGCATTTTGGCTGTCTGTTTCTATGTATTAGGTAGAGCTGCCATGTCTCCTTGAGTTGGTAGAGTGGCCTTGTGTGGTAGGAGTTCTGTAGGGCCCAGAGGATCAGCCTTCCCAGTCCCCTGAGCTGTGAGCTCCAGGTGCACCCCTTTATGGGCTGTGAGCACAGTCTTGTTGTAGTTGAGACTTGATTGCTGTTGGTGTCACGAGGAGGAATTGACCTCCAGGCCAATTGGCTGTGAGGACCAGCTGTGACTACAGTGGGAGAGCTGCTGTGCAGGAGACATGTCTATGGCGCAACAGGACTTGTTTCAGTGGGGCTTTGGTGCTCACTGAGTCTGCTGCTTGAGTGTGTCACTTATGGATGTGAAGAGTTGTAATCTGGTATGTTCTGACACTGACCACTGGGAACACTGGCTCTTGGATCTCCAGGTAGGTGCAAAGTGAGCCACTGCCTGAGGCCACCCAGTAGGTGGTACAGAGAGATCTTCAGATTCCTCCTCTTTGCATCCCATTTGGAAGTGCCCAGATGAGGCCCAGCTATGAAACAAGGCAGGCTGGTGCTGGTGCTGGGTCTTGGGCCTTTTATTGATAGGTTGGGGCTCCCTGACCCAGCTGCAGTCTGTTTAAAAGATTTACCCTGATCAAGGAAAGACCATTCATATGCAAAAGCTGCTGCACACAGCTTGGGTGTGATTGTAAATTGGATGAGGTGGTGTCTTAGGGAATCACCAGGGTGGTGCAAACAGAAATGACTGCCAGTCAGCCCTGTGACCAGGGAGATCCCAGCATAGGAACAATGATCCCTGTAAGGACCACTGTCTGGGAGAAAGCTGCCCCTGAGTTCCTGCCCTGATGCCAGATAATCCAGTTCCTACTCGTGTGTCTGTGTCCCCCAAAGCCTCTCCCTGGTGCTGGAGCTCAGAGGAAGCAGGGCCTTGTAAGCTCAATTCGTGATGCTGGCCTTTTAAGAGGAACAGTTGGGTCTTCAGCAGCCTTTGTGTCACTGAGCCCCAATCTGAACTGGTTTTTATAGCCCATAGTTCTTATTGCCCGTAGGGACTTCTTTTCCCAGATCTGGGACTCTGGGCTGGGGTCTGGTGTGGGGCTGGGACCTCTTCCTCCTCCTGGTGCCCTCTGCAGTGAAGACCTCCCTCCCAATTAAAAAAGTGGCTGGTGCCTGACCAGCCCGTTCCACTCTTCTGCACCTCCTACCAGTCTCAGTGTGCTTTCTTCTTTACTTCTCTAGTTGTAGGACTTCCATTCAACCAGCTTTCCAGTGGTTCTAGATGATGGTTGTTCTGAATTTTATTTGTAATTTTGATGTGGTTGTGGGAGGCGGCGAGTACAGGCATTTTACCTACGCTGCCATCTTCAAATCTCTAAGCAGGTTTTTCTATTTGAATTCCTCTAGGCAGGGAAAGGGGAGATAAAAGGCTCTTCTTGAGTCATTTGTTTCTTAAAAATTACCATATTAAAATAATATCTCCAAAAAGCCATATTTGGGGTAGCAAAACTATTCTCACTCAGTCCCATGAGGTAAGACACAAACACAACATCAAGGCCCTAAGGGAATTAAGGGAAGGAGGAAATTGATTTCTGCTGGGGAACTCCTGGAAGAGGGCAGTTGGAGCTACTTCTTGATGGATAGGTGGGATCTGGATATACAGAAATGGAGCAAGGCAGAGGGAGCAGTCACCGGGTTGAGAAAGCATGTGGCATGGTGGTTAACAATGAGAAGTAGATTTTTCTTAGAGTATAGAGCTTGTGGAGGGAAATGATGGGAAGTCAGTTTAGTAATGTAAGTTGAGACTAGATTAGTAAGAACAGCCTTGAATATCAGACTGCTTTATTTTGGAACTTATTCATAGGTAGAGCTAAGGCATATTCAGAGGATTAGCTAGGCATCCTTAGGAATAAATACTTACATCATATTGTGGCAAGAAACACATGGAAATTAGTGCAAAATGTTCAGAAGCACGGAGGAGGGAACCACTGAGAGTCCAAGTATGGAAGGTGGGGAATAGTCAAGAAAGGCTTCATATAAGTGATGGCTTTTAGCTGAGTTTTAAAAGATGGATATGAGTTCTCTGGAATGAGTTGGGCAATAGCCTTCCAGGCAGAAGGAATAGCACCTGCAAAGTCAGACAGGTCTGTGAGAGCATGTCATTCTGGGGAATGGAGATTACTTCGGTATAGAAAGTGTCGATATATGGGAAATGGGTATCAAGAGATAAAACTAGGAAGAGGATCACAACAGAAGTGGCAGGCTGGATTAAGCAACTTGGAATTAAAGGGCCATGTTCAGGAAAGAGGCCTGATGGACTGTGGCTATGATAAGGAGGGTGGTTAACCTAAATGGGAAAAGTTTGGTTTGCTGGGGACCAATATGTGTAAATGGTGTTTGGGATTTAGAGTCTGGGATAGATGTACAGTGTGGACTGAAAAGATTTAGGGGAATGGTTTTTATACGTTTAATTAATACTATAGTTTTAGCAATAGGACTCTTTGTTCCAAGGAAATTTTATACAGACTCTTCCATGAGGCAGGGAAATGGAAACTTGCTGATTTTTGTTTACACAACACTCACCCAGACTTAGAGATTTGGTATTTTGACAATTTCCATGTGTTTCTTGCCACAAGTATGAATGTTTCATGAAAACTAGTTCAGTACACAAATGGTCTTAAATGAAACACCATGCAGCTGTAACATGTGCTCTCACATTTATTCATTTGAGCATGAAATAGTACCCTAGTTTTCATTTTGAATACCAGAGTCTTGTGAAGTCTGATGTCATCTCTTTAAGTGTAATCATGGTCTTTGAAAGGGTATATATTTGTAGTTTATATTCTGGTAAAGTTGCATTGTTATAGTTTGCAAATCACTAATCCATAGTATATACATATTAATGTTTGAGAGGACACCTATGCTTTTTTTTTAAAAGCAGTTTATGGCATGTACATTTTGACATTGTCCCTCAGTTTTGCTAAGTGGAATTTGTCTTACTAGTACTTTGTGGGCTGATGAATGATGCCGTGTTTATCTTCTCGATCAGATGTGTGGCTGGTCAATGCAGGTATCATTTATGGGTTCTGTGATTGTCACCTGGGACTCTAGATTCATTGATAAGAATAGTTATCATTATCACCCATGAGCGATCAGGGACACTTGAGGTTTTGACACCTGGCTGTTTATTTGGTGTATTTTCAGTGTTGGATGTTACTTATCTGAGGCACTGTTATTGCCACATCCCTCAGTGAGTTGTCCTCTTTCTTCAGGTGTTGCCAGTGTTCATATCTCAGATTGGTAACAGAAAGTTGCTCAGAGTTGAAATGATTGTCATTGAATGAGCCTCTACTTTGCTATAATTAATGCAATGTTGATGTTGGTTTGGGGTGTGTGTGTGTGTGTGTGTGTGTGTGTGTGTGAGTGTGTGTATAAATATAATTGCTGACTTGACTTTTGCTTATCTTCATCTCTGTAATTAGAATATATTTTGTCTTGATGTTTATATTAAACCTGCCATTTTCACATAAACATTTTACTATGTGAAAGTTTCTAATCCAAGTACAGGGTGTAGAGAGATTCTTTTACCCTTAAAGAGCTCACAATCCAGTAAGGGAGACAGACAATATACTTTGGCAGGTTCTCAAATTGAAATTCAGAGGAAATATTACTTGTCAAGGCACAAGATCATGAAAGGGGATGAAAAATTTGGGAAGCACGTGCGGGGTTAAGAGACAGGGTAGACATCCATGCTTTGTTTCTGTTCTTAGGGAAATAGTTTTAGTTTTTCCCATTGAGTATGATATTGGCTGTAGGTTTGTTATGTATTGCCTTTATTATATTGAGGTATGATCCCTCTATTCTCACTTTGCTGAGAGTTTTTAACCAAAAAGGGTGTTGGATTTTGTCAAATGCTTTTTCTGTATTTATTGATATGATCATGTGATTTTTGTCTTCCAATTTGTTGATATGATGTATCCCACTTATTGATTTGCGAATATTATACTAGCCTTGCATCCCTGGAATAAATGCCGCTTGGGCATGGTGTATGATCTTTTTAACATATTGCTGGATCCGATTTGTTAAAATTTGTTGAGGATTTTAGCATCTATGTTATATTGGCCTGTAATTCTCTTTCTTTGTAGTGTCTTTATCTGGTTTTGGAATTAGGATAATGCTGGCTTCATAAAAAGAGCTTGGAAGTGTTCCTCCCTCTTGGATTTTTTTGAATAGTCTGAGGACGATAGGTGTTAATTCTTCTTTGAATGTTTAGTAAAACTCCCCTGTGTAGCCATCTGGACCAGAGCTTTTGTTTGCTGGAAGTTTTTTTAAATTATTATTATTACTGCTTTAATTTCATCAGTAGTTATTGGCCTATTCAGTTATTTTTTTTAAAAAAATAGATTTTTATTGATTTCAGAGAGGAAGGGAGAGGGAGAGATAGAAATATCAATGATGAAACATCATAGAGAAACATTGAGTGGCTGCCTCCTGCCTGCCCCCCACTGGGGGTCTTGCCCACAACCCAGGCATGTGCCCTTGACCAGAATCGAACCTGGGACCCTTCAGTCCGCAGGCCAACACTCTATCCACTGAGCCAAACTGGCTAAGGCTATTCAGGGTTTTTTTATTCTTCCTGATTGTGTTTTGGAAGATTGTACTTTTCAAAGAACATGTCCATTTTGTCCAGGTTGTCCAGCTTGTTCGAATATAGTTGTTCATAGTATTTTTTTAACGATCCTCTGTATTTCTGTGGGATCAGTTGTTACTTCACCTCTTTCATTTCTGATTTTTTTAAAAATATATTTTATTGATCTTTTACAGAGAGGAAGAGAGAGGGATAGAGAGTTAGAAACATCGATCAGCTGCCTCTTGCACACCCCCTACTGGGGATGTGCCCACAACCAAGGTACATGCCCTTGACCGGAATTGAACCTGGGACCCTTCAGTCCACAGGCCGATGCTCTATCCACTGAGCCAAACTGTTTTTGGCCTGATTTTTTTTTTTATTTGTGTCCTCTCTGTTTGTTTCTTGATGAGTCTGGCTAAAGTTTCATCAACTTTGTTTATCATTTCAAAGAAACAGCTCTTGGTTTTATTGTTTGTTTTTTTTTAGTCTCTGTGTTATTTATTTCCTCTCTGATTTTTATTATTTCTTTCCTTCTACTTATTCTGGGATTTTCTTATTGTTCTTTTTCTAATTCTTTAAGTTGTAGTGTTAGATATTTTATTAGAAGTTTTTCTTGTTTTTGTTTGTTTGTTTGTTTTTAGGTAGGCCTATAATGCTATGAACTTCCCTGTAAGGACTGCATTTACTGTGTCACATAGATTTTAGGCTGTTGTGTGTTCACTTTCGTTTGTTTTCAGGAAGTTTTTTATTTCTTCCTTGATATCTTTGGTAACCCAATCATTGCTTAATAACATGCTATTTAGCTTACATGTGTTTGAATGTTTTATAGTACTTTAATTTTAGTTGATTTCTAAATTCATTCCATATAAGATTTCAATCTTCTCGAACTAATAGAGACTTAGTTTGTATCCTAAATGTGGTTCACTTTCACCACTCTTATTCAACATAATACTGGAAGTCCTAACTCCAGCAACCAGACAAGAAGAAAAATAAAAGACATGCAAATTGGAAAGGAGGAAGTAAAACTGTCATTCATAAATGACATGATATTGTACATAGAAAAGCCTAAAAATTTCACCAAAAAACTACTAGGTTTAATAA
This sequence comes from Eptesicus fuscus, assembly GCF_027574615.1. NCBI lineage: Eukaryota > Metazoa > Chordata > Mammalia > Chiroptera > Vespertilionidae > Eptesicus > Eptesicus fuscus. Next base: position 103,451,358 of record NC_072473.1, read on the forward strand.
ACGAATTCGGCAATGTAGCAGGATATAAAATTAACACCCAGAAATCTATGGCATTTTTATATACCAAAAATGAATTCCCAGAAAGAGAAGCTAAAAAAACAATCCCATTTACCATTGCAACAAAAAAAATTAAGATATTTAGGAATAAACTTAACCAAGGAAACAAAAGACCTGTATTAAGAAAACTACGGGATTCTTGAAAAAAAAAAAAAAAGACAGAGAAAGTTATAAGCAAGTGGAAGAATATTCCATGTTCATGGATTGGTAGAATCAACATCATTAAAATGTCTATACTAAAAGCAATCTATAGATTCCATATAATCCATATTAAAATACCAATGGCATATTTCACAGCTCTAGAGCAAACACCCAAAAAATTTATATGGAACCCAAAAAGATCCCGAATAGCCCCTGTGATCTTGAGAAAGAAGAACAAAATTGTAATGCTCACAGTACCAAATATCAAGTTATATTACAAAGCCACTGTACTCAAAACAGCCTGGTACTGTCATGAGAACAGGCATATAGATCAATGGAACATAATAGAGAACCCAGAAATAGACCCAAGATATTACACTGAATTAATATTTGACAAAGGAACCAAGAGCATACAATGGGCCAAGTGGGTGGGGGAGGCTGGGGGAAGGTCAATGGGGAAAAAAAAAGGAGGCATATGTACTACTATTTGTAACACTTTAAACAATGAAATAAAATTTAAAAAAGAAAAAAAGAGCATACAATGGAGTAAAGATAGTCTCTTTAATAAATTGTGTTGGGAACATTGGGCAGGTACATGCAAAAAATAAAACTAGAAAACCAACTTGTACCATTCACAAGAATAAACTCAAAATGGATAAAAGACTTAAATGTAAGTTGTGAAACCATAAAAATCTTATAATAAACCATAGGGAACAAAATCTCAGACATCTCTCATAGCAATATGTTTACCAATACATCTCCTAGGCTAAAGGAAACTAAGGAGAAAATAAATAAATGGGATTACATAAAAATAAAAAGCTTCTTTACAGCAAAAGAAACCATCAACAAAACAACAAGAAAACCCACTACATGGGAGAACCTATTTGCCAATGTTACCTCCGATAAAGGTTTAATTTCCAACATTTACAGATAACTCATACAACTTAACAAAAGGAAGATAAACAATCCAATAAAAAAATGGGCAAAGGACCTAAATAGACAATTTTCAAAATAGGACATACAGAAGGCCAAGAGACATATGAAAACATGCTCAAAGTCACTAATCATCTGAGAGATGCAAATCAAAATGACAATGAGGTACCATCTCACACCTGTCAGAATGGCTATCATCAACAAATCAACAAATGACAAGTGCTGGTGAGGATGCAGAGAAAAAGGAACCCTCGTGCACTGCTGATGGGAATGCAGATTGGTGCAGCCACTGTGAAAAACAGTATGGAGTTTCCTCAAAAAGTTAAAAATGTAACTCCCATTTGACCCAGTAATCCCACTTCTAGGAATATATCCCAAGAAGTCAAATACACCAATCAGAAAATATATATGCACTCCTTTTTCATAGTAGCACAATTCACAATATCTAAGATTTGTAAACAGCCCAAGTGCCCATCAGCAGATGAATGGGATTAAAAACTTGGGTACATCTTCACAATGAAATACTATGTGGCTGTAAAAAAAGAAGGAACTCTTACCATTTGCAACAGCATGGAGGGTCCTGGAGCATATTATGCTAAGTGAAATAAGCCATTCAGAGAAATATAAGTATTACATAATCTCACTCATCTGCGGAATCTAATGAGCAAAACTAAACTGATGAACAAAGTAGATCCAGAGACATAGAGGCATGGAACAGACTGAGGAATTTCAGAGGGAAGTCAGGGTTGGGCAGGAGGGGCAGGAGCAATTAACAGGGGAATTTATATGCATATATGCATATCCCATGGACACAGACAATGGTGTGATGAATGCCTGGGAATGGCAGATGCGGGGTGGAGGGGGTCAATGGGAAAAATAAAACAAAGGGAACATCTGTAATACTTTCAATAATAAAGATAATTTTTTAAAAAGAGAGAGAAGGTGAAAATATAGGCATGGGCCAGGTCATAAAGGATCTCATATCTAGATGAGGAGCTTAGATTTGTTGCCTTAGGTAATGGGGAATTGGTGAAGAGATTTAGATGAAGTGCCACATTCCAATAGGATTTTAGGAAGGGCTGTCTGGTGGCAACTTGGAGGAACTGTAGCTGAGTTCATGGTGGAAGGTGAGCCCCATTGTGATCCAGTCTAATGCAAAGAGTCTGGAGCCAAGTCAGAAGTACCTGGATTTGAGTCCTTACTCTAGCACTTATTAGCTATGTGACTTTGGGTAAATGATATCACTTTTCTGAGTTACAGTTACCCATCAATTAAATGGGGTTGATAATTCTTACCTTACGGGACTATAGTGAGGACTTAATAATGTCAAGAACGAAGTGTTTTTCTGATGAGATCTTGCTTCCAGGAATGTCCTCTGTTTGGCTCAAATAAACTCTAATATAAACTCATAAAAGAATAATGTCGGGGATGTACCAGCTACATCACACGCCTGTTATGTGGTAGATGCTCAGAAAATTCCACTTATCTTCCTATTTCCTTCTCATATTTGCACTACTGACCTTCAAATATGCCTGGAATAGTCTATTTTGCTCTGAGACTTCCCAAAAGTGTCTCCTTGGGCCTTGTTTTCCTCAGATGGCTTCATGGTATTTAGTTCATTTAGGTTTTGACTTCTCACTTCAATTTGTCATAAACAACAGCTTAAGGACCTGTTACTTTTTCCTCAATGTCATTTATTATGGCCCATAAAGCTCAAAGGTGTTGTCTTCTTGATTGAAGTGTACCTGTTTTGCCTTCGGTTTTAAGTAGGCTCCTCATGATGATGCACAGTCATATCGGCAGACAGAAAATATGTTTTATGGCTCCATTTACCCTGTGAAATGCTGAATTTAAACAGGAGTTGATGTCCCATTGGATCCAAACCATGCTCAGCCATTTTCCAAAAGTTGTAGTGATTTACTTGCTATAAATACCCTCTATGTTTCATTTCATTTCTATATTGAGTACTAGAGGCCCGGTGCATGGATTCGTGCACTGGTGGGGTCCGTAGGCCTGGCCTATGGGGATTAGTGGACCTCTACACCACCGCAGCATGGCCTTACCAGCTAGCTTGTCGGGCTCCAGCCCACTCTCTGCGTCGATCCCACAAAGCACAAAGTAGTGCGAGAAGCTGCAGGCTTCCAGGGAGGAGCCCGAGCCTGGGCTGGGTGAGGCATCACTCCTGTTCATCCCAGCCCAGCTGTGCCAGCCAGGGGCAAGCAAGGGGAGTGTCTGTGGGAGAGGCTCAAGCTAACGCTGCAGCTGTTCTCACCAGCCATCAGCCCAGCATCTGGCGCCCTTCTGTCAGCTGAGCGGTGCTCCCACTGTGGGAGCACACTGACCACCAGGGGGCAGCTCCTGCATTGAGCGTCTGCCCCTGGTAGTCAGTGCACATCATAGCTACCTGCTGGTCATCCCGTAGGCCAGTCATCCAGTCGCTTAGGCTTTCATACATGTAGATAGATAGATAGATAGAGATAGATAGATAGATAGATAGATGATAGATAGATAGATAGATAGATAGATATATAGATAGATAGATAGATAGATGATAGATAGAGATATATAGATAATATCCAGGCCTTTGGGCCAAGTGAGGAGTTGAGAGTTGATTCAAACATGTCCTGTGCCTCCCCAGTGCTTGCTTTCTGTAGGGTAGAGAGGCATATAAACTGCTATGGGATTGAAAGCAGAATTGAATGAGTGATAAATGAAAGAATAAGTAACCTAGCAAATGATTTGGTAATAGGAAAGCAGAGGAGGGGGACATTCATCAGGAAGGGATCAGAGAAAGACTTCCTAGAGGAAGGTGGTTTTTTACATGAACATTGAGAGAGATCTAAAGGTGGAGATGGCAATGCCATGTGAGCAAAGACATGGCATACATCAGAGGAAGAGCACGTTATCCATTGTGGCTGGAGGATGGTGTATTTGGAGATGAGGTTGAGTAAAGTAATGAGGGTCACAGAGGACCTTGATTGCTAGGTTTGGTAGCACATTCCTAACATTGAGGAGACCTAGATACTATTTACAGATTATTTTATTTTTTTATTTCATGCTCATTGTAAGAAACCTGGAAAATATAGAAACATGCAAAAAAGACAGCATAATTCCCCCAAGAGAAAAACCAATTAAGGTTTTGGTGAATTTCTTGTCAGTGTTTAATCTATTTCAGTGGGGATATACATGTTTACAGCTCTACTTATGTTTTTTTCTCCTATCATATTGTGAACATTGTTTGGTGTGATTAAAAAAACAACAACATCCTTAACGCATCATTTTTCACGACTGCATAGTGTTCAATCATATGTGTGTAATACATTTTATTGAATTATTCTTCTATTGTTGGCTGTCAAAGAATTTCATAATTATGTATATGAGGGCTATGATGAATGACCTTGTTAATCTTTGTATTGCCAGTGAAGGTTTTTGAGGAAGGGGAGGGACATAATCCCATTTCACTCTTTGGAGGATCATTCTGGGAGTACTATGAAAAATTGTTGAAGAGAGATTTGAAGCAGGGAAAAAGGATGGATAGGATAATATTCCATTAATGCAAATTAGAGAAGATGAGATATACACTAAGCCTGTGGCAATCATAATGGAGAAGAAGTGATAAAATGAGAAAGACTCTAGGCAGGAAAAAATGAACAAGAATTAGGATTAATTGTTTGGTATAGTGTAGAAACATACCATCACAATTTTGTAGAAAAATGATCAAAAGTCTTGGGCCTCCCACTTTGCTATGCTAGTTGATGAATAAAAACTTCTGGGAGTGGGCCCTGATTTATGATAAGCTCCCTTGACTATTCTTGTGCATACAAAATTGGAGAATCACTTACTTAGGCCTGTGGGATGTAGGGTTGAGGGCCTCAGTTTCTTGCTGACTGTTGGCCAGAGGTTATCCACAAGTCCATGCCAAATGACCTTTTCCGATATGACTGTTTGCTTCTTTAAAACCAGCAAGTGAAAAAGTCTCTTAGCAAGATGTTTGCTAAATTCTAGTGTAATTTAATCATGTGCACATAATAATGTACATCTCATCACCTTTGCAGTGTCCTCTTGGTTAGAAACAAGTCACAGATTTCACCTACACTCAAGTGGTGGGCATTGTATAAGGGTATGATACAAGGAGGCTGGGCACATAGGGGCCACCTTAGTCTCTGTCCCCCACAGACTGTGAGGGGAGTGGAGAGATGGTGAATTCAGTTTTCCATGTGTTACCTTTAAGGTACTTGTCAGCAGAGGTGGATTTGTCATGTATCTAAAGTTTCAGTCTTAGATACCTGTACTTGAATGGCCCTTTACTTCAGTCTTAGATACCTGTACTTGAAAGGCCAGATACCTAATTTTATGTTCCTTAGTCTGTGTCCTATTTCTAGAAAGAGTTGTCTTGAATTGTATAAGCTTTAGGCCTTACAAAATGTAAATCTTCCCTGCCGGTTGAGTTCTCAGGTAGACAGTTAGCTTCTTGGGCCTGGAGCTTAGCAGAAAGATCAGTTAGTGTGCAGTGCATGGGTAACCCATGGCAGTAATGGGAAAATTTTCAATTATTACCAAGCAAGTTGATCTCAGAAGCTCTGCTTTGGATTTCATTGCTCTTTTTAGAGAAGTCCCGCCTGCCCAAAGCTCAGCCTAACAAATAGCCCTAGATGTGGCCTGCAATACCTTTGCCCAACAGCTGATATCAGCATTAGTAGGTGGAATCCCCAGATCATGATCCCAAGAACTTTCTGAAGAGTGGAGAGGACAAGTTCCAAAAGACTGCTTTTGTATCTGGTGCACCATTCTTTAAGAGCTCATCCTAACCTAAGAGGAGAAAATAGGACTCTCAGGCAGACATTTGCGTGTTCTTCTCTACCCGTCTGTTATCCACTAGGCATCTGCATATCCAGGCCAAACATGCATCTGAAGAGTGCTGGGTCCAGGCTCCTGTGTTGTGTACAGTAAAAGCCCTTGAACATTTCTGTGTTTCCTTCTGTATCCAGGACCTTACAAATTCCTACCACAGAATGGTGAGTGAGGGAGTCCACAGTTAGCTGAAGTCTGCTGAAGATAACTCAGGGAGGACAATTTAGCAAGTCGAATAAGTTGTAACCCTACACTTCTCATCATCTGAGTGCTGGGGGATATTTTTGCCTAAGTTAGTGAATTGAGAAACTTTCCTATTAGTATGTTCTTTTTGGCCAGCACTGAACTGGCAGGGACCTCCATAGAGACACAGAGCTAGACTAGGCTTTAAAGTATCTCCAGCATTGGGTCCCAACCTGTGAGTCCTGGACCGTAAGGATGTAGAAGTGTCATCAATGCTTCAGGTGCTATATGTGCGTGCTGCTGGTTTTCATGTATGTGCTTACTATTGTGATAGCAGGTTAAGGACATAGGCTCTGGAATTTGACTGCTTGGTTTGAAATTCTCCATCTAGAATGCACAAGCTATGTGATGTGTAATGATGCTGGATAAATTGCTTAACTTCTTTGAGCCTCAGTTTTGTTACCTATAAAATGGGCATCATAATTTTATCGTAGAGGGTTGTCAGGCTTAAGTTAGTTCCCAAAAAAGTGCTTAGAACATTTCCTGGTACAAAGTAGGTGCTGTGTTAACCTTTATTATTATGGAATATGAATTCACAGAACTACTCAATGCATGCTAGCTGGTTCAGTGTTTTCTCAATCAAAAGATATTGAAAAGGCCCTGGCTGGGTAGCTCATTTGGTTAGAGCCTTGTGCTGACATATCAAATTTGTTAGTTCAATCCCCGGTTGGGGCACATATGGGAGTCAAGCAATAAATGTATAATTAAGTGGAACAACAAATCAACGTTTCTCCCTCTCATTTCTTCTCTCTCTAAAATCAATAAATAAAAATTAAATTAAAAAATATTGAAAATACCAGCACTGTTATGAGCAAAGAGTTGAGGATGAAGCCCAGGGCTCTTGACTACAGTTGCCACATCATTTTTTCTACTGCAGACCCCACTTTTTGTCACTTTGCTTATTGAAAATAAATTGAATTTTTTGTTGTTCTTGTTTTTGCTCAGGGCCTATTGTCCCTTAGTAGCTACGTTTTGATATTGATGACATTTGATATTAATTAACCAGCAGTAATTGTCTGGGCACTGTCTTCTCAGGTGATATGTCCAGAAGAACCCTTGTTCATAATTGTTTGCTTTAATGGTTATGTTATATATTCATCCAATACTTTCCTTAAACAATGGATATGTTATCCTGGATACCTCTCTGTTGCTGATTTGAGGTTGGTAAATACATTGTTTCATTGATGTTCTTAAAATGGTTGAGTTATTGCAAGCTTTGTGAGCAGCACAAAATGTTCTGAATAGAAAAATTGAATAGTATCTCAAAATAGGGATATTTTTGGCCTCCTCATTTACTCCTGCACATGAGTTTGCTTGTGGTATAGACAGAACCCTGTTTTACTAGCAGTTGTCCTAGAAAGTCCTCTTACTACTAGGACCCAAGGGCATGCCATTTAGGGATAGTTAATTAATATTAGATCTTAAGTAAAATGAGAACTTTTTTGTTTGTTTTTTTTTCTCAAGATGGTACTTGTGTTAGGTTCCTAGGATTGCTATAAGAAATTGCCACAAATTTGGTGGCTTGAAACAACAGAAACTCATTGTCTTTACAGTTCTGGAAGTTATAAGTCTAAAATCAAGGTGACAGTGGGGCCATGCTCCTCTGAAGGCCTCTTCTAGCCTCTGGGGTTGATGGCAATCCAAGGTGTTCCAATCTTTACTTCCATCTTCCAATAGGCTTTTCGACCCTGTGTATCTATGTGTCTCCTCTTTCTCTGCGTCTAAATTTTCTTCTTATAAGGGTACCAGTCATTGAATCAGGCCCACCCTAATCCAGTATAACCTAATTTATCTTGATTATATCTGCAGAGACTACTTCCAAATAGAGTCATATTCACAGGTACTGAAGTGTCTTAGTCAGTTTAGGCTGCTATAACAGACTACCATAGGCTGGGTGGCATAAACAAACATTTAATTTTCATAGTTCTGGAGACTGGAATTCTGGGAACAGGGTGCCACCATGGTTGGGTTCTTCATAAGGACCCTCTTCCTGGTTTATAGATGGCCATATTCTCTCTGTATCCTTACATGGCAGAGAGAGTGAGCTGGTTCTCTTGATTTCCTTATAGGGATAATAGTGCCATCATGGGAACTCCACCCTCATGACATTTTTCAAACCTAATTTCTTCCTAAAGGCCCCACCTCCAAATACCATCACATTAGGCATTAAGGCTTCAATGTATGATACTTTAAATATATATTTAGAGAGAGAGTGAAACATTTATCAGCCACCTCCTGCACGCCCCCAATTGGGGATTAAGTCCACAGCCTAAGCATGTGCCCTAACTGGAAATCAAACCAGCAACCCTTTGGCACATGGGACAATGACACCCAACCAACTGAAACACACTGACCAGGGCATCAATGTATGAATTTTAGGGGGACATAAACATTCAGTCCATATCCTGGGGTTTAGGGCTTGAGCATATCTTTTTGGGGGATACAATTTAACCGACAATAGCTATTTCACCTATTTCTTTTTTTTTAAATATTTTTTATTGATTTCAGAAAGGAAAGGTAAGGAAGAGAGAGATAGAAACATCAATGATGAGAGAGAATCATTGATAGGCTGCCTCATGCATGCCCCACACTAGGGATAGAGCCCACAACCCAGGCATGTGCCCTGACCGGGAATCGAACCGCGACCTCCTGGTTCATAGGTTGATGCTCAACCATTGAGCCATGCCATCCGGGCTTTCCTATTTCTTATATTTTAAAGAAAGGAAAACTCCCCAGGCCTCCCCCAAACAACGCAGTGGTGGAATAACCTGATTTATAAATTAGGATGAAAAGTCATAGACTGTAAGATCAGGAGGAAGGAACTAGAAGATATGGCCCATTTTTATTTTGTCAACTGAGGCCTAGTGGAAAGATAATACTTGATCAAAGTCAGAAATCTGGTAAGGGGTAGAGCTGGTCATCATGTTTCTCAAGTTTCCTAACCCCCAGGTCAGTATTTTTCCCCCAGTTTTCTCTTAATAAAGATATTGGCAGTTGTGCTTAAATAACCAACCTCATGTGACCACAGTACATTGAGGCAAATTCCTGTTAAACAGCCAGGAAAGTGGAAGCCAAGGTTGGGCCTACCAATATTGGAGTTTTTGGCTATCTATGGGGGTGAATTGACAGCCCAAAGCCTTTCCAGACTCCAAATCTCTCTTCCCTTTATTGCAGCTCAATCTGATCAATAGTTTATTGAGCTATTAACCTGAACTAGACCCTGGAGATCCATTGATCAGAAGAGCAGGTACTATTCCTGCCCTTACAGAGCTCACAGTCCAGTGAAGGTTAAAACAATGCTAAACTCAATTGTCTGCTCATTTTTTTCTGAGGGTTATGAGAAGAGTAGTACATGACAGGGGCACCTGGTTGGACCTGAGGTTGGGGGGTGGGAGTGAGACAAGTCGAGAGACTGAGACCCCAAAGTTGACTAGGAGTTATCCCAGAAAGGAAGAGTGGAGAAGGGTTGCAGGTGCAGTAGTGTTCCTTACAAAGGGAAGGCATGCATGAGGGCTTGGAGGTGAGAAGTACAGCACATTTTGGAAGAAGTGAAAGAAATTCACTTTGGCTGAAACATAAGGTGTGGGAGGAGGTCATTGTGAACATCTTTGCAAACTTTCAGGATTTAATTGTGTTTTTTTCCTGGAGGCAGTGGGAACTCATTTCAGGGTGTCTATGCATAGAATAAACTTTCAGGCTAGACTCAGCTCCCAAATGAGATTGAGCAGTGCTTTATTTTGAATAAAGAAGGCTTCAGGGTATTTCCATTCTGGATAGAGCCACCTTTCCCATCTTTCCCCCTCGCAATACATTGGTTAAGAATTAGGTCCTGCCAACTGGTTTGGCTCAGTGGATAGAGCATTGGCCTACAGACTGAAGGGTGCTGGGTTCAATTCAGGTCAAGAGCACATGCCCCGGTTGCAGGCTCTACCCCAGTAGGGGACGTGCAGGAGGTAGCCAATCAATGATTCTCTCTCATCATTGATGTTTCTATCCTCTCTCTCCTTCTCCCTTCCTCTCTGAAATCAATAAAAACATATATTTTTAAAAAGTATTAGCTCCAGCATCTGTCTCAGGCCCTGGACCTAGAGAGTTTTCTTCAGAGTATGGTTTGTAAGTTTTAGACTGTGATTAAAGGCATCTCTCTTCTGGTGTGCATGTGCGTGAGCACGTGCATGTGTGTGAGCATGTGCATGCACACACATGCCCCTGTATGTGGGCCCACACTGGCCCACACAGGAGCACTTATAGCCAGTACATACTGACCATGTTTTTTAACTCAATCACCCTGAAAATACTCCAGGGCGTTCTCCATCTTTTTGTAATAGTTCACTCTGAGCTTAGAATTTCTTTGGATCTGCTTTTACTTTCTTGCACTTAGTTAAGCTATGGTTTCCTCTTCTCTTGTTGAGCATACCTCATATGCTTTCCATCTTTAGAGAACTCCTCAAATTTGAGTACACAGAGTACCCTTCTGTTTCCTAACTCTGTTCATGGTGTTGCAATTAGTTCCTATTAAAGTGATGGAGATTAGTTTATCTCAGTGTCTTTCAAGCTTTTAAATTTTTTTAAAAAAGTTTATTGTTTAAGGTATTACAAATAGCAGTAGATATGTCTCTTTTTCCCCCCACTGACCTCCCCCTGGCCTCCCCTATCCCCCGGCACTTGCCCTCATCCCCCCACCCCCAGTGTCTTGTGTCTGCTGGTTGTGCTTATATGCATTCATACAAGTCTTTCAGTTGATCTCTTACCCCCCCACCCCCCTCCTACCTTCCCACTGTAGTTTCACAGTCTGTTTGATGCTTCTTCGCCTTTGTCTATTTTTGTTCTAGAGTTTGCAATGTTCTTTATTATACATAAATGAGTGAGATCATGTGGTATTTATCTTTCTCTGACTGGCTTATTTCACATAGCATAATGCTCTCCAGATCCATCCATGCTGTTTCAAATGGTAAGAATTCCTTCTTTTTTACAGCATAATAATATTCCATTGTGTAGATTTACCACAGTTTTCTAATCCATTCATCTGCTGATGGGCATTTAGGCTGTCTCCAAATCTTAACTATTGTAAATTGTGCTGATATGAACATAGGGGTGCATGTATCTTTTCTGATTGGTGTTTCTGTTTTCTTGGATATATTCCTAGAAGTGGTATTACTGGGTCAAATGGCAGTTCCATTTTTGTTTTTTTTTCAGGAAATGCCATACTGTTTTCAACAGTGGCTGCACACAGTCTGCATTCTCACCAGCAGTGAAGGAGGGTTCTTTTTTCTTGGCATCCTCGCCAGCACTTGTCATTTGTTGATTTGTTGATGATAGCTGTTCTGACAGGTGTGAGATGGTACTCATTGTTGTTTTGATTTGCATCTCTCAAATGATTAGTGACTTTGAGCATGTTTTCATATGTCTCGGCTTTCTGAATGTCCTCTTTCAAAAATTGTCTATTTAAGTCCTTTGCCCATTTTTTGATTGGATTGTTTATCTTCCTTTTGTTAAGTTGTCTGAGTTCCTTGTAAATGTTGAAGATTAAACCCTTATTGGAGATAACATTGGTAAATATGTTCTCTCATGCAGTGGGCTTTCTAGTTGTTTTATTGATGGTTTCTTTTGCTGTGCAGAAGCTTTTTATTTTTATGTAGTCCCATTTATTTATTTTCTCTTTAGTTTCCATTGCCCTAGGAGATGTATCGGTAAAGATATTGCTAAGACAAATGTCTGCTATTTTGTTGCCTATGCTTCTTCTAAGATTTTTATGGTTTCCCATCTTATGTTTAAATCCTTTATCCACTTTGAGTTTATTTTTATGTATGGTGTAAGTTGGTGGTCTAGTTTCATTTTTTTTCAAGTATCTGTCCATTTTTCCCAACACCATTTATTGAAGAGACTGTCTTGTCTCCATTGTATGCTCTTGCCTCCTTTGTCAAATATTAATTGAACTTACTGGCTTGTGTCGGTCTCTGGGTTCTCTGTTCTGTTCCACTGGTCTATATGTCTGTTCTGGTGCCAGTACCAGGCAGTTTTGAGAACAGTGGCTTTATAGTATAGCTTGATATCTGGTATTGTGATTCTTCCAACATTGTTCTTCTTTCTCAAGATTGCTGCGGCTATTCAAGGTCTTTTTTTATTCCACATGAATTTTTGGAGAATTTGTTCTAGGTCTTTCAAGGATGCCGTTGGTGTTTTAATGGGGATTGTGATGAATTTATAGATTGCTTTGGGTAGTATGGACATTTTGATAATGTTGATTCTACCAATCCATGAACATGGTATATTCTTCCATTTGTTCATGTCTTCCTCTACTTCCTTTTTTAGCATACTGAAATTTTCTGAGTACAGGTCTTTTGTTGCCTTGGTTAAATTTATTCCTAGGTATCTTAATTTTTTTGTTGCAATAGTAAATGGGATTACTTTTTAAATTTCTCTTTCTGTGAGTTCATTATTGGTGTATAAAAAGCCATAGACTTCTGGGTGTTAATTTTGTATCCTCCTACATTGCCGAATTCATTTATGAAGTCTAGTAGTTTTTTGATGGAGTCTTTGGGGGTTTCTGTATACAATATCATGTCATCTGCGAATAAGGACATTTTTACTTCTTCTTTTCCAATTTGGATGCCTTTTATTTCTTCTTCTTGTCTGATTGCAATGGCTAGTACTTCTAGTACTATATCGAAGAGAAAATAAGTGGTGAGAGTGGGCATACCTGCCTTGTTCCTGTTCTTAGGGGAAATGGTTTTAGTATTTGCCCATTGAGTATGATGTTGGTTGTAGGTTTGTCATATATGGCGTTTATTATGTTGAGGTATGATCCTTCTATTCGCACCTTGCTGAGAGTTTTTATCAAGAAAGGGTGTTGGATTTGTCAAATGCTTTTTCTTCATCAATGGATATGATTATATGGTTTTTATCTCTCAGTTTGTTTCTGTGGTGTATCACATTTATTGATTTGTGGATGTTGTACCATCCTTGCATCCCCAGAATAAATCCCACTTGGTCATGGTGTATGGTCTTTTAAATTTATTTTTTAAAAAATAAATCTTTATTGTTCAGATTATTGTAGTTCCTTTTTTTTTCTCCCCATAGCTCCCCTCCACCCATTTCCCACCCCACCCCATGCCCTTACCCCCAAATGTCCTCGTCCATTGGTGTAAGGCTTTGTCCAATCTCTTCCTGCACCTCCCACACCCCTTTCCCCCTGAGAATAGTCAGTCCACTTCCTTTCTATGCCCCTGATTCTATTATATTCACCAGTTTATTCTCTTCACCAGATTTTTTATTCAATTGATTTTTAATTCACTTGTTGATAGATATGTATTTGTTGCCACTTTGTTGTTCATAATTTTTATCTTTAGCTTTTTCTTCCTCTTCTTAAAGAATATCCTTCAGCTTTTCATATTATACTGGTTTGGTTGTGATGAACTCCTTTAGGTTTCTCTTATCTGTGAAGCTCTTTATCTGACCTTCAATTCTAAATGATAGCTTTGCTGGGTAGATTAATCTTGGTTGTAGGTTCCTGGTAGTCATCACTTGGTATATTTCTTGCCACTCCCATATGGTCTGCATAGTTTCTGTTGAGAAATCCCTGACAATCCCATGGGCATTCCCTGTAGTTAACTAATTGGTTTTCTCTTGCTGCTTTTAAGATTCTCTCTTTGCCTTTAGCCCTTGGCATTTTAATTATGCTGTGTCTTGGTGTGGTCCTCTTTAGATTCCTCTTGTTTGGGGTTCTCTGTGTTTCCTGGACTTGTAAGTCTATTTCTTTCACCAGGTAGGGGAATTTTTCTGTCATTATTTCTTCAAATAGGTTTCCAATATCTTGCTCTCTCTCTTCTTCTGGCACTCCCATAATTCGGATGTTGGTATGCTTGAAATTGTCCCAGAAGCTCCTTACACTATCTTCATATTTTTGGATTCTTTTTTCTTTTCTGGTTGGGTGTTTTCTGCTTCTTTGTATTTCAAGTCTTTGACTTGATTCTTGGGATCCTGTAGTCTGCTGTTGAATCTCTGTATATTATTCTTTATTTCAGTCAGTGTATGCTTAATTTATGATTGGTCCTTTTTGATATCCTTGAGGGCCTCACTAAATTTCTTGGAGATTTCTAGAAGATTCTTGAGTAACCTTATAACCGTGGTTTTGAACTCTATATCCAGTATTTTGCTTTCCTCCATTACTTTCATTTGTGACTTGTTTCTTTGTCTCCGCATTTTTGGCTGTTTTCCTGTGTTTATTTCTAAGTCCTGGGTAGCTGCTAAGTCTCCTTGAATTGATAGAGTGGCCTTGTGTGCTAGGTGTCCTATAGGGCCCAGTGGTTCAGCCTTCCCAGTCACCTGAGGTGGACACTCTTGGTGCACCCCTTTGTCGGCTGTGTGCACAGTCTTATTGCAGTTAACCCTTGATTGCTGTTTGTATCACTGGGAGGAATTGACCTCCAGGCCAATTGGCTATGATGACCAGCTATGTGTACACTGTAAGTACTGTTGTGCAGGAGACACCCTTATGGGGCCGGACTTGCTTCAGTGGGGCTTTGGTGCTCACTGAGTCTGCCCTTTGAGTGTGTCTCTTATGGATGTGAAAAGTTGTAATCCGGTATGGTCTCACTCTGACCACTGGGTACACTGTCACTTGGATCTCCAAGAAGATGCAACATCAGCCACTGCCTAGGGCCACCTAGCAGGAGTTACAGAGACATCTACAGATTCCTTCCTTTTGTGTGGGGTTTGGAAGTTCTCAGACGATGCCCAGCTGTGAAGCAAGGCCACTGCTGTTGCTGGGCCTTGGGCCTTCTTTTGGAAGCTTTGGGGCTCTCTGACCCAGCTGCAGTTTGATAGGTTTTAGGTGAAAGGACAGGCCATTCATATGTAAAAGCCGATGCGCACAGCTTGGGTGGGTTTGTAAATTGCGGGGGGCAGGTCTCTGGGAATCACCAGGGATGATCAAACAGCAATGGCTACCAGTCAGCCCTGAACCTGAGAAGTCCCCGGTTCTCTGAGTCCCACACCACACGCAGGAACAATGATCGCTGTGAGCACTTCTAAGAGAAAGCTGCCCTGGCATTCCTGTCTCGATGCCAGACAGTCCAGTTTCTCCCTGTATGTGCCTGGGTCCCCCAGAGTCTCACCTGGAACTGGAGTTCAGAGCAAGCGGGAGCTTGCATCTCCCTCCAGGTTAAAAGAGCAGCACATCCAGGTGCCAGCACTTTCCACGCCTCCGCACCTCTTACCAGTCTCAGTGTGCTTTCTTCACCTCTCTAGTTGTGGAACTTCCACTCAGCCAACATTCCTGCAGTTCTGGGTGGTAATTGTTCTGCAGTTTAGTTGTGGTTTTGATGTGGTTATGAGAGGCAGCAAGCAGAGGTGATTACCTAAGCTGCCATCTTGGTTCTCCCATGGTGTATGATCTTTCTAATGTAATGCTGGATTTGATTTGCTAGAATTTTGTTGAGGATTTTGGCATCTATGTTCATGAGGGATATTGGCCTGTAATTCTCTTTCCTTGTATTGTCTTTATCTGGTTTGGGGATTAGGGTAATGTGAGCTTTGTAGAAAGAGCTTGGAAGTGCTCCTTCCTCTTAATTTTTTGAATAGTCTGAGGAAGATAGGTTTTATTTCTTCTTTGAATGTTTGATAAAACTCCCCTGTGAAGCTGTCTGGTCCAGGGTTTTGTTTGTTGGAAGTCTTTTTATTACTGCTTTAATTTCCTCCATAGCTATCAGCCTATTCCGAATTTTTTTATTTCTCCTGGTTGAGTTTTATAAGGTCGTATTTTTTTGAGAATATGTCCATTTCTGCTAGGTTGACCAGTTTGTTGGAGCAGAGTTGCTCATAGTATTGTTTTAAGATTCTTCGTTTTTCTGTGGGGTCTGTTATTTCACCTCTTTCATGTCTGATTTTGATTATTTGGGTCTTCTCTCTTTGCTTCTTGGTGAGACTGGCTAGACATTCATCAATCTTGCTTATCCTTTTTTTTTGTTTTGGAATTCAAATATTTTTTATTAAGCTATTATATGTGTACATATCTTACCATTGCCCCACCCCCACTCCCATATATTCCCTCACCCCCCAGAGTTTTCCGTCCATTGGTTATGCTTATGTGCATGCATACAAGTCCTTCGGTTGATCTCTTATCTTCCCCACCTCTCCCTAACCTTCCTGCTGTATTTTGACAAACTGTTTGATGCTTTACTGCCTCTGTATCTATTTGTTCAAAGTTTATAATGTTCTTTATTATCCATAAATGAGTGAGATCATGTGGTATTTTTCTTTCATTGACTGGCTTATTTCACTTAACATAATGTTCTCCAATTCCATCCAGGTTGCTGCAAATGGTAAGAATTTCTTCTTTTTTATGGCAGCATAGTATTCCATTGTGTAGATGTACCATAGTTTTCTGATCCAGTCATCAGCTGATGGGCACCTAGGCTGTTTCTAGATCTTAGCTATTGTAAATTGTGCTGCTATGAACATAGGGGTGCATATATCCATTCTTATTGGTGTTCCCAGTTTCTTAGGATATATTCCTAGGAGTGGATTACTGGGTCAAATGGGAGTTCCATTTTCAGTTTTTTGAGGAAACTCCATACTGTTCTCCACAGTGGCTGCACCAGTCTGCATTCCCACCAGCAGTGCACGAGGGTTCCTTTTTCTCCACATCCTCGCCAACACTTGTCATTTGTTGATTTGTTGATGATAGCCATTCTGACAGGTGTGAGATGGTACAGTGTTGTTGTTTTGATTTGCATATCTCAGATAATTAGTGACTTTGAGCATGTTTTCATGTGTCTCTTGGCCTTCCTTCTGTCTTCTTTTGAAAAGATTTTATTTAATGTCCGTTGTCCATTTTTTTTATTGGATCATTTATCTTCCTTTTATTAAGTTGTATAAGCTTCCTGTAGATGTTGGAGATTAAACCTTTATCAGTGATACCATTTGCAAATATGTTCTCCCATACAGTGGGCTTTCTTGTTGTTTTGTTGATAGTTTCTTTTGCTGTAAAAAAGCTTTTTATTTTGATGTAGTCCCATTTGTTTATTTTCTCTTTAGCTTTCATTGCCCTAAGGGCAGTATCGGTGAAGAAGTTCTTTTGGCATATGTCTGAGATTTTGCTGCCTGTGGATTCCTCTAGTATTTTTATGGTTTCCCGTCTTATGTTTAATTCCTGTATCCATTTTGAGTTTATTTTTGTGTATGGTGTAAGTTGGTGATCTAGTTTCATTTTTTTGCATGTATCTGTCCAATTTTCCCAACACCATTTATTGAAGAGACTGTCTTGACTCCATTGTATGTTCATGCCTCCTTTGTCAAATATTAATTGAGCATAGTGGTTTGGGTCAATATCTGGATTCTCTATTCTATTCCATTGATCTATATGTCTGTTCTTGTGTTACTTATCCTTTCAAAGAACCAGCTCTTGGTTAAATTGATATTTTGTACTGTGTTTTTTTTTTTTGGACTCTATGTCATTTATTTCTGCTCTGATCTTTATTATTTCCTTCCTTCTGATTACACTGGGCTTTTCTTATTGCTCTCGTTCTATTTCTTCAAGTTGCAGAGTTAGATGATTTATTACCAGTCTTTCTTGTTTTTTGAGGTAGGCCTGTAATGCTATGAAATTCCCTCTCAGGATTGCTTTCACTGTGTCCCAATGATTTTGGATTGTTGTGTCTTCATTGTCATTTTTTTCAGGATGTGTTTTATTTCTTCTTTGGTCTCTTTGGTAACCCACTCATTGTTTAATAGTGTGCTATTCAGCCTCCAAGTGTTTGCATTTTTGTGATTGTTTTTACTGTAGTTGATTTCTAATTTTATGCCATTGTGATCTGAGAAGATGCTTGATATGATTCCTCTCCTCTTGAATTTGGAGAGACTTTGTCCCAATATGTGGTCCATCTTTGAAAATGTCCCATGTGCATTGGAGAAGAATGTATATTCTGTAGTTTTTGGGTGGAATGTCCTAAAGATGTCAGTTAAGTCCATCTGATCTAGTGAGCCATTTAAGATTGATATTTCTTTGCTAATTTTTTGTCTAGAGGATTTATCCAATGTTGTTAACAGGGTATTAAAGTCTCTTATTATGATTGTGTTGCTGTCAATCTCTCCCCTGATATCTTCCGGAAGTTGTTTTATGTATTTGGGTGCTCCTGCTTTGGGTGCATAAATGTTTACCAGAGTTATATCCTCTTGTTGTATCAATCCCTTTAGAATTATGAAGTGGCCATTCTTGTCTCTTGTTATGGTCTTCACTTTGAGGTCTATTTTGACATATATAAGTATTGCTTTTTTTTTTCCATTTCTATTTGCCTGATAGATATTTTTCCATCCCTTCACTTTCAGTCTGTGTGAATCCCTTGTTCTGAGGTGGGTCTCCTGTAGACAGTATATATATATGGGTCATGTTTTCTTTTTTTTTTAATGACCTTTCTTTAATTTTAATATATTTTATTGATTTTTTACAGAGAGGAAGAGAGAGGGATAGAGAGTTAGAAACATCGATGAGAGAGAAACATCGATCAGCTGCCTCTTGCACACCCCCTACTGGGGATGTGCCCGCAACCAAGGTACATGCCCTTGACCGGAATCGAACCTGGGACCCTTGAGTCCACAGGCCGACGCTCTATCCACTGAGACAAACCGGTATCGGCTGGGTCATGTTTTCTTATCCATTCACTCACTCGATGTTTTTTGATTGGAGCATTTAATCCATTTACGTTTAATGTTATTATTGATAGGTACTTGTTTGTAGCCATTTCTGTACTTTATGCCTGTGTTCCTTCCTCCCTTTCTATTTCTTCTTTTTACAGCATTCCTTTTAGCATTTCTTACTTTGCTGCCTTGGTAGTGATAAATTCCCTTAGCCTTTTTTTGTCTGCAAAGCTCCTGATTTCCCCTTCAATTTTGATTGATAGTCTTGCTGGATAGAGTATTCTTGGATTCAGTCCTTTCCTTTGCACCACTTTGTATACCTCCTTCCATTCCCTTCTAGCTTGATGTGTTTCTGTTGAGAAATCGTTTGATAATCTGATGGAGAATACTTTGTAGGTAACTCTCTGTCTCTCTCTCTTGCAACCTTTAAGATTCTCTCTTTTGTGATTAACATTTGCCATTGTAATTATGAAGTGTCTTGGTGTGGGTCTTTTGGGATTCATCTTGCTTGAGACTCTCTGTACTTGTGTAACTTTTTTATTCACCATATCCGGGAAGTTTTCTTTCATTATTTCTTCAAATAGGTTTTCTAACCCTTGCTGCTCTTCTTGTCCTTTTGGAAGCCCTGTTATATGTATGTTACTTTGTTTTGAGTTGTCCCAAAGCTTCCTTAGGCTCTCCTCCTGCTTTTTAATTTTTTTTTCCAGTTGCTGTTCAGATTGAGCTTGTTTCTCTAACTTATTTTCTAACTCACTAATTCAGTCCTCTGTTTTTTCTAGTCTACTGTTGAAATCTTCTATGGTGTTTTTAATTGTAGCTATATCACTTTTGATTTCTTCCTGATTCTTGCATAGGTTGTTGATTTTCTCATCCATCCAGTGTATTAACTATAGAACCGTTACTTTGAATTCTTTTTCTGTCATGCTTCATGCTTCCTTTTCACTTATTTCCTTTCTTGGCAACTCCTCATTTTATTTCCTCTGGGGATTGTGTGGTTGTCTCCCCATTCTGACTATCACCAGAAAGTTGAAATGTTGCGTTACATGGGCCTGGGCGGTATGCAGTGGGAGCTTTGCACCCCCCAAGTGTCACTCAAGAGCTCCAACACCAAGATGTGTGGCTGCTGTGGTTTGGTGGGAGCCACGTTTGCCCAGGATCAGAGTCAACAGTGCTCAGTGTGGCCTCCTGCGCACACCTAGAATCAAGGACCCTCTCTGCACCACGCTGAAACGGAGACCCATCAGTTTGTGCTGAAAATCAGAGTCCTCTTGTGTGTGCCAGGAGTCAGAATTCCCATGTGCCCACATCAAGAATCGAGAATCAGGGTCTCTGTTGCTTGGTGCAGCCTCGCGCCAAGAATCAGAGTCTCTGTGTGTGCATGCGCCAAGAATTGGAGTCACTGGCTCTTAGTGTGAATGCATTGGGAATCAGGGATCCAAGGCACATGCGATGAGAAACATAGTCAAGTCACTGGTGCTCAGTGCTGCCTCTTGTGCAGAGAATCAGGGTTCCCGGTCTGCTTGGGGGACCAGGTTGCACAGTAGCACTGTGTTGGCAGGAGGTCCACTTCTGTGCTGCAGAAAACAGATTTTCGTGTGTGCTTTCCCAGAGTCAATGTCAGGTGGTACTGCCGCCCTGTGTGGGTGTGGGGTTTGGTTGCTAGATTGGGTTCGGGGGATAGATTCCCAGTGTCCTTGTATGCCCAGGCTCAAATTCCTTTAGCGGAGCTGCGGCCCTGTGTGAGGGGTGAGTCTAACAGTTCCTATGGCACTGCAGAGAGCCTGCAGGAAGGGGGATGGGCTCTCTGACTCACAGAAATCTGCGGCTGGGATGTCTGGCTTCTGGGTGTCTGGGGGTCTGCAGCTGTGGTCACAGGTCTCTTTCCCCAGTGGCGGCAGGGTCCCAGTTTGTGTCTAAGACCAGACTGGGTGGTGCTGAGGCCAGGATCCTAGTTTCAAGCAGCTCTATTTTTCAAGATGGTGTGGTCTCTGTGCCCATGCTGGCTGCCCCCAGAGTGTTCGCAGTGGAAGCAGGGCTCTGCTGTCTAAGACTGCCCGGTTTGGCAGCCCCTTGGAAGACCTACAGTATTTAACTGTCCCTAGCTCATACACACACACACCACACACGTCCACACACTCCTCTATCGCTCCCTCACTCTCTCACACTCTCCCCCTCCCTACCTTCTTGCTGGTCGCCATCTTCAGATCCTCTCTCAAGCTTTTTTTTTTTAATTTCATTATTGCTCCCCTAAAGATCCTTTCTAGACATTTTTTGCTAGTTACTTGCTTATGAAATTTTAATAACAGAGATGTTTTGCATATTAGTTTGTGTGCTATATGTATGTCTGCTTTAGGTGCAAAACTAAAAAGTATAGGCTCACTTATCCTTTATAACGTGCTGAATTAAGAATGCTGACATTTTAAAGGTAAAAGCAAAACTGAAAATTAAAAAAAAATATTAACAATAAACTTATGTACTTATTTTTATTTGCTTTGTAATTTACCTACTTAAAATTGCAATGTCTCAAATTACATATGCAAATTTCCAATATTGGAAATATGTAATGGTAATAACTATGTGATCAAATTTTTAAAAATTTACTCCAGTTATTTTCCAGTAAAACATCAAAAATATTATTATTTTTATTAATCCTCATCCAAGGATATTTTTTTCATTATTTTTAGAGAGAGTGGAAGGGGCGGAAGAGACACAGAGAGAGAAACATCAATGTGAGAGAGAGACATTGATTGGTTGCCTCCTGCACAGGGATTGAGCCTGCAACCAATGTACATGCCTTTGACGGTAATCAAACTTGGGATCCTTTTGTGTGCAGGCCGACGCTCTATCCACTGAGCAAACTGGCCAAGGCAAAACATTGAAAAAAATTAAATTAACTTTTTAAAATATGTTTGTGAACTTAATTTTTAATTATTACTTGATGTGGGAAAATAACTTCTAATTTAGCTGCTGCTGCTAGATATTTATTCAGATCTTGCTGGCAGCTTTTCTTTGCATTTGATATAATTAAACATGAGTTGAATTATGTTTTAGAATTAAACAAAATATAAATTGAGGATAAAATATAAACTATATTCACAAACTATATTAGCCAACAGAAGCTAATAGGCACACCAGGCCATCACTTGCTATATAGCATCTAGAATTAACAATCATTCAAGAGAATGCTTTCCAATCACAACTGTGTGTTGATCATAGTCTTGTGACACTGATCTTGCATGTTTTGTGTATCATCATGAATTCATTGTTAGAGCTTCTCATGTGATATCCAAGAAAACCCAACAGGAGACATGAAATGCTAAGCAATAAGATTTTGTTGGGTAAGGTGAACTTTTGAAGGCCACAAATCATTGTAAATGTTTTTTGGCCTCCCTCCCCACAAAACAACTTTCACCCCCTTGACGTGTATATCACCTCTAAGAGAATTCATGGTTTATTTGATTGTGTCTTCTTAGAAGTCTAATATATAAGGCCCATGAAGCTGAATATTAAAAGGATATAGGGGAGAGCACCAGAAAAGTTTCAGACCATGAACCATTGGCCTGGAGAGCAGCCTGATTGAGGCACTGATACAAGGGGAATTAGCCTCATTTCATCCCAGTAATTATATATACAATGACCAACTGGTGTTCTATCTGCTATCTAATCTGTGAGCTGTGTGCAGGAATTGACCATTTTATCTTTTTTTCCTTTATTTTTATTTTTAAATTTATCTTTATTGTTGAAAGTATTACAGATGTATCGCCCCCCACCAAATCTCAAAGGGAAAAGGGGATGGGAAGAGATCAACCAAAGAACTTATATGCATATATGCATAACCCATGGAAACATTATTAATTTTTTTAAAACTAACCATTAAAAAAAAAAAACTCCTTTTGATCCATTAGCCCAGGTGTCCTCAAACTACAGCCCGTGGGCCACATGTGGGTGTTTTTGCCGTTTTGTTTTTTTACTTCAAAATAAAATATGTGCAGTGTGCATAGGAATTTGTTCATAGTTTTTTTTTTAAACTATAGTCCGGCCCTCCAACGGTCTAAGGGACAGTGAACTGGCCCCCTGTTTAAAAAGTTTGAGGACCCCTGCATTAGCCTATTACACACTGCTTATTTGCTGCAATGGAAGAGGAGATTTGGGGCAGTTACAGCACCTAATTTGTGATACATTGATCGTTTTATCTTGTTCTGTTGCCAATATCTAGTACAGTGCCTGGCACAAATATTTGTTCATGGAATAAAGAGAAGGCACTGCAGATGGCCTTGGCCTACTTCATGGTCTAGATGAGGGATGGATCAAATAGGAAAAAAAAGATGTGCTAGTCGATGAGACTACCAAGCCACCATCTCAAAAAAATCCTTCTCGCCCTGACCGGTTTGGCTCAGTGGATAGAGCATCGGCCTGCAGACTGAAAGGTCCCAGGTTCGATTCCAGTTAAGGGCATGTACCTCGGTTGCGGGCACATCCCCAGTAGGAGGTGTGCAGGAGGCAGCTGATGGATGTTTCTCTCTCTCATCGATGTTTCTAACTCTCTATCCCTCTCTCTTCCTCTCTGTAAAAAATCAATACAATATATTTTTTAAAA
The DNA here is from genome assembly GCF_027574615.1 of Eptesicus fuscus. Classification (NCBI taxonomy): domain Eukaryota; kingdom Metazoa; phylum Chordata; class Mammalia; order Chiroptera; family Vespertilionidae; genus Eptesicus; species Eptesicus fuscus. Next base: position 103,474,816 of record NC_072473.1, read on the forward strand.
ATCCTTCTCTTCAATACCACCTCTCTTACCTCAGCCCAAGAGAGGAAGTTATTGTGGATAGTTGAGTTTGACCATTTGCCATTTAGATACCAAAATAGTTTTTATTAAATAAATCTTTATTGTTTATATTATTACAGTTGTTCCTCTCCCCCCCCCAATAGCTCCCCTCCACCCAGTTCCCACCCCACCCCATGCCCTTACTGCCCCCCCCACTGTCCTCATCCATAGGTGTAAGATTTTTGTCCAATCTCTTCCTGCACCCCCACACTCCCTTCCCCCCGAGAATTGTCAGTCCACTCCCTTTCTATGCCCCTGATTCTATTATATTCATCAGTTTATTCTGTTCGTCAGATTTTGTATTCACTTGATTTTTAGATTCACTTGTTGATAGATATGTATTTGTTGCCACTTTGTTGTTCATAGTTTTTATCTTTAGCCTTTTCTTCTTCCTCCTCTTCTTAAAGAATACCCTTCAGCATTTCATATAATACTGGTTTGGTGGTGATGAACTCCTTTAGGATTTTCTTATCTGTGAAGCTCTTTATCTGACCTTCAATTCTAAATGATAGCTTTGCTGGGTAGAGTAATCTTGGTTATAGGTTCTTGCTACTTATCACTTTGTATATTTCTTGCCACTCCCATCTGGCCTGCATAGTTTCTGTTGAAAAATCAGCTGACAGTCACATGGGTACTCCCTTGTAGGTAACTAACTGTTTTTCCTCTTGCTGCTTTTAAGATTCTCTCTTTGTCTTTTGCCCTTGGCATTTTAATTATGATGTGTCTTTTGATTCCTCTTGTTTGGGGTTCTTTGTGCTTCCTGGACTTGTAAGTCTATTTCTTTCACCAAGTAGGGGAAGTTTTCTGTCATTATTTCTTCAAATAGGTTTTCAATATATTTCTCTCTCTCTTCTTCTGACACCCCCATAATTCGGATATTGATATGCTTGAAGTTGTCCCAGAGGCTCCTTACACTATCTTCATATTTTTGGATTCTTTTTGCTTTTTGCTTTTCTGATTGGGTGTTTTTTGCTTCTTTGTATTTCAAATCTTTGACTTGATTCTTGGAATCCTGTAGTCTGCTGTTGAATCCTACCTAATAAAATGGTAATATGTAAATTACCATCACTCTGCTATGCCCACAATTGGGCCAGATGGAGGCACAGGGGGCGGGACTCGGGGTGGCCAGGGTAGCCGATTGGGCCGGCAGGATGCTGAGCTCGCATCGCCAGTGGCGGCGTGAGCTCAGTGTCTGCACCTTTGCTGTGCTGTGGAACAGAAGGGGCCTCTGGGGCAACGAGCTCACATCCCGCCAAGGACCATCAAAAGCGGGGGAGCTGGGTGCCTGTCTTCCCCAGCACCAGGCCTTTCAGAAGCCTCCGCCAACCCAGAGGCTTCTGAAAGGCCTGGTGCACCAGTGGACAGGCACCCAGCTCCACCGTGATCGAAAGCGAAAGCGTGTAGGGGACCCTACACGTGCATGATTTAATCATGCACTGGGCCTCTAGTCTCTGTATATTATTCTTTATTTCAGTCAGTATATGCTTAATTTATGATTGGTCCTTTTTTATATCCTTGAGGGTCTCACTAAATTTCTCAGAGGTTTCTAGAAGATTCTTGAGTAACCTTATGACCGTGGTTTTGAACTCTATATCCAGTATTTTGCTTTCCTCCATTACTTTCATTTGTGACTTGTTTCTTTGTCTCCATATTTTGGCTGCTTCCCTGTGTTGATAGAGTGGCCTTTGTGCTAGGTGTCCTATAGGGCCCAGTGGCTCAGCCTCTCCATTCACCTGAGGTGGACACTCTTGGTGCACCCCTTTGTGGGCTGTGTGCACAGTCTTGTTATAGTTAACTCTTGATTGCTGTTTGTATCACTGGGAGGAATTTACCTCCAGGCCAATTGGCTGTGAGGACCAGCTGTGTCTACAATGGAAGAACTGCTGTGCTGGAGACACCCTTATCGGGCAGGACTTGCTTCAGTGGGGCTTTGGTGCTGACTGAGTCTGCTGCTTGAGTGTGTTGCTTATGGATGTGAAGAATTGTAATCTGGTATGGTCTCACACTGACCAATGGGTACACTGGCTCTTGGATCTCTAAGGAGGTGCAAAGTCAGCCACTGCCTGAGGCCACCCAGCAGGAGCTACAGAGAGATCTGCAGACTCCTCCTCTTTGTATGGGGTTTGGAAGTGCCCAGATGAGACCCAGCTGTGAAGCAAGACAGGCTGCTGCTTCTGGGCCTTGGGCCTTCTTTTGGAGGCTTTGGAGCTCTCTGACCCACCTGCAGTTTTTTAGGTTTTGGGCTGTAAAAGGGCAGGCCATTCATATGCAAAAGCCGATGCGCATAGCTTGGGTGGGGTTGTAAACTGGCTAGGATGGGGTCTCAGGGAATCACCTGGGCAGAGCAAACAGCAATGGCTGGCAGTCATCCCTGCACCAGAGAGGTCCCCGGGTCTCTGTGTCCCGTGGCCCTGTGCAGGATCAGTGATCACTGCAAGCACCTCTGAGAGAAAGCCGCCCTCGTATTCTGGCTGGATGCCAGGCAGTCTAGTTTCTCCCCTTCTGAGTCTGGGTCCCCAGAGTCTCTCCCGGAACTGGAGTTCAGAGCAATCGGGAGCTTGTATCTCCTTGCCGATTGAAAAAAACAACAGCACACCCAGTTTCCAGACCATTTCTCGCGCTCTTCCGCACCTCCTACGAGTCTCAATGCGCTTTTTTTCTTTCCTTCTAGTTGTAGAACTTCCACTCAGCCAGCTTTCCCATAGTTCTGGATGATATTTGTTTTGTCTTTTAGTTGTAATTTTGCTGTGGTTGTGAGAGGCAGCAAGTACAGGTGTGTTTATCTATGGCGCCATCTCGGTTGTCTTACCAAATTTGTTTTAATGTGAAAAGTTTGAGTCAATATCTTTCTAAAATATACTAGTCACTACTTTGCTGCTTTTTTTTTTAACCTAATACTGCTGAATTCAATTTACCTTTTACTGGAGACTCAAAATCTTCCTAAGAAGAATCAATTCTTGAGGTATGAGGAGCATTTTATCCTGCACCACATGGTCTGAGACCATTGTAGAATTTTTGGGCTGATGTTTCTGAGTTGGGTCTTTTGTTTATTTTTTGGCCTCCTTTTCTGGCAGTCGAGTAATTGTAACTTTGAGTTGTTGTTGTTGTTGACAGAGTTGGAGCATTTGCTATCCTCCCTCTCATTTGATGGTTCTCAGATATAGAGATAATGATCAGTAGCAAACATTGTAAAAACTTTGTATAAAGTAGGAGAAAATAACTTCCAGTGTGAGGAATTGAGGAGCTATCCTATGAATAAAATTTCTAGAACTACGTGTGTGCATATGTATTGTGTGTCTGTGTACACTTGTGCACCTCAAAGAGACCTGTTCTGCTCCTCTTCCTGTTACCATATAAGTTCTGTATAGATGAAATATACAAATAAGTTTTGTGCTGGATAAGCAAGTGATTGGTGTAATATTTTCTCAGTAGAGTTTATGGGAAGTATACATAAGAGGAAGTTTAGCTTTGTCTCAATGGACTGTCCACGATTCCTTTTGTGGGTACTCACTCTTGAATCAGAGGCTGTAGATTTCCAATGCATAGAAAAAGTGACCCATGGGAGATCTAGGTTATTTTGTACATTATGGCATGTACCTGCTTAAGTAATCTTATCAAGTAGCACTATCCAACAGTGTTTTTAAAAAGTGCTAATTAACATTTGTTTGGGAAAATGTAATTACCTGAATGGGAATTTTGACCCAGATACTCAACTGCTATTCTGAGGACATTTTAAACTTAACCAGACTTTTTTTCACCAAAGATACTAACCAGATATGGTATTAGTGGTCATTATAAGTGTGAACACTTCAAATTTTCAGCATTGGTAAAGTTTGAGTCCTTGTGTATGGACCCTGTGTCAATTTAACAAAATGTTCTCTATGTACCACAACATGTGGTCCCTCTTTTGATGTCAATTCAATGTTTCCAATTAATTTTTTTGGAAATATTTAATATTATGTATTATAGTAGTATGTATTATGTTGATAGGTCTGGAAATGGAAAACCTTTTAAATGGTGAAAATTTATGATGTTAACCTTTTGCACTTGGATGTCGAGTGTGACTCAACACGGTTAGCATTGGTAGCAGCTCGAGAAAAAAGCAAGCTAGTGCAAAGGGTTAAGTATCACAATTTGAAGAAGGCAGTGTAAACATCCTGAAAGACTAGAAGAAGAGTAAAGAATAGAATAAAATCAGAGAGAGAAAAGGAACCCTCAAGGGAAATAATAGGGTTTTTGCAAATACATTGCCAGATCACCAAGATTGATAGCTGAAAAGGTCAAGGCCATTTTAATATCACAGGAGACTAAGTCCAGGTTGCCTTTGAGAAATAATGATGCTTTGAGTAACTACTTAAGATTTGGTATTGAGGACCAAAGGGAATCACAGCAAGACTCTGAGACTGGCCACCTCATTGGCTGACCAATCTCTGTGTTCTGGGCAGGGGGATCAGGATACTAGCTGGCCTGCCCCCATGAATCTCAAAACATGTCTCAAGCATCCAGACCTCTGGGGGGTGTGTGTGTGTGTGTGCTTGTTATATATTGACCTGCTTGTTATACATTGACAGCAAAACTTACATTAGGTACAGGCTTATTAGAGCCAACAGCTAAAGTGTAGGTCCCCAAATGTGGGTTTTGTTGAACATTGCTGGCCTTTTAGTGTTCAAGATGGACATACAATATTTATTAGTTTCTTTTTTCCAACAAATAATTCATGATGCTTTACCATAATATCTCATAGCTTCTTTTAACTATTGGCCACTGACATAGAAAGTCCAAATACATTACAACATTCTGGATTGTAGCTGATTTGTGAAGACATTTTTAGCGTAATTATATTCTGTCATTCTTTCCCTTTAATTCATTTTATAAAGCCGCTCTTTAGGATTTATTGTGTAAGCTGTGTACACCAAACATGTTCTCTCACTGGGAAATTCCATCTCCCTAAGAAATTTTAGCATTATAGTCCTTAAGTTTAAGGAGGTGATTCCTGGACAGCATTTAAAATTCTACTCTGAATAGGCAGGTGTGTGTTCTGTATGGAACTGCCCATGGGGGTGTGGGGTGAGGGGAAAAAAGGAAATACAAGGACCCAGCAGTTGTGGGAGGAATGCAGGAGCTGAGGAGGAAAACAGTTATCATCTACTGCTGTCCTTGATTTCTCTGCTGGTCTCTCTCATTTGATAAGTATGTGCGTAGAAAGTTTAGCAAAAGCCCAGGTACCCTGCTGTCAAGGGAGTATTCTGTAACTATTCTGATTTTTCAGAAGGAAGGGAGGATAATCTGGGTATCTACTATGTACCAGGCACTTTCACACATGCTCTGTGTACCCAGAATGCTAGAATGTGGCCTTATTTGGAAATAGAACCTTTGCAGGTGTAATCAAGTTAAGATGAGCTAATACAGAATTAGGATGGGCCCTAAATTCAATAACTGCTGTCCCTATAAAGAGAAAGAGACTTGGAGACACACAGAGACATACAGGACCATGTGAAGACTGAAGCAGAGATTGGCATTTTACAGCCCCAACCAAGGTACACCAAGGATTGTTGGAAACAACCAGAAGCTAGGAAAAGCTAGAAGAGCCTTTGGAGGGAGCATGACCCTGACTTTAGACTTCTGGCCTCCAGAACTGTGAGAGAATAAGTTTCGGTTGTTTTAAGCCAACCAATTTGTGATATGTTGTTATGGTAACCCTAGAAACTAAGACACTCTGTAAATAAGAACTTAGGATAATTAGGAAAAATGGATGCTCTCAGGTGCCTGTTATAGATTGAGAAGCAGAGTCTTATTGAGGAAATTCTGACTCACAGCACAGGTATTTTGTGAATATCTGCGATTGGGCCTGACACTTGGAGGATTATATATGGCTAAGTGTGGCCTTCACTCCTTTGAGTATGTTTATGGAGTCCTCTGTATTTATTGTATGTGTGGTGCGAGGCAGGCAATAGAGATGGGTTTTCCCCATAGGCCCTATAACAGGAGGCTTCCTCTCCTGTTTATAGGGTCTATGGGGCTGCTTATAGATTGCTTTGCCCCCCCCCTTTTTTGGTGTCTCTCTCTCTCTCTCTCTCTCTCTCTCTCTCTCTCTCTCTCTCTCTCTCTCTTTAATTCTTACCTAGGATATTGGTCCATTGATTTTTAGAGAGCATGGAAGGGAGAGGGGGCACACACAAAGAGAAACATATACTTGAGAGAGACACATGGATTGGTGACTGGGGCTGGGGATCGAGTCTGCAACCCAGGTACATGCCCTCGACTGGAATCAAACCTGTGACCCTTCAGTGCATGGGCCAACACTCTATCCAATAAGCCATACTGGCTAGGGCTTGGTGTCTCTTCTTGATTCAAAAAGATTAATAGGGATACACTAATCTGAGGAAATTCAGATGGCAATATGCCCCCAGCTTCTCTCACCTGATTCTTTCCTGACCCATAAAAGTGAAGGAGACAGTAGCTTAGTATTCCCTGCAGAGGGTGTTGAGATCCATTTGATGTGGATTTTGAGGAATTTCTCCAGTGGGAAAAGGGAGGGAGGCAAAGTGGAGGCATTGTTGGGAAGGCATTTCAGGCTCATGAAGGAGCAGGAGGAGAGGTACAGAGAGATGCTGGGGCTGGGGCTCCCATGTTAATAACACACAGATGGATTGTGGTTTGTGTGGCTTTATGGGGACAGGAGGAAGAAAGGGAGGTTGAGGCCATGATGAAAGTATTACTCCTCCACCTTTTTCTAGTTTGAAAGGGAGGTTGAGGCCATGATGAAAGTATTACTCCTCCACCTTTTTCTAGTTTTAATAGCTTTATTGAAACACAAGAGGCCTGGTACACAAATTTGTGCATGGGTGGGGTCCTTTGGCCTGGCCAGCACTCAGGGCTGATGTGGGGGAGCGGTGGCCGGCTCGGGGGAGTGGCTGTAGGAGGTTGGCTGTGGGAGCACACTGACCACCAGGGGGCATCTCCTGTGTTGAGCATCTGTCCCCTGGTGGTCAGTGTGCATCATAGCAACCGGTCGACTGGTTGGTTGTTCAACTGTTTGGTCATTCAGTTGCTTAGGTTTTTATATATATAGATCATTGACATACAACAAATAGCACATATTTCAAATGTACCAGTAGATATAGTTTGATAAGTTTTGATGTATGTATAGTGTGTAACCATCACCACAGTCAAGATCATTAATATATTCATCACTCCCAAGTTTTCTTGTACTCTTTTGTAATCCCTCTCTCCCACTCCTCCTTGACTCCAATGCCATACATTGTTCATAGGAAGCCACTGACCAAGAATTAGTTCTTAAAGTGTGGTCCGAGGACCCCCATACACCCCCAAGTTCCTTTGAAGAGGTCTGAGAAGTCCTACCTTTTCTAATTACATATCTGTATTGGGCTGGAGTATGTTTTCATGTATGTCAGGTAAAACAATCTCTCACAACAAAATGAAAGCAGAATGCTGACATGAAAATCCAGATGTCCTCTAATAAGCTAGATATTAAAGATATTTGTAAAAATACAAAACAGTGTTGGTCATACCTACATTTGTGGTTGTTTTGAAAAATATGCTTATAAAATGTGGTAATTTTTAATAAAAATATGGTATTCATGTTACCATATAATTATATATTTATATTAACATGTAATAGGTTTATTGTTGCTAATTTTACATAAATTAATACCTGAATATTTAAAAATTTCTTCCAGTTTTGATTTCTAATATGAAAAATATTGACAGATGTGACCCATATAATAACTCTTTAGTTTCCACAATTTTTTTTCAAGAAATTGCCCCTTTTCCCCCCTGCCACCTCTCAATTATTTTTCAGATGCAGAGATAAAAAAATTTTGAGGATTGTTGCTTTGGAGAGCTTTGAATGCTATGCAGAGGTTTGTAGAATTTTTCTCCCCTAGGTAGTGGGGACTTGAAGATATTTCCAGCTGAGGTGTGATAGGACCTGACTTGGTTTTGAAAGGATGCCGCTGGCAACATTAGGATAGCTATAGACTAAGGGAGTCTAGGCATGGAAAAAGGAGGATCTGCCTGAGGGGCATGGCTGTGGGGGAGTGGAGAGAAGCTATCTGCCTTGAGGGGTAATTAGGACAGAGTTACAGTCCTAGGACTTTTCTCGCAAAGGATGTGGAAGTGAACTTCCCCCTTCCCCTTCCCTCCCCTCCCTGGGAAAAGAAAGACTCTCAGGCAGCGGTTAAGAGGGAAGCAGCTTTTTGTCTCCAGGGTTTCTGGCTGCACTGTGGCAGCTGTTCCAAACTACTGGGGTTATTAACTCGAGCATGGGGCATCAGCCACTTAGATTACCAAATAAATATCCAAAGCATAAATGTGCTTACAGACTCCTGACCTCTTCTAGCCCGTTCCTTCTCCCAGCACATGCCCTCACCCCACTAATGTCTGTGTCCCTTGATTGTCCTCATATGCATGTATATAAGTCCTTTGGTTGATACTTTACCCCACCAACCTCCCCTGCCTTCCCTCTGTGGTTTGATGGTCTGTTTGATGCTTTTATGTCTCTGTTCACAATCTTCAGGGCATGTTTCTGAGTCAAGAAGTTTACCATTGACCTTTTAATCTCATTGGTTCCTTATATTGTTTATTCTACTTATCAGGCTGAGGGAATGCAGTGTTTGCATTGCTCTATCTTCTATAGTATGTTGTTACATTTTTATTTTGAATGGCCTTAGATGATCCTCCAAATTCCCAGACATTCTTCTTTTCATTAAAGGAAGTCTATCAGGACCTATATTTGCCAATATCTCTTTAGCCTTTAGCTCATATTACCTTTGGATAATAATAGCCACTGTCACCACAAAGAAGTCACTAACATTTAATGAGTGCTTTATTCTGTCCTCCTTATTTAATCCTCATGAAACCTCTAAGGGAGGTATTATTTTCTATTTCATTCCATAAATAAGGAAACCAAGACTCAGAGTAGTAACACTGCTTGCCCAAGGTCACATGGCTTGAAAGTATCTAAGGAGTTGAACCAAGCCAGACTGGTATCCAAGACCTCTGTATTAACCATTAACTATTCCTAAAAGACAAACACAAGTTCTCCCCTCAATCTCTTAAGAATTAGAGAGACTTACTATTTAGCAGCTGATTTTGAAGAACCAAGCACTTAAAATTTTCTTTGAGAGAGTACTTTGTTGTTCTCTGGAAGTTTACACCTTGTCTATTTTTGTCTGTGATGCCATTTATGATGTTTTTATGTGGTGGTATTTTTATTATTCTATTTCTGTTGGCTGTCATTTTTATCTGCAGAACCTATAGCTGATTATCTGTGATATTTTTTCAAAAACAACTAAAATATTGGCAACAAACATCTTAGTCATTGCTTGTAGCTTAGAAAAATATCAAAACACATTTATCATAACTCTGTTTTGGAAACTCTGCCCTCATATTCAGGTGACAGATGCACTTGTAAAGGACTGATATTTACAGCATCGATTTAGATTTCACAGAAGGTATGAGGTGGTCTATCTTTGCTTGGGGAATCTTTAGGCAGTGCTTGTCCTTTGAATGCTTGAGCCCTGCAAAGTCTTTTTCTGGCCCTCAGACTAATCAGTATGTTGATTCCAGGGTGCACCAAACCCATGACCTTACACTTATAGAAATTAATGTGATTTGAGCTGCATTATCAGGCACTTGCTTTTAGCAGTTAATTTAAGGAATATTTACTGAGTACCTACTATGTGCCCCTTAGGCACCAGAGTACTGAATAAGATTGATATGGTCTCCATCTTCATGGTTTATTATTGGAAACAGCATATTGAAGAGCTAAATATAAATAAGTTAATAAGAAGGCTTTGAAAGAGATGCATAATATTAAATTACTTGTCATAGTCTGTGGGATGGATGTAGAGTGGTTACTATATGAGAAGGGAGTGGTTACTATATGAGAAGGGAGGAAAGCAATGTAGGTGGATGTCTCAGCACATGTGAAGGCCCATCAAGGAAAGAAACAGTAAATACAGAAAAGTCCAGCAGGGCTCGAGCAGAGCTAGTGAGCAGAGGGCAACAGAGTTAATGCTGGATTTGAACCTTTTTGTACAGCAATGGTAAGTCGTTAAATAATTTTAAGCCTGGGGTAACATGATCTAATTTGCATTTTGAAAAGAATACTGCAGTTACTACTCATTCCACAAAGAATTATTGAGCATTTGCTACATTCCAGGCATTGTCTTGGGTTCTGGGAATAAGTCAGGGAATAAAACAGACAAAAAAAAATCATTGCACTTGTGAAATTTACATTCTAGTATGAGCATGGAGGTAGGGTTAGTGGGGTGGGAGATAGTAAAGAAACCGACAAGTAAATAAAGAAGAGCAACAATGATTCAGGAATGTGCAGCAGGGAAATGGTGCCAATTTATATTGAATGGTCAGTGAAGACCACACGCAGAAGGTGGGATTTCAGCAAAGGCTGGAAGGAAGTTATAAGTAAAAGCTTGAGGGAGAGAGTGGTCCAGGCAGAAGAGCAGGTACAAAGGCTCCAAGGAAGACCATTTTGTCCTTATTGCAGAAAGAGCCCCTGGGTTGGGAGAAGGATTAGTGTGGATAAATCCTGCTGCATTGCTTCTTTGGCTATCCTTTTTTACTTTCACATTAGCTTTCCAAAGGCAGTGAGTGCTGTGGTTAAGACCTTGGGTTTTACAGATGAACAGAAGTGGGTTTCAATCCAAGCTTTACCACTTATTGGGTGTTTGGGCTTGAGAAAGTTACTTAATCATCCTAAGTCTCAGTTTGTCCATCTGCAGTGTGAGGCTAATAAGAATGTGCACCTTGCCCTAGCCAATGTGGCTCAGTTGATTGAAGCATTGTCCAGTACACTGAAAGGTCATGGGTTCAATTCCTATTCAGGGCACATAACAGGTTGTGGGTTTGATCCCTGATCTGGGTGGGAAAGGAGGGAAGCTGATACATGTTTCGCTTCCTCTCCCTTCCTATCTCTTTGAAATCAGTAAGAACATATTCTTGGGTGAGGAATGTGTAATATATATATATATATATATATATATATATATATATATATATCACAAGGCTATGAGGCATAAATGAAATGATGCATGTAATGTGCCTGGTAAATAAATATTGGCTGCTATTGTTATTATTGTTGATAATGATTCCAGTAGGTCCTTTCAACTTTGCATTGATAGAGGACAGTCCCTGGTCAGTCTTGGGAGAGAAGAGCAATAGGATATCTACTTTTAAACCCTTATCTGTGACCTGGTCTTCAAAGATGGTGACTGGACCTGCTCATCTCTGTCTTCCCAGGGCCCATGCTAGTGCACTGACCAGAGCAGGCACTGAACACAAGGCAGAGCTTGAACTTGATGTGGATAGGTAAAGGTGGCTTCAGAGTGTTTTGAAAGTTTTTCCCTAAACACACACATAGTCCCCACTGAGTAGGCAGTTGTGGAAAAATGGCAAAGGCTTGAGGTCGGGAATAGGCTATAAGATCAAATCCTAGTCTTACCATCTTCCTTGCCGTGACTCTGGGCATGTTGTTTAACCGCTCTCAGCCAGTTTCTCTTAGTCAACAATTAGAATAATAAAACTTACATTACAGTTGCTTGTGAAAAGTCGTGGCTCATATAGGTAAATTGCCTGTCTAAATGTCTGGCAGTCATTCATTCCTTCTTCATGCATTGCCTGAATGCCTATTGCAACAGACTCAGTACTGTGCAGAAAAAAGTTAACATGGCAGGTCTGGCTGCTATCTTTGAAAGGCCTCCGGCTTACAAGGTTTGTCCCTGGCTGGCATCTGGGAATTTGGATTTCAGGAAGGTTCCTACCATTCCCTAAATCAGTGATGGCGAACCTATGACACGCGTGTCAGCACTGACACGCGTAGCCATTTCTGATGACACGCAGCCGCTGAGGCGGCCGCATGCCGAGGATGAAACATTTACGAAATAATGTTTTTTCCTCAAAGTGACACACTACCCGAGTTATGCTCAGTTTTTTGGTGAAGTTTGACACACCAAGCTCAAAAGGTTGCCCATCACTGATTTCGGCAATTATAAAACATGTACTAGATTATTATGCTAAGTAAAATAAACCAGTCAGAGAAAGACAAATATCACATGATTTCACTTGTATGTGGAATCTAATGAACACAATAAACTGACGAACAAAACAGAACCAGAGGCATGGATGCATGGAACAGACTGAGAGATTTCAGAAGGGAGAGGGGTGGGGAGGACTGGAAGAGATTAGCCAAAGAACATATATGCATAGCCCATGGACAACAAAGTTTAAAAGCATGGGTGGTGGGGGTGGGGGAGCAGGGGCTGGGTGGAGGGAGGCAGAATGGGGCAGTGGGGATATGGGGGGGCATCTGTAATAAGGTCAACAACAATAAAAAGAGAAGTTAGCCCTGGCTGGTGTGACTCAGTTGGGCATTGTCTAGTGTACTTGAAGGTTGAGGGCTGGATCCCCAGTAGGGGCAGTACAGGAGGCAGCTGATGGATGTTTAGCTTTCATATACATCAGTGATGGCGAACCTATGACACGCGTGTCAACACTGACACGTGTAGCCATTTCTGATGACACGCGGCCGCTGAGGCGGCCGCATGCCGAGGATGAAACATTTGCAAAATAATGTTTTTTCCTCAAAGTGACACACTACCAGAGTTATGCTCAGTTTTTTTGGCGAAGTTTGACACACCAAGCTCAAAAGGTTGCCCATCACTGCCCTAAATGATACGATGTCTCACTGTGCCTAAACTGTTTGTATTAACAATGTAGTTTGTGCTGAATTCAGGGAGTTAGGGATTTTGATGTGTGCTTGGAAAAGAGTGTCTATGAAACCAGCCCCAAAGAAAAACCCTGGGCACTACGACTAATGAGCTTCCCTAGTAGACACCATTTCACTTGTGTTGTCATTTGTGTTGTTAGGGGAATTAAGCGTGTTTTGTGTGCCTCCCCTAGGAAGCTTGCTTCTGGTTTCCTCTGGACTTGTACTCATGTACTTTTACTTTTGATTATTTTGCTTTGTAAATTTTATTGTAAATAAATCACAGCTGTGAGTGCAACAATTTATTGATTCCTGTGAGTCTGAGCAAATCATTGAATCTGGGGGTGGTCTTGGAGACTTGGACACGTGGATTTAGATATAAATGTAAGGGACATTCTTTGCCCTCAGAAATTCACACTTTAGATAAAATGTTTAACATGTTAGTATTCAATTACAATACAGTGAGTTAATTAGGTTAGTGCTGTGGTTGGCAAACTGCGGCTCGTGAGCCACATGTGGCTCTTTGGCCCCTTGAGTGTGGCTCTTCCACAAAATACCACAGCCTGGGCGAGTCTATTTTGAAGAAGTGGCATTGGAAGAAGTTTAAGTTTAAAAAATTTGGCTCTCAAAAGAAATTTCAATCATTGTACTGTTGATATTTGGTTCTGTTGACTAATGAGTTTGCTGACCACTGGGTTAGTGTATGTGTGTGGAGAGGATGGGGTAGCCCTGAGGAGGGGTATTGACTCTATCCATGATGGGCCAGGAGAGCTTTTTGCATTGAATCTTGAAGGGTAATTAGAAGTTAGCTATGTGAAGCTGGAGGAAATGATATTAGACACCATTAAAGCCTAACAGGCTCTTCTAAATCATTTTATATTTGTCACTCTTTTCCTTAAAAATGTTTGTTTAATGGCTTTATGCTCACTCAATCATCAGATGTGGGTTGGAGACTGACTGTTCTAAACTACTTTGTACTGTAATGTGGAGACCCAAAAGTGAACAGGAATGGTTCCTACTTTCAAAGAGGGTCTGGAAGTTTATGAGCTGAGATGTTTGGGTTTTGAGGAAATTATGATGCAATGTGATACCTGAGATGATGAGAGCCTGAGGGTGGGGAGTCAGGTAAAGCATTTCCTTAGAGGCAGGGTTTAGTCAGGGCAGGTTTCTTATTTTCTCTAATTTTATTTTTCAATTACAGTTTACATTCCATATTATTTGTATTAGTTTCAGGTATAGAGCATAGCAGTTAGACAATCATATACAGTCAAACCTCAGTTCTCAAACATCTCCCATTTTGAACAATTTGGTTCTTGATCAAGTTGTTCTTGGACAAAAATGTTACGGTTGTCAAACAAAACTTCGGTTCTCAACCTGACCACCCTTTCAAGCTGATACCTGTATCTCTCAGGCGACAATCAAAGGAGAGGATGCACAAATAAGTGTCAATTTACTGCTAAAACTCGGGTTGTTAACATCTCAGAAAATTGTGCTGTGAATATTTTCAAGTTATTTTTGCTTTTGTTGCTACTTATTATTATTAAATACATATACTGTAGTAAGTCATCATGAGAGGGAGAGGCCACTATAACTTCATGATTGTGAAACTCAAAGGAGATGTGACATTTTCTTATAATACAAAGTTTCTCTTCTCCCTCTGCCATCTAAATCTCAGTTTGACTTGCTTTGGCCCTAAGGTATAGCCATACTTTGAAATCTGTAGAACTGTTACAAGTGAATTCTTCTCACTACCTGCTCCCCATATCCTCTGAATTTGTTTTGCCCCAGCTTCCCAGTGAAAATTTTTTTCTCATTTTCCTATAAGAACTGTCCCCAGCTTGAATTTACTAAGCCTCCTACTGCAGTATGTTTGTGCTTGCCTGGGGAACCTGCTTCCAAAGGCCAGACAACCCTGCCCTTGGAGAGCTGCTTTTTTATTTGCTAATAGTGTTTCCCAAAGTGTATTGCACAAAAATACTAGTGCTTAGTAGTGGCAGGTTCAGCTTCCATGGTCAAATATTGGAGAAACAATGTCCCTTTCTTAGAGATTCATAATCTACATTAGTATATAAAGATCCTGAGAAATTTTGCAATAGGGGAAACTTTGAGTAAGTTAGCCTTTCCCAGTGTATTTAACCATTGGAGCCCTTTTTTCACTTAATCACCATCAATAGTGGAAGGCTAAATATTGGAAAGCGCTGGTCAATTGTCAGAAAAGAAGTATGTGGATATTTTTCCCCTAACCAATGGCATTTGTCTGGGAGGGGTGCATATTGCAACACTGGTATAATTTGATTATACTACTACCAGTTTACTTTTTAAATTATTCTTCCCCCCAATTTTTTAAAAATTTCTTTATTGATTAAGGTATTACATATGTGTCCTTATTCTCCCATTACCCCTCAACACCCCCATTCATGTTTCCACTTAACATAAGAATGACAATTAGTCTAAACAAAATATTTCAATGTGCTAATTCTAACCAAATGTAGTAATTGATGGTATTTAAACTGGTACCATAAATACCATCAATTACTACATTTGGTTAGAATTAGCACATTGAAATATTTTGTTTAGACTAACTGTCATTCTTATGTTAAGTGGAAACATTTGGAAATCCACTAACATCATTTCATTTTCCTTTGGAAGAAATACCATAACTAAGACTAGAATCTAAAAAAGGAAATGCACATTTTCAGAGTCCTCTTGCTCTTATGTTAATTAAAAATGACAGCATAGAGGAGAAGAGGAAAATGGCGGCAGAGTATGTAGATGTGTTCCCAGCCTGGTCCTGGAGCAGAAAGAAAGAACAGCTAAGGGTCGCACTGGGAGTGTTTGTTAGCAAGCTGAGGGACAGGTGAACGCCAGGAGAAGGTGGGGGACTGCTGGACGGGGTTCCCCTGATAGGGCAACCCCCACGGCGGCTGGGTCCTTTCCCGGAGCTACTGGCATGGACATCGAAATCTCACCATCTTGAAAGGGAAGTTGGACTTTGTCCGAGGTTTGAAAATCAACAACTGTGGCGACTGCCTAACAACTGTTTGCCCCAGAGCACCGATGTTAATTCAGGAGGCATGTTAATTCAGGAGGCATGAATGCTGGGACTCAAAGGCACTCTTCACTCCACCATGGAAAAGAGAGAGAAAACTACATAACCAGACATCTGGAGAAGAGAGACCATGGGGAGACAAAGAAACAGCCCGCATAAGAAAGAAAAGCAGGCATCACCAGAAAAGGAAGTAAACAAATTAGAGGCCAGCAACCTATCAGAGAAAGAATTCAGAGAAATGGTCATAAGGTGGCTGAAAAGAATGGAAGACAAATTCGACAATATGAGTAAGAACCAAGAGGAAATGAAGAAGAACCAAGAAGAAATGAAAAATGACATCGCTGCTGTAAAGAACTCAATAGAAAGCATCAAGAGTAGACTAGAAGAAGCAGAGGACCACATCAGTGAGCTAGAAGACAAGATGGAAAAAAATATCCAAGTAGAGTAGCTTCTAGAGAAGAAAATGAAAAAGCAGGAGGAGAGCCTAAGGGAAATTTGGGACAACACAAAACAAAACAACATCCGCATAATTGGGGTTCCAGAAGGAAAGGAAACTGAGCAAGGAATAGAAAACCTGTTTGAAGAAATAATGACAGAAAACTTCCCTGATATAGGGAAGAAAAAACCCACACAAATCCAAGAAGCTCACAGAGTCCCAAGCAAAATGAACCCCAAAAGACCGATGCCAAGGCACATTATAATTAAATTGGCAAACACCAACGACAAAGTAAGAATCTTAAAAGCGGCCAGAGAGAGACAGAAAGTTACATACAAAGGAACCCCCATCAGACTAGCAACTGATTTCTCAACAGAAACTTGTCAGGCCAGAAGGGAATGGAATGAAATATACAAAGTCTTGCAAGGGAATGGTCTCATTCCAAGAATACTGTACCCAGCAAGGCTATCAATCAAAATTGAAGGTGAAATCAGAAGCTTCACAGACAAAAGAGGGCTAACGGAATTTATCACACCAAACCAGCAATGCAAGAAATGCTAAAGGGTCTGCTGTAAAAAAAAAAAAAAAAAAACAAAAAACAAAGAAAAACAAAAAAAAAAAAAACACAAAGAAAAAACACACACACACACACAAAAACAAAACAAAAAAACTAGAAAGCGAAGAAGAAACACAGGGGTATAGAATAAAAATGGTGACAAATAAGTACCTATCAATAATAACTTTAAATTTAAATGGATTAAATGCCCCAATCAAAAGACATAGGATAACAGATTGGATAAGAAAACAAGATCCATACATCTGCTGTCTACAAGAAACCTACCTCAGAAAAAAAGACGCACACAGGCTGAGGGTGAAAGGATGGAAAAAGGTTTTCCAGGCGAATGGAAATGAATAAAAAAAAAAAAGCTGGGGTAGCAATACTTATATCCAACAAATGAGATCTCAAAGTGAAGGACATAATAAGAGATACGGAAGGCCACTTCATAATACTAAAGGGAACAATCCAACAGGAAGAAATAACTCTGGTAAACATATATGCACCCAATACAGGAGCACCCAAATACATAAAAAAAACTCCTGGAGGATATCAAGGGAGAGATTAACAGCAATACAATCATAGTAGGAGACTTTAATACACCATTATCACCACTGGACAAATCCTCTAAACAAAAAATCAGCAAAGAAACATTTATCCTAAATGACTCACTAGACCAGATGGAATTAATTGACATCTTCAGAACATTTCACCCCAAAGCCACAGAATATACATTCTTCTCAAGTGCACATGGGTCATTTTCAAAGATAGACCATATGTTAGGACTTAGGCAAAGTCTCTCCAAATTCAAGAAGATAGAGATCATATCAAGCATCCTCTCAGATCACTGTGGCATAAAACTGGAAATCAACTACAATAAAAACAATCCAAAGAAATCAAATACATGGAGACTAAACAGCATGCTATTAAACAATGACTGGGTTACCAGGAATATCAAGGAAGAAATAAAAAAAAAACTTCATGGCAACAAATGACAATGAAAACACAACAAACCAAAATCTATGGGACACAACGAAAGCAGTCTTGAGAGGGAAGTTCATAGCTCTGCAAGCCTACTGCAAAAAAACAAGAAACAATGGTAATAAATTACCTAACCCTACAACTCAAAGAGTTAGAAGGAGAACAACAAGAAAAGCCCAGTGTAAGCAGAAGGAAGGAAATAATAAAGATCAGAGCAGAGATAAACGACATAGAGACCAAAGAAACAATACAAAAGATCAACAAAACCAAGAGCTGGTTCTTTGAAAGGACAAACAAGATTGATGAACATTTAGCCAGACTCACCAAGAAACAAAGAGAGAGGACCCAAATAAACAAAATCAGAAATGAAAGAGGCGAAATAACAACAGACCCCACTGAAACACAAAGGATTCTTTCAAAATACTATGAACAACTCTATTCTAACAAACTGGACAACCTGGAGGAAATGGACATATTCCTAGAAAAATATAACCTTCCAAAACTAAAACAGGAATAATATAAACAGCTCAGTAGCCCAGTCACTATGGAAGAAATTGAAACAGTCATCAAAAAGCTTCCAGCAAACAAAAGCCCGGGGCCAGACAGCTTCACAGGATAGTTTTACCAAACATTCAAGGAAGAACTAAAACCTATCCTCCTCAGACTATTCCAAAAAATTCAAGAGGAAGGCACACTTCCAAGCTCCTTCTATGAAGCCAGCATCACCCTAATACCAAAACCAGATAAAGACAACACAATGAAAGAGAATTACAGGACAATATCCCTCATGAACATAAATGCCAAAATCCTCAACAAAATTCTAGCAAATCGGCTTCAGCAGTACATCAGAAATATCATACACCATGACCAAGTAGGATTTATCCCAGGGATGCAAGGTTGGTACAATATCCGTAAATTAATAAGCATGATACATCACATCAACAAACTGAGAGACAAAAATCACATAGTCATATTAATTGATGCAGAAAAAGCATTTGACAAAATCCAACACTCTTTCTTGATAAAAACTCTCAAGGTGGGAATAGAAGGATCATAGCTCAACCTAATAAATGCTATATATAATAAACCCACAGCAAACATCATACTCAATGGAAAAGAACTAAAACCATTTCCCCTAAGAACAGGAACAAGACAGGGATGCCCACTCTCACCACTCCTGTTTGACATAGTCCTGGAAATATTAGCCATTGTGATCAGACAAGAAGAAGAAATAAAAGGCATCCAAATTTGAAAAGAAGAAGTAAATCTATCCTTATTTGCAGATGACATGATACCGTACATAAAAAAACCAAAAGACAGCATCAAAAATTGATAGACTTAATAAATGAATTCGGCAATGTAGCAAGATACAAAATTAATGCCAAGAAATCTATGGCCTTTCTATATACCAATAGTGAATTTACAGAAAGAGGGACTAAAAAAGGAATCCCATTTACCATCGCACCAAAAAATTTAAGATACCTAGGAATAAACTTAACTAAGGAGGTAAAAGACCTATACGTGGAAAACTACAAGACACTGAAAAAAGAGATAGAGGAAGACGTAAACAGATGAAGAACATACCATGTTCATTGATTTGTAGAATCAACATCATTAAAATGTCCATACTACCCAAAGCAATCTATAGATTCAAAGCACTCCCCATTAAAATACCACTGGCATATTTCACAGACCTAGAAGGAACTCCAACAATTCATCTGGAATAAAAAACAGACCCCGAATAGCCACAGCAATCCTGAGAAAGAAGAATAAAGTAGGAGGGATCTCAATACCAGACCTCAAGCTGTATTACAAAGCCACCGTTCTCAAAACAGCATGGTACTGGCACAAGAACAGACATATAGATCAATGGAATAGAATAGAGAATCCAGATATCAACCCAAACCAATATGCTCAATTAATATTTGATAAAGTAGGCATGAACATACAATGGAGTCAAGACAGTCTTTTCAGTAAATGGTGTTGGGAAAATTGGACAGATATATGCAAAAAAATGAAACTAGACCACCAACTTACACCATACACAAAAATAAACTCAAAATAGATCAAGGACTTAAACATAAGACAGGAAACCATGAAAATACTATAGGAATCCACAGGCAGCAAAATCTCAGACATATGCCAAAAGAACTTCTTCACTGATACTGCCCCTAGGGCAATGTAAGCTAAAGAGAAAATAAACAAATGGGACTACATCAAAATAAAAAGCTTTTTTACAGCAAAAGAAACTATCAACAAAACAACAAGAAATCCCAGTGTATGGGAGAACATATTTGTAAATGTTATCACTGATAAAGGTTTAATCTCTAACATCTACAGGGAACTCATACAACTTAATAAAGGGAAGATAAATGATCCAATAAAAAAGTGGGCAACCGACCTAAATAGAATCTTTTTGAAAGAAGACAGAAGCAAGGCCAAGAGACACATGAAAACATGCTCAACATCACTAATTATCTGAGAGATGCAAATCAAAACGACAATGGGGTACCATCTCACACCTGTCAGAATGGCTATCATCAACAAATCAACAAATGACAAGTGTTGGCGAGGATATAGAGAAAAAGGAACACTAGTGCACTGCTGGTGGGAATGCAGACTGGTGCAGCCACTGTGGAGAACAGTATGGAGTTTCCTCAAAAAACTGAAAATGGAACTCCCATTTGACCCAGTAATCCCACTCCTAGGAATATATCCTAAGAAACTGGAAACACCAATAAGAAATGATATATGCACCCCTATGTTCATAGCATCACAATTTACAATAGCAAAGATTTGGAAACAGCCTAGGTGCCCATCAGCAGATGACTGAATCAGAAAACTATGGTACATCTACACAATGGAATACTACGCTGCCATAAAAAAGAAGGAATTCCTACCATTTGCAGCAACCTGGATGGAATTGGAGAACATCATGCAAAGTGAGATAAGCCAGTCCATGAAAGAAAAATACCACATGATCTCACTCATCTATGGATAATATAGAAAATTATAAGCTGTTGAACAAAAAGATAGTTACAGAGACAGTAAAGCATCAAACAGAAGGTCAAATTACAGTGGGAAGGTTAGGGAGAGGTGGGGGAGATAAGAGATCATCCGAAGAATTTGTATTCAAGCATACATGCATAACCAATGGACACAAAACTCTGGGGGGGGGTGAGGGCATTTATGGGAGTGGGGGGGCAATGGTAAGATATGTACACATATAATACCTTAATTTTAAAAAAAGTAAAAAAAAAAAAAAAAAGAAATCCTAAAAAATAAATAAAGAAAGAACCAAGAATTAGAAAAAAAAAAAAAAAAAGGAACATGACTCTGAGGAACCTGAAGGGCTGCTATGGAGTTGATGCCTGTTGTAAGTAGGAGAGTGTCTGTTTTTCTCGCTGTGGCCTAACGACTCCTCTTTTAGACACAATTGTAACAGGCTCGGTTGTGATTCCCTAGTATTCACCCATTTCAGTCCTTCCAGTGCAGGTTTCTTTGTCTGTTTTACTTAACTGGGGTGCCTTTGGGGAACCCCAGTGTGATGGTGAGGGCGGTAGGTACACTTGAAGAGATGAGATGCTCATCCAACCCAGCCATGAACTGCTGTGTGATATTGGCCACGTCACGTCACTGCTTGGGCACCTAGACTGCTGTCTGCAGCAATGGCAATAGGTATTTGTGGAATGAACAAATGCGAGAGATATTTCAAATAACCTAACTTAATCCTGGAAGGGCGACATTCCTACTTGCAGTAGCCCTTCGTGCTCTAAGGAGTTTAAATGCAGACCTCTTAGAAACTTTATAACCAACTCCTCACACCTCACAGGGTGATAAAGGATGAGAAATATTCTGCCATATTTTCAAAAGTTTATTTCATTTGCAAAAACCTCAAAATTTACAATCCTAAAAACCACCATTTTCACTGTTGGCTTGGAACATCACCAACCTGCCTGTTTAAACTCATATTTAACTTGCTATTTAAACTAGTGTGAAAACAGCAGGCAACTCAAGAAGGTCAGCCTTCCTCAGACCAACTGACCTTTTTGCTTTTTTGCAATTTTGCAAGAAGGGACCTGGGGTGCGAGCAAGTCACAAACTGTCTGATTTGAGCTTTTCCCTACTAATTAAATTCAAACCATTAAAATAAATAATAAAAATGACAGCATAAATTTGAAACTAATCACATTATTTACTCTAAATGTAGTTATAAATTTTCTTTGCAAATGCATGTGGATCATTCATAAAAATTAATAACATGCTTAGACTTAACAGGTAGATGAATTGACTGAGTCACACAGCAAATAAGTGGTAGAGCTAGGATTTGAATTCAGATCTATTTGGCTACAAATGTAAAAACTTCCCTTATGTTATACTTTCTAAAAATATATATAAAAAAATTGTTCTCCCTAAATTGTATTAAAATATTGAGTTGATGCTGCTTTACTCAATTCCAAATTTACTTTTTGGAAAAAAATATGATTTCAATCCCCAAATTGGGGGAAAAGAAACACAAAAAAATATAGGTCAACTTTACTTATGGATATTCATTATTTAAACAATTATAAATAGAAAATAAGTCCACTTAAAATTTATCTGATCAAGTGAGATTTAATGCAAGAGCACATAATAAGATGATAAAATGAAAATTATTGTGATAATTTATCAAATTAATATGAAAACATTGTTAAGATAACATTTATCTTAGCAGATATTGAAAAAGCATCTAATAAATGGAACAGTTCTTCTTTGACATTGTGTTTGGCAACCTGAAAAAGTGTATGCTTTTACATATTTAATTATAAGATATAGCACTATCTTTCATAGAGAAGAGAGTTCCCATAAAAATGGAAAAAATTACAAATGACAAAGATTGGACTACAGTTCTACCATTTTTTAATTATAGTAGAAATCCAAACCATAGTCATTGGTAAGGAAAATGAAATGAGGTGAATGCCATTAGCAAAGAAAGCCTTACCTTGCTTCAACTTATAATAGGAAGGCCTACCTACCACTTATTGTATGTGAGACATTGTGATAGGTACTGGGGATATAACCCAGAAAAACTATGCATACTTGCAACATACAAGGTCATCATATACTAGTTTGTGTAAATGAGGTTAACATCTTGAAATTCAAGGCAAATGAACACAAATAGCCATGTCTCTAGCTGCAAACAACTGAAGAATATAAGAAAGAATATAATTCATTTGCAATGGAGTCAATATATATTAAATACTGAGGCATTAATTAAATTTGGGACATGATATTTATTTAAATAATCCTAAAGGAAGGAATCAAAGGCTTTAAATAAATGGAGAGATACCTTGCTCCAGTTGAAGAGATAATATATGGGAAAGATTCCAGTATTCCCTGAGTTAATATAGATTGTCAGTGCATACTAATTAAAGACCTGGTGGGATACTTTATGAGATGTGATAAATTTCTGGAAAAATCCATCTAGGAAAATAAGCAGGCAGAAATCCTAAGGAGTTTTGAAATTAATCATTTGAAGTTATACTTTCTGTCATATATTAGATCAATCCTAAACTAGTCTCTTTTTCTGTATCCATCTACTTCCTAGTACTGTGCCTGACTCATAGATGGTGCTCTATAAATATTAGTTGAAAGAAGACAGAAAGGGATTCCTATTGTGTGGCTTTGAAAATAAGCTAGGGATTGACTAGTCGCTTTCACCAAGTGTCAAAGAGATGATGAGATGGGATATTAGGGATTAGGCCTTATCTTAAGCAAGCAAAGAGGAAGTGGTCATAATCAGAAAAGATGAGAATGTTCGCGGATCTGATAGTCTGCCTGCTGACATTTTTCTAGAGAAGAGGGACCTGCCTCCTAGCTTTCTGCCTGTGCTGTTTCTTAGCATGTGGAATGCTCAGTCAGTGCCCCTGTGACACTAGCATCAAGGGATACCACTCTATCCCTCAGTACTGACTGTCACAATGTCTCACATATAGTAGGCTCTCAACTATTTATTTTTATTTATCTTTAATTTTTTAAAATATCTTTATTGATTTCAGAGAGGAAGGGAGAGGAATATAGATAGAAACATCAATGATGAGAGAGAAACATCGATTGGCTGCCTCCTGCACGTCCCCTAATGGGGATCAAGCCTGCAACCCAGGCATGTGCCCTTGACCAGAATCGAATCTGGGACCCTTCAGTCCACAAGCTGATGCTCTATCCACTGAGCCAAACCATCTAGGGCACAACTACTTAATAAGTACATTATTTTTTATTAATTCTCACAATGACCCTCTAAGATGGGTGTCTTCTTATTTCATAAGTGCGGAAGGTGAAGTAGACTGACCTGATTGAGGTCATATAATTATTGAGCATTGGAACTGCAGTTTTTCTTCATGTCTTTGCCATTCCCAAGGCCAAGACCCAAGCAATTATGCCATCCAGCAGAAAGAGCCTCTCTACCACATGAGCTAGGCAGGAGCCAGGCCAGGAAGGACATGTATGCAAATAGTGGACACTCCAAGCAGGATGGCATAGATTTGGGGAGAACAATTAGCAGCAAAGCCTTGGAGAAAGTTTAGAGTATGTTATCCAGAGAGTTAGGTGGGCACAGATGATTGGTGACATGCTGTGGCAGTTCATAGTGATTTTGGTCCTTGTGAGGACTGATATGATGCATTCCAGGCCCTCTGAGATGGGGAAAGAATAAGGCAGGAGCCTGGACCTTGAGGAACTGGGGAACACAGCTTTGTATACAGAGGAACAAGGCAAGAAGCATGTTACTGGGTTTGGGGGGAGATGAGGCAATGTTTCACTGTAAGGAAAGAGGTGTAACTCTGGCAATGAGAGCTAGTGGCCAGGGCCAGGGCAGCACCAGCATTCTTGGTCTTCAGTGTGATCATGCTGCTGATGCTGAGCTTCTTAAACTCCTGCTCTAGGAAGATTGCATTCCCAGCTGAGACTAGGCTGGAACCCAGGTTAGGGTAGGGCATTGCCTGTGAGGCCATGCTGAGGAACTTCAGAGGTAGAAAGAGGTACACTTAGACCAGATAGCCAGAAGTACCTGCAAAACAGGGTGAGGACCTAAGGTAACATTAAGCCCCAGACCAAAGTGAGAAGGGATCACAGCACTAGCAACTTTTTTAATGTCATGGTACACAATTTAGGGTTCTTCTGATATGCTGAGGCTTGGTGAGGAAATAATTAAAGGCACACGCCTAACTCCTAAATTGGGGCGAGGAGGTGGCTGTAGCTGGCTTATTTGCTACTGAAAGGTGGTCATATATCTCCATGTTGCCAACTTCTGTTTGAGCATGGCATCCAAAGGATGTGCTGAAAAAATGAATTATGATGTATTTGACACGTTGCTCCCCTCAGCCCTCATAACTCTGGAGAGTGCTGGACTGGATTGCCTGTGGCGGCTGGCAGACTCAGCATGCCATTTGTGACTGGCGATCTGTGTAAGTGCCATGACATGAAAAAGGTTGAGAAACATCACTGAAGCCCTATTTCTTGTTGGTCTTTTCTTTAGTACTACACAGTTGTATCTACTTCCATCTCTACAGCACCAGAATGGTGGCATTCAACATTTTTCTTACCCAGGACCCTTGAGAATCCTTGAGAGACGACATCCCTCCAATGGGTAAAGGTGCTCTGATTCTCAGGAGGGGAAGGCCATGTTCTGGATCTTCCTAGAGCTGGATATGGTTTGAGAAAGCCTCTCAGATGACTCTGAAATATCTCCCTGGGGGAGGGGGGCATGTTCCTAACCCCTGAGAATCACTGTTTCCCAGAGAGAGAAACACTGTTACTCCTATGTTTTCCTAATTTCCTCTGACCTAACAGCATTATCATCTCCAAATTCTAGGTGAGGAAACTGAGGCCTGAACTGCATAAGGTTTTCACAGTTAGAAAGTAAGAGGGCCATTAGTACCACCTGGGTCTTCTGACTCCAACTCCAGTGCTGCTTTCTGCGGCACTGTGCCTCATCCCTGATAATATTAGTACCTAAGAAGAAAAGGACAAGGTTAAAAATCAGGCCCATGGACATGCTGGCAGACCCGTATGAAGTAGCACTCAAGATATGGTAGGTGTGGTGCCTCAGGTGAGGCCTAGGCTGGAGCTTGGTGTGGTGAGCTGGAATGAAGGAGGTAAGAAGACCCAATGGACTGATGTGGCTCAGCCCACAGACCCTTGGGTAAGCTGTGCTCAGAGCTGAAAATAGCCTTTAGGATTCTAGTCCTGGTGGGTGAACCTTTTCTGAAAACAACAGGGGCAAATTTTACTATCCTGCTGATGTTTTTTCAGCCACACTTGTCTGTCAGAGAATAGCTTCCTCAAACAATCATAATTCTCACTGAAGGGTCATGACTATGACTCCTACAAATGCCATAGTAATTGTTGAGTGGTTGGTGGTATACCTTGTGTCACATTACAATTATACTTTGTGTCGCATTATAAATCCACACCTGTTCATTCCAGCAGGATTTATTTAGTATGATTTTTGGGTCAAGCCCTGTGTACTGGGTGTTCAGGATCTGTATGTGAATGAGCCACAGTCCCAGAGAGGTGACTGTTTGGGGTTTCTGACAGATAATACCAACTCAGTATGATTAGTGCTTCTTATGAATTGAGTTCAAAATGGAGGTGGGATGCATGTAAGAGGAAGGTTCCAATTCCCTTGGAGTACTGGCATGGTGAAAAGGTCTGGGAATAATTCCTGGAGGAGATAACTCTTAAACTGAATTTTAAGTGGCAAATAGGATTTATTCAAGTAGGAGTAAAAAGGGAGGGCGTTCTAGGGAAAGGATCTGCGAACTTTTTCTGTAAAGGGTCAGATAGTAAATATGTTAGGCTTTACGGGCTATGCAGTATATGTCCCAACTACTGAACTTTGCCTTTAAGTGAAAAAGCTGCCATGGCTGATTGCCAAAGTATGCCCTGCCAAATAAGGTGTTATACCTATTTGAGGTGTGAGAAAATAGAAGGCCATGAGGTAGAGTTGCTCAAGGCTAACCAATTGCTGTGAGTTCAACACCTCATATGAATACACAAGGGCCCAGACACAAGGTGATGCGGGCATTGATAGCTGGAGCCAGGGATACATGTGGGATATGACATGTGGATGAGTTGGAGGAGGTAGACAGGAGCTGGTGCTTGCACTTGGACCTATTGTTACCCTTTATCCTTGTCCTTTATACCTACTGTACTACCCCTTTCCAAGGCCTTGATTCTGCAGCAGCTGTTGGGTCTGCTAGCCACAGATCTTCATTCAAACCGGCTCCCCTAACATAGAACCTGACACTAAGCAAGTGCCCAGCCCACATTTGCTTCATGATTTTCCTAAGATTCAATTAAGGGCTATGGATCATTTAAAGTGCTAGTTTGTAATACAACTGGAATCAAATTATTTTGCTTTTTTAATTTGTTTTAATTGTAACTTACTGCTCATAAAAACAAAGACATTCAACTCTATGGAACCACATCATAAACATAGGAACTCTTCCAGGTTATATTGGAGTTTTACCAAAGGAAAAAAATAGTTTTCATTCTTAACCCAATTATTTTTAAAATGAATGGCAGTTGAAACACTACAGGATCCATAATTTTTCAAGCTGAAAAAACAACTAAGCATCTTTTCTTTTGCCAAAAAATTTTAGTGGTGTCAATGACAACCATTTTATATTTTTCTGGACCAGATTGAAGATATTTATGAAATAATCAGTACTAAATATAAATATTCCCCTAGAGAGGCTATTTCTAAGGAGACTTAAAAATGCCCCTGAAGTTAGATGTGTAGCAATTTCTATTTCTGTGACTCCCCTGTCCACACTTTCGTAAAGGACTTCAGTTGGTTTGGTCTGCATTCAATGTCATGACCCCATTGCCTTCTTTATTTTGGAAAAAATATATTTTTTCTGTCTTATGGGTGGAAATATATATATATATATATATATATATATATATATATATATATATATACACACACACACACACACACACACACACACACACATACATATACTGAGTGGCCAGATTATTATGATCTCTGAATGCATAATAATCACTAGAGTCCCGTTGCATGAATTCGTGCATGAGTGGGGTCCGGCCAGTCTGGCCAGGGGGAGAGGACATGGGCGGTTGGCTAGCCTGCCTGCTGGTTGAACTCCTGGTCGAGGGGACAATTTGCATATTAGCCTTTTATTATATAGGATATACACGGAGTGGCTAGTGGCTAGATTATTATGCGTTCAGAGATCATAATAATCTGGCCGCTCAGTGTGTGTGTGTGTGTGTGTGTGTGTGTGTGTGTGTATGGGTGTAGGTATATATGAGATCTGAAAGATAATTCCATTTGGAGGCTGGACTGGCTGTGCTCATTGTCATCCCACTCTCAGCATCCCCCTTCACCCACCCCAAGCAGCCCTGGTGTACTCCCCTGTACCATTTGTCTTTTCTGACTTGATCATGGTAATAATAGCAAGTGCTTCATGAGCACCAACTCTGGACCTAGCTTCTTACAAACATGCCTCATGAAAACTTTGTGAGCATCTTGCTGTTATTCCCATTTTTCAGATAAGAAAACTGATACTTCAAGAGATTAGAAGAACTAGCCAGAGTGACTCTGGGCAGAAACTTCAGAGCTCTGATTAGACCCAATAAATTTAGTCTAACTCCCAGACTTGTGATGTTTGTCAGCACACTTGTGGAAAGAAGTACCTGTGCTTAGTTGTAAGTCCTGCATTGCAAGGCACATATGATATATGAGTATCCTGAATGGTGTAAGAGCATAGAGAGTCTGGGAATCAAGGCCTGTGAGGGCACTGAAGGGACTGTTTATCCTGGGGAATAAAAAGCTCAGAGAGAAGTAATAGCTAAAATCCTATGTGATGTGCTTTTATCTGTGAATAGATTTCTGTGTTCATTCATACATTGTTTTAATCGCCTCCTATTTAGCTCATTGGTAAGGAAGATTTGTGCCCTAGGTTTATGGGGATAGACCAATATACAACATCTGTCACTGAACAGATGAGATTGACAGCAGTTTATTAGTCACAAAAACTCAGGCCAGGGAAGTAGGACACCATACTCTATGTAGGTTCACACATTTCCCTCTCAATCCCTTTGCTCCTGACTGGCCGCAGTGCTTCCCCATGTGTTGCATGTCTCCTGCTTCTAGGGGACTGTGAATAATATAATAAATATTTTTTTCATGGCAGTTACTTCTGCATCTGCATGTCTTACCACACTTGATTAAAGTAAATCCAGGGTACCTGTATTAAAATAGGCCTAGAGTGTGGTAACTGCCTTGCTCATGGTCACACAGGTAGTGATAGAGCCGCTTCTTGAATTCAAAACTTCCAAAATATAGACATATGCTCTTTCTTTTACCCATATTGTTGCTTATTTTACAAACACTGCAGATACGTTGCTATCAAGAAAGCACCCTAAACATTTAAAATCCTGTTCAATCTTTTCATGGAGGGTGAAAATTAGTAATTAATTCTGTGACAGGCTCTATGGATGAAAAATAGAAGGAAATTCAATAAATTATAGTGATGTAAGAATTGTAACATTAGAATCCTTGAGGGAAAATAAAAACCACAATAAATGATTATATGCTTCTTCCCATTCTACTTACTACTATAAAATGGCACTATTGCTTGTAAAAAGTCATCCTTACTTGTCAGGAGAGTGCCACCTGAAAGTATTAGTGAGTAAGGTTATAATTGTACATTTGTGGTTTTAAAATTAGTAATACCTTGTCATTTTCCCCTGCCTCCTCTGCTTTCATTAGTCATATGTATTTCAGTAGTGAACCTGGTTGTCATTTTGGGTCTGACTCTCGTCTGGGATGCTGGAGGCAGGGGCTTAGGTCTTCCGGTTGGCCCACAGCTCACAGGGTCTGCAGGCTGGGAGGCCCAGGCTGTTCAACCACCCTTTGGACACATTCTGAAGTAGCTGAGGTCAGGGTCCAAGTAGACCTCCTGGAGTACACCTCCTGAAGTCCTGTAGCAAACCAGAAATGCTTGAAAACCAGAAATGCTTTTTTGGGGGGAAGGGTGGCAGAACTTGCTGGTTTTGGTTGGTGGTATATAGTAAAGGCCATAGCTGGGGAGATCCAATAGAGCTCATTTTGCAGTAGGGGCTACAGTGTGGTGGTTAAGAGCATTGACTCTGGAACTAGACTGCTTGGGTTCCAATCTCAGATCCTCTTCTTATTGGCTGTGTGACCTCAGGCAAGTTACTTAACAACTCTGAACCTCAATTTCATTATCAATAAAAATGGAGAGAGATATAAGAAGTGTAATATAGTGACTTGAAGACAGCAAGGGAGCCAGATTGCCTAAATTCAAATCCTAGCTGGATCATCTATTAGTTGCTGGGCCTTGGCAAATTTCCTAACTTCTTTGTGTCTCACTTGCCTCATCTGTAAATTCGGGATGGCAGTGATACTATGGCAGGAATAAATGGGCTAACCTATGTCAAGCAATTAAAATGGTTCCTTGCACAGCAAGTATGGCTCAGTGGTTGCACATTGACCTATGAACCAGGAGGTCAAGGTTCGATTCCTGGCCAGGGCACATGCCCGGATTGCAGGCTGGATCCCCAGTAGGGGGCGTGCAGGAGGCAGCCAATAGATGATTCTTTCTCATCATTGATGTCTCTATCTCTCCCTCTTCTTTCTTCTCTCAGAAATCAATATATATATATATATACATATACATATACACATACACACATACACACACACATACACACACACACACACACATATATATATATATATATATATATATATATATGTTCCTGCCACATGGAAGGACTGTTGAAATGTCTGCTATTATTACTATTGGTTATTTCTATTAGTAGCCAAAAGTAATGTGGACTACAAGAGTGGCAGACCCCATGTGCTTCATAGTTTGGAGGAGCAAGGAATCTTTGAGAACTCTGGGCTCAAGGAAGGCATCACAGAGCAGGTAGGCCCTGTAGATGCATAGTTTGGTGGAGAGCAGCTCTGCTGTGGGGCATATCAGAACTAGATTCGAATCCCTGTTCAGCCACTTGCTAGCTGTGTGACCTTCAGGAACCGATGTCACCTCTCCTTGCCTCTCTTTTTCTCTGACTGCAAAATGGGGATGATAACAGTGCATCCTTGGGAGAATTAAGTAAACAAATAGATTTAAAGTGACTGGTACATGGTCAGTACTCAGTAAAGGAAGATGTTGCTTAGCAATTACTACTCATACTCATAGTTGCAGTGAATGCCAGGTGTAACTCCCATTATTCTCAGGCTGAGAGCTAGCTGCCAGTGTGAAAGATAGGCAAGGACCTGGGTACTCCAAGAGGCAGAAGTTTAAATACTGGCTTAGGCTGAGAGGTGGGAATCTCCCCAGGGAGTCATGGTGACAATGATTTCCTTGGCAGGGTCCTATATTGGGAGATGTGGATTAAGCTAGGGAGTAAAGGGCACTAGATACCAGGTAAGAATTTGGTTTTTATTTCGCTAGGAATGGAGGCTATAAATCATTGAGTAGGGGGTCTATAGGGGTTTCAGGAAGATTCTCTTGTTTTGACTAAATGTCAGAAGCTCTAAAAGTAGAGTGGGTCTGAAGCTCCTTTTCTGTCTCTTCCTTTGTGGATTCTACCCATTTCCCAGTATACATCTGTAAAAGGACAATCTGCTGCTTGCCTTTGGCAAAGCACGATGCCTGCTACCTCCTCCAGGAAGCGTTCTCTGATTCTTCCAACTGCTATATGTACTCCTTTCCTCCTGTGGCCTCTAACAGCACTGTGCAGTCTCCAGAGTCTTATCCCAGATTAGTTAGTGGAAAATTGTTTATGCCCTCCCCATTCCATACTAGAGGGCCCATAGAGCACCTGGATAGATCGTACCTTGTTTTCCTCTAGATTCTCTTGATCCCCTATTCTCAGCCCCAGCTTAGTGCCTTGTACCAAGATGATGTGAAGATAATCAGATGCATGAGGGAGCAGGCGAGGGGATGCTTCATTGAGCAAATGAGTGGGCAGTAATTGTGAGGAAATGCGGGGCAGGAAGCTCATTTTCTGGGTCCTGAGCAGCAGGGGTGTACCACCTCAGACATCTGTGGGATGTAATGTATGTGGGGGTGGGTGGGAGGTGGTTGTCTCCCTTCTGCTTATGGCCGTGCTTCTCATCTAAAAATGATAGGAATTAACTCAGATGGTCATATGCTTTTCTGAACAGTAATGGACTTCTTTGGAAAGGGAGGAAGCACTTGCTTTAGTTTCTGATAATACCTGGAGAATGGAGCAATGGTTTTCACACTTTTTAAAGTAGCAGGACCCTTTATTCAAATGAAAATTTAAACTTTGGCTAATAGATGATATATAGAAAAATATATAGATGATAGATAGATGAGTGACCTTGGACATGCCACTCTTTCTGGAACTTGATCTCCTCTGTACCATAAGGGGTAGAGCTTAATCTGAATTTCTCAACAATTGACAATTTGGACTGGATAATGCTGTGTGGGACTGTGCTATACATTGGAGAATGTTAAGTGGCATTCCTAGCCTCTACCCACTAGATGCAAGTAGCATCCTTCCTACCCCACCCAAGGTGTAACAACCCAAAACGCCTTCAGACATTGCCAAATGTCCCCAGGGCTCCAAAACCACCCCAAGTGAGAACCAATGGGCTAAATGATCTCTGGCTCTCTCCCCTTTTTTATGTTCTATGTGCTTACTCCTAGCAGGTTCTTAGCACAGTGCCAGGAACATTTTAAGTTCTAAGTTAATGGTAGCAATTCTTATTGTTATATGCTTCCCTTTATTAGTCCTAGCTTAGCTATTCCTCGTCCAATAATGTGGCTTATATTTTTAATGCCCAATTTGGTAGCATATCTCATCTGGGGAAGCAAAATGGTCTGCTTGCTTTCTCATTAGCAGTCCCCAGGGAAGTCTAGCCATCAGTAATCAGGTGGTTGCCATGGCAGAAATGGGAACATGGTCACTTTGTACCATTCTCCCTCCTGCTGTATGCTCTTCAATTTAGCCTTTCCTGTCCTCATTAACACTACCCCTGGTGTGATTTTATTTCTTCCTGGTTAACTAGACAAACTGCAAAATGGAACTTTTTTTCTGCTCCCCCTCTTTTTTTACTAACTGAAGCAACAAGATTCAACCTCCAGAATAACTTTCTGTATTACTTTGGGCTGCTTCTACTGAAAGACCATTAAAATCAGCTTTTAGGTTTATAGTGAGAAAGGGCATTTGCCATTTTTATATTAACATTTATATTCTGTTTCAAGATTTAAAAAAATGCCAAAATAGTATTCACGGGGAAGAATTCAACTACTAGAATAGAAAAATCTACAATATAATTATTATAGTCTCTCATATATTAATTACCAAAATTAAGCTGGTCTTTTGGGACAAATGAGAAATATTCATTTCTGTGTTCTCTTGATCTAGGAGGAAAAATACCAGAAGTGAGAAAACTATATTAAGGATATTAATCTTAATCCCATAAAATGAGCATCCCACTATTTTGGAACTTGTACTTTTTAATGAAAATTATAAGACTCTATGAGTTTTGTTAATTTGCTATCGGTATTGTGAGGTTTTGTATGAACTGCTATGATATAAACATTTGGGAACAATTATCTTTAGTCCCCAGCATAGGGGCTAACACCTAGTTGATTCCCAATAAACTTTTATTGAACTGTATTAACAGAAGTAATCCTGGAAATTGTGCGTTTTTGTTCATTGAATTATAAAGGGCCACTCATTATTTTTTAAAACAGAAATGACATGGTGTACCCACTATATATCATACCATACTTAAGCTACTTTAATAATTTATATAAAATTTTGATTAAGCTCATAGTATGTGTCAGGCACACACTAGGAGATGGTTTGCTAAATAGACACAGTTTCTGTAGCCATAGAGCTGACATTCTAATGGGGAAGACAAACAATAACAACAAAACCACAAAGATATAACTTAAAATATGTTAAGAAATCCTCTGAAATAAATAAAAAATATTTGAACTGAGAACTTACATGTATCAGGAAAGTCATTCACCTCCAATAACAGAAACTTCTCAAAAACAATATCTTAAATATATTCTGTCACATGAAAGAGATCTGGAGATGATCATTCCAGAGTAGAGGTAGTGTTTCTATGATGTTGTCACTGGACTAAAGGGATCCATTTGCCTGCAGGCATCAAAACCCTAAAAGACATGAGCCGGAGTTTGCAGCAAAGAAAGTAAGGGTTTATTTTTAGATAGTAGCTCAGGCCTGAAGTCATAGGTGAGGTAATACTCAGAGACGTAGCTCCCCAATGGCTTCCAGGGAATGGGTTGTATAGGGGAAAAATCATTAATTATGGTGACTAAGGGAATTAGGGTCATAGTCAGGGTCATGGTCTCTACTGATTGGTCAATGCTAGTTTAGGTGGTAGCTGATCAGTGCATCTGGTCCTAAGGTTAGTCATGGCATCACTTCATCTGTTTTCCCTTTTTCTGTGCCTGGAACTGAAACACAACTGATGCCTAGTTATTATCTTTAGTTTGATTGAAACTCTGTCTCTGTGGTCAACAGACCTGATGTTTTGTTTCTAAGATTATTTGATGCTGACCAGGGCCTCGTTGTCCTGAGGGCTTAATGATTAAGGGAGTAGACACACAAGGGAGAAGGAGGCAGGTGAGTCAGGGTGATGGGCAAGGCCAGTTTGAATGAAAAGGAAATAAAGGAGAAAAGGTCATATTAAAGAAATGAAGTTTCTGTGCAGTTATAATGTCATCAGGACACAGGGACCTCTAGCTTTCTGATATTCCAAGCAGTATTCTGAATTTTTTAAAAATATATTTTATTGATTTTTTACAGAGAGGAAGAGAGAGGAATAGAGAGCTAGAAACATCGATGAGAGAGAAACATCGATCAGCTGTCTCTTGCACACCCCCTACTGGGGATGTGCCCGCAACCAAGGTACATGCCCTTGACCGTAATCGAACCCGGGACCCTTGAGTCCGCAGGCCGACGCTCTATCCACTGAGCCAAACCAGTTTCAGCAGTATTCTGAATTTTTTAATAACAGCTTTGAAATATAATACACATACCATAACATTAATCCATTTAAAATGTGCAATTTGATTTTTTTTTTTTTGGTAGTAATTCACAGAATTTGGGCAAGTATCACCACAGCTTAATTTTAAAGTACTCCTGTCACATTTTAAAAAAATATCTTTACCCTAGGATATGTTTATTGATTTGACAGAGAGAGGGAGGGAGAGAGAGAGAGAAGTTGCTTCTAGTACGTATCCTGACCAGGATTCGAACTCACAACCTTTTAATGTGTAGAACGACACTCCAACCAACTGAGCCACCCAGCCAGAGCCTTAAGGTAACTTCCTGATCTGAGATACTTTCTGGCTTTCCAGTCAGGAAGGAGGAAGAAGGAGGTAGAGGAGATGCATTTCCCAGCCTAGTCAATCCCTTTGAAGAGCAATTTGGAAGCCCCACCCAACAACTGTCATTTATATACCAGTTATAAAGGAGGCTGGGAATGCTGTTTTTGAGCTGGACACATGACCACACTGAATAAAATGTGCATTTTGTTAGTAAGGATAACAAGAGAATGGATGCTAGATAGTCAACTTGCAGAATATGGAGTTTGCTAAAAATAGCAAAAGTTTTAAAAAAACAACCTTCCTTCCTTTCGAATGTAATGAACATTTACTTTAAGTAAAGCACTGTTCTAGGTATTGGTAATATATATTAAGAACAAAACAAAGATCCCTGTTGTCATGTAGGGTATTCTAGTGTGGGTAAGACAGAGAATAAATAACATAAAAGTAAGTAGATTATTTAGGTCATCCTATATAATAATAGACAAATATGCAAATTGACCATACCTCCGACACACCCACAAGCCACGCCCACCATCCAATCAGAGCGAGTATGCAAATTAACCCAAACCAAGATGGCTACAGTCACAGAGAGCAAGGTTTCCTAGGTAACAGAGAAAGGCAAGCTTTCTGCCAGCAGTTGCAGGCCTAAGCCTCCACTCAAGCTACAAAGTTTCAATTATAGAAGGTAAACAAATTCAAACAAATGGCGGCAGAATGGACCTTGAGAGAGCAGGCCAGGGTTGCCGCCGGCAACAGGGGAAGCAAAGCTTTCTACACACCCTGGCCAGACCCACCCGCTTAAGGCAACAAAGTTTCAATCATAACCCCAACACAAATGGCTGCCGGCCTCGGAGGGAGCCCCAGGCTTGGCTCTGCTCCAGGCTACAAAGTTTCAATAGTAGAAGGAAAATAAATTCCAGATACCAGGGTCTCTGCTTGCGTTGCCAGGGGGCGTGGCTGGCCTGCAAACCACCACAGGCCCCTCGCTCAGGCCGCCCCACGCCCCAAGGGAACTCCACCCTGATCAGGGACACCCTTCAGGGCAAACCAGCTGGCCCCCACCCCTGTACCAGGCCTCTATCCAATCTAATAAAAGAGTACTATGCAGATTGATCATCACTGCAACACACAATATAGCTGCCCCCATGTGGTCAAATATCCTGCCCCCATGTGGACACAGGATCGCCACCACAAGATGGCCAGCAGGGGAGGGCAGTTGGGAGGCACCTGGCCTGCAAGGGAGGGCAGTTGAGAAGGACCAGGCCTGCAAGGGAGGGCAGTTGAGAGGGACCAGGCCTGCAAGGGAGGGCAGTTGGAGGTGATCAACCCTCCAGGAGAGGGCAGTTAGGGGTGACCAGGCCAGCAGAGGAGGGAAGTTGGGGGCAAACAGGTTGGCAGCAGAGTGGTTAGGGGGTGATCAGGCTGGCAGGCAGAAGCAGTTAGGGGCAATCAGGAAGGCAGGCAGGCAAGCAGTTGGGAGCCAGCAGTCCTGGATTGTGAAAGGGATGTCCGACCGGGCCTAAACAGGCAGTCGGACATCCCTTGAGGGGTCCCAGATTGGAGAGGGTACAGGCTGGGCTGAGGGACAACCCCCACTCCGTGCACAAATTTCGAGCACCGGGCCTCTGGTACTTTACATAAGATTGATAAAACATCATGGGCACTAATATTATGGTTTTTATGGTGTTCAGTTTCTCCAAAAATTGCCTTACTGACCTATCACATCAGTGGTGTGAGGCAGGTTTCATTTTCCCCACTGAACATGTGAGAAAATAGCAGAAGATAAGAGAGTTTGGGTAAGTACTTCCAGGAAAGCTTCTTGTTCAAGTGTGTCTCTCACCCATGAAACAATGAGATCCTCATGGGCAGTGACTGATTGTACTGAGTTTGATAGCCCTGTCCCCTGACCCAGGAAGTGGCATTTAGTCTTACCCAATCAATGTCCAGTGGTTGAACAGAACTGGCTGGAGCTCACATTCCTAGCATTTCAGTGTCAGAGCCAAGCTCATGGCCTTTGGTGGTATGAACAATTGCTCCTGATTTTCTATTTGTACATCTAGATTTTATTTCATTTTTTTCTGTTCTGCCTTGGAATGTTAATAAAATACCACTGTACATCTAGATTGTGGATAATTGTGTTTTTGAAAACAGATCCAGTTCTCTTTCTCTCTTTTTTTTTCTTGATTGAGCTTTTGTTTTGTTTTGTTTTGTTTGTTTGTTTTGTTTTTACTTCAAGGTAAAACAATACAGACTCTCTATGGTAAATTATTCTATACAAAGGGCATTCTTTTGGTGTCCATGTATTTTCTCTCATTCCCTTTAGTAAGCCAGTTTCCAGTTATCTGGGCCCTATGGCCTTAGGTGGAGAACTAAGTTCTGTGCTTTTCTGTGAGCAGATCATGATTAAGTCACTTGGATTTACCATTTGAGGCTGTAAAGTGAGTGTTAAGAGAATCTTGAAGTCGGTTTTGCTTTGCCTAGAGATGTCAGAGAATCTGAGAATATTAGGCCCTGAAGGGCCCTTAGTCATCCCTGGTACAGTCTCCCTCATTTCCCAGGAAGAGGAATGGAGAATCAGAGCAGCAAAGGCACTTAGCCAAGGCAAGCAGATAGCAGCCCTGCCATCTGATTCCCACTCCAGTGTTTTTTCTGTTCTATCATGCTGCTACTTATGAAGCACATGAAATGGATTCTTACCAAGTATAAGGAATTGTGAATGGACTCTTACTCAAGAGATGAGTCATTATAATTTAACCATGTATTTCAAATGATAAGCCAAATACAGTCAACCCCAGCCTGGTTTGAATTAACAACATCTGATATGGAGAGGTTATATATATAACCTCATATCATAAAATGCTAGAGATCCCTCAGCTCGGCCTGCACCCTCTTGCAGTCCAGGAGCCCGTGGGGAGTGAGCCTAAGCCATCAGTCGGACATCCTTAACACTGCTGCGGATGTGGGAGAGGCTCCCACCACAGCTGCTGTACTTGCCAGCTGAGAGCCCAGCTCAGGACACTGACCACCAGGGGGCAGCTCCTACGTTGAATGTCTGCCCCCTGGTGGTCAGTGTGCATCATAGCAACTGGTCGTTCCACCTTTCAATTTGCATATTAGCCTTTTATTATATAGGATATGATATATTTTTATTGATTTTAGAGAGAGTAAGGGAGAGGGATAGAGATATAGAAACATCAATGTTGAGAGAGAAACATCATCCTTGGCTGCATCCTACACACCCTCTACTGGGAATCAAGTTGCAATCTGGGCATGTGCCCTGACCAGGAATCAAACTGGGGACCTCTTGGTTCATGGGTCAACACTCAATCATTGAGACACCTTTGTTCAGGCCTGAGATGTTGTATTTTTTAGTAGTTTTCCTAATTCTGTGTAACTGCTACCATTGAAGAATGCATGAGGAGGAAAGTATACTTTTTTCTTGATTCCTGAGAAAGAATAGATTTTAATAAGGTAGCAGCATGATGTAGCCCATAGAGCATAGGCCTTGGAATCAGGTGGCCTGGCTTTTAATCAGGGCTTCACAACCCACTAGCTTTGTGAGTCTTTGGTAAGAACCTTCTAAGAGCTATTGGAGAATCTGTAGGCTGGGAGAAAAGGTGGTGAGGAGAAAGGTAATGGCTTGGACTGGAGTTCTAGAATGTGACTGAATTCCATTAGGTCTCTGGGGCTGAAATTAGACAGTGATTATGATAATTTGGAGCAGTGTCCATAAACACAGCCCTTGGATAAACTTGCCTCTAGTTGGTGTTAGATTTCCCCTTTCTTTCACGATGATTTATTACTACTCAAGAAGCCACTTTAATTTTTTTTCTGCAATAGCATGTGGTCTAAATGAAAAGATAGTACACACATGTGTGTGCATGCATCTATGCATATGTACACACAACCGCTACATAATTAAGTGCAGCAGTTCCTTGAATAAAATAATTTCGATATAACATTTATAAAAAAAAAACAACAACACATAAAATGTTCCCAGCTGGAATCAATAGCTGTTGGGTTTGCACATTCTCCCCATGTAGGCTTTCTCTGGGTCCTTCGGTGTCCTCCTACACATCCCAAAGATGTGTACAATAGATGAAGTGACATGTCTTACATTGTCCCAGTCTGAGTGAGTGTGGGTCTGTGTGAATAGCTCTATGATGGGAGGGAGTTTTGTCCAGGGTGGGTGTTGCTTTGTTCCTTGAGCTGCCTTGAGAGGCTATGGCACTCTTATGTCTGGAACTAGAATAATCAGGTTTGAAAATAAAGATCTGACTGGTTTTTATTCATTTAAAAAATGTTTCTGTAGCTCACATTTATTTCAGTGTTTAATGTTAGAAGAGTTTTGGGGTTTTATTTAGAAGTTTGCCAATGTTTTTTGTGACTAGAAATATGCTGTAGGAACTTAGGTCAATTAGCATATGGTACAGTTCGTTTCATTATATGTTGTTTTCCTTAAAATTGCAGTTTCCAAGAATCTATCAATGATGATATGGGAGGACTTATGTAATTAGTTCATGTTATATGTATTATGCATGCTACTAGTATGTGCAAGGCACTATTGTAGGCCCTGGGGATGCATTTTATGGAATGATAATGAAAGGGTGAAGTAGGGGAAGAGGAAAATAAGCAGAATGCATGAAAAGGAGGATTGTGATGATGATGACTGCCATTTATCTGGTGCCCACTATGGGCCAGCCACTGGCAGATGCTATATATGCATTTTTCAGCAGATCTTCACAGTTGGCCTATAGGATTTGCATTATTATTACCTCTTACTTATAGTGAAGAAACTGAGGCACAGTAAGATTGAGAGCAACTTTCTGAGGATCACACAGCTGGCAATACCAATGCTTGGACTTGAACTCAGTTGTCAATGACTCCAGGGCCCAAGGTCTTAGCAACCTTTTATGTGCATTAAAAAGGCAGTATAGTGACTGCTAATGGGTTAAAGGCTTCTTTTGGGTGTGACAAGAATATTTTAAAATTAGACTGTGGTGATATTTGCTCAATTCTGAGAATTACTACAAAAATCAATTTGCATATTTTAAATGGATGAATGTTATGGTTTGTGTATTATATCTCAAAACTGTTATTATATAAAAAGGTAGATAACTAAGCGGTTTATGCTAATTATGAGCTTACTATATATTGTACACTGTGCTAAGATGTTTACAAATATTTAGTCTCATAATAGCCCTGTGAAGTAGATTTATCATAATCCTCATTTT
Source organism: Eptesicus fuscus (assembly GCF_027574615.1). Lineage (NCBI taxonomy): Eukaryota > Metazoa > Chordata > Mammalia > Chiroptera > Vespertilionidae > Eptesicus > Eptesicus fuscus. The sequence goes on from NC_072473.1 coordinate 103,515,258, forward strand.
AGAGATGATGAAATCAAGGCTCAAAGAGACTAAGACATATGCCTGAGATTATGCACCTAATAAGCATTGGAACCAGGACTCAATTCCATATCTATTTGATGCTAAATCTTGTATATTTTCTGTCTCCCTAAAACATGATAGAGATTATTTTTCTTTTTAGTATCAAACAAATATGACTCCAGTTTTTATTGGTCTTAGAATTTACAATATTTTTTACTACTAAACACTCATGGAATGAAACATTATAGCTCATATATATTATTACCTGTAAAAGAAGGTGGGGAGGGATTATATATCAAAAATTTAATGATTAAATTTTAATATGTCAGGTATAAACTAGAGATTGAAAAATGCTTCATGTCTAAGGAATTAAGAGTGCAGAAAATGTATCAGCTATTTGTTATGCTCATTTTTGGCAGTACTGAAGCATTTTATTTTAAATGTACTGTTCATTTTTGGGTGCTCTGTTTTGTCTTTCTTACGTAAACTTTTTCCATTTATTGCAGCTCATGTGTGTGTTTTTTTTTTCCTGGAAATAGATAGCATTCATAAACTGTAACAGTTTCATTGGGGAAATTTTCTGTGGCACTGAGACAAAACTGTCTTGGCAGAAATACTGGAATCCTATAAAATAGAGTTAATAGTGCTATACTTTAATAAAAAATTTCTGTTTAGAAGCAATAAACTTGTTCATTGTTAGGCAGCCTCAGTTCTATCCATATCCTGCCAGCTAGAAACATCTTCCATATTTGGAGTATGACACCATAACTATATATCTCCAAATTTCTTTCCCTAATACTAAAAGAGAACTTGAAAAAATTTTATTGAGGAATAATTGACAAATATAATTATATCACTATAATGTGCAATGTAAGATTTGATATACATATACAATATAGAATGATTACTAAGATCAAGATAATTAACACCATCATCACCTCACATAGTGAACATAGGTAACTTTTTTGTGTGGGGAGAATGCTGAAGATCTACTCTTATCAACTTTCAGGTATATAATATCATATTATTAACTACTAGAGGCCCGTTGCATGATATTCATGCAAGAATAGGCCTTCCTTCCCCTGGCTTTGCTCCTGGCCTCCTGGGAGCCAGCAAGTCCTCGCTCCCAGCCAGAGCACTGCTCCTGTAGCTCCCTCCGCTGCCCCCATTCCCCCTCATAGCAGGCGTCCCACCCCTCCCAGCCGCTCCACGCCTTCATATGCAAATTAACCTGCCATCTTTGTCAGGTTAATTTGTATACTCGCTCCTGATTGGCTGTGGGCGTAGCGGAGGTACGGTCATTTTTTACATGTTTGTCTATTATTAGGTAAGACTAGAGGCCCAGTGCATGAAATTCGTGCACTGGCGGGGGGGGGGGGGTTGTTCCTCAGCCCAACCTGCACCTTCTACAATCAGGGACCCCTCGAGGGATGTCCGACTGCCCGTTTAGGCCCGATCATGGTGGGATCGGGCCTAAATGGGCAGTCGGACATCACTCTCACAAAACAGGACTGCTGACTCCCAACCACTCGCCTGCCTGCCTGCTTGAATGCCCCTAACCGCTTCTGCCTGCCAACCTGATCACCCCCTAACCACTCCCCTGCCAGCCTGATCAACGCCTAACTGCTAACCTGCTGGCCTGGTCACCCCTAACTGCCCTCCCTTGCCAGCCTGGTCACCCCCAACTGCCCTCCCCTGCAGGCCTGGTCACCCCTAACTGCCCTCCCCTGCAGGCCCCATTGCCCCCAACTACCCTCCCCTGCTGGCCCAGTCACCCCTAACTTCCCTCCCATGCTGGCCTGGTTGCCCTTAACTGCCCTCCCCTGCTGGCCTGGTCGCCCCTAAATACTCTCCCCTGCCAGCCTGGTCACCCCAAACTGCCCTTCCCTGCAGACCTGGTCCCACCCAAATGCCCTCCCCTGCAGGCCTTGTCCCCCCAACTGCCTCCCCTGCCAGCCTGGTCGCCCCTAACTGCCCTCCCCTGCAGGCCTAGTCACCACCAACTTCCCTCCCCTGCTGGCCTAGTCACCTCTAACTGCCCTCCCTTGCTGGCCTGATCATCCACAACTGCCCTCCCCTGCTGGCCATCTTGTGGTGGCCACCTTGTGACCAAATGGGGAAGGCCTTCTTATAACCACATGGAGGTATCCATCTTGTGCAAGGGCATGATGGTCAATTTGCATATTACCTCTTTATTATCACCTGCTGTATGTTATATCCTTAGAATTTATTCTTCTTATATCTCGAACTTTGTACCCTTTGACCTACATCAACCCATTTTCCTCCTTTCTTAGCCTTTGGCAATCACCATTCTAGTCTCTGTTTCTAGAAATAGGCTTTTTAAAAAAGAGGACTCTTGTGGGTTGTAATGGTACTGGGAATCCCCCAGCATTGCCTCTCTGGGATGGTAAACTTGTTCCCAGTTCTCTGGTGTCTAATAATAAGGTCATGGGGTTAATTTTGGAGCATCATTCTCCAGAGAAAACCTTTGTCAGACTAGCTGTGATTGTCTGTTCTGTCAAGAAGCCCCTTCTCATGGTCACCGGACTACTACTACCTCTGCTCTGCACCTTTGTTCTGGCTGTTCCCACTAGTTGGGATGTGTTTCCTCTCTCTCATTCTGCCTCCCGTCTTTTGAGATATTACTCATTTGTAGCAGTCAACATTCATCTGTAGTTATCAAAAGCTATTCTTGCTGTTGGAAGCAGGCAGGTATTTTAGTTCTGTTTAATTAGGTACTTAGAAAATGGTTGGAGTGGGTGGAAGTGGGGCCTGTAGTCTGGGTCTCTAGGAATGACACCCACAATGCCAGTACTGAACTGGCACACCAAATGTAGCCACTTCTGTTTTCACATCCACGGAGGTGGGGAATCAAGAGGTTACTGCTGCAACACTGGCTTTCAGGAATCACAGCTAGGGCTGCAGTCTAGTGGGAGGAGGCCACCACCACAACCACTGAAATTGTCTCTGAACACCCACACAGACAATGACTGGAACACTGCTGTGGAGTATGCCATATATCGACAACTTTGCTTGTCAGGAGTGAAAAATAAAGCAGATGAAGATATAGGAAGATGACTTTTGTCTCATTCTATCTAGTCTTCCAATTACATGCGTATATAAAAATAAATAAAATGAACATATACGTATAACTTTACTCCAAATATAAATACAAAATATATAAATATGTTCGTGTTTGTGTGTGTGTGTGTGTGTGTGTGTGTGTGTGTGTGTGTGTGTGTATCTAGCTTACTATGTTTCAGGCAGTGTTCTAAGCACTTTACATGTATTCTCTCAGTATGGGGTAGGTACAATTGCCCCAACTTCTAGATGCCTAAACTGAGGCACAAAGGGATTAAATAACTTGAATAGATTGTAAGCATCTTCACCTACAAGTCACATTTTTACCTATGCCCCCCACCATACTCCTAGAATAGTGTTTTGCCCAGATGCTCAATAAATGTTTACTGAATTAATTGAAAATAAATGTATGTCATTGGAAAGTATCTTCCCTTCATTGGGTTTTAGTGTTCTCCTTTGAGATGTGAAGGGCTTGAGCACCCTTATCTTGAAATTATTTTTAGTTTATATGCCTGAGGGTTCCTTGGGTTGAGTTGCATGGCAGCCACAAGAATAATTACCATTATAGTTCTCTGAGTGCCAGGCAGTATTAAAAGCACTTAATATGCATTGTTTCCTTTGAGCATCTCAACAGCCCCATGAGAAAGTTATGGTCTTTGTCCATTCCTATTTGACCACATGTGAGGAAATGGGTAGTCAGAAGGAAGTCATTGATCCATGGTCACACCACTAATGGGTGGCTGAGCTCAGATGCCAACTCGGGTCTACCTGACTCCAAAGCCTATGCTCTTAATAACTGAGAAAGCCTTACTTCTGTCAAAGAGAATGACATCTAAGGAACAGTTTTGTCTTTTGTTCCTCCTTCCCATGTATTCTTTTTTTTTTTTTAAATCCTCCTCATCCAAAAGCACATTAGGTCCCCTGGCCTGTATCTTATGGTTTTTACCCCTTTTCTTAGTATTGAAGTAAATAATATTTTTCTTGGTATGGGACACATGTGGCATGTATTGACAGCTGATAAACTTTTTGTTGCTGGGATGGTTGTTAATAAACACTAGTGACCTGATCCTATCTCCCTGAAGAGGGACAAATACCATCAGAACCTGGTTTTGTTTGCTGTCAAGAGAATAAAAACTAAAGAACACCATATTAAACATGCAGTAGTAGAATGATGTAGGTTAGCATGTAGTACATGGACAGGCAGTCAATGGCAAAGGGACTGACCTGGTAAAAGTTCATGAAGACGTTACTGATGGAGCCATACTGGATCCACTGAAAAAGACATTGCACGTTGAGTAGCAACTAAACAACAGGACCACTGTTCAACTGTGCTTGCTCACCTTGATCATACTAAGGTCCTCAGGGCCTGAGCTACTGGAGTGGGATGAGCTACTTGAGTGGACCAAACCACCAGGTTGGGCCAAGGAACTAGGGTGGGCTGAACTTCTGGTGTACACAGAGAGGCTGAGATGGGCAGACATGCTGGGTGTGCCTGGAGCTCATACTCCTGCTCAGAAGTGCCATTCCTCTCCTCCAGGTTGGGATCTTCATTCACCATGACCAAGGTCTCTCTTAGAGCCCTGGGCTAGTCCTCAGAACTCTGGCAGTCTAAAGTGATAGTACCCTTGGCTGGTCCCCTAAAGGTGACAGGGCACTTGCCCTAGTCTGTCCCAGAAGAAACGGAGACTTAAGCTTGCATAAAAGCCACAAGTTGGTCTCCCAATGCTCACCTCCAAACCTTGGCCCCAACTTTTCTATAGGGACCGTTGTCCCTGACTGCTAACCCTCAGGCCAGCTGCAGACCCTTCAGCTGGGTCCTGGCCCTGCAGATGCCTTCATTACTTCTAAGCATTCTGGCTAGGTACAGCCTCTGGTCCAGGAAAAAGTTCTCTCCTTGCTCAGACACTTCACATGACAATTGGCTCCCAGGAGGCTTGGGCCTCGATCCCTAGGGCCCATGTGACCACCCCGCCCCCATCCCACCAGGTATTCGGGGCCCTCCCCTCCTGTCCTCCTACCTAGCTCCCCTTCACTCCCCTTCTCTGGCCCTCCCAATAACCTTGGGCCCAGCAGCCCAATTGTTTTATCACAGTTTGCCTGGTGCATTCCTCCCCCAACGCCTCTGGCGTCATGGAAACCGTCTGGTTAACCCCCCCCTGAACTGTCCCTCAAATTCATTTGCCCCCCTCCCAGAGGATACATGAGATAATACCATCAGCCCTTCTGAGATAACTCTCCAAATAGAGTTTACTCCACTCGGTCTACATCTCCTGTGTTATAAATATTTATTTTAAACTCTCCTGAAGATTCACTGGAGATTAAGACTTAGCCCTGGCAGATGGCCTGAGAGGCCAGCTTTCATAACTGGATTCTTCTCTTCTCAGAAATGAAATATAAATATTTTATGATTATCATATTTTATCGATGATCTAAGCCTTTCTGATTAGTTTCCATCTGCATGGACTAGTTTATTTTGTTGCCTTGGCTTTTTGAGACTTTTTTGTATATGATGTATTCATGACAACCAGTTGCTTTTGTTTGAAGGAAACCCACCTTTGAGGAACAAATGAAAATATGCTTTTCTCCCCCAAAAAACATAATTTTAGATGTGATAAAATAGCATCTACAAGCATTACTAAGGGGCCAGGTGCCAAATATAATAGTGTTAGCATATGCCTTTGTTTATCATACTTTGTTGTATTTGCCAGTTTACTTGTCCACACACCCTTCCTCCTCACTCTACTGTGCACTCCTTAAGGGCAGGTCTGTGTTTAAATCACTTTTATACCTCAAGGTTCTAATACATATTAAAAATAGAATAACAATGAAAAATAACATGGTCTCTGCACAAAAGATAATTTACAAGCTTCTGAAATTTTTGGAGATATCTTGAGGATTGAGTTCCTCATCTGTTCAGTAGGTGCAGTAGTGATTTCAGAGGGGTTGCTTGGAGAGTCTTGCTTTTTCTCCCCCAGGTTCTTCTTAGTCTCCTTGTCCTTCAGGGTCATGCTTGCATCAGCAAATCCTGACTCTTTCACACTTGGCAATGAAGAGTTTAAAATCTGTTTATAAAGAATGTCAAAACTTCATTTTAACTCTATGTAGAAGCTTTCACATGTTATCATTTCATTTGCAGTCCTAATTAGATCTTAGAAGTTGCCATCTCTGCTCACATATTCTCTGAGTCTGAAGCCAATGAAATAAATCATTAAAATATTTAATTCAGCTACCAGAAAAAATAATGAGGACAAATATCTTGGAGGCCCAAATCGATTATCTGTGCTGCCATTCCATCTGTGACAGCTGGTTCTCCACTTGGCCCTAAATGTTTGTAAGTGCAAGGGCCATAAGACCATAGTAAATGGAATTACAAAACTATGGCTTCTAAAAGTGAAGCCTGACCTTTCCTTTAGAAATTTATGGCATTGGAATTGAACAAATTCATGTTGAAGATATAGAGATAAATAGCACTGGACCTCGACCACCACCTCCGTGGTTGACAAGCTGGATGGCCTGGGTAAGTCTCCAAACTGCTCTGTGATTCTGTGGAGTCATCTAACAAGTGAGGGTACTCAATCTTGAATGCCTCTGTTGAGTTACCAGACAGCTTAAGGACACTTCTGTGTATAGAATGTGCTCCATAAGTTGGAAGGTGCTGACATGCACGCAGGAGGAGTTCCTCTTAGGATGGCTACTGGGTCACAGATCTAGCATTAGAGGTCCAAGTTTGCTTCAGCTCCAGTTTACAAACATACAAAACTAGCATTCCCATAGTTTGCTGACTCTGACTTACACAATTCTGGTCACTCACATTACTTCTGGAATCCTGCTAGTGTCCAGAGAAATCAACAGTGCTTCCCCTCAATGTATACCAAGCATGTCATGTTTTTTTACACAATGGAAATGATCTTGAAGAATTGAATGAAAATCACATAGTCATACAACAACTCATATTTACTTGAGGGAAGTTAACTTTTGCAAGATCCTGTGATGAATTATTTTGTAAAATAAAAAGCCCTTTGGTAATGGAAATAATAATATTCTATCTTTTAAGTTTAAATACTTAGGTCATTTTTTTCTTAGTCATGCCAGCCTGCAATGTATTCTAAAGTATTGTAATGTAAAGTAATCTGTTATACCATATTCTAAAAAGATGATGATGTAACTTAAGTGTTTAATAAATTAAAAGTTAATACTTATTAATTGTGATAGTAATTGCACCTGTTTATTGAGGGCTTGTTATATGCCCCACACTGTGCTAACTACTTTATATGCTCTATTTTATTGGACCCTCACTATTTGATACATATAATGAAGGTGGGTTATAGTAGTTTATATTGTATACATTTTGGAGCCTGAGTCATGGGGCTGGGAGAGAACATAGAGGGTCTCAGGTTCAGAGGAGGATCCTGTGTCCCAGAAATGGAAATAAATTCCTCTTGAGTCACTCAGCAAGTTATTGGAAAGGTTGGGATTAGAAAAGATGCTTTCCAGTTCCCAGCCCAGTGCATGTTTCCCCCATCACCCTATCTCTACTGCACACAACACCTCATGATATATGGATGCCATATCAGTGCAGTTGCAGGTTAAGGAATGAAAGAATCACCAATAGGTTTTATATTTTAAAGTGCCCAGCAGCCCTGAGTCCAGCACCTTTTGTACCTGAGGCTTGTTTAAGTCTGGTGAGAGTTGATCAGATAAAGAATCCTACTAAAAACAATGTTAATATTAATAATGGCCTTGGTAAAATATAGTAAAGAAGAATAGAATTTAAAATGGAAAAATGTTGAAGGAAATAGAAAATCATACAGGACACAGTAGTGGGCCCAATATAATTTAAAGAAGGTTTGGGCAAACTTTATCTGTAAAGGGCCAGATAGTAAATATTTGATGCTATGCAATTTATATGGTCTCTGTTGCAATTACTGGACTTTGCCATTGTAATATGAAAGAAGACATGGACTGTATCATGTCTGTATTTCAATAAAACTTAATTTATAAAACAGGTGGCAGGCTGGAATTGGTTTATGAGCCATAGTTTGCTGACTTCTGACTTACACAATCCTGGTTCTATATCAAGGAGTGTGAGTTGGTGTGCTTATGACTGCTTTGGGATGTGTATTTTCCTTTTGTCAGGCAGGCAGGAAATGGATAAGTCCAAGTTAAGGTAGAGCATTCCAATGTTGCCCAATGTCCCTAGTTACCTGTGAGTGTGCCAAAGTCCCCATTTCTTGGAGGGTATTCCTTACTGATAGACTGGCTATTAAGTTTCACTGTTCTTTTTGGAAACACAGCTTAAGAGGTATTTTGAGCAGTGAAGTCATATCAGCTAATATGTCTCTTAGTGGTAATGAGAAGAAACTCCAGCCTTGGACTCCCTAAATACCAGGCCCTCCAAACGGCTCCTCTGAACTTAATGTTCCCATTGTTGTCCCTATTCAGTCAAAAGTATTTATGAATAATGATAATGATGGTCATGGTGGTTAATATTTATTGAGGTCCTTCTATGTACCAGTCAATTTAACTGACATTAATACATTTTCATCATTGATCTCTACCAACAACTTTATAAGGCAGATACTATCATTTCCTGCATTTTGCACAATTTTGACAATTGAGGCTCAAAGAGGTTTATGACTTCATCGGGGTCAAAGAGCAATTAAGTTGCTGCAGCAGATCTAAAGCCCAGGCTGGGTGATGATGAAGTCTATGGTCTTTACCACTTTACCACACCTCCATCTCTGCTCCAGGTTTTTGAGGACACAGTGAGTCATCTTCCTCTGAATCTGGGTCTGAAAATGTTTTCTCACTTCTTCCTCTCCCATATTACTCCTGTCTGTGCTTGATTCCCAGTCTCTGGCCTGCAGCACTTTATACCCAGACTACTGTAGTGGCTCCTGACTGGCTTCTATTTAAAACAGCTCTATTGAGCACCTTGTTACTTAAGAACATTTTTATCACTTCAAAAACAAGCCACAAAATCTTTTCATATAAATGGAATTGCAGAATATGTAAACATGTTTTCAAGGTTCATTATGCTTTCAAAGTTTGTCCATGTGGTAGCTTATGTCAATACTTCATTTTTTATGGCCCAATAGACCATAGTTTTTTATTCTTTCATCTATTGATAGACATTTGGGTTGTTTTCACCTTTTGTATATTCTGAAGTAATTGGCCTCTTAAATGTATTCTGCACAGCACTTTCAGATCAATTTTCCTAAAGTGCAGCTCTTACCATGTCACTCCTCTGATTGAAAAGTAATCTCTATCACATGATCTCATTCATATGTAGAGTCTAATGAACAAAATAAACTGTTGAACAAAATAGATCCAGAGATATAGAATGGTGTAACAGAATTTTGAATATCAGAGGGAAGATGGGGGTGGGTGGGTGGTGGGTAGGAAGAGATCAACCAAAGAACTTGTATACATCTATGCATAACCCATGGACACAGACAATAGGGTGGTAGAGGCCTGGGATGAGGGAGGGCTATAAGGGGTCAATGGGAGAAAAAAGATGACATATGTAATATGTTCAACAATAAAGATTTTTTTTTTAAAGAATGTCATCTCTGATTTCCCATTGCCTCTAGGACATTGTTTAAACTCCAAGTTTGGATGTTATTGTGGGAAAATACCTGACAAGGAGTGAATGCTTATGCTGGGATAAGAATTTTGAGGGAACTGTTCCTTACTCAGCATGGAGCCTTCGCACATTGATGAACTCTTTCTCACAATGATGGGCCCTTCCCATATTACTGCAGCTTCCTGTGAACTCCCCCTTCCTTTTTATTACCCAGGGCTCTCCCATCTGTATTGCCTATGTGACACTCAGCATGTGCTGCTGCACATTGGGAGAAAGATACATCTCTATGTGTCTCATTTCCTTTGCTGATCTTGGAACCCCTTGAGGTCAGGGATCAAGTATGACTCATAACGATGGTCACAAGTGTAATAATAATACCTATCATTTGTTGGAGGCATTGTTATGTGCCAGGCACTCAGTTAGGTCCTTTCAGTCCTTAACTAACAAACCAAGCCATCAAGGTAAGTGCTTTTATTTCAATTTCACAGATGAGGAAATAGGTTCTGAGTGTCTAAATAGCCTGTATTTGGTGACTCAGAAGGTAAACGATAGAGCTCAGGAACATCTGACTCCAAATTCATTCCTCCACAATGCTGTGGTGACAAGGACTCATTTTTCTCTTCCTGTCTCTCCTCTTCTTCCTCCTCCTCCTTTGTCATTGGATATCATCACTCCCACTTGGCAGATGAGGAAATTAAGGTGCAGACAAGTTAGATGTCTCCTCCAGGGTCACATTCTTAGTGTATGATGACTCGGGGACTTTAAAATTAGAAACTTCTATCTGTAAGCATATTTTTATTTTCCCTGACTGTACTATGGCATTAGTATGTGATGGGGCCTCAGTGAGCTCTTTGATATTTGATAATTGTCATGTTATAAAACAGTAGGGAGGAGAAGATGCACATATATAAATAACAATAGAAACTATAAGATGCTCTATTGTGACAAGGATTATAAATGCTATGCAAATTTGAGAAAAGTTATGAGAGCTTCATAGATGAGGGAATCCTGATGCTAGACCTTGAAGGTGGGATGAGCTTAGTGGGGCAGAGAGGAAAAAGTGAAAGAGACAAAAAGAGGGAGATAGCAGAAGAGATTAAAACCTTCCCCTGGGACCATTCTCCCAGTCCAGTTTTCCACACTGACCTACATTCTCTAACAGTCTTGACCTGTTCTAATTACTATTGGGACAGCTGTTAAGAAACAAATAGTTGCATAATAGGGACATGAGCATGTGGTTTTGGATTAAACTTATATTTCTCAAAAGGGACAGTCAAGGACATTTTACATTTGGATGATCTATCAGAATTGCTTTAAGTTCTATTTTAAATAAACTTGTTTTGGTGACTATATCAACACCATTTTAATGACTTTAATTTGTGGGAGATTTCACAAAAGCAGCCACCTATGCATTAAAGTGTGAATCTTGTACAGATGTAGTTACAGCATGCTGTGGCTGCAAGTCATCACTCTCATAAGGCATTAGCCCTAAGCAAAGGCCATAGCCTACGTCGGTTCTCCTCTTTACTTGTTTGGTTCCGTGTTGTGAAATATGGAAGCAAACAGCACAAGCATAAACTCTTTATTTTTTATTGTTGAAAGTATTATAGATGTCTCCTGTTACCCCCTCCCTGCTTTGCCCCTCTCCACCCAGCCCCCACCCTACCCCAGGCCTAAACCACATTATTGTCTGTGTCTATGGGCTAATGCATATATGTTCTTTGGTTAATCTCTTCCAGTCCCACACTCCCACCCTTTCAATCTCTCTCGCCTCGGAGATCTGTGAGTCTCTTCCAAGCCTAAACTCTTGAATTAATCCAAGGTCGGGATAGCCCAATTTCGTAAGAAATCACAGTCCTATAGAATGCCTTGGCTGTATTTTCCCAGGAAGTCCCCCAAGAGACTACAAGGACTGAAGATAGCACAGACCATGTTAGATGCCTGGGTCTCTACTGAGGGAGCCTGGGTTGGGTTGGAAGCCTACCATTGCTTTAGGCTCTGCTTTGCATTTCTCTCAAAAGCCTTTCTCTTTCCTCAGAACAATCCAGTTGTAAATGCTACTTGAAATTCTAATGGTTTATCATTGTTTATACAATTAACTTGTATTTCCAGAGTACTGTTTTCTTCTCATCTTCTGAAATTGTTCTGTAGTAGTGTCCCAGAGTTGTTTTAGGAGGTGCATCTGGTAGTCTACTGAGATATTAAACTGATTTTTTAAATCTGCATTTATTTTCATTTACTACAGTTTTAAAGTGAGTATATTGGGGTCTGAATGTATTTCTTTTTTATTACAGAATTATTATATATTTATTCTGAAGATCTTATATTTCCTCAAATTGTATTTACTTCTCTTGAAAGGCAAAGTAACACCCAATCTCCACTGAATATTTTTTCAAAAATTTTAAACTTGTTTCTCACTTAAAAATATGATATCGTGTTGGATTAAAAACCATAAATAATATAATGATTTCAAAACAAATGCTGTAGTTGGAATATAAGTAAAATAAATTGCACCTGTTGTTAGATATTTACAGCAGACTATTCAATAGCTTTTGGCTTAAAGGTTGATTACAAAGTACATTTATTGATTTCTAAGTAAACCACTCATCTCTGGAGGCATAGTGGACTATTGGCTTCTTGTCAGAATGGCTTTGAGGAGAATATGTCCTTTGGTTCTAATGCCAGCTTCTCAGTAGAGGTGAGAGTTGGTTCTCTGAGTCCAGTGCATTTAGGGTTTAGCAGCAAAGTTTTCCCAACGTTGATAGATTGTTTAATTTGAAGGTGCATGAGTCATGTTTGAGGATTGGTCAAACTCAGAGCATGTTGGCCTTACAAAAGATCGTTCCTTTACCAAAACTGGCACCAAGTTACTTGAAAGCCACATGAAAGCTGGTATAACATTAGCATGAACAGAGCTTAGGAGTATACCTACAAGAAAGTTTAAGAGGAAAATTAAATATCGATTGTACAAAATAATTTCAATCTCAAAAATTCCAAATTATTTTAGTCATCCGTTACCATGGCAGGACTAAAGGAGATGAATGTCACCCACTTCTTGTTATGAAAGAAAAAAGGCATGGAGTCTGAACGAGAGGAACAGACTTGGAAAAAACCTCTTAGCTTCTTAAGAAGAGTAATCCTAAAATGGTCCTCTTAAGTAAGGATGATAAATGTAAATTAATGGTTTAGACACCACTGATGCTAATATAATATACATTAAATATAATTGATTATGGTATTTGATATAATTACATGTCATATAAAAATAGATTGATCCTCTTGCTTGATCTTTTCAATGTGTCTTATGAAGATGCTAGCTAAGCCATAGCAACTACTTTTCTTGGCTTGTAGTATTGGGGGAAAAGAGCAGAGGACGGATGGCAGTAAATCCATTTCTTCTACTTGGGCCAAGGAATGTGGGTCATGTATAAGGTTAGCAATGTCCATTTCCCTTTTGTCATAGAGTGATCACATCCCTACATTGAGGATTGGTGTCTGAGCTTTTTCTTTTTAAAGGGAAAAAACAAAACAAAACACTCTTCCTCTTAATTGTATCACAGCTCCCCTAAAGGCTCCTTACCTGGGCCCTTGAAGTGCCAAGTTTCTACATGTTAGTCTGCCTTCCCTGAGTTGGCTATGTTTTGGGGTTTGTTCTTTTGATAAAATTCCTAGTGTTTATTTTCAGTGCTGCTCAGAGTTTCCCACTCTCATTCTTATCTGCCTGTTATCATCCCTCCTCCCTGTCTCCTCTTTTCTTTTGTTGCTTCCTCTCTCTTCTTTCATTTCTCAATTTCTCTCACTTGTAGGTGCGAGCATATCCTGATTGAGGTTGTTGTTTGGTAGCTCTTCCCCACTTCCATAATCTCCTGCATGTGTGTCCTTAGTACATGGTCTATTGATCATAGTAAAGCTGTGTTTCAAGCTGAGGCCATCTGCTCTGCAAACCCTGCTCATACCCTGTCCCAATGAAGTTGTTTTGCCTCCCTGGTGGTTTTTGAGTCTGTGTGTATGTGTGTGTGTGTGTGTGTGTGTGTGTGTGTGTGTGTGTGTGTGTGTGAGAGTGTGTGTGCTCTCCTTACACTCAAGTCTGCCTCTCAGTTGCTGCCAGTAACTTCAGGTTATTGTTCCAGACTTTTTGGACTTAATTAATCCAGGAGTAAGTTGTTATTTTCATGACCAGAGTTGTCTTCTAACATAGCAGTTTTCACATATTTTTGGTTTATTTGTTTTGCTTTGTATTCGTCTAACAGTAATTCTTATACTCTCTGAAATCTTATGCCAAATCCAATATTTCTGACAGGCCAAATTGGAGCTACTTTGCTTGAACTTTTGGTGGGGAGTTCAGTGCTTGCTTTCTCCTGCTCCCACCTTAAGGGCCCAATGAGGGATTCATGAAGATTACTGTGTTTCTTCATAGTAGGGTTTGATATACCCCTGGCTTGTCCCCTCTTTTAATTAATAGGTGGGGGCTGGGGAGAGGACATGGTACAGAAAAGCTCAAGGATAGAAAGTTGAAGTATTGTGCGACTAGGAGCCTAGTCATTGGTCCTGAATGAACCAAAAGCACAAACCTCAAGTCTACATTTGTAACAGTATTCGGACAGCTGTCAGCCCTTCTTGGGGCTTAGGTGTAGTAGAATCATTGTTCTTTTGAGGCAGAAAAGAAACCCCTAACACTATTGCCTTCATCAAAAACCCCAGACAGCCGAAACCGGTTTGGCTCAGTGGATAGAGCGTCGGCCTGTGGACTCAAAGGTCCTGGGTTCGATTCCGGTCAAGGGCATGTACCTTGGTTGCGGGCACATCCCCAGTAGGGGGTGTGCAAGAGGCAGCTGATCGATGTTTCTCTCTCATCGATGTTTCTAGCTCTCTATCCCTCTCTCTTCCTCTCTGTAAAAAATCAATAAAATATATTAAAAAAAAAACAAAAAACAAAAAAAAAAACCCAGACAGAATCAGCCATACACAGCAGTTTGGCAGGTTATTATGTCTTTGATGAAGATTAGTTAAGTGAGTAAGATTTGTTCTTATCTTATAATGAGGTGGTTGTTTTCAACTGTTATTCCAAGAAGAGAGGTTGGATCAGTCAGACCCAGCAAACATATACTAACTTGATTCATCTGGCTATGTCATTCGAAGGCCAGGGCTAAGATGGGTGTGCTTGTAGGCATTGAGTTGCCAGAGGAAGCAAGGCAGGGAGCTAAGAGACCACCATGGTGGGGTGGGGAGGATAAAGAGAGCAGCTCTACACTTTACTGTTAAGGGGTACAGAGGCAGGCTGTCAGGAAAGGGGCTCTGGGCCAAAGGTTGCTCATATTGGGGAGGCCTTATTGACAGAGTGGTGAGGGGTAGTTCTATCCTCTTTTTAGACTCCTTTTAGTTCTGGAGTTGTGTAGTGGGCTCCCTCTAACAACTCTTAGCTGGTCATCCTCACCATTATTTCCCTGTTTGAAGCCCTCCTCTTTCCAACCTAGACTATCAGGAAAGCACAGCAGTAATCTACATTTGTATCAGTATTCTGGCAGCTGTCAGCCCTTCTTGGGGCTTAGGTGTAGTATAATCATTGTTCTATTGAGACAGAAAAAAACCCTACACTATTCCCTTCATCAAAAACCCCAAACAGAATCAGCCATACACAGCAGTTTGGCCCGGAGCCCCTTTCCTGAGAGCCTGACTCTGTACTTCCTAACAGTAGAGAGTGGAGCTGCTCTCTTTATTCTCCCCAATGCTTTCTGCCTCCATACTTTCTGGTCGTTTAGTTTTTATTTTGCTTATATTATTTATTTTATTTTTATTGAATTTATTGACAGAACAGGGACAACAGTATGGTCATAGCCAGGGGGAAAGGAGGTGGGAGGAAGTGATTGTTTTTTAATGTTTATGGTGAAATGTGTATACAGAAGAATACATATAAGATATTTATGAAGATTAAAATTAATTATGATGAAAAAATAAAATGAACCCCCATGGGTCTACCATGTAGCCTGGGAAATAGAATAATACTACCTGTACTTTAGAAGCCTGAATTAGACAACCTTGCTAAATTCTCTTAATATAATTATAATAATTTATAAGATTTTTTTAGCTCTATGTAGTCAATCATATCATCTGCAAATAATGACAGTCTTATATCTTTCTTTCTGGTCCTTAAGCTGACGTTTCCATTGCTTCACCTAACTGCACTGGTTAAGACCTATTAGTGCAATGTTGAATCAAAGTGGACATTCTTTTTTGTTCCTGATTTTAAATGGAATACTTACAATATTTCACTGCTGAATTATGATGCTTTCAGATTATTTTGTATGCATAGGTTTTATTAGGTTGGAAAAATAATCACCTATATTAGCTAATAAATTTTATTGTGAATGGATATAAATTTTTATCAAATATATTTTCTGTATGTTTTGAGATTATAACATAGCATACTTTTTTTTTCTTTTGTTCTCCTTTAGTCCTCTAAAGCATTACTATACTCATAGAATTTTTAATGTTAAAATAAACTTAAATTCTTGGAATTAACCTAACTTGGTCACAAATTATTTTCATATTTTGCTAGATTGCAGTTGTTAATATATTGTTCAGGATTTTTACATTTATGTTCACAAGTTATACTAGTATATATACTTTTCTCTATTATCCCTGTCTATTTTAAGTGCCAAGGTGACAGTTTCATAATAAAATGAGTTAGGAAATATTCCTTTTTTCTTTTCTCCCAAAGTGTATGTATCAGATTGGAATTATCTGTTTCTTGAATGTTTAAAATTTTCTTTGGCCTTACATTTGTTTAATGGAATGTTTAAAAATTGTTGATGTTTATATAGGACCGTTATTGAGTCAATTGAAAAATTATATTTCTCAACTAACTTGGATATTTCATCAAAATTTCCAAATTTATTGGCATAAAGTTGCTCATAGCATTATTTGACATTTAAATACATTAATGCATCTATAGTTATGCCCTGTTTAATTCTTTTTTAAAAGTTCTTTATTGATTAAGGTATTACATATGTGTCCTTATCCCCCCATTGCCCCCTATTCCCCCAATCATGCCCTCACCCCCCTGTTGTCTGTGTCCATTGGTTAGGCTTATATGCATGCATACAAGTCCTTTGGTTGATCTCTCCCCCTTACCTCCACCCTCCCCTAACTTCCCTCTGAGGTTTGATGGTCTGATCGATTCTTCTCTGTCTCTGGATCTGTTTTTGTTCATCAGTTTATGTTGTTCATTATATTCCATAAATGAATGAGATAATGTGATATTTATCTTTCTCTGACTGGCTTATTTCACTTAGCATAATGCTCTACAGTTCCATCCATGCTGTTGCAAATGGTAAGAATTCCTTCTTTTTTACTGCAGCATATTATTCCATTGTGTGGATGTACCACAGTTTTCTAATCCATTCATCTGCTGATGGGCACTTAGGGAGTTTCCAAATCTTAGCTATGGTGAATTTTGCCATTATGAACATAAGGGTGCATATATCCTTTTTGATTGGTGTTTCTAGTTTCTTGGGATATATTCCTAGAGGTGGGATCACTGGGTCAAATGGGAGTTACATTTTTAGTTTTTTGAGGAAACTCCATAATGTTTTCCACAGTGGCTGCACCAGTCTGCATTCCCACCAGAAGTGCATGAGGGTTCCTTTTTCTCAGCATCCTCGCCAGCACTTGTCATTTGTTGATTTGTTAATGATAGCCATTCTGAAAGGTGTAAGATGGTACTGCATTGTTGTTTTGATTTGCATCTCTCAGATAATTAATGACTTTGAGCATGTTTTCATATGTCTCTTGGCCTTCCTTCTGTCTTCTTTTTAAAAGTATCTATTTAGGTCCGTTGCCCATTTTTTTATTGTGTTGTTTATCTTCCTTTTGTTAAGTTGTATGAGTTCCCTGTAAATGTTGGAGATTAGACCCTTATCAGTGATAACATTGGCAAATATGTTCTCTCATGCAGTGGGCTTTCGTGTTGTTTTGTTGATCATTTCTTTTGCTGTGCAAAAGCTTTTTATTTTGATGTAGTCCAATTTGTTTATTTTCTCTTTAGTTTCCATTGCCTTAGGAGCAGTATCGGTGAAGAAATTGCTTCGGCATATGTCTGAGATTTTTCTGCCTGTGGATTCCTCTAGTATATTTATGGTTTCCTGTGTTATGTTTAAGTCCTTTATCCATTTTGAGTTTATTTTTGTGTATAGTGTAAGTTGGTGGTCTAGTTTCATTTTTTTTGCATGTATCTGTCCAATTTTCCCAACACCATTTATTGAAGAGACTGTTTTGACTCCATTGTATTTTCATACCTCCTTTGTCAAATATTAATTGAGCATAGTGGTTTGGGTCGATTTCTGGGTTCCCTATTCTATTCCACTGGTCTATATGTCTGTCCTTATGCCAGTACCAGGCTGTTTTAAGAACAGTGGCTTTGTAATATAGCTTGAAATCTGGTATTGAGATCCCACCTACTTTGTTCTTCTTCCTCAGGATTGCTGTGGCTATTCGGGGTCTTTTTTTTATTCCAGATGAATTTTTGGAGAGTTCTTTCCAGGTCTGTGAAATATGCCAGTGGTATTTTAATGGGGAGTGCATTGAATCTATAGATTGCTTTGGGTAGTATGGACATTTTAATGATGCTGATTCTACCAATCCATGAACATGGTATGTTCTTCCATCTGTTTATGTCTTCCTCTATCTCTTTTTTCAATGTCTTGTAGTTTTCCGTGTATAGGTCTTTTACCTCCTTAGTTAAGTTTCTTCCTAGGTACCTTAATTTTTTTTGGTTCGATGGTAAATGGGATTGCTTTTTTAGTATCTCTTTCTGTAAGTTCACTATTGTTGTATAGAAATGCCATAGATTTCTTGATGTCAATTTTGTATCCAGTTACATTGCCGAATTCATTTATTTAGTCTACTAATTTTTTGATGGACTTTTTAGGGTTTTTTATGTACAGTATCATGTCATCTGCGAATAAGGACAGTTCTACTTCTTCTTTTCCAATTTGGATGCCTTTTATTTCTTCTTCTATTCTAATTGCAATGGCTAGTACTTCCAATACTATGTTGAACAGGAGTGGTGAGAGTGGGCATCCCTGTCTTGTTCTTGTTCTTAGGGGAAATGGTTCCAGTTTTTCCCCATTGAGTATGATGCTGGCTTTGGGTTTTTCATATATGGCTTTTATTATGTTGAAGTATGATCCTTCTATTCCCACCTTGCTGAATGTTTTTATCAAAAAAGTGTGTTGGATTTTATCAAATGCTTTTTATGCATCAATTGATATGACTATGTGATTTTTATCTCTCAATTTGTTTATGTGATGTATCACATTTATTGATTTGCAGATATTGTACCAAGCTTGCATCTCCGTGATAAATCCTACTTGGTCATGGTGTATGATCTTTCTGATGTACTGCTGGATCCGATTTGCTAGAATTTTTTTGAGAATTTTCTCATCTATATTCATGAGGGATATTGGCCTGTATTTCTCTTTCATTGTGTTGTCTTTATCTGGTTTTGGTATTAAGCTGACACTGGCTTCATAGAATGAGCTTGGAAGTGTTCCTTCCTCTTGAATTTTTTGGAATAGTCTGAGGGGAATTGGTTTTAGTTCTTCCTTCAATGTTTGGTAAAAGTCCCCTGTGAAGCTGTCTGGCCCTGGGCTTTTGTTTGCTCGAAGCTTTTTGATGACTGCTTCAATTTCTTCCATAGTTATCGGCCTATTGAGATTTTCAGATTCTTCCTGATTGAGTTTTGGAAGGTTGGATTTTTCTAGGAATATGTCTATTTTTCCATGTCATCTAGTTTGTTGGAATAGAGTTGTTCATAGTATTTTTTAACAATCCTTTGTATTTTTGTGGGGGTCTGTTGTTATTTCGCCTCTTTCATTTCTGATTTTGTTTATTTGGGTCCTCTCTCTTTGCTTCCTGGTGAGCCTGGTTAGGGGTTGATCAATCTTGCTTATCTTTTCAAAGAACCAGCTCTTGGTTTCATTGATCTTTTGTATTGTTTTTTTTTTGTTTGTTTGTTTGTTTTTTTTGTTTTGTTTTGGTCTCTATGTCATTTATTTCTGCTCTAATTTTTATTATCTCCTTCCTTCTGCTCACTCTGGGCTTTTCTTGTTGCTCTCTTTCTAATTCTTTAAATTGTAGAGTTAGATGATTTATTACCTTTTTTTCTTGTTTTTGAGGTAGGCCTGTAGAGCTATAAAATTCCCTCTCAGGACTGCTTTCATTGTGTCCCATAAATTTTGGGTTGGTGTGTTTTCATTGTCATTAGTTTCCAGGATGTTTTTAATTTCTTCTTTGATCTCTTTGGTAACCCAATCATTGTTTAATAGCATGCTATTTAGCTTCCAAGTGTTTGATTTTTTTGGATTGTTTTTATTATAGTTTATCTACACCAATAAAAGAGAAAAATGCTAATTGACCATACCTTTGCTACACCCACAGCCAATCAGAGCATGTATGCAAATTAACCCAACAAAGATGGCGGTTAATTTGCGTACACTGAGGGAAGGAGGAGTGAAGACTGTAGACAGCATAGAAGGAAGAGGGAGGGAAAGCAGAAATCAAGGCGGCTGCGGGAGGGAAAGCGCGGGTGGGGGCGGGCTGCAGGTGGTGGCGGAGGGCGGCGGTGTGTGGCGGAAAAGTGTGGGGCAGCAGCAGAAGGGAAAGCACAGGTCAGTGGTGGCAGAAGGGAAAACACGGGGGGGGTGGCGGCTGTGGGAGGGAAAGCATATGGTGGGGGGCAGAGACGGCGGGAGGGAAGGGAAAGCACCAGGTGGTGGCGGGAGGGAAAGTGCGGGGAAGCTGTGGCAGTGGGAGGGAAAGCACAGGGGGAGGGGCGGCGGCTGCAGAAGGGAAAGCGTGGAGGGTAGGGGGGGCGGCGGTGGCAGGAGGAAAAGCATGGGGTGGGGGTGGGGGGCAGAGTTGGCAGGGAAAGTGCGGGGGGGCGGGAGAGGTGGTGGTGGCAGGAGGGAAGCCCACCAGAAGCCCTGTTCTTGCAGGAATCTTCCAGCAACGGGCCTCTAGTTTCTAATATTATTCCATTGTGGTCTAAGAAGATGCTCGATATGATTTCAATCTTCTTGAATTTGAAGAGACTTTGTCTGTGACCCAATATATGGTCTATTTTTTAAAATGTCCTATGTGCACTTGATAAGAATGTATATTCTATGTCTTTGGGGTGAAATATTCTGAAGATATCAATTAAGTCCATCTGATGTAGTGAGTCATTTAGGATTGCTGTTTCTATGCTGATTTTTTGTTTAGAGGATTTATTCAGTTGTGTCAGTGGGGTATTAAAGTCCCGTACTATGATTGTATTGCTATCAATCTCTCCCTTGATATCTTCCAGAAGTTTTTTTTTTTTTTTATGTGCTCCTGTATTGGGTGCATATATGTTTAAAAGAGTTATATCTTCTTGTTGAATTGCTCCCTTTAGTATTATGTAGTGGCCTTCCTTATGTCTTGTTATGACCTTGACTTAGAGTCTATTTTGTCAGATATAAGTATTGCAATCCCAGCTTTTTTCTCATTTCCATTTGCCTGAATTTTTTTTTCATCACTTCACTCTCAGTCTGTGTGAATCCTTTGTTCTGAGGTGGGTCTCTTGCAGACAGCAAATATATGGGTCATTTTTTCTTATCCATTCAACTCTCCTATGTCTTTATTTAGAGAATTTAATCCATTTACGTTTAATGTTATTATTGATAAGTACTTGATTGTCATCATTTTTTTTTCTTAATGTTTGTGTTTCTTCTTGCCTTTCTGTTTCTTCTTTTGACCGCAATCACTTTGCATTTCTTGCATTGCTGGCTTGGTGGTAATAAACTTCTTTAGCCTTTTTTTGTCTGTGAAGCTCCTGATTCCACCTTCAATATGAATGATAGCCTTGCTGGGTATAGTATTCTTGGATTCAGTCCCTTGCATTGCATGACTTTGTATATTTCATTCCATTCCCTTCTGGCCTCGTGTGTTTCTGTTGAGAAATCAGTTGATATTCTAATAGGAGATCCCTTGTAGGTAACTTTCTGTCTCTCTCTGGCAGCCTTTAAGATTCTTACTTTGTTGTTGGTGTTTGTCAATTTAATTATGATGTGTCTTGTTGTCGGCCTTGTGGGGTTCATCTTGTTTGGGACTCTGTGTGCTTCTTGGATTTGCATAGTTTTTTTTCTTGCCAATATCAGGGAAGTATTATGTCATTATTTATTCAAACAGGTTTTCTATTTCTTGTTTCTCTTCCTCTACTTCTGGTACCCCTATTATGCAAATGTTGTTTCATTTTGTGTTGTCCCAAATCTCCCTTAGCTTCTCCTCTTGCTTTTTAAATTTTCTTTCCAGTTGCTGCTGTGTTTGTGTGTTTTTTTCTACCTTGTCTTCTAATTTGCTGATGCAGTCCTCAGCCTCTTCTAGTCTACTGTTTAAGCTTTCCATTGTGTTCTTTATTGCAGCTATATCATTTTTCATTTCCTCTTGGTTCCTTTTCATGTTGCTGACATTGTCATTCAGCTCCTTATAATTCTCATTGAGTTGTGTGTATTTGTCATTGAGTTGTGTGTATTTATAATCCAGCCATTTGAACATCCTTATAACCATTACTCTGAATTCTTTCTCAGGTATGTTGCTAGTCTCAATTTCATTTAACTCCCTTTCTGGTGATTCCTCTTTTTCTTTCCTTTGGGGATTGCTTTTTTGTCTTCCCATGTTTTGCTGTGACATTTTAATTTTAGATCCGATTGCTTTACTATCCAGGTTCTTTTAGGGATGGTGCTACTGGTGTGATCACTCAGGTCTCCTGCACTTGGTAATCTAGCATAGCTCCCTACTTGAGCTATTTGCATTTTCTTGATGTAGGCCTGCAAGCTGGAAATTTGCAACTGCGGTGTCTAGAAGTTAGCTGCCATGGAGGGGGGTGTCCCAGTTTTTGCTGTCTTGTGCCCTTGGTTGAAATTGTGCATGCCCAGCGGGGACTCACAGTGGCACCCAAGATCTGTCTGTTGGGGTGGTGGGGCTCAGGAGGCCTGTGCTATGAAAAGGCGTGACTGTAGTGTCCAGATTTCTGTAGTTGTGGGGTGGGCAGACTCAGCTTTTGCTGCTGCCCCCATGATTGGATACACATGTCCCCAGTGGTGGCTCACAGGGGCACCTGTGGTGCGTTTGCCAGCAGGGTTGACTAACACACTCTGAAGGACCCTGGTGCTGAAGCCACGCAATTGCAGTGTCTGTGGGCAGGTATCCCAGAAGAGGGAATTCAGAGTTTCTACAGCCCAGCAGTGTGCCCCTGTTTGTATGAGTGCATGCTCAGCGGAGGCTCATAGTGGCACCCAAGGGCTGCCTGTAGAGCGGTGGGCTTGGGATGCTTGCACGCTGAAAAAGCGTGCAACTGTAGTGTCCAGAGTTCTGTCGCTGTGGGGTGGGAAGACTCAGTTTTTGCTGCTGCATCTGTGGTTGGATATGCACGTTCCCAGTGATGACTCACAGGGGTACCTGTGGTGTGTTTGCCAGCGTGGTTCACTGAAGCACTCTGAAGGGCCCTGGCACTGAACCCACACAATAGAGGTGTCTATGGGCAGTTATTCAGGATGAGTGAATTCAGAATTTCTACTGCTGGGGGAGTGCATCTCTGTTTGTCCAAGATTGCACCCAGTGGGGGCTCATAGCGGCTCCTAAGAGCGCCCTGTGGATCGATAGGCTCAGGGGGCCTGCTTGCTGGAAATGCGCAACTGTGGCAGTGTGTTTACTGGTGCAAAGCTGTGACACACTCTGAGGGGTCCTGGCATTGAAGTTGTGCAGCTGGGGTGTCTGTGGGCAGTTATTCAGGAAGAGGGATTTCAGAATTTCTACTGCAGGCCAGTGCATCCTTGTCTGTACAAAATCACACCCAGTGGGGCCTCACAGTGGCTCTCAAGAGCTGCCTGAGAAGTGGTGTGCACTGGAGGCATGAGCGCTGTGGTGTCTGGAATTCTGCCGCTGGGGAGGGGGAAGTCGCACTTACTGCTGTGGGAGCAGTGCACCTTTGGAGGTGGAGGTCCCAGGGTCCATGGATCTGCTGGTGGGGCAGCAGAATTTTGGCTGGAGTGGTTGCTGGGTTGCAGGCAGTGTCCAAGGCCTGTCTGGGTGGTAGTGCTGATGAGTTCCTAGAAGAGGCCGTTCTCCCCTTCAAGATGGCAGGGGCTCCGTGCTCAAGTCCTGTAGCCCGGGGAGTGCCCACAGCTGTGATAGTCTCTCCCTGTCCAAGAGAGCCTGGTCTGCCAGCCCCTACTGCTCCTGCCAGATTTAACTGTCCCTCACTCACTCACACACACACCACACACATCCATACACTCTCCTTTCACACCCTCACTCACTCACATCCTCTCCCTCACTTCAGTCCTGCCAGTTGCCATTTTTAGGACTGCCCTGTTTAATTCTTAATAGCATTTATTTGTGCCTCTGCTTCCAGTACTACTCCCTTTTATTTCAAAGTTCACATAATCACCAAAATGGTGTTATTAAAACATGGTACTAGTCATATAGTTACCTTTCACACTTAGAAATCATAGGATGACTTTCCTTCTTTTTTTTAATTTTCATGGGTTATGTATATAAGTTCATTAATTAATCTCTTTCTTGTCTTCCCTCCACCCTTCCCTCTGAGATTCATGAGACTATCCCATGTCTCTATGTCTCTGGATCTATTTTGTTGACCACTTTATTTTGTTCCATTAGATTTCACATATGAGTGAGATTATGTGATACTTGTCTGTCTCTGACTGGCTTATTTTGCTTAGCATAATACCCTCATGTCCCTCCATTTTTAAAAAAGTTTTTGGTTTTTTACTCATAACTGATTTTCAGCCACATTAGGTTTTTCTTGATCTGTCCTTGACTTCCCTTAGACAGTACCTTCATTTATGCCCTTCCTAACATTTTGACCATCTTTTCATATTTCTTCATCATTTGAAATACTTGTTTCTCAAGCTCATCTCAAATTCTATTTGTTTCATGAAAGTTCATCTATTTTATCCAAAACCAATAGATATCTTGTTTTCCTGTGTTTCCATCACATAGTGCCCCAAACTTCTCCATAGCAAATATGATGTTCTGTTTTGTATTTAATGAGTTGGTTACATGTCTGCAAAGTCCTATAGGTTGTGACTCTCTTGAAGGCAAGACACTGTCTTATTATTGCCTGCATTCTAAGCACCTGGCAGGGGACAACTCAGAATATGTGAAATTTAATTGAACTGAATTAAACTGAGTGGAACTGCACAGGCATTTATCTCTTGGCAAAGTGTAAAATTGAAAAAGTGAATTGTAGGTCACATGTGCAATCTAGGGTAATGTGAAGATGTCTTTACCTCTAAAATTACTTTTTCATCAACTGGTTGAAGCCTTAAAGTCCACTACTTAAGTTTAATTTATTTTTATTAAAGCATAAATTTCTCCTTGTTAAAAATGCTATCTAGTCTGGGGAAGCATAGGAGACCTCATCAGTCATTGACACCCCACCGACCACAATTTTTCATGGTCCCTAACAAATGAGTGATTTTGCTAGATTCTTTCCTGAGAGCAGATACATTTATGGGCATGAAAAAGAAACATCTCAGCGAGAACAAGGATACAGAAAGGGATAGCTAGATATACTCCCATTTGCTATCTTTATTTAGTATCTATTATATTGCAAGCATTGTGTTAAGTCATATATAATCTTCATACCAACTCAAAGAGGTAGGTAGTGTTATTGTGTCCAGTTTCACAGATGAAAGAACCTGAGATTCAGGGAGGTTAAGCAACTTAGTCAAGGCTACTCACCTAATAAATGGCAAAGCTGAGATTCAAAGTGAAGTCTGGTGGACTATATTCTTCTACAATTCAACTTATCTCTTCTTTATGACTCATCTCAAAACCTCTGCTATTTATTGAGTCACTGTTAAGTGTGTATCTCTGCCTGGCTCCCACTATCTCAGAGTCATTTTTTAGGTATTTTAGTGTCAAAAGTGATCTCTTGTTTGCTGACTGAGCTTAGAAACTGCTGGAATGAATAAGAATATGTACAACTGCTTTGGCTGCTTCCTGTCCCTATAAGATCTCTCTTTACTCCCTGAGTGGGAGTTTCTGGGTTTCAGAAGGATCTGCTTTGTCATGCCATACCTTATCTACAAGCTGTTCCTGAAATCTTAACATATGACATCTGGCTTTTGGAGACAAAAGCTTCTTGATTAAAGGGGAGGGAGACAGCTGTTTCCAAGAAAGCTGGGAAAGAGACCAGAGGGCCAACTGGAGATCAGGAGTGTTTGGGGACTATGTATATTTGGGGGCAATTGTGATTTACTGTTTACAGGCAGTCCTCTCACCCACTAATCCACCAAGCACGTTAGGGCTGACACATCAATAAATAGTCTTACAGGTTATCCTGTCCAAACCCAATCACTGTGTGCATGAGGAACTGAAGGCAAGAGAAGGGGCAGTATATCACCCAGACTCATACAGAGTGATACTCAATGCCTGCTTTAAGACCCAGGGCTTTTAATGGAATGACCCAGATTGGGAAACTTTATTTGGTCCTCCATGCAGGCTATCCTTTCTTATCAGTTATTTTTGCAAGACAGCATGCTCTTTATTTTCCTTTAGGCATTTAGTGCCTTGAAGACAGAGAGCACATTTTGTAATTGGTTTTGGACTCCCTACCATTACTCCCACATAGTTGGCTCTTGGTGGGGGATTGGTGGCTTGATTGAGTTAGCCTTCTCTTTTTATGACCTTTATTCAAGAGGACATCTAGTTTCTGTGTATAGCATTGCCCTTGGCAAGGTGTACTCCTCCACCAGATGCAACTCCTCTTACCTAGAAGTGGCCCCTCAGTGCATTGGACTTCAGCACTTCCAAATCCAGTTTTTCCATTAGCATTAGTTCCTCATCCATTAGTCCCACTTTCTTTAATGTCCATTTCATATTTTGTTTCTAACCCATGCAGGTATGTTATAAATGATCTTTCATTGCATGCATATAGTCTCTGAAGCGCTTTTTTTTTTATATTTTATTTATTTTTTACAGAGAGGAAGGAAGAGGGATAGAGAGCTAGAAACATTGATGAGAGAGAAACATCGACCAGCTGCCTCCCGCACACCCCCCACTGGGGATATGCCCACAACCAATGTACATGCCCTTGACCGGAATCGAACCCGGGACCCTTCAGTCCACAGGCCGACGCTCTATCCACTGAGCCAAACCGGTTTCGGCTGAAGCGCTTTTTTAACTTAACTTTCAGAGTTGTATGGTAATTCTTCAGCACCATAAAGAAAGGTGTATGATTATGTCTACCATGTACATAAGATGCAGAATAATTTCATTATGAATCTTGGTTTTCTGAGTCTTGCCACATTAAGAAAGGAAGCCTCCCTTTAAATATTAATCTAACTACAAACAAACAAACAAACAGGCACTATAGAGGGCATGTATAAAAGACAACATTATTTCTCAATGGTTTATTATGCTGGCTACTTTTTCTGTTTGTTGAAATTCCAATATGAGGCTGAGGTGCTGGCATCCTCTACCAAGCAGAGTGATCTTGGTCTAGTCATTTAATCTTTCTGAGATTCAGCCTCTTCATTTATTGAGAAAGATTAAAATGTTGGGAGGACCTTATGAAGTAATGTCTGTCAAAGCACTTAGACATGGTGTATGCAGCTCCCTGAGCAGTAGCAGTATGATTGTTTATTATTAGAGGACTCAGAAAATAGTAAAATGCAGTTGTAGGAGATATTGGAAGAACAGAGACAATGTTGTACTCTTGCACAGGTCTCTAAGCTGGTATCCTGAGTACTACCAAGCATGTGCATCTTGGCTCAGTGGACTGGAACCAATAATACCTTTATAATTCTGAGGGAGTTCATTGAGATCACATCTTCTTTTAACATACAAAATAATAACTTATCAACTGAAGCAGGAATTCCAGAATCCTCTTCAATATCTTCACCAGTCCCCCTTCTCCCTGGCAGAGGTGGGAGCTTATCTTTTCCTATTAGACAGCTCCAGCTGTCAATTGCTTCTCCACTGTCCTTCTTAGCAATAGGAGATGGTTGAAAAGTATACACAAGTATCTCTGAAGACAGCTGCAAAAAAAAAAGAAGAAGAAGAAGAAGAAGCTGTCTGAAATTTGTGAGCATATACAGGGCAGTAAGCTGGAATTCAGCAAGGGAAAACTCTGAAGACAAGAAAGCACATGGATGTGTAAACTGGTATGATTGTGACAAAATTATCCCCAGCCCACTAGAGCTATACTTTCAACCTGGTGTATTGTAAGGAGCTGACAGGCATATTAATTTTACATCTCTTTTCATGGGGATGACTTTGCTGGTTTTTGTACATAGTTGTCCACATGTGTTTGTAGCATGCCCCAATGCTCATTCCTGGAGGACTTTATTATTTTTGTCCCTAGTGATCACTTCAAGCTCTCTAGATTTCTTGTGGTTGTTCTACTTTTAGTATTGGTGATAGTTGTGAAACAGATTCTGTTATAGGAAGATTGGAGATGTATTTGGCTTTATTAAGGATTATTGCATTATCCTAAGGTCAGTAATTCATCTTTGGAAAGAAAACAAAATTCTCCAAATTAATTTTCAGCAGCCTTTGTCACTGAATGGTGGGAAGATTGCAAAAATTGTTCTGAGTAGGTCAAACCTATGCTTCTAGGAACATGGTAGATCTTCCTCTGCCCAATGCCTCCCAGCTACTTTTGCAGAGATTCAGTTGGTAAATACTGACATCTGAATGGACATACTTAATTGCCTGCCACGTAGTTTATTTTGTTAGCTTTAATCCTGGGAGGTAGGTTGCTTGAGGAATGCTATAGCAAAAAGTCCCAGCTAGAACTGATCACCCAGGAAAAATGTGATCACAGACAATTAATGACTGCTATCTGGAACTGACTGGCTTCTGTCTGTACATCCCACCCCCAAACTCCTCTCTGAAAAAGGAAATTAGTGAAATATTTTGATGAGGGCATACAATTTGCAATTTGAAGATGTAAAAAGGTGCTCAATTATGCCAGTTTGGCGAAACATAGAACAGAGTAGAGGGACTGAATATTCAGAAGCTGAGTGGTCATGTCCCTTCAGGGAATGAGAATCTCTAAGGAGTAAGGTGTGTATGATCTGTGACTACTTACTGCTGCAGGTCACTTAAATGCCACTCAGCAATTAAGTGTGGATCTAGTGGAAGAGAAGGAAAAGTACACTAAGCAGCCATCTGTTTACACTTCCCAAGCCGCTGCCGCATTTCAGGGAGGCTGTCCTTATCTCTTGTCTCTGCTGGTGCAACAAACATCCTCCTACCTCTTCTCCACTTTCCTGCATCTCTCCTCTCTGACCTCTTTTCCCTCCAGCATTTACTGTAATGCAGTGCCAGGCACATCCTTCCAAGATCCAGTCCTAACCAACTTCGCCTTGTACTCAGACTTCAGCAGCTCAGGAACAGTCTATTCTCCACAGCTTTCTGTCCATGGGCTTCCATACCAACTCAACAGCCCTCTGGTCTCTTTCACCTGTATTCATTTCCAGCCAAACTGTACCCCTCTGAATACACCCTGAAGTTTTCTGCCTCTGCTATATCTGTTGACTTAAATGTATTTCTCTTCTCATAATTTTACCTGTCATTTGTCAATATCATCTACTTTACTAAGCTTTTCTTGACCCCCT
This sequence comes from Eptesicus fuscus, assembly GCF_027574615.1. NCBI lineage: Eukaryota > Metazoa > Chordata > Mammalia > Chiroptera > Vespertilionidae > Eptesicus > Eptesicus fuscus. The sequence goes on from NC_072473.1 coordinate 103,544,592, forward strand.
GTCTCCTACTGGAAAGCATTTTTCTTCCTCTGAACTCACATAGCCTGGCCATTGAATTTCCTTCTTGGCTTGAATTCATGTTGTTTGTGAATTATCTGTCTCCCTCACTGGACAGTGAGTTCCTTAAGGGTTAGGGCCTGTTCTGTATTCATTGCCACATTGTCACAGAGTGTCCTAATAAACATTGGTTAATGTTGGGGTGTCCCCACATGCCACTCTGAAAGGCTTGCAAAACCCTGAGATTCTGTGTGAGGTGATGAAAATACTACTCCCCTTCTCAGGACTTCAGGTTTCTGCTCTACCAATCAGGGGGATTGGTCAAGGTCCTGGCTAGCTCAACTACTCTATGACTCAACTTTACAAGAAATGTTTGTGTATCTGGGTGTTCTAATTAAGGCTCAACTGGTTGCCTTTGCAGCATGGATTTGTGCTACCTTTTGATATCATTGGATAAGGATGGAGACCAAGGGATGGCCTCTGCTTTTTTTTTTTTTTTTTTTTGCCTTCTGGGTCTCCAAATCTCCAATATTTCTAGTGCCTTTCAGATTTGTGACTCTGGAAACCAAGGCAGTAATATTATAAAGTCATGAAGAATCTGCATAGCACAGTTGTAATGCAAATTTAACATTGGGTACAATGCCTACTACATAGTAAGCATATAATGAAGCTTTGCTAATTTCATGATCATTATTAATAGTCATTTTCCAATAAGACAGACCTGGGTGCAGATTTGGGCTTAGTTATTTAGTAGTAATGTAGCCACTTTCCTGATCTATAGGAACCTCTACTGGGTGGGGACTTATTGTGCAGGTGCATTGTTAGTCTTAAGTAAATTACTTCATGTTAAACTGCTTAGCATAGTCATGGTGCTTGAATATATAGTTATTGTTATGATGATGATGACCAACATTATAGTGTAGGAGCCTAATACATTCATCCAAAAGCCAACATAAAGGGTTTCACTGGTGTGATGTGGGTAAACCTCTGTAGGCTGGGATCCAGATTCAATTCAGATCATTATCTCCAAATGTATCCAAGCTCCTCAGAATGCTAGAGGTTCCTAGCATGTTTTTAAAACCTGCCATTCTGAGTGACTCTAAATGGCTGAATGGAGGGGTTGAAAAACTCCAAATCAGTGACATATGACTTAACAAAATGCCCAAAAGATCTTTGCTGCCTCTGTCATGTCAATGCTTCTTTGATTCCAAATAGATCAGTGACAACCTCACTGTGCAACTATGGAGAGACACATTCAAGAAGCATTCAGTAATGGGCCTCCTAGGAAATTAATCTGTACAAAGTACTGGTAAGGTATAATTTTCTTGGCCATGGATGGAAATATGTTTTTGTCCTTCAAATAAATAATCTATCTGGGTTATGGAGTCAGGGCAGTGTGAGAGGTACAGAAACGGGAACTGCTGTGTTAATGATAGTACTTGTGAGACTCAGATGAAACCTACATCTTCAGCTTTCCCATGGATAAAGTGGTAGGGCCAAGGAGGTGTGGAACATTACTGAGTTAATCCACAACCCATCACCTACTTATCTACCTGAAATAACTGTAATAAACAAGGATAAGTTTGTTAGATTATACTTTCAAAATACAAGGTAAAAATACAAGTATATCAAAGGATTTTTGGATGGAGAAAGCAAATTCTAGAAAGTGGCATGAGGCAGAGAATTTGATCAAACAATAAATATCTATAATAATAAAACCGTAATATGCTAGTTAGGCTGGACAGCCGAACCACCTTGGACGTCATTCTAGACATCCTTCCAGATGACCTTCTGGACGAAGCCGAGGTGGCGGGGGCCACAATGGGTGGGGGCTGAGGCAGAGGTGGTTAGGGGCAATCAGGCAGGCAGGCAGAGTGGTTAGGGGCGATCAGTCAGGCAGGTAGGTGAGCGGTTAGGAGCCAGCAGTCCCGGATTGTGAGGGGGACGTCTGAATGCAGGATTGGGCCTAAACCAGCAATCAGACATCCCCTGAGGGGTCCCAAATTGTGAGAGGGTTCAGGCCGGGTTGAGGGACCCCCCGTGCATGAATTTTGTGCACCGGGCCTCTATTAAATTTTATAATGTCTAATCACTGTGGTGTTCACCTGAAACTAATGTAATATTGTATGTCAACTGTAATTGAACAAATTTTAAATCCTTTTAAAAAACAAAAACAAAGAAACAAAAAAGATATTATGAAAAATAAAAAAGAGCCCTTGGAAAATAAAAATGATAGTCAATATTAAAAAGTTAATAATTTGGAAGTAAAAAGGCAAAATGATGGAAAATAATAGGGAGCAAATAAGGATAAAAGACTTAGGGAATAGACTGAATTCAATGTCCAAATAAGAATACAAAGAAGGAGAAAATTATGAAGAAATAATCTATAATAATGAAAGAGTAATATACTAATTAGACCGGACAGCCAAACCACCTTCCGTATGAAGCTGGGGCTGCAAGGGATGAGGCAAGCCACCACAGCTGCGAGGGCCGGGCCCCTTGCATGAATTTTTTGCACTGGGCCTCTAGTTTAAAAATAATATTAAAGACGACCAAAAAATTAAATGAAGAAAAGAATAGTAGTGGATTATTGTGGAAAGAACATGGGACCATGGACACTTGAATTTTAAATTTGATTTTGTAAATTACTGTGTTTAAGTCTTCTCTAACATCAGTTATCTATTCTGTAAAAGGAGGTGGATTAGCTCTTTTTCAGTTCTAACACCCTATGACTATAATAATGATTATTAATAATATACATCTCCCTGAAACAAAGTGAAAAGGCTTCTTTTAAAAATTTGATCTAGATGTGCAGAGTATTTACATGTTGGGCACACAAAACTAAAGAGGCAAATTTTCCACATATGTAATGAAGTTACCTGCACTTGGTGTTCATGGCTTAATTATTTTTATTTTATGGAGGTGAAATTCACACAACATACACTCTAACCATTTAAAAATGTACAAATAGTGGCATTTACAATATTCAGTGTTGTGCAATCATCAGCTCTATCTATTTCTAAAACATTTTCATCAAACCAAAAGGAAATCCCATACTCTTAAGCAGTCATTCTGTATTCCCCTCTCCCCGACAGGATGGCATAATTCCTGCAGCAGGGAAAGCAAGAATTATCCCTGCCTTTGTCTCTCTGACAATAGATTTAGAGGACAGCAGGTAGGTGTCTGTGTGCTTTCTGGGAGGCTCAGGACTTCCAGAAACCAGCATATCAGCCTTGGAAATGAAGTTTCTACTATTTTGAGAGACTTATGGTTAGGGACCTTATTTGCCATTTTTGTTCATTTGTTTTGAACAAAAAATACAAGTTCATTGTTTTTAAAAAAATCATTAAAAAACACACAAGAGTTTGGCTAAATACAAAAAAAAAGTGAAATTCACCACAATTTCTATCATGCAGAAAGAATTACCTTTTAGTGTAAAGTTGTTGAAAATTTATCTGTACATTTTAATATATACACTATATATTTGAAAAGTGAGATCATATGATACACTCTCTATTATTTTATTTCCAAGGTAAAATATTTGTAAAAATTCATACCAGATAGATTTATAATGAATAAAATAAAACACCTATTTCTTAACCTTTCTTTTTTCCATTCAACAGTATAGTTTGGCCATATTTTTCTGTCAATAAATATACTTTCAGAGCATCATTTTAATTGTTGCCTAGCAGTCAACTTTATGTATATATTAAAATTTTCTCAGATAGCCTCTGTTTTTGAGCATTTAGGTGGTTTTCAGTTTTCAGCTATTATAATGATGCTACAGCCTGTGCCTAAATCTGTGCTTGCACCTGTGATTAATTCCTTTAGATAAATGTGAATACTTGCTTTTTGCTTAGTGATGAGGATGAGGATGCACTGTAATGAAAATGAGGCAAAATTTTATTTGCTTACATTGGAATCAGGTATTTTCAAACACACTTTGGGTGGTTCTTTTTCTTTTATGCAACATGCCCACAGACATTATTTCATTTAATACTACCAATAGCAAGTAGCTAATATTTCTGTATACATATGTACCAGACACTGTGCTATGCTGTGAACAAAGGTATCTTATTCATTCTCATTTGTTATATTTTATCATAACCATTTTAGAGATGGTGAGAATCAGGAAGCTCAGAGTGGTTATGCAAATTTTCTAAAGTGTGGTAAGTAGTAGATCCAAAATTTTACTTGGTCTTTTGAATTCTTATTATTCTTTCTGGTGTACCATGCGCCTCTTTGAAATATAAGATATTCCAAGGCTATATGTGAACAAGTGATTTAAATCCATACCAGTTAACTTGAAAAGATTTAAAAATAAGGAAACAACAAAGAGATTGTGTTTCCTCCTTTCCTAGTCCAGGCTCTCTTCATCTGGTGATACCTGCCTCTGGTTGATTTCATGATATGGTCCATAAGAACCGTAAGTGTGGTACCTTCCATGCTGGATCCTTTCCCAAATTGAGACTACAGTGGCCATGCCCAAGGGGTCAGATGTGATTTATAAAAGTTCAGAAGAGGTCAGGAACACAGATTAGGAGAGGTCTTATTTACATTAAGAGTCATTGTGAAATAGGTTCTGGGGCCAAGTGCTCAAAATAATTCATCATTAAAGAGCCAAAAAAAATATTCAAGGATAAATTGGCTGAACTTCATTGGACTGTTTCATTCTGAGCTGAGGAACAAATTGTAGTTTGTGCTGCTAATTTCTTAGGAAAAAGAAGCTGTAAAATGAGACCTATACATGAGTAGGTCTTAAGGAGCATGTCTTCTTGGGAAGAAAGATAGGAGCTATGGGAAGGCAGCTAAGGCTCCATTAGGGGTCCAAAATAATTTTGGCACTGGGAGTCTCTGCCTGTTTTCAAGGACATCTGCTAAAGCTCCAAATGTGTCCTGGTTGGCCTAAGTGCTTGCTGACACCACTGACCCAGATCAGCAAACTAGTAACTGCAAAGGTTATGTATTTACAAACGTCAGTACTGTGAGGGTCCTTGGAGATCACCTAAGATGCTGACTTCCTGCATTGACTGATGAGGCCCAAACAAAGAACAGGACTTGTCCATGGTGCCCAAACTGTTGACTTCCAGTTACAGAGTTCAGTAGTCACATTTGCAGTCTTCAGTATGTTATATTCAACGCAGACATATAGAACTAAATTATTTTTCTTCTACTTTTCTCCCTCCTCCACCTCTTCAACCTTCGTCCCCCTCACATCCCCCATTTCCCTTTCTCTTCTTTCATTTTCACCTTCTCCATTTTCATATTCTTAACAACCACTTTGGTGTATTTATCATACCTGTTATCTAATAACAAGCCCCTCTACATTCATTGTTTCATTTGGTTCTTCATCCATCCTGGCCACAGTGCTCTGAAACTGAGTGACTATTCATAGACAGAGAGGGCAAGCTAGAGGTCCCTCCCCATTCAAACTGGCTGGCATTCTGAGCATTGTGCAGATGATATATACAAGCCATGTACTTCCTCCCTAGAATATTTTCTGTAGGTGTTCATGGGTTGGACTTACCCTGACACAGCCTCGGGTTCAGTGGCAAGGAAGGGAGGAAGTTAAAATGTGTTCTTGTCATTGGATATTGATCCTAAATAGAACTTTGCTTGGTAAGCATACTTCCCATATTCCCTGGCTGGCCCTGCTCTGTGGTAGGGCCTCACTCTTGGGCACTCTTTAGTCAAGATCATATTCTATGCAGGCTTTACATGGCATTCATCACTCACATGGATGCACAAGGTATGCATCCCTGAAGAGCATCACTTTTTAAAAATGTCTTTATTGATTAAGGTATTACATATGTATCCTTATTTCCCCATTACCCCCCACCTCCCATTCATGCCCCCACCCCCCTGTTGTCTGTGTCCACTGATTAGGCTTATATGCATGCATATAAATCCTTTGGTTGATCTCTCCCCCTTACCCCCACTGTCCCCTACCTTCCCTGAGGTTTGACGTTCTGATTGACGTTTCTCTGTCCCTGGATCTATTTTTGTTCATCAGTTTATGTTGTTCATTATATTCCACAAATGAGTGAGATCATGTGATATTTATCTTTCTTTGCCTGGCTTATTTCACTTAGCATAATGCTATCTAAAAACCTAGACTCCTGAGACATTAGATTTCTATTGAAAATATGAGAGATGCAGGGAGAGAAAGAGATAGCTATAGGCATGTAAAAAGGGAATTACACTGTGAGAAATCAGATTTTTCTTTCCTTCTCTCATTTTTGGTTAATTACACATATATTTATTGAGTACCTAATAAATTCCAGGTATTACTTTTTGCTGCAGGATACATTATCCTCAAGGATTTTATATTCTAATGGGGAGCTAGACAGTAAACAAATAGACCTGTATTATAGTATCAGGTAATTGCTATAATGTCATAATACTATACAGAAAAACAGGTGTATTAGTGGTGGAGGGTTGCCCTTAGGAGGTGGGGGATACTTCCTCCACAGTTAACAAGAGAGAAGGCAGATTCTATAGGTACAGATGCTGTTGTAAATGTGGTTGTGGGCAGATGTGAAATTGCTCCTAGTTGTATCTTTTTTCTTCTTCACTGAAATCAGATTCTAAGTCCTCAATGGAGAGTGAGGAGGAAGAAAGGAGTTAGAGGTATGAGAAGAGAGGAAACAATTTGAAATAATCTCAAGGAGAGCAGAAGAATGAATGTGTTAGGGGAAGAGAGCAGGATGGCAGACCACACGGAAAGCCCACACTTGAGGTTTGAATAATCAGTTTAAAAGAAAACATACAATATGGTTGTGTGTTTTCCCAACCATGTTAAGCTGCTTATGAGCAGACATGGAGTCATTAAAGAGTTGGATTAACTCATGTTGGGGTTTTGTCAAGGGTGCATGATAGAGGGAGAAAGAGGGAATTTAGGTTTGTATACCTACCTCTTCTTGAATATTTTCCCTCAGCCTCCTTAATGTTTCCACATTACTTTTGTGTGTCCTCTCTCATTTTGTAAGTTGGCAGGTGACACTTGTATACAGGTAGGAAATATGTCCTCTCTAGTTACAGGTAGATGTGGGGGTGAGTATGAGAATACCATAGCTCAAGAAGAAGCACATGAGTATAAGCAAGAGAGATTGACATTGAATTAGTAGAATATTTACTTTTAAGAAAATTCATAACAGGTAGTTTGGGAGGAAAAATTTGCTATGATTCTGCTTTTCATGATCTTTATGAAATTGTTGACAGTATTACAGATGTTCTCCAATTTTCCCCCACCTTTTGAGTTAGTAGTGTTTCAATTTTGGTCATTTGTGAATAATGTCAACTAACATTTATTGAGTACTTGCCATGATGAATGCATTTCACTGAGTGTTTTAGATGCATTGAGAGACATTTATGCCTCATAACAGTCATAGGAATTAAGTACCATTTCCCATATCTTGAGATGAGAGTAGGTAATTTGTCCAGTATGACATAGCTAGCAAGCTTCAGAGCTAGGTTTTGAACCCAGAAACTTGTGATTACATAGTACATACCCTAACCAGTCCTGCACTGCTCTTCAGTGCCCAAGAATTTTCATGTTAAAGTCTGTGTGCCCATCTATTTTTAAGTCCATTCACTGTAACTCTCCCAATGCCCACTCTGTTGTAAGTAATTGTGTTAGTTTTTGGGTTGGATGGGGTGAAGGTGTAGGTGGGTATCAGCCCCAGATCCTTCATTCTTTTTGTGCTCAATTAGGGATTCTCAAAAAAGCTAAAGGGGGAGTGGCCTTTCTTCTGGGAAACTTGCTCTGAAAACTTGAATTCTGGGCTCATATTATATATTCTGATAATTAAGCCTGTGAGATGCTACCTCTGCTTCCTTCATTTCTGAGACCTTGTCATCATCTGATTTTGCTGGTTCTGTAGGTATTAGGTTTCCATCTTGTTCTCCATGCCGTCATCCTTCCCCCATTCCCTTTTATGAGCTCTTAACTCTTATAAGAGAAACTGAGACCTACTCTGGTCTCCCTCCTACCAGGTTTGGCATGAAAAATTGCCTTCCTGTTATACTTAATGCTGGAATATAAAATAGAATATGCTTTCTTCTCACATACTGCTACCATTTTTTATATCCATCTAGATCTGAGAAGCCTATATCATCAACATAAAACCCATAGAAGCAATGCATGCTGGGAACCGGTCTTCCATATCAGAGCTGATCACCATGGATGGGTGAATTCTGTAGATTGCATCTGTATTAACCAGAAAATTAGCTATGCTTGACTTCAGCTACCATATTTTTCCTGTTGCTCTACCCTTCTATGAAATGTATTTGGTAATGTTGCAGAAGAAATACATAAGATTGGTTAGAGTTGGCACAATCTGTGTATACTTCTGTAGTTATTATTTAGTAGCTGCTTCAAAAGACTCAACAAGTACTTTAGCCCTTTGTTCCTCTATAAATTTTCATTCAAATTTTAGTGGGTATATTTATGTGTAAATTGGATCGCCTTCCAATGATAGCTCCTTATTGTTACCGTTTTGATGTTCGGTTTGCCTGAGCAGATTGATTTACCATTATGAAAAAAAAAAAAACACACAAAAAAAGTTTGAAATAAAAAAGTTCTCTGAACTTTGTTCACTAATTTATAAAAGAAAATAGAGCAGAACATGTAAACAGAAACCTGCAAATTAAATTTACTTTTCCAATTCAAATGTATTTGACCTGCATTCGTTATGAAACTAGGGCAGTAGTTGCTTTTTTATTCTGTAACTAGAGGCCCGGTGCATGAAATTCGTGCACTGGGGAGGGTGTTCCTCAGCCCAACTTGCACCCTCTCTAATATGGGACCCCTCGGGGGATGTCCAACTGCAGGATTAGGCCCGATTCCTGTGGTCACAATCTGGGACCGCTGGCTCCTAACCGCTCACCTACCTGCCTAATTGCCCCCTAACTGCTTCCTTGCTGGCCTGATTGCCCCCTAACTGCTCCTCTGTGGGCCTGATTGCCCCCAAATACCATCCCCTGCTGGCCTGATCACCCCCAAGGCTTTTATTAGTATAGAAATGACCCTGCACAGAAAATTTTACTAACCCTGCTTTACAATAAGGGCTTGACGATTGAATCATTAGGACCAGACACCAAGATTTCCTTTCTTTGAATAGTGGAGGGAATACTTATCTTGTCTTTAAGTTGCCCAGAAATTAAAATGAGATAATGACTTATAAAAGCACCATATAAAGACAACTGTCTTTTTAATGAAGTGGCAAAATGAAAAACACTTTTTATTCTCCCCTTCCTTCCTTTCAGCTTTTATTTAAACTTTGAAATTTATAAAAATTTCACTCCAATTTTCATTTCTTTACATTCAACATTATTTTGTATTGGTTTCAGCTGCAGAGGCCTCCCATTTTTTCTCATGGGAGGCCTCTGCAGCTGAGATATCCCTCCCAATTAAAAAACACACACAACACACCACACATGTATGTGGGACAAGCCCTTTCTGTGCCTTTCTATTATTTACAGAATAGTGGTTAGACAATCATATACTTTACAAAGTGTTCCCCGATATTTCTAGTACCCACCTGGCATCATACCATCATTACAACACTATTGACTATATTCCCTATTTCAGTGACAATGGGTTTACAGGTTCCTTTCAGTCTTTCTTTTGTGTTGCTTGTCCTTCCTTTTCTTTCTCACTTCTTCCCTCATTTTCTTTATATAGTATCTCAATTAGCCATCAAAGCTCAGTGAAGGCACTGGGACACACTTCATCCATTTTACAGACCAGGAAACTGAGGCCAATTCCAGTTGGCTGTGGAACTTGACTCAGCACACAGGAAGCCCTCAGAGCCATGCTCTTTGCGCTTCCTAAGGGGCAGCGGCCCAGCAAACAGAACAAACCTTCCATTCAGGCTTCTGAGCCTCTTTCTCAAGCACCTCTTCATGGCGGATGCTCCACATTCTTTCCTCTCCCCCATTCTTTACTGCCCCCCCTTCTCCGAAGCAGGTGGAAGGCTTCCCACTCACTGCCTAGGCATGCTCTGCTATGGGGCAGGGTGTAGCGAGCTTGCTTTTGGGTGAAGGCAGGAGCAGTAGTCACTGCCTCTGAAGTGTGAAGGCCACCTAAGCGAGGCCCATTAGCACTGGGAGCTTCTCTGAATCACATCAGTCAGTCAAGTACCCTGCAGTGCAGCACCCCTCCACTGAGGTGGCTCCACCCCTCAACCCCTGCCTCAGGGGTGAGGGTCCTTGCCCCTCTGCCAGGAGTCCTTCGATGCCCCTTGATCCCTGGCTGGGCCCACCCACTTCTTGGGGGCACTGCAGAACCTCTGTCTCTCTGCAGATGAGGCAGATCCCTGCCCTAGGTCTCTGCAAAGCTATGAATCTGTGGCCAGAGGCCTGGTCTGGGTCTCAGCAACCACGTGCCTGCAATGTTCCCAGGGACCCTGGGAGCGGCTGGGCGAGTCCCGCCTCACCTCCCCGGGGTACCGATCTCCCCAGGGACCCCAGGGAGCGGCTGGCTGGGCCCGGCCACGCCCCCCCCCAGGGTGGCGATCGCCCCGGGGACCCCCGGGGAGCGTCCGGCTGGGCCCGGCCACGCCCCCCCCCAGCTTGGCATTGCCCCGGGGACCCCCGGAGCTAAGAGGATTGGGCGCCGCCATCTTGATCTTTTCAATGGCTGGATAGGCCACCCAGAGTCCCGCCCCCCAGCCTCTCGCAGGCCCAATCATGGGCGTAGCGGAGGTGCGGTCAATTTGCATGTTTCTCTATTATAAGGTAGGATAACATTAAGGTTTAGACTATTTTACAAAGTCTTTAAAAATTCAAAGGAGAAAAGAATCAGTAATGTTAACTGCAAATAACATGTATTCTTTTATATTAGGTTAGTATACTTCAGAGATTGTCATTGTCCTTACAGTCAATTCTATCTATCAGGCCTGATGAGAAACAAGCAATGGTGCCATTTCTGGAAACAGCCAGGCCAATCCTACTATGTGATGACAGTTTTTTTAGGGCAAACCAATAGTGGCAGAAGTGTTAGAACACTTGCAAAGATGATTGGTGACCATGAATAGGGTCAATTTCTGCTGCTTGATTCACTGGAATTGGTTATTTCTCACATCTCTATTTAGATTTTGGAGAACTAGGCTAATGGCCTGAGCTGTTTGCTTCCTTTCTTTATATCTCTCTCACATGCTTTTAATCATTCCTTATTTTACTGTCTCTTAAGTAGGCGTATGAATCAGAACCACCATGGAAACTAAAAAAAAAAAAAAAAAAAAAAATACACAAACTTAAGACATAGAGATGTTCAAATAGCTCAAGTAAATGGAAAATAGTATGAAAGAGGAGGTCACCTAGATTTTACTCTGAATCCTGATTTCATCACTTGCTAGTCATGTGCCCTTGGGAAAATCATTTACCTTCTCCAAATGTTTTCATTTTATTCATTTTCAAATGGATAAAATGTTAGCACTACATTTATACAGTTGTCAAAATGGACAGTGGAAGTGCATAGACAAAAATATACTTAATATTTGAGAGCTTACTATTATTAGCTCTTAAGTGGTGATCACGCTTCTGCATTTAAGAAGTGTACAGGGTATCTAGAGAATCACTACTCCTAAAAAACAGCTTCCTCCAAACTGTTCTCAGCAGCTGGTTCAGGTTGCATGCTATGATGCCACTTCATGAATGTATTTATATATTGGGTGTTTATGCTGTGCCTAACACTGTGAAAGATATTGGGGATACAGAGAACATAACACATGATCCCTACCCCTAAGAATTGAGTCACCTAATACTTCATTCCTATTTGTGATGAAGTGGCACAATATTTCCAAATACCAGGACTGGCCATTCATATGGAAAAGCCTCTGCAAACAGGTTGGTGGGGCTGCAAATTGGATGGGGTAGGGTCTCAGGGAATCACCAGGGTGGAGTGAACAGTGTGGGCCATGCTGATGGAAACTCGGATATGGCTGCCAATCAGCTCTATGACAGGGGGGTTCCCAGCACAGGAACAATGAATCCTGTGAGCACCCCCATCTTGGAGAAAGTGACCCCTGAGTTCCTCCCCTGATGCCAGACGATACATTTCCTCCCCATATTCCCCATGGATCACCCAAAGCCACTGCCCAGATCTGGAGCTTAGAGGAAACAGGACTGTGTAAGTTCCTGTGCACTGGCCCTTTAAGAGGAACTGCCTGGGACTCCAGTAGCCTCCTTGTCACTCAGCCACAAACCCCACTGGTTTTAGAGCCCAAAGCAATGGGCACTTCTCTTCCAAGCTCTGGAACTCAGGGATGGAGGTTTTGTGTGTGGCTGGGACCAGTTTTTTCTCATGGGAGGCCTCTGCAGCTGAGATATCCCTCCCAATTAAAAAACACACACAACACACCACACATGTATGTGGGACAAGCCCTTTCTGTGCCTCTGCCACTCCTACCAGTCTGATGTACTTTCTTCTTTACTTTTTAGTTGTAGGACTTATATTCAGCCAGATTTCAGGCAGTTCTGATTGATGGTTGTTCTGCATTTTAGTAGTAATATGAATGTGGTTGTGATGAGTACCAGCATTTACATACTCTGCTACCTTGGTTCTTCTTCAGTTTTTTTGAGAAGTCTCTTTTAATGTCATGATTAAGCTGGGTTCTCTCAAGTTCTTTTTCCACTGAGTAGCTTAAAATTTTTAAAGGTGAGCTTGATTATTGGAATGATGAAATAATAATTTGTGGTTATCAATAATGTGCTCCTCAGTAGTATTAGTTTACAAGTTCTTCATCTCAAGTAATTCATTTCCATGACCTCTAATTGAACTGTATGTGTGAGATTGTTCACAGAGTTTATATCTGAATCAAATCAAATACTACAAACAACAACAGAAAAACAATGTGTTTTACATTTGAGGCAGAGGCAGTTAGAGTTTTTAAAAATTTCCTGAATTTTTCTATTAAAGTGTATCCTAAAGTTTCAGTGATGTCTCATGCTCTTTAAATATGGACCACCAAGGGGTCTGGTGAGTGGGCAGCTGCAGCCTACTAGAAAAAAATGCAATCAATGCTGAATCTATGTACTTGGGCTGAGGCTATGCCCTCAGTGTCAGTCAGCATCACACAATTCTGTCCTTTTGCAGAATGAATTGGTCCCAAGTTCAGGTGCAGTGAAACAGGAAAAAAAAAAAAAAACAGCCCTGGAGCTCCAAAAACCCACCTCTTCAAGTCTAGACATTTCAGAGAGAACATTCTTCTCCTTGGTGTCATCAAGTAAACCTGTCTGCGCCATGGGCTGTAGTGGGTGGTATGGTGCAGTACCTCTTCTGATTCTTCTGGGCAAACCTTGGAGGTACAGTTTGTTACATGTGCCAGGAGGCCTCACCATCTTCAAGGCATTGAGTTCTCAGATGGAGTTGCAAAAAGATCAGGAAAAATGAGACTTTTCCTTTTCTCTAATTCCCATAAGAGAATTACATTCCAGCTTTAGTTTAGTGACTCTTCCACTTTTTCTGTGTTGTTTGTATGTGATCAAAACTCATTAGAAACATTATGATAGCATAGAGTTTATTTTTATTTATATTTCTACTTAATGTTTTTATTTCACTGGCCAAATGATGACAAGGAGAATACATGAGGACATTAACATAAATTTAAAAAAAATATATAGCCCACAAATGTTGACTGCTTTAAAGCAAATTTATTTCTGTACCCACTGAAGATGCAGTGGCTTCTCCCTTCCCTTTAGTTTTTCTTTATAGGTTCTGTTGAACATGAAAAGCAGACATTGTTTCAAGTAAACAGGTATCCAAATGAGTTCAAATTATGCTTCCATACCAGTGCATTTATTTATTCCAGTGATTGCACTAATTGTGTTTGACCATGTGAAAATTATGCCACATTCATAACACAAATTTCTATTTTTTTACACCTTTGGGTTTTCTATTCCAAAATTACTAATGGCCTAAAGAGTGCTTTGGTTTAGGTGACCAGAGAAGCCATTTGTATAATGTTTTTGCTAGTAGAGAACTTTAAATGTAGGGAAGGCTATCTCTGCACATTGAGGCTCTAAATGGTCAGAATAGGGCATCAGTATGATCATTGAAGGACACTTTCTTCCATATGAGTAATGGTGGCTGATTATTATAGATTCAAGCTATATAAATGAATGTAATTAGAGAAATGTACACATACACATGCTACTTGCCATTGGTTTAGAATTGGTAATTTAATATACCATTATCTATAGATTTAACATTATATTATCCATTTCAAACTAATTGTGAGACAGACTGGAATAGAAAGAATTGTGGCCAAATTGAAATTCTTTTCTTTATCCTTCATTCTTTCTGATTTCAGTTATTTCTTCCACTTAATTATTTGAGTACCTACTCCAATTCTGAGCCAGGTAAGGACTCAAACACGTTGAATCTGAAGGATAGATATGATTATGGGCATTTTGAAAAAAGGCTACACTGATACAGCCATCCTTAATGGGAAGGAACAATATCCTGAGGGTAGCTTTTTAACTATCAGGAGGTCTGCTTATGCCTATGACAAAGGCTGTCCTTAGATAAGGAACAGTTGCCAATGAGTGTCTAAGTAGAACTAGGGAAAATCCCACTGATCAACCAATGGCATTAAGCAATGTCTGTTGTGAAGTAGCCACTGAGATGGCAGGTAAGGGACAGGAACAGAGATTTGGAGAAAGGTAGAGTGGGAAGGTAGAATCTGGGGAAGAAGGAGTAGGGAAAGGTTGACTGCTTGAGTCTACTACTTATCAAATCATGAATCTACTACTTATTCATTCAACAAATGGCACTAGTGATCCTCTTGAAGCTTACTATCTATACAAGAAAATAGATATTAATCAAATGACTCATTAATTCACTAAAGTGGTATTGAACTTACTATGTAACAAACATGGTAAGTACTATGCAGAAAAAAGTACAGTTTATGAGAGCTCTGACCTTATCTGGCACATCAGTGAACTTCATTGGTAGAACCTAAAGACCCAAAGAAGTGAAACTCTAGATATTAAGAATGATTATGAAGAATGAAGAGTTGTTCAGTCAAAGGTATGTAAAGGGAACATTCCTGAAAGTGGGAAGAATAGGGCTAAGAAAATAATATAGTATTTTCTAATGCACTACATGAAGGCAAGCATGTCTGGAACATAGAAAATATGGGAAAAAGTAAAAGCTGAGGCTAAGAAAATGGGAAGGGAATGGAGCCTTCTAGTCCTACCTGTCCATGGTAAAGTGTTTGAACATTTTCATAAAAATAATGGGAAGCGATTGTAATGTTTTATATAAGATGTTTTAATTAAATAACTGGTTATAAGGAGGTGGAGAATAGATTAAAGCAGGAGTCATACTGGAGGCAAGGAGACTGGACAAGGCATGGTATGGCTTAGAGTGTGATGGAAGCAGTAGAAGAGAAAAATGGATGGACTGTGTGACCTTTGGGGAGTTGCTTCACCTCTCTAAGCCTAATCAGGCTTATTATCTTTCAGGTTTGGTCTACTGTATCTATTGATTTAAGAGTAGGCTTCACTACTCAGATCATATGCTATGTTTAACCTCCCTTTAGATATCAAGTAGTCAACAGAAATGTTCTGTCCATATTTGATATGTGAGGGAAAGACAAAGATAGCTTTGAAGTCTTTTGAATTGTGTTTATTTTAATTTCTTGAGGATAGTGGTCTAAATATATTTTTGTGATAGAAATTGGCTTTAAAATACTAGTAAATGAAGGAACATTGACTTGACACTACACCTGTTATTTCTCTCATCCTGAAGTACTAAAGAAAGGATCTAAAATAAGTCTTCTTGCATTCAGCAATAATTAAATACAACTATACTTAGGAAACTGATAACAGTAAATTAGAGAAATTTATTGCCAGCTACCCATGAAGAGGTGGTCCAGGGACTACTTTATTTTATTTTATTTTATTTTTTTAATTACTTTATTGATTAAGGTATCACATATTTGTCAGGGACTACTTTTTGATCTTACAGTTACAAAGACTTCCAAATGAAATAAAAAGAAAGTGCCTTTAAGGGTTATAGTGTCTTCCCCAAAACCTTTGAAACTTGGCAAACATTTCTTCCAGCTCATCATGCTAAGGCCTGTAAAAATTTTGCACAATGTCCAAGTAGGCAGCAAATGACTCTGTGAGTAATGATTTTGATTTTAGACAAACCCTGGTAGGCAAACACTGAAACTAAATGCCTAAGCCTTTTAAATGGTTCAGTTCCACTTGATTGATATTTGTTGTGGTGCAGGTTATCTGGGCAATGCCTTGTGCTAGACATCTTCAGGGAAGGCAAGGTTGGGGATCCAGCAAGCAAACAGTGTTTAAAATATGGAAGTTTTGAAAACCAAAATGGTGAAATGTAGAGAGCCCTGCACACAATGATTACAAAATAAAAATATTTTCTAACAAATAGGGAACATGTAAAAAAATCAACCTTTTACAAAACTTTGAGGTAAATCTCTAATATCAGAAAGCTAGTATCAGATAGATTAAGTTATTTGACAAAAATGCAATACCACATGACAGCCACAGCTATAAAATAGATTAAAGGAGAAAAAAAAAACCTATTGTCATCTTAATAGGTACAGAATTCATTCAATAAACATGTATGATTAATAACAAAAACCCACCTAACAACCTAGAAATATATCCTTCACTTGGTGAAATCTGTTTATAGAAACTCTATGGCAAACATTATGCTTAACTAGAGGCCCAGTGCACAGATTCATGCACCGGTGGGGTCCCTCAGCCTGGCCTGTGCCCTCTCATAATCCAGGACCCCTTGGGGGATGTAATAGTGCACCAAGTGGCAGGCGGCCAGGGAGGAATCCAAGCCCGGGCTGGGCGCCACACTGCTCTCACTCATCCTGGCCCCACTGTGCCTGCTGCTGCTGCCACTTGGTAGCACAGCTGCGGAGTCAGGAGAGGCTTGCGCCACCTCAACTGTGCTTGCCAGCCATGAGCCCGGCATTTGGCTCACATCAGTCAGCTGAGTGGCATTCCTGTTGTGGGAGCACACTGAACACCTGGAGGCAACTCCTAAGTTGAGCATCTTCCCCCTGGTGGTCAGTGCATGTCATAGCAACTGGTCAAATGGTCAACTGGTCGAATGGTCAACCAGTCGCTCAGGGTTTTATATATATAGACTAGAGGCCCAGTGCACAAAATTGTGCAGGGGGTTCTCTCAGCCCGGCCTGCACGCTCTCACAATCCGGGACCCCTTGGGAGATGTCCGACTGTTGGTTTAGGGCCGAAACTTGCAGTCAGACATCCCTCTTGCAATCCAGGACTGCTGGTTCCTAACTGCTCACCTGCATTCCTGCCTGATTGCCCCTAACCAATCAGCCTGCCTACCTCATCACCCCTAACCACTAGCCTGCCTGCCTGATTGCCCCTAATTTCCTCTGCCTCAGCCCCCGCTACCGCAGCTTCATCTGGAAGGACATCCAGAAGGTTGTTTGGCTGTATGGTCTATTTAGCATATTACACTTTTATTATAGATGGAAAAATATTAGATGTCCATATGTCTCTTTCACGTCAGAAACAAGACTAATAAGAAAACCTCTAATCATCATTTTTATTCAGTACTAGAGACCCGGTGCATGAATTTATGAATGGGTGGGGTCCCTCGGGGTGGCCTGTGGGGATCGGGCCCCAGCCTGTGCCCCCAGACTTGCAGCCCCATAGCCTTGCCTGGCACCCCGCAGCGGCCTGGTGCTGCCCCCTCACCTCCTCCACCATCCCGCCTGTGGGATTATCGATCAGGGCCAGACCCCCCACTGCTGCCGCTGGTCACTGTCTGCGGGGCAATCAATAGGCGAGGCAATCTGGCCCCCACTCACACCTGCCTTGGCCTGGCACTGCCTGCTCACCTGCTCCACCATCCCGCCATGGTCCTGCTCTTGTCAGGGCCCATTGGGGCCAGCAGTGCCTCCACTGCCACCCTCTGCTAGCACCATGTCGCTGACGCCCACCATGTTCTGCACCTCCCCCTCGTGGTCAGTGCACATCATAGCGAGCAGTCAAATTCTCAGTCGAACAATTTGCATATTAGGCTTTCATTATATTGGATTGTAAGTGAGGGTCAAACTAGTTCATTGGGATAAGAAAAATATAAGGATTGAAAATATATTGTTTTCACAGATGGCAGAATTATCTACATGGGTAATGTAACAGAACATGTATACAAACTAATAGAACTAATACAGAGTTCAACAAGTTTTCTGAGAATAGGATCAATATATAAAAAATCAATAGTGCTCCTCTTCAACAGTAAGAATCAAGAAAAAAATATTATAAAAGACAAATTCTAAAAGCTAACATGACACCCAAAATTGTACATTGGTATATTTTCCCCTTTCTTTCAGGTCTTAAGTTATTTTTGCAAGATTTGCCCCTATCCCCCCAGTATTCTTGGGACATGACATTTGTTTTCCCCTTTTTCCAAGCCCTTTAAAGAGAAATTAACCAATTTAAAACAAAGAACAAATGAGGAAACAGGATCATGGGAAGAACAGAGAGACTATTCCTTTGTAAAGCTTCCACTTCCAAGTCCGTAGTGACTTTGATTTAGCTACTACTATGGATATTGAAAACCAAAGTGATATCACTGATTCTTCTGGTACTAGCTTATTCAAAATTCAATTCACTCCTATCTCACCTAAATATAGTCAACACCCCATTAGAGTATGTGTGCCCTCACTTGACTGTATTTAAGTAAGAAGTTTATCAAGTTACTTTCCTTTTTTAAAAAAAAGTATATTTTATTGATTTTTACAGAGAGGAAGAGAGAGGGATAGAGAGTTACAAACATTGATGAGAGAGAAACATCTATCAGCTGCCTCCCATACCTCCCCCCTGCCACTGGGGATGTGCCTGCAACCAAGGTACATGCCCTTGACTGGAATCGAACCTGGAACCTTTCAGTCCACAAGCCAATGCTCTATTCACTGAGTCAAACTGGCCAGAGCAAGTTACTTTCCTTTTAATCAACCCCATTGGTTTTAAAAAGTTATTTTGGAAAACATTAAGGAAAAGAAGTATTAAAAAAGGAAAGGAAAAACCAAAAGGAAATATAAATAATTATGACTTTCACCAATAAATAAGAAACTATTTAAAAATGAAAGCCCTGGTTCCTGTAGTTTCATTCATAGAATAGAAGGAAACCATTCCTCTGGAAAAAAAATTTAACCTTTGAGCAAATCATTGCAAGAAGATTTTAAAAGTGCATTGAAAAACCAAAGTATGATATCACCTCAAGGAATCCTTGAAACTTGTGAAAGTTGGTGAAGATTTAGTAAAAGAAGATTTAGGTGATTATAGATATGAATATTTAGATGGTTATGGATCCATTTCACCTATTATCGAGCCCATTACAGAGGATACACGTTATGTTAAATATGCAGATGAATGTAATACCAAGTTGGTAGGAGATAATGCTTTCATAATAAGTGCTGAATTTCTAAAAAATAGGAATCTAGGTCTAAGATAAGAGGAAAATGGTAAAACAAACAAACAAAAAACACACAAAATAAAACAAAACAAAAAACCCTGCTTTGTCTATAAAGAAAACAATGACATCTTTGTCTTCAAAGATGAAAAAGGTTAATTGTTAAAGCAAGGACAGGATTACTAGAAGAGGAGAATGGTTAGGAAGGAATTTAAATGCAGAACAAAGGAAAAATATCAAGAAAAAATACTTTATATATTAAAAAAAAACAGATGAAGTGTATTTGCATGTGTGTGTGTGTGTGTGTGTGCGTGTGTGTGTGTCTGTGTGAGTGTGTACATATATCCTCTAAACCAAAAATCTTCTAAGGAGAAAAAACATGACTTTGAATAAGTATATACATTAAATGCAAATAAAGAACCAACACATATTCTAAAGAATTAGAAGAAAAAACTTTGCATGTAGAACTAACGCAATGGAGTGAGTTCCATGTAGGAAAAATATAAGCTTTTATAGGAAAATTTTTAATTACTGAAATATAGAAACAATGTAATAGAGACTACTAACTAAAAAGCAATCTCCAAACATCATTGGAATTGTCCTATTTTGTTTAGTGAAAGGTCAAATTTTATTCTAATTTGGTGAGCTCTGGATGTCAGCTACTTTCAAACACATAAGGTCTTCTTTCCATCACTATTTATGATATTTATGAATATATACTACAATTAGAGTTTACTTGCAAGATAAATTGCTAAATTTGAAAGGGAGAAAATCCCATTCACTTAGTAGCACAACCCATAATAAATCTAATGATACACCTAACAAAATATGTATTTTAAGGAAATATTATGAAATTTTGTTGAATAATATAATGACCTAATATAAATAATAAAATAAATAGAACATTTTAATGGTTTAGAAAAATCAGTATCATAAATAATTTAATTCTTCACAATTTAATTGTAGTTTGGTACAATTCCAATAAAGCCCCACAGATTGTTTTCATGGAACTTGACAAATATCCTAAAGTTTGTATGGAAAAAGAAAGGGCAACAACTAGCTAAGATTTTTTTTTTTTGAGAAGAAAAATAAGATGAAGAGACTAGCCTCTATCAGGCATTAAGAATTGTTATTAAGCCATATTAATAAAAAGCATATATGGGTACAGGAATATACAAATATACCAATAGAACTAAATTGAAATTCTATAAACAAACTCATGAGAGAAAGTAAAATTCCCTTCCCCAGTCTATACAGAAATGTAAATTCAAGATAAATTAAAGACCTAAATGTTAAAAGCAAAAATTATTTGCTTATGAAAATTTTGAAGAGTATCTTAATGATACCAAAGTAGGAAAGGATTTCTTAAATCTATAGAATGGAAACCATAAAAGGAAAACATTGATATATTTGACTTCATTAAAAATAAAAATTCTGATGAAATATACCACAAAGAAAATCCTATATAATAAAAGGGTAATATGCAAATAGACCGAACGGCACAATGACCAGAATGCCTGTGGCCCCTCACCCTGGCTGGCCCTGCCCATGGTCCCTCGCCCCAGCTGGCCCACTCCCAATGGCCCCCATCTGGAGCGGGCCAGCTGGACCCCACCAGTGCATGAATTTGTGCACCGGGCCTCTAGTTTAAAATAACAAGACACTGGCTCATATAAGTTATTTTAGTTCATATAAATAAGGAAGTATTAATATCCAGAAGCTAAAAAGATCTGTGTCATTATGAAAAAGACAAACAGTTCAATTAGAAAAATGTGCAAAGGATATGACTGGGCAACTTATCAAAGGGAAAACCTGATTCATCTATAAACATCTGAAAAAAGGTACTCAGCCTCACTAGTAATGAGGAGAATTTAAATTAAATTCAAAATAAGACAGTTGTTTACAACCATCAAATTGACAAACAGTAAAATGCATGATAATATCATGCAGTCATACCAAGGGAAGATGTAGGGAACTAGGAGTTCTGGTGGGAGTATAAATGTATACACCTGCTCTGGAGAGCACTGTGGCAATGTCTAGCAAAGTCAATGATGTGCATATCTTATTAAGATCCCAATGTTCCTCTTTTAGTATCTTACTATGGAGTAATCCTTGCACATTCAAGAAGACATGAATCAGAATGTTTATTGCCATATAAAAATTCATGTCCAGCAACATGGGAGTGTATTAATATTATAAGTAGTAACATATTTAAAGACTGGGATGCTATATGGCACATAAATATTGTGAACTATCTCCATATGTATTAATTCAGATGTATTTGGAAAATATTGTTGGGTGTACAAAGCAATTTGGAAAAAGATACGTTCAGTAAAAGAGAAAAATAAATAGTTGGCCCATGTCAAGAGTATCTTTTGGAGCTTAGTTTTTTTTGTGTTTTTTTTTTTTTTCATGAGCAAAGAAATGTTAAATATGGATACATGTAAATAATCATTGTTTTCATAAAACAGCATTAATAGGAATGTCTAATTTTGAGAATAAAATAAGATTGAAATAAAATTTGAAATATGAAAATACAAAGGATCTTTTGGGTCATTGTGTAGTGGGCCACACATACCACATAACGTTCCTCTGAGGGGACCATTGAAAAAGTTTAGTCCCATCTCCTTGTGCCTTACAAACCTGAAGCAGTGAAGCAGGGAGACCCTCCTGAACATATTTACTTAGAAAATATTCTTCTCTTTACCCTTGAAGAAAAGCCTGGTGTAACACCATCTATTATTTTAGCAGTCACTCGGGTACATTGTGTGATGGCTCTCTGCCTAGGAGAGTTCAGGGGTCAAATGACTCAGAGTTGTATTTTTTTTTAATAAATATGTTTTTATTGATTTTTAGAGAGAGATGAAAGGAGAGGCAGAGATAGAAACATCAATGAGAGAGAAACATTGATTAGCTGACTCTTGCACGCCCCCTACTGGGGATTGAGCCTGCAACTTGGGCATTGACCTCCTGTTGCATAGGTGGATGCTCAATCAACTAAGCCACACTGGCAGGGCATGACTCAGTATTTTAGATTAAAAGGCCAAGTCTGCCGAAACCGGTTTGGCTCAGTGGATAGAGCGTCGGCCTGCGGACTCAAGGGTCCCAGGTTTGATTCCGGTCAAGGGCATGTACCTTGGTTGCGGGCACATCCCCAGTAGGGGGTGTGCAAGAGGCAGCTGATCGATGTTTCTAACTCTCTATCCCTCTCTCTTCCTCTCTGTAAAAAATCAATAAAATATATCTAAAAAAATAATAATAAAATAAAAGGCCAAGTCTACAAGGTGAAACAGAGGAATATAAATTGCAGTGTTTTCTTTTTTATGAAAATTTTTTGAAAGAAACAGGGCCAGTGGTTCTCTTTTCTCTTTATAAAATTAAATCTTTATTGTTGAAAGTATTACATGTCCCTCTTTTCCCCCCATTTACCCCTTGTAGCCGGCCTCCGTGCCCCACTCCAGGCCTTCATCAAACTATTGTCTGTGTCCATGGGTCATGCATATATGCATACAAGTTCTTTGGTTGCTCTCTTCCCACCCACACCCCCACCCCCACTTTTCCTCTGAGGTTTGACAGTCTGTTCCTTGTTTCTATGTTTTTGGATCTATTTTGTTCAACAGTTTACTGTGTTTATTAGATTCCACATATGAGTGAGGTCATGTGATACTTTCTTTTTCTGACTGGCTTATTTCATTTAGCATAATAGTCTCCAGGTTCCTCTATGCCCGTGATCGGAAAACTGCGGCTCGCGAGCCACATGCGGCTCTTTGGCCCCTTGAGTTTGGCTCTTCCACAAAATACCATGGCCTGGGCGAGTCTATTTTGAAGAAGTGGCGTTAGAAGAAGTTTAAGTTTAAAAAATTTGGCTCTCAAAATAAATTTCAATCGTTGTACTGTTGATATTTGGCTCTGTTGACTAATGAGTTTGCCGACCACTGCTCTATGCTGTCTCAAAGGGTAAGAGATCCTTATTTTTTACTGCTGCATAGTATTCCATGGTGTAAATGTACCACAGCTTTTTCAATCCACTCTTCTACTGATGGGCATGTGGGCTGTTTTCTTCAATCAGTTAACTTTTGGATGGCTTTTGTTAAAGATTAAAAAGTTATTTCCCAAAAATTCAGAAATTTCAGGCTTTTGGTCATATTAATAGTGAAAGTGCTGCTCAAATTTTTCTCTCTCTCTCCCCACATTCCTCCTCTTATCCTATTTAAATCTCCAAGCATGAAAAATGAAGGCAGTTTTGAAGGCTGTTTGGTTGGTTAATCCCCTTGAACTCAGTGTAACTTTCAAAAAGAAAACAGGAGGCCACTTCTGATCAAATCAGGATTTCATCTCATGTGGCCACTCAGGCTTCTGTCACCATATTTGAGGTGGTAGGTTTCATGGGTCCTGATGTTTGATCTGAAATCATTTTTGCACATATGAAAGAGCATGATTGAATTATGTATTCATTTGAAACTTGTTCTGTTCATCCTGGGAGCCTGCAATTATTATATACATTTATTGATGTGCAGCTTTATGCTAATTATAGAAGATATTGTGATATAATTATTGATTTGTGGTCTTCACCTCTTTTTGGTACATTTTTCTCACTTGATTATGTTGAGAATCAGTGTATGTGAACACTGTTTCAATGGCACTGAATGAATTGTCAAATCAGCAAGTAATATAGGAAATTGGACCCAGTCCACTGTCTAGAAACATAATTTTAGGCATTTTAATGACTAGATCTATGGCTGTGGAAATTTAAAAGTCTCTATAAGAATCAAAATGATTTTTGACCTTAGATGCGGTTTTAGAATGCTCAATCACCTTGGTGAGGTTCTTTGGTAAACCCCATGAGTGTATGGGTTTGTCTCTCTTATTTACTGTGGTATGGCTTAGCATAATCCAGGCACATGGTAGGACCTCAGCATTTTGAAATGAATGAGTAGGTGGACAAATGAAAGGAAGAAAGGGAGAAAAGAGAGAGGGTAGGAGAAATTTGCTCTGAGAAAGGCTTCCATGAGGAAGGTATTTATTTTTCCAGGAACATTGTCTTTTAAATTTTAAAATGTCTGCCCTCTTACTTTGGATACCAAGGGTGCCAGCCACAGGACAGTTGCTATTTCTGATCTTTAAAATGTGTGAAGCCAAACTCAAAATGGATACAGGACTTAAACATAAGACGGGAAACCATAAAAATACTAGAGGAATCCACAGGCAACAAAATCTCAGACATATGCCACAAGAACTTCTTCACTGACACTGCCCCTAGGGCAATGGAAGCTAAAGAGAAAATTAACAAATGGGACTACATCAAAATAAAAAGCTTTTTTACAGCAAAAGAAACCATCAACAAAACAACAAGAAAGCCCACTGCATGGGAAAACATATTTGCAAATGCTATTACTGATAAAGGTTTAATCTCCAACATCTACAGGCAGCTTATGCAACTTAATAAGAGGAAGATAAATGATCCAATAAAAAAATGGGCAACAGACCTAAACAGAATATTTTCAAAAGAAGACAGAAGAAAGGCCAAGAGACACATGAAAACATGCTCAAAGTCACTTATTATCCGAGAGATGCAAATCAAAACAACAATGAGGTACCATCTCACACCTGTCAGAATGGCTATCATCAACAAATCAACAAACAACAAGTGTTGGCGAGGATGCAGAGAAAAAGGAACCCTTGTGCACTGCTGGTGGGAATGCAGGCTGGTGCAGCCACTGTGGAGAACAGTATGGAGTTTCCTCAAAAAACTGAAAATGGAACTCCCATTTGACCCAGTAATCCCACTCCTGGGAATATATCCTAAGAAACTAGAAACACCAATCAGAAAGGATATATGCACCACTATGTTCATAGCAGCACAATTTACAATAGCTAAGATTTGGCAACAGCCTAGGTGCCCATCAGCAGATGACTGGATCGGAAAACTGTGGTACATCTACACAATGGAATACTATGCTGCCATAAAAAAGAAGGAATTCTCATCATTTGCAGCAACCTGGATGGAATTGGAGAACATTATGCTAAGTGAAATAAGCTAGTCAATGAAAGAACAATACCACATGATCTCACTCATTTAGGGATAGTAAAGAACATTATAAAGTGGTGAACAAAAAGATAGATACAGAGACAGTAAAGCATCAAACAGACTTTCAAAGTACAGGGGGAAAGTTTGGGAAAGGTGGGGGAGTTATGAAATCAAACGAAGGACTTGTATGCATGCATATAAGCATAAACAATGGACGCAAAACTCTGGGGGGGGAGGGCATGTGTGGGTGTGGGGTGGGGGAGTAATAGTAAGATATGTACACATATAATACCTCAATAAAAATATTAAAAAAAATAAAATAAAAAAATAAAATGTGTGAAGCCCATTGCAGGAACTAAGAGAAGACAACCATATCAAAGCTGCACTGCTTCTTTTCTGCTTTTGACCTCAAACATAGCATTCAAGGTGATGCAAGTATTTGATTGTATAGAATTAATAATCCACCAGAAAGTAAAAATAGCTGAATTGTAAATAGCCTCTTTAAATTATTTTTAGTAAACTACTTTAGATGAATCACATTAATATAGAAAAATACACAAATCCTACAGGTACAGCTCATTAAATGTTTATAAATTGAATAAACCATGGTAAATAACCCCATAATAATAGAGGTAACATTACCAGTACTCCAGAAGCCCCTTTTCTGCCCTCATCCAGAACTTATTCCTCACCACAAGGATAACCACTAGAATTCTGAACACCATCGATTGGCTTTTCCTATTTGAGTTGTTTTATATAAATGGTATTACATTATATGTAGCTTTTGTGACTGGTTTCTTTCACTTAGCATCATGTTTTCTTGGTTCATTATGTTGTAGCATCTATCAGTACTCATTTGTTCTTATTGCCAAATAATATTGCATTGTATGGATATAGTCCCAATAGAGATTTGGGTTGTGTCCACTTTTTGGCTATTATGAATAATGTTGATATAAACATTTATGTACAAGTTTTTGCATGGACATGTTTTCAATTCTCTTGGGTAGATACCTGGCAAAGGAATTGCTGGCCTGTATGTTGTTTTGTTTAATATTTTTACTGTCAAACTTTTTTCCAAATTGGCTACACCATTGTACATTTTTATCAGTAGCTTATAAGAGTTCTCTAGTTTTTCTGCCTACTTGTCAATACTTGGTATGGTTTGTGTTTTTAATTTTAGCCATTCTGGTAGGAAAACCATGTTTTTTTTCTATATAGATTTTTATATCTTCTTGTGAGACTCAGAAAGTAACTCTAAAGCTAACTTCTCTAAGTTAATTAATCTTAGATCATTTCTTATCTAGAGTCTTAATTGGAGCAACTAGTATTTTTCTGTCTTTTCTGAAAATGTGGAGACAGCCTTAAAGATTTAGCTGAGATGCTACTTCTACTGAAAAACCTCCTTGACTCTTCTTTACCTAGTCTGCATGTGATGGCTTCCCTTTGAAGATCTCTTTCTTTTATGTGTTGTTCAGCACAGGTCTGACATGAAGTAGGTGCCCACATGCACCTTCGATGAGTGACTAGATTTTCCTGTGTAGTCCCTATTTTATACCAGATTATGTAAAACAAAAACCTGCACTCTAGCTCTGGAAGGGCTTAGAAGTAATCTACCCAATCCCATAATTTTATTTATGGGAAAGTTGAAACTCAGAGAGGGGAATAGTATAGCCAGACAACCTGGGCCTAGTGGGCAGGCCCCATGATTCCTATTCCAGGGTTTTTTCTACCTACCCAGGCAATTTCTATCATGCATCTTTGCTTCCCTTCTGCTGCTAATTTACAGAGATTGAAGCTAATATTGCGGGAGGTAGGTGGGGGATCTGTATATTTAGGGTTTAAATAGAAGGTCAAAGAAACATCTCTCCTTTCATTGAAAGTTGCATGCTCCAGCACTGAGAGCCACCATCATCTAAGTCACAGAAAGTGACTTTTCATCAAATACAGTTTTTAATGGTATACATAAAATATCTGGTTTTGTTTTGTACTCTGATAATGATTAAGAATTTTAAATAGCTCAGGGAGAATTAAGATAATTTACACCCACATTATTACTCATCACCACTTAGAGCAAAGAAAGAAATCTTTTTAAAAGATGTTTATTTGCTTTCAAACCAAATGAGAATCTGAATTAAAATGATTCCCTGCACAATTGTTTGAGTTGAAAGTATATTTAGCCATTTTCAAAATCCCTTGTAATAACAACCATGCTCAATAATTTCATGGAGTTTGTATTTTTCAAAGGAGATGAGGGGAAATTCTGTAAACATGAACTTCCTAATTCTCATTGTGTAGTGACTGCCCTGGGTCAATTGTGTTACACTTGCTCCTCAGATGAACACTAAATCTCTGACTGGCTGTCTAGGCTTAGCTTGAACGTTTGGCCACTTGCTTCACTGTGAATTTACTTCAAATGGAAGAACCTTAGTTCTTCAGTAATTATCTGACCCTCAGTTCCTAGGTTGTAAAATATAATGATCACATATCCATTTCAGATAAATAATTTGTAAAGCAACTACTGCTTAGTAGGTCTTCCTTGTATGGCAGTGACTGTTGATTTCCACTGGAGAAGTCTCTGGACTACAAAAGAAGGTTTTGCTGATTCCCTCAAACCCACCCCCAAATATCCCAAACACACCATTCATTCATTCATTTATTGAGAATAGATTGATTGCTTCATAATCATGTAGTGGAGGAGGTGTGATGTAACAAAAAATTTTCACATTCAAGCATGTCACATTCTAGTTATTATCTTTATTTTGCAATTTCAGTTTATATTCAGTATTATTCCACACCACCATCTTGATTGGAATTTCTAGTTTTTATTATTTTAACTTATGATTTTTATAAATAATCATTACTCCAAGTGCTAAAGTCTAGCATCCTAAAACAAGGCTCATAAAGAATATTTCAGTAGAAAACAACTATATCACATATCATAACCTATATAATAAAAGCCTAATATGCTAAGTGTCCAGTCATCTGGTCCTCCATTCAACCAATCAAAGCATAATAGCTAATGATATGCTAAGGCCACTCAACCACTCACTATGACATGCACAGACACTCCAACTGGTAGGTTAGCTTGCTGCTGGGGTCCTGCTGATCAGGCCTGAGTGAGATGGGCTGGACATGCCCTGGAGTCCTCCTGCGGTCCCTCCCCAGCCCTGATTGTGCACCAGTGGGGTCTCTTGCCCTGGCTTGAACACTCTTGCAATCCAGGACCCCTTGAGGGGTGTCAGAGAGCTGATTTTGGCCCGATCCTGCAGGCCAGGCTGAGGGACCTTACTGGTGCACGAAATCGTGCACTTGGCCTCTAGTAATGATATAATGGACAGACAAGGTAAATGACTCCTCTTATCTAAGTAAATATTAGAAAGAAAGCTTTAAGGACTTGTAAATTTGTGCTAACTCTTGGACCTTGGATATAATATTGTTAAATTAATGGCCTAAAACAGGCAAAAATATAGTTTTCTTTTTTTGTTTTTATTTTTTCTTTCTTTTTTTTTTTTTTTTTTTTTTTTTTGCTAGGAGGACTTTCAGAATACGGCTGAAATCAGTCATAAACTAACATGGAATTCTCAGAAACCACTGCCCTTTCTTTCTTTCTTCCTTTTTCATTTCTCCTTTTTTTGTCCTCACCTGAGGATTTTTTTTTTCATTGATATTAGAGACAGAGATGAAAGGCAGAGAGAGAAACTTCAATGTGATAGAAACATCAATTGGTTGCCTCATGTATGCACCCCAACCAGGAATCAAACCCATAACCTTTTGATATATAGGACAATGCTCCAATAAATTGAGCCACCTGGTCAGGGCACTAACTCCTATTTTCTAGAGCAAATACAGAGCAGAAGAAACTGCAAGGAAGACTTCTAGGGTTGGAAAGATGCTCTTTGAGTTGGAGTTGGGAGACTTGGTTCTTAGTTCCAGATCAGTCACTGCTTTATAGTGTGATCCAGAGCAAGCCACTTTTATAATAGAAAAAAATATATATGGCTCAGCAATTCCACTACTACTATCTACTCAGGCATATTGAAAGCATACACCCATGCAAAAAGTTGCACATAAATATTCATAGCAACATTATTTATAATAACCTATAACAGGCTTTAGTTTCCTCATCTGAAAACTAACAATCTAGTCAAAACTTTTAATTATAATCTGCATTCTATAGATTCATAGGGTTCCACAGAGGTTTCTTAGAGATCACTGAAGGAGGCACTCTGACACTTCAACCCCCATCTCTAATGCAAGTAGTTCCATTTTCTGCTGGTTTGTACATGGGGCCCCTTCTCCTGGTTTCATTTGAATAAAGGGATCCAAGGCCTAAGTAAAATTGTAAACCATGAGGCCAAGTGATCTTCAAGATTCTTCAGGTTTTAATGTTCTATGATATCTGAATAACCATAGTGGCATCTTTGCCATTTTTCAGTTACTGATATGTTAGCCAGGCCTTAGGCTGGAATGATGATGGAAATAGGTATAACCACTCTGCTACCTAGGTGCTTCTTACACCTGGATTATTGGATTCAACAGAATGTCTGAATCATCAAAGAAAGGTTGTATTTGACTTAATTTTGTTTTACTATTGCACATTTCTATCTATGTATTGTATATTTAGTGGGGCTCTAAGTATATTTAGTGAGTATCCAATAAGTAAAATGCTTCATTAACCCATATATATCATTGCTGAGCAGTGCCAGATAGCAGGAAGTTTATTGAATCAGACAATGAACAATTTAAAGTGCTTTTCACACTTATGCACAGGATATCATGAAGAAGAGTATGTTCATGAGAGTTGGTCAGTTTTTTATATCCATATAGTAGAGGCTGATTTATTTGAGGCATAGAATTTTTCAGGCAATCTGAATTAACTATGTCTGGAAATGGTTCTTCTGAGCTATTACATTTCCAGGTGACTGAAAAAACGTGCACAAAAGTAGAAATATAATTTTTTTCAGGATATATACACCATCTCCAAGAATGTAAACTGGAAGTATATTACTCAATTACGTTTTAAAATGTAATGGCCTCCCTCTGAGGAAGAGTGGTGCTATTAATGTCATTTTACATGGGGGGAGAGAACTTTGTGACACTAGTTATTCTTTTATGTGCATTTCTACATTTATTTTCAGCCTGTTTATCTAGTTAACCATTCTTTTCTTTTGGCTTTGCCCCTCTCCTCGGTAGGCTCTAATACTTTTGATATTTTATGGCATTCACACAATCCAAAACATAGGATGCCTATTGATACAGAGCAAGATTCTGAGATAGGCACTGCTAGGGATAGTGATGATGAGCTTCTCTTTTAGCATGTTACTGCATTTTGAAAGTTAGTGTTTTGACGCATTATCATTCTAGGTGAGGTTCTTGTTTAAGTCTAGTGAAAGAAAGTGAGATATTGTATTCAAAATGGAAGCTGAGGCAGGCAGATTGGAAGGACATGGGTCCTGTATGTTTTTCTCTTATCACACTTTATCTCGTATCACATTGATTTGTTAACATATGTCTGTTCCTTACTAGAGTGATTGCCGCGAGAGCATGTTTTCTACCTATGTGGGATTCCCAGAGTCTAACACACTGCCTATTGAATTGGCTTTGCGTATCATATTCAATGAATGAGAGAAAGGGAGTCTGAGCTATTATTTGAGAGAAACTGTTCTAGAAAAGTAAAATGTGGTAAAGATATGTTGCTATGCATTTTTTGACACATTTGTTGACATCTAAGATGAGGAAGATTTTAATAGATTGGGCTTTGAACTATGACAGGTGAATATTTAGATCTCTCCCAAATGTTCATGCCAGTCTTATGTAAAAAATAGCTCAAACTGTTCTCCTGACTGCCCAGAAATCAGAAGGCATGCAATGGGATTCTAAATCTTATTACCTTTTGTGCCATGTATAGCTGGATTATGAGACTCCATTCAACCAGTAAGATAGAAATAACATCTACGTAGGCAGACAATAAATTCAGATCAGCTTTCCCTCTGAAGCCCAGCTGCCATTGTGACTCGGGCAAAGCTCCCTGCCTTAAAAAGCCAAGAACTACAGAGTAGAGGCACTCAACTAAGGGTGGAAACTTGAAAGGGCAGGGGCAGTACACAAACCGGTTTTCTTTTGACACTCCTGAACCAAACAGGTTCCCATTAATTAATCCATTTTCATGGATTCAGATTGGCAGTTGGGCAGAGAAGATGGGAGAGGTACAGGAAATGAGTGACAAACACTTTTATTAAGTTAGGTTTATTACAGGAATGCAAGGTTGGTTCGACAATTGAAAATCTATCATTGTGATAGATTTAAAGCATAAATGCCGTATCAACAGTAGATAGAGAAAAATAGAAAGTACTTGATAGAGTTTTAAAAATAAGGAAAGAATGCTAAATTTTAATTACAAATTGGAATAGAAAGCTATCTCTTAAACATGATGAAGCATATTTACTATAGACCAATAGGAAACATCATAATAAATTGAGAAATACAAATGGCATTTTCATTGAAACTAAGAACAAGACAGGGATTCCCCAATAATCACTGTCATTCAAAATTGTTTTGGAGGTAATCATTAATGTTAAATGTGAAGGAAAATAAATTTGTTTTATAAACAGAAAATATGGCAAAAGTATCATTATTTGAATACAATATCTATAAAAACAAAAAGACGCAACTATAAATTCTTTTATTTAAGACTAGAGGCACAGTCCCCCAGCCCGGCTTTCACAGTCCTGGACCCCTCAGGGGATGTCTGCCTGTCCCTCTCGCAGTCTGGGGCTGTCACAGTCTGGGACCCCTTGCTCCTTACTGCCCACTTGCAGCAGAGGCAGGAGATGCTCCTGCCACTGCTGCTGCGCTCACCAGCTGTGAGCCCAGCTTCTGGCTGAGCGATGCTCCCCCTGTGGGAGTACACTGACCACCAGGGGGCAGCTCCTGTGTTGAACATCTGCCCCCTGGTGGTCAGTGTGCATCATAGCGACCACTATTCAGTCAATTTGCATATTATGCTTTTATTATATAGTATTTTTATTGATTTTTAGAGACAGAAAGAAAGGGAGAGGATTAGAGAAAAACATCAATGTGAGCATGAAATACCGATTGGCTGCCTCTTGCATGCTTTCCTCCTGGGATGGAGCCTGAAAACTGGGCATGTACTCTGACTAGGAATTGAACTAGCAACCTTTCAGTGCATGGGATGACACCCAACTAATCGAGCCACACCAGCCAGGGCTTGACTATAAATTCTTTTTTTTTTTTAATAAATCTTTATTGTTCAGATTATTACAATTGTTTCTCCTTTTTTCCCCCCATATCTCCCCACCACCGGGTTCCACCCCCACTCTGCCCTTACCTTCCCCCCGTTATCCTTATCCATAGGTGTCTGATTTTTGTCCAGTCTCTTCCTGTACCCCCCACACAGACACCCTTTTCCCCCTGAGAATTATCAATCCACTCCCATTCTATGCTTCTGATTCTATTATGTTCACGAGTTTATTCTGTTCCTCAGATTTTTTAATTCACTTGATTTTTAGGATCACTTGTTGATAGATATGTATTTGTTGTTCATAATTTTTTAAAATTTCTTTATTGATTAAGGTATCACATATTTGTCCGCATGTCCCCATTCCCATCCCACACCCCTTCCCACACATGCCCCCACCTCCCTGTTGTCCCCAACTGCTGATTAGGCGCATATGCTTGCACACAAGTCCTTTGGTTGATCTCTCCCCTTTACCCCCACCCTCCCCTACACTCCCTCTGAGGCCCGACAGTCTGATCCGTGCCTCCTTGTTTCTGGGTCTGTTCTTATTCATCAGTCTATGTTGTTCATTATTTACCCTAGATGAGTGAGATCATGTGCTATTAGAAATACACTTATAAGAACCGAAAATGAGACAAGCAATAATGGTTATGGTGACAGGAAATGAATCAGTCTGTAGTGAGTTTCTTTCTGGGCCAACAGTTCTTTTGAGACCCAATTACGATGTCCAACAGTTCCTTATGTGTACATGTCAGCACTGACATTACACTTCTGGATGGTGGAGAAATGGTGGTAATGCAGGTCCGACTCTATCTGGTTTGGTCCTGGGCAACCTGCAGTGATGCACAGCTGCTAACTACTAGTATGGGAAGACCAGGTCAGCGTCTTCCATCTCTGGACTGCTTCTCTTCTGTCTTCATGGCTGGAGTAGTCCTGTCGATTCCTCTCTGTTGCTGAAATCCACATGGTCTCAGAGTTGTTTCCTGAAAATATACAAACATATTCTCGACCAAAAGTTAATAAAGGAATATTTTCTATAAATTTGACTTGGGATGCTATTTCATTTTTTGCACAAATGATTTTCCTCTGGCTTGTTTTGACACCTTGTGTGTTTTTCATGGGTGTCTTGCTTTTAGCCTTACAATTAATTTTCTAAAGTATTAATTTTCCAGATGTAATTTACTTACAGGTTATTTTTCCTTACATGATATTCTTCTACTATACCCTCCTTTTTTTATTTAAATGTTAGGAGGCTTTTGAAATTTTTATAATGTAGTCTTGATGGCTTTTACATTTTAATTTTTTGCTCTGTAGTATTACTGTTTTAGGTTCATTACATGGTGCACAATTTTATCATGAGATGAAGTACCAATAAAAATTTTAGTTAACACTTTAGGAACACCTTTTTGTCCAGTACAATTGATTTTTCTAGAATATTCGCTTGTTTCAACTAGGCAATTTAAATTTGCCTGAAAACTTGACTACTATTTTACTGTCAAATTTGTTACTCTAACAACAATCTTATTTTACCCTGTAAATATTAGTTGAAGGGATTATTTGCCTTCTTTAGTAGGTCCTGAGCATTCCTGGTGGTAGGCTGGATTTAGATATCATAAACCCACTTCCCCACACCATGGGTATAAGACAACTGAAACAATTCTTGTTGGAGTAAGAGGGCAGCTGTTGTCGGCCAAGTCTCTGTCGGTCACCTGGGTCCTGATCTGAGCTGGCCATGGGAAGCATGAAGCAGCCATGGGGGCAGGAGACCTCCCTCAGAAGGGGATAGGGTTCAGGCCCCTGCAATGTTGGGGGAGGGGGAGGGTCTGTGCCCCACCTCTGTTGATCCCCAAATTCTCTCCTGATGCCCCTCTGCAACTGTGCCTGTCTTAGGTTGTTCCTTCCTTGAGGAATCTTACCCATCTCTGGCTAACCAGCCATCCTCCTTGGTAGCCTATGCCCCCGTGGCCTCCATGCCCAGCACTTGCCTTGGGATCCCCTCGCCTGCTGGCGGCGCCCCAGCACTGATCACATATCTTGTGGAACCCTGGCTTCTTCTCCAGGGAAGGCTCAGTTCGCCCCACTGGGTGAGAGACAGATCCATGGCACCAGTCATCATGAGACTGCAACCTCGACATGAACAGAGAGCTTATGCAACAGCTGTGAGCAATTGAATTGTGAGAAGTGGGTCTCTCTTGGCCTAAAGGGTAAGGGGAACCAATATAGAATGCTCAGGTGCCGTCCCTGGAGGCCCTCTACACAATGAAAAGGATTAAATCCTTACATGTCCTTTTTAACTTGCTGCCAGACATTCAAAGAATTAGTAAGTTTGCTTGGGATAATTGTATATTATGCTGTTGTAATTCTAAAGTATCAAGAGATGTGTTAAGTTTGTCTCCAAGCACCAAACAGATGTTTTTTTTTTTTTTTTTTTTTTTTTTAATCCTCAAGTGTGCGAGGAACTATTATAAGTACTGAGGGTGATTGAAATCTGGGAAAATTTTAATGACAGTGTAGAATAATATCATTTAAGGATATTCTTTGTTCTAGTCCATGGCAATTCCCTTTCAAACTGGCTGTTCATTTCTTTTTATATAGACAAGGTCTTAGTTACATTTTCTGCACCTCTACTGGGGGCAAGTAGTGATAGTAGTGACAACCTTTCTTTGGTGTCCACACAAGCCAGAAACCTCTCTTTAATTGTCCACACAAAGGGGCATTATTTTGATTTTGTGTCATACAAAAGGGAAGCTGGGTGGAGACCCCTGTGTATTTATACTTTCTTTCCCCACCCATGGGCCTCCTGGATGACCAAGGTGTTTGGTATTATTGGTAACTACATTAGTCAGGGGATCAGCCCCCATAAGGGGTCTTACCCATGAAGGGTCAGTAGCATAAAACCAAAATACTTACCCTCTTGTCCCAGGTAACATTACCATACATCTGATGATTGCTAGCGTGGCTAGAAAGGCGTTCTCAGGCATTCTTGGGTTTCTGGTTACCTCACAATTTCTTCCCTGAGGTTTGACGTTCTGATTGATGTTTCTCTGTTTCTGGATCTATTTTTTCCCCATCAGTTTATGTTGTTCATTATATTCCACAAATGAGTGAGATCATGTGATATTTATCTTTCTCTGCCTGGCTTATTTCACTAAGAATAATGTTCTCCATCTCCATCCATATTGTTGCAAATGGTAAGAGCTCCTTCTTTTTTACCGCATCGTAGTATTCCATTGTGTAGATGTACCACAGTTTTTTAATCCACTCATCTGCTAATGTGTCCAAATCTTAGCTATGGTGAATTGTGCTGCTATGAATATAGGAGTGCATATATCCTTTCTGATTGATGTTTCCAGTTTCTTGGGATATATTCCTAGAAGTGGGATCACTGGGTCAAATGGGAGTTCTATTTTTAGTTTTTTAAGGAAACTCCATACTGTTCTCCACAGTGGCTGCACCAGTCTGCATTCCCACCAGCAGTGCACGAGGTTCCTTTTTCTCCACATCCTCTCCAGCACTTGTCATTTGTTGACTTATTGATAATGGCCATTCTGAAAGGTGTGAGATGGTACCGCATTGTTGTTTTTATTTGCTTCTCTCTAATAATTAGTGATTTAGAGCATATTTTCATAAGTTTCTTGGCCTTCCTTCTGTCTTCTTTCGAAAGTGTCTATTTAGATCAGTTGCCCATTTTTTGATTGGGTTGTTTATCTTCTTTTTGTTAAGCTGCATGAGTTCCCTGTAAATGTTGGAGATTAAACCCTTATTGTTGACATCATTGGCAAATATGTTCTCCCATGAAGTGGGCTTTTTTGTTGTTTTATTGATGGTTTCCGTTGCTGTGCAAAAGCTTTTTATTTTGATGTAGACCCATTTGTTTATTTTCTCTTTAGCTTCCATTGCCCTAGGAGCAGTATCAGCGAAGAAGTTCTTTTGGCATATGTAAGAGATTTTTCTGCCTGTAGATTCCTCTAGTATTTTTTATGGTTTCCTGTCTTATGTTTAAATCCTTGATCCATTTTGAGTTTATTTTTGTGTATGGTGTAAGTTGGTGGTCTAGTTTCATTTTTTTGCATGTACCTGTCCAATTTTCCCAAAACCATATATTGAAGAGACTGTCTTTACTCAATTGTATGTTCATGCCTCCTTTGTCAAATATTAATTGAGCATAGTGATTTGGATCTATATCTGGGTTCTCTATTCTATTCCATTGATCTATATGTCTGTTCTTGTGCCAATACCAGGCAGTTTTGAGAACAGTGGCTTTGTAATATAGCTTGAAATCTGGTATTGAGATCCCTCCTACTTTGTTCTTCTTTCTCAGGATTGCTGTAGCTATTCGGGGTCTTTTTTATTCCAGATGAATTTTTGGAAAGTTCATTCTAAGTCTGTGAAGTATGCCATTGGTATTTTAATGGGAAGTGCATTGAAATTATAGATTGCTTTGGGTAGTATGGACATTTTGATGATGTTGATTCTACCAATCCATGAACATGGTATGTTCTTCCATCTGTTTATGTCTTCCTCTATCTCTTTTTTCAGTGTTGTATAGTTTTCCGCGGATAGGTCTTTTACCTCCTTACTTAAGTTTATTCCTAGGTATCTTAATTTTTTTGGCGTGATGGTAAATGGGATTGCTTTTTTAGTCTCTCTTTCTGTAATTTCATTATTGGTGTATAGAAATGCCATAGATTTCTTAGCATTTATTTTGTATCCTGCTACTCTGCCGAATTCATTTATTAAGTCTAATAATTTTTTGATGGAGTCTTTAGGGTTTTCTATGTACAGTATCATGTCATCTGCAAATAAGGACAGTTTTACTTCTTCTTTTCCAATTTGGATGCCTTTTATTTCTTCTTCTTGTCTGATTGCAATGGCTAGTATTTCCAACACTATGTTGAACAGGAGTGGTGAGAGTGGGCATCCCTGTCTTGTTCCTGTTCTTAGGGGAAATGGTTTTAGTTTTTGCCCATTGAGTATGATGTTGGCTGTGGGTTTGTCATATATGGCTTTTATTATGTTGAGGTTTGATCCTTCTATTCCCAGTTTGCTGAGAGTTTTTATCAAGAAAGGGTGTTGGATTTTGTCAAATGCTTTTTCTGCATCAATTGATATGACTATATGGTTTTTATCTCTTAATTTGTTTATGTGATGTATCACGTTTATAGATTTGCGAATATTGTACCATCCTTGCATCCCAGGGATAAATCCTACTTGGTCGTGGTGTATGATCTTTCTGATGTACTGCTGGATTCGATTTGCTATAATTTTGTTGAGGATTTTGGCATCTATGTTCATGAGGGATATTGGCCTGTAATTCTCTTTCATTGTGTTATCTTTATCTGGTTTTGGTATTAGGGTGATGCTGGCTTCATAGAAGGAGCTTGGAAGTGTTCCTTCTTCTTGAATTTTCTGGAATTGTCTGAGGAGTATAGGTTTTAGATCTTCCTTGAATATTTTTTAAAACTCCCCTGTGAAGCCATCTGGCCCCAGGGTTTTGTTTGCTGGAAGCTTTTTGATGACTGCTTCAATTTCTTCTATAGTTATCAGCTGATTGAGATTTTAAGTCTCTTCCTAAGTTTTGGAAGATTGTGTTTTTCTAGGAATGTGTCCATTTCCTCCAGGTTGTCTAGTTTGTTGGAATAGAGTTGTTCATAGTATTTTTTGACAATCCTTTGTATTTCTGTGGGGTCTGTTGTTATTTCACCTCTTTCATTTCTGATTTTGTTTATTTGGGTCCTCTCTCTTTGCTTCTTGGTGAGCCTGGCTAGAGGTTCATCCATCTTGTTTATCCTTTCAAAGAACCAGCTCTTGGTTTTGTTGATCTTGTGTATTGTTTTTTTCGTCTCTATGTCATTCCTTTCTGCTCTGATCTTTATTATTTCCTTTCTTCTGCTTACTGTGGCTTTTCTTGTTGCTCCCTTTCTACTTCTTTGAGTTGTTGAGTTAGATAATCTATTACCTTTTTTCTTGTTTTTTTTGAGGTAGGCCTGTAGAGCTATATACTTCCCTCTCAGGACTGCTTTCATTGTGTCCCATAGGATTTGCAATGTTGTGTTTTTATTGTCATTAGTCTCCAGGATGTTTTTAATTTCTTCTTTGATCTCATTGATAACCCAATCATTGTTTAGTAGCATGCTATTCAGTTTCCAAGTGTTTTAATTTTTTGGAATGTTTTTATTGTAGTGTATTTCTAATATTATGCCATTGTGGTCTGAGAAAATGCTTGATATGATTTCAATCTTTTTGAATTTAGGGAGACTTTGCTTGTTACCCAAAATGTGGTCTATTTTTGAGAATGTCCCATGTGCACTTGAGAAGAATGTATATTCCCTGGCTTTGGGGTGAAATACTCTGAAGATGTCAATTAGGTCCATCTGATCTAGTGTGTCATTTAGAATTGCTGTTTCTTTGCTGATTTTTTGTCCAGAGGATTTATCCATTGATGTAAGTGGTGTATTAAAGTCCCCTACTATGATTGTATTGATGTCAATCTCTCCCTTGATATCTTCCAGGAGATTTTTTATGTATTTGGGCGCTCATGCATTGGGTGCATAAACGTTTACCAGAGTTATATCTTCTTGTTGAAGTGCTCCCTTTATTATTATGTAGCGGGCTTCCTTATCTCTTATTATGGCCTTTACTTTGAGGTCTATTTTATCTGATATAAGTATCGCAACCCCAGCTTTTTTCTCATTTCCATTTGCCTGAAATGTTTTTCCATCCCTTCACTCTCAGTCTGTGTGAATCCTTTGCTCTAAGGTGGGTCTCTTGTAGACAGCAAATATATGGGTCATGTTTTCTTATTCATTCAGCTACCCTATGTCTTTTGATTGGTGCATTTAATCCATTTACGTTTAATGTTGTTATTGATAGGTACCTGTTTGTTGTCATATTTTTTCTTAGTGTTTGTTTTTCTTCTTGCCTTTCTCTTTCTTCTTTTTACAGCAGTCCCTTTAGCATTTCTTTCATTGCTGGCTTGGTAGTGATGAACTCTCTTAGCCCTTTTTTATCTGTGAACCTTCTGGTTCCACCTTCAATTTTGAATGATAGCCTTGCTGGGTATAGTATTCTTGGATTCAGTCCCTTGTTTTGCATCACTTTGTATATTTCATTCCATTCCCTTCTGGCCTGGTGTGTTTCTGTTGAGAAGTCAGTTGATATTCTAATAGGAGATCCCTAATATGTTACTTTCTCTCTCTCTCTCTTGCAGCCTTTAAGATTCTTGCTTTGTCCTTGGTGTTCGTCAATTTAATTATGATGTGTCTTGGTGTCGGTCTTTTGGGGTTAAATTTGTTTGGGACTCTGTGTACTTCTTGGACTTGGATAGTTTTTTTCTTGCCAATATCAGGAAAGTTTTCTGTCATTATTTCTTCAAACAGGTTTTCTATTCCTTTGTTTCTCTTCCTCTCCTTCTTTTATCCCTATTATTCGAATGTTGTTTCGTTTTGTGTAGTCACATAGCTCCCTTAGGCTCTCCTCTTGCTTTTTAAGTCTTCTTTCCAATTGCTGCTGTGTTTGTGTGTTTTTTCCTACCTGGTCTTCTAATTCGCTGATGCGGTCCTCAGCCTCTTCTACTCTCCTCTTTAGGCCTTCCATTGTGTTCTTTATTGCAGCTATGTCATTCTTCATCTCCTCTTGGTTTCTTTTCATGTTGTTGACATTTTCATTCAGCTCCTTATAGTTCTCATTGAGTTGTGTGTATTTGTCATCCATCCGCTTAAACATCCTTATAACGAATACTCTGAATTCTTTCTCTGTTAAGCTGCTAGCCTCAAGTTCATTTAACTCCCTTTCTGGTGATTCTTCTTTTTCTTTCCTTTGTGGATTTCCTTTTTGTCTCCCCATGTTTTCCTGTAATGTTTTGATTGTAGATCCAGTTGCTTTGCTTCCCAGGTTCTTTTGGGGATGGTGCTACTGGATTAATCTCATTTTTCCTGGGTTTGTTAATCTAGTGTAGCTCCTACTCAAGCTGTTTTGGTTCTC
The DNA here is from genome assembly GCF_027574615.1 of Eptesicus fuscus. Lineage (NCBI taxonomy): Eukaryota > Metazoa > Chordata > Mammalia > Chiroptera > Vespertilionidae > Eptesicus > Eptesicus fuscus. The sequence goes on from NC_072473.1 coordinate 103,585,302, forward strand.
TTGATGTAGTCCTGCAAGCTTGAGAGGCACCACTGCAGAGTCTAGATGTCAGCAGCTGTGGGTGGGAGTGTCTCCATTTTTGCCATCTTGCACCCTTAATTGTAATCACACATGCCAAGCAGGGACTCACAGTGGCCCCCAGGTACCTTCTTTTGGGGTGTTGGGGCTCAGAGGATCTGGTCTTTGAAAGACGTTGCTGTGGTGCCCTGAGATTTGCAGTCGTGTGGTGAGCAGACCCAGCTTTTTCTGTTGCACCTGTGGTGGATAAGTTCTTACTCCCAGCGGTGTTTTACAGGAGCACCCTCAGTACTTTTGCCAGTGAGGCACACTGAAGGGCTCTGAAGGGCCCTGGCAGTGTAGCCGGGTAATTGGGGTGCCTATGGGCCAGTATCCACAGTAAGTGAGGGGCATGCACCCCCTGCTTGTTCAAGATCACACCCAAGGAGAGCTCACGGTGGCTCCCACTAGCGCCCTGTGGTTGGTTGGGCTCAGTGTGTTAGTATCTGTGGAGGCGCGCTCTCTGGTCGCAGAGCTCTAATGCACTCCAAGGGGTCCTGGCACTTCAGTTGAGTAGCTGGGGTTAATGTGGGCAACCCTCCAGGAAGAGGGAATTCATAATTTCCACTAAGGGGCCGCGTGCCTCCGTCTGCGCAGAATCACACCCTTGGGTGCAAACCCTGAGCAAAGTGACCTGGGGCTGAGAACACGCAAGTGCATGCGCAGCTGGGGTTAATGTGGGCAACCCTCCAGGAAGAAGGAAGAAGGAATTTCCACTGCAGGGCCGTGGGCCCCCATCCGCACAGAATCTCACCCTCAGATGCAATCCTGGAGTGAAGTGACCTGGGGATGAGAGCGCGCGAATGTGTACGCAGCTGGGGTTAATGTCAGCAACCCTCCAGGAAGAAGGAATTTCCACTGCGGGGCTGTGGGCCCTGGCTGCACAGAATCTCACCCTCGGGTGCAAACCTGGAGTGAAGTGTCCTGGGGATGAGAGCGCACGAGTGCGTACACAGCTGGGGGCAGCTTGGGTTAATGTGGGCAACCCTCCGTGTTGGGTGAGTTTGGAATTTCCACTGAGCGCGCCCCTGTCTGTGCAGATTCACAGCCTAGGGTGCAAACCCGAATAAAGTGACCTGGGGCTGAGAACAAGCAAGTGTGTGCGCAGCTGGGGTTAATGTCGGCAACCCTCCAGGAGAAGGAAGAAGGAATTTCCACTGTGGGGCCGCGGGCCCCCGTCTGCACAGAACCTCACCCTTGGGTGTAAACCCGGAGTGAAGTGTCCTGGGGATGAGACCACAGGAGTGCGTGTTCGTGCGTGCACGGGCGGGAACCAGGGGTTCTGCCGTTGGGGAGGGGGAGTTGCACTTACAGCTGTGGAAAGCTGTGTCTTTGGAGGTGGAGGTCCCAGGTATCGTGAGTCTGCAGGTGGGGTAGCAGGATATTGGTTGGAGTGGGTGCTGGGTCGCAGGGCAGTTCCAAGGCCTGTCTTGTTGGTGGTGTTGATGAGTTTCTATGTAAGGCCATTCTCAGCTCAAGATGGCGTGGGATCCCTCTGTGGTAGGGTCCCGCAGTCCCAGGAGTGCCCGCAGCGGTGGTAGTCTCTCTTTGTCAAGGAGAGGCTTTCTGCCAGCCCCTGTTGCTCCTGTGAGATTTAACTTTCCCTCACTCACTCTCACACACCCCATGCACAACTACACACTCTCCTTTTATACCCTCACTCACTCACTTCTTCTCTCTCCACTCCGTCCTGCCAGCCGCCATCTTCCACCGGCCTCCTAGCCATAATTTTTATCTTTACTTTTTTCTTCTTTATCCTCTTTTTAAAGAATACCTTTCAGCATTTCATATAATACTGGTTTGGTGGTGATGAACTCCTTTAGCTTTTTCTTATCTGTGAAGCTCTTTATATGCCCTTCAATTCTGAATGTTAACTTTGCTGGGTAGAGTAGTCTTGGTTGTAGGTTCTTGCTATTCATCACTTTGAATATTTCTTGCCATTCCTGTCTGGCCTGCATAGTTCCTGTTGAGAAATCAGCTGACAGTTGTATGGGTACTCCCTTGTAGGTAACTAACTGTTTTTCTCTTGCTGCTTGTAAGATTCTCTCTTTGTCTTTTGCCCTTGGCGTTTTAATTATGATGTGTCTTGGTGTGGTCCTCTTTGGATTCCTCTTGTTTGGGGTTCTGTGCGCTTCCTGAACTTGTAAGTCTATTTCTTTCACCAGGTGGGGGAAGTTTTCTGTCATTATTTCTTCACATAGGTTTTCAGTATCTTGTTCTCTCTCTTCTTCTGGCACCCCAAAAATTCGGATATTGGTATGCTTAAAGCCATCCCAGAGGCTCCTTATGCTATCCTCACACTTTTGGATTCTTCTTTCTTTCCGCCTCTCTGGTTGGGTGTTTTTTTCTTCCTCATATTCCAGATCTTTGGTTTGACTCTTCGGGTACAGTGGTCTACAGTTGAGTGTCTGTATATTCTTTATTTCAGACAGTGTATGCATAATTTCTGACTGGTCCTTTTCCATTTTTTTTTTTTTTTTGGTATTCTCATTAAGGTCCTTGAAGGTCTCTTCAAGTTTCTCAGCATTTTTTAGAAGATTCTTGAGTAACCTTATAAATGAGGTTCTGAACACTGTGTCGTCCATTAGTTTGCTTTCCTCCATCTCTCCTACTTGTGACATACTTCGGTGTCTCCGCATTTTGGCTGCCTCCCTGTGTTGATTGAGTGGCTTTGTGTGGTCAGTGACCTATAGGGGCCGGTAGCTCAGCTTCCCCAGCACTCTAGGTGGTCGCTCTTGGTACACCCCTTTGTGGGCTGAGTGGAAAGTCTTGTTGTAGTTAAAAGCCTTGATTGCTGTTGGTACGCTGGGAGGAATTGACCTCCAGGCCAATTGGCTATGAGGACCTGCTGTGTCTATAACGAAAGAATTGCTGTGCTGGAGACGCAGTAGGGCTTTGGTGCTCACTGAGTCTGCCTCTTGAATGTGTCCCTTATGAGAGTGGTTGAAATCTGGTGTCGTCCACACTGACCACTAGATACCCTAGTGTCTGGATCTCCAATGGGGTGAAGGTCTGAGGCCTCCCAGCAGGAGCTACAGCAAAAGCTACAGTTTTCTCCTCTTTTCTTGGGCAGTTTTGGAGCAGTCTGACTGGAGCTGCAGTTAATTTGGTTGAGCTGCCACAGAACAGGCCATTTATATGTAAAAGCCACTGTGTGGAGCCTAGGCAGGTTTGTAGAATGTGCAGGGTGGGGTCTCAGGGAGGGGCGGGGTCTCAGGGCGTCACTAGGCTGGGGTATGGCCAACGGCCATGGCTGCCTTCAGCTGTCTCTGCCTTTCTGCATTTCCAAGTCCCCGTGTCCCGCGCTCCAGCGCAGCAAACCCTGATTGCTGGGCGCACCTCTGCAGAAAAGTCACTCTCACTCTCCCACTGATGGCCAAGAGTCCAGTTTCTCCCTGTAGGCGTCTGGGTCCCCCACGTGTCCCCAGAAACTGGAGTTCAGAGTGATCAGGATTTTGTCTCCCTTTGGTTTGAAGAAAAGCCGCGTGCCCATCGACTATAAATTCTTTAGAGTGAATAAGAATTTAATAAGGTGTCTTGATGTAAAATAAACATAAAAATAAATTGATTTTATTTATAATAGCACTAACCAGTTAGAAAAAGAACAAAATCTCATTCATAATAAGGTTTAACAAATAAAGTCACCCAGGAATAAAATTAATTAGGAAGACACAATCTATGTTAAAAAATAACATTTTAATGTAATGACAGAAAACAAGACTTGTTCAAAGCCAGAGTCATATCATAGCCCTGCATGGCAAGATTATTATCTTAAACACTGAGATTGTGATATGGAAGAATAGATATGCTAGCATCTCTTGCTAACAAAGAAATAAAATAAGTAAAGAAATCTTGGCAAAGAAGAAGAATGAGGGAAAAGTTTCCCAGTCAGATATTAAATTGACTATAAAGGAATGAGTGAGATATTGATCCAGCTATCAACAACAACAAAAATGAATAGATCAGAATTGAGAATATAGATCCAAGTATATATTGGATCCTGCTATATGATAAGGGAATTATTGAAGTCGGTAGGGAAAGAGTGTCTTTTTCAATATATGGTGTTAGAAGAATATAAAAACAGAACCTCTTCTTTACAACATATACAAAGACAAATTCCAGATACATTGAAGGGGAAATGTAAAAAGAAAACTATCAAAGAATTAGAAAGCAGTGCAAGAGAATATGTGTATGACTTTAGGGTGATGTTCCTTAAGCAAGACATGGATCTATATTATTTAAAGAAAACACTTTGCAGATTTTTTACACAAAAGTGATCAATCAGAGTAAAATATTTGCATACATTTGACAGTATAAAAGTTGATATTGCTAATACACAAAATAGTCCTACAAATTTATATGACAAAGGAACCACCCACTGGATATATGAACAAATGATTTGAACAGGGAATTTAAAAGAGAAAGTACAAATTTGTTGAAGCATTTATTTGTAATATTAAAAACAAAACAAAACACTGAGGAGTCTGAATAGCCATATGTAGGGAAATAGTTGAAGAAATTGTGGTAATTCCCTGTTTGGGATTAACACATGGCTAGAAAAAAAGTTGCTATAGACCTATCTAGCTGTCTACAAATTTGGAAGACTCTCCACTATATATAATTAAATAAAATGAGCAAGCTTTACAATTGAATGAAAAGTATGATCACATTTTGTTAAAAAGCAAGCCTAAATATCAGCATATATTTTTGTTTGTTTATATGGAAAGATAAACACAAAATGTTGATGGTGGTTACATCCAGGGCTGTTATTGGATGAGGGAGGGGAATGCTATTACTTTTACTTTAAGTTACTTGTGTATTGTCTGAAAGGTTACAATGAGCCATAAAATTGAGTATCAGTATAATTTTCCTTAAAGCTTAAAAAGCCATTGATATGCAAATAAAGCGCATTCAAGGGAAGAGAAAAAAAGACTCACTTACAGAGAAAGTAAACTAACTGCCAGTATGCATCCAGTGTGTGCTAGGTACTATGCAAACATCTTTGAATTAATTTGCTCATTTAAGCCTCCAACTAACCTTAGTGGTAAGTAATGCATTATCTCCATTTTACAGGTGAGGAATTTGAGGCTCAGGGAGCTTGACTAACTTTTCTGAGATCATGCAGCCCATAAGTAGGAGAGCCAGCATTTGAATTCAGTTCTATGGTCTCTAATATCAGTGTTAAAACTTATACTGTTCAGAATCTGAGAAGGTGTGTGAGATGGTGACATGGATTCTTAGTTCATTAAGAAAATAAATGCAGATATTGTTGGTATAGTTATGATGTGCTTTATAGTTAAAGGAAGACTTTGAGTAGTTAAGGAATTAATTCTATTGATTCTGTCCTAGCTACTAACTCACAGGGCAACCCTGGGCATGCCTTTTAGATCCCATGAGGTGGATACCTGAGCAGCTTGAATGACTGAACTAAGAGAATACTGAATGAAGTCTTTGTGTCTACATTTCCCTGTATCTAGAAACCAGACAAGTTGTTTTATTTGTTGATATATTCTCTGAACAAATGCTCAGCCTTCCTTGGTAGAGCCTGGAGGATGGGCTGTAGTGGAGGAGGGGGGGCTATAGGCCCATCTCTATCATTAACTCTCTGCCATTTAAACTTGCAATCATTAAATTGAATGAAGCCACAGTAGCCATGCTTGTCAGGTTTTTCAATTTTGTTGATGGGGCTGGGGTATCCCAATAAACAGCATTTCATTCTTTCATTTTCAAGTTAGTTGAGAAATAAAATTTAAAAGACAAACAAATGGAGACATAATGCTAACATTATTATGCATAAAGCTGATGGGAGAATTAGGCTTTAGCTCTGTAATGAGAACTGTCTGCTAACAGTTGCACTATACTCCATCGTCTAAGTGCCTTCAAGTTCATTGTTTATCCATTCATCTGCTGATGGATATTGGGTTGTTTCCACTTTTGGCTATTTTGAATAGTGCTGATATGAATTTTTGTATTCAAGTATTTTTTTTGAATACTTGTTTTCATTTCTTTTGGTTAGATATCTAGGAGTACAATATCTGGGTATATAGTAATTTTGTTTAACTTCTTGAGAAACCATCAAACTGTTTTCTCTACTTGTTACCTTCTAATTATAGATTAGCTCTCCCAATTATAGCCCAATGAATGTGCCCCACCAGTCAGATAACCTCTTCCTCCTCCTTGTAGTAGGGTAAGTCATAGTTGGGTAAGCAGCTAGGACTATTACTCTAGCTGAAGTTCCTTCACATGTACGCAAAGGACTGGGAAATGGAGCACCCTCCCTTCCCCAACAGATAACACACAAATGACATCCATGTATTAAACACAAACTTATTGAGGACCTATAAATATACCAAAGAGTGTGACAAGCATTATGGATACAGAATCAAGGAACATTTTCTGTCCTCTGTAGGTTCAGATTCCAAAATATGAACACAGATTTTTAAAAATGAAGTAATGCACTAATCAGGACCCATGATACATTTAAAAATCAAATTCTCAGAAATATAAATTTAATATTATACGGTGATGTCTTTCAATGATAAGTGAATTCAGACTCACATTTTTTCAGTTCATAAAATATTTAAAGGGCCATGTCCAAAAAAATTACACATAATTCAGTTGAGATGAGCACTGCACAAAATTGAATAAATTATAGTGGATCATCTGTCTTTTAAAAATAATATTTAAATTAAGAAACCAAAAGGAATCATAAGCTGTACTTTATTATTAAAATTAAATATTTTTACATAAATGGATGTTAATTGGTAGGCACTGTAAACTGCTGTCATTATATCTGTCAGTTTTGTTCTACAACTGAGAGAATTTACCATCGTCATGTAATACATGACTCTGTCCCTAAATTCCTAAGTGCAGGCATTACCAATGAGCTGTTTATAGCTTTACCTACTGTACTAAGCCATTGCAGGCACTGCCTGGATTATTATACTACTGAAGCACTCCTTTCTCAGTGTGACTACTGGTCCAAATGACTCATTTCTTATGGCTCTACCTCCACATACTCCAAAACCATGTTGCATGTTTGAGTACCATATTGAAATGGCCCACAGTGCTGTAGCTGGTTTGGCTCAGTGGATAGAGCATCGGCCTGGGGACTGAAAGGTCCTGGGTTTGATTCCAGTTTAGGGCACATGCCCAGGTTGTGGGCTCAATCCCCAGTAGGGGGTGTGCAAGAGACAGCCAATCACTGATTCTCTCTCATCATTGATGTTTCTATCTCTCCCTCTCCCTCTCTGAAATCAATAAAAAAAAGAAAGAAATGGGCCACAGAGAAAACCCATCTCTTGCTAAGAATAACAGCAGTATTCTATAGATAAAGCACAGCTCAGGCTTTGCAAATGGAAATAGACACAGATAACATTGTTTTATTTATTGATCTGTGTAAACTTCATTTAAACTTTTAGGTAATGTAGACATACAAATTCTTCTACTTAATGGCTAAATGCTCAGTATTGTCAAATACCATGAGGGAATATTGTCAAATACCATGAGATCAGCAGTTTTACTCAAGTGATTGAATGTTCAGGGTATTTCCTGTCTATGCTGTGTTACTAAACACAGCAAACAATTTTTTAGTGTTTTTGACAAAGAATTGACATTATTTTTTTTCTAGAGAATAAATGCCTTTGTGGTTTGTTATTTAAAATTTGGACAAATTCTACTATTCCACTTTGGATGTTGTTCATTCACCCACATTCAGTAAGTGTTGCATTGCTTTGTTCAAACGCTTACTTTTACATGAAATTAAATTCAAAGTTGGTGTGGTTAATGTAATTCAAAAAGACCATTAGGGGTATCTGGAGAAAGTTAGGAACCATGATTACAACTAGAACACAGAGTCAAAGTTATCCAAGCAATTGAATTCTATTCAAGTTCTGGGGTTTATGTGGAAAAGCTGAGATGAGGCCAAGCACAGTGCTGAAAATAGAAAGTGCTTAGTAAATGCCAGTTAAGTAAATTTATGCATGCAATTAATAAAAAAGGAAAGTTATCTAGAATATAATTTTAGGTATCAGTGGGAGAAATCCATCCTTTAGAAGAGACTCAGATTAAAATGTTTGTTCTGGACTACTGTCTTTTGCTTCCCCTGCTTCAGCCTAGTGGTCCTGAACTATACCTGGGAATCACTCTCCAATCTCTTCATGCAATTTCTGGTAATTCCCAAGCCAACCTTTACCCAATTCCAGAGAGGCTTGAGGAAAGCTGCTCACCACCTCAGCTTTCTGCCAAATGATGAACTAAGCTGGTTACTAGGTTCCAGATAGAGTCTCAATACCCAGGTTAGGCCACAGGCTCCTCCTTCTCCTTCAGCCAGCACCATCCTTCCACCCAATTCTCTGAAGTTAAAGTGCTCAGGCCTAAATTAGTAAACAAGCATGTGGGGTGCCCAGGGCTAGGTCAAAAGTTAAATTCTCCAGAAACCATGCCATCTTGAAGGGGAGACTAGCTGTGACTAAGAGCCCAGCCTTACAACCACCCACAGTGGCCTCAGACACCACCCAGTACTATATAGCCACTCTGGCCAAAGACCTACCACTGCAGCTGCAGACCCACGGACACTGGGACTCCAGCCTCCCTCCCTGGACACAGGCTCCTGTGAGTTCCAGAGTGTGCTCCCCTCCTCTGCTGACTTGCTGCTTTGGCCCAGAGCCCTGTGCTGGGCTCTCCTGTGACTCTCAGGGTGCACAATACTCTCGCCAACCCGCTACCACAGTACAGGCCCCGCAAGTTCAGGCTCTTGGGCTCTACCATGACTCTTGGGGTGACTCTCTGACCTGCCACCATGGACACAGGCCCCATGCATCCAGTGCCTGGGCACTCCTGTCTCTGGGCACACTTGGGGCACACAATGCTCCTACTGACCCACCTCTATTGACAGAGGCCTTCTGCATCCTAGCACCTAGGCTCTCCAGTGACTCTCAAGGTACACAACTCTCCTGACAAGCCCTCTGCTTCAGCCACTGCCCCATGCAACTAGGCACCCAGACCCTTCAATGATAGCAAAAATGGGGAGAAAAAGAAACAACCCTCAAAGGAAAGAAAAGGAGGAATTGCCAGAAAAGGACTCGCTGGAAAAGAAATAAATGAAAATGAGGCATGCAATATGTCAGAAAAAATTTCAAGTAATGGTCATACAGTTCATTAATCAGATGTCTGAGAAAATCAACAACATATAAGAATCAAGAGGAAATTAAGAATAATGTGGCTACAATAAAAAAAAAAAAACAACGATGAAAGGTTTCAACAGTAGACTAGAATTGGAGAACTGAGTTGGTGAGTTAGAAGATAGGGCAGGGAAACATGTCCAATCTGAACAGCAATCGGAGAAAAAAAAATTAGAAAGCAAGAGGAGAGCCTAAGGGAGCTTTGGGACAATATGAAACAAAGTAACATATGTATAATAGGGGTGCAAGAAGGACAAGAAGAGGAGCAAGAAAACCTATTTGAAGAAATGATAACAGAAAACTTCCCTGATTTGGGGGAAGATAGAGTCACATAAGCACAGAGAGTCCCAAACAAGAAGAACCCAAAAAGACCTACAGCAAGACACGTCATAATCACAATGGCTAATGTTAATGACAAAGAAAGAATCTTAAAAGCTGCAAGAGAGAAACAGAGAGTTACCTACAAAGGATCTCCCATTAGATTATCAAATGATTTATCAACAGAAACATATCAGAAGGGAATGGAATGAAGTATACAAGGTGATGCAAAGCAAGGGACTGAATCCAAGAATATACTATCCAGCAAGGCTATCATTTAAAATTTAAGGGGAAATTCGAGCTTTGCAGACAAAAACAAACAAACAAACAAAAACACACAAAAAACCAAGGGAGTTTATCACTGCAAAGCCAGAAATACAAGGAATGCTAAAGGGACTGCTGTAAAAAGAAGAAATAGAAAGGGAAGAAGGAACACTGGCATAAAGAATAAAAATGGCTACAAGCAAGTACCTATCAATAATAATCTTACATGTAAATGGACTAAATTCTCCAATCAAAAGACATAGAGTGGCTGAATGGATAGGAATACATGACCCATATAAATGCTGTCCACAAGAGACCCACTTCAGAACAAGGGATTCACATAGACTGAAAGTGAAAGGATGGAAAAATATTTTCCAGGAAAATGGAAATGAAAAAAAGGCTGGGGTAAAAATACTTATATCTGACAAAATAGACCTCAAAGTTAAGGCCATAACAAGAGATGAGGAAAGGCACTTCATAATACTAAAGGGATCAATACAAAAAGAGGATATAACTCTGGTAAACATATAGGCAGCCAATGCAGGGACACCCAAATACATACAAAAACTTTTGGAAATTAAAAAACAACTTCCAGAGAGAAGTGCACAGCAATACAATCATAGTAGGGGACTTTAATACCCCATTGACATCACTAGATAAATCCTCTAAACAAACAAACAAAAAAATCAGCAATCCTAAACGACTCACTAGATCAGATAGACTTAATAGACATCTCCAGAACATTTCACCCCAAAGCCACAAAATATACATTCTTCTCAATTGCACATGGGACATTTTCAAAGATAGACTACATATTGGCACACAGAAAGTCTCTCCAAATTCAAGAAAATCAAAATCATATCAAGCTTCTTCTCAGATCACAATGGCATAATATTAGAAATAAACTACAATAAAAACTATCACAAAAATTCAAACACTTGGAGGCTAAATACTAGTATCATGTTATTAAACAATGATTGGGTTACCAAAGAGATCAAAGAAGAAATAAAAAACATTCTGGAAACAAGTGACAATGAGAACAGAACAGTCCAAAATCTATTGGACACAGTGAAAGGAGTATTCAGATGGAAGTTCATAGCATTACATGCCTACCTCAAAAAAAAAAAGAAAGAAAAGAAAAAATGGTGATAAATTATCTAACTCTACAACTTAAAGAATTAGGAAGAGAGCAACAAGAAAATCCCAGAGTGAGCAGAAGGAAGGAAATAATAAAGATCAGAACATAAATAAATGACATATAGGCCAAAAAATAATAATATAAAAGATCAATGAGAACAAGAGCTGGTTCTTTGAAAGGATAAACAAGATTGATGAACCTCTAGCCAAGCTCACCAAAAAGCAAAGAGAGGAACCATATAAAAAGAATCAGATATGAAAGAGGCAAAATAACAACAGACCTCACAGAAATACAAAGGATTGTAAAAAAATATACTATATGCAACTCTATTCCAACAAACTGGTCAACCTAGAAGAAATGGACATTTTCCAAGAAAAACATGACCTTCCAAAACTCAATCAAAAAGAATTAAAAAAATCTGCATAGGCTGATATCTATGGAGGAAATTGAAGCAGTAATCAAAAAACTTATAGCAAACAAAATCCCTGGATCAAATGGCTTCACAGGGAGTTTTACCAAACATTCAAAGAAGATCTAAAACCTATCTTCCTCAGACTATTCCAAAAAATTCAATAGGAAGGAACACTTCCAAGCTCTTTCTATGATACCAGCATTACCCTAATCCCAAAACCAGATAAAGACACTAGAAAGAATGAGAATTACAGGCCAATAAATCTGATGAACATATATGCTAAAATACTTGACAAAACCCTAGCAAATTGGATCCAGCAGAACATTAGAAAGATCATACACTATGACCAAGTGGGATTTATTCCAGGGATGCAAGCTTGGTACAATATCTGCAAATCAATAAATGTGATACATCACACAAATGAATTGAGAGACAAAAATCACATAATCATATCAATTGATGAAAAAAGCATTTGACCAAATCCAACACCTTTTCTTGATAGAACTCTCAGCAAAGTGGGAATAGAGGGATCATACCTCGACATAATAAAAACCTTATATGACAAACTTACAGCCAACATCATACTCAATTGGCAAAAAGTAAAACCATTTCCCCTAAGAACAGGAACAAGACAGGGATGCCCACTCTCACCACTTCTGTTCAACATAGTACTGGAAGTGCTAGCTATAGCGATCAGACAATAAGAAGAAATAAAAGGTATCCAAATTGGAAAAGAAGAAGTAAAACTGTCATCATTTGCAGATGACATGATATTGTACATAGAAAACCCAAAAGACTCCATAAAAAATGAGTAGGTTTAATAAATTAATTTGGCAAAGTAGCAGGATATAAAATTAACACCCAGAAATCTGTGGCATTTTTATATACCAATAATAAACTCACCAAAAGAGAAACAAACAAACAAATAAAACAACCCCATTTACCATTGCACCAAAAAATTAAGATACCTAGGAATAAATTTAACTAAAGAGGTAAAAGTCCTGTATTCAGAAAACTGTAGGATGTTGAAAAAAGAGATAGAGGAAGACATAAACAAATGGAAGAATACACCAAGCTCATTGATTGGTAGAATCAATATCATTAAAATGTTTTTACTATCCAAAGTAATCTATTGATAGATTTAATGCAATCCCAATTAAAATACCAACGGCATATTTCAGACCTAGAACAAACTCTCCAAAAATTCATATGAAATAAAAAAAGACCCTGAAAAGCCACATCAATCTTGAGAAAGGAGAACAAAGTTGGATGGATTACAATACCAGATATCAAGCTATATTACAAAGACACTGTTCTCAAAACTGCCTGGTACCGGCACAGGAACAGACATGTAGACCAATGGAATCAAACAGAGAACTCAAAAATAGACCCAAGCCATTATGCTCAATTAATATTTGACAAAGGAGGCAAGAGCATACAATGGAGTCAAGACAGTCTCTTCAACAAATGGTGGTGGGAAAATTGGACAGATACATGCAAAATAATGAAACTAGACCACCAATTAACACCATACAGAAAATTAAACTCAGAATGGATAAAGGATTTAAATGTAAGATGGGAAACCATAAAAATCTTAGAAGAATCCACAAGCAGCAAAATATCAGACATATGTTGTAGCAATATCTTTACTGATACTGCTCCTAGGGCAATGGAAACTAAGGAGAAAATAAACAAATGGGACTACATCAAATTTAAAGCTTCTGCACAGCAAGAGAAACCATCAACAAAACAACAAGAAAGCCCACTGCATAGGAGAACAATTTGCCAATGTTATATCAGATAAGGGCCTAATCTCCAAAATTTATAGGGAACTCCTACATCTTAACAAAAAGAAGGTAAATAATATAATAAAAAATGAGCAAAGGACTTTAATAGACACTTTTTGAAAGTGGACATACAGAAGGCCAAGAGACATATGAAAACTTGCTCAAAGTCACTAATCATCTGAGAGATGCATATCAAAAGGATGAGATACCATCTCACACCTGTCAGAATGCCTATCATCAACAAATGACAAGTGCTGGTGAGAATGTGGAGAAAAAGGGACCCTCGTGCACTGCTGGTGGGAATGCAGAGTGGTCCAGCCACTGTGGAAAACAGTATGGTGTTTCCTCAAAAAGTTAAAAATGGAACTCCCATTTGACCCAGTAATCCCACTTCTAGGAATATATCCCAAGAAAGTCCGAAACACCAGTTAGAAAGGACATATCCACCCCTATGTTCATAGCAGCACAATTTATAATAGCTAAGATTTGGAAACAGCTAAGTGCCCATCAGCAGATGAATGGATTGAAAACCAGTGGTACATCTACACAATGGAATACTATGCTACTGTAAAAAGGAAAGAACTCTTACCATTCATGACAGCATGGATGGATATGGAGAGCATTATGCCAAGTGTAATAAACCAGTAAGAGAACGATAAATATCACATCATCTCACTCATTTGTAGAATATAATGAACAACATAACCTGATGAACAAAAATAGATACAGAGACAGAGAAGCATTGAACAGACCACAGGGTTGGGTGGTGGTGGGGGGGGCATAAAAGATCAACCAAAGGACTTGTATGTATGCATATAAGCATATCCAGTGGACACAGACACTAGGTTGTGAGGGAATGTCCTGGTGGGGGAGGATGGGTGGCTGGGGAGGGGTCGTTGGGGGTAAAAGGAGACATATAAAATACTGTATGCAATACTGTAAACAGTAAAGCATTAAAAATAAATAAGTAAGTAAGTAAAATAAATAAATAAAATTCTTGTTCTTACAAGTTCACCATACAGGAGCATCAGTGCTTTTATATGCACATTATATTTCTAGCTAATCCTCTCAAAAGTGATATCACATTCATTTAAATGTGTTATCATAGAAAATAGATCTGCCCATTATATTCCACATAATAGGAGGTTAATTTTTGTGTGTCATCATAAATATTATATTGGCCTACTCAAGTTCATCTGAGCTTCTGTTTTCTTAGACAAGTCTTGACTCTCCCCTCCCCCCACTCTGTTGTCTCCTAGTATATTGGTTCTTAGTTTCCTTTGATGTTACCAGACTACTCTACATTTTATTCCTAGATGCATAGCATTTCTCTAAACTCCCTTCTCCTCACAAAAGTGATACTTCAATGAAACTGGATTTATTATTCTGTGAGTCTCTTACTTGACCCCCATGGCTGGAGAGTGCTTTCAACTTCCTTGGCAGGTTTAGTAACTATACTGGTTAGATGGGACTACAATGTAGCCTTGGCATTGAAGTAATACCTGGACAAGGTACTCAACTTCTCTGTGCCTCATTTTCCTCACTGGTGAAAATAGAATAATGATGATACTTATCTTATAGGGCTATCATGAAGATTAAATGCAATGAAGTACTTGAAACACTTAGTGCAATACATGTACACAGTAAATGCTCAACTGATATTTCAAAAGATGATGGTGAACACTAGGGTTCTTCATAGAAAACTCTCCGAAGCCACACTGTTAAACAAACTACTCTGGGAAAGTATTCCATTGATCTCATTTAATTGGTTGAAAATATAAAAAAAATCAAACATTTTGAAAATCATTTGCCTATCCCTAGTCTTCTGACATATCTCACATTCTTTACCTTTCTTCAAGTTATAAAGGGCCACTCAGAAATTTAATCTGCAGGTTCTCTCTTTGCTTGTGATATCATCTAAAAAGGCCAGGAGACTTGAATATTCATTCACAAAATGCTGAGAGAGAGTCTGTTTAGTGACAGTTGCTGTTCTAGGGTGAACAAAACAATATCCCTCCTTCTATCCCAGTGAAGTTAAAATCAATTAGGATTTCCAGTCTTCTCTCTTCCAAACTACTTTAGTTTTGCCTCTTCCAATTGTTGGCTCATACCTTTGATGGCGAGTATGGGAACAAATTAGTTGAAAATCTATGCTTTCCCTCTCCTCTGGTTATAACATGCTGTTGTTCCCAAGAATAAGCCTAGCCTTTCCTCTGTCATCCTGTCTGGGAAATTATAGAATAAGTAATTTCTAGATAACCCTTACCTTATGCTAGGCTTCAATGCTTCTGACACTGTTTTAAGGCCTCTAGCACTTTCTGACACAAAGGAAAGGTCTTTGGAGTCAGACCTCACTGGACTCAAATCTCAAAATCACTGCTTTCTAACTGTGTGAGTTCCAGCAAGTTACTTCACCTCTATGACCCTTAATTTCCTCATTGTTAATTAATGATAATGATCACCACTTTGTAGGGTTGTTGTAAGCATTAAAATGAGATAATGTTTATAAACACTTAGTACAGGCCTGGAATAAAGTGAGTGTTGAATAAACATTAGCTTTTTTAAGCAAGAGCCTTGGAATAGAGAATGCCCATTTTCAAATCTTAGTTCCAAGCTTATTAACTGCTTAACTTTCATCAAATTACTTACTTTCACTAAGGATTTTCTTTATTTTCTGTAAAATGAAATTTTATATCTACTTATTTACATGATTGTTCTAAGGATTAGATGAGATAAACATGTAATGACATTGTACAGAACATGTCCTTTCACTCTTCTTTTTATATAGTCCTTTCAGTTTTATGTCTGTTGTTACTAACAAATATTTTTAAGGTCTTGTGATCAGCCCTGGAGGTACAGGGGAAAACAAGATAGACCTGATCTCTTGCTCTCTTGGAGTCATATGAATTAATTAAATAGGCACAGATGGTGAAAAATTTATGAGAGAAACAAGCATTGCTACTATAGAGAATAGTAGTTGTTTAAATTGAAGCATCAGTAAAGGCATATTTTAAGAGATAAGATCTAAAATGAGCTCTAAATGAGGAGGAACTAGCAATGGAAAAAGCATTTCAGCCAGAGGGAAGAGCATCTAGAAAGGTCTTGATGGGAAGAGTTTGGACTGTTCAAAGAGCTAAAAAAAAGTCTGAAGGTTTGATTATTTTGAAATAATATACTCCATCCTTTATTTAGAAAAGTAAGGAAAATCTGTTTGCATTATCAAATATTCTAGAGAGGTCAAAGGAGTGAAGACAGGCAAGAAGGTTTTAATAAGGTAGCCATAGTAAGCCTTTCAAAAGTAATTTTGGTATTTTTATCTCTTAGTTTCCTAGCAGGAAACAGGTGTATACCCAAAGGAGTAACTAGAGCAGTGATGGGCAACCTTTTGAGCTTGGTGTGTCAAACTTCGCCAAAAAACTGAGCATAACTCAGGTAGTGTGTCACTTTGAGGAAAAAACATTATTTCGCAAATGTTTCATCCTCGAAACAGTGCTGACACGCGTGTCATAGGTTAGACATCACTGAAATAGAGGATAATTTAATGAAGGAACTATTTATAAAGCTGTGGTCAGGGATTGGGGTCAGTGGTTAAAGGATACAAACAAGGGAGGGGAAAGCATTCCAGGGCTAGCAAAGCCAGGGAGTTCTTATCATCCCCTCCCATGATACAGCTGGGGTAGGGGGCTCTTATGGAGTCTGGAGAGTTGTTTGGAGAAGACCTGATGTCAGTCCAGTGCCCTTTGGTAAAAGAACACAGGTAGTACTTAACATTCAGCAAATGTTAAGTAGCCCAACACCAAGGAATATGGTGATGGGGCCACATATCCTACCCTTCCTTCACTCTCTTGACAGCCTCATATGGGCCAAAACCAAATGGAAGCCATAAAGGGAAGGAAATCAGGTTGATGTAGTCCATAGATATTAGCCTTTTAGAGCACAGAGCAGGATGAAGAGGAATGGGGTGTAGATCTGGAGAGACAAGTGAAGGCTATCCAGTGCAGTATCTAATACATAACTGCAGTAGACTAAATAGTGACCCCTAAACATGTACAGCACCTAACCCTGGAAAATATGAATATGTTACTTTGCATGGTAAAAAAGAATTCACAGGTGTGATTAAGTTAAGGATTTTGAGATGGGGAGATTTTCCTGGATTATCTGGGTGGCCCCACTGTAATCAGAAGGGTCTTTATAAGGAAACTAGAGGCCCAGTGCACAAAATTCATGCATAGGTAGGGTCCCTAGGCCTGGCTGGCGATCAGGGCCAATCAGGGCCAATCAGGTTCTCTGCCTCCCTGCCTCCTCCTTCCCTCGCTCCCTTAGAGCCCTGCTGCCACCAGCTACCACTAGCCGCTTGCTATGTTCTACGTCACCCCTTGGTAGTCAGCGCACATCATAGCAAGTGATCAAACTCCCTTTCTCCTGGTCGAACTCCTGAGGGGACACTTTGCATATTAGCCTTTTATACATATAGATAAGGGAGGAAGGAGAGTCAGTGAAAGAGATGTGAAAACTGAAGCAGTGGTCAGAGTGATGTGCAGCCATGTGCAAAGGAATTTGGGTAGCCTCTAGAAACTGCAAAAGTTAAGAAAGTAAGTGGATTCTCCTCTAGAACTTCCAGAAGGAACACAGACCTGCTGACACCTTGCTTTCAGCCCCAGAAAACCTATTTTGGAATTTTGACCTCTAGAAGTATAAGAGAATAAATTTGTCTTGTTTTAAACACTAGTAAGTTTGTAGTCAATTTTTTATAGCAGGAGTGGGAAACTAATCCAATAAACCTCTATTTCTATAGTGTTTAATTTCTATAAGCAGGTTCATGAACATTACTTCCTTTAAAAAGCAAGTCCATGAGGAAGAGATTCTTTTCTTCATTGTATAGAGAGGGAAAATGAGGAACAGATTTTAAAAGGCTTACCCACAGCAAGTAAAGGAGACAGCTCAGGATTGGAGTCATCTCTCCTTACTCCAAGGTCAGTGTGCTTGTCACTTGACATCACATACTGTAGAGATGTGACCGAAGGAAGCCATGTTGCAGGAAGTTATAGGACAAGTAGGTGGTGAAGATTAAAGTTGCAAAGCTGTCCAAAGATGGTAGAAGAGCTGTCTTTATTGGAGCTAAGAGAATCTGCCACTTGATCTGAGCTTACCTTCAAATTCAGGACTTCAACCCTCATGGTTAACCTGTTCTTGCTGCAAGGCAGTGGTTTCAAGCTGAGCACCCTACAGACCTAGGCCTTTGGCAGGGACAAGATGATGGGGTTCCTGCAAAGAAAATATTTGGTTTCTAGGTCAAATTACACTTTTAAAAAAGGATGCTAGGGCTAGAAAGACATTTGAAAATACTGGAAGACATTCCTCAAATTGCCACAGTGGGAGATAAGAAGAAACAGAAGTCCTGGGGTGATGGCTAATCAAACTCCATGGGACTCAGAGAAAGGGGAATGAAGAGTAGACTTTGTAGAGACCCCCAGAGGCCTGGACTTCCAGGTTCCAAGTAGAGGCTGGCTTTGAGAAGCAGCAGAATGTCATGCATATGACAGCATGTGGGCTGTTATTTGATTTTGCAAGTGGATTGTAAAATTGGAGTTCTATCACCTATGAGGCTTAAACACATTTGTGATACCAGGGTGTTTCTGTTGCATTGGTCAAGGTAAAAATCAATAGAATTCTCAAATATTCCCCTATTTCATAGGTCGTGTGCTATTATTCTATAGATCACTAGTGAATTTCTCTGTGATCCTTAAATATTTGCTTGACATAAAAAATGACTTTTTATGTTTACATACTAGTCCCTTGGCAAACAAAGAACATTTTATATCATCTGAAATTACTGCACATAGCACCTGACTGCTAAGAAATGTGCTGGAGTTTCAGAAGGTTCTCCTTTGCATGCAGTGGGTACAAAACTATATTTTTCTATCTGCTCCTCTAGAAATGCTCTTTGTGAATGAAGTAAGCACATCATAGAGCACTATCCCTGTAATGCATCTTAAACCTCCTAAGGTCATCTGCTCTGAAATGTACTTTAGCACTAGGCATCAGGCTTCCAATAGAGAACCCTACCAGAACTATTCATCAGAGACCTGTCATTGTGTTGATGGTAGGGATGGTGTTAGGAGCATTATCAGTATATCCCATTCAATACACTTTAGAAGAACCTATGGGAGGGAAGTTATCAGAGTCCTCATTGCCTAGAATAGCTCTGTTTCTCATGAGCAACGAAAGTGTTTTCTAACTTAGTGGCATTTGGAATTCTGTTATTCAGTGGCCAGAACCACTGAATAACAGAATTATAGCTGCACATTAGAAATATTAACTAAGGCATGGCCCCACTTTCAAGATTTAATTTTTCTAGCATATAATTTTTCCAATGCTCTTATTCCTTTCTCTAGTGATTCTAATCAGCAGCCAAAGCTGAGGATCACTGTTACTACTGATTGAGTCCCTTTGATTTGGCCACTGGAATGCTCAAAATCCTGTGGGATGGGGCCTAACCTGGCAGTCGGACATCCCCTGAGGGGTCCTGGATTGTGAGAGGGTACAGGGGGCTGAGGGACACTCCCCCCCCCCTGGCACCGTGCACGAATTTTGTGCCCCAGACCTTTAGTCTACCTATAAACTACAAGGTCATGGTTTGATTCC
The DNA here is from genome assembly GCF_027574615.1 of Eptesicus fuscus. NCBI lineage: Eukaryota > Metazoa > Chordata > Mammalia > Chiroptera > Vespertilionidae > Eptesicus > Eptesicus fuscus. Next base: position 103,605,105 of record NC_072473.1, read on the forward strand.
TGGTCAGGGCGCATGCCTGGGTCAGGGTGAATGCCTGGGCACAATCCCCAGTGTGGGGTGTGTAGGAAGGAGATAGCCATTGGATAATTCCCTCTCATCATTGATGTTTCTGTCTCTCTTCTTCTTCTTCTTTCCTCTCTGAAATCAATAAAAATATATTTTGAAAAAGACTAGCTGTTACCATTATTATAAGCTGTGACTATAAATATTTTTCTATTTATTTATTTATTGTCTAAAGTTTTACATATGTCTCCTTTTTCCCCCAATTGACGCCCCCCCAGCCATTCCCACCCTGGCAAGCCCCCACCACCACAGTGTCTGTGTCCATTGGTTATGCTAATATGCATGCATGCATAAAAGTCCTTTGGTTGCTCTCTAAACCTCCTCTCCCCTGCCATTTGTCTCTGGATCTATTCTTGTTCAGCAAATTATGTTGATCATTATATCCCACATATGAGTGAGATCATATGATATTTATCTTTCTCCGACTGGCTTATTTCGCTTAACATAATGCTCTCCAGTTCCATCCATGCTGCTGCAAATGGTAAGAATTCTTTCTTTTTTATAGTGGCATAGTATTCCATTGTGTAGATGTACCAGAGTTTTCTAATCCACTCATCTGCTGATGGACACTTAGGTTGCTTCCAAATCTTAGCTATTGTAAATTGTGCTGCTATGAACATAGGGGTGCATATATCCTTTCTGATGGGTGTTTCTGTTTTCTTGGGATATAGTCCTAGAAGTGAGATTACTGGGTGAAATGGGAGTTCCATTTTTAACTTTTTGAGAAAACTTCATACTGTCTTCCAACAGTGGCTGTACCAGTCTGCAATCCCACCAGCAGTGCAGGAGGGTTCCTTTTTCTCCACATGCAACCCAACACTTGTAGGTTATTGATTTGTTGATGATAGCCATTCTGACAGGTGTGAGATGGTATCTCATTGTTGTTTTGATTTGCATCTCTCTGATGATTAGTGACTTTGAGCATGTTTTCATATGTCTCTCTTGGCCTTCTGTATGTCCTCTTTCAAAAAGTGTTTATTTAGGTCCTTTGCCCATTTTTTAATTGGATCGTTTATCTTCCTTTTGTTAAGTTGTATGAGTTCTCTGTAAATTTTGGAGATTAAACCCTTATCTGAAATATCATTGGCAAATATGTTTTCCCATGTAGTGTGCTTTCTTGTTGTTTTGTTGATGGTTTCTTTTGCTGGATCACCAACTTACACCATACACAAAAACAAACTCAAAATAGATAAAGGACTTAAGTGTTTGAAGGGAAACCGTAAAAATCCTACAAGACTCCATAGGTAGCAAAATAGCAGACATATGTTGTAGCAATATCTTTACCGACACAGCTCTTAGGGAAATGGAGACTAAGGAGAAAATAAACAAATGGGACTACATCAAAATAAAAAGCTTATTCACAGTAAAAAAATATTTCTTACATGTTTACTTTCTAAGAGCAAGTTGGCTGATCACTGAGCGTTGATTTCCTCATCTCTAAAATGGGGACAGTAATGTAAGCCTTGTGACCATCTGGTGGAAATTATCTCATACCTAAGTAGGTGATTGATAAAGGTTTGTTAAATTGAAATGCATATATATATATCCCATTAGAATAAGTGTGACCATTCTGGCTTTCTCCTTTCTCAGAGTTTGTGGATATATTTAAACATTTTATTATTATTATTATCATTATTATTATTATTAGCATTTATTATTTACACAGTACCCCTCTGCAACAAAAATATATAGACAAAGAATGTAATGTAACTTACCTTTACAAATAAAAATTGATTTGTTTAATAAAGCAATACCTGATAGAAATTCTAATTTTGCTCTGCTTTGATGTAATCTAAATGCAAACTGGGAGTTTCCCTACAGCACAGTGGTGAAATAGAAGGCCCACAAATCTCTCCAAATTAGCCCCTGAATTTTTAGCAGCATTTATTTTTTAGTATAATCATATGCTTTGATTCTGGTATTTTAATTATTTCACCAGGCCAAAAAAAAAAAAAAAAAAAAAAAAAAGGTGAGCTGACTAGCCTGGTTCATCCTGGGTACCACAATTTGAAAGAATAACAGAAAGTCCCTAGATGTTCTCTGTTCTTTTGAAATGTGTGTGATCTGTCTTCAGAGACTGCAAGGTTATTAACTTAAAGCAGGAAGGTGATAGAGAAATGAGTAAAGAAACATCCTTCCATCTCAGTTGTCATGGTTCCTTTGCAATTCAGACCTCAATTGAGCAGGATGCAGTGAGCTGCAAAACACAAAGATGAGCTCCCTTCCGCTTGCTGCTACTGATGTATCAAAACTCCTTAAGTTACTCACTAACGTGGCTGATGCTTTCCTTCCTGTCTGCTTCCCAATGTCCAAACTAAGTCCTCCTGTGTCTATGGAACTGAGGGTTCTTTCTCCTTCTTTACTTATCAATTATCAGTCCCTAACAATTGTGTGCAACCTAGCTGGGAACAAATTATATACTCATTTGATACTTAGGTACAGTATAGATGCTCCTCGACTTACAAAGGAGTTACATTCCAATAAAGCCATCATAAGCTGAGAATGTTATAAGCTTAAAATTCATTTAATACACGTAATTTACTGTACATCATAGTTTAGTTTACCTTAAATGTGCTCAGAACACAATAGGCACAAAATACTGACAACACTGTATACACTGCAGAGTATAGGTTGTTTATGGCATGGATGGCTGAGTGGGACTTGTGGCTCACTGCTGCTGCTCAGCATCATGAGAGAGAATGATATTACATATCACTAGCACAGGAAATTATCAAAATTGAAAATTTGAAGTATGGTTTCTACTGAATGTGTATTGCTTTCATAGCATTGTAAAGTCTGGACATAGAACTATAGAGTAGTATAGAAGTAAATGGGCTCTCAGAGACAATCCTAACAACTATATTTGGTGGTTTTCAAATTGTGTTCCTCAGACCCTACAGGTATACTCTGGAGAGGTATCAAGAGCTTCATAGGGAGTAAGTTGAAAAGAAAAGCTGAATGGAAAAGGCTGTCTCTGGTCAACCTATCATTCCTTCGACTAGAGTTCTATATTTATCTACAACATAAATTTGGCTTCACCCTGAGATTTCTTTTTAAGAAATGATTCTTTGGCGAGTACAATTGGTGGAGAAAACATTTCCTCCAGCCCTGTTACATATCCATAGAGGGGTAGGAACCTGTTCATTGTGAATTATATTATTGTGTACTTGCTCTGGTTGCATAGATGCATATTTTCTTTCTCAAGGTAGAGTCTGAACTCTTGAGGATCAGGGTTTGTATTTGCTGACTGTGTTTATGAATAGACACTTTGTCAGCTCCCAGTGAGTGTAGCTCTGTGATCTTCATAGTTTGGTTCCTCATAAACGTTTTGAGTCATCTTTTATTTGAGAATCTGATCAGAGTTGTAGACCTATTGCCATGAAAAATGCTTGTAAGTAGTACAATTTGTATATTCTTTTAAGGATTATGGTACTATTGAAACTCAGCCATTTACTCTGAGATTAAGATTCCCTTCTGAAAGGCTTTTCTTGATTGACCACACAAGTTATTGAGAATGTTATTTTTTGGTTATTAGAACTGTGCAATATTGGAAAGTCTAGATTATTTGGCTACAGAATGGAATATATCATGAGAGACTGAATACTTGATAACTTCACATGTATACATGCTAGCTGGTCAGAGGGGCAGGTTGGCAAAACACACACACACACATACACACACACACACACACAAAAAAAACAACAACACTTGACATCAGCCAGAACAGGCTTTAAATCCAATTGCTACCAATTCTTACATATGTTTCCTTGGACTTAACTCAGTTTCCTTATCTGTAAAATGAGAATAATGATATTGCCTATTTTAAATGACCTCATATGGTTGTTGTGAGTAGTTAATGTATTTATCATGGTATAAAATAGTTGGTCAAAATGCCAATTTTCTAAAACTTATTGAGGAAAGGGCACCTACCTTGGGAAATTTAATTTTGATGCTCTGCAGTCTCTTAATTCTGAGATTCCTTGTTCGTTTATCCTTTCTGTGATATTTTATTGAATAATCCAGAAACTGTTACGTTCTTGCCTTGATTTACCCTAATCCACAGATAGGTTTGTGACTAGAATCTTGGGCCATGATTGCTTATCATCTCAAAGGTCAGCTTTGAAATATATCCTAAAAATATATTCCACTTCTTTGAAGAGATTATACATCTTTGTTGTAAAGTGTTTCTTTGAGGAGACTTTGTCCTAAACTTTTTATATATTCCATTCTGTAGCAAAATAATCAAGGGAAATATACACATATGAGTAGATAGTGTAATCTTAGAGTTTGTGATCTAATTTGGCCTCAGGTTTTTAAGTAAGTCAACCATTTGATGTTCCAAGAACTTGATCTTCAAAATGGATATCTTTAGACATGCCTATAGTATCTATACTCCAAAGATAGCATCCAAATCAAGCCATGCTTTCTTGTATTAGGCCCTCCTTTTGAACCTGAGCTGGCTTTCAACCAAGGGAATGTGGTAGAAGTGACACTGCATGGCTGCATTATATTATTGTGTACCTGCTCTGACTCTGGTATTTTCTAGGCTAGATCATAGGAAGTTTTGCAACATCAGTCTGAGTTTCTTGGAATGCTCCTTATGGGAGAAGCTAGGTACCAGGTAATAAGTTTAACTACCCTAGCTTGAGGAAGCTCAAATGTTAAGAGACAATGTGGAGAGAAAGAGTGATGTCTTACCATCCACCCCAGTTGCTCCAGCCATCCTAGCTGACATGTGAGTGAAATAGCCATCTTGGCCATCTAGCCTAGGTGAGTCTTTGCAGGACTCCAGCTGACATCTGACTGCAACTGCAGGAGAGACACCAAATAAGGACTCTTAGCTTAGTCCAGTTAATCCACAAAAGTGTGAAATTATATAGTGTACTAGTGGCCCGGGGCATGAATTCATGCACATTGAAAGGAAATTAATTAGAAGAAATATTTTAATATCGCTATTCACCCTTTCTCTATAATAGAAGTGTCAACCAAATTCACGATTGACAATGACAGATGGAAACACACGCATGCAATTGACCCCAGCGAGAGCTTTATATGTATCACGCATGCGTGAGTCAACTTAGCTTTTTATATATATACAAGTAGCCCTGCTCACAAATCCATGGGCCAGTAGGTCGCTGCTGCCCTCCTGTAGCTCTCCACCCACTACCCCATCCTTCTGTAGCTTCCCTCACCCCCCTCTCATAGCTTGCTGCCCTGCCCCCTCCTGTAGCTCTCCGCTGCCCGATTGTAATTCGATGCCCCACCCTCCTGCAGATCCGTGATTTGGTCAGTCATTACACCTCATGGTGTAATGGATAATTAGCATATTCCTCTCTTATTATATAGGATAGAATAAATTTGCTTAATTAGACCTGCTTTCTGATTTAGCTAAACATTTTCCAGCCCAGTGAAGCACCCCAACTTCTCTTTCAGGTAATTATCAGCAACACAGCAGTAATTATCAACACAAAGCAGATTATTATTATAGATCACACAGGGAGAACAAAGGGTAAAATATTTAACTGCAGCAGTGTTTGACTATATTCTGTGCCATGAGAAAACCTGAAGTCATTTTCAAGGTCCACCATTTCTTATTCTTTTTAGTTGGGTCAAGTTTCTAAGCTTTCTAAATTTCCTGGCTAATGGAAAGAAAATAGGATTCTATTGCGTTTCCTATCTACCTACTCCAGGACTTCTGTGAGATTCAAATGAGATGAACCACAGGAAAAATTATTCTCAGACAATTGGTTACAGTAAAAATGGAGGGTAGTTGCTAGGAAGAGGAAGCCGGGTGTTGCTATGTGAAATCATTACCCAGATGGATACTTAGCATATTAGCCTTTTATATATATATATATATATATATATATATATATATATATATATATATATATATATATATATATATTGTTCTTTGTACCTATTAGTTTGGGGTAGTTTTTGTTTGTTTGTTTTGTTTGTTTTTTCCAGCAACATATAACTGAAAAGGATGCCTGAATCACACATGGGAGTGGGCAGGCACATACAGGCACAAACAAAGGTGAATTGTATGCAGCTGCCAGCAGAGTATCTGGTAGGATTGTTGGAGGATATGTGACTTCCTACCAAGAGGGGCTAAGTTGGTTGCCATTGACTCAAGTTGATGGGCCTTAACCCTCAAATCAAAACAAAAACAAAATCACCTATGATTGGGTTAAAACCACTGGGGAAAGAATACAGTTTATATCTATCCCACTGAACTCCTTGGTACCTAAGTTTATACCTTCTTTCTCATTACAAGGTTTGGCAGAACTCACCACAAAGATCCACCAAGTTTTATAGAGGATTTTGCATGAGGTTTTCCCCCCAAATTGCTTGCCAGGCTGATTTCATGCAACTGTCAAAACTAGGTTTGGCAAGTAGAGCCAGCTGGCAGACAGCCCATTTTTGTAAGTAAAGTTTTATTGGAACTTGCCCATTTGTTTACATATGGCATATCACTGATTTCACACTACAGTGGCAGAGTTGAATCATTTTTGACAAATGGTATGGTGCACAAGGCCAAAAATATTTACCATCTCAAATATACAGAAAAAAGTTTGCCAAGAAGTCATCTAAATCATTGAGGTAACTGTTTGGTGATATTTTAGATTATGTGCATTATTATACTTAGACTGAATCTGAGAAGTTAACTTTATGATGGTGTTCTTGTAATTTCATTTTCTGGGGACCACTAAGCAGATAAATTCAGCTTCAGCTAACATATATTAAATACCTACTGTGTACCTAGTACCTAATGCTTGGATATATGTTTTATTGTGTATTATTCATTACCATATCTAATAATCCTGTGAGGTGTATATTTTATCTCTACTTTATAGATAAGAAAATTTGAAACTCCAGGAAAAAATATGATTTTATTAATGTCATATAGTTGCTGACATGATTGAACTAATGATGCAAACCCAGTCCATAGGCTCCAAGTACTAAATTTTCAAAATTTAATTTAATTTAATTTTATGTATGTATGTATGTATGTATGTATGCATTTAAGTGTTTGGCAGAAGAACCTTCTTTTACTCAAAAAATGCTACCCATGAGCCCATTGTACATAAAACAAATTAAAGCACAACTTCTTTGATGGAAGTGTTCCATGATCACACCTCTCCTCATTGCAACTTGTACCTCCTCTCTCTCTCTCTCTCTATCTCTCTCTCTCTCTCTTACACACACACACACACACACACACACACACACACACACACATACACATACACACACACTTCATAAATATAGTATGGACCATCTCAGGACCTATAACAAAAGATGGGATAACATGAGGTTTGGGACATCATCATTTGGCTTTTCTTTTTCATAGAGCTCAGATGTCTGATTGCTGTTTTGTCTCAATGCCAGTGATTCCCAAATCATTCCATAAAATTACAAAAAAGTCTCAAGGATTACTATATTTGTTTGTGTAACGGCTGTTACCACTCCTAAGCTTCAGATTTTCCTATCCAAATCTAAAGTAATCTGAATACTATTGTTCTTTTTTAAATTGTATTTTTAATTTAGTACGTCCATACAATGGAGATTTATATATAAAGATTAAAATATGTAAAGGTATTTAGTGATATGAGAAACTATTTACAGTGTACCATAATGCTGATAAAAAAAAAAAAGAGTTCTAAGTACACTGTGATCTTAGCTTTGCATGATGTCTCTTGGGTGGAGATTTGTACATTAACTCACTTACTGCTAGGTAAATAAAATTAGAGACCTGTGATTAAATATTGACAGTCATGTCTGGGTCAAAAAGTTCTGTGTGATTTTTATTGTTTGCCTTGGATCTTTGTGTATTGTCCTTTCTTTTAAAAGCACATGGAAACAGTTTGCCTAAAATAAGTATCTATATGTACTGTATTTTGACACTTTCTGATATTGTTTGAAAAATGTGAGATGAAATGGCTAGCCTAGAAGAACAGATGAATGTTTGTTCCTGAAGTCTTCCTCTCAGAGTCTCACATTGTCCTTTCATTCCTTGTCTGCCTGAATTTTTATGCCTCTTTATTTACAGTGACATTAAAGGGTACAAAAGGCCCATGGCTTTTTATATAGCATGCTTAAAGATATATCTCCATTTATGGCCTATCACTATTGAGTGAAAACTTGACATGAAATAAAACTGTATTTTGAACAAAACAAGTACAGATGTTAATTGATATTTTATGTTTTGAATGTCACTATCAGTGTGTTACTTTGGACAGAAGCTGAATCCATGCAGTAACTGTAAAGTATGAATGAGATTATATTTAGTTAGATAAATGATTTGAAAAATTGAAAGAGTTACAAATGAGTTTTAGGATATATGAAAGGTAAAGTATGATGTGTTTTATTGCTTTGGACAAAAACTTTCCCACATCATAAAAGTGTATTGACTGTATAAATAAGTTTTGAAACATTTATATTTTTAAGAATATGTGAGAAAAAACCTGTATTCTGTTAGAGAAAATGGTTATACATCAATGCCCCTGTTGAATTAAAAAAGATCAGTGTCACATTTTGTAAAACTCTCTGTATCAGTAAGATTGTAAGTGACAGTACATTTTATAATGTCTAAGGAAGCTTATATAAGAACAAATATTTTCCCAATACAATCAAATGTCACTTTGAATAAGGGGCACAGTAGAAGAGATGCAATGGATATGTATAATGTGTGCTAAATTTGTGATTGCCTTGAGCGCTATTAATGCTACACTGGGTAATTTCACTTGACAACCAAAAAGAGGAGCTAAAGAAATGTGGCAGTTTCACCTCCTGTGTCTATTTACAAACTCCTATGGTGACCTCATTAATCTTGGGGAGGAGAAGCACTCAAAGACTGGCTGCACAATGCCAAAATGACTGCTTGCAAAAATCAAGATCTAGTCCATTTGCCAATGTTTTGTTGTTGTTTTTTATTGCTGGTATTTGGCAGCTTTATAAAGGGGTATGCCAAGGTGCCTTGGGTCACAGATGAAGGAGGAGAATGTTGCCTCAACACTGGTTAGAGCAGCAGCAAATGTTTCTCAGGCCTGCTATGTCTTCTGGCCAGCCTCACAAGCTTAGGCTCCAGCTCACCCACCTCCTTGCTGCCACTGGTTCTTATCATGCTGCTGGCAGGAACGGTGGAGAGAAGAATGGAGGCTGGTGCTGGGCCTCTCACCAGAGACAATGGAATACTATGCCATCATTTGCATATGTCAAGGGATACTATTAACCTTTGGCTTTAATATGAGTACACCAGAGGATTTGTTGAACTAATAATGATTTACTTGCCTTGACTCACTTGGTATTTTTCCAGCTGACCAATTGTTTAATAGCCAAGGAGATTCAATGACTTTAGATTTAGATTCAGCAAACATTTATTATGCATTTGCTTTGTGCCAGGCACTGTACTGGTCACTCTGGTACCTTTATATCATTTAATCATAATATTTTGAGGTTAATGTTACTATTCCCATTTTTAATAATTAAACTAAGGCTCTTTTTACTAATCCATGCTATTGCTTTCTATACGTTAGGAGGAAATAGATTAATATTTTCATAAATAAAATTGTATCATATATGTGGCATAAAAATGATGAGGCCATCATCTTTTAAAATATATGTGCTATTGCTATTTCCAAATCTTAGCTATTGTAAATTGTGCTGCTATGAACATAGGGGTGCATATATACTTTCTGATTCGTGTTTCTGGTTTCTTGGGATAGAGTCCTAGAAGTGGGTCAAATGGGAGTTCCATTTTTAGTTTTTTGAGGAAACTCCATACTATTCTCTACAGTGGCTGCACCAGTCTGCATTCCTACCAGCAGTGCACGAGGGTTCCTTTTTCTCAGCATCCTTGCCAGCACTTGTCATTTGTTGATTTGTTGATGATAGCCATTCTGACAGGTGTGAGATGATATCTCATTGTTGTTTTGATTTGCATCTCTCAGATGATTAGTGACTTTGCACGTGTTTTCATATGTCTCTTGGCCTTCCTTATGTCTCTTTTGAAAAGTATCTATTTAGATCTATTGCCCATTTTTTGATTGGGTTATCTTCCTTTTGTTAAGTTGTATGAGTTCCCAGCAGATGAGTGGATTAAAAAAAACTGTGGTACATCTACACAGTGGAATACTATGCTGTGTTATAAAAGAATGAATTCTTACCATTTGCAACAGCATGGATGGAACTGGAGAGCATTATGCTAAGTGAAATAAGCCAGTCAGAGAAAGATAAATATCCATGATCTCACACATTTGTGGAATATAATGAACAACATAAACTGATGAATAAAAACAGATCCAGAGACAGAGAAGCAATGATCAGACCATCAAACCTCAGAGGGAAGGTAAGGGAGGGTGGGGGTAAGATGAAGTGATCAACCAAAGGACTTGTTTGCATGCATATAAGCCTAACCAATGGACACAGACATAGGGTTGTGAGGGCATGAGTGGGGGGCAATGGAGGGATAAGGACACATATGTAATATCTTAATCAATAAAGAAAAACATAAATAAAACAAAAATAAAAAATATATATGCCATTGCTAAAAATCTTAATTAGGTATTGGACATTATACCAAGGACATTTCACTGGTAAGTGGTATGAAGGCAGGGAAGTTGGGAATCCTATCTAATAAAAGAGTAATATGCAGATTGATCATCACTGCAACACACAATATAACTGCCCCCATGTGGTAAAGATCCTGCCCCCATGTGGACACAAGATGGCCACCACAAGATGGCCAGCAGGGGAGGGCAGTTGGGAGGCACCCGGCCTGCAAGGGAGGGCAGTTGGAGGTGATCAACCCTGCAGGAGAGGGCAGTTAGGGATGACCAGGCCGGCAGAGGAGGGAAGTTGGGGGCAAACAGGCTGGCAGCAGAGTGGTTAGAGGGTGATCAGGCTGGCAGGCAGAAGTGGTTAGGGGCAATCAGGAAGGCAGGCAGGCAAGCAGTTGGGAGCCAGCAGTCCTGGATTGTGAGAGGGATCCCATATTGGAGAGGGTACAGGCTGGGCTGAGGGACAATCCCCCTCAGTGCATGAATTTCATGCACCGGGCCTCTAGTGGGAATATAATAAGTAACATTGAGTCTACACATGTCAAGGACATTTCTGAATCCTGTGGCAAGCATTACAAGAGAGGCAATAGTCATATGGGTTCAAGTAGAACAAGGAGAATGCATCGCCATGGATGCTAAATGAGGAGGAAGTTTTGAGATGGATCAAGGGCTGAACATTGTGTGATATAGAAGAGAGGTCCAGAATGATAAAGATTGAAAAGAGCCACAGTATTTTGCATTTGGGAGTTTAATGCTGATCTCTACCAAGAGTCCTTTTTATTAAGTGGAAAGAGCAAGGAGTAGTATTGTAGAATGAGTGTTGTATAAGGAGTGAAGGAGAAGAAGAACGTGAGGGATTAGTCTAGTGCTCCCAATGATTTTGCTGGGGCAGGGAGAGGAGAAAGATGTGGTTCTAGGTAACAGGTCTTTAAGGGTGGGGTATTTTTTTTTTAAATCAGGCAGTGAAGAGACTGACCAAATTACAGTTTGAAAGGAAAGGGTCTATATGGAGAGAATGATTTGAGGTATAGGAAAGGACTTGAGGGCCAATATCCAAGAGGTGAAAGGAGAAGATGTGGGTCATGAACTGGATGAGGGACATCATCTCAATCCTCATTCTTGAGTGGAGAAAATAAGTAAGGGTGTAGTTTTTAAAGTTTTATGTTGGAGATGTAGGAAGTTAAGGAAATCATAGATGAAATCCTCAATTGTGTTCATGAAGCATGAGGACAAGCCAGATATTGAAAATGGAATGGGCAGGGTTGTGTGAGGGGCTTTTGAGCAAGGTAGTAAAGGCTTAACAAGATCATTGGACAGAATGAAGAATGGACTGATGAAAAGTATAAAGGGGGGTTGCTGAAACTCCAGCAAAGGTTGGGGATTGTGAATTTGTAATGATGCTAAACTGACTGGTTTGCATGACTTTCTCTTGCTGGGTAGAGCAAAAGGGTAGATTTCAGTATTTGACCAAGGTTTGGGATTTGGGGTTGTGGTAGAAGGGCAGCGGTGGAAAGATACAGAGTATATAGAGAGCTTAGGCTTGTAGCCATCAGATCACACAGAGTAGGGATGGAAATGAAGACAGAAGTTTGGTAGATTGGAAGGTAATATAGAGATCAATGGACTGAAGGACTCTCAGAGTGTGATGTTAGGACTTTGGGTGCAGAAGGATGTGGCAAACCATGATTGAAAATCATCCCAAATAGGTAATTAGGAGGCATAGAAAGGCATATAGCTGGGATGCAAACATTTCAAGAGACCAGAGGTTTTTACATAAGGATTCAGGCGTAATGAATTATGGTGTTGGTTATTAGAATAGGGCTATATCCCCAATATTCTAATATTGAGAGATGAAGTGTAGGTGGAAGATTAACCAGGTTAGCGCCTGAGGTTAGTAGGGAAGTTTATGGCAGCCCTATAAGTTGTAGATAAGTGAGTAATGAGTGAGAACTCTTGGAGTCCAAAGCTTGAGTGTAGATAAGGACCCCAAACTCCAGGGCATAGTATTATGTCAGTATTTATTACCAGATAGACAACTTGCTTGGATACAGCTTCATCTGTGGCAAGTGATATCTTGAGGACATTGAATTTCTTAATACTCTTTATTCTGGTTGTTTTTTTTTTATATCTTTTATTAATTTATTTGTTCCCCTGCCTATTTCAAGGAAGATTTAAGGCAGGTATTCAGTATTGTGAGATTCCTGGTATGAAGCAGCAATAAAATTGAGTGAGAATGTATGGATAGTTAATTTGGGAAAGCTTTTGAGGGGGTTGATCTAGCCTTTATTCCACCCAGTTTTTAGATATTCTGTGACCTGCAAATACCCTCATAGTAGTATAAACTGAATGTAATATTGAAATTGTTTACTTTGCAATCGTCTTTAAAAATGGCTCCCTAGGAAACTTCTGCTCAAAGTGATGTTTGGGGAAATATTTGTGCATTTAATTGTTTACTGTTTAGTTGCATGATGTATGTACCTGCTGGTCTTCTATGGGTTCACTGAACAGAAGAACCAGCCATCAGGGAAAAATGTGTTTTTCTTTTCATGTACCTATGCCAAAAATATTTTAAAAGAAGGAGAAACTTTTTAGAAACTCTTCAGAAGTGTCATAGCATTCCATGATTGGGGTGAAGGCAGGTAGAAGTTTTTACCTGATTTCAGGAAAGCAAGATTAATCATTATAAAAAAATATTAAAAACAAAAAATATAGACAAAGAAAATCACTTTCAATCTTACCAACTAGAAATAGTCATTGTTAACATTTTGATGCATATCATTTAATGATTTGTATGTCTATATTCTTTTAGAAAAAATGAGATTACATTTAACATTTTTAATTTTTTGCCTGACTTTCTTATGAACATGATCAAATATCATTAATACTCTTTCACAAAATGATGTTCAATTTAGTACTCCATTAATTTACTCTATTTAACCAATCTCCTCATGCTAGTTATTGTTTGTTTGTTTGTTTTTTCACCTTTTTGGAAATTTAAATCATACTGGTATAAACATCCTTGAGAAGGAATTAATCTTGCACACATTCATGATTATTTACATAAATTTTTAGAAATATAAAGCTGGATCAAAGTGTTCTCCCCTCCTGCCTCCCCCCATCTCTTCTCACCCCTGCACCCCTTTCTTTTCTTTCTCTTTCCTCCTGCCTCCATGTTGGTCTTTCTTTCTACTTTCTTTTTGTTATAATTTATACTTCAAATCAAATGTGTCTTTGTAATTATGCTGCTGTGGATTTGTTATCAGATATGTTCCTGATAACACCAGGGGTTATCAGGTTTCAGCCCATGAGCCAAATTCAATCTGCACCTGGTTTAGTATGGCCTATAAGATAAAACTACTTTTTAAAAGAATGATATTCTGTGTTATGTGAAAATTTTATGAAATTTAAATTTCATTGTTCATTAATAAAACTTTGAGTACAGTCATGCCTATTGTTTATATGTTGCCTATGGTGTCTTTCATACTTCTATGGCTGAATTGAGTACTTGAAACAGAGATTACACAGCTTGCAATACCTAAATGTCTAGCTCTTTAGAGAAAAAGATTAAATCTCTGATTTAGTCCAGAGAATTTCAGCTAATACATCAATTCTTTATTTTGACTTCAGAATATTCTGCTTTTATGCTCTAGTCTATCTATATTTTAAATCTGTGTCCCCATTTCTTCATCTGTAGAGGATAATAATGACAATCTCACATGGTTTTTATGAAGAGTGGATGATTCATTATGATGAAGTGTTTGGAATAGTGCCTGGCTTAGAACTGATAAGCACTGTCACTTGAGAGCATACAGCTACTAGCAGAGAGTTCCATTGGGAGAGTTTGACATTTATTTCAAAGGCAGGAAGCCCTAGCTTCATATATGTTAGACACTTAATCTGCCTTCTAAAACCATTGCAGATGCTCCCTCATGTGGCTGGGGTGGGAATCATTATTCCTGATCAGGTAGCATCTTTGGGTTGGGGACTTGGTAGATATATTTTGGGTGTTCCTGGTAGTTGAATGTGATACAATATGTTTCACTTCTGCTACAAAGTCACCATTATCAGTGCATGGATTGCAAATGCTCATACAATCAATAATTTTTAGAAAATGAAGAAAGTGAAGGAAATGATAAGAACTGGGTTAGGTAAAGAGAAGAGGAACTTGACAGAGCAGAGGGAGGCAGACAAAAGGGAAAACATTGGAATATGATGACTTTTTAAAAACTTTAACTGTATTTTGGAGTCATTTGAAAAATGGCTAGGTATTGTATGTCCAAAAGAGAATACAGGGAAAACATATACAGAAAACATAGGCTTTTTAAAAAGCTGGTTAAATAAAATAACAAATGTGTTTATTAAAACGGCTTATAATATGCATGCTACATTTAATTAAAATATTAAATTTAATTGTTTTTATTTAAGAAAAGGAAAAAAAATAACATAGATAGACTTTTACATACATTACTGGAAATAACTTCAGAAACCACAGATTGGTTTTTGCCCTTTTAAAATAACTAAGTCCTCTCTGTTTATTTACATATCTATCATTTTTTGCCTTCTCTCCCATCTTAGAAGAAAATAGTCCCTTCCTTCCTACCAAGACTAATTCATTACTCTTGCTTCTCCTTCTTCCTTTTGCTCCTATTTCATCCCTGTCTGGTTAATCGCCCATCTTCTTAATTATTCTTCTACTAGGGGCCCAGTGTACAAATTCGTGCACCTTGAAAGGAACTGTGGGCCACGAGGCTGCAGTGGGCACAGGGGCGAGTCTTGGCCCATCCTCCCCACCCCCACCTGGTTTCTTCCACCATGGCCCCCAGTCCCCTGTCTGCCAGCAGCCATGCTTCCACAGGCTGATGGCGCTGGCCCCGCTCACACCCGCTGACGGCCAGGAGCTATTTGGGCTGGCGCCAGCAGTGGGTGCAAGCAGGGCCGGCACCATTAGCAGGTGCGAGTGGTGGCTGCTGCCCTGATTGCTCCTCAGAAGCAGGGGGAGGTGGAGAAACCCTCAGGGGCAATCGGGGCCAGCAGCTGTCACTCACACCTGCTGATCGCGCTGAGCAATCGGGACCCGTGCCGGGCACCAGCTGCGGGTGCGAGCGGGGCCAATGCTGGCAGTGGGTGCAAGCGGCGGCTCTATCACTGGCAGCGGGTGCGAGCAGGGCCAATGCCAGCAGTAGGTGTGAGCGCTGGGTGAGACCACATCGTGTGGTAGCAAAGAATTTTCAGTAACCACCAGAGGCTCTCCCTGATGACAGCGACCAGCGCCCTTCCTTGGTCTGATACCCCTGGTCACCTGCTCCACTATCCTGCTGTGGCCGACACCCACCAAGTTCCGTGCATGCCCCCCTGGTGGTCAGCGCACGTCATAGCAACCAGTTGTTTGTCGTTCGGTTGTTCC
This sequence comes from Eptesicus fuscus, assembly GCF_027574615.1. Taxonomy (NCBI): domain Eukaryota; kingdom Metazoa; phylum Chordata; class Mammalia; order Chiroptera; family Vespertilionidae; genus Eptesicus; species Eptesicus fuscus. The sequence goes on from NC_072473.1 coordinate 103,621,137, forward strand.
GCTGTTTGGTCTATTTGCATATTAGGGTTTTATATATATAGACTAGGGGCCTGGTGCACGAAATTCGTGCACTGGGGTGTGGTCCCTCAGCCCAGCCTGCCCCCTCTCACATACTGGAAGCCCTCAGGGGATGTCCTACTGACGGCTTAGGCCCGCTCCCCATAAGGAGCGGGCCTAAGCTGCAGTCTGGCCTCCCTTTGTGAGAGACAACCAGGCTGATCAGGGAAAGGCACCAGCCCCATCACCCCGCTGCTGGAGCCACTGCAAGCCACTGCAGCCACCAAGGTGTTTTCATCAACACGGACTCCAGTCCCTTCACCAAGAAAAAATGACAACTTTCTTTAGGCATTTTCAAGATGTATCTTTCATAGGATATGACATTTCTTTCTTTTTTTTTTTTTTATCCTCACCTGAGTATATGTTTCCATTGACTTTTAGAGAATGTGAAAGAGAAAGGGAAAGACAGAGAGAAACATCAAAGTGAGAGGAATACTTAGATTGCTTGCCTCCTTCATGAGCCCTGACCTGGACCCCAGCCAGGGAGGAGCCTGCAACTTAGGTACATGCCCTTGATCAGAATCTAACCTGGACTCTGCGGTTGGTAAACCTAGGCATTATCCACTGAGCCAAACCGTGTAGGGCAGGTTATGACATTTCTTAGCCCTCCAGCAGCAGACCTTCGTTTTTTTCTCCAGGAGTGTGGTGGAAAAGCCCTTGATCACCTTTTTGGATTCTTATACCCAAGTTACTAGGAATATTACCAGTGGCATACAGGGAGCTTAGCCAATGAGCGGTCAGAAAAGGTATTTCCTCTGTAGTTCACACCTATCTCCTGTGACCTCCGGCTCCACCCCTGCCAAGGCCTAAAGCCTCCAGCCCTTAGCAGGGGACCCCCAGCTGGCTCGATCGCCAGGCTCTGCCCTTGGCCAAGGCCTCAAGCCTCTGTTTGAGGCTCGGGCCCTGGGCAGGGACCCCCAGCTGGCTCTACTCACGGGCTCCACCCCCAGCCAAGGCCTAAAGCCTCTGGCAGAGGCTTGGGCTCTGGGCAGGGACCCCCAGCTGGCTCTATCGCCTGGCTCCATCCAAGGCCAAGGCTTGGGATCTGGGCAGGGACCCCCAGGTGGCTCCGATTGCCAGGCTCCGCCCCAAAGGCCAAGGCTGCAAGCCTCTGGCCAAGGCTTGGGCTCTGGGCAGGACCCCCAGCTGGCACTGAATGCCCCGCTCCGCCCCCCAGCCAATGCCGCAAGCCTCTGTTTGAGGCTTGGGCCCTGGGCAGGGACCCCCAGCTGGCTCTATCGCCCGCTCTATCCAAGGCCAAGGCCTCAAGCTTTTGTTTGAGGCTCGGGCTCTGGGCAGGGACCCCCAGCTGTCTCCCATCATGGGGCTCCACCCCTAGCCAAGGCTGCAAGCCTCTGGCTGAGGCTTGGGCCCTGGTCAGGGACCACCAGCTGGCTCCAATCACCACAGGGGACCCCAGCTGGTTCCAATGGCCCAGCTCCGCCCCCAGCCAATGCTGCAAGCCTCTGGCTGAGGCTCAGGCCCTGGGCAGGGACCCCCAGCTGGCTCTGATCACCTGTGGGGGACTTCCCGTTGGCTCTGATCTTCCCCTCTCATCTTTGGCTCCAATATCCCAGTTCCAATAACCGCCCCTCTCCGAGGCTGCAGCCATCTTCGTTAGGTGTATTTGCATACTTGCTTTCTGATTGGCTGGTGGGCATGGCTGGTGGGCGTGGCTTGTGAGTGTAGCAGAGTGATGATTTGCATATTACTGTTTTATTAGATAGGATACCAGTAGATGTCCCTTAATCTTCAAACATTCCAAGTAATGTGTTCTACAGCAAGTTTATTACAGGGTCCTCTTTGTTGTGTGTGGAAGAAAACAAAGCAGGGCATGTAGTATGGATGAAAGAGACTAGTTACTGATGTCTTCTAACACAGTCCAGTTCTCAGTTATCCAGATCGATCGAATGTAAAGTTTATGTAACAGCTATTTTTAAAGTTTTCACCTATTAAGTGCTTACTCGATTCAAAATATTTTAAATCCTTTTACAATATTTTTTTGACTTATGAATTACTTAGATTACTAATTCAGTTTCCAAAAATATCTCTCTTTTCCTCTTTCCCTTTCTCCCCCTCCCCTTTCTTACCATTTGTTACTGGGTCTTGAAATTTTGGAATTTATGTCTTTTTAAAAGCATTTCTTTGGAATTTTTTAGAGTTCCTTTATGGCCAGTATGTAATCAGAGTTCCTTAATGTCTTACATGTGAAAGGAATGTGTATTCTCTAATCATTAGGTACAAGGGTTCATTGTAGTTCAATTAGATCAAGCTTGTTAATTATGTAGTTCAAATTTCCTATGCCTGTAGGAAGTTTTTGCCTGGTTGATTTGTTACTTTCTGAAAGACATTTATTAAAACTCTTCTGCTATAATTATGTATTTATTGATTTTTCCCTGTAAATATGCCATTTTGTGTCACTTACTTTTAGACGATACTGCTACATTATAGATATATTTACATGTAATCATCATATAATAAACCTTTTTATTTCTAATAAAATTAATAACATATATATATATTTATTGATTTTTTACAGAGAGGAAGGGAGAGGGATAGAGAGTAGAAACATTGATGAGAGAGAGACATCGATCAGCTGCCTCCTGCACACTCCCCACTGGGCATGTGCCCGCAATCAAGGTACATGCCCTTGACCGGAATTGAACCTGGGACCCCTCAGGCCGCAGGCCGATGCTCTATCCACTGAGCCAAACCAGTTAGGGCAATATATTAAACCTTAAAGAGGAATTTAACTTTTAGAAGTATTATAATATTTAGGAGATGGAGGCCTAATATTTACCTCCTGAAGTATATCATAATTTTTTAAACTTATAAATGTAATATCTGGTCATTGTGGAAATTAGAATTATTGATTTATTTTAGCTATCCTTTAAATCACAATTCCATCACCCAGTCATTATTACTACCAACATAGTTCTATGCATATTTTTTCTAGTTGAGATCATATATAAAATATAATATCATATCTTGATTTGTTTTAACTTCACTGTAACATAGATATTTTCTCATGTTCTTACATGCTCTTTTTGGACATCATACTTCTGTACCCCTAACTACCAAATGAATTAAAATGGAATTTGGGATACAATAAAATATACTTAAAATAGTAAAAAGAACAATCAAATTGTGAATTACAGTAATTAAAGAATATGACCTAAACCTCAATCACATTATTTATACCACACTTTAGAAATTTTGAATTAGAGAATTTCAATGATAGTTGCAGCCCTTGGGGAAAATTTCATAGCAAAGGTGGAATTTTGAGGTTACATAACATTGTCTTCCTTAATGCTAAGCCAACACCATTTAACAAAGCTACTAGGAAGGGCGTGAACCAAACCCCATAGTATAGAATGGGTGATGGAGGATAGATCAGATATCAATAATGTAAAGAAAGACCCATCAGCTTCACTCTGGAGAGGGGAGTGATAAGATTCACTAAACAGGATGGAAGCAAGTTCTGGAGGACCTACACTGTCAAGACATTTGCTACTCTGTGCAAAAGACAGATGTTTGCAACTATGTTGTTGCCACATTGAAAAGAGAAGAAGGAAGAAATTCTTATGTCTTCTTAGGTAATGCTGTCTCAACCACAAATCTTTGTTAAGAAAAGGGTAGAACAAAACCACTTTAAGAAAGGAAAGTGAAAACCATTAAGCTGATTCTACTAGTGAATTTGTAGTTCAAAGTAAGTAAAACCATTATATTTTATTCTTTTTACAAAGCTTTGAAAATTTTTTTTAATTATCCTGCTGTGAAATAGAAAGGAACCATGCTTTAAGGAGGTTGAGTGTTTCATATGACCACGTTACTTGCCAGGCCTTAGGCACCTAGTTTGATGGTTTTTCCATTACTCCATACTGTTTCTCCAGGCTAAAAATGATAGTCTTTAATGATGTAATAATGCTTGCTAGTCATTTTATTCCACAACCTTTTGGCCAGTAAGGTGTTAACAAATTTAAAAATTCTGCAGTACTAAATATCAGAAGGGAAAAAGCCAAACATCCCTGGAGAAGGCCAGCCTGATAGTTGTTTTATAATTGATCTGTTTTGTCTAGACTGTATTCTTATAGAATTTTACACAGACATACAAGTGTGTGCTTGTGCATGTGTGCACACACCCTATGTTTATCTAGGTGTAGATCTGTTTTCATTGGTTTTGCCTAGAATTTGAGGAACCCATTTTACCAATATGCTCAGCTTTATCTTCAACTTAGGAAAGTTATCTTGAGTTATACTAGTATTTGAAGTTACTGTTTGACTTCTAGTTATTCTGGTTTCTTTCTTAGGAATTCCTGTGATGCCTAAGTTAGTTCTGTCCTTCATATCTCTTTTTTTGTTATTGTTAATACTCACCCTAGGATATTTTCCCATTGATTTTTAGAGAGAGTTGGAGGGAAGGGGAGAGACCGGGAGAGAGAAACATTGATGTGAGAGAGACATTGACTGGTTGCCTCCAGCACACACCCTGACCAGGGCTGGGGATGGAGCCTGCAACCTAGGTACATGCCCTTGACTGGAATTGAACCTGGGACCATTTGGTCCGAGGGTCGATGCTCTATCCACTGAGCCAAACTAGCTAGGGCATGCCCTTCGTATCTCTTACCCTCTCTATCTCTTTGCCATGTTTAAGGTGACCAGACGTCCCGCTTTTGGCGGGACAGTCCTGATTTTTAACAATTTGTCCCGCATCCCGCGGCGTTTTAAAAAAGTCCCGATTTTTGGAAAGAATGCACGACAAACTAGGGAATGGCAGGAGAACGGAATATATGATTTTCAGGGGCCATGTGGCTATTTAACCAGGATATGAGTTTTATATTATTTTTGTTAATTTTATAATGTTAAACTTTAATAATAACAAATAATTGTTGAGAACTGATTATTAAGAACTGCTTATCAAAGTTCGCATTGTTGATCAGTTGTTAGAATTTGACCACCATTGTTTGGACTTAATGAACAATGGCATTTTTTGGGATTGGCAACAACGAAAACATTTTATAACTGTCTCTCAGACGATACACATTGCACTGCATGCTAGTAAGCTAGTTAAACAAGTGATGTCATTACAAATCAGCTATTCAGATAATTTAGGTAAGTAATTTATTTATTTCATAAATACATAAATTTTCTTGAATTTAGCAGACAGTACTTGTATTATTTATATTTTATAGTGGTGGCAAAAAGTCTAGGGCCAGCCTTGAAAGTGACACTTACGACTTACATTATGGCAAATTCAGAGGAAAAATAATACAAGTTAGTATTGTTATTATTTAGAAAGAAATATGGGATTAAAATTAAAATAATTTTTAAAATATAGTTACTTTATAACAATCAAATTAACTTAATTTATAAACTAACAATAAAATATGTTCATGTAATTATGTACCTACTTACTGTGTTTTTAAGCAATAAGTATATAATAATTTATAATATAATTTTAAATTATTTTTTTTTAGATTTTTAACATAATGAGTAAGAAAAGAGGATGCAAATTCAATGATGATCTAAGAAGTGAATTTCCTTTTATTAAAAAAACCAAAAGCGATTACAATATAGACCAAATTTTTAATCAAGAACCTTCCCTCCCGCCCCCCGGTCAATGGTGTCCTGCTTTACCAATGTTAAAATCTGATCACCTTAGCCATGTTTCAATATTTGACTGTTGTACTCTGGAGCTCTTCATAATGTGAATATTTTGTTTTATTTTCTCTAGTGTTATTTTGGTTCTTTCCTTAATGTGTAACTCTTAACCAACCTTTCTCTCCACTTTTTACCCATTTCAGTAAATGGAACCTTCATCCACCCACTTGTTCACCCCAGGTGATTTCTGTCTCTGAATATCTATACACAAACCTTCACCAAGTCTTTTCTATCAAACATTCAAAGTATGTGTTGAATCATTCCATTTCACAAAGCAAAATAGTGGCTAAATTAGGGTTAGAATCCAGGTCTTCTTGAAGATTTACAATGAAAAGATAAAAGTAGTATTCATTGACTTTAGATCCAAGCACACCCTGGTTTGTTTCCTGGCTTCACCACTGTCCACCTGTGTGATGAGGGGGCAAATTATGAGATGTTTTGAGCTCTGATTTCTTTATAAGATGTTAAAATAGCTACATTTCAGAGTTACATATTTTTGACAATTATTGTATGATTTCATTTATATGAAGTGTCCAGAATAGGCAAATCTACAGAGACACAAACTATATATTGCTTGCTCAGGGATGGGAGAATGTGTGTGGGGAAATGGGGAGTAGGATCAACTGCTAAAGAGTATGAAGTTTCTTTTTGGAGTGATGAAAAAGTTCCAAAATTAATCATAATGAGGCTTGGACAATTCATTGAATATAATAAAACCATTGAATTGTCTACTTTAAAGGGTGAGTTATATAGTATGTGAATTATATCTCAACAAAACTGTTTAAAATGTTTTTAAAATAGTAAATAAAGGATGAGGAAGTTCCTGTGGTGATGGGCAATGGAGTTCCTTGGGCCTCAAAGCTCAGTCCAATCTTTCAGTCTACTCAAAGTTGGCCATCCAGCTAATGAATTTTATCCACTTGTGTTCACTGCAGATTTCTTTGGCTTGGTAGTGCTGGTAATTCTAATGCTGAGTTACTTGAGACATATGATAGTGTTGAGGGCATACATTTTAAGGAGTTTTATTTACTACTCATCTCCACTGAGAAAGACCTTTCAAAGTGGATTTGATGCATCTTTACTAGAGACATTTGATACAGTCTGGAAGATTTAAAAGTTGGCAACACACCTTAGGCCTCTATTTGTAAGGGGTTCATCCACTGGTCTCCACAGAAAACATGGTCAGGGAGGTTGAAAAGAAATGACTCATCCTGGCCCTTGATTTATAAGGAGATTAATCTAATTGTCTCTAATTCAAACCATCCTGAATTAACATAGCCCAAAAGGAAGTCACCTGATACAGAATTACTGAAAACAACCCCTGTGATTGGGGGTTGGGTGGGGGGACCTGAGGTGTGAAAATGTTCAGTAGGTATGAGAGACCAGTTCAGCATCACCTTGTCCCATTTAAATGGTTACTTCTAAGGTTATATAATTATAGCAACTAACATGATAGACTATGAATGAATGCTACTTTCTTCTTCCCTACATCTGGACCCATATTAGTGCCTTTATTCATACAACCAAAGGGCTATTTATTGTGTGTGTGTATGTATATGTATAGTACATATATAGTATGTGTTTATATGTACATCCCACCTAATAATAGACAAATATGCAAATTGACCGTACCTTCACCATGCCCACAATTGGCCAGGAGGCACGGGGGGGCGGGACTTGGGGTGGCCGGGGGGGCCAATTGGGCCGGCGGGACGCTGAGCTGCATCGCCAGCAGCTGCGCGAGCTCAGCGTCTGCGCCATGGCTGTGCTGCGGCACAGAAGGGGCCTCTGGGGCAACAAGCTCACGTCCCGCTGCGCGGACCATCAAAAGCGGGGGAGCTGGGTGCCTGTCTACTCAGGCAGCAGGCCTTTCAGAAGCCTCCTCCACGCTGGAGGCTTCTGAAAGGCCTGGTGCACCAGTGGACAGGCACCCAGCTCCCCTGCGATCGAAAGCAAAAGCGTGGGAGCTGGGTGCCTGTCTACTCAGGCAGCAGGTCTTTCAGAAGCCTCCTCCACGCCTGAGGCTTCTGAAAGGCCTGATGCACCAGCGATCGAAAGTGAAAGCATGGGATCTGGGTGCCTGTCCACTCAGGCAGCAGGCCTTTCAGAAGCCTCCTCCACGCCTGAGGCTTCTGAAAGACCTGGTGCACCAGCGGACAGGCACCCAGCTCCCCCGTGATCAAAAGTGAAAGCGTGTAGGGGACCCTACACGTGCATGATTTAATCATGCACTGGGCCTCTAGTATATACATAATATCATTTCTCTATATTTCTATCTCTATTTATTATCTATCTTAAATGTATTTAATTAACATTAAGTCATTTCAAAGAATGCTGACTTATTTACCATAAAGGTCAGTGTTTAGTATTTGATATAAAGGAAGGAAATGCATATTTTGGAAAGATATATATAATAAAATGTTACTTTGACTGAAAGGAATCAGTACATTTACATCTTTCTTAAAAACACAAAAACTAAAATTAAGAAATGAGCATATTTGTATAGTGTGGGAGAATGTAACTGTCCCTTGAGTGGCACATTTCTTTTAGGATATCCATAAAAAAAGCAAACTGGGGACACGCTGCGACCACAGAGAATGGAACAAGCTAGATAGGACATCCGTAAGGAAGCCATGTGATTGGCCCTGAGGCACCTCACAGACTGTCATCTCAAGTACTGTTATGGAGCCAAATGCTGAAACAAAATATGTTCTAGTTATGCTTGGGAGACCTCCTAAGCCCAGCTGCCTTACTTTCCTCCTCCCTTTGCTTTTTTTGCCAAGATAATGCTAGAAGGTAGAGATGAGATAAGAGGAGAGAGCTGGGCCAACTTCATCACTGAATTATACTATATTATATGTTACATTTTAATTTGCATTTGAAAGGTATTAGATTATTTATATATCCCATGTTTATTTAGCAACTTCAGGATGAGAAGGGACTTGGAAGAATGTTGGAAGTCTTTATCTTTCACTGACCTTGGGAAAATTGCTTTGACTCTCTGAACAGCAATTTCTTTATTTATAAAAATAGAGATAGGGATAATGATGCCTTTCCTACCCTTTTCACATATTGCTTGTTATCAAAATATAAAGCACCAAACTTATTTATCATCACTTAGTTGATATTTTTAAAACCTCCTCACAAGTTCAAATAATTGACATTTGAAATGAGACCAAAATGTTTAGCTCAACTAAAAGAAAAATGTGAACACAAGTGAAATATTTCCTACATATTAAAATAGTAGAGATTAAAAATGCAATGAAGTATGTTGATAAGGTACAGGGAAGTAGGCACTTTCTTAGTCTTTTATGAGAGTTGAAATAATGTGTCATTTTAGGACAACTTGGCAGGTTTTGGCAGTATGTATCAAAACCTTAAAAAGTTGTGAAGACTTTTATCCAGCAACTCCACTTTTAGGAAATTCATTCAAATTAAAACATAAAAGATATGCATAAAGCCACTTTTTCAAGGAACTTTGTTGTCAGTTATTCCTCATAGCAAAAATGTTAGATAAAGCCTCTTGTCCAATAATAGGAAGTTAAGAAAAAGTAACACATGATGAAATATAGTGCAGTTGTTAAAAAAATTTTGGGACAAAATATTTATTGATACAAGGAAATGTTTTCAAAGGTTGAGATCCTCATTTATGCATCTTTCAATATAGTATAACATTGTTCATAAGAATGATGGTCAATTACTGGGACAAATGGGAGTTCTATTTTTAACTTTTTGAGGAAACTCCATACTGTCTTCCACAGGGGCTGCACCAGTCTGCATTCCCACCAGCAGTGCACCTAGGTTCCTTTTTCTCAGAATCCTGTCCAGCACTTGTCATTTGTTGATTTGTTGATGATAGCCATTCTGACAGGTGTGAGATGATATCTCGTTGTTTTGATTTGCATCTCTCTGATGATTAGTGACTTTGAGCATGTTTTCATATGTCTCTCGTGGCCTTCTGTATGTCCTCTTTCAAAAAGTGTCTATTTAGATCCTTTGACCATTTTTTTCATTGGATCGTTTATCTTTCTTTTGTTAAGTTGTATGAGTTCTCTGTAAATTTTGGAGATTAAACCCTTATCTGAAATATCGTTGGCAAATATGTTCCCTCATGCAGTGGGCTTTCTTGTTGTTTTATTGATGGTTTCTTTTGCTGTGCAGAAGCTTTTTATTTTGATGTAGTCCCATTTGTTTATTTTCTCCTTAGTCTCCATTGCCCTAGGAACTGTGTCTGTAAAGATATTGCTATGACATATGTCTGCTATTTTGCTGCCTATGGAGTGTTGTAGGATTTTTATGGATTGCCATCTTACATTCAAGTCCTTTAGCCATTTTGAGTTTGTTTTTGTGTATGGTGTAAGTTGGTGATCTAGTTTCATTTTTTTGCATGTATCTGTCCAAATTTCCCAGCACCATTTATTAAAGAGACTGTTTAGACTCCATTGTATGCTCTTGCCTCCTTTGTCAAATATTAATTGAGCATAATGGCTTGGGTTGATTTCTGGGTTCTCTGTTCTGTTCCATTGATCTATATGTCTGTTTTTCTGCCAGTACGAAGCAATTTTGAGAAACGTGGCTTTGTAATACAGCTTGATATCTGGTATTGTGACCCCTCCAACTTTGGTCTTCTTTCTCAGGATTGCTGTGGCTATTTGGGGTCTTTTTTTATTCCACTTGAATTTTTGGAGAGTTTGTTCTAGGTCTGTGAAATATGAAATTGGTATTTTTTTTTTTTTTTAAAATATTTTTATTGAGGTATTATATGTGTACATATCTTACTATTACCCCCCCACCCCACACCCACACATGCCCTCCCCCCCCCAGAGTTTTGCGTCCATTGTTTATGCTTATATGCATGCATACAAGTCCTTCGTTTGATTTCATAACTCCCCCACCTTTCCCAAACTTTCCCCCTGTACTTTGAAAGTCTGTTTGATGCTTTACTGTCTCTGTATCTATCTTTTTGTTCACCACTTTATAATGTTCTTTACTATCCCTAAATGAGTGAGATCATGTGGTATTTTTCTTTCATTGACTGGCTTATTTCACTTAGCATAATGTTCTCCAATTCCATCCAGGTTGCTGCAAATGATGAGAATTCCTTCTTTTTTATGGCAGCATAGTATTCCATTGTGTAGATGTACCACAGTTTTCCGATCCAGTCATCTGCTGATGGGCACCTAGGCTGTTTCCAAATCTTAGCTATTGTAAATTGTGCTGCTATGAACATAGTGGTGCATATATCCTTTCTGATTGGTGTTTCTAGTTTCTTCGGATATATTCCCAGGAGTGGGATTACTGGGTCAAATGGGAGTTCCATTTTCAGTTTTTTGAGGAAACTCCATACTATTCTCCACAGTGGCTGCACCAGTCTGCATTCCCACCAGCAGTGCACGAGGGTTCCTTTTTCTCCGCATCCTCGCCAACACTTGTTGTTTGTTGATTTGTTGATGCTAGCCATTCTGACAGGTGTGAGATGGTACCTCATTGTTGTTTTGATTTGCATCTCTCGGATAATAAGTGACTTTGAACATGTTTTCATGTGTCTCTTCGCCTTCCTTCTGTCTTCTTTTGAAAATATTCTGTTTAGGTCTGTTGCCCATTTTTTTATTGGATCATTTATCTTCCTCTTATTGAGTTGCATAAGCTGCCTGTAGATGTTGGAGATTAAACCTTTATCAGTGATAGCATTTGCAAATATGTTTTCCCATGCAGTGGGCTTTCTTGTTGTTTTGTTGATGGTTTCTTTTGCTGTAAAAAAGCTTTTTATTTTGATGTAGTCCCATTTGTTAATTTTCTCTTTAGCTTCCATTGCCCTAGGGGCAGTGTCAGTGAAGAAGTTCTTGTGGCATATGTCTGAGATTTTGTTGCCTGTGGATTCCTCTAGTATTTTTATGGTTTCCCGTCTTATGTTTAAGTCCTGTATCCATTTTGAGTTTATTTTTGTGTATGGTGTAAGTTGGTGATCTAGTTTCATTTTTTTGCATGTATCTGTCCAGTTTTCCCAACACCATTTATTGAAGAGACTGTCTTGACTCCATTGTATGTTCATGCCTCCTTTGTCAAATATTAATTGAGCATAGTGGTTTGGGTCGATATCTGGGTTCTCTATTCTGTTCCATTGATCAATATGTCTGTTCTTGTGCCAGTACCAGGCTGTTTTGAGAACAGTGGCTTTGTAATACAGCTTGAAATCTGGTATTGAGATCCCACCTACTTTATTCTTCTTTCTGAGGATTGCTGAGGCTAGTCGGGGTCTTTTTTTATTCCAGATGAATTTTTGGAGAGTTCTTTCTAGGTCTGTGAAATATGCTGTTGGTATTTTGATGGGGAGTGCATTGAATCTGTAGATTGCTTTGGGTAGTATGGACATTTTGATGATGTTGATTCTACCAATCCAGGAACATGGTATGTTCTTCCATCTGTTTACGTCTTCCTCTATCTCTTTTTTCAGTGTCCTGTAGTTTTCTGCGTATAGGTCTTTTACCTCCTTAGTTAAGTTTATTCCTAGGTATCTTAATTTTTTTTGGTGCGATGGTAAATGGGATTGCTTTTTTAGTCTCTCTTTCTGTAAGTTCATTATTGGTGTATAGAAAAGCCATAGATTTCTTAGCGTTAATTTTGTATCCCGCTACATTGCCGAATTCATTTATTAAGTCTATTAGTTTTTTGATGGAATCTTTTGGGTTTTTTATGTACAATATCATGTCATCTGCAAATAAGGACAGCTTCACTTCTTCTTTTCCAATTTGGATGCCTCTTATTTCTTCTTCTTGCCTAATTGCGATAGCTAATACTTCCAGTACTATGTCAAACAGGAGTGGTGAGAGTGGGCATCCCTGTCTTGTTCCTGTTCTTAGGGGAAATGGTTTTAGTTTTTGCCCATTGAGTATGATGTTTGCTGTGGGTTTATCATAAATAGCTTTTATTATGTTGAGGTATGAGCCTTCTATTCCCACCTTGTTGAGAGTTTTTATCAAGAAAGGGTGTTGGATTTTGTCAAATGCTTTTTCTGCATCTATTGATATGACTATGTGATTTTTATCTCTCAATTTGTTTATGTGATGTATCACGTTTTTTGATTTGCGGATATTGTACCATCCTTGCATTCCTGGAATAAATCCTACTTGGTCATGGTGTATGATCTTTCTGATGTACTGCTGGAGCCGATTTGCTAGAATTTTGTTGAGGATTTTGGCATCAATGTTCATGAGGGATATTGGCCTGTAATTCTCTTTCATTGAGTTGTCTTTATCTGGTTTTGGTATTAGGGTGATGCTGGTTTCATAGAAGGAGCCTGGAAGTGTTCCTTCCTCTTGAATTTTTTGGAATAGTCTGAGGAGGATAGGTTTTAGTTCTTCCTTGAAAGTTTGATAAAACTCTCCTGTGAAGCCATCTGGCCCCGGGCTTTTGTTTGCCGGAAGCTTTTTGATGACTGCTTCAATTTCTTCCATAGTTACTGGCATGTTGAGCTGTTTAGAATCTTCCTGATTGAGTTTTGGAAGGTTGTATTTTTCTAGGAATATGTCGATTTCCTCTAGGTTGTCCAGTTTGTTGGAATAGAGTTGTTCGTAGTATTTTGTAACAATCCTTTGTATTTCGTCGGGGTCTGTTGTTATTTCACCTCTTTCATTTTTGATTTTGTTTATTTGGGTCCTCTCTCTTTGCTTCTTGGTGAGCCTGGCTAGAGGTCCATCAATCTTGTTTATCCTTTCAAAGAACCAGCTCTTGGTTTTGTTGATCTTTTGTATTGTTTCTTTGGTCTCTATGTCGTTTATCTCCGCTCTGATCTTTATTATTTCTTTCCTTCTGCTTACACTGGGCTTATCTTGTTGCTCTCTCTCTAACTCTTTGAGTTGTTGGGTTAGGTAATTTATTACCATTGTTTCTTGTTTTTTGAAGTAGGCTTGTAGAGCTATGAACTTCCCTCTCAGGACTGCTTTCATTGTGTCCCATAGATTTTGGATTGTTGTGTTTTCATTGTCGTTTGTTGCCATGATGTTTTTTATTTCTTCCTTGATGTCTTTGGTGACCCAGTCATGGTTTAATAACATGCTGTTTAGTCTCCAAGTGTTTGATTTCTTTGGGTTGTTTTTATTGTAGTTGATTTCCAGTTTTATGCCACTGTGATCTGAGAAGATACTTGATATGATTTCTATCTTCTTGAATTTGGAGAGACTTTGCCTATGTCCTAACATATGGTCTATCTTTGAAAATGACCCATGTGCACTTGAGAAGAATGTATATTCTGTGGCTTTGGGGTGAAATGTTCTGAAGATGTCGATTAATTCCATCTGATCTAGTGAGTCATTTAGGATTGATGTTTCTTTGCTGATTTTTTGTTTAGAGGATTTGCCCAATGGTGATAGTGGGGTATTGAAGTCTCCTACTATGATTGTATTACTGTCAATCTCTCCTTTGATATCTTCCAGGAGTTTTTTAATGTATCTTGGTGCTCCTGTATTGGGTGCATATATGTTTACCAGAGTTATTTCTTCTTGTTGGATTTCTCCCTTTAGTATTATGAAGTGGCCTTCATTATCTCTTGTTATGTCGTTCACTTTGAGATCTAGTTTGTCAGATATAAGTATTGCAACCCCAGCTTTTTTTTCATTTCCATTTGCCTGGAAAACCTTTTTCCATCCCTTTACTCTCAGTCTGTATGCATCCTTTTTTTTGAGGTGGGTTTCCTGTAGACAGCAGATATCTGGGTTTTGTTTTCTTATCCAGTCTGTTACCCTGTGTCTTTTGATTGGGGCATTCAATACATTTACATTTAAAGTTATTATTGATAGGTACTTATTTGACGCCATTTTTATTCTATACCCCTGTGTACCTTCTTTGCTTCCTATTTCTTTCTTTCTTTTTTTTTTTTTTTACAGCAGACCCTTTAGCATTTCTTTCATTGCTGGTTTGGTGGTGATAAACTCCCTTAGTCCTTTTTTGTCTCTGAAGCTCCTGATTTCACCTTCAATTTTGATTGATAGCCTTGCTGGGTACAGTATTCTTGGATTCAGACCCTTCCTTTGCATGACTTGGTATATTTCATTCCATTCCCTTCTGGCCTGATGAGTTTCTGTTGAGAAATCAGTTGCTAGTCTGATGGGGGTTCCTTTGTATGTAACTGTCTGTCTCTCTCTGGCCGCTTGTAAGATTCTTACTTTGTCGTTGGTGTTTGCCAACTTAACTATAATGTGCCTTGGCGTCGGTCTTTTGGGGTTCATTTTGCTTGGAACTCTGTGAGCTTCTTGGATTTGTGTGGGTTTTTTCTTCCCTATATCAGGGAAGTTTTCTGTTATTATTTCTTCAAACAGGTTTTCTATTCCTTGCTCAGTTTCCTTTCCTTCTGGCACCCCTATTATCCTGATGTTGTTTTGTTTTGTATTATCCCGAAGTTCCCTTACGCTCTCCTCAATCTTTCTAATTTTTGTTTCTAGAAGCTGTTGTAATTGGGTATTTTTTTCCATCTTGTCTTCTAGCTCACTTATGCGGTCCTCTGCTTCATCTAGTCTACTCTTGATGCTTTCTATTGAGTTCTTTACAGCAGCGATGTCATTTTTCATTTCTTCTTGGTTCTTCTTCATTTCTTCTTGGTTCTTACTCATATTGTCGAATTTGTCTTCCATCCTTTTCAGCCACTTTACGACCATTTCTCTGAATTCTTTCTCTGATAGGTTGTTTGCCTCTAAATCGTTTACTTCCTTTTCTGGTGATGCCTGCTTCTCTTTCCTGTGGGGGCTGTTTCTTTGTCTCCTCATGGTCTCTCTTCTCCGGATGTCTGGTTATATAGATTTCTCTCTCTGGCGTTGATTTAAAGGTATAAAATACAACACAACCAGGCACAACAGACAAGGCACTGAACAGAATTGTATTCACGATATTAATAACCTCCAATAAAGGTAACCACCAGAGAAAGACAAATTAGGGAATAGGAGTGGAAGAGGGAGAGTAAAAAGAAAGAACAACAACGAAGAAAAAAAAACAACAACAAAGAGTGTGAATCTGAACTTGGGAAAAGAGCAGAAAGAAAGAAAAGAAATAACAGAAAAGAAAAAGAAAAGAAAAAAAAGTAAGAGAGACAAGAATGATACTAAGAGAGAAAAGGGGAACAAACTATATATATGGGGAGTAAACTCCACTAGAACAACCACTATTCCCAGCAAATTCCAGCAACACGAGCCTGGAGATTAATACAAACTGCAACAGCAGCTAATATCAAGTGAGGCAAGGGAAAACAAAAGTAAAAAACAAACAATAACAAAGCAAACAAAAGAACCAACCAAACCAACAAAAAGAATAATCAAAACAATCTCATAAAAAAGCATAAAAATTCAATCTAATCAACATTCAAGCAAACAACAACAAAAGGCCCGAGAGAAAAATAATTTTTTAAAGGTAGCGTAGAGAGAGGTTTGTATGAATTTGGAGCAGGGGGTTGGGAATTAGATATATAAGTAGGGTGAAGTTTTAGCAGGGAGTAAACTGAAAAAGTAGGGAAAATCTAAAGCCAGAAAGGGTTAAGATAAACTGGGGACCAAAAGGGGAAAGGTTAGGAGGAGAGTGATGGCATAAAGTTAGCTTTGAGATAGGGTAAAGCGATTGTAAGGGAGAGATGCAAATCGAATGTAGGACACTAATCCAAAAATAAAAGAAAGAGAAAATCAAATGACATTAAAAAAAAAAAGTAAAATAATAGTAATAATAGTGCTGATTGAAAATAAAAATGTAATAATTAAAAAGGTGAAAATCAAGTGATGAAAAAGAAAAAATATTAGTTTCTTAAGTAAAAGATGCAAAAAATGAAAATAAAAAAATATGAGAATAAAAAATTTAAAAAATTGAAAAAAGAATTGAAAATTAAAAAATAGGAAGACTAAAATGTGCAGTAGCGGCTGTCATTCACTTCCTCTATTATTCTGTTTGGTACGCCTTTTTCCCAGTCTGTGCGGTATTTCAGTTCAGCTTCATTCCAGGGCTCCTCAGTGTTGGAAGCCAGTCCTGCTTTTTAAGCCAGCCCTGTCTTAATTTCTCGTATTTATTTTTTATTACACCAGAGACAATTAGCGTTTCAGCCCCTGGGTGGCAGTGTTTCTGAATTGACTTCCGGGCCTCTCTAGCTCTTTTTTCTTTTTTTTTTCCCCTTCTATGGCACTCACTACAGGTTTGTGGAAGTGTGCGCCTCAGAGCTGCCTCTCTGATGGTCACACGCAGCTCTGGCCCCAGGTTCCGAAAAAACACCTTCCCCCTGCAGTCTTTCAGGGTTTCCACCTGGGTTTTTCTATGTGTTGGGCTTAGCAATCAGAGTCGGAAAGAGCCCAGGTGTGCGGACCGTGGGTCTGTGCCCCAGACTAAGGAGCCTGCACTCCTTTGAAAATTCTTAGTCTGACCCTCCTCGTCAGATTAAAATGAGTTGCTTTCAAGAGGTCACTTCTGTTAGCAGCTCAGAAGACCCCCCCTCCTCATTCATGGATCAAGGCAGTTCCAACTGCCGCTGATTTTTCTAGGCACAGACCTCCCGGCTCCTGCCGGTCCTGAGGCTGCCGCACTTCCCTCACCCAGCGCTTCCCTCACCCACCGCGGGGATTAGAAACCGCAGCTTATTTCAGACAAAATCTGACCTTTCCGTGGTGCAGTGAAGAGTTTCTTTGAATCCAAATGTTTGCGCTGATAGGGGACCGGTGGTCTGGTGCTCCCCGCAGTTCAGTGTTTGCAGTTGTCACGGAAAGTCAGGTTTCCACTAAAATCCTCCTTTCCTTGCAAGATGGTGAGGCGCCCGGCGAGCCCGCAGCTCCAGGAGGGGACCCAGCCCCTGTGGGTGCTGCGTGGTCAGAGGAACACTGCCCAGCACTCCCCCGCCTTCTCCTGGAGTTTAGCTGTCCCTTGGCTTGCCCACATACACTCCCTCTGTGAGCCTCTGCTGCTCCGACTCTCTGCCCCAGGAACAGACTCCAAACCCGACTCTATTCCGTAGCCATTTTTTTCCCTCCTCCTGAAATTGGTATTTTAATGTGGATTGCATTGAATCTATAAATTGCTTTGGGTAGTATGGACATTTTAATGATGTTGATTCTATCAATCCATGAACACGGTATGCTCTTCCATTTGTTTATGTCTTCTGCTATCTCTTTTTTCAATGTCCTGTAGTTTACAGAGTACAAGTCTTTTGCCTCCTTAGTTATGTTTATTCCTAGGAATCTTAATTTTTTTGTTGCAATGGTAAAAGGGATTTTTTTAAGCTTCTCTTTCTGTGAGTTCATTATTGGTGTATAAAAAAAGCCTCTGATTTCTGGATGTTAATTTTGTATCCTGATACATTGCCGAATTCATTTATTAAGTCTAGTAGTTTTTTTTATGCAGTCTTTGGGGTTTTCTATGTACAATGTCATGTCATCTGTGAATAATGACAGTTTTACTTCTTTTTCAATTTGGAAGCCTTTTATTCCTTCTTCTTGTCTGATCACTATGGCTAGCACTTCCAGTATTATATCAATCAGGAATGGTGAAAATGGGCATCCCTGTCTTCTTCCTGTTCTTAGGGAAAATGAATTTAGTTTTTGCCCATTGAGTATGATGTTGGCTGTACGTTTTTCATATATGGCTTTTATTATTTTGAGGTATGATTCCTCTATTCTCACTTTGCTGAGAGTTTTTGTCAAGAAAGGGTATTGGATTTTGTCAAATGCTTTTTCTGCATCGATTGATATGATTATGTGATTTTATCTCTCAATTTGTTTCTGTGATGTATTACATTTATTGATTTGCAGATATTGTACCATCCTTGCATCCCTGGAATAAATCCCACTTGGTCCTGGTGCATGATCTTTCTAATGTACTGCTGGATCCAATTTGCTAGAATTTTGTTAAGGATTTTAGCATCTATGTTCATCAAGGATATTGGTCTGTAGTTCTCTTTTTTTGTGGTGTCTTTTTATCTGGTTTTAGAATTAGGGTAATGCTGGCTTCATAGAAAGAGCTTGGAAATGTGCCTTCCTCTTGAATTTTTTGGAATAGTCTAAGGAGGATAGGTTTTAGTTCTTCTTTGAATGTTTGGTAGAACTCCCCTGTAAAGCCATCTAAACCAGGGCTTTTGTTTGCTGGAAGATTTTTGATCGCTGCTTCAATTTCTTTGGTAGTTATCAATCTATTCAGCTTTTGATTCTTCCTGATTGAGTTTGGGAGCTTGTATTTTTGCATTTTTCTCAGAATATGTCCATTGCGTCTAGGTTGTCCAGTTTGTTGGAATAGAGTTGTTCATAGTATTTTTTCATAATCCTTTGTATTTCTGTGGGGTCGGTTGTTACTTCACCACTTTCATTTCTGATTTTGTTTACTTGGGTCCTCTCTCTTTGCTTCTTGGTGAGCCTGGCTAGAGGTTCATCAATCTTGTTTATTTTTTCAAAGAACAAGCTCTTGGTTTCATTGATCTTTTGTATTGTTTCTTTGGTCTCTATGTCGTTTATCTCTGCTCTGATCTTTATTATTTCCTTCCTTCTGCTTACTCTGTGCTTTTCTTGTTGCTCTCTAATTCTTTGAGTTGTAAGGTTAGATAATTTATTACCATTTTTCTTGTTTTATGAGGTAGGCTTGTAAAGCTATGAACTTCCTATCAAGACTGTTTTCACTGTGTCACATCGATTTTGGATTGTGTTTTCATTGCCATTTGTTACCTGGATGCTTTTTATTTCTTCTTTGATCTTTTTGGTAACCCAATTATTGTTTAATAACATGCTATTAAGCCTCCATGTGTTTGATTTTTTTTCATTGTTGATTTCTAATTTTATGCCATTGTGGTCTGAGAAGATGCTTGATATGGTTTCTATCTTTTTTAATTTGAAGAGAATTTGCCTGTGTCCCAATATGTGGTCTAGCTTTGAAAATGACCCATGTGCACTTGAGAAGAATGTATATTCTGTAGCTTTGTGGTGAAATTTTCTGAAGATGTCAATTAAGTCCATCTGATTTAGTGAGTCATTTAGGACTGATGTTTCTTTGCTGACTTTTTGTTTAGAGGATTTATCAAGTGGTGTCAGTGGGGTATTAAAGTCCCCTATCATGACTGTGTTGCTGTCGATCTCTCCCTTGATGTCTTCCAGAAGTTTTTTGTTGTTGTTGTTGTTGTTGTTTGTTTGTTTTTAATGTATTTGGATGCTCCTGTATTGGGTACATATATGTTTACCAGAGTTATATCCTTTTGTTGAATTCTTCCCTTTAGTATTATGAAGTGGCCTTCCTTATCTCTTATTATGGTCTTCACTTCGAGTTCTAATTTGTTAGATATAAATATTGGTACACCAGCTTTTTCTTCAATTCCATTCGCCTGAATTTTTTTTTTCCATCCCTTCACTATCAGTCTGTGTGAGTCCTTTGTTCTGAGGTGGGTCTCCTGTAGACAGCAGATATATGGGTCATGTTTTCTTATCCATTCAGCTACCCTATGTCTTTTGATTGGGGCATTTAATCCATTTACTTTTAAGGTTATTATTGATAATGTTTGTCGCCATTTTTATTCTTTACACCTGTGTTCCTTCTTCCCTTCCTATTACTTCTTTTTACAGCAGTCCCTTTAGCATTCTTGCATTGCTGGTTTGGTGGTAATAAACTCCCTTAGCCCTTTTTTTTTCCTGTGAAGCTCCTGAATTCATCTTCAATTTTGAATGATAGCCTTGCTGGGTATAGTAATCTTGGATTCAGTACCTTGCTTTGCATCACTTTGTACTAGTATATTTTATTCCATTCCCCCTGGCCTGATTGTTTCTGTTGAGAAATCAGTTGATAGTCTAATGGGAGATCCCTTGTAGGTAACTTTCTGTCTTTCTCTGGCTGCCTCTAAGATTATTACTTTGTTCTTCATGTTTGTCAATTTAATTATGATGTGTCTTGGTGTTGGTCTTTTTTGGTTCATATTATTTGAGACTCTGTGAGCTTCTTGGACTTGTGTGGGTTTCTTTTTCCAAGTATCAGGGAAGTTTTCTGTCATTTTTTCAAACAGGTTTTTCATTCCTTGCTCTGTTTCCTCTCCTTCTGGCACCCCTATGATGCTTATGTTGTTTTGTTTTTTGTTGTCCCAAAGCTCCCTTAAGCTCTCCTCCTGATTTTTAAGTTTTATTTTTTTCCATTTGCTGCTCAGGTTGGGTGTTTTTTCCTATTGTCTTTTCTAGCTCACTGATGGGGTCCTCCACTTGCTCTAGCCTACTGTTTATGCATTCTATTGTGTTCTTTATTGCAGCTATGTCATTCTTCATTTCTTCTTGGTTATTCTTCATTTCCTCTTGATTCTTACACACATTGTTGACTTTTTCTTCCATCCTTTTCAGCGTCCTTATGACTATTGCTCTCAATTCTTTCTCTGAAAAATTGCTTTCCTCCATTTCATTAACTTCTTTTTCCAGTGATTCCTCCTTTTCTTTAGTATTGGGGCTGTTTCATTGTCTTTCCATTTTCACTCCTCTCAGGGTGTCTGGTTATGTGCCTCACTCTCTACTACATTGACCAAAAGGCATAAAATACAACTCAACAAGACATGACACTGAGGGAACAAAACATGAGTGTATTCATGACACCGATAAACAACAAACACCTAGAAAAAAAGGAGGGGATCTGAATCTGAAGAGGCAGAGCTTATTTCCAGAAGGTAAAGTAAAGAAATTGAATGAATGGGGGAATGGCCACAATTCAGTATACCAGAGGTAGAAATAGAATGAGTGTATACTAAGAAAAGTAAAAAAAACAAAATACTCAATAATAAAAAAAAGTTTCCTTTTCTTTAATCTATCATCTATCTATCTATCTATTTATTCATCTAGTTTTGGAAAAGGAGAATAGAGCAGGGTGCAGATAGGCCTGAGTTTGGTGAGTGAAACTAACTAACTAAGCTGTTAGTCAAGAAGAGAACAAGCTAGCAGAGGAAAAACAAAAGCATAAAATAAAAAGCAAAAAGTAAAACAAACTAACAATCAAACAATAACAACAAGAAAAAATTGGCTAGCAAAGAAAGAGAAAAGAGAAGGGTACATGGATTTGGGGTAGGGGAAAGAAAATTAGATATATGAGTAAGCCAACAGAGACTACTAAAATAATAATGCATCAATAGAGTAGATAAATAAGATCAATTTTTAACAAGGAGTAAAAAGAAAGGAGAGAGAAAAACTAAAGTAGGGACAGAAGAGAAGCAGGATGAAAGAGGGGCCAGTGAGGAAGAAAGTGTTGGCATAAAGGAAAAAATGAGATAGAGTAAAATAAAATAGTGATAAAAAATAATAAAAATAATAATAAAATAAACATAGAATGTATAACACTAATCAATAAAAAATAAAAAATAAATAATAATCTGTATAAAAGCCTAAGCAACCAGCCAACCAGTTGACTATCCAGTAGCTATGATGCACACCAACCACCAAGGGCCAGATGCTCAACACAAGAGCTGCCCAGTGACAGCAACTTTGCAGAGTCCCCTCTCACACTCTGGGATACCTTGGAGGATGTTGGACTTCTGGTCTTGGCCTGGTTCACACAGGCCAGGCTGAGGGCTGCAACTAGTAAATGAATCCATGCACCGGGCTTCTAGTAATAATAATAATAACAGATACATAAAAGTATATATATATCCTATCTAATAAAATGGTTATATGCAAATTAACCATCACTCTGTCACAAAGATGGCGACACCAATAGTGGCCAGGGTGCGGGGCGCTGGATGCTGGAGGCGTTGCCCTGAGGACAAGCTCCAGCATTCTGTGCGCCCTGGCCCGTGGAGGGAGGGTGGGCGGGCCTCTGGCCAGAGGTCAGCCGGGGCATGGGATGCTGGCATCATTGCAAGCCAGGCTGAGGGGACCCTCTGCCATGCACAAATTTCATGCACCAGGCCTCCAGTGTGTGTGTGTGTGTGTGTGTGTGTGTGTGTATACTCAGTCAGTGTATGTGTGTGTGTGTGTGTATATATATATTAGAGGCCTGGTGCATGAATTCGTGCATGGGTGGGGTCGGGCCAGGGGGAGGGGACATGGGCGGTTGCCCGGCCTGCCTGCTAGTCGAACTCCTGGTTGAGGGGACAATTTGCATATTAGCCTTTTATTATATAGGATATATATATACTGAGTGGCCAGATTATTATGCGTTCAGAGATCATAATAATCTGCCCACTCAGTATACACACACACATATATATAATATATATATATATATATATATATATATATATATATATATATACACACACACACACACACACACACACACATACATACTAGAGGCCCGGTGCACAAAATTCATGCACTTGGGGGGAGGGAGTACCCCTTAGCCCAGTCTGCACCCTCTCCAATCTGGGACCCCTCAGGGAATGCCCAACTTCCAGCAGTCGGACATCCCTCTCACAATCTGGAACCACTGGCTCCTAACCACTCACCTGCCTGCCTGCCTGATTGCCCCTAACCCCACTGCCTGCCTGCCTGATTGCCCCTAACCCCTCTGCCTGCTGGCCTGATCACCCCTATCTTGCTCCCCTGCCATCCTGATCACCCCTACCTTGCCCTCCCCTGCTGGCCTGATAGCCCCCAACTGCCCTCCCCTATCGGCCTGATCACCCCAAACTGCTTGTGCCTTGGCCCCCAGTCTGGCCTCCCTCTGGGGGCACCACCCCCATTATCCCGCTGTTGCTGCCACTGCTGGCCTGAGCCTCAGCCCTTCACAGCTGCCCATGGCTGTCTGAGCCTCAGCCCTTGCAGCTGCTGCAGCTTTGTCTGGAAGGATGTCCAGAAGACAAACACTCTAATTAGCATATTACCCTTTTATTAGTATAGATTTAGGGACCATTACAACCATGCAGAACTTAAAAAAAAACACATGGCCCTGGCCGGTTTGGCTTAATGGAGGGAGCATCGGCCTGTGGACTGAAGGGTCCCAGGCTTGATTCTGGTCAGGGGCACATGCCTGGGTTGCAGGCTCAATCCCCAGTAGGGAACCTGTGGGAGGCAGCTGATCAGTGATTCTTATCATTGATGTTTCTCTCTCTCTCTCCCTCTCCATTTCTCTCTGAAATAATTTTTTTTTAAAGAAAACACATGATCTTCACTTTGGGCTTTGTTATTTTACAATATTCTTTGTGCAGTATTTTAACTTCCCTCAACTTTCCTTTACCTACTCTTAAAATGCAATCTATTTTGGGGAAGATGATCAGGAAAGTGATTCTAGTGGGTAGAACTTTTTTTTTTGGAGGGGATGGGGTCATGAAGATATTTAAAAATTGAGGATGGTGATGGTTGTACCACTCTGAATTTACTTTAAAAAAATAGTTAATTGTACACTTTAGGTGACATGTACAGTATACGAATTAGATCTCAACAAAGCTGTTCTTTTATTTATTTTTAAATAAAGACCAGTCTTATAATCAATTGCAGATGTTTTCAGAGCCCCTCCCCCACCAAGATTTGCTTACCATGTCCCAAATTACGGCTGTGACTCCCAGTTGCCTCCAGTCCTGGTGGATCTGGATGGTGTGGTTTGCAAAGGAGAAGGTGGCAAGAGGCTTATGGAATTTCTGCAACCTCATTCCCCCAGTCTCCTCATAGGGCACCAGGACCATTCCCACTGTGCCAGCTCTCTGCTTCCTTTAACCTGTTGGGCAAAAGAATCCTGCATGCTCTGACCAGAAAGTTCATTCTCTTATGTGGTCTGAATGCTTTTTTTAAGGTTGTTTTATGGATTCAAAAGAATAAACAGAGATGTGGAAAGCTTTTGTCAAAATCCTTTTAAATGGTTTTTGGGAAGTGAGATGTGGCTCTGAATTCATCCCAAAGGGTATCTTTGGGCAAAAGAACCCAGAATGGTACAACTCCTTCAGGATGCTCTACACACTTCCCTATTAGGACTCAGGGGGACTTGAGGGTGAGCAAGGCAGTGGTGCCAGCACAGGACCTGGGAGAAGGTAATGCTTTCTACACTACCCAGACCATGTGTACTGCAGCTGTACAGGGTGTTTCTGCTGTTTTGTTTTGGTCTGGCCTCCACCCCATCAGCTACGGACCTGTGTCTGCACTGAGACTACTTTTTGGTGGACAGTGGATGCACTCCCACCTCCCAGAGACTGGCAGTTAGACTCTGGCGGCTTCTGAGTCCCTTGCGGGGGAGAGCCCGGCCCTAGGTCAAGAACAGACTTAGGTGTCCTCAGCCAGGAGGCCTCCTCGGGCTAGGTACTGCCACAGTTTGAAGGCTGGCCATGACCCCAATCCTGGCAGGGGTCTCCTCTGGGGCACTGGCCAGGCTAGGCTAGGGTCACTGGTGGTTTGGAGGCCGGCCATGCCTCCCAATCCTGGCAGGGGTCTCCTCTGGGGCGCTGGCCAGCTTGGGCTAATGGCCTCCCATGGTTTGGAGGCTGGCCACACACCCCGATCCTGGCAGGGGTCTCCTCTGGGGCGCTGGCTGGCCTGGGCTAATGGCCGCCCGCAGTTTGAAGGCCGGCCACGACCCCCAATCCTGGTAGGGGTCTCCTCTGGGGCACTGGCCAGACTGGGCTAATGGCTGCCCACAGTTTGGAGGCCAGCCACAACCCCCAATCCTGGCGGGGGTCTCCTCTGGGGCTTTGGCAGGCCTGGGCTAGGGCTACGGGCGGTTTGGAGGCGGGTCATGCCCCCGATCCTGGCGGGGGTCTCCTCTGGGGTGCTGGCCAGCCTGGGCTAGGACCGCTGGCAGTTTGGAGGCTGGACATGCTTCCTGATCCTTGCAGGGGTCTCCTCTGGGGTGCTGGCAGGCCTGGGCTAGGGCTGTGGGAGGTTTGGAGGCAGGCCACAACCCCCGATCCTGGCGGGGGTCTCCTCTGGGGTGCTGGCCAGCCTGGGCTCTAAGCACCGCAAAGGGAGGGGTTCCTGAACCCGCTTCCTGCACACCTAGGCTAGGATACATCTCATAGGAGGCAGCTGCAGTGCAGGGGGGCAGTGGCCAGGTCCTCCGGCACCTAGCCTCCTGGGCTGCAGTCCCACATCTCCCAGCCCCCCAGCCTTGGATGCACCCCTGCAGTTGCCCACACCGCCAGTCGCCTCAGCGCAGGCCCCCGCAGCCGAAAGCCTGCCTCCCAGCAGCCGGGCCACCATACCCACCACCGCTGGTAGCTCTCCGCTGCTCGCTCACTGCTGAGCCCTGTCCACTGGGGTGAGGGCGAGCTCCAAGCCGCTCCCACCCCTGGCGTGTGCCCACTGCCCAGAGGCCCTTCCTCCCTCAGCAGCCCGTCTTGGGAAGCTGGCCTCGTTGCTGGGGCTACGATGCCAGTGTCCTGCCCCAGCCATTATGGGCACTGCCATATTTGTAGCAGAGTGATGGTTAATTTGCATATTACCCTTTTATTAGAAAAGAAAAATTGGTTTCCTAAGTAAAAGATAAGAAAAAAAGTGAAGTAGTGAAGTCTTCACTTCACCTGAGTATTCAATGTCCCATGAGGGCTGGTCTAAGACCCCTCTCCACTGTTCTGTCTGCCATATCTCAGCTTCCTGCTAGATAGTCAGCACCATGTTGAAGCTCCCAGCGATCCACTGCTCCTCTGTGTCAGATGCCACAGCCTTGGTTTCAGGCAGGTGGGACCACTCTGTCTGCCTGCCTTCAGCCATATTTAAACAAGCGTCTATTTCTGACATAGCCTCTAGGTGACGGTGTTTCTGTATTAGTTTCCGGGATGAAATGGCCCCTCAACCCAGTCCCTGAGGGCTCCCTGGGGGTATTTCGAATCTCAGTTTCCCTGCTGAGCTCAAGGCTGGGTGCAGCTGCGTTGCTAGAAGGCACTGGCTCTTTAGGAGAAAAATGTCTGTTCAGGGTTGGAGGGATCGGACTATCCCAGAGCTGGCTTTCTGGTAGCCTCTCCCTATTTTGCTACCCAGCTTCCAAAAAACCACCTGCCACTGCACTGAAGTCTAGGTGAGTGTTTGTGATTGAAAAATCCTGGGTTTAGCGGGTAAAAGCAAGGAAATTATAAAGACAGGGCCTGCGCTGAGGCGACTGGCAGTGTGGGCAACTGCAGGGGCGCATCCAAGGCTGGGGGGCTGGGAGATGTGCACCTCTTTCTCCCCTTGGAACTTCATGGCCAGTGCAGAGCTTTAGGCTGCCTTTCTGGGTGCAGCCTCCCATGGCTGTGGGTTTAGGTCTAGATTTACCTGCTGCCAGCAGCCCTGTGGACACCCCCTTCCACAGTTGAGCGCTACATGTGTTCCCAATGTCGCACATTTGGTGCAGAGCAGTCTCCCTCTGACACTCTAGTCCCAGCTGCACACCTTTCTCCCTCCAGCTCAGATCCCTGATCCCACCAGTTTCCCGGCTACCTCTGACCATATCACAAAAGGCCAATATACCTAATATATAAAGTATTTGTAAATTGAAGTCCAAATGACTAAAAACCTTACAGAAAAGTGGGAAAAAGATGTGAAAAGACAACACACACACACACACACACACACACACACACACAGAGAGAGTAAAAATGTTCTGGCTCATTCATAATTAGAGAAATTCAAATTAAAGCAACATTAAGATGTCATTTCCAACCTATGAAAATGTTGAAAACTTAAGAATATGTCAACATATTGTGTTGTTGAGATGTGTGGAAACGGGTACTCTCAAACATTGCTGATGGGAATGCAAATTGGTCTTATATAAAAAAGTACTTAGTATGGGGGCCACATCTCTAATACTTTTAACATTAAATATAAATTAAGAAAAAGAAGAAGTAACATTAATACTTGAAAAAAAAACTACTTAGTACAGAGGGATATAAGAAAAAATGTGTTTCTTTTCTAGTGATATTTGGAAGAAGGCTGGTTTACAATGCTCCTGTCTCTCTCTCTCTTTCTCAAAAAAAAAAAAAAAGGAGCTATAGTCATAAAGGTCAGAGCTGATAGTCATTTCAGACAATGTAGCCCATTCCCGAATTATTTAGAGGAGGAAATGAGACCCACAGAGGTTCAGTGACTTGCCCAGGGTCACACAGTGAGCCAAGCCTGGAAGACAAGGATCCTAACTGGAATGCTCCACAATTTCTTGCAAGGGGCATGTAAAATATCAGACACATAGTAGGTATACAATCTGTGAGAGCAATAATAACCAATTCAGTTTCATTCCATGAGTGGAACTTGTCTTCTACATATCAAACTTGAGGGAAAGTGTTTATTTTTGTTATGGTAAGAATCCTCCCAGGATCCTTAGGTAGCAGCAATCCATTAGCAATTACAGGCACAACATCATGGAAAGGCACCAACAGGTAAGTATGTGTGGACTACTAAATTCTGGGCCAGTCCCACTATTCTTTCCTACTGACTCTGAGGTTTAGTATCTGTGGGCCTGCACTTTTAAACTGCCAGTTTAAAGGAGGCTTGCAGTTTCCCCAATGTACAAAGACACCTAGGGAGCAAGCTGGAGGCAGAGGGGCTGCAATTTAACCTATGCTGTGCTAACAAAATCATAAGCCCTGGCTGGTAACTACCTCCTCCCAAGGAAGGGACACTGTTTACTCATAGGCTCAGTCTATATATGCCTAAAGTGTTGTGCCTTCATTGAGCTTTTCTAATTCATAGAGGTTCCACGTAGGCTAGTAGAGGCCCTGGTGAAAATTCAAAATCAAGTCTCTCTGAGTCTAAAGCAGGCGTCCTCAAACTACGGCCCGTGGGCCACATGCGGGTGTTTTTGCCGTTTTGTTTTTTTACTTCAAAATAAGATATGTGCAGTGTGCATAGGATTTTGTTCATAGTTTTTTTTTATTATTTTATTATTTTAATTACTTTATTGATTAAGGTATCACATATTTGTCATCAACCCCCTCCCATTCCCTTCCCACCCACCCCCACACGCATGTCCCCCTCCCCCTGTTGTCCGTGATCACTGGTTAGGCTCATATGCAAGCACACAAGTCCTTTGGTTGATTTATCTCCCTTGTCCCCACCCTCCCCTACCTTCCCTCTGAGGTCTGACAGTCTGATCAATGCTGTTCTTGTTCTTCAGTCTATGTTGTTCATCTTTTCCCCTAGATGAGTGAGCTCATGTGATACTAGGAATACACTTATAGGAACCAAAAATGAGAGAAGCAATAATAGTTATGCTGAGATGCAAATGAATCAGTCTATAGTGAGTTTCTTTCTGGGCCAAAAGTTCTTTTGAGTCCCAGTT
Source organism: Eptesicus fuscus (assembly GCF_027574615.1). Classification (NCBI taxonomy): domain Eukaryota; kingdom Metazoa; phylum Chordata; class Mammalia; order Chiroptera; family Vespertilionidae; genus Eptesicus; species Eptesicus fuscus. The sequence goes on from NC_072473.1 coordinate 103,649,988, forward strand.
TCTATGTCCAACAGTTGTTTATGTGTTCTTAACAGCAATGATATTTCAGTTCTGGATGGTGGACAAATGGTGGTAATGCAGGTCCGACCCTCTCTGGTTTGGTCCTGGGCAATCTGCAGTGACGCACATCTGCTGACTGCTAGTATGGCAAGGCAGGGTCAGCATCTTCCATCTCTGGACTGTTTCTCTTCTGACTTCATGGCTGGAGCACTCCTGTCAATTCCTCTCTGTTGCAAGAATCCACATGGTCTCAGAGTTGTTTGCTGAAAATATACAAACATATTCTTGACCAAAAATTAATAAAGGAATATTTTCTATAAATTTGACTTGCGATCCTTTTTCATTTTTTTGCCCGAACAATTTTCCTTTGGCTTGTTTTGACACCATGTATGTTTTACCTGGGTGTCTTGCTGTAAGCATTACAAATGAAAGTTAATTTTCTAAAGTAAAAATTTTCTAGATGTAATTTATTTACAGGATATTTTTCCTTACATGATATTCTTCTACTATCCCCCCTTTTGTGGTTTAAATATTGGGAGGCTTTTGGAAATTTTATGCTGTAATCTTGATAGCTTTTAAATTTTAATTTTTTGCACTAAAATGTGACTGCTTTAGGTTCATTATATGTTACACAATTTTACCATGAGATGAACTACCAATAAAAATTTTAGTTAACACTTTAGGAACAGCTTTTTTGTCCAGTACAATTGATTTTTCTGGAGTATTTGCTTATTTAGATTGGCCAATTTAAATTAGTCTGAAAACTTGACTATTATTTTACTGTCAAATTTAATACTCTATCTTGTTATACCCTGTAATTATTAGTGGGGAAGATTATTTGCCTTCTTGAGTAGGCCCTGAGCATTCCTGGTGCTAGGCTGGATTTAGATATCATAGACCCCAGTTCCCCAGATCATGGGTGCAAGACATCTCCATCAAGTCTTGTTGCAGTGAGAGGGCATCTACTGTCAGCCAAGTCTCTGTTACCTGGGTCCCGATTTGAGCTGGGAATGTGAAGCTGAGCAGCCATGGGGGCAGGAGATCTCCTTCAGCAGGGGTGAGGGTTCAGGCCCCTGCAAACTTGGGGGGTGAAGGTCTGTGCCCCACCGCTGTTGACCCCCAAGTTCTCTCCTGATGGCCCCTATGCGACTGTGCCTGTCTTAGGTGGTTCTTTCCCTGAGGAATCTTACCCGTCTCTGGCCAACCAGCCATCCTACGGGGCCAAGCAGGGTGATGTGAGGTTTAGTTCTGTCTCCTTGGTCACCTATGCCCCCATGGCCTCCACTCCCAGCACCTGCCTTGGGATCCCCTCGCCTGCTGGCACGGTCCCAGCACTGATCACATATCTTGTGGAACCCAGGTTTCTTCTCTAAGGAGGCCCAGCTCACCCCACTGGGCAAGAGACAGATCCATGGTACCAGCCATCATGAGGTTTCAGCCTTGGCATGAACAGAAGCTCAGGCAACAGCTGTGGACAATTGGATTGTGAGAAGCGGGTCCCTCTTGGCCAAAAGGGCAAGAGGGGCCAATTTAGAAAGCTCAGGTGCCTTCCCAGGGGGCCCTCTACACAGTGGAAGGGATTAAACCCTTTCATGTCCCTTTTAAATTGCTGCCAGACATTCAAAGAATTAGTTTGTAAGTTTGTTTTGGGTAATTGTGTAATATGCTGTTGTAATTCTAAAATATCTAGAGATGTGTTACATTTGTCTCCAAGCACCAAACAGATGATTTTTTTTTATCCCCACGGGTGTGAGGAACTATTATAGGTAATGGGGGTGATCCAAATCTGGGAAAATATTTAATGACAGTGTAGAATAATATCATGTAAGGATATTCTTTGTTCTAGTCCATGGCAATTCCCTTTCAAACTGGCTGTTCATTTCTTTTTATATAGACAAGGTCTTAGTTACATTTTCTGCACCTCTACTGGGGGCAAGTAGTGATAGTAGTGACACCCTTTCTTTGGTGTCCACACAAGCCAGAAACCTCTCTTTAATTGTATACACAAAGGGGCATTGTTTTGATTTTGTGTCATACAAAAGGAAAGCTGGGTGGAGACCCCTGTGTATTTATAGTTTCTTGCCCCACCCATGGACCTTCTGGATGACCAAGGTGTTTGGTATTATTGGTAACTACATTAGTCAGGGGATCAGCCCACATAAGGAATCTTACCCGTGAAGGGTCAGGAGCATAATACCAAAATACTTACCCTCCTATCCCAGGTAAAATTACCTTACATATGATGATTGCTAGCGTGGCTAGAAAGGCGTTCTCAGGCGTTCTTGGGTTTCTGGTTACCTCACAATTTCTTCCCTGAGGTTTGATGTTCTGATTGATGTTTCTCTGTTTCTAGATCTATTTTTTCCCCATCAGTTTATGTTGTTCATTATATTCCACAAATGAGTGAGATCATGTGATATTTATCTTTCTCTGCCTGGCTTATTTCACTAAGCATAATGTTCTCCAGGTCCATCCATGCTGTTGCAAATGGTTAAGAGTTCCTTCTTTTTTACCGCAGCGTAGTATTCCATTGTGTAGATGTACCACAGTTTTTTAATCCACTCATCTGTTGATGGGCACTTAGGCTGTTTCCAAATCTTAGCTATGATGAATTGTGCTGCTATGAACATAGGGGTGCATATATCCTTTCTGATTGATGTTTCTGATTTCTTGGGATATATTCCTAGAAGTGGGATCACTGGGTCAAATGGGAGTTCCATTTTTAGTTTTTTAAGGAAACTCCATACTGTTCTCCACAGTGGCTGCACCAATCTGCATTCCCACCAGCAGTGCACGAGGGTTCATTTTTCTCCACATCCTCTCCAGCACTTGTCATTTGTTGACTTGTTGATAATGGCCATTCTGACAGGTGTGAGATGGTACCGCATTGTTGTTTTGCATCTCTCTAATTATTAGTGATTTAGAGCAGGTTTTCATATGTCTCTTGGCCTTCCTTCTGTCTTCTTTCAAAAAGTGTCTATTTAGATCAGTTGCCCATTTTTTGATTGGGTTGTTTATCTTCTTTTTGTTAAGCTGCATGAGTTCCCTGTAAATGTTGGAGATTAAACCCTTATCGTTGACATCATTGGCAAATATGTTCTCCCATGCAGTGGGCTTTTTTGTTGTTTTATTGATGGTTTCCGTTGCTGTGCAAAAGCTTTTTATTTTGATGTAGTCCCACTTGTTTATTTTCTCTTTAGCTTCCATTGCCCTAGGAGCAGTATCAGCGAAGAAGTTCTTTTGGCATATGTCAGAGATTTTTCTGCCTGTAGATTCCTCTAGTATTTTTATGGTTTCCTGTCTTATGTTTAAGTCCTTGATCCATTTTGAGTTTATTTTTGTGTATGGTGTAAGTTGGTGGTCTAGTTTCATTTTTTTGAATGTATCTGTCCAATTTTCCCAACACCATTTATTGAAGAGACTGTCTTGACTCCATTGTATGTTCATGCCTCCTTTGTCAAATATTAATTGAGCATAGTGATTTGGATCTATTTCTGGGCTCTCTATTCTATTCCATAGATCTATATGTCTGTTCTTGTGCCAATACCAGGCAGTTTTGAGAACATTGGCTTTGTAATATAGCTTGAAATCTGGTATTGAGATCCCTCCTACTTTGTTCTTCTTTCTCAGGATTGCTGTAGCTATTCGGGGTCTTTTTTTATGCCAGATGAATTTTTGGAAAGTTTGTTCTAGGTCTGTGAAGTATGCCATTAGTATTTTAATGGGAAGTGCATTGAAATTATAGATTGCTTTGGGTATTATGGACATTTTGATGATGTTGATTCTACCAATCCATGAACATGGTATGTTCTTCCATCTGTTTATGGCTTCCTCTATCCCTTTTTTCAGTGTTGTGTAGTTTTCCATGTATAGGTCTTTTACCTCCTTAGTTAAGTTTATTCCTAGGTATCTTAATTTTTTTGGTGTGATGGTAAATGGAATTGCTTTTTTAGTCTCTCTTTCTGTAAATTCATTATTGGTGTATAGAAATGCCATAGATTTCTTAGCATTTATTTTGTATCCTGCTACTCTGCTGAATTCATTTATTAAGTCTAATAATTTTTTGATGGAGTCTTTAGGGTTTTCTATGTACAGTATCATGTCATCTGCAAATAAGGACAGTTTTACTTCTTTTCCAATTTGGATACCTTTTATTTCTTCTTCTTGTCTGATTGCAATGGCTAGTATTTCCAACACTATGTTGAACAGGAGTGGTGAGAGTGGGCATCCCTGTCTTGTTCCTGTTCTTAGGGGAAATGGTTTTAGTTTTTGTCCTTTGAGTATGATGTTTGCTATGGGTTTGTCATATATGTCTTTTATTATGTTGAGGTATGATCCTTCTATTCCCAGTTTGCTGAGAGTTTTTATCAAGAAAGAGTGTTGGATTTTGTCAAATGCTTTTTCTGCATCAATTGATATGACTATATGGTTTTTATCTCTTAATTTGTTTATGTGATGTATCACGTTTATTGATTTGTGAATATTGTACCATCCTTGCATCCCAGGGATAAATCCTACTTGGTTGTGGTGTATGATCTTTCTGATGTACTGCTGGATTCGATTTGCTAGAATTTTGTTGAGGATTTTTGTCATCTATGTTCATGAGGGATACTGGCCTGTAATTCTCTTTCATTTTGTTATCTTTATCTGGTTTTGGTATTAGGGTGATGCTGGCTTCATAGAAGGAGCTTGGAAGTGTTCCTTCTTCTTGAATTTTCTGGAATAGTCTGAGGAGGATAGGTTTTAGCTCTTCCTTGAATGTTTGGTAAAACTCCCCTGTGAAGCCATCTGGCCCCGGGCTTTTGTTTGCTGGAAGCTTTTTGATGACTGCTTCAATTTCTTCCATAGTTATCAGCCTACTGAGATTTTTAGTCCATTCCTGAGTAAGTTTTGGAAGGTTGTGTTTTTCTAGGAATGTGTCCATTTCCTCCAGGATGTCTAGTTTGTTGGAAGAGTTGTTCATAGTATTTTTTGACAATCCTTTGTATTTCTGTGGGGTCTGTTGTTATTTCACCTCTTTCATTTCTGATTTTGTTTATTTGGGTCCTCTCTCTCTGCTTCTTGGTGAGCCTGGCTAGAGGATCATCCATCTTGTTTATCCTTTCAAAGAACCACCTCTTGGTTTTGTTGATCTTGTGTATTGTTTTTTTCGTCTCTATGTCATTCATTTCTGCTCTGATCTTTATTATTTCCTTTCTTCTGCTCACTGTGGGCTTTTCTTGTTGCTCCCTTTCTAATTTTTTGAGTTGTTGAGTTAGATGATCTATTACCATTTTTTCTTGTTTTTTTGAGGTAGGCCTTTAGAGCTATACACTTCCCTCTCAGGACTGCTTTCATTGTGTCCCATAGGATTTGCAATGTTGTGTTTTTATTGTCATTAGTCTCCAGGATGTTTTTAATTTCTTCTTTGATCTCATTGATAACCCAATCATTGTTTAATAGCATGCTATTCAGTTTCCAAGTGTTTTAATTTTTTGGAATGTTTTTATTGTAGTTTATTTCTAATATTATGCCATTGTGGTCTGAGAAAATGCTTGATATGATTTCAATCTTTTTGAATTTGGGGAGACTTTGCTTGTTACCCAATATGTGGCCTATTTTTGAGAATGTCCCATGTGCACTTGAGGAGAATGTATATTCCATGGCTTTGGGGTGAAATACTCTGAAGATGTCAATTAGGTCCATCTGATCTAGTGTGTCATTTAGAATTGCTGTTTCTTTGCTGATTTTTTGTCCAGAGGATTTATCCATTGATGTCAGTGGTGTATTAAAGTCCCCTACTATGATTGTATTAATGTCGATCTCTCCCTTGATATCTTCCAGGAGATATTTTATGTGTTTGGGTACTCCTGCGTTGGGTGCATATATGTTTACCAGAGTTATATCTTCTTGCTGGATTGCTCCCTTTAGCATTATGTAGTGGCCTTCCTTATCTCTTATTATGGCCTTTACTTTGAGGTCTATTTTATCTGATATAAGTATCGCAACCCCAGCTTTTTTCTCATTTCCATTTGCCTGAAAAATATTTTTCCATCCCTTCACTCTCAGTCTGTGTGGATCCTTTGCTCTAAGGTGGGTCTCTTGTAGACAGCAAATATATGGGTCCTGTTTTCTTATCCATTCAGCTACCCTATGTCTCTTGATTGGTGCATTTAATCCATTTACATTTAATGTTATTATTGATAAGTAAATGTTTGTTGTCATATATTTTCTTAGTGCTCATTTTTCTTCTTGCCTTTCTCTTTCTTCTTTTTACAGCAGTCCCTTTAGCATTTCTTGCATTGCTGGCTTGGTAGTGATGAACTCTCTTAGCCCTTTTTTATCTATTGAAGCTTCTGATTCCACCTTCTTTTATCTATTGAAGCTTCTGATTCCACCTTCAATTTGGAATGATAGCCTTGCTGGGTATAGTATTCTTGGATTTAGTCCCTTGTTTTGCATCACTTTGTATATTTCATTCCATTCCCTTCTGGCCTGGTGTGTTTCTGTTGAGAAATCAGTTGATATGCTGATAGGAGATCCCTTGTAGGTAACTTTCTGTTTCTCTCTGGCAGCCTTTAAGATTCTTGCTTTGTCGTTGGTGTTCGTCAATTTAATTATGATGTGTCTTGGTGTCGGTCTTTTGGGGTTCAACTTGTTTGGGCCTCTGTGTACTTCTTGGACTTGGATAGTTTTTTTCTTGCCAATGTCAGTTAAGTTTTCTGTCATTATTTCTTCTAACATGTTTTCTATTCCTTCTCTTCCTCTCCTTCTTTTATCCCTATTATTCAAAGGTTGTTTCGTTTTGTGTTGTCCCGAAGCTCCCTTAGGCTCTCCTCTTGCTTTTTAAGTCTTCTTTCCAGTTGCTGCTGTGTTTGTGTGTTTTTTCCTACCTGGTCTTCTAATTCGCTGATGCGGTCCTCAGCCTCTTCTACTCTACCCTTTAAGCCTTCCATTGTGTTCTTTATTGCAGCTATGTCATTCTTCTTCTCCTCTTGGTTTCTTTTCATGTTGGTGACGTTTTCATTCAGCTCCTTATAGTTTTCATTGAGTTGTGTGTATTTGTCATCCATCCATTTAAATGTCCTTATAATGAATACTCTGAATTCTTTCACTGTTAAGCTGCTAGCCTCAAGTTCATTTAACTCCCTTTCTAGTGATTCCTCTATTTCCTCCCTTTGGGAATTTCCTTTTTTTATCCTCATGTTTTCCTGTAATGTTTTAATTGTAGATCCACTTGCTTTGCTACCCAGGTTCTTTTGGGGATGGTGCTACTGGTATAATCTCTCAGTTCTCCTGGGCTTGGTAATCTATTGTAGCTCCCTGCTTGAGCTACTTGGGTTCTCTTGATGTTGGCCTGGAAGCTTGAGAGGCACAACTGTGGTGTCTAGAAGTCAGCAGCTATGGAGTGGAGTGTCCCAGTTTTTGCTGTCTTGCACCCTTAATTGTAATCACACATGCCCAGGAGGGACTCACAGTGGCCCCTAGGTACTGTCTGTTGGGGTGTTGGGGCTCAGGGGCTATGGTCTTTGAAAGGTGTGGCTGTGGTGCCCTGAGATCTGCAGTCCTGGGGTGAGCAGACCCAGCTTTTTCTGTTGTACCCGTGGTGGATAGGTGCTTACTCCCAGCAGTGTTTTACAGGAGCACCCTCAGTACTTTTGCCAGTGAGGCACACTGAAGGGCTCTGAAGGGCCCTGGCAGTGTAGCCGGGTAATTGGGGTGCCTGTGGGCCAGTATCCACAGTAAGTGAATTCAAAGCTTCTACTGCTGGAGGGGCGTGCGCCCCCTGCTTGTTCAAGATCACACCCAAGGGGGGCTCACAGTGGCTCCCACTAGCGCCCTGTGGTTGGTTGGGCTCAGTGTGTTAGTATCTGTGGAGGTGCGCTCTCTGGTCGCAGAGCTCTGATGCACTCCAAGGGGTCCTGGCACTACAGTTGAATAGCTGGGGTTAATGTGGGCAACCCTCCAGGAAGAGGGAATTCAGAATTTTCACTAAGGGGCCCCGTGCCCTGTCTGCACAGAATCTCACCCTCAGGTGCAAACCCAGAGTGGAGTGTCCTGGGGATGAGAGAGTGTGAGTGCGTATGCACCCAGCTGGGGGCAGCTGGGGTTAATGTGGGCAGCCCCCAGGGATGGGGGAGTTTGGAACTTCCACTGAGCGTGCCCCCTTCTGCGCAAAATCACAACCTAGGGTGCAAACCCGAAGTAAAGTGACCTGGGGCTGAGAACGCGCAAGTGAGTGCACAGCTGTGGTTAATGTCGGCAACACTCCAGGAAGAAGGAAGAAGGAATTTCCACTGCAGGGCAGCGGGCCCTGTCTGCACAGAATCTCACCCTCGGTGCAAACCCAGAGTGAAGTGTCCTGGGGATGAGACCACAGGAGTGCGTGTCCCTGTGCGTGCGCGGGCGGGAATCAGGGGTTCTGCTGTTGAGGAGGGGGAGTTGCACTTACAGCTGCGGAAAGCTGTGTCTTTGGAGGTGGAGGTCCCAGGTTCCGTGAGTCTGCAGCTGGGGTAGCAGGATATTGGCTAGAGTGGGTGCTGGGTCGCGGGGCAGTACCAAGGCCTGTCTTGGTGGTGTTGATGAGTTTCTATGTAAGGCCATTCTCCGCTCAAGATGGCGTGGGCTCCCTCTGTGCTAGGGTCCTGCTGTCAGGGAGTGCCTGCAGCAGTGGTAGTCTCTCTTTGTCAAGGAGAGGCTTTCTGCCAGCCTCTGCTGCTCCTGTGAGATTTAACTTTCCCTCACTCACTCTCACACACCCCACACACAACCACACACTCTCCTTTTATACCCTCGCTCACTCACTTCCTCTCTCTCCACTCAGTCCTGCTAGCCGCCATCTTCCTCTCCCCTTATAGTTTTTTTTAAACTATAGTCCGGCCCTCCAATGGTCTGAGGGACAGTGAACTGGCCCCCTGTTTAAAAAGTCTGAGGACCCCTGGTCTAAAGCCTGTGTTTTTCAATCTTTACTCAGAAAGCTGAAAGAAAGTTGAAATAATATCTAATTCAAACATTGACATATAAAGATAGATAAGAATTTAGGCTCTCAAAGGTTAAGAGACCTGCATGTGGTCACACAGTACAGATTCAAGCCTAGAATCCAGAACTAATACTTAATCCAGGGCTGCTTGTATCTTCAAAAAAGCTCACTTTGAAGGTATCATACAGTTCATTTCTGGGGGAAAAAGGAAACCTGTAATTTCACAAATTAAGATGTCTCCTGGCCTAAACACACACTGTCTAGACAGGTTCTTTTACAAAGCTGAAATATATTCCCAGCATTAATTTAGTTTTACAAAGTCCATTTATAAGCTCTGCTAGATATCTATGGTAATTCTTCCTTTAATTCAAGGCTGGTGAATGTTGTAGCTTATTCTCAGATTCCAACATTGAATTTGTGGGTGATAATGTGATATAGGGGCATGAACATGGATTAAAGTTGGATGAATGTTGGTTCTAGGTATTCCCCATGGTAGTTTTATAACCCTAGGTAGGACATTTAACCCCACTGAAATGTGTAACCCTCCTCCCACTTAACAGTAAATCATGAATATTTTCCCATGTCATTATTCTTTTACATCATTATTTTTATGTCTGCATAATACTAATTTTGTGACTCAACCATCCCGTTTAATTAGTCTCCTATTATGGCTAGATGTCTGGACTGTTTCCCATATTTGTGATACTTACCTCTATCTCTATGAGACCCATAATTTTGAATGTTATTTTCAAATAGCATATTCCCATTCCAAATATCATTGGATTAGAAGTTTCCAAATATGAAAAATAAAAATAATACTTACTATTTATTGAAAATTTCCATGTGCAAGTTCCTTTCTAAGGAAATACTTTGGGTTAGGAAATTTTCAAGGTAGGTATCACCAGTGGTCCACCCCAACTAGAGACAAATCCAATGAGGCTCTTGTGGGAACTGTGGCTGTGATCAGCATAACCTCTCAGTGTCCTGTACAGGACAACTTCACAGTAAAATAAAATCCCAGCAAGTCAATTGACTTGTCAAATGAATGTCTTCGATGTTGGCATACTGACATCTAGAGAGCAGAGTTTTCATTTTGTTACAATTTATGATGAGTCCTTCTAGATCATCTCATTGTTCTTCTTGGCATTATTCCTAGTTGGTGATATTAAAAACATATCATTAACACAAAGGAAGAAACTTATTTTCCACCTTCCATGGCAGGACAGAATAGGTTTGATTCATTTATAAGTGGCGGCAGACAGCCAAAGACAAAAGTTAAACAGTGTCAAAGCCGTAGTCCTTACTTTGCTTCTCAAACTACTACTTAAGTTGTTATTAATTTCTCTTCTCAGAAATCTCCAGAATATTTGTATATAGTTCCTAGTGGCCAGAAAATGAAATAACAGAAATTCACTCTGAGACCAGCTACCATAGGGAAGATGCCAGCAAACATGCTCAGAATGAAGTACCTGTACAATTTCCTCTTTTGCCCCTTACATAAATCTCAAAACTCTGTTTATGTCCATTCTAGCTCATGCTTTCTGTGATTGTATTTTTAAATGATGCAACTACATGGGTTGGCTGTCCCATTCACCTGAGTTTGTGGCTTTAAAAATATTGTGGTAACACTTAACATGAAATTTACCCTCTTAACAAATTTTGAAGTGTACAGTATGGTATTGTTAACTACAGGCACTATGTTGTATGCCAGATCTCTAGAATTTATTCATCTTTTATAAAATCAAGTTCTTGGTTCCAAACTAGAGGAAGTTTGGCCTCCATATGTCATGTACACGTTGCAGTCATATATGTAATGTTTGCATATCCTTTCAAGCACACACCTTCTGCATACCAATAACAGCAGAGCTATTTTATTTTATTTTTAAATTATTTTTTATTTATTTCATAGAGGAATGGAGAGGGAGAGAGATAGAAACAACAATGATGAGAAAGAATCATTGATTGGCTGCCTCCTGCATGGCCCACACTGAGGATTGAGCTTGGAACCTAGGTATGTGCCCTGACTGGGACTCGAACCATGACCTCTCTATCATAGGTCAACACTCAACCACTGAGCAACACTAGCTGGCCAGCAGAGTGATTTTAAATGACAGGATTTACCTGGAGTCTTTTTGAACACTACTAAAAATTTTTGGTACATTTCCAACTTGGGCTTCCCTGTACTTCTTATACAATAAGATTTGGAGATGCCAGCTGAGGAACCTATGATAATAACTCATCATTTTAGAATATAGATCTATTCAATTATTCATTTGTTCATTCAGAAAATATTTCTGCAGCACATGGTATGTCCCAATTCACCTGTAATCAGAATTAGAAATTTAATTTGCTGAATTAATTGGCAAGTTAGTCAGCTACAAGAAATAAGACCATTTAATACTTGTTAACATATGGAGAGTTGAAGCCAGAGAGGATATGATACTCACAGCAATAGAATGCCAAGGAAGAAGAGATAGGGGTTAATGAAGGAGATTTGGAAACACCTAAATTTAAGCAAGTGGTGTATATGTAAATAGAAACTCTGGAGCACACACAGTGAGTTAGGGGGGAAAATTATTTTGCTTGTTGTTCCTAACTATGGAACAAGTGAAAACCTGACAGAGTAGCGATCAGGCTTTATAAACTAAACTATTATTTTTATCTGTGACAATAAAACTGAGCTATTTTTAATCTTATAATGAGAAAATTATTTCCTATCTTCAAAGGTATTTTTAGTTACTAATGAAATAATATATGTTTGTGTCTCTTCATCAACAATGACATTGAACTCACAAATGAATAGTATATATTTCATATATACTTAGTTGATCATCAAAATGTTGGGCATGTATTTCAGAGCCAAAATCTGAATAATAGATATTAAGAAAATAAATTTCAACCTCAACCACCATTCCTGAGATATTTTCTATATGATTTTAAGAATTCCCTTATCTGGATCCTATTACTGCCTGCTAATTTGCTAATGTTCATATTTTTATACATTATTTGGATCTTATCTAAGCCAAAAAGAAGTAATTTTGGTCATGTTGGGATAGCTGACAGTTACCCAATTTTGAATTTCAGAAGTCTATGGAATGGATTTAAATCATGTGGTCATCTGCAGAGCTGTACATCTGGAGTTATTTGCAGGATTTGCACCTTGCATTTTGTTGCTGATTCTGGTTCCAGCTGGAGTGGCAGGGTATTTAGAAGAACCTAGAGGTCTATTTGTAGATTAGGAACAGAGTCTAGGAGCTAACTCTAGGATAAGAGGAGGGATGGGTCAGAGGTTACAGTGACCCTCAGGAGACATGAATATTTAACATAATTACATCCATAGAAAAACTGAAGATGCTTATTCTTACTCCTACCAAAACTGCTGTTGCCTTTGTGGATGTCACAACATTCATGCTGTACCTCAGAGGAATCTTAACCATCTTTTATGGTATCTTGTCCCTTATCTTCGGGTCCTTAATGATTAGGGGTCAAATCTGAAGTGTGTCTGGGCTATTGAAGACCTCCAAAGGGACACAGACATTTAATAAGCTGTATACAAATATTCTGGAGATTGCAGTTTTATTTTCTTTCTTCATGTTTTTTTTTTGTAGTTTTGTTAATTTAAAAGATTTGTTGCACAAGTAACATTAAAACAGTATTAAATATTTGGCTTGAAGAGATGGCAGGATACGGGTGGTTAAAAAATAGTTCATCTGTTTCTGTTAAGTTTCTGTTTCTTTGCTGTGAGTAGCTTGATATACTTTTCAGAATATCATGTGATAAGCAATAAATTGTAACATATTCCTATTTTTAAATGGATTCAATGGGAAAATTGGATTACTTCATAGAGATTAACACTAGAGCCTATTTAGTTGATATGACAACCTTTTCTTTAAAAATATTTTTATGATATGGGAAAATGTGCCCTTCCCTCTTTCTATGTGGGGCAGTACATACTCCTGATCATGCAGTGATTAACTGGATTTGCTAGTCTGGTAGAAGAAACATTCAGCTTCAAGTGCACTGTGTCATGGAAGAAATTCAGGGTGGGGTCATGACATGTAGTTTCAATTTCTTGCTCTGCCATTTACTTATTGTTTGATCTTGGACTTGGCTCGAGTCCCAGTTTCCTCTTGAGTAAAATGAGAGAAATTATGCTAGATGAGCTCAAAATGATATTTTGGTTCTAATTACCATGCTCAGTCATGGAGCTGGGCTCTATTGCTCTGATAGAGCAAAATCATTAGAAATAGATAATCCTACCATTGGTAAATTTCCATGTACATAGGCATAAACAAATAGTGGTTAAGAGCACAGGCTCTGGAGCTAGCCTGTTTGGGTTTGAATCTTATCTCAAGGCATGTAATTGTCAGTGAGTTCCTCAGCATCTCTATGCCTCTTTTTCTCACCTGTCAACTGGGTATAATAAGGTACCTAGTTGTCTGGTTGTTTTAAGGATAAAATAAGTAAATATATATAAATCCTGCAGATTCAAGAATTGATTATAAAAAAGTGCTAATTTATTTTAGGTAGTCAAGTTATATGGTATCTATACAGACCACATAATGCAGCAGTCTTTTTTTTTATTATTATCTCTGAAGACACCTTGTAGAAAAAAGGCTATATTTAATTTTTTCACCAGACGACTTTTATTCATCAGAAAAATAATAGACTCTCCTTATAAGATTATTCTAATGCTAATCATTTTATTGAGGAAATTGTATTCTAATTTACTACTTATTTTTAAACAATAATAGTTTGGGTAATAATTATTTCATTTCTTTAAGACCAGGTTTGATAAATTGGCAACCACATTCAATTATCACTTATATTTTTAGAAAAATAAAAACATTTTCCTAGGTTTGGGGGAGAGATTTGATTGTTTTCCCCCAGAGACTTGACTGTTTTTCTTCTCATGGACTCTCTGCTGGAAGTAGGCACACTTGGGTCAATGCAGGTTCTGCTCCACTTGGGTCAATGCAGGTTCTGCTCAGAGTCCCCACTTGTCCAGAGTAATCTTTGGCAAAATCTTGAGACACTTTCAAACTCTTTTAGCCTGTTTGGGTACCAACATTTCTCATGTAATTGTACTCAGAAAACAGGATAATAGGGAATTTCCATGAAGGGTTATTTAAAAAAAATTATCTTTATTGTTGAAAGTATTACAGATGTCTTCCTTTTTTCTCATTGACCCCCAGTCATCCCACACCATTGATATTGATCCATCCCTCATCATTGATCCCCGTCCACCTCGCAACAAGTACTGATGGGCACTTTGGTTGTTTCCAGATCTTGGCTATTGTAAATTATGCTGCTATGAACATAGGGGTGCATATATTATTTCTGATTGGTGTTTCAGGTTTCTTAGGATATATTCCTAGAAGTGGGATCACTGGGTCAAATAGCAGTTCCATTTTTAATTTTTTGAGAAAACTCCATACTGTTTTCCATAATGGCTGCACAAGTCTGCGTTTCCACCAGCAGTGTATTAGGGTTCCTTTTCTCCACATCCTCTCCAAACCTTGTAATTTGTTAATTTGTTGATGATAGCCATTTTGACAGGTGTGAGGTAATACCTCATTGTCATTTTAACTTTCATCTCTCTGGTGATTAGTGACTTTGAGCATGTTTTCATATGTCTCTTGCCCTTCTTTATGTCCACTTTGGAGAAGTGTCTATTTAGGTTCTTTGCCCATTTTTAAATTGGATTGTTTGTCTTTCTTTTGTTAAGTTGTATGAGTTCCCTATATATTTTGGATATAAACCCCTTATCAGATGTATCATTGGAAAATATGTTCTTACATACAGTGGGCTCCCTTTTCATTTTGTTGATAGTTTCTTTTACTGTGCAGAAGCTATATTAGGTAGATCTGCTATGACTCCCAGTCTCTGGTGCAGCACAATGTTAGACACTGTTTGTGACTGCCCCTGAATACCCTCATTGGAGCTATTAGCAATTCACAGCTTGTGGCTCCCTCTGCATGTGTGATTATTCCAAGCTGTGGTCTTAGTGTAGTTGAATAGGTCTCTCAGCATTTCTTGGGTAACTTTTGCATACCAGGTACTGTGCTGGGCCTGGGTGTACAGAGATGAAAGAAACCCAGTCCTACCTTAGGCATGCCCTTTTCTTCTGCTTTTGCATTGGACATTGACTTTTTTTCTTTCCAATGTACATTGGCCCTCACTTGGCAATGGTTGTGACTTTTAAGATTTATGCATATTTCAGTTTGAAAATAATAGTACTTTCTTCCTGAACTGTGTCTAGGAGCTTGTTTCATCTGTTCTCAAGATTACACTTCCTCTTGTTTCACTGCTTATTTTCCAGTACCCAATGTGTACCATACATAGTTACTACAATATTTTTTACTATATTTCATATGATGTACTTTACATCCCCATGATTATTTTATAACTACAGATCTGTCATTCTTAATTCCTTCTTCCTTTGTTGTTTAGTACTCAGAGGACTTTAGTCCTCAAGACTGCTCCATGATAAAATTCAGGATGCTCAAGGAATCTATCTCTTTTGTCAAAAGGGAAAAGGCCCATTGTGGAATGGAGGTAGAAAAGGAGAATCTACAAATGGTGGGCAATTATGCTAGCCGCCTTACCCTCTGGAAAGTCAGATATGTACTCAAACTTGTAAATCTCTAGTCTGGTGTACTCCTGTCTCATTTTACTGATGAGCCCACTAAGACCTAGAAAGAAGCCTGGACTCATCCAATGTGGCAATGCTTGTTGACCAGTGGTAGAGCCAATAGTGGAATATAGGCATTTTTGTTTTTCAGCTAGTGTACTTCCAGCCCTGTGATGTCTCATCAATCCACCCTACATTTAAGTGACTAGTCTTTTTAGGCAGCCACCAGGGTGGTTTCTCATAGAAGATAAGATGTCTCGCCTTGACATTTCATCACAGGGAGGGATTTGTATACAGAAAACTGAAGCATGGTAGATGTTTGTGTCTGCTCTGGCATTACTTTCAGGTCAAGCAGGTAAGATTACCACTTAACAAGCTTTTGTCCAAAAACCTGTAATTTGCCCTGGCCGGGTAGTTCAATTGGTTAGAGTGCCATCCCAACACTCCAAGGTTGCGGGTTCCCTAGTTATGGCATATGCAAGGATCAACAATGAATACATAAATAAGTGGAACAACAAATCGAAGTTTCTAAAATCAGTCAATAAATATATTTTTTAAAAGTAGCTGAAAACACTGTGCCCAAAAGCCTGTAATTTAGTAAGCCTGTCCCATGCTAGTTGGAAAAGGCACTATACCGAGGGGTCAAAATCTCTTAGTGTTTATCAATTTTTGAATAGTTTACTATTTACCTTATTTTATTAGTCTCCTAGTCTCCTGGATTAAATTGTTAGGTCTCAAAGTACATAAAATCCATCTTTTATTTCTTTATTTCATAGTCCTCTGAAACATTCAGTAGTATGGTATATAAATATTTCTGGAGTCAAACTGCCTAGATTCAAATATTGGGTCTGCTGCCTGCCAGCAGTGTGATTTGAACAAAATACCAACCTCTCAATACTTTAGTTTCCCCTTCTTTAAAATGGGGTTGTAAGGATTGAGTATGTGATATAATTCAAGTATACCTGGTATAATTATAGTAGGTACTCAATAAATGTTAGCTATTATTGTCATTACTATTGATTGAAACCATCAAGCAATCTCTAACCATAAGAGAATCAGGAAGTGAGACCATGGAGAGTAAACAGGTTCAAAAGTACATTAAATTCACCCAGAGGCAAGCTCTGGGGGAGAGAGGGCTGAACAGTGTTATGGAAATCTCATCAAGTCACCTATGAAGTAATGGTTTAGGATAATGCTGTACAATGGAAACTTCTTTGATGACAGAAATGTTCTGTTTCTTCACCATATAATATAATAGATACTAGTCACATATGGCTCTTGAGCACTTGAAATGTGGCTAATCCTAGTGAGAAATTGACATTATTGTATTTAATATTAATTAACTCACAGTTAATTTAAATAACCACATGTTGCTACTGGCAACCATTTTGGCCAGTACAGTTTCAAAACATGCTTTATTTTTGTCAGAACTTAAGACTTTGAGTTGTAAGCCAGCTTCAATTGCAGTAAAGTTAAACCTTACTCAAGGATAGTGAGTGCCATGTGGTTAGTAGCAGTGACTTAGAATTAGGGGCCATTCCCAAGTGATACTTCATATGTTACCACCTTCATTTCTCTCTGTGTCTATGCTGCTCTTTCTTGTTTTTCCTCTGTATTCCCCTCCATCATTATTCCTTGCTTCCCTATGGTCAGCGAAATATATTTTGAGTGCATATGTAGTTAACTCCTTTCCAATTATGTCCCAACTAAGGTCAATAAGATATTGACGAGGAAATGTACTAAAATACCTATGGTGCAAAGAAACCTTTTCCCACACTATTTTAATATGAAGAGTTACTCTATATCAATTTAAGATTGATTCAATTTGTCTATTAAGTAGTAGATCATGAGCAAGATCATTGAAGAGTTTGTGCAATGTCAGCAAATGTTTCCACCATTTACCAGAGCTAGATTCAGATGATATTTCAATACTTTCTTCATCTTATAAAACATTATATTTTGAAAGCTTAACTATTCCTTTAAGGAAAAGAGAAACTAAATGTAAGTCAAGAAAATGAATTGTGCTTATTGTATTTGGAAGGTGAAGAGAGGAACTAGCCAGACCACATGAACTGAGAATGGTGCATATTGTTATTCATGCATTGTTTTGCGCCAGTATTCACCATGTGAACAAAGTTACATATCTTCTAAAACAACCCCTTCTGCTTTTCAAATATCCAGGTTAAAAGAGTTCATTGTTAGTATTTTGAACATTTGAAATGTGTACTGAGTCATAGTTGTTAATATCTGAAAAGGCTTGAAAATTTGCTATTGTAAAGAAGCTATTTTGTAGAGTGTTGTAAAACCTATTTTTATCTGTGGAACCCATCCATATTAAAATTATAACTTTAGCAACTTTCTCTGGAGAAAATTGTGACTCTGACCTTTTATCGCAATTGACTATGGAGAAGAAGACCATAGTTTTAACAAATCCCTAATGTGTTTATTTCCCTAATTGATTTTTAGAAAGAGAGGAAGGGAGAGGGAGAGAGAGAAGCATTGATGTGAGAGCAAACCATCAATCAGCTACCTCCCGCATACCTCTACCTGGGATCAAGTCCACAACCAGGACATAGGGCCTGACCAGGAATCTAACTGCCAACCTTTCCATGCATGGGACAACCACCTGAGCCACACCAACCAGGGCAGTGATCATTTTCTTTATGCAAAATGTCGTTCTGTCTGATTCCTAATAGCCCACCTTAATCCATTTTCAATGGCCTTTTTTAAAGGAAATTCTCAGAAATAATTTTTATTTTCTTGAAAACAGAGGTAACTGTTGTAAATTCTCACACATGTTCCTAGAGTGAATGTATTTATTAAAGCTAATTCCCTTGGGAAATCATGGGAAAGTGGGTCTTGCTTTGGAGTGAAACCCAGGGTCCAGGAGCTTTCCTGAGTCCTGTGCCTAATACAGGTCATACAGCATTGAAGGGCCATACTAAAAACAACAGTTGCCAGTGAATGGCCATGAATGCAAGGCCAGGTTTTTTTTTTTGTTTTTGTTTTGTTTTGTTTTTTCCTACACAGAGAGAGCTAGAAGTATCCAATGAACAGTGGCCCAAAAATGTAATACAGCAAGTCCTAGACTGCTCACTCAAATCCTGTTTTCCTATACTGCAGGTCCTTCAATAACACTTTTTCTCTATATATCATTTTATTTTAGCACTAGAGGACCGGGGTGGGGGTGTCCCTCAGCCTGGCCTGCACCCTCTCCAATCTGGGACCCCTTGGGGGATGGGGCCTAAACCCACAGTTGGACATCCCTCTCGCAATCCAGAACCGCTGGCTTCTAACTGCTTGCCTGCCCTCCGGCCTGATTACTGCCTAACCACTTCCCTGCTGGCATGGTGGCCCCCAACTTCCCTCCCCCTGCTGGCCTGATCGCCCCTAACCGCCTCTGCCTTGGCCTCCACCACCATGGCTTTGTCTGGAAGGAAGTCATACGTCTGGAAGATGTCCAGTCACCCGATCTAATTTGCATATTACCCTTTTATTAGTATAAATTGAGGTTATGCCATAGGAATTTATCTCTTTATATAAATTCACAACAATTAGCCTATGGTAAAAATTGGTTTTGTTATATTTCATTTAGCTTAAAATTGCAGAACCTATCAATGACAAGTGATGACTTACTGTCTAGGCCAAACTGCTGCCTTCCCAGTATGCATAGTGATCCTGCCCTTTGTTGTTCTCAAACTTCTCTACTTCCCTGAGTGTCTCACAGCCTAAAAGTCAAGCCTTTTATGAGTTTGCTCTTCCCCTCATTCCCAGCCTTTCTTCTCACTATTCTGCCCTCCTGAACCACTTTCAGTTCTTTGTCATCCACCATGCTTTTTTGCCATTTCCACTTGTTCACATCATTCTTTCTCCAAGGTTCACTGTCTCCTCTGGTTCTGGAGGGCAAAGAAATATCCATTCTTCTAATCCCAGTTTGAATCCTACATCTGCCAAGGAAACTTCTCAGAGTCACAGACACATTAAAGGGCTTTTTCTCTCTAGTCCTCTGGAACTTTAACACCATAGTATAGTAGAAGAGCTGGGGATCAGAGACCCTGGATTTCAATCCCAGTTCTGCCATTTGCTAGGTGTGTGATTTTGCACAAGACATTTAACCTCCCTTTCTGAGTTTGTGCCTTCATCTGGAACATGGAGATAATAATGCCTTCCCTGCACATGTCACAGGTTTGCTGTGAACCTCAATGGATATAATCATGTGACCGCTCTCAATATACAAGGAAATGCCATGAACACAGGCAGTTTGTTCCTTTTATTATTGTTCTTCAATTGGAAAATCAGCCAAGGTTGCTTTGAAGTAATCATTGCAAAAGGTA
This sequence comes from Eptesicus fuscus, assembly GCF_027574615.1. Taxonomy (NCBI): domain Eukaryota; kingdom Metazoa; phylum Chordata; class Mammalia; order Chiroptera; family Vespertilionidae; genus Eptesicus; species Eptesicus fuscus. The sequence continues at coordinate 103,669,915 of NC_072473.1, forward strand.
TAGAGGTAAGAAGTTTGTTCATCCAGTCCCTGGGCACAACTATCAGAGTGTCCCAGAAACTGCAGCCTTTAGCCTTCAAACTCTACTTTCCAGACTTCCTCTGGAACTGGAAGAGGCATGTAAATCTTTAGTCATACTACATGTTCTGATTTAGGGTTTGAAAGTCAGGATGGCTGTAATCATAGCACTTGATCACACTAGATAGTGAGTTCCATGAGGGCAGGGATTGGAACTGACTTATCTTTGTGTCTTCCATAGTGCTTAGCACCATGCTGATGCTGGTACATAGAATGTGCTCATTCTCACCATCTCATTTAGTGAGCTATGTGATGAATGCCAAAAACCTCTAATACATGTAAGCTAAAATCCAAGCTATTAGAGTCCATAACCCACATGTGCCAATCTACATATTGTTAGACTGCCATCTTTCCTTAGCATTCCTACAGAGTTGAGGGGTTCTACTAACCTTTATTAAATATTTAAGAGTTGAAGAGTTAGAAGGAAAGGAGATAATAACTCAGTGAAAATTGTGTTGAGAGGTGAGAATGGGTCTTGGAGTAGAGACTTGGCAGAACTATAGAGACCTGGCTTCTGTAGGGTGGCAGACTTGCTTGAGCCCTTGTTATCAGGGTCAGAGGATCCTAATCAACTTGTATTATAAAATGAACTGAATGACACCAGCTAGATTTATTATCTATTATACTCAGACTCTTTTAACAAACTCATCATGTACATAGCAATTAACAGTAAAGAGACATTGGCAGTCCGGTTCTGTTAACACCATAGTCTTTTCAGCTTATATTTTCCCCAACTTTGCTCTATTCTATTTTCTCCAATTCTGTATTCACCCAACTCCTGGCCTCTTACCCCTATTACTCTTTCTAGCTCTGAAATCACCTATTGATGTGGCTTCGACACTCAGGGGAAAATAGTAGGCTCAATCTTCAGTTTTTTTCTCTGGATCAATCCAATTCATGGTGCTTCAGCACTCAACTCCAGCAATGGCCCATGTCACAAGCTCTTCTGCACTTCCTCCCCCACTGAGGCCAAGGAAGCTCCTGTAAGGAAAGTAGCAACTACTAGATCTAATGACCATTTGGGGCTCTATATCCTAGAAGAAATAAATTATCTAGTTGCCTTATCCTTTTCCCTTTCAAATGGGTTCATGCTCTCACATGCTATTGTAAGATCTGAGGTAGGGTACCTCTGGCCCACTGTGCTAGCTTGTGACCAGGAATTGCTATCTGAATGAGCTCTTTGGTTATATAAAACCCCCATGTTTTAACTCTGGTCGTTTCTTCTACTTCCTACATGAACCTTTCATTTAGTTATGACATTCAGGAATAAACATTTACTGAATATATACCATTCAGGTGTTATAATCCTTTATGTCTCATGGATTTGTCTATCTGTACAGCCAAAATACAAGCTTTTGAAGGGAACATCCTCTTGAAGTAAAAAAAAAGTAAATAAAAGTTTTGCAGGCATTATACAAGTTAATCACTGATTCATGTGATTCTATTAATGTGCTCAAGATAATATAGGGGTGAACAAATGTAGCTTTACAGTTGTGAGTACATGAAACAGTTTATTCTTGAATTATTATGTATTAATTATTGTGTTACTTTCCATTTGTACAACTGTAAACCTACTTTTGTCCATCTTCTATATTCAAAACACTCAGCATTTAATGAGCACTTACTATGCAATAGACTGAGTTAAGTGCTTTACATATAACATTTTATTTAATTCCAACACTCTCCCTATGAGGTAGGTACTATTATTCCCACTTTACAGTGAGGAAACTGAGGTCTTGAAACCACACAGTTAATGAGTACTGGATCCAGGAATTCAATATATCTCTGTTTAACTTCAGGCTCTTGGCAATACCCTGTCCTACGTGTTACCTGGAAACACTGGTGTGGTGGGTCTTTGTCGTCATTTCTGCCAAACCTTGCATATACTGTGTTGCACTATATAGAAATGTTCCAGTTTTGAAGTGTAGGATGATAAGTGCACCATGAACCTAATGGAATTTGTTAATAGCTGAAGCAAGGTTGTTGACTTTTACTCTTAATATTATGTGATCATTACTTAAGCATCTAAATGTAGTATTTATCTAAAATTTCTCAACTGTAGTACCTAAAATATTTTATTCATTGCCATATTTGAAAATAAGATTTGATTGCTGCAAAAAGTGTGGATAATAGGTGGGAACTTGGAGGAATCTGAAAGGCTGGGTGAAAACTCAAGTAGGTAAGTGTCAGTTTAGAAGTGATCTGTCAATTCCCAAGTGCACTGCTCACTAGCAAATATTGTGGGCCAAGTTGGTGATTTGTGGGAACAGAACTTTCCCCTGGAGGTGTATTGGTAGGAATAGAAATACTTTTTAAAATGTTGTATGTCTGCTTTACTTACAATTATGTTATGAACACATTTTTGTGTTAACTAAAATGCAGATAATTATTTTAACAGCTACAAGTATTCCATCAGTTTAATGGACCATCATTTCACTGCTCCTCTATTTTAGTTATTAATATTTATTTATTTATTTATTTATTTATTTATTTATTGTTTTCAATTACAGTTTACATCCAATATTATTCTATTAATCTTGGATGTATAGCATAGTAACACACTGGAAACACTCTTGAACTAGAAGCATTGTGGCAAACTCTGTGTCAAAGGCTTTCAGGGAAGCCTGTAGGAACATCTGAAATGTCACTGTTTCTATAGCCTACCAAGCCCTAGACCGAACACATTGTTCCTCTTCTCCCCCACCTATTTCATTGAGAGGAACAGTATAGGAGAATAGACATAGCATTGTCTATGGCAGGGAGAACATACAAATCCCAGCTGCCTGACTCACTGTAAAAGGGGGTTTTGAGGCCTACCCTCCCTCCCTCTTTCCATGAAATAAAAAAAAAAATACTTATTGAGTTAAAACCATATGCCAAGCACTGTGCTGGAAACTATGGATATAATGATGAATAAAACACTCATCTTTCCCTCATGAAATTGAAAATTTAACAGATTGTACCAATCTTCCAGTCAGTTAAGCTTGCTGTGAAGATTAAATGAGAGTGGTAGGTGTAAATTGGCCAAAGCATAATTAGTGCTCAAAGGTGTAGATTTCCTTTCCTTCTCTTCATTTTGGCATTATGGCATGAGATATCCTTGACTCTGGCACACACACATGCACATGAACTCAGATCTGTGAGACTTTCATGTATTTTAATCCAACATTGTTGCCATTCAGATGCACAGCCACTATGGCTGATGAATCAGCCAGTCAAAAAATGGGCTTGATTGATTTGATTGAGTGACTTGCCTGCCAAAAAAGCATAATGTGTGTATGAATATAGTCACTGAGTCAGGTGGCTTTTGGGTTTTCCACTGGTGTTAGAATTTCAAATTTAGTTTTCTGCTTCTGATTATACATGAGAACAATGACAAGCTATCAGCTCTCCAGTGTGTTGTAGCAATGTGCTAATTAAAAGGCATCCCTAATACATTGAATTTTGGGTTCAGAAGCCAGTGCTCTTATAGGAAAATGATACTAGCAATGAAAAACACATTGTGCTATCTTATCACAAATTTCACAAACTCATTTTATTTTGCAGGCATTATACAAGTTATATTGCTATGTTGAGATTGTATGTCCTAATTGATCATTCTCCTCCTCATATGGCTCTGCCTCATGTATTTCACATCTTTGTGACACCACCAAACAAATCAGAAATCTGGAAGTCAGCCTAGATGTTTCTCTGTCACCCACCTTCCCCCAATTCTGTTCCTTTGCAAAGTTCTATTGAGTTTGCTCCTTAGATCTCCTCTCCATTCCCACCACCACTACCTTAGTTCATGCTCTCAATATCTCAATCATAGATGATGGCAATAACCAAAAAGGCCTCATTACCTCCAGTCAACTCTCCTCCTCCACCTTTTCTACTCCCAGCACCCTTACTTTAGAATACATTTTCTAACACACAGTTAGTTGACCATGTCACTTTTCTTTTCAGAGTCTTTCAATGGCTCCCTGTTGCCTATACAACTTCTTAGAATGATATACAAAACTATGCTCAGTTTGTTTTCTCTCTATCCAGTTTCAGCTCTCATCATTCTTGTTTTTACTCAGTCATACCAAAATGCTTATAATTACAGAATATAGCATTCATCCATTCAGTGGATGTGTTTGTATAGAGACTATACTGCAGTGAACAAAAGAGACAAGAGTGACTTTCTTAATAGATTTATATTCTTAGTGGGCAAACAAACAATAAACACATACATTATTTCTACAACTTGTTTATATGTCCATATAACCTTTCTTCTGTCTGAAGATACTTAATGAACCTCTGTTTAGATATTGCCTACTCCCCTTTCAGGAACCAGCTTTTAAGCATTATGTCTTAGGTAGATTTCAGCCTGCTTTCCTTTTTTATTTTCTGTACTTTTGCTTACTTTCAGTATAGTGTCTGCTTTGCTATTGTTTCTCATTATTTGCATGTCATAGCCAGCCTCATGATCTTCTCTGCTTAATGGAACAATATCTTTTTCTGCTTTGTCTTCACCGTACCCTGAACAGTGGCAGCACTTAGTAGTAATCAGGATTCAAAGAAGGTATTTTAGTCCATGAAAGAATGAAAGAAAGGAGGGAGGGAGGAGAGGGGGAAAAGGAAGGGGAAAAAACACAGAAATGAATAAGGGAAGGAAAGGAAAAAGGAAATCAATTTATTTTCACTTTATCTTGGCTTGTAAGTTTTAATAATTTTGAATTATTAACCAGTAGGATTGCATAGTTAAGAAAATGCCCCTGAATTTTACAACAGGTGATATTTCCTAAAAAGTGTATAAGAAATGAATATTCCCCGTGTAATTTGGTTTATAAGTTATTGTCTTAGAAACTTTTTGTTAAGTTAATAAATTAAGTGATATCTTCCTTATACACAATTAATTTTGCCTTTATATCCTATTGCTGTGTAATAGTAGTAAGAACTTGCAAGAAGTAGAAAGGCAGAAATCACAAAGAAAATGATTGATAAACTTGACACATCAAAATTTATTTAAAAAAAACTCTTCCATTTATCAAAATACCAAAAATAAGAACAGCTCCTCATTTTTAAAATTTCTGTTTTGTAAAGAACTTTAAATTTTATTTTTCAATTACAATTTACATTCAGTATTACTTTGTGTTAGTTTCAGGTGTACAGTATAGTGGCTAGACAATCATATACTTTACAAAATATTTCCCTGATATTTCCAATAGCCACATGGTACCATACATAGTTATTACAATATTACTGACATTATGTGACTGTTTTGTAACTACCAATTTGTGCTTCTTAATGTCTTCATCTTTTTCACCCAGCCCCTCAACCCCCATCCCCTCCGACAACCATCAGTCTGTTCTCTGAGTCCATGCATCTAGTTAATTTTTGCTTGTTCATTTATTTTGTTCTTTAGGTTCCCTGTGTAAATGAAATCATATAATATTTGTCTTTCTCTGATTGATTTATTTTACTTAGCATAATATCCTTTTGGTCCATCCATGCTAAAACAACTCTTCTTTAGTGTATTCTTTAGTTAGCTATGAACATAAAAGAGACTTCTGGTCTCTAAGAATCTCTTCAGGGCTGGCTTTATGGTTGTGTGATCTGTGCTTGGTTTATTGCTATTCTGTAACCATCTTGAAATTCTTAATTTTAGAGCCAGCAACACACTGCTTTTTCATTTTGCACTGGGCCCCACAAATTATGTACCCAGTCCTGAGTTTTCTTAAATCATTCTAGAACCTCCCTGCTCCCAGTGATACTTCATACATTAGGTCCATTTGTATGATGCTTGGTGAAAAAATGTAGGAAACTATCTTTTCAATAAAATTGGGCTTCAAGGTGAATGTAGTGGGTGACTACCTGTTCCATATCTTGACTGTACACAACGTATCCTAGCATTCATTAATTTGTTCCTTCGTTAATTTAACAAACCTTTTCTGAGTGCATCCTTTGTACAAAGCACTGTGCTATGCACTGGGGATAGAGTGGTTAGTAAATGAATGCTGCTGCTGCTCTAAAGGAGATGTAGATACAAGTGAGTAGAGCACATGGACGGTAACAGGAAGCATGGAGCAGAGGCCCCTAATACAGCCTGAAAGAGGAGTTAAGGAAGTCTTCTGAAGAAAACTAACATCTAAATGATGACCTGGATGAACAAAAGAGGTAGAGGTGAGAGACATGGCCTGGGAAGGACATTCAGGTCAAAGAAACAGCATGCTCTCTAGCAGTTCTTTCTTCAATAGGACAAACAACTTGGCTTATAGTGAGAATTCCTCAGTTTAGGGTCAGGTATTTACGGAAAAGCAGGTCTCTACTCTGGAGGTTTAGTCCCATCACAAGCTGTATATTATTGTTCTTACCTCCTTAGATGGGTGGAACTACATATTGTTTTATGGCTGATATGTTCTATGGCAGAAGAAAGTAGAAATATCCACTGCATCCCTTATCTCTAAGGCATCGATCAGTCCTCTGGATATTTAGAAACTCCCAGTTTTAAATAGACTCAGATTTTACTAAAATGTATGGGCCCTTGAAGAGCTAGGTATTATGCTTACCTTGCAGGTCATAGATAAAAATGTGGTAGGCCAGATTTGGTCCTTGGAGCATCATTAGCTGATTTCTGATTGGAATTAAACTTGTTCAGACCCCATGTTCTTTGTTTGCATTTGCTATTTGCCTGCCTAGAAAACTCTCTCTCAACCCCACTTCTGCTGTAGGTCTGTCCTCATCCTCAATGAAGCCTTCTTGCTCTACAGATTATATTAGAATTGCATTCACTACTGCTACATGTTTCTTTAGCATTCCTGCGACTTCCCTATCAAGTAATACATCATCCTTGGTGGACATTATTTACTTAATTTTTAAGTATCCTTATATACTAGACATTTAAGATATCTATAGTTGTGTTTATTTAAATTTATCAGTTAAATCCAAGATCCCAGCCTGGTTGAGAGTAGTTGCTCAACAAGTATTTACTAAAAATATGTATGAGTGAGTGGAGTATCACCACCCCCATTTTACAGATGATGAAATTGAGGCATACCTGGTTGATCCTGACCAAATTCAAAGACCTATAACAACTTCCAGTTAATCACATTCCTTTTTAAAACACTTTAAACATCCATCAGAAATTAATGGATATGAAAGAAATAATACAAGTTAAATAGGACTTTGTATAAGCAAAACACCAACTATGAAGATTCTATTTGGTTTGTTTTCTCCTTATTCCCATGGGGTATGCAGTGTAATAAGGGAGGTCAGATACTACATAGAAAATAAGTCCAACAATCCAAGTTAGTATGCAGCAAGTACCAAGGGGTTTTGTGTAGGTGAGCATTGCTGTGGTGAGGTGGGGATGCAGAAAAGGCCAGAGGCATGCACTAGGCCAGGCCATGGGAGTCACCTCGGCTACATGTCTCCAGGGAGGCATGTATGTGGGGATTGGCTAGTCATTGCAAGGCAACAATAACCTCTAAGGCATATGTGTAGGGACACTCATGAACTCTTTCCAAGGCAATTTGTTCCTTAAACTGCTGAGAGCTGTTCAGCAATGGAAGTAGTCAGAGCCACTTGTCAAGAGTGAGGTTCTAGCGGATGCACAGAATTTCAGAGTAGGTATTTCATGACTCATGACAAAGGAGTCTGGGGGCCTGAAAGAGTTTAATGTTCCCACCAGTGCCTGATTTGGAACATTATCTGAACCATCAGGACATATTTATTGAGTTCTTACTATGTGCCAAGAAAGTCAAATGGGGATTCTATTTCTGGCGGCTGAACTTTTAACTCCCATCTGTTTTCTTTGTCTTGAGTTAAAGATAAATCTAATCTGGAGGTGAAAAATAAGTCTATTTCTGTGCCTGCTCATTCTTCATCTACCTTTCTGCTAAATAGTACCCAGTAGCTGTGCCAAGACTTTTTGAATGCCATGAAATCATCTGTGCATTTTGATGCTGTATTATGGAAATATTAATTGTTTCTCCTCACTTCAAAGCTTTACAATTAGCTTGAATAATGCTTCCAGTCTTCTCTTTGAGGAGACTCTGTGTCATAATTATTTCCCTAATTCTGATGTGGTAGATTATATGGGAACTGATCTCTCTATTGCTATCCTTTCCTTTTTATTATTTTATAAAATTGAGTATAGTTGACATACAGTATTATTAGTTGTATAACATAGTTATTCAATATTAATATTCTTTAAAAAGTTTTTGTAATAAGTCTAGTAATCATCAGTCACTATACAGAGTTATTGCAATATTATTAACTATATTCCCTATGCTGTACATTCCATCCTCATGACTTATTTTATAAATAGAACTTTGAACCTCTTAATCCCCTTCACCTATTTTTCCCATCCCTCACCCCACCTTCCCTTTGGCAACAGTTTGTTCTCTGTACCTATGAGTCTATTTCTGTTTGTGTGTGTGTGTGAGTGGGGGGGGGCAGTGCTTGTTTTGTTTTAGATTCCTCATATAAGTGGAATCATATGGCATTTGTCTTTCTCTGTCTGACTTATTTCACTTAGAAGAATACCTTCCTTCTAGGTCCATCTATGATGTTGCAAATAGGAAGATTTCATTCTTTTTATAGCTGATTAATATCCCATTGTATATATACCACATATTCTTTATCTATTAATCTGTTGATGAATACTTACATTGTTTTCATATCATGGCTATTATAAACAATATTTCAGTGAACATAGAAGTGCATATGTCTTCAAATTAGTGAGTTTTATTTTGTTTGATAAATACACAGAAGTGGGATTGCTGGATAGTATGGTAGTCCTGTTTTTAAATTTTTGAGCTTTCATACTGTTTTCCATAGTAACTACACCAATTTACATTCCCACCAACAGTGCACAAAGGTTCCATTTTCTCTACATCCTTGGCAACCCTTCTTATTTGTTGTCTTTTTGACAATAGCCATTCTGACAGGTGTGAGATGCTATCTCATTGGGGTTTTGATTTGCATTTTCCTGATGATTAGTGATGTTGAGCATCTTTTCATGTCTCTTTTGGCTATCTATACATCTTCTTTGGAAAAAGGTCTCTACTAATTTCTTATCAGATTATTCGTTTCTTTTATATTGAACTAGGGGCCCAGTGCATTAATTCGTGTACCTTGAAAGGAACTGTGGGCTGCAAGGCTGCAGTGGGCACAGGGGTGGGTCTCGGCCCATCCTCTATGCCCCTGCCCAGTCCCTCCCACTGCAGCCTGAGTCCCCTGTCTGCCGGCAGCATGGCTCCTGCAGCTGCTGTTCCCACACACTGATGGTGCTGGCCCCATTTGTACCTGCTGATGGCGCAGAGCAATTTGGGCCTGCATCAGCAGCTGGTGTGAGTGGCAGCTGCTGCCCCAATCACCCCTCAGGAGTAGGGGGAGATAGAGAAACCCTCAAGGGTGATCAAGATTGGCAGCCACCACTCACACCCATTGCCAGCACTGAGCGATAGGGACCTGATCCAGGTGCTGGCAGTGGGTGTGAGTGGTGGCTCCAGCACCAGCTATGGGTGCAAGCAGGGCCATCACCGGCAGCAGGTGCAAGTGGAAGCTCCGGCCCCAGCAGCGGGTATGAGTGGGGCTGGCGCTGGCAGCAGGTGCAAGTGCCAGGTGAGACTGCGGCAAGCGGGAACAAAGAATTTTCAGTAACCACCAGAGGCTCACCCCGATGACAGCAACCAGCGCCCCACCTTGGTCTGGCACCCCACTCACCTGCTCCACCATCCTGCTGTGGTTGATGCCTACCATGTCCCACTCTCTACTGCCTGCTGCTGACACCTGCCATGTTCTGCGCACTCCATTTGGTGGTCAGTGCACATCATAGAGACCGGTTGTTTGGTTATTCAGTTGTTCAGTTTGTTTGCATATTAGCCTTTTATTATATAGGATTACATGAGTTTTTATATATTTCAGATAACAACTTCTTATCAGATATACAATGTGCAAATATTTTCTCCAATCTTCAGTAGAATGTCTTTTTGTTTTCCTGATGGTTTCCTTTGTTGCACAAAAGCTTTTCAATTTGATGTTGTCCCATTTGTTTATTTTTGTTTATGTTGCCCTTTCCTGAGGAGACACATCCCAAAAAATATTTCTAAAATCAGTGTCAAAAGATTTACCGATTACCTTTTCTTCTAGGAGTTTTATGGTTTTCAGGTTTTATATGTAAGTCTTTAATCTATTTTTAGTGTTTTTATATATATACTAGAGGCCCAGTGCATGAAATTTTTGCACTGGAGGGAGCTGTCCTTCAGCCCAGCCTTCACCCTCTCCAATCTGGTACACCTTGGGGGATGTCCGACTGTCTGTTTAGGGCAGATCCTAAACCAGCAGTCGGACATCCCTCTCACAATCTGGGACAGCTGGCTCCCAACCGCTCGCCTGCCTGCCTGCCTGCCAGCCTGCACCCTGTAACCACTCCCCTGCCAGCCTGATTGATGACTACTCCTCCCCTGCTGACCCGATCACGCCCAACTGCCCTCCCCTGTCAGCCTGATCGCCCCCAATTGCCCTCCCCTGTGGGCCCAGTAACCCCCATCTGCCCTCCCCTGCCAGCCCAATTGCCCCCAACTGCCTTCCCTTGCTGGCCTGGTCACACCTAACTGCCCTCCCCTACCAGCATGGTCACCTGCAGGCCTGGTCCAGACATCCCTCTCACATCTTGTGGTGGCCATTTTTGACCACATGGGGGAGGCCATCTTTCACCACGTGGGGTAGCCATCTTGTGTGAGGGTGTGAGGGTCAATTTGCATATTACCTCTTTATTATAAAGGATACTAAGAAATTATTACTTATCAACATATTATTACTTGCCCTCCCCTGCAGTCCTGGTCACCCCCAACTGCCCTCCCCTACAAGCCTGATCCCCCCCAACTGCTCTCCCCTGCAGGCCTTGTCCCCCCCACAACTGCCCTTCCCTGCTGGCCCAGTTGCCTCTAGCTGCCCTCCCCTGCTGGCCTGGTCACCACTAACTGCCCTCTCCTCACAGGCTGGTCGCACTAACTGCCCTCCCCTGCCAGCAAAGAAATGACTAGCACAAGGTTGTGCATTCAGTCAGTGGCAGAGCTGAGAGTGAAACCCATGTCCCTGACCTCTAAGGAAGAGACTAAGGCATTTCTCTGTGTCTTCTAATTGTAATTCTCCTACCACCCATACCACATTAGCTTCACAAAGAACCTGGAAAGACACAGTTTAAACCCACAATTTCATATAATCACCACAATTTCAGTAGCAGGAAATGGAAATAAAGCTGACTTGTGTGTTGTACTTCTATTAATGCCATTTTCATTTTGTCTCATTTCTGCTGGTTCCCTTGTCTGCATCCATTTTATAGCTTGTACTCTATTAGAATACACATAATATTCAAAAGCATTCTCTTTATCCTCAATAAAATGCCATACTGTTGGCTTTCCACAAACAAACTGCTATAATTTTTAAAGAAGCAGCATCTGGCCATGCCCCTGGCATGATACCTGCTTGGCTGCAGGCCTCTAGCTAGAAAACCCAGGCTATTACGGGCTGTTCTCCACCCCAATCTTCCAACCTAACTTTGTCACTGTCAAGAAACCTGACTGAGTCCCAGGTGCAGTCTCTAGAATTACGGACATGACTATGGGTAAGCTGAGCTAAATCTGTTCTGTTCTCCCTTTGCTGTATGTTGGTCCAAGATGAAGAACACTCCTTCTGTGTACCAGAGTGGAGAGAGAAACAACAAACAAACTCAAGAAAGCAAAAAGGCAGTTCACACACAAGCTGGTTTAGATACAAACTGGTCTCTATACTTCCTCAGTTAAAGATCAATATTTCTTTGTGTGGAACTTCTCTGTGCATCAGAAGCAAAGATAGCTCATCTTCCAGGCCAGAGATCCACTTATACATAGCTTCAGCCTATCCAGGGTATTGAAAATCAGAAAGTAGTGAAAGATTGCCAGTCCAAAGTTCCAAACCAGGATAGTGCCATGGTATAGTGGTTAAGAATACACACTTTGGGCCCACTGGCATGGTTTAGTTGTTGAGTATCAACCTATGAACCAGGAGGTCATGGTTCGATTACTGGTCATGGCATATGCCCAGGGTTGCAGGCTTAGTCCCCACTGTGGTGTGTGCATGAGACAGCTGATCAATGATTCTCTCTTATCATTGATGTTTATATCTCTCTCTTCCTTTCCCTCTCTGAAATCAATAAAAATATATACTTTTAAAAAGAGAGTATACACTTTGGATGCATTCATATGTGATTTGAATCATAGCTCTTCCACTTACTATCTTGGTAGTCTTGGACAGGTTAACTTGTCTTTGTTGGGCCTCCATTTCCTCATCTATCAAAATGGAGAAAACAATGTCCAGATTAGAAGACTGTTTTGAGGAGTAAAAGAGAGACAGAGCATCAGCCGTTTGCTTTCTTTGATATCTTCCTTAGAACTCTAAAATAGACTTTGTATTCTGAATGTTGTATTTACCACCAGCCATCTATATCCTTGTTGCATGGAGAGAACATGGGAAATGTGGCAGGACATGGGTATGAGAGCAAAAGTTTAACCACTAACTATTGTGTGAATCATGATTTACTTCCCTTTCATTTGTATAAAGGGGATAATACCTCCTGCTTTGTCATAGGGTAATTATGAGCATTAATTAAATAATTGTATGATTACTTCTTAGCACAGGGTATAACATATAGGCCTCCACAAATGGTATGAGCTGTAGATAAAATAATTTTTACGTTATGTTATACCAATCTCACCAAGAGCTCTTTTTATGCTAGAGGAAAATAAAAGAATTGCTTTTTTTTTCCTTACCAGACTTCAAACAGAGTCATTGAACACAGAGATGACCCACCAAGAAGAAACAGGTTACAGTTACGGACACAGATCTTTATATGTAATTCTAAATCATATCTTTATAGTTTTGATTAATGCTAATAACAGAATCTCTCAGCACAGATATGATATATTTGATTATATAACTCCCTGGCATAGAGGATAATTTTATTGAAAACTGAAGTTGTATGATAGAATACATGTAATGATTTTCCAGAAATTCAACATGTTGGTTAAAAGTGGTTAAATGCAGATGTGTGGATTTATAACTCAGTGTCGTACAGTGAAAAAAAGCAGGGACTTTGAGATGAAACAAATACGGAACTAGAATTCTTAGACATATTACTTCATTGTTGTAAGCTTCAATTATGTCATGTGTAAAGTGGAGTTTAAGTTAAGTACTGGAAAATATTTTGTGGGTGTCACATTCCAGTGCCAGGTACTAGAATGTAAGTACACAATCTGGCACATAGTATGCCCTCAGAAATGGTAGTTACTGATTACCCTCATATTTTTAGTGGCTTGTATTATTACTTTTTTATTGTTTAAAGTATTACAAATAGTAGTACATATGCTTCCTTTTTTTCCCCCAATTGATCTTTCCCCAGCCTCCCGTACCACTGGCACAAGCCCTCACCACCCTCCCAGTGTCTTGCGTCCATTGGTTATGCTTATATGCATGCATACAAGTCCTTCGGTTGATCTCTTACCTCCACCCCAACCCTTCCCAGCCTTCCCACTGTCGTTTGACAGTTTGTTTAATGCTTCTCTGCCTCTGTATCTATTTTTGTTCATCAGTTTATAATGTTCTTTATTATCCATAAATAAGCGAGATCATGTGGTATTTTTCTTTCACTAACTGGCTTATTTCACTTAGCATAATGCTCTCCACTTCCATTCATGCTGTTGCAAATGGTAAGAATTCCTTCTTTTTTATAGAAGCTTAGTATTCCATTGTGTAGATGTAACACATTTTTCTAATCCACTCATCTGCTGATTGGCATTTAGGCTGTTTCCAAATCTTTGCTATTGAAAATTGTGCTGCTATGAACGTAGGGGTGCATATATCTTTTCTTATTGGTGTTTCTGTTTTCTTGGGATATATACCTAGAAGTGGTATTACTGGGTCAAATGGCAGTTCCATTTTTAATTTTTTGAGGAAACGCCATACTGATTTCCACAGTGGCTGCACCAGTCTGCATTCCCACCAGTGAAGGAGGGATGTGAAGGAGGGTTCCTTTTTCTCCGCATCCTCTCCAGCACTAGTCCTTTGTTGATTTGTGGATGATAGACATTCTGACAGGTGTGAGGTGGTACCTCATTGTTATTTTGATTTGCATCTCTCAAATGATTAGTGACTTTGAGCATGTTTTCATATGTCTCTTGGCTTTCTGAATGTCCTCTTTCAAAAAGTGTCTATTTAGGTTATTTGCCCATTTTTTTGATTAGGTTGTTAGTCTTCCTTTTGTTAAGTTGTATGAGTTCCCTGTAAATGTTAGAGATTAAACCCTTATCAGAGATAACATTGGCAAATATGTTCTCCCATGAAGTGGGCTTTCTTGCTGTTTTGTTAATGGTTTCTTTAGCTGTGCAGAAGCTTTTTATTTTAATGTAGTCCCATTTGTTTATTTTCTCCTTAGTTCCCATTGCCTTAGGAGCTATATCGTTAAATATATTGCTACGACAAATGTCTGCTATTTTGCTACCTATGGCTTCTTCTAAGATTTTTATTGTGTCCCGTCTTATGTTTAAGTCCTTTACCCATTTTTAGTTTATTTTTGTGTATGGTGTAAGTTGGTGATCTAGTTTTATTTTTTTGTAAGTATCTGTCCATTTTTCCCAATACCATTTATTGAAGAGACTGTCTTGACTCCATTGTATGGTCTTGCCTCCTTTGTCAAGTATTAATTGCACATAATGCCTTGTGACAATTTCTGGGTTCTCTGTTCTGTTCCACTGGTCTATATATGTCTGTTCTTTTGCCAGTACCGGGCAGTTTTGAGAACAATGGCTTTGTAGTATAGCTTGATATCTCGTATTGTGATCCCTCCAATGTTCTTCTTCTTTCTCAAGATTGCTGCAGCTATTCGGGGTCTATTTTTATTCCACATGAATTTTTGGAGAATTTATTCAAGGTCTTTGAAGTATGCCGTTGGTATTTTAATGGGGATTGCATTGAATTTATAGATTGCTTTGGGTAGTATGGACATTTTGATGATGTTGATTCTACCAATCCATGAACATGGTATATTCTTCCATTTGTTCATGTCTTCCTCTATCTCTTTTTTCAGGTTTCTGAAATTTTCTGAGTATAGGTCCTTTATCTCCTTGGTTAAGTTTATTTCTAGGCATCTTAATTTTTATTTGTTGCAATGGTAAATGGGATTTCTTTTTTCATTTATCTTTCTGTGTGTTCATTATTGGTGTATAGAAAAGCCATAGACTTCTGGGTGTTAATTTTGTATCCTGATACATTGCCAAATTCATTTATTAAGTCTCGTGGTTTTTGGAGTCTTTGGGGTTTTCTGTGTACAATATTTTATCATCTGCGAATAAGGACAGTTTTACATCTTCTTTTCCAATTTGGATGTCTTTTATTTCTTCTTCTTGTCTGAATGCAATGGCTGGTACTTCCAGTACTATGTCGAAGAGGAGTGGTGAGAGTGGGCATCCCTGTCTTGTTCCTGTTCTTAGAGGAAATGGTTTTAGTTTTTGCCCATTGAGTATGATGTTGGCTGTGGGTTTGTCATATATGGCTTTTATTATGTTGAAGTATGATCCTTCTATTCCCACCTTGCTAAGGGTTTTTATCAGAAAAAGGGTGCTGGATTTTATCAAATGCTTTTTCTTTATCAATGGATATGATTATATATTTATTTTTAATCTCAGTTTGTTTATATGGTGTATCACATTTATTGATTTGCAGATATTGTACCATCCTTGCATCCCCAGAATAAATCCCACTTGGTCATGGTGTATGATCTTTCTATTGTATTGCTGGATTTGATTTGCTAGAATTTTGTTGAGGATTTTGGCATCTATGTTCATGAGGGATATTGGCCTGTAATTCTCTTTCTTTGTATTTTATTTATCTAGTTTTGAGATTAGGGAACACTGGCTTTGTAGAAAGAGTGTGGAAGTGCTCCTTCCTCTTGAGTTTTTTGGAATAGTCTGAGGAGGTTAGGTTTTATTTCTTCTTTGAATGTTTTATAAAACTCCTCTGTGAAGCCTTCTGGTCCAGGGCTTTTATTTGTTGGAAGATTTTTGATTACTGCTTCATTTTCTTCCATCATTATTGGCCTATTCAGATTTTTTGATTCCTTCTAGTTGAGTTTTGGAAGGTCGTAATTTTGGGGGAATATGTCCATTTCTTCTAGGTTGATCAGTTTATTGGAGTAGAGTTGCTCATAGTATTTTTTTATAGTTCTTATTTCTATGGGGTCTGTTGTTATTTCACCTCTTTCATTTCTGATTTTGTTTATTTGGGTCCTCTCTCATTGCATCTTGGTGAGCCTGGCTAGAGGTTCATCAATCTTGTTTATTCTTTCAACGAACCAGCTCTTGGTTTCATTGATCTTTTGTATTGTGTTTGTTTTTTGTTTGTTTGTTTGTTTTTGGTCTCTATGTCATTAATTTTTGCTCTGATCTTTATTATTTCCTTCCTTCTGCTCACTCTGGGCTTTTCTTGTTACTCTCTTTCTAATTCTTCAAGTTGCAGAGTTAGATGGTTTATTACCAGTTTTACTTATTTTTTGAGGTAGGCCTGTAATGCTATAAACTTACTTCTCAATACTGCTTTCATTGTGTCCCAAAGATTTTGAATTGTTGTGTTTTCATTGTCTTTTGTTTCCAGGATGTATTTTATTTCTTCTTTGATCTCTTTGGTAACCCACTCATTGTTTAATAGTATGCTATTCAGCCTCCAAGTGTTTGAATTTTTGTGATTGTTTTTACTGTAGCTGATTTCTAATTTTATGCCATTGTGATCTGAGAAGGTGCTTTGATATGATTTCCATCCTCTTGAATTTTGAGAATCTTTGTCTGTGTCCCAATATGCCGTCTATCTTTGACAATGTCCCATGTGTGCTTGAGAAGAATGTATATTCCGTAGTTTTGGAGTGGGATATTCTAAAGATGTCAATTAAGGCCATCTGATCTAGTGAGTTGTTTAGGATTGAAGTTTCTTTTCTGATTTTTTGTCTAGAGGATTTATCCAGTAATGTTAATGGGGTATTAAAGTCTCCTACTATGATTCTGTTGCTGCCAATCTCACCCCTGATATCTTCCAGAAGTTTTTTTTGTTTGTTTGGATTCTCCTGCATTGGGTGCATAAATGTTTACCAGAGTTATATCATCTTATTGTATAGATCCCTTTAGAATTATGAAGTGTCCTTTCTTGTCTCTTGTTATGGTCTTAACTTTGAGGTCTATTTTGTCAGATAAAGTATTGCTGCCCCAGCTTTTTTTTTTTTTTCTTTCCATTTGCCTGATAGATAATTTTCCATCCCTTCCCTTTTAGTCTGTGTGAGTCCCTTATTCTGAGGTGGGTCTCCTGTAGACAGCATATATATGGGTCATGTTTTCCTCTCCATCCATTCACTCGATGTCTTTTGATTGGAGCATTTAATCTGTTTATGTTTAATGTTATTATTGATAGGTACTTATTTGTAGCCATTTCTGTACTTTATGCCTGTGTTCCTTCCTCCCTTTCTATTTCTTCTTTTTACAGCATTTCCTTTAACTTTCTTGCATTGCTGGCTTGGTAGTGATAACCTCCCTTAGGCTTTTATTTTTTTTATTATTATTTTTTGTCTGCGATGCTCCTGATTTCCCCTTCAATTTTTTAAAAAATATTTTTATTAATTTCAGAGAGAAAGGTAGAGGGAGAGATAGAAACATCAATGATGAGAGAGAATCACTGATTGGCTTCCTCCTGCATGCCCCACACTGGGGATTGAGCCTGCAACCGCAGCATGTGCCCTTGACTGGAATCGAACCCAGGACCATTCAGTCCTCAGGCCGACGCTCTTTCCACAGAGCCAAACCAGCTAGGGCTCCCCTTCAATTTTGATTGATAATCTTGCTGGATAGAGTATTCTTGGATTTAGTCCTTTGCTTTGGACCACTTTGTATACATCCTCCCATTCCCTTCTAGCTTGATTTGTTTCTGTTGATAAATCATTTGATAATCTGATGGAGGATCCTTTATAGGTAACTCTGTCTCTCTCTTGTAGCCTTTAAGATTATCTCTTTGTTGTTAACGTTTGCCATTGTAATTATGATGTGTCTTGGTGTAGGTTTTTTGGGATTCATCTTGCTTGGGACTCTCTGTACTTGTGTAACTTTTTTTCTTCCCCATATCAGGGAATTTTTCTCTCATTATTTCTTCAAATAGATTTTCTAATCCTTGCTGCTCTTCTTGTCCTTCTGGCAGCCCTATTATACATATGTTACTTCATTTTGTGTTGTCCCAAAACTCCCTTAGGCTCTCCTCCTGCTTTTTAATTTTTTCTCCAGTTGTTGTTCAGATTGAGCTTCTTTCTGTACCTTAATTTCTAACTCACTAATTCGGTCCTATGCTTCTTCTAGTCTACTGTTGAAACCTTCCATGGTGTTTTTTATTGTAACTATATCACTTTTGATTTCTTCCTGATTTTTGCATAGGTTGTTGATTTTCTCATCCATCCAGTATATGAACTATACGACCATTACTCTGAATTATTTTTCTGTCATGTTGTATGCTTCCTTTTCACTTATTTTCTTTCTTGGCAATTCCTCAGGGGATTTTTTCTTGTCACCATATTCTAACTATCACCAGAAGGTTCAAATGTCGAGTTTTGGGGGCCTGTGCTATGTGCAGTGGGAGCTTCACACCCCCCAAGTGTCACTGAAGAGCTCCAACACCAAGATGTGTGGCTGCTATGGATTGGTGGGAGCCACGCTCGCCCAGGATCAGAGTCACAGGTACTCAGTGTGTACTTGTGTGTGCACCTAGAATCAGGGACCTCACCTGCACTATGCTGAAACAGAAACCCCTCTGGTGTGTGCCGAAAATTAGAGTCCCCTAGTGCATGTTAGGAGTCAGAGACACCCTGTGCTCATGCCGAGAAACAAGTATCAGAGTCTTTGTTGCTTGGTGCAGCCTAACACCAAGACTCAGGGTCCCTATGTGCACATGCACCAAGAATTGGAGTCACTGGCTCTTAGTATGAATGCACTGGGAATCAGAATCCCAGGCACGTGTGATGAGAAACAGAGTCAAGTCACTGGTGCTCAGTGCTGCCTCTTGCATGGAGAATCAGAGTCCCCAGTCTGCTTGGGGGACTGGTTGCACAGTTGCACTGTGTAGGCAGGAGGTCCACTCCTGCCCTGCAGGAAACAGCCTTCAGTTTGCGCCTGCCCTGAATCAACGTCAGGTGGCACTGCCGTCCTATGTGAGTGTGGGGTCTGGTCACGTGGGTGTGCACTTCAGGGAAACAAACTCCCTGTGTCCGTGCACCCAGGCTCAAATTCAGTGCAGCCTCCCTGCGTGGGCCTGGGGTCTGGTCGCAGGAAACAAACTCCCCAAGATCGCCTTCCCAGGCTCAAATTCAGCGCAGCCTCCCTGTGTGGGTGCAGGGTCTGGTCGCAGGAAGCAAACTTCCTTTGTCCGCACACCCAGGCTCAAATTCAGGTAGAGCCCCTGCTGCTATTTGTGGGCAGGAGGCCTGTTTGTGTGGAGAGGGTCTTGCAGTTCCTATACCACTGCCGCGGGTCTGGCAGGGAGGGGGATTGGCTCCGTGACTCACAGAAATCTGCGGCTGGGGTACCTGGGGCCTTGGTGTCTGTGGTTCTGCAGCTATGGTTGCAGGTCCTTTACCCGAGTGGCTGTAGGGTCCCAGTTTGCGACTGAGACCAGATTGGGTAGTGGCAAGTCTAAGATCCTAGTCTCAAGCAGTTCTGTTCTTCAAGATGGCATGGTCTCTGTGCCCGTGCTGGCTACCCCCAGAGTGTTTGCAGTGACAGCAGGGTTTTGCCGTCTAAGACTGCCTGGTTTGGCAGTCCCTTGGAAGACCTGTAGGATCTAACTATCCCTAGCTCTCACTCACACACACCACACACGTCCACACACTCCTCTATGGCTCCCTCACTCTCTCACACACTCCCTCCCTACCTTCCTGCTGGTTGCCATCTTGGGTCCTGTATTATTACTTTTGTATGTAATCACAAACGAAGTTGAGATATAAAATTTCAAATGAGTTACATCCTAAAAGAGGAAAATGATTTGTTGATGGATTCCTCCTCTGTGTTAGGGAATTATATTCACAAAAGTTATCTGTTTTATGTGTGAGGCCCTTTGCAGATTACTCAATGCATTCCTGAATAGTAGAGAAATATTTCTGAGTTTTTCTCATGTCTGAATGATGGAAACACACATTCTGTTGATTCCATGTAATGGAAAAGAATGTGGCATTTCCTCCATACATTTCTCCTTTTAACACCTTCCATTTTAACATCTTCCCATTGTGGTGGGTAGTGGAAATAGAGGGTTGTGCTTATAAATTGCTTTCTGCTACTGCTTCAGAGTGAATACAGGGACCAATGCATTAAAGACCATTAGCTAAACATTCTTTCTGCCTTTGGACAACATGAAAGGTTTTAATTAAGCCTTTGGAGTACATCTGTTGAAGTTCTCCCTGTGATATTCACTCTAGGATCTTTATGCTCTGATCTCAACCTACCTTTACAGCCTTACCTCTTTTCTTGCTGGTATAAATCATTTATGTTCTCCACATAATTCCCATATTTTCCTGTTTCTGAATACTTGCTCCTGCTGTCCCCCACCCCACACTGCACACTTGAGAAGCCTTTCTTCCCATATATGTCTGCTAAAAGTGTATCCATTTGTATTGGCTTGAATAGATTTCCTCAAAATTCATATCCACCCAGAACTTTTTAATGTGACTTTATTTGGAAATAAGTTCTTTGTAGATATAATTAGTAAAGATTAGGTCATATTGGATTAAGGTGAGCCCTAACCTAATGACTTGTGTCCTTATAAGAAGTCACTGACAACACACACAGTGTTACGGACAGAGAAAAATGCCATGTGAAGACAGATTGCAGTTACGTAGTTATAAGCCAAGAAACACCAAGGATTGTTGGCAACCACAAGAAGCTAGGAAAACACAAGGAAGGATGCTTCCCTAGAGCCTTCAGAGGGAGAATAGCCCTGCTAACACCTTGATTTTGGACTTCTCCAGAAATGTGTGAGAATAAATTTATATTGTTTTAAGTGACTCAGCTTGTGATGACTAATAAATAACAATGACAGCCCTAGAAAACTAATGCACCATTTTTCAAGGTCAAGCTCAAATATTACATCTTCCAAGGTCTCTTCAACTAGATATAATTTCTCACTTTTCTTGATCTCTATAGCAATGCTGGTGTAGAAAGATCATAAATTTTGGTGCCAAAGAAATCATGGCTCTAATTCTGGCCTGCTACTGACTTGATTTTATCATCTATACAATGGGAATAATACCTAATTAATAGGGCTATTGTGGACACATAAATGACTCTCCCTACCCCTATAAATTGTCAGTCATTCTGCCTCATATAGCATTAATTTTGTATTGAGAGCAGTCATTCTGTTGTTACTAGTTCAGGTG
Organism: Eptesicus fuscus; assembly: GCF_027574615.1. NCBI lineage: Eukaryota > Metazoa > Chordata > Mammalia > Chiroptera > Vespertilionidae > Eptesicus > Eptesicus fuscus. Next base: position 103,691,443 of record NC_072473.1, read on the forward strand.
TTGGAGGGGCAATGGATAGGTCTGCAATTAATTTTGTATATTCTAAGTCAGAATGCAGTACCTACCAATGGTATAGACAAACAATGTTCAGTTCAGTTTGTCACAAAACATTGGCTTGCAGTAACAAAAATGGTATGTTTATATGTATTATTTTCATGCAGTTTTGTTCGCAAACTCCAAAAGTGGTCAGAAATTATACAGGAAAAGTCAGGAGCATAAACTTTTCTGAACATTTCCTATGATTGCAACATATTTTGTGATACTATTTTTACCAGTGAATAGTTCAGTTCCTAATGAATTATTTGCAAAGGAATGGGTGTTGGTAGTTCAGATGGCATATAAAATATACTAGTACTACATGATCTCACTCATTTATGGATAATAAAGAAAATTATAAACTGATGAACAAAAAGATAGATACAGAGGCAGTAAAGCATCAAACAGACTGTCAAATTACAGCGGGAGTGTTATGGAGAGGTAGGGGAGATAAGAGATCAACTGAAGGACTTGTATGCATGCATATAAGCATAACCAATGGACGCAAAACACTGGGGGGTGAGGGCATGTATAGGAGTGGGGTGGGGGGCAATGGTAAGATATGTACACATATAATACCTTAATAAAAAATTGGGAAAAAAAGGAGCTACCTTTTCTTAAATTTGAAGAGACTTTGCCTGTGATCCAGCATATGGTCTATCTTTGAAAATGACCCAAGTGCACTTGAGAAGAATGTATATTCTGTGGCTTTGGGGTGAAATGTTCTGAAGATGTCAATTAATTCCATCTGGTCTAGTGAGTCATTTAGGATTGATGTTTCTGTGCTGATTTTTTGTTTAGAGTATTTGTCCAATGGTGATAGTGGGGTATTAAAGTCTCCTACTATGATTGTATTGCTATTAATCTCTCCCTTGATATCCTCCAGGAGTTTTTTTATGTATTTGGGTGCTCCTATATTGGGTGCATATATGTTTACCAGAATTATTTCTTCTTGTTGGATTTCTCCCTTTAGTATTATGAAGTGGCCTTCCTTAGCTCTTGTTATGGCATTTACTTTGAGGTCTATTTTGTCAGATATAAGTATTGCTACCCCAGCTTTTTTTTTTCATTTCCATTTGCCTGAAAGATATTTTTTCATCACTTCACTTTCAATCTGTGTGAATCTCTTGTTCTGAGGTGGGTCTCTTGTAGACAGCATATATATGGGTCATGTTTTTTTATCCATTCAGCCACTCGATGTCTTTTGATTGGAGCATTTAGTCCCTTTACATTTAAAGTTATTATTGAAAGGTATTTGTTTGTAGTTATACCTATTTTTGTGTCTGTATTCCTTCTTACCTGTTTATTTCTTCTTTTTACAGTATTCCCTTTAACATTTCTTGCATTGCTGGTTTGGTGGTGATAAACTCTCTGAGCCTTTTTTTGTCTGCAAAGCTCCTGATTTCCCCTTCAATTTTGATTGATAGTCTTGCTGGATATAGTATTCTTGGATTCAGTCCTTTGCTTTGCAACACTTTGTATACCTCCTTCCATTCACTTCTAGCTTGTTGTGTTTCTGTTGAGTAATCATTTGATAATATAATGGGTGTTCCTTTGTAGGTAACTATCTGTCTCTCTCTTGCCGCCTTTAAGATTCTCTCTTTATCATTTATATTTGCCATTGAAATCATGACATGTCTTGATGTGGGTCTTTTGGGGTTGATCCTCCTTTGGACTCTCTGTACTTGCATAATTTTATCTTTCCCATATCTGGAAAGTTTTCTGTCATTATTTCTTCAAATAGATTTTCTAATCCCTGCTGCTCTTCTTGTCCTTCTGGCAGCCCTATTATACACATGTTACTTCGTTTCATGTTGTCCCGAAGATCCCTTAGGCTTTCCTCCTGCTTTTTAATTTTTTTCTCCAATTGCTGTTCAGATTGAGCTTGTTTCTGTACCTGATCTTCTAACTCACTAATTCGGTCCTCTGCTTCTTGTAGTCTACTGTTGAAACTTTCCATGGTGTTTTTGATTGTAGCTATATCACTTTTCATTTCTTCCTGATTCTTGCATAAGTTTTTGATTTTCTCATCTATCCGATGTACAAATTCCACGACCATTACTCTGAACTCCTTTTCTGTCATGTTGCAAGCTTCAGTTTCACTAATTTCCTTTCTTGGCGACTCCACATTTTCTTTCCTCTGTGAGTTATTTCGTTTCCCCATTCTGGCTATCACCAGAAAGCTCAAGCTTCCGTTTGCGTGGGCCTGGGCAATGTGCTGTGGGGACTTCACACCACCCGAGTTTCACTGAAGTGCTCTGACACTAGGACGTGTGGCTGCTTTTGGTTGGTGGGAACCAGACTTGCCCAGGGTCAGTGTCCCCAGTGTTCCGTTTGGTCTCGTGTGCACACTTAGAATCAGGGCCCCTGTCTGCACCACACTGTTGGTATGTGCTGAATATGAGATCCTTAGCATGTGCCAGGAGTCAGAGTTTCCCTGTGTCTTCACCAAGAATCGAGTGTCAGAGTCTCTGTTGCCTTGTGTGGTTTCTCATTGAGAATCAGGGTCCCTGTGTGTGCATGCACCAACAATTGGGGTCACTGGCTCTTAGTGTGAATGTGTTGTGAGTCAGGGATCCCAGGCAGCTGTGTCCAGAGTGCCAAATTCCCTGAAGTGGAGCTGCGTCCTGTGTGTGCTCTCTCTACTGAGCCAAGCCGGCTAGGGCTTTGCACACTCTCAAATTCCTGAAGGTGAGCTGCCTCCGTGCACTCTCCCAGATTCCCCGAAGGTGGGCGGAGTCCATCCTGTGCGCCAAATTCCCTAAAGGGGAGCCCCTCTGTGCATGCTCTAAGATTCCCTGAAGGGGAGCTGTGATCTGCAAGCCAAATTCCCCCAAATTCCACAAAGGGGAGCCCTCTGTGCGCACTGTCAGATTTCCCCAAAGGGGAGCTGCTACTGTCCCACGCGCCAAATTCCCTAAGGGGGAGTGAGTCCCTGCGCAAAGCTCTGCAGTTTGGGCGAGGGGCGGGTCATCAGTTACTATGGCGCTTTCCGCATACCTGCAGGGAGGGGAATAGGCTCTTTGACTCACAGAAATCTGCTGGGAAGTCTGGATTCTTGTTATTTGTTGGACTGAAGCTGTGATAGCAGTTCTCTGTCCCAGTGGCTGCAGGATCCTGGTTTGTGTCAGAAGCTAGGATCTGAGTCTCAGGCAGCTCTGTTTCTCAAGATGGTGTGGTCTTTGCTTCTGCACCAGCCGCCGAGAAGTGTCTGCTTTGTGCGCGGGGCTCCGCCGTCTAGGACTGCCCAGTTAGGCAGCCCCTTGGAAGACCTGCAGAATCTAACTGACCCTAGCTCATACACACACACACACACACACACACACGTCTACACTCTCCTCTATGAGTTCCTCATTCACACTCTCTCTCTCCCTACCTTCCTGCCGGTTGCCATCTTTCACCTAGGTCGCCATGGATTTTTCTAGGCACAGACTTTCCCCAGTCCTCCAGCTCCCACAGTGCATGCGTTTCTCTCTCCCGCCAGGACCAGAGACCTCACCTTATCCCAGGCGAAATCTGACCTTTCCATGGTTGAGTGTAGAGCTCCTCTGAGGTAGCTCCTTTTTTACTAGAGATAGTCCCCTCAATTCATGGAGCTGTCAAGGAAAAATGAACAAAACTGCCTCCTTCATACTCCACTACCTGAATGATCGCTAGACTAGACATCCAACAGCATCTTCTGTTGCTAACTATGATTTACTCTCATTATGCATGATGGTAGAGGTCAATGTCTGTGCTAGAGGGACAGAGAAGCAGTTCTTACACAAATCATCCTAATCATTCCCCATGTTTTTAAGACTTTACCTACAAAGAGGCTTAGTGCATGTCCCATGGACTATTCTGTACAACAGTGAAGAACACCATTTTGGATATATACACTGAGTGGCCAGATTTTATGATCTCTGAACACATAATAATCTGGCCACTCAGTGTGTGTGTGTATGTGTGTGTGTGTGTGTGTGTGTGTGTGTGTATATATATATATATATATATATATATATATATATATATATATTAGAGGCCTGGTGCATGAATTCATGCATGGGTGGGTCCAGCTAGCCTGGCCAGGGGGAGGGGACATGGGCAGTTGCCCGGCCTGCCTGCTGGTCAAACTACTCCTGGTCGAGGGGACAATTTGCATATTAGCCTTTTATTATATAGGATACTAGGGGTCCAGTGCATGAAATTCGTGCACGGGTAGGGTCCCTAGGCAAACAGGGCCGATCTGCGGGGCGACCGGCGGGGCAATCAGGGGCCCTGACTGGCAATCACCTTGGCTGGCCTGGGGCCTGAGGGCTGGGGGCAGCTCCTGCATTAAGCATCTGCCCCCTGGTGGTCAGTGCACATCATAGCAACTGGGCATTCCACCGGTCATTCTGCGGTTAGGTCAATTTGCCTATTAGGCTTTTATTATATAGGATACACTGAGTGGCCAGATTATTATGCATTCAAAAATCATGATAATCTGGCCACTCAGTGTAGATGTAGGAAATGAAAGTCCAAGCCTTACATTCCACTACAGGCCTGTTGTCATAAGAAACATTCAAACCTGTGAATAATTTTTTTTGTGAGTTTATTTGAGCCAAACTGTCAACAATTGCTGAGAAACAGAATCTCAACAGATTGAGATAATGCTCTAGAGCATGGCAGTCTTGCATCTTATTTTATACATTACAATAAAAAGATGAGACAGCACAGCTGGTGTGGCTCAGTGGTTGACCATCAACCTATGAACCAGGAGGTCAGGGCACATGCCCAGGTTGCAGGCTCGATCTCCAGTACAGGGCATGCAGGAGGCAGCTGATCAATGATTCTCTCATCATTGATGTTTCTATCAATCTCCCCTTCTCCCTTCCTTTCTCTGAAATCAGTAAAAACATATCCTATATAATAAAAGGGTAATATGCAAATTGACCATAATGGTGAAGTGGCTGGGAGCAATCAGTCACTATGACACACACTGACCACTAGGAGGCAGATGCTCAATGCAGAAACTGGCCCCTGGTGATCAGTACGCTCCCACAGGGGGAGCTCCACTCAGCCACAAGCCGGGCTGATGGCTGCGAGCACAGCATTGGTGGTGGGAGCCTCTCCCACCACCTCTGCAGCACTAAGAATGTCCAACTGCAGCGGGGAGCGGGCCTAAGCCATCAGTCAGACATTCCCCCGAGGGCTCCTGGGCTGCCAGAGGGATGTCTGACTGCCAGTTTAAGTCCAATCCCCTGGGCAGCAGGCCTAAGCTGGCAGGTGGACATCCCCCAATGGTCCTGGACTGCAAGAGGGCTCAGGCTGGGCTGAGGGACCCTCCCTGAGTGCATGAATTTTTGTGCACCGGGCCTCTAGTTTAAAAAAAAAAAAAGAGGAGATATAAGTGGGTTACATGAAATCCATTGGTGATAGATTAGGAAGGTGTTCAAAGCAAAGTGGGGAAACCTCCAGGATTAGATAAAAAGTCAAATGATAGGCACATATTTTTTTTTTTACTTAGGTGGTTGTAGGACAGTTAACAGTCAACAGTTAACTCAGTAACAATGAGGGGATTTATAGTCTCCACAGAGCAGTGCTGGGCTTTGAGGCACCTGGAAAAAGGAAAATTACTTTGACATTTCAATGATATGTTATCTTAAATGCAAAAAAAACAATAGACAGGCTCAGTTAAGGTAAAGATTGACCTTTGTCAGGGAAGATACCAGCCTAGGACATGACTATCCACCATAAACGGTTTTTAGTTAAAATTTTCATTTCAGACCATCCTTTGTGGTTACTTTAGCTCTCTGAGTTTGCAAGACCACCATGCAAGCCTTACCTGAGCTTGTCAGGTTAGCATGTGGTCCCTTTTCCTTCACAGGTCCATCATGGGACTCTGCTTTTCTGAGTATGGCAGCTACCTTTTCCTAGCTATTCCTTGAAGGTGCACTCTGACTTCTTTTCAGTGTGGGCTGCCTCTGTACACTTGCTTACTACCTCATCTCAGCCCACCCATCACCAGCATAAACAGAATCCTTAGTGAAATGGTGACCAACAGCTTTTATTGGAGGTAAACTGGGGAAAATAAAACTGTGTATGGGATAAATAGTAGGTACTTCAATACATAGGACCAGAAGATAGAACAGAAGGATAGATGGATTTCCAAAATTAAAATGATTTTTTAATCTCATGATGGTGGTGGAGTGGTGGGAAATGTTTATTCTTAAAATTTTAGATTACCTCTTTCCTGAATGAAAAAAAAAATACTAATGAGAAAATTGCCACTGCTTTTCAGCCACTAAAAGAATTAGTATCTAACATATTTGAGGAGCAGCAATATAGAAGCTGCATTTTAATCGTTCATCCTGAAATTAGCCTGCCTGGCTCTTACATGCAGCCTATGATCTGTAGGCAGCACAAGAGTGCTTTAGAGGATTTTTGAGCTGGAAGGGCCCTTGGAGATGATCCAGTCTGGGGATTCCAAAATTTTCATCACGAAGGGCACCTTTAATTAATTTATCCTTGCATTTCCTGTTTTGAAATATCTGGCCTACTAAACAAATTACATTTATCACATTATAATTTCTTTTCCCATTCTTTTTTTTTTTTTTTTTGCTCAGTCATTGATAACTTCCCATGAGAGCATCTGGTCAGCATGAAATGACCAATGTGACCACAGGAAACTGATACAAAGGGAAGGCACTTGATGGTTGAGTTAGTCAGGGGTCTGCTAGATCTCAGGGATCTTTACAATCTATTTTAGGCTTACTGATTCTCATCACGACTTTCATGTAATCTTGTGGAAAACATTTATCTTCTCTTCCTATAAGGACTGATGAGGAGACTAAGATTTAATAACCAAAGTGATTGATTGGCCCAGGGTCACAAAGCACCTTACTGAGTAGGAGGACCAGAACTCATGTCTGAGTCTCAATTACCTTTCTTCCACAGTCTCAATTTTAATGTGCTCTAAGTCTAAGAGCTCCATTTTGGCTTGTATTCTTTGTTGACAAGGACTTTTTGATGAGCAGATGAGAAGGAGAAGATGGCGAATTATATTTGGGGAACTTTGAGGATGACAGTGTTTGGTACAGATCTTGTGGATAACAGAGGGCAGCATGGAAACTGGAATGAAAGTATAGTTTTGTGGAAAGGGCACAATCTTAGGAGTAAATGATACGTGAGTTCAATGTATGGTTCCCCACTTGGTGGTTCTGTGACCCTGGGTCAGTTCCCTGTTACTTTTAACTTATGTGTCTGATACATGTAGGCATTCCATAGACATTTGCTGAATTGGTAGAATAGGAACAATGATGCTTACCTCATGGGATTGTGTGTTGATTGAGTTGATGTAAATGGAGTTCCTGTAATATGCCTAACACATAGGAGGTGCCAAAAATAAAAATGCACTGTGGATTCATTAAATAACCTATAAAATAATACTAATAGGAAACTCTCAGTTCTGAATTTGTACCAAGCCAGCCTCCTTTCCATAAATTATTTCAGGCACCCCCTTATAGAATATCTTAGGTGCTATTGTTTTTGAAAAGGTTCACTTAGGCAGCCAAATAGTGTCCATGTTATCCTCTTACACTTTTTTTCCTGAGAGCTGAAAAGGCAGGGAATTACTCTCAGCAGTGAAGTTCAGCCTTCAACTTTTTTACAGTGATGATCTTTGCTAAGATGATTAAAATTTGAATAAGAATACCCCAGGATAGCTCATTCCCAGTCATTCTAGATAGAGTCATAGTGAGGAGCCACTAAGCTTTTGGGGTTTTCCTTCTTTTAGCCTGTTCAGATGTCTTGCCATTAACCATGTGGGACACATCCGTTGGCCATTATTAGCTAATTATATTTTTGACATATTTTCCCAATAGGTGAGATGATAAAATTCAGTGGTACATACTTGGTGTTATTTTCATTGGAAACCATACTTGGGAGCCCTGGCTAATAACATGTTGAGACACAGGCTTAATTGTAGGGCTTTGGTTGGCATGTACTGTCCTATATGTAGTGTGCCATTCACATTGACCAGAATGAGTTATGCACAGCCTAGAAGACCAGATGGCCAGCTCCTACTTGACATTCCACATTGGAGCTCACAGAAAGCCTCTGCAGACCCTCATCACTGGCCATGGGCTGTGGGAGTGATCCAGTAACCTACTCATGCACAGCTCTGGAACCCACTTTGATCCCCAGGAGAGGAATAGGTTGCCCAATATTTGATTAGCAGTCCCCTATCCTGGCCCCTGTGGTGCAATACACACACACACACACACACACACACACACACACACACACACACACACATTATGATGCTTATGCAAGGTTTAGAGTTAATAGGAAAGAAGAAATGAGTTTTTCTTTCCCCCTCAGAATTTTAGGTAGAGTTGATATAAATTTCATGAGCAAAGTAGAATATTGGCTGATTTAATGCTTGCAAAAACTAACTGTTCATCAGGCTAGATAAAAATTTCAATCTTGTAAGTGGTCAGAACAATGTCGAAGATGAAAAGTTATATGTTGAATGTCAAAACAAACAAAAAATTTGAAGAGTGCAACAAGCCAATATAATGAGAACTTCCCCGGTTTTGTTTTTCTTTCAATATTGAGGGTGTTTTGTTTTTTTTTTCCTTTTGAACTCAGGAGATGAAAAATACCTTTGAGTCTAGTTAATAATTCTTAATTAACTGTCTAGAAATGTTGTGTGAGGTAAAATTCTGAGAAGGGTTCTTTCTATGGACAGGGAGAATTAGCTCAGTAGCTAGCCAACAAAAGGGTGCATTTCTTCTTACTTGTTTTTCTTAGGAATCGAGAAGAGGAGAAAAGCACAGAAAAGGACATTATCTCATTGCTCAAATAACCTGGGTCAAGGCTTGTAGGCCACCTCCAAGATGTCCCTTTCTTTGCCAATTTGTTATGTAGATGTGTGTATGTGTTTAAAAACATACTCCCTCCTCTGGAATAAAATGCCTTGACTATTTGGGAGGCATTTTACTCCAGAGGAGGGAATGTGCAGTAGTGGGACCATGGACTCTGTGAGTCTAAGGTCCGACATTTATTACATAAATGCCCTTGGGAAAATTGCTTACTTTTTTGAGCCTCAGTTTGCTTGCCTAAGAAATGGAGAGAATAGTAATACCAAATTCCAAGGCTTGTTTCATAAATAAAATAATCAAATGAGATATCCCATGTAAAAACCCTTCTCACCATGCCAGGTATATAGTAAGTAGTAGCTCAAAAAAAGATAGATGACAATGACAGTGTTTTGCAGGATAAGAAGTGTCTGGGCTTGTAGACTATTTCTTTGAACATGATTCTAATGATAAACCCTCATCTGAGCTAGTGAGTCTTACCAAGGAATAAATATGACACAGGCCTATAGACTGCAGATTTAAGCTCTGTCTGGTGTTCTTTTAGATCAGGCGTCCTCAAACTACGGCCCGCGGGCCACATGCGGGTGTTTTTGCCATTTTGTTTTTTTTTACTTCAAAATAAAATATGTGCAGTGTGCATAGGAATTTGTTCATAGTTTTTTTTTTTTTTTTTAATTATAGTCCGGCCCTCCAACGGTCTGAGGGACAGTGAACTGGCCCCCTGTTTAAGAAGTTTGAGGACCCCTGTTTTAGATCAAAGCATTGGTTTCCAGGGACTCCCAGTTAAAGATGGCTTGAATATAAAGACACAGTAGTGAATAGAGGGTTTTAGACACCTATAGATAGTAACAATGCTCCTTTTTCAGAGAAACAAGAGGCCTTCAGTACAACCAAATCTGGCCTCAAATTTGGGAGCAGGGACCTCTCACTTGTATACCATTGTATGAGGTTCAAGGACTTTCTGTACAAAACTGGGTATTTCCAATTTGTGAAATATGAAACATCTGTGATTTCTTGCTTTTAGCAAATGAATACAGGGAGAGATCATTTAACTTAGGTCATGGCCTGGGCCAGTTGACCTGTGGCTTGGTTTCCATTTTCACTAGCAGCTTTCACAATGTCAACAGAAGGTCAGGCTAGATCCAGAGTCATTATTTCCTGTCACTGTGTCAACCAAGCATGACAATCTTGGGGCAATTCAGTTTTTTTTGTTTTGTTTTTGTTTTAGGAAATGGCTTTAAATAACAGCTTTTCTTCCCCAAGCCCTTTAAAAGCAAAGTAAAATTAAAATTACACTTAAACCCAACCACTACAAGACAGGGAAACTTCAGCAAATGCCTCTGAAAACCTAATGTAGAAGCTTCTCATCAGAGCTTTATCTGGCCTTCATCTTACACCTTACGCACAGGAGGAGCTGGGTAGAAAAGACTGCATTGTGTTGTACGTGAGAAACTTACCTAAGCATCTAGGTTTAGTGCCTCATTTGTAATTAGATGGTTTCTTGGAAGTACATCAAGCTCAGCCTCAAATCAGAACATCTCTTGGGGAGAAATCTGTATTTAAATGTTTCGTTTAAAAATTCATCATTGAATAGCACAGTATTTTGTTGCAACTCCTACTTTATGCAGTCCAAATTCTCTCTAATTCTTTTTTTTATTACAATGATTTAATTAATAATGGATGGAATAGAGAGGGTGAGAATGTGCCAGAGGCTCAGCAGCAAATAAGGCAGCACAGGCAGATAAATCACAACTCTTTGGGACTGCAGAATCCTGTGCATCTCAGATCAAGAGCTTGACACCCTGCCTCTTTTTTCTGGATGCCTGTTATTTGCATCCTATAACTGCTCTGATTTGGCCAGGAAAAATGTCTTTATAAGTAGTGAGCAGGAAATGAACTACTAAAAAGTTATTTGGCAAGGAGATTAAGTTTCCCCGAAAGTTGGGAAAAGGACTTACTTTTTGTGTCTGTACTGACAGCCTATATCTCCTCTTCTCCCATTCTTCTGTTTTTTCATTCCAGTCATCCTTCCACTGATACTACACTTTTCAAAGTCACCAGTGACCTCCTATATTGCTCAATAAAATGGTCTCTTTCCACATATCATTTGATCTCTTAGTAGCATCCACTAGTAGACTGCCCTCTTTTCTTGGTTTACTTGATCATTCTCCTGCTTCTCCTTCTTCCCTGGATAATCCTTCTAAATCTCCTTTATAAGCTTGTCCCCCTCTAACCAATCTCTAAATGATAGGGTTACCTAGAGCTTGCTTCTGGGCTTTCTTCTCCTCTCCATCTATACCACTGCCCCAGTTATCTCATCTACTCTTAGTGCTTTAATATTTTATGCATGTGACTTCCATATTTCTTTTTTTACTCCAAAATTTTTCCCCTAATGCATTGTACAAAATATTTTCTCTAATGCAGAATATTGAAATGTAAGTAACTGTGAAAGAACACTGATTGTTTAATAGCTTTCTCTTTTTCTCCCTGGCCTTTGATTTCTCATTTCTAGATCATTCACCTAGAGTTACTTATTCAGCAAATATTAACAGACTATCTACACTATGTCAGACACAGTGCTAGCTGCTATAGAGATTGGGGGTTAGGGGGTAAAAATTAGAGTACACTGTGATATGTGATTGCATAGGCTGGCAGAGAAATGTGTGTCCATTCACGCAATCATTGATGTGTACATAGCTGTATACAAATAGTCATTCAGCAGATATTAACTGGGAATGTACAATGTACCAAGTACTATGTCACACACTAAGGATACTGTGAGGACCAGGGAATAGCTCCTGCTCACATGTCACCTGTACTTTTATTTAGATAGTCAGAAGGCAATCATAAAGGCAATGCTAAGTGTTCCACAGAGATGGTTCAGTTGCAAAGATAAGTCTAGATGAAGGTCTCACATCCAACTTGTGTGTGGTTTGTGTGTGTGTGTGTGTGTGTGTGTGTGTGTGTGTGTGTGTGTGTGTTATTATAAGTTTTGTTGGAAATATTGGTATTTTTCAAGTTCCTGCTAGCTTCTAACTTGCTCAATGATAATACACACAGGAACAATTTCTGGGTCTATGGTTCCCAGCATGATTGTATAACCGTAGCCCCAGTGCACTGAGCTAAGCTTCCAAGGCCAGAAAGGCTCATTTTGTCTAAAGTTTGTTTCTCTGGGTTTCTGCTAGGCTCTCTAAAGAAGGGAATAGAGATGTGCTGGAGGGAAAGGAGGACACCTCTATTCAAGCAAAAGGGGACCCTCGAACTGTTGCTGTCATAGTAGTCATCTTAATGTATTTAAAGAGCTAGGTGCTGTCAAGACCGAACGGGTGACCAGTCACCATGAAGTGCATGGAGCACCTCTCAGTCCCCTCCTTCCCCCGGCTGCTGAGCCACTCACCATGACGGGGGGGGGGGGGGCAGGAGGAGGGGGCTGGTGGTGAAGCAGGACTGGGGACTGTTGAGCAGAGATGGCGGGCTGCTTCATGGGGTGGCCATGAGCTTAGCGGAGCAGTCACCTTGGTGGCAGTGAGTTTTGTGAAGCAGTCGTGGGGTGGGGTTAGCGCATCCGGGGTTGGGGAGTTACACGTAGTGTCCCAGGGCGGCAGAGGCTATGCGTTGGAGGCCAGGCTAGGCCTAGGGTCCCTAACCGCACATGATTTCATGCGTGCTGGGCCTCTAGTATAATAGAAATGCCCTGACTATGCAGAAAGGTATTCTCTCAAGCAGAGATAAAGAAAGCCAGTCACACTCACCCTTACCTCTACCTTCAACCTTTTCCTCACCAAAGTGTAAACTGTCCCCTATAGTATTATGACCCTCTCTTGACCCAGGGCCTTGCCATTTTTTACTTTCACTCCTTGAGGGCTCCAGTGAAGAGAGGTGATGGAGAATGGTGAAACATTGGAGCTCCTTGTGGAAGCCAGCATATGTGGGTTTTCATGGAAATATTCCCATAGAAGGTGTGCTTCCATAGATAGGAGCACATATAAGGTGCTCAGTTAATATTTGTTGAATGAATGAATGTGTTATAGTGTGAGCAGGAGTTAGGTGAATCTATGCTGGCCATCCATGGCACTAGATATGTAGAGATGAATGACACCAGGTCCCTGCCATCAAGGACCTCAGTTCACAGTCTAATGCAAGAGATTGAAATGTTAATAACCAAATGTCATCTGGTGTTGTAGTTATTATAATAACAATGGATGCTTATTGAGCCCTTACTATATCCAGGTAATGCTTCGTGTAAATTATCTCATTTAATCTTTACAATAACTACATGAGATCTTTTATTAGTCCCCACTCTTCAGATGAAGAAACTTTCATAATGAGTGAAAAGAGGAAAAGAAGCGTGACAAAGCCATGATTCAAACCAGGCGGATGGACTCCAAAACTTGGGCTCATAAGTGCTATTGACATTGCCTTTTGGTCTGGGTTGAAGCTTGAGAACATCTTGGCATGTATCAGTAAGATCACTCAGGGGGAGTTCTTTTTGTGCAGAGAGAGGCAGCCCAGAGATGGAGCTTTATGGAGAGGCAGTAGAATGTAGTAGGCTAGTTGGTCCATTGTAGCACACCCGGTGTAGACTAGGGGCCTTCTTTCCAAAAGATGGTTGAATCTTACTGAGAATTTTGAGATTACTCATCTTAGTTCAGGTGCATCTTGGAGACCTTGGATTCACCTAGTATGCCCTGTCCCTGTCTATGGCTCTAAGGAAGCATAAGGGAGCCAGGAGAATCAGTGTGGAGGTTAAGTCATCACAAGGATTTCTTGAATCCTCAGCCCAGCCAGGCAGTGCCTTTAATTACTCGCATTTGGAAGCAGCAGGGTCTGCAAGTGTGTCTTATGGATATGAAAATGAAATATACCACACAGATTAAGTTTTTATCATTTATATGGCATTCTTAAAAAGACAAAGTGATAATGACGTAGAACAAAGAAGGCATCAGGTGTTAAGGGTAGAGGGGGAAGGTGTGACTAAAAAAGGGTAGCATGAGGAAATATTTTGGAGTGATCAATTGTGGCAGTGGTTCCACAGACCTATACGCTTGTTAAAACTCATTGAACTGTCCACCAATAGAAGTCCATTTTACTGTCTGTTAATTTTAAAAAAACAAAATTTAAGAAAGAACCAAGCACCCCACATAGGTTTTATTTTTTGCTTCTTAGTTCCTGCACAAAAATGCTGGGACTTAAAGCCTTTGATGGTTTGGCAGGGTTAGAAGAAGGGTAATAAGAGAATAATTGGTTGAACTTGACTCCTGATTCTTTTCAAGTCATGAGAAACTAATTTATCCTCCCATGTGCCATCTCTGCTGTTGAGCTACTGAATGCCCTGATTTGAAAAATGCCATATGGGCTATGTGGGATTATGTATGGTGATAGTGCAAGTTCCAGGGAAGTCATGTGAAGCTGGGAGAAAGAGCATTTTTGCCCATGTTCGAGCCCACAGTCCTCAAATGCTCCACTTGCCAGCATTCTGTCAGTGTTTGACATGACTTCAGTGCTTATTTGTACTTGTAGTGCAGAGCAGGCAGACCTTGACTTACATAGGCCTTGATCCATTTAATGCCATAAAGTTTTCTGCAAGAACTAAAGACTAGAGACTTCAGTTCTAGTGAAATAGGGCAGTAAGACCACTCATATCTGCCAAATTGGGGAGTTTTCCTTTTCACCTCTCTCTCTTCTAGGTCCTCTTCCTAAAGTCTAGGTTTTGCTATAGTCCAGGGTACAGGAAGGAAATAGTGGGAAAAGTTTGTCACAAAATATATTCCCAGCTAGACTAGCTTTGGGAATATGCATAGCCTTTTCCCAAATCCTTCCCCTTACTGGTTATAGGACCTTTGGCAAGGCCCTTAAACTTCTTTGATTCTTTCCTTATCTGATACACACAGATAACAATTCCTGCCTTGCTTAACTCACCTAAAGACTCTTTGGGTCAGGTGTGTAAGTGGTGAGCACATTTGTATCATGATAAAGGTGAGTTGAATATAATTTAGGAGAGATTAGCTTGGACAACTACTGTATCTTCCCACGGAATCCAATGTTTTGATTTCTAACCTATTAAGCCTCCAAATTACAGATGCATTTTTGCAACCTATAGCACATTTCATCCAGCTTATTTTCAAAGTTGTGAACAAAGAGTCATGTTCCATGAGCAAAACACTTTTGAAATAAAATACAAGTTCCCATCAAAGTATTTTCATATGTTAGACAAGATGCCAAATTGTTAGTGTGCTATGTGTTAATTAAAAAAAGCAGTTTTTATTATGACTGCAATTCTTCTGTGCTTACCCACGATCAAACTGAGCATTATTGAGACATAGTCATATGAGTGAAGAATGTTCTTGCTCCTTTATCCATATCCGCTTTATGAGGAGAAGGTGTCCTCTCCTGCTTATTGGTTATGAGCCTGCTCCCTCTGCTGACTCCCATGACATTCTGCTGGGACCACTTTTACAGCTTTTGCCATATTGTGCCTATGGCATCATTGTTGCATCCTTAATTAGTATAGAAACCCCTCCAGGACAGCCAGGTCTTGCTCAAGACACTATGCATAGTGCCTTATGCATTGCTGGTATCTGGGATTTAGCTCTTGAGTTCAAAGTTCAAAGCAAAAGAGGTTACATTCCATTCTAAGAAAGCAGACTGTTGTTTTTTTAGAAAAGCAAAACTAAATCTATTGATTATAGACAATTTTGAAATATTGATAAGCAAAACAGAAAGTTATGGTAATATAATATGTAACCCACCACTTAGGTAAAAACTTTTATTACCAATCTGGCTTAATTTGTATAGTTACTATGGTTGATGCTGTGAATCTAAAGATGATCATGGCATGATCAATGCCTTCATAACTTTACAGCCTGGTAGGAAAGGCAGATTACGAACTTAGTCCTGTAGGGGATAGGGAGCCAGTACAAGTTGTGAACAGGAGATTGAAAAGACAAAAACATTTAAGGAATATTTATCTGACAGCAGTATGCAGGATAGTGTAAATAAAGTGAGGCCTGACACATAGAGACCAATTAGGCATTGCTAAGAGTCCACATATTTTATATTTGGCCTTAATATAAAGACAATGTAATTCAACAAGAGTGACCCTCTTCCCAAGTTACTCACCCTAGGGACATCCAAGAATGAGACTTGGAGGGTAGTGTTGCCCTCTTCACATTCCTTGGAACAACAAGGGACTCAGAGAGACCCTCAGTGTAAGGGTGGCAGGCAATACTTTATCTCTCTCTGAGTGACTGATCTCTCGGGCCACACTGCAGAACCTGAGTGCTAGGGATCATAGCTTTAACCTGCAAGTCAGCCACTGGGTATCCTAAGTCTATCTCTGTTACCCTCTAATCAAGAAATTTTGATTAAAGATCTGGATGCTCCTGGTCAGAAAGGTGTAGAACCAAAGACTTAATTTCAAGCTAGAAAAGACATGGATAATTATCATTTGATAGATGAGAAAAGGAAACCTGGAAAGGTCATACTTACCCTAGGTCTCATATTGTCAGTAAGTGGCAGAGATGGGCTTCATATTAAGCTTCCCACTCCTTCCAATACATGTAGGTTGCTTTCAGGCTGGACGAAATTGCTGAGCCTCTGTGCACAAAGGCAGGTAAAGCTGGAGAACTTGCAGTGAAGCCCAGATTAAATGGATTCCTGTTGGTTCTTGCAAGCACAGTATGGCAATTTAAAAACAACTAAGAAGCAAATAAACTAAAAACTTAAAAAGAAACTGACATTATACTCATGACATGCATTTTATCTTCTGTTTTTTGCTGGCGTTATTCTTCAGTTTATTTCAGGGAAGGGGATTTGTTTTGATGGCTCCGTAAACTATGATTTGGTGTGGTAAGATGGGATTAGTGGGCTGTTTTTCTGTGAAAAGTCCTAAGCTCTTCTGAATTTACACTGTGTACCTCTTATCTTCATGGCGATATTTAGGTTTAAAAGGATACTGTTGGGAGTCACAAGTACACCATTGAGACCAATCTCAGGAACAGTCAGTGGCAATGGCCTCCTTTAGAGATGATGCCACATTGTTGAAAACTTGCCTTGGTTATCTATCGGAGAAACCAAGATGGCGCCATAGGTTAAACACCTAACCTGCAGCCGGGCACAACAATTTCAAAAATACAACTAGAGGTCAGAACGGACATCGTCCAGAACCACAGGAGACCTGGCGGACTGAAATACCCACAGCTGGGGGGAAGGAGAAGGCCACGGGGACAGTCGGGGAAGCCGTAAAAGCCTGAGGTATGGAGAAACGGGCGGAGACACGAGCACACGCGCCTGCGAGGAGGATGGAACCGGAGAGGAGGGGGCGGCTGATGACCTGGCCGGAGTTCACTGGCAGGAAGGAGATAAAGGCTCCCGAGTGCGCTGAGCACCGGCTCCGATTGCACTGAACCCCATTCCGGGCGAAACCATGGGAAACTCACTCACTTTCGCAACTCCGCCGCCCCCGCAGGCCGCCCGGCCCGGGACGCTGGGGACACCGCCGCAGCGGCGGCGCCCGGAGCCCGGCGGCCTCCCAGCACCCGTCCCCGCCGCGCAGCCCCCCGCGCGCCTGGTGCCGCGGGCCGCGTGCCCCGCACACCGGACAGAGGCCCGGGCGCCCTCTCCGTGCACCTCCCGGCGGCGCTAGACTTCAGTAGAGTTGACTGAATTCAAGGGATTAAGAAGTATAAATTGGGGGGACGCCGCGGCAGCGACGTCCGGAACGCGGCGATGGCGGTGCCTGGAGCTCGGCGGCCGCCCAGCGCCCGTCCCAGCCTCGCGGCCCTCGCGCGCCTGGTTCCGCGGGACGCGCGCACCGCGCACTGGACGGAGGCCCGGGCGCACTTTCCGTGCACCTCCCGGAGGTGCTAGACTTCAGTAGAGTTGACTGAAATGAAGGGATTAAGAGGTACGGATTGAGAAGTTTGAAAAAGATGGCGGCGGAGGTTAGGGGCTGTTCTGTTGCCTCGCACCCAGCGAAATCGGAGGGGATGAGGTGTGGAGGTGCGTGGGTCTGGCTGGTGGCGGGGGAGAGGGGCTTTTGTTCCAAACCTAGGGGAGATTGGCTCTCCATCACCCTGAAACCCATCTTCTGGCGAACCCTGGGAGACCCAGATGCCTGCGGGGAGAGGCGGGACTCTTGCGGAGGTGCGCCCAGCAATCAGTGTTTGCTGCGCTGGAGTGCGGAACGAGGGGACTTAGATACATGGAAGGCAGAAGGACCAGACTCACAGCCATCGAGGCTCGCCGCACCATGGCCTGTGGGCGCCCTGAGACCCCGCCCCGCCCTGGGACCCGCCCCGCACGTTTTGAAGACCTGCCCCGCAAGTCTTGCAGGCACACCTGCGCCCCAAGCAACGGCTTATGCATGTGGGTGGCCTGCCCTCTGGCAGCGGACCAGATGATCTGCTGTTCTAGTCGGACTGCTCCAGGGCCACTTAGACAGGAGGAAGAAACTACAGTTTTTGCTGTAATCCTTGCTGAGTGCCTAAGGCAGTAGCTGATCTACACCCCATTGGAGACCCAAAAACGAGGGCATCTAGTGGTCTGTGGGAGATGACACCAGATTTCAACCACGTGCATAAGGGACACATTCAATGGGAATATTCAGTGAGCGCCAAAGCTTTGCTGCACCAAGACCCGGCCCATAAACGTGTCTCCTGCACAGCAACTCTTCCTTTATAGACAAAGAGAGCCCCCCCAGTGACACCAACAACAATCAAGACTTAACTATACAAAGGAGGACCAAGATGGAGGCATAGGGCGGAAGCCTGATTGTTGCCTACCACAACAACTTTGAGACTACGACAGGAGAGCAGAGCAGACACCATCCAAGACCACCATAGGGCTGGCTGAGTGGATGCTCTACAACTAGAATAAAAGAGGGGTATGTGGGATGATGCTGATGCCGGTGACCCAAAGACCACACTTTGAGAACTACAGCTCAGGCGACACAAAAGAACTAGGGCTCAGGCGATACAACAGCGGCCTGGAACGTGCTCGGCGCAGTTCCCCCGGCGGTCTCCGGCTGAGGGCACGGCTCCACTGGCAGCCAAGCACGGACAGACGAACCCCTATGAGACATGGGGTGGGAGACTCCGCGCTTGCTGACCTCCGAGTCCGTCAAGAATCTCAACGCCCCGGAGGCGGCCAGGTGCGCATGCTCGGCGACCGGCCACCGATGCAGACCCAAGGGCCGACGCAGCGACGCCAGACTGGCCCGCCGCCATGCACCGGGTGCACCGGAGCTTCGCCGAGCCGCCGCCCGACGAGTTCTGAGGCAGCCATGCTGGAGCTCTGGAAGGATGGCCAGGGGAATTGCTGAGGGGGGATTGACCGGCAGGAATTGGGATCGGGAAGACGGGGCCCCGCTGAGACCCGGGTGCGGGCGGGGTTGCGCGCCTCTGGGCTCGGGTGTGGTCACACGCCTCTGGGTATAAGTGAGACCACAAGTCCCTGGATCTAGGTGAGGCCACATGCCCCTGGGTCCAGGTGAGGCCGGACTCCGGGTCCGGGTGAGGCCAAGTGCCCCTGGACCCGGATGACGCTGGATCCCGTGCCTGGGCGAGGCCAAGCGCCCCTGGGTCTGGGAGAGCCCACAAACCCCTGGGTCCAGGCGAGACCATGTGTCCCTGGATCCGGGTGAGGCTGCGTGCACCTAGGCCCGGGTGAGCCCAAGTGGCCCTGGGTCTGGGAGAGGCCAAGCGTCCCTGGGTCCGGATGAGACCATGTGTCCCTGGATCCGGATGAGGCCTCGTGCACCTAGGTCCGGGTGAGCCCAAGTGGCCCTGGGTCTGGGAGAGGCCAAGCGTCCCTGGGTCCGGGTGAGACCATGTGTCCCTGGATCCGGGTGAGGCCTCGTGCACCTAGGCCCGGGTGAGCCCAAGTGGCCCTGGGTCTGGGAGAGGCCAAGCATCCCTGGGTCCGGGTGAGACCATGTGACCCAGGATCCGGGTGAGGCCTCGTGCACCTAGGCCCGGGTGAGCCCAAGTGGCCCTGGGTCTGGGAGAGGCCAAGCATCCCTGAGTCCGGGTGAGACCATATGTCCCTGGATCCGGGTGAGGCCTCGTGCACCTAGGCCCGGGTGAGCCCAAGTGGCCCTGGGTCGGGGAGAGGCCAAGCGTCCCTGGGTCCGGGTGAGACCATGTGTCCCTGGATCCGGGTGAGGCCTCGTGCACCTAGGCCCGGGTGAGCCCAAGTGGCCCTGGGTCTGGGAGAGGCCAAGCATCCCTGGGTCCGGGTGAGACCATGTGTCCCAGGATCCGGGTGAGGCCTCGTGCACCTAGGCCCGGGTGAGCCCAAGTGGCCCTGGGTCTGGGGGAGGCCAAGCGCCCCTGGGTCCGGGTGAGACCATGCGTCCCTGGATCCGGATGAGGCCTCGTGCACCTAGGCCCGGGTGAGCCCAAGTGGCCCTGGGTCTGGGAGAGGCCAAGCGTCCCTGGGTCCGGGTGAGACCATGTGTCCCTGGATCCGGATGAGGCCTCGTGCACCTAGGCCCGGGTGAGGCCACGTGCCCCTGGGTCTGGGAGAGGCTAAGCGTCCCTGGGTCCGGGTGAGACCATGTGTCCCTGGATCTGGGTGAGGCCTCGTGCACCTAGGCCCGGGTGAGCCCAAATGGCCCTGGGTCTGGGAGTGGCCAAACGTTCCTGGGTCTGGGTGAGACCATGTGTCCCTGGATCCGGGTGAGGCCTCGTGCACCTAGGTCCGGGTGAGCCCAAGTGGCCCTGGGTCGGGGAGAGGCCAAGTGTCCCTGGGTCCGGGTGAGACCATGTGTCCCTGGATCCGGGTGAGGCCTCGTGCACCTAGGCCCGGGTGATCCCAAGTGGCCCTGGGTCTGGGAGAGGCCAAGCATCCCTGGGTCCGGGTGAGACCATGTGTCCCAGGATCCGGGTGAGGCCTTGTGCAACTAAGCCCGGGTGAGGCCACGTGCCCCTGGGTCTGGGAGAGGCCAAGCGTCCCTGGGTACGGGTGAAGCCAGATCCTTGGTCCGGGTGAGGCCGTGCGCCCCTGGATCCATCCGGGTGAGGCTGGGTCCCAGGCCCGGGTGAGACCACGCGCCCCTTGGGTATGGGTGAGGCCACGTGCCCCTTAGTCCGGGTGACGCCGTGCCCCTGGGTTCGGCCGAGACCAAACCAGAGGGAGTCGGACCTCCGTTACCACCATTTGTCCACCATCCAGAGCTGAGGGGTCAGTGCTGACATGTACACATAAGGAACTACTGGACATCGAAATTGGGTCTCAAAAGAACTGTTGGTCCAGGGGGAAGCTCGCTACAGATTGATTCATTTGCCTGTCAGCATAAATATTATTGCTCGTCTCACATTCAGTTCTTATTAGTATATATCTAGTGACATATGATCTCGTTCATCTAGAGGAAATGATGAACAACATAGACTGAGGAACAAGAACAGAACCAGAAGCAAGGAGGCATCGATCGGACTATCGGGCCTCAGAGGGAGGATAGAAGAGGGTAGGGGGGGGGTGGGGGGCGGGGTAGAGTTCAACCAAAGGACCTGTATGCATGCATATAAGCCTATCCAACGGTTAAGTTCAACAGGGGATTGGGGCATGTGTGGGGAGAGGGGTGGGATGGGAATGGGGGGATGAGGACAAATATGTGACACCTTAATCAATAAAGAAATTAAAAAAAAAAAAAGAAAACTTGCCTTAAGGAGGGATGACCATCCCTAAACTCCACAGAAGAGTGACTTCTATAATGGCAGGGTGTGGTGGGTGGTTTGCTGTTGACTTTCATTCTGAATGGCCTCCTGAGCTGTTGGGAAATGCACATGGGAAAATACTATCTACAGATTCAAAGCCCATTTCTTAGAAACTGAGCTGTGATCATACTTTCCTATTTTTATACTTGTTTTTATTTGAGCACATAAGCCTATTTTTGAATGCTGTCATTCATCCTGCATTAGGTTCTTCTTATTAGATACATATGTGTTTAGGTTACCTCTGAGTCGAGTACACATGCGTTTTTAGAAACAGTAAATTCTCTCATCTTCATATCCTTGGCTAAAACTAGAAATATGCAGGCTTTTGTGTATCAATTGATAGAAGCTGATTACTCTATTCATATACGTATAGCTGTTAGGTATATTGAAGGCCTGAGGCAATTTGGCCACACAGAGTTGTTTTTAGGTTTGAAAGAAAACTCAGCCCCCAAACTAGATATTGTGACATGTTCTATTTTCAATGGATGTATTTTCCTGTTTCAGCTTAGAGATGTTGGTTCATCATTTTGATTCTTGACAAAAGCATTCTGCTTAGAATTTCAGCTCCCTGGTGGTTTGGAGTTTCACAAAAACAACTGCTAAGCAAAGGGGATTCATACTGTCCTAGACAGTGTTCTCTAGAAGGTTCCCCATAAACATCTGTAGCTAGAAGATTCCCTGTCAGTCTGTACTCCCCAGTTGTCCACGGGCCTGCAGCCCTCACTGATGGCTAGTGAAAACTTGACAGTTACTAAAAAAGAGGATCCCTTTCTATCTAGTAACAACCAAGTCTGCTCTGGCATATGTACTGTATCTAGTTTCTTCTAGTATCTACTATTGCACATACTCACTATTTCTAAACATTGTGGATAGTTGTGGTGTAAATGGCCCCAAAGATTGGCCTTGAGTAAAAAAACAAATAAGACAACAACAAAAAACATGACTGGAATTCTGATTATGGTAGAAAATGCTTTTCAATGTACATTTCATAAGAAATTTACTTCAGAAGAGAATTGATGTTAGAGGATCCCCTCATTTCTACTGTCCTTTCTTTTCTTATTTTCTGCAGACAACCAATTATTTAATACTAGTAGCCCATTGCGTGATATCGCGCAGTAGGCCGGGAACCGCAGCGTGCCACCAGGAGTCGTGCTGCTTCTACAGGAGCCATGTGGCTTCCATGGAGGCAGAAGCGAGAGTGGGCTCTGGGAGGGAGCCCCGCTGCTTCCGTGGGAGGCGGGCCCACGGTCTCCTCTCCAGGCCTGCGCTCAGCTGCAGAGGCTGCAGGCCAGCCCTCCTGTCCCCCAGAAGCCCTCCGTGGCCGGGGCGTTGCTGCGGTGACGAAGCAAGTGTCCTGCCCTGGCTGCTCCAGGCCCGCAGCAATGAAGCAAGCATTCCTCCAGGTGGCTCAAGCTGCCTGCTCTCAGTAGCAGCCCCCCCCCCCCCCAGGACTGGAGGACTCCGACGAGGCTGAGGGGACTGGGCACTGCCATCTTGTGGCTATGAGCACCACCATCTTTGTGACGGAGTGACAGTTAATTTGCTTATTACCCTTTTATTAGATAGGATAGGATATGTGTGTGCCTCAGTGACCAAAGTTGCTAGGGATAAATCAAATGGTTCAGCCCAGAGCAGCTCAGGGAGATTTGGGATATCTCCACAGCCCTTGATTTTCAACTTCAATTATAAATCCATTTGGTCAAGTTGTGGTTTAGGTCCCTGTGACAGGCTTTTGGTAAACAGTTGCAGTACAGAGGCAGCTTGGCCTTATTTGTTATCATATCTACTAAGCTGCTGAGATAACTGCATGGGGAGGATGATTTAGTAAGTGAAAGTGGGTGGAGTTTGACAGTGTAGGTTCTTAGGTTCATGAAGAAAAATTATGCTTTGTGAAGGACTATTTTTGACTTAAAAAATTAAAATACTTTCAGATTTGTCCTCCTAAATAACATCAGGATGTTTGTTCACATATCTTCATTTCTGCCTATTTTTTGGTTTTGAAAAAGTCTTTTGTGGAGAGAAATTTGTCTCATCTAGAAAGCAGTAGATCACATTTTCCATTCCATGTGCATTTTACTATCCATTTACCTTGTTTCTGTGAACATTAAAATAAATAAAACCCTACAACCCAAATTTGAATTTTACTAAATAAATAAATAAACACAGTAGTTAGTTGAACTCAAACAGCTTTAAAATAGAAACATTATTCTATTATGGCATAAACACAGCAGAAAAAACAACAACAATTGGACATCCTAGCATAGCACTTTTTTTCACTGGGAGATTGATTTATATGTTGGCCTCAAAGTAAACATGCTATATTCTCTCAGATTTAATGAAGCTCATTAACTCTTTCAGGCCACTTGCTGCTAGGCACCCAGTATCCTGCTGCCTTAAGTCCGTGGCTTTGAAATCTATCAGTTTCTTACCAAAGACTGGCTGAGGGACTGAAAAAGGTGAATTTAGAATGTATGCTGCATTTGTTAGACAAGTATTTATTCTGCACTCCTCCAGCCAAAAACAGTGTTAGGGACTGTGAGTGGAAGACACTGTAGCTGTTGAGAAGATTCACACACACACACACACACACACACACACACACACACACACAGTAAGGCAGGGAAACAACAGTTTATGACAGTGTATGACTGAGGACCAGGGTGATTAATGTGGACCACAGTTGCTGTAGAGTAGTTTAGGAAAAGGAAGTCGTCACTATGGACTCATGGAACCAGGGAAGGGGCTCTGGCAAAATGGAGCTTAAACTGGACTAAGGAGATCTTGGAGAATATTGTAAGCACAGAGGAGAGGAAGTCATGATATTGTCCAACTAAGGCAAGTGGTTGTTTAGGACATCATGGGTGTATTTTTTTAAGTTTTATTTTATTTTTCAATTACAGTGTACATTCAATATTATTTTGTATTAGATTCAGGTGTACATCATAGTGGTTAGACAATCATATACTTTACAAAGTGTTCCACCTGACATTTACAGTACCACATGGCACCGTACATAGTTATTACAATATTATTGACTATATCTCCTATGCTATAGTTTATGTCCCCATGACTATTCTGTAACTACCAATTTATACTTCTTAATCTCTTCACTTTTTTCACTCAGTCCCTCAAGTACCCTTTTCTCTGTCAACCATCAGTTTGATTGTTGAGGACTTCTTATTAGCTAAATGCTGGGGACAAGTGAAGAATAAGTCTGGCATTGTCTGGGCTGTCTTGGAACATATTCTTTACTATTAAAACTATTTTTAATTATATATTCTGTTATTGCGTGTTATTATAAATGTGCCAAGTGCTGCACATAAGTTGAGAATCCTTGTAAACTGCTTAAATAAAGGAGGCAAAGAGATTGGAGGGGGTTGTGAGTACAGCCTGCCCTAGATCCTGTGGCAGGATCTAAGAACTATAAGGTCAAAAAATAAAATTAATTATTCCATCATCTTGGGTCATATGGACATTTATTGCTATTTCTAAGACTGATTTAAGTTTATTTATTCTCTCCTCTTCCACACACAACACACACTTTTTTTCTACTTTCGTAGACTTATGGTCTCATCAGCCTCAACTTTAAATTCACTTCCTGGTTCAAATAACCAACAGAAATTTACCAGAATTCCTGTGTCCCAATGCCCAAGTGGCCTCCTTTGGCTCAATTGTCCATTTATGATTTATTTAGCTATGCCTTGTGGTGCAAGTCATGTGTCTTTGAGATGAGAGCAAGAGAAATGACTGTCATTTCAGGTACAGACAGTCACTGCTAAGAAAGAAAGCAAAAACCCAAGCAGGGGCTTTATATCTTACCCAAACATGCTGTGCTTGATAATGTGGAGAATGGTATTACTGAAAAAAACAGGCTTGCCATGGTGAGAAGTGGTAAGAATATAGACTAGAAAGATAGGTAGAGTGGGCCTGTGGTTTAGTAGGTTGTTTTAAGTGTAGAAGAGAAAGTCTGTGTGTCTTATTGGTAGTGAGGTGTAGGAAGCGGTTATAGGGTTAAGCCTCTGACTGACCTGTGGCAGGGTCACAAACAAGTTCGCTTGGAGGGCAGACCCCTCCCAGCATAATTAAGCCTAATCCTGTAACTGATCCCTAGATCCTTCCTGGGTAGCTAGTGGGCTGTGGGAGGGGCAGCAAGTGCTGCCAAAACAAGTGAAACTTACAAGAACATTGTTAATTGCCTTGTTTGTCCCTGATTATAAATAAAGCCACAGCTTTGCAGTCTGGATCTGTTCTGTGGCCTCAGCCAGGCACAGAAAGATCCACCCAGCTTCCAGCTTCATGAATGTATTTCTGCGTCTTGTTTTCTTTATTTCTAATATTTCTCAATCCCTGGCCGCCTCCATTTAGAACCGGTTCGTTCATCTCTCTTTCTGCGAGGGACGCGAAAAAGGGAGACCCCCGCCATGTCTGGCCCCCGCCGCATCGGGTCCCTGCAGTGAGGCATATACTGACAGTCAGTCTCTTAGGGAAACTGTAGAAAAAATTCCTGTCCTGGATGGGGAGTTGTGGGACTGGAGTAAGGATTTTCTGGGATTGCTTCCCAGCATTTGGGTCTTTGATTTGAAGCTTCTGCAGATTCCTCTCTGAGAGGAACTCTGGTGATTTCCCTCTCCCCATGCAGAAAGTGCTGCCCAGACTTGTGGTAGGTGAGGCCTTCTACTTCCTGAGAGCACTATGCTAATACCTTCCCACAAGAGGACTGTGTCCTTCAAAGACAGAAATGGAAGAGATTAAAAAATCTACTCTGACTTCTGCTGTCTAGACATACCCCTTTCTTAAAGAATCCCCCCAAAATAGGGTCAAATTTTTGTATCATACCCAATATTCATCTTAGAATATTTGAGTTATTTATTTTATTTTTAAATTTACAAATTATGCATTTATAAATATTTAATATAGAAATGAGAATATTTGTTCACTGTGGAAGATTCAGGAAAGTACCCAAGACACTAAACATCCAAAGAAGATCAAGTTGGCATTTTGTTAAATATTTTTAAATATATATTTTATTGATTTTTTTTACAGAGAGTAAGGGAGAGGGATAGAGAGAGAAACATTGATGAGAGAGAAACATTGATCAGCTGCCTCCTGCACACTCCCCACTGGGTATGTGCCCACAAGGTACATGCCCTTGACTGGAATTGAACCTGGACCTTGAGTCCACAGGCCAACGCTCTATCCACTGAGCCAAATCGGTTAGGGCTCTTTTCAATATTTTAACATGTGTCTTATTTAAAATAAAATTATACTAATTCACTACACACAGTTTTTTATCTATTTTTGTCTTAGTATATAGTGAGCATTTTTCCATTTCATTAAATATTCCTGGTGGCTACATAGTTGTACAGAAATATATTTACTTATTTGGGAAAATTTAATTGTCAGCTTCCTCCCTCCAAAACAATCTATATATATATAAAAGCCTAAGCAATGGTCACTATGATGATGTACTGACCACCAGGGGGCAGATGCTCCACACAGGAGCTGCCCTCTGGTGGTCAGTGTGCTCCCACAGCCAATCTCCCATGGCCCAGCAACTTCCCACGGTCCCTCCCCCTGCCAGCTGGTCCTGATTGGCCCTGTTCAGCCCCATTGCCAGCCAGGCCGAGGGACCCCACAAATGCATGAATTTGTACACTGGGCCTCTATTAATGTATATAAATATCTTGTGTGTAAACATTTGACCACATCTCTATTTTCTTAGTCTGGCTTTCAACAATTGAAATTACTAGGGGAAAAAATGTGATATTTTAAGGTCGTGTTACATAGTTCCAAATTACTTGCTAGAAAGAGTGTACCAATGTATACTTCCAGCAGCAGTACATGAGAGTGGCTGTCTACTCCATCCTTTCTGGTGCCAAGTGATAGCAGAGCTTGTAATCTCTATCAGCTGAATAGCTGGAAAGTTTTTTCAGAGTAGGGACCATCACATTAACTTTTTTAATGGTGTTCAATACATATCAGGCACAATATGCACATTTGTTGAATAAATCATAGTAAAAAGTGAAGTTGTAAGGTTTATTACTATTACATGTTATTTGCTCCAGGTCTGTGTGGAAGGCAAGAGGAACTTAATTTAAGTATGTGTAGAAGGGAGTAGTGGAAATATGAGATTGAGAAGTAAAGAACTTGTGAGTAATGATGTTGTTAAATGCATTAGAAGTTAATATAAGCAAGTAGGGCCAGGGAGAGAAACTTGTTCTCTAGATATATTATGGGCTAAACTTGTTCTCTAGATAGATATATTGTGGGCTAGCTCATGCGGCAACACATAAGTAGAGTATAGATTATTTCATAATAAAAATCAGGAGATTGATACTTGGACCCCAGTCAAATAAGTCTGAGGATCCCCAGGGCCTAGAATTAAGTGAGAATGACAATAATAAAATAATTTTATATTCATTCAACACATAATTATTGAGTTGGCACTATTTTCATAGTGGTGATGGAGTTTTGAACATGACATTGGAGCTCCTGTTCTGGTAGTTTGTTCAAATGCATTAAGTAAGGAAGCTGGTACAAGGTTTGTATTCTGGGCCTAAAGAATTGTCTTGGCTTTCTAAGAGGCTGACTGAATAAGACACACTCACTCTTCTCTGGCCAGATATGCCTCCTTATTGCTCTTCAAATACACTAGACATGCTCCCATTTTAATGAGGGTCTTTCTACTGACTGCTCCTTCAGTGTGGAATGGGCTTTTCTCAAATACCCATTGGACCAAACCCTTCATCTCATTCAAGTCTTGCTCATATCTTACAATATTAATGAGGCTTACATTGACCCCCCCCCATTCAATACCACAGCCTATTCAAACACCCATAGATCAGGCACTCCTGCTCTGCCTTATTCTGCTCACATTTTCCTTTTTTTGTCAAATTATATTTACCTTTTTATTATACCGCAAAATATACTTATTTATTATGCTGATCACTTAATGTCGGTTCCCCTTACTTCTTCATGAAAGCAAGAATCTTTGTTTTGGTCATTCTGTATTCCTGTAGTCTAAAACAGTGTCTTGCACACAGTAGGGGAGCATTATATCTTTGTAGAATGAATAACAGATCACATGATTAACAGGTGACAGTGAAGAGCATATTTGGAAGAGCAAAGGAGAAAATCCTCCATCCACTGGGCTGTGAGCTGTGGACTCTAGAGCAAAGTCTGAAAAAACACTCTCCTCCATTTCTTGGGGTAGGTGGTGAGAGCAAGAGAGATAGAACAAAATTACAGGGAGAATGTGAGTTTAGGATGTCCTGGGAATCTTTGTTATGGTAATAATAATGCAAGCCAGCATCTCAGTGGTCTTTATGTGAAGGACCTTATCTAAACATGGAGACAAGATCTCTATAGCTGCTGCTGATGCTACTGTTATTAATAATGTGAGCCCTTACTTGACCACTTCCCCTCTGATCAGTGGTCTCAAAAGCAGATGCTCACTGCCACTTATCATTTGCATGACATGTCCCATAGACAAACAGCCCTGCCATTAATACCAGGACAAGAAAGGATTATAAAAAGAAGATTCACTAGAAGTAGACTCTTTGGGAAGTGGAACAAGAGCCTCAGTATGGGAAATTGAGGGGACAGAGAATGTGGGGGCTATCTGAGCAAGAATTCTTTAGTGAGTCTTGGGGTTTTTACTCATCTTTTATGGGGTGTGTATAATGGGGTTCAGGGAGAACCACAGCTGGTTTGTGCTGAGTCATACACTTGTATTTGTACTTTGCCTTGCATGGAGAAATCCAAAGTTGATTTACAATGACTTGGTTAAAATTAGCACTGTCAGAGAGCTCCTTAGAGTCTTGTGAAAAGTCTTCCAAAATAAATCAGCATGGGGTTTAGTCATCCCTCTTGCTTTTTTCTTCAACTATAAATGATTTTAATAGGAAAGTGAGCCATTAAAATCTTGGTAGTTGCCAGTTTTGAAAATAAATGTTATTATAAAGTAAGAGGTTAAGGTAGAAAGAGTCAGATGGTGGTAGAGGGTCAGATGCTGGTTGTGACCCTAACTTGCTGTGTGACCTTGCATGAGTTCCATAACTTCCCCAGTTTTCATGTCTCACAAGTGAAAAGTGGGGCTAACAATACCTACTTTCTCAAGAGGCACTGGATTAGTAATTAAGTGGGATAATGTATAGGAAGCATGCTTCTGGGCATATATAAGTCCCCCACAAGTAAGAACAGAAATGGCAATGTTAGCTGCTTTCACTATACCCTTCATATAAAAATGTTCCAGACTGAGCTCATCACTCCCTTTCTGACTGTTCTCATTGAGAACTGCTGCTCCTTGACTTCCCAGATACTCTCAGATGCCTTTCTGTCACCATAACCATACTCTAGGTCAGTGGTCGGCAAACTCATTAGTCAACAGAGCTAAATACCAACAGTACAACGATTGAAATTTCTTTTGAGAGCCAAATTTCTTAAACTTAAACTTCTTCTAACGCTACTTCTTCAAAATAGACTTGCCCAGGTCGTGGTATTTTGTGGAAGAGCCACACTCAAGGGGCCAAAGAGCAGCATGTCGCTCATGAGCCGCAGTTTGCCAACCATGGCTCTAGGTCAACCCCTCATCACTTCATACTTTGACTAGTTTAAAAATATTTTCCTTGACATCTCCTTACCTCAATCACTTACTAGGGAAATTCACCTATTAGGGTGGTTCATAGCCCTTGGTTAGTATGTCCATTATGATTTCCACCCTATTCTGCTTACTGGTGTTTGATATATTATAGTAGTGTGTGTCATTCAAGTACAGGGACTTGGTTATTCAATTCTGCTCTGCAACCTTTGGGCACAGGTGGGCACAGAGTAGGTGCTCTGTAAAGGTTGGCTAGAATGAAAATATATGGGAATATGTGACCAAGGTGTCCTGAGTGGTGTTCAGTATCAGTCACGACCTGAAATGATTTCTATTTATTATTTTTGCACACATATGTATGTCCTTACTACATGCATTATTGCCTTTTTTACTCCTGTATCATGTCAGACAGAGGTAGATGCCCAAACAGATCATCATTCCCCACGTCATGCCTGCGAGAGAGCAGGGAGCTTGTCTTTCTTATTATTCATTGCTATGTCCCCAGCACAGAGCCTGGGGCTTCTGGTGATCATCTTTTCCAAATGTGAGAAAACCCCTGCCTGAAAATGAAGGCAACAGAGAGAAAAGCAAAGCTGAGAGATGAAGAAGAAAGGCAGAGTACTGGTGACATTGTTCAAACTCTGAAATTTTGTCATGCCTGAAGCCAACACACTCCCTTGGACATCCCATTTGTGAGCCAATAAAGTCCCATTGTTACCAAAGCTAATTTGAGTGAGGTTTCTGCCATTTGCAATCAAAAGAAGACTAACTAATACACCCTCTCATCTCTACTTCATAAAGCTTCAGGAAAATCAAAAGGAAGTTTTCGTCAGCAAAAAGGTTATAAATCCTGGTATTAAAGTTTCCACATGGTTACCTTTTCCTGCCTTGATCAATTCAGAAATACAGAGATAATGATGCCACTGGAGACAGAGTGCCCTGGTTATGGTCTAAAGAGCATGTGAGGTGGTGGTGACGGTTGCTGCTTTAGATAGAGAAAGTGGCATTTGCACTAACATATGAATGATGAGAAGCAGGTAGACAAGTGCTTTTCTAGAGGAAGAGAATCCAGGTAGATGAATCAGCAAATATAAAGGCCTACAAATGGGAAAGAGCTCATTGTTTGTTTAAGAACTCTCCAGAACAGGGGTCCTCAAACTTTTTAAACAGGGGGCCAGTACTGTCCCTCAGACGGTTGGAGGGCCGGACTATAGTTTAAAAAAAACTATGAACAAATTCCTGTGCACACTGCACATATCTTATTTTGAAGTAAAAAAACCAAACGGCATAAACACCTGCATGTGGCCCGCAGGCCGTAGTTTGAGGATGCCTGTTCCAGAAGGTCCATGTGGCTAGAGCTTTGTGAAAAAGGAGAAGGATGGATGTAGAGCAGTAGCCAAGGGTCACCTACATCTTTCAGGAGAAGGCATAGCTTGGGGAATGATGAGCAGTCTGAGCATCTACTTTTGTCTTACATGTTACAGGAGAAAAATTGGCACTGACAAAGTGGTAAGGAAGGCCTGCATTAAATTTAGTAACATCACAGAGTGGCTTGTCTGGCAGGCATTTGGTGTAGTTTGGTGTAGCTGTACAAGATGATGTTTACAAGGTTGTAGGAGCAGATCAATTGCTGTACTACCAATCTAGAAAAGTCAGTGAATCAGCTTTCTGTTTTGATCATATAGTTAGATATATTCTATTTATCTTTTAGTTATCTAGCAGAGCTGGGAATAAATTAGAATAAATGGAAATAAAGGTAAAACAAATTAACCTCTCACATTCACCAGGGATTAATTTAGTGATCACCTCTCCATTGCCCTATATGGGCCAGTAGTACACTCTATCTCAATGGTAGCACCTTACTCTCAGAAATCTGCTTGGTTTCCAAAAGGCAATACCATAAAACATGAAATCATAACTTTAATAAATTGATATTATAGCTCAAACCTGTTTGGCTCAGTGGATAGAGCATCAGCCTGCAGACTGAAAGGTCCCAGGTTCGATTCCGGTCAAGGGCATGTACCTTGGTCGCGGGCACATCCCCAGTGGGGGGTATGCAGGAGGCAGCTGATCGATGTTTCTCTCTCATCGATGTTTCTAACTCTCTATCCCTCTCCCTTCCTCTCTGTAAAAACTCAATAAAATATATTTAAACATAAATAAATAAAATAAATTGATATTATAAAGCTTATCATACTTAAAGTATGCTGGTGACTTGATAGAATGTGAATAAAACACAAGTGTATTTTTCTTTTTTAAGTTTTGGGACATTATGCTTGCAAAATACCATGAAATCATATCTATTCTCTGGCACTGAAAGCATCCCTAAATTATGAATGTGCACATGTACTGAATAAGGAAACTGTCATTTAAGATTTGGTAATGCAAATTAATTCATCTCAATTCAACAAACTTATATAAAGTGTTTGGTATGGATTTTCAGTATAGAAAGAAGACTCTGCTCCCTTTATGGAGAGTGACTGGATGGAACAAGAGATGAAGCAGGGAGGTCTATTATGAAACATTGCTACTACTACTCAGGGGAAGAGAAAATATTAGCCTGAGCTATGAAAGTGACAGTGGAGATAATAAGTGCACAGCTAAAGATATTTAAGGGCTAACCTACAAGGACTTTGTGATGATTTAGATGTGGGAAAATAGGGAGAAATAGGAAAGGAGTCAAATGTGTGTATGTGGAGTTAATAGACTGCATGGTCGACTGACTGGGAAAATGACAGTGCTTTAAATAAACTAGGGTATTCCTGAGAAAATCTGGTTTGGAAAGATGCTTCCTAGTGGACACGTGGAAGCCATGTTTAGATCTGAACATAAAATTATATCCTGAAGATGTAGCTTTAGAGATTATACCCACCCCCACTCCCACCCCCATTCCCAACCCCACCCCCAAGAAGATTGCTGAAGCCATGGAAATATATGAGCTCATCCAGTAAGAAAATGGAGAGAGAAGAGAATTACAATAGATTGAGGCTCATAGAGTCCTATGCAGGCCAGTCTGCAGTAACCACCATGCTTTTCCTCATGAGGTGTTTAGAATCATTGGGTCCATCTTGAGTTGGGATTCAAGACTCATAGTAAGGAGGGGGGATTCAAATTCTGCCACTGGAAGCATGTTTGATGCTGGATAATGGAGCTCAAACATTGAGAATAAATATTGCTTTTACTCAGGATACAGTTATGGATCCCAAATCTAATATGTAAACATTTAAGATGCTCAGAAATGGGAAGTCATTTCTTGGAGAGGTTTATTTGGGGGCATCACCAAAAATAAAATCAGCCTTTGACTCCTGAAATGTAGACCAAGATGAACAATAATATCACAGAGGTCTTGGGTCTTTTTAAAATCCCATGATAAGGACCTGATTGACTGATTGCTATGGTTGTTTCATGTGTGTTAATTTTATCTCCCCAATAAATTTTCTGTCCTTATGAAGCTAGTGTTCTACCTCATAATTTTTAAACCTCCCCACAACTCCTACCATAGTGCAGAACTAGTATAACATACATTCAAATATCTCTTGTGGAAAAAACTGTATCACAATAAATAGATTTATGAGGCTAGATAGATAATTGAAATATACTCAAGTCTGTTCACAGCCTATGTATAGGATTGCAATCAAGCTGTCCCATAAATATTGACTTTCATCTTATAAATCACAAGATATGTTTCTTAGGCTAAAGCAAAAAAAAAAAAAAATCATGTGGAGAAACCATAGCTTCAAGAGCTCTCTATAGCTGGAAGTCAGAAACACTAAGGGAATCAACAATAATAGAGAAGGGAAAGGATAATTTTAAGACTAACCCAAAGCAACTTGGTAGTAGCATTTCTTAAAATACACATCCCATCAACATTTTCACTAAAAAAGGCAGGGCCACTTTGGATTAATATAATATAACTACAGGCCCGGTGCATGCTGTGCACCGGTGGGGTCCCTTGGCCTGACATGCGGGGATTGGGCCAAAACCAGCCTGGTGCATGGATTCATCCAGGGCGTGTCTGGCCCATCTTGCCCAGTCCCGATTGGCCAAACCCCAGCAGCAAGCTAACCTACTGGTTGGAGCGTCTGCACCCTGGTGGTCAGTGCACATCATAGTGCCTGGTTGAATGGTCGAATGGATGGTCAGACACTTAGCATAGTAGGCTTTTATTATATAGGATTAATACCATATAATGAAATACTAAATTTGCAAAGAACTTGATAAATATCCATAGCCTCATCACCCAAATTCACAGTAAAATGAGTTCTTAACATACTTAGGAGTTTATATTCCACTATTTCTACCTGGTAGGAATGATGAATGGATGTATATTCTAACCCAATTCATTTTTATGTACTCTTCGTTCCCTTCTGGAACTTCTGAGACATGATGCAGTGATCTGTAGAGTTTGCTTTTGATATGCGTAATACTTAATGGTTGGATATATTAATATTAGCTAATTCTTAAGTGCTTACTACCTGCTGGCACCATCTTTGAAATAACCTTATGACATAGATTTTATCATTTGTATATTTATAGATAAGAAATTGAAGCTCATAGGGGTAAAGTAATTGGTCTGAGGGCATACACAAGTGGCAGAGCCTTGTTAAATCTAAGATCCATGCTCTTAAGAGCTTTGTTTGCAGGATATATTAACTACATTAAAATCAGTGCCCATTATTTTGTACATAATTGGACAGAGGTATGTATGAATTCATGGAGTGTTTCCATGAACTATTGAATCCTTTGTCTGTAGATATGAGGTAGGGAGTACACAAGATCAAGAGAACTTGGAACATTTTCCCTGCAGTTATTCTCACCATCCTCCTTGAGTCCTAACCTTCTCTGTGATTAAATCACTGAAAAATAGTCATACAACACTGTGGAATGAGTGGGGGGCCGGGGTTGGGGGTTAGTGGGGGGATGAGAACACATATATAATACCTTAATCAATAAAGAAATTAAAGATTGAAAAAAATAAAAACTTGGAAATGTCAAAAAAAAAGAAAAAAAGAAAAAGAAAACCACCAGAGGTAGACTTGTCCATGTAAGAATGCCTCCATGGGTTATTTGAATAATC
This sequence comes from Eptesicus fuscus, assembly GCF_027574615.1. Taxonomy (NCBI): domain Eukaryota; kingdom Metazoa; phylum Chordata; class Mammalia; order Chiroptera; family Vespertilionidae; genus Eptesicus; species Eptesicus fuscus. The sequence continues at coordinate 103,726,714 of NC_072473.1, forward strand.
TTGGCTTACTTTGTGGGGACATGTGTAATTAATTTCAGCCACGACTATATAAAAAGGAACAACATTATCATCATCATTATCACCCTTTTATACCAACCATTAATCATATTTGTACTATTTGTCAGGCACGTTATATCCATTATTTTAATTAATTTTACAAAAACAAATCTCTTTAAGGCAGGGATATCAAATATCTTAAAAGAAGAATGCCTGAAATGAAAAAAAGGGAAATATTGGCCTGGCTGTTGTGACTCAGTGGTTGAGCATTGACCTATGAACCAGGAGGTCACAGTTCGATTCTTACCTGGGTTGCAGGCTCGATCCCCAGTAGGGGGCGTGCAGGAGGCAGCTAATCAATGATTCTCTCTCATCATTGATGTTTCTATATCTCTCTCCCTCTCCCTTCCTTTTTGAAATCAATAAAAATACATATTTTTTAAAATGGGAAATATTAACATAAAAGTTTGTACTAAAGTAAGTAGCCTCAGGAGCTGAATCTGAGGGTAACCAGTCCATTGGATTCCAAAAAGTTGTTGGAGCACCATTCATTGACTACATTGAAGCTAAGATGTTGATGCTCTTGGTGGTTTTGCCATTCCCTCTACCCCTCCTTAATATCTTGCACCTAACCTAATTTTCATAGCTATAATTATGTGTTACATAAATGATATGTAAAATGAACCATATAGTCTGTAGCCTTTTGAGATTGTTTCCCCGCCACTAATCCTATATAATAAAAGCCTAATATGCTAAGTATCCCGTCATCCAGTCTTCTGTTCAACCAATCAAAGTGTAATATGCTAATGATATGCTAAAGTCACTCAACCATTCACCATGATGTGCACTGACCACTAGGGGGCAGACAGTTGACCAGTTGACTAGTCACTATGATGTGCACTGACCACCAGGAGGCAGACAGTAGACTGGTCGACCAGTTGCTATGATATGCACTGACCACCAGGGGGCAGATGCTCCAACCGCTAGGTTAGCTTGCTACTGGGGTCTGACTGATCAGGACTGAGCAAGATGCCCTGGAGCCCTCCCAGGGTCCCTCTCCTACTGGCCAACCTCCTGTGTTTCTCCCCAGCCCTGATTGTGCACCAATGAGGACCCTCAGCCTGGCCTGCACCCTCTCACAATCTGGGACCCCTCAGGGAATGTCGGAGAGCCAGTTTTGGCCCGATCCCGCAGGCCAGGCCAAGGGACCCCACTGGTGCATGAATTCGTGCACCGGGCCTCTAGTTCACCATAATTTCCTTGAGGTTTGTCCAAGTTGTGTGTAGCATGTTGTGGTATGGATGCACCACAGTTTAACCAGTTATCCATTGAAGGACATTTGGATAATTTATAATTTTTGAAAATTAGTCTTTGTTTCTCTGGGATAAATACCTGACAGTGCACATGCTGGGATGTATGGTCTGGTCTGGTTTTAGTTTTAAAGGTCACTGACAAACTATTTTCCAGAGTGGCTATACCTTTTTCTTCTTGTTGATTCACATTCTCAAGATTATACTTGAGGTGAAACATCTTTTTATACATTCCTTTACCTTACTTTATTTTCCTTGAAATTTCTATTCATGTAATTTGCCCAATTTTTCAAATAGCTTTTTGGCCCTCACTGACATTTTTGCAGTTCTTTATTTATTGTTACTGGCAATCCTATTTTTTTTTTTTTGTAACACATATTACAAATCTTTTTCAGTCTGTGACATTTTAAGTTGTTCATAGTATATTTTTAATGTAAACATTTTAAATTTTAATGTAGCCATATTTACCATTATTTTCCATTGTGGTTTATGGATTTTGTGGTCTTGAATAAGAAATACTTTTGCACTTTATTCATAGGTAAACTACTTAGAGTATCAAATAGTCTATTTGCTCTTAATTTGTACACAGTACTAATATTCCTGCTGATCTGATTTTGAAGCACCTCATACATTAGAGGCAGTACATTGGCAGGAGTAAGGGAAATTCTAAAGACAGATACTCTGATGAGAGCATATAATGATTATTTTTTACTTATCTCAATTAATTATACTATCTGCCAGCCAGTCATTCACTTGTAGTAATCCTTCAGGACTCAATATCTACTTCTCTGGGAAGATTTCCTTGACACTTTTCAAGTCTAATTCCAAGTTCCTCCTCTGTGCTACACTCATTATAGCACCTCTCATACTGCATGTAACTGTACATTACTCGCCTACGTGTCTCACATGGTTTTGGCTCCATAAGAAAAGAGATTGTGCCTGTTTGACTGTTGTATCCCTTAGTGCAGTGCCTGGTCTCATGGTAAGTGATCAGTGACTTTTATTGAGTATGAAGATGAGGGAGATTCATTTAAAATAAGCAGACATTAGACCTCATGAAGTGCAGTGGCTTAGTATATGTAGTGCAGAGGCAAATTTTCTTGTGATCCAGGATTTCCTTCCGCCTTGGAGAAGCAGGCAGATCAGAACTCTGTAGGATGAGCTACTTGGAGAATAGGGTCGGAATGCCACAGGATAACAGTACAGTGGAGAGTTTTATGCTTAAGGCAGTTAGGGGCCTTTGATAGTTGAAGGGGTATATTAAGCCAAACAGAGTGAAGGTCCAGTTCTTAGAGAGAGCAAATATGAACAGCAAGTCCTAGTGTCAATAGCCAAGAGCTACGTGAAAATACTGTTGAAGCACAAGTGGACTGAGAGACATATTTTTGTCTTTTATTTAAGGAGACAGAGAAGTGTTTTGAATTTTTTGGAAAGGTTTTGCTCCAAGATGGTTAAACTATCTGGTGGTATGGCTCCCCTCCCTTGTCAGATATGGACACAGAGATAGTCACATGTTCTATCCAAGAAAGATGGGTCAGACCTGAGAAAATTCCTCACAGCTCCTTATTTCACATGAAATGATCATGAACTTTCCTTCCAGACTCATCGTAACTCATTAAAATTGTTCCACTGGCCTCTTTTCTAGTAGCTCCTGCTGCTCTTGAGGTTTGACTGTCATTGTGAAATGAAGAGGTTCTTTTTAATTAGAGAGCTGAAAGCCTAATCATATGTCATGGCAACCTATCGCTGAAGAAATATATACTCCTGGATGCTGCCAGGAGCCAAAGATGCTCATTGCAAGGCAACTTAAAAGTAAAAACAGCCCTGGCTTAGTGTTGCTCAGTGGTTAGAGTGTCAGCCTATGCTTGAAAGGGTCGCAGGTTCAATTCCTGGTCAAGGGTACCTGGGTTGCAGGTTCGATTCCTGGCCCAGGTCAAGGTGTATGCTGGAGGCAACCAATTGATGTGTCTCTCTCACATTTCTCCTCTCTCTCTCTCTCTCTCTCTCTCTCTCTCTCTCTCTCTCCCTCCCCTCCCTTCCACTCTCTATAAAAATTAATGGAAAAAATATCCTTGGATGGTATTAACAGCAACAGCAACAAAAATGTAAAAAAAAAATAAATGAAGAATAAACTTTAGGAAAGCATGAGAACATGAGGTACAGTTTGGTTATCTTTAATCTTTACATAATTGGAAGCACTTGTCCAGGAGTGAACTATCATTTAGGATTTGTGGTATATTATAGGAAAGGAAATTCACTTAGGGGAGACTTGCTACTCACAAAGTAAAGTGAAGGATGGGGAAAGAGGCTCAAAACTAAATGTGTATTTTCTTAAATCTTAGACTGTATAGTTATTCAATATAATACTGATCCTTTTTTTCTTTATTTATCTTTATTCTTATACTAGAGGCCCGATGCATGAAATTCATGCAAGAGTAGGCCTTCCTTCCCCCGGCTGCCAGCACCAGCTTCCCTCTGGCACCCGGCACCCAGGCTTCCCTTGCAGCCCCGGCTTCGTCCAGAAGGTCGTCCAGAAGGACGTCTGGTCTAATTAGCATATTATGCTTTTATTATTATAGATTATTATAGATAATTAGTAGTGCTCTTTGGGGCACTACATAACTATAGTCAGGGTCAGCTTCAAAAAAATATTTCATATTATGTACTATCTTTCTCCTTCATCATTGTTCTTTTTTTAAAATCTGGTATAGTAAAAAGAACTTTGGTCCAGAAGCCTGAATATCTTGGCTGTGGTCATGATCTTGCCACTGATTCACTATGTGAACTTGGGAAAATTCATTTTCCTTTGTAGAAATCAGTATTCCAATCTATGCAAAGAGTGAGTGGCTTGGATGACTTGATCTCTAAACTTCTTCCTGCTTCTGGCTCATATGACCACTACTAGATTGGATATTGATGTTATGCCTGAACTTAAGGCAATAATATGATCATGCTCTCAACTAAAATAGTTCTTTAAAGCAATCATTTTGTCAAAAAGGAGTTATTGTGTTCTGCCTGCTTCATATAAATATTTCTATCTTTGTCAACACCAGAAATTGGAATTTATAATCACTACAATATACCGAAAGCTAGCCCTTCTCTGAGTCATTGCTACCTACTTCTGATGGTGACCTACCAGAAGTGGAATCTTTCTATGCATCATAATCCAAGCACCCATGCAAGCTTCCCCACATTATAAAGTCTGTTTCTTCTGTGATCTAGCTTACCTGGATCAGATATTACAAATTGATCCATTTTACTTGCCAACTCCAATCATTTGGTGAATGACATCAGGAATCTGTATTTAGAAGCATTGTGAGGACTGTTTGGCCACTATGGACTTAGAATTGTCAAAGTGGCCAATATGTTAGGAATTCGTCATCCAAGACCTGTCATGAAAATTTCAAGTCTTCTCCTGCTGTTTTATAATCGACTCACTGGGAATTATGAACAGATGTTACTCTACAATCCTTCCAAATCTCTGGAGGCACCTTTGTGTGACACCAGCAGGACCAGTTGAGGGAAATTACTCAAACATCACAGAACTAATTGCTGTTCACATTTTGGAGCTTTTTATGATACAGGACAAACATATATTTACAAAATTATTTGCTATGAAATGGGTAAGAAGTAAATGTGATTGGTGAGAGTACTGGGACCAGGAAGAAATTGAAGAAACCAAGACAGTTCACCATGTAAATTGATCTACCATTTGTTTTATGCATACTATATGTCAGGCACTTTACTTCATATCTAATCCTCACAACAATAAGATGATGGAGGTGTGGAAGGTTTAAGTGGTTTTCTAAAGTTCACATGGCAAATACTGAATCTTTACCCCTCTGAAGTGTGTGTATGGAAATTGAGGACAGTAATGAACTCTTGAGTATTTGGGTCTCTTTTAACAGTGGAAGGTAACAATATACAAGCTCCTATTGAGGCTTTAGTGGATCAATAAATAGGACTCCTTCATCCTCCATCCAAGTCCTGAACAAAATGAGACATAGTAGTGAGGTAGATGAATATAAACATATAACTTTGATATCTGATAAAGCTATTTAGAGATCATCACTTGGATCTGTGGTCAAACTGACTAGAACATGTTCCTTCAAGCAAGCAGATTCCAAAAGAAAGCAAGCATCTGAGATGAATATGCCAATTTCACTCTTCCAAACATAAAATAGACTGGTTACTCCTTCTCTGGGGTGGGGTAAGTGAGGTAGTGGGAAAATGCCAAAAGTTTTATACTTCAGGCAGTCCCTCCACATAGAATCATGAAGATGGCAGAAGAAATTTTCCCTAATAGTTATAGAGTGCACGTTTGAATAACATGGGTCAATCACAAGAAAGACCAGAGCCAAGAAGTATATTCCTTAGTTTTAGAATTTTATAGAGTGGCCAGTCTGGTGAGATAAGCAAGAAGTATTAGCATATAACTCCTAATGAATGACTCTGCATAGCAATTTTAAGATGACACCTTTTAGTGAGTGTCTCTGGCCAGCTCACCAAGTTTCCCTCCTCATCATAGACAGTAAAATCCTAGTGACATCGCAAAAATGTCCTAGGTCCCTCCCCCAGGACTGAGACAGGTATTGCTAGCCTTAATCTTTTGCACTCGGATGTCGAGTGTGACTCGACACGGTTAGCATTAGAATAAAGGAATCGAGAAAAAAGCAAGCAAGTGCAAAGGGTTAAACTACTGCTATTGTGCATATAAACTGCACATATGAGCAGTCCTTGGAAAGAGAGCTAGCATTCACCTAAGGGCAAGAAGGCTGCTGTCTACAACACTGTTCCCCGACCTTTTGGGTTTCAAGCAGAGATGGTCATGTGGCAATGACATCAGGAGTTGGGGAGAGTCAGTCATGGGACTGGGGATGATAATGATAAGGGTCTTAAGTCAGATTCTCCCTGAAGTAGAACCTGAGACAGGATTTGAGTTCAAGTGGTTTATTTGGGAGGTGATTTCAGGAAGCACCATTACTGGAGTAGTTTAATGAACAGGGAAGTAAGGAATGTAAAAGTCAATACAGAGTCCATTATTTAGCAGGTTCCCACTGTGGGCAGCTGGGATTCACTCATCCTGGAGATGATAGGAGTTGTGCAAAACATGCCTCAGAGTTGAAAAAAATGAGCATTTATTCACCAACTCCTATCTATTAAGACCTATTCCTGTAAACATTGACTCCCTGGGATTACTAATGTTCCAGCCTACCCCATGCCCAAACTGAGTGAGTTTCCCCAGCCAAAGAGTGCACTCTGGCAGACAGAAATTGAAGGTACTTATAGTAGAAAACTGTTTGTGTGTACAGGAACAGGGAGCACCACACCAAAGGGTTATGGGTGGAATATACACTGCTATGAGACCTGAAAGGACCTGACCCTGGATTTTCTAAAAAGATTAAATAAGCCTTTGCTTGGAGCAATTTTCCTACCACTTCCTGTCCTCTCCAAGAAATTCTTACCCAGGACTCTCCCAACCTAAGCATGTCTTTTTTTCCTTTGGTCCAAACAAGAAAGACTATTTTTCCTTCATTTTTTCTGGTTTTTAAGGCAAGAAAGGTCCAAGAGAAGTTCAGAAATGTTAGCAAAGTTTTGGCTTTACAGAAGATTTGGAAACCATTAGTTGTCTTGGAAACTTTCAGACAGATTGCTTTTAAAGAAAAAGGGCAGTAGCAATAAATGTATTCTGGGCCATGGATGTCCCAACCCTGCTGTCTAGGGAACTGAGAAGGAATGCAGCATGAGGGGCTAGGCTTTAATTTGGGGGATGGAAAAACAGGCAGAAGCCAGAAGGTTGGCCTAAATTACCATGTAGCAATATAGTGGTGGGAGAGGATCCAAAGAACTGGAGTGGACTTCAAATGTCTGGAAGCAGATTTGTGTGGAAGGCAATGGCTGCTCAGGGGGAAGCAGTGGGTCAAACCATCTGGTCCAGTACCCCTTTGCCTGGATCTCAATACTTTTTTTGGTCATTAGCTGCTTGCTGTCCAGGGAAGCTATAGGAGGGATTTGGGAGCTCTCTTAGGAGGAACCCTAAGAGATATCTGAGATCTCTGAGAGAACTTATGATTGATTTATAATTAGTGAATGAAGTTTGCCAAAGGCTCATGTAAATTTTTCATGGATTTTTTGTATTTTCTTTATTTTTAAGGCCCAGAAGAGAATGACATGACATAAATGCATGGGCTTAAATATAGCGGCACAACAGAATCACATGGAAGCCTATTAACACACAGGATTGCCAAAATGTTGATACAGTGGGTGTGAGGTGGGGTCTGGGAGTCTGTATTTTTTAATATGCTCCTTTGCTTGGCCAATTTTTGTTAATTTGTGTCAATCCCTTACTCCAAATCAATGAAATAATGCTATGTTGATAGAAGAGGTTTCTAACTCAAATTCAGTTCCATTTTTCTTCATTTCCTTTGTATGGACAACTGATTTGCTGATTAAATATGCCTTCGGAGCCCAAATCTCTGAAGTCAGTGTTCTGATCTAATATCTGCCTCTGATTTGAAGAATGACCTTTAACATACTCTGGTTGAGTCATTCCCTGTCTTCTACATGGACTTAACCACTCTTGTTTAGTATGCTAAATGCAAAGGGAGAATGATTGTGAAAAGCTCAAAATGTAGCCCAGTGAACAACATAGTGTCAGTAAAACGTGTAAACTCAGTACATGAAGGGGAAGACTTCAGGGAGATGAAACTATCCATTCATCAACATTGGATTAATGAATCCCTGCTTGTCATCTTTGAGTGATTTAAAAGGAATTTAGATTTCTGGACTGAATTTGCCTAGATTACTATATTATATGTCAGTCCTAAACATTTGTATAAAATGTGCTATGCTGCTACTGAGATATACACAAAGACTAATCTACAAGAGAGTAGGAAGCTGTTTGCTTAGGAACTTAGGATGCTCACTTCCTTTTTTTCCTTTTCTCAGAAAACGGAAGTAGATGTTCAGTCAGGATCTGTTTTTGGTATTTATATATCGACTCAAGTCATGGAATTGTTCCTGCGTACCTTCTGAGGACAGGGATCTTTTTCTAGTTGTTTATAATTCTGAATGTTTCAAGTCATATACACTGAGTGGCCAGATTATTATGATCTCTGAACGCATAATAATCTGACCACTCAGTGTGTGTGTGTGTGTGTGTGTGTGTGTGTGTGTGTGTGTGTGTGTGTTTAGAGGCCCGGTGCATGAATTCGTGCATGGGTGAAGTCCGGCCAGCCTGGCCAGGGGAGGGGACTTGGGTGGTTGGCCTGCCTGCCTGCTGGTCAGACTCCTGGTTGAGGGGACAATTTGCATATTAGCCTTTTATTATATAGGACTAGATGCCCGGTGCACAAAATTTGTGCACGGGGTGGCGGGGGGAATCCCCCTCAGCCCAGCCTGCACCCTCTCCAATCCAGGACCCCTTGGGGGATGTCCGACTGCCAGTTTAGGCCCCATTCACAGTGCAGCAACAGTTAGACATCCCTCTCACAATCCGGGACTGCTGGCTCCTAACTGCTTGCCTGCCTGCTGGCCTAATCACTATCTAACTGCTCCCCTGATGGCCCCCAACTGTCCTGCCCTGCTGGCCTGTTGGCCCCCAACTGCCCTCCCCTGCCCACCTGATTGCCCCTAACCACCTCTGCCTCAGCCCCCACCACCATGGCCTTGTCTGGAAGGAAGTTGGATGTCCAGAAGATGTCCGGTCACCTAGTCTAATTAGCATATTACACTTTTATTAGTATGGATGGTTACTGAGCAGTCCATTCTGGGGAACATGGAGAAGCGGCCTTGTGACTCAGAACCAGGGACTCGACAGGAAGCTGGGAGGTCTGGTCTCACTCAACAGAGGATGGGCCTGGGATCATGGGTGAGGCCTGGACTGTGTTTAGCTACGAGGAGCCTTCCTTCTCCAGGCACCACTTGCTCAGTGGCCTCCCACACACACCTCGACATGGGTTCAAACATGCAGCCTTTCAATGTACAGGATGAAGCTCCAACCAATGAAGCCACCTGGCCAGGGCAGTTATTCTTAGCTTTTATTTTATTTTTTACTCTTTTTTATTAAATCTTTATTGTTGAAAGGTTTACATAGGTCCCCTTCCCCCCCATTAATCTTTTCCAGCCTACAACCCCCTCTAGGCCCTCACCACCCCATTGTCTGTGTCCAGGGATGATGCATATATGTACACAGACCATTGGTTGATCTCTTCCCACCCACCCACCCTCCCCCGCCTTCCCTCTGAGGTTCCACAGTCTATTCATGCATCTGTGTCTCTTTTTGTTCATCAGTGTATTTGGCTCATTAGGTGTTAAAAGTGCTCTGGTTGTGATCACTTGGGTTTTCTAAAGATGCAGTCATATCATGTACAAATGTTTTTTCTTTTTCCAAATTTACTTGTGGACACATTGGGAATATAGATACCAGAAACAGAAGTCTGTGAATAAGTTGGGAATAGGATGCTTTTTCTTTCGTTACTTTCCAAATTTACTTGTGGACACATTGGGAATATAGATATCAGAAACAGAAGTCTGTGAGTAAGTTGGGAATAGAATGCTTTTTCTTTCGTTACATTGTGTATGTGATCCTGTGCTCCCGCCGTGTTGAGAACACTGAGTACTCTGGCTGCAGGGAAGCTCTCATTGGCAACTCATCCACATAGAGCCATAGCCTCCCTCTCCATCAGCCGTAGCTCCCAGGACAGACGCATGCACCCCTCAGCAGAGGTGGGGGCAGGTGGCCACCTCCCGCAGACTTGCCCCCTGTCATCATCCGGTGGGGCCCACCTTCTGCATATGACCCTCTTGTTCCTACTCCCAGGCCATTCCATGTACTTCCTCTCAACCAGCCCCCTCTCTCCTCCCATCATGTCCGGAGCCCTAGGTGCTGTCCCTGCGAGGTCTGTGACACTCCCTACCAAACCATTTCATCTCATTACTTCATGGTGTCCAGTGTTTTTTCTGCCTTGTTAACTTGGTTTGAATCTGAACGGAAATGGCTCCATCTTTTATTCCATTTGTGTCCTTTCGACCCCTAAGTTAATGCCGTGTCCTTAGTATGTGGCTATGAGATGTCTCTATGACTGAGCTAGGAAACCTTTCATGTTTCTCTTTCCTTTTCTTTCATCTCAGGATAACTGAGCTCTGTGGTTTGTGTGGGACCAAAGGCTCTGGGAATACAATGCTGAGCCCTATGAACTCATTTTATTCTTTATTGTATTATTTAATTCCTGGGGTTGAATTAAACATGAAAATAGAAGAAAATATACCCTAAGATATACAATCTGAGTTATTACCCGGAGATTTCTGCGGGAGCTGACACTGAGTTATGAGACCCATGTGTTTATTGGTCAGTTTCCTCACCTATGGAACGAAGGTTGAACCTGCCCCTCGGATCCTTGGAGGTTGGATATGATGCATCCAGAGGGATTAACTGGCAGCTCGGAGAGTAAGATCAGAAGTCAACAGACACTTGTTTCCTTTACCTGGGCAGAGTTAGAAAAACACAGCTCTATATCCTAACACCTGGAAGGGCTATGCCTGTGGGAGGAGGTGCAGGGAACCGGGGCTTCCCCCTTGCTCCTGCCCCGCCCTCCCTCCATCCATCCCTGCACTGGCCCAGCCACCATCAGGGAACCGCCCATCTCTCAGGAAGGACCATGCACAGTTTCTTGCAGACACTGAAGCAGCTGGGGAGTAGGGAGGTGGTGGTTTTTCTCCCCTGAGGAGACGCTGAAGTCCTTGTTGAAGTCTCTGCTCTGGAGCCTCTCACAGCTGTGAGTCCTCGTCCAGGAAGGCTGTGCAGTGGAGGCTCCACGTGCCTTTCAGAAGAATGTCAGCTGGGGGAGGGAGCAGGAGGTCTGCCTTGCGCCCGCTCGCCAATCCCCAGTCCTGCTTCGCTGCCACCCAGCCCAGTTCCCTATGGCTCTCCATTGGCCATCCAGCCTGATGGGATCCTGTGAGCCAGGGGTGGGGGAAGTGGAGGGGAGGGACCAAGAGGTGCTCCATGCACTTCCTGGTTACTGGTAGGCCTTTCTGGTCGTGATGACCCTAGGCTTTTGGCCTGGAGCCAGCGCAGACAGCCGGCTACTCGCCTCCGATGACAGGTGGCAGGGGAGCCCGGTGTCCATGGCAGCCCCCCTCAGCGGCTGTGGATCCGGCCGTTGAGAGGTGCGGGGAGCCTCTCAACCCAGATAGGCCTCCCCAAGTCCCGCCCCCCAGCCTCCCGCCGCCCAATTGTGGGCATAGCGGAGTGATGGTTATTTGCATATTACTCTATTATTAGACAGGATGTACACTGAGTGGCCAGATTATTATGTGTTCAGAGATCATAATAATCTGGCCACTCAGTGTAGATATGAGGAATGTGCCATCTTGCTTTGAAGGTTTATAGTAATGGTTGAGAAATTTGGGGGTGATGTAAGTTATTAGTTGCCTGTGATACAGGATAAAATATTTGCTATGGAGTTCCAGAGCACCAAAGGGTCTCAGGATGTTGGGAGAATGAACAAAGAATTCATGGTGGGAAATGAGAGTTAAGATGGACTTTGAAAAATAGTCAGGATCTGACAGATAAAGGCATTGTCACTATAGAAAACAGGTAGAGCCCTGTCCTGTGTGGCTCAGTTGATTGAGCATCATCCTGTGCACTGAAGGGTCACCAGTTTGATTCTCAGTCAGGGCACATACCCAGATTGTGAGTTTAATCCCCAGTATGAGAGTGTACAGGAGACAACTGATCAATGTTTTTCTTCCTCCATCTCTCTTCCTCTCTCTCTAAAATCAATAAAAACATATTTAAAAAAGAAAACGAAAATAGCTAGAGCAATGGCCCAATGGTGGCTCAGGTACTACATGTTTGAAATTGTCTTCAAATTCTACTGAAAGATTTTTAGGCTATCCTGGAAATAGGGTAATTTCCCCTTTCTTGGGATTGTTAGGCATCAGACATCTCAACAGCTGCCTTAGTATAAAAAATGCCTTGTGAGCTGTGGGAATGAATGAACAGCAGTAACATTACAGTCATGGGGGGGAAGTTGTTGCATACTGGTAGGAATCCAGCACTGGGAGACTTTACTGAAAGATACCTAGATGGTTAGGATAGCAAAGAAGCCTGCCACTCTCGCAGTGTAAATGAAAAAGCTTGGGATTTGCTATCAGACCAATTGGATTTCAATTCTGGTTCTGCCACTTACTAGTGTTTTCCTAGACAATCATCTGTATATATAAAACCTTAATATGCAAATAGACCAAATGGCAGAACAACCAAACAACCGGTTGCTATGACATGCACTGACCACCAGGGGGCACACGTGGAACTTGGTGGGCATCTACAACAGGCAGTAGAGTGCAGAATATGGCAGACATCGGCCACAGCAAGATGGTGGAGCAGGTGAGCGGGGGCGCCGGACCAAAGTGGGGTGCCAGTCGCTGTCATTGGGGTGAGCCTCTGGTGGTTACTGAAAATTCTTTCCTCCCGCACACCACAGTCCCACCTGGCACTTGCACCCACATACTGGTCCCTCCCAACTGCCCTCCGCTGCTGGCCATATTGTGGTGGCCATCTTGTGTCCACATAGGGGCAGGATCTTTGACCACATGGTTGCAGCCATATTGTGTGTTGGAGTGATGGTCAATCTGCATATTATACTTTTATTAGATAGGATCGAGGCCTAGTGCACAGGTGGGGGCCAGCTGGTTTTCCCTGAAGGGTGTCCCGGATCAGGGCGGGGGTTCCCTTGAGGTGTGGGGCGGCCTGAGCGAGGGGCCTGTCATGGTTTGCAGGCCAGCCACACCACCTGGCAACCCAAGCAGAGGCCCTGGTATCTGAAATTTATTTACCTTCCACAATTGAAACTTTGTAGCCTGGAGCAGAGCCAAGTCTTATGCTTGCTCCTTGGCTGCATCCATTTCTGTTGGAATTTATTTTATCTTCTATAATTGAAACTTTGTAGCCTGGAGTGGAGGCCTGGGCCGGCCAGGGTGTGCAGAAAGCTTTGCTTCCTCCATTGCCAGGGGCAACCTTAGCCTCCAGCTCTTTCCAGCTCTATGGCTGCCGCCATTTCTGTTTGGATTTGTTTACCTTCTATAATTGAAACTTTGTAGCCTAGAGTGGAGGCTTAGGTCAGCAAGGGCAGGCGGAAAGCTTGGATTCCTCCATTGCCTGGGAAACCCAAGCCTCCCTCCTGCTCTCTGTGGCTGCAGCCATCTTGGTTGGGTTTATTTGCATACTCACTCTGATTGGCTGGTGGGCGTGGCTGGTGGGCATGGCTGGTGGGTATAGCAGAGTGATGGTTAATTTGCATATTAATCTTTTATTAGGTAGGATAGTGTAGTTGTTACAGCTGATATATTGTAAATGTTCAATAAATTAACTACTTGAGTCATGTGTGTAGAGGCCAAGTTTCAAGAGCCATTGTAGATGCTTGCCTAGGTTTCCATAGAACCACAGCTTATTTCTCTTGCTGTTTTATGAGATATTATGTCTCCTTCACATTTCATCTTGGTTCTTTTGCTTTATCCAGGATCTGGATGCCCCTTTAGATGTTTCTGGTCTGGCAGAAAGACCATTCCTTCAGAACTTGCAGTGGCTTTATCATTTGGGGATTCTTTCAGCTGATGCTTCTATCTTGCTATGCTTTGACACTCTGCTTTGACACTCTGGCTCCTACTTGAACTTTCTAATTCTGCTGGCTTTGTCCTATCTGTATGGGAATATGACCCCAACACTTCCATGGTACCAATGTCACCTCTAGTCCATGCTTCTTGCATGTGGTAGATATTGCCAGACAATCTTATGGATTGCTATTAGTCAAAGGTGACCAAACTGGACCTGATTGGGGGACTTGGAAACTAGCTTGGAGCCAGCCTTAATGCTTGTTGACCTTGAACTGGACTCCTCAGACCTGGCGACTCCTGACATATTATACCCCTTAGGCAAAGGCATGAAGAACTGTGGGTCAAATCTTGATCTTGTCTCAACACACTCTGAATAAGCTGGTGGTCCAAAATGTCTCCTTCAGGCTAGCCTAACACTCTTTGCCTGCCTTGAGCTGTCCATGGGGCTTCTGAAAAACTTCTAGACTCTATGATAGGCTGGGAATTTGGTGCTGTAGAACCTAAAATACAATAGCTTAATTTTGTTTAACTCAATGTTTCTCAAAATCATTCCATCAATTTGATTCACATACACACCCACTAAATACCTATTAACATACATAGAAAATAGTTTCTCCATAATTTGGGAAAATGCACTAATTCAGTTTTCATAAATATGCTTTAAGATAGATTACCTCCATTTTATTGATGTAGAAAATGGAGTTCAAAGAGATTATAGTACTTGTCTAATATCACCTAGTGATTTCGCACCAATTGGAAATCTTGCTGCTCTTCTACCACACTCCGTCTCTGCCTGCACAAGCCCTGCCCTTGGTCCTTATGATAAAAATGTTATGTTAGCACAAAGTTGGGAAACAAAACCCTTCCATAGACCACCCATGTCAATTTGAAGCCAGTGTTAATGCCTTGAATCTTAGAGCATGGCTGGGCTCTACGTTAGGACTGAATTGAACTCAGACCAGAAAGCAAAGTCAAGAAGCTTCTTACTAGCATGTTATTCAGTCTTGTACATAAGAGTTTGCCATGGGGGTTGCTATCTTTGCCTTTCCCTGAGCTTGGTAGCATTCTCAAATGGGAGGATCTCATATCCTGCCATAGTTACCACCTGCTCTACTTGTAGTATGGGTCATCATCTTCCATACCCACTCCCAAGCCTCCAACCTCTGGCTTTGGGTGGGAGTGGAGGAGGGGCTTTTCATGGACCAAAGACCAGGGAAATAACAAAACAACACTAAATACTTCTTCCTAGAGGACTTGATCCCCTTGAGTTACAGAGGAAAACCAAATACAGACAACTAGAAGCTCAGTAACCAACCCCCAGCACACCCAGCTGACCACATTTTTTTTTTCAGTCAAATTCCTGGAGTGGTGTTTAGCAAAGCTGAGCAGACATGGGTTCAAATGCTGCTACCTGACTGTGTGCTTCTCTGAACCTGTTTCACCATTCAAAAAAAGGAGATAATCATACTTATTCCTGTTTAATAGTGTGGTTGTAAGGATAAATTAGATAATTGATGTACTTTGTTATGTACGTTTCTGATAAACCCTCCAAGGCAGGATTTAAAGTAAAGGCAGATATTATAAAATGGCTCAAGGCAAATATTATAAAATAGTTTGTTATTAGTCACACATTGTGGTAACAATATTAGTTGAATATCCAAGATCAGGATGACTGTGACTCACAAGCAAATTCAGAATAATAGCGCCTGGTAGCTCTTGCACCGGGTGTCAGAACCCTACAGAAAATATTATAGCTTCCTCAGTACTCAGCCACTTTGGACAGGGTGAGTTGAAGTGCAGGTAATGTCCCAGCTCTTTCAATTGCCTAAATCTATAATATTACCTCCAAAAATGCATTAGCAACTCAGAATGGTAGGGCTAAAGTTTCCGCTTTCAGTCTCTGCCTCTTCTCCCCCCCCCCCACCCCGGGGTACAGTGAACTTTATTGATGGTGCATGACAAGGTAGGGCTCCCTAAGCCCCTCCCCTTCTTTAGGGGGTCTAGGATTGAAACTGTGGTCAGGAGAATCTCAGAGGGATCGATCTGGGGCAAGGACTCCCCAGCAGGTGAGGACCTCTCTTCCTCTTGTTGGGGCTGGTGGTCCAGTGGGCCCTTACTATTTTGAGGCTATGTGAACCATAAGGTCCACCACCCTGTTGCTGTAGCCAAATTCATTGTCATACCAGGAAACGAGCTTGACAGAGTGGTCATTGAGGACAATGTCAGCTCCAGCATCAAAGGTGGAGGAGTGGGTGTCACTGTTAAAGTCGCAGGAGACAACCTGGTCCTCATTATAGCCCAGGATGCCCTTGAGGGGGCCCTCTGTTGCCTGCCTCACTACCTTCTTGATGTCATCCTATTTGGCAGCTTTCTCCAGGTGGCAGGTAATATCCACAGCCCACACATTGGGGATGAGGACACAGAAGGCCATACCAGTGAGCTTCCCATTCAGCTCAGGGATGACCTTGCCCACAGCCTTGGCAGTGCCAGTAGAAGCAGGGATGATGTTCTAGGCAGCCCCTCAGCCACCATGTCACAGCTTCCCAGAGGGGCATCCACGGTCTTCTGGGTGGTGTTGATGGCATGGACTGTGGTCGTGAGTTCCTCCACAATGCCAAAGTTGTCATGGATGACCTTGGTCAGGGGGGCCAAGCAGTTGGTGGTACAGAAGGCATTGCTGACAATCTTGAGAGAGTTGTCATACTTGTCATGGTTCACATCCATCACAAACATGGTGGCCTCCTCTCAAGGGGCAGAGATGATGACCCTCTTGGCTCTGCCCTTCAAGTGAGCCACAGCCTTCTCCATTGTAGTGAAGACAGCAGTAGACTCCACAACATACTCAGCACCAGCATCACCCCATTTGATGTTGGTGGGATCTCACTCCTGGAAGATGGAGATGGATTTTCCATTGATGACAAGCTTCCTGTTCTCAGTTTTGACTGTGCCTTTGAACTTGAAATGAGTAAAATCATTCTGGAACATGTAGACCATGTAATTGAGGTCAATGAAGGGGTCATTGATGGCGACAATATCTACTTTGCCAGAGTTAAAAGCAGCCCTGGTGACCAGGCACCCAATGCAGCCAAATCCGTTCACTTTGACCTTCACCATCGTGTCTCAGGGTTGTGGCTGGCACTGTGCAGGAAGAGCGGCTATCTCATGAACAGGTGGAACAGAGAGACTCTGCCTCTTCTTTTATAGATGAGAAAGATAAAGACCCAAAGAAGGGACTGTACCTGTCTCTAAAGTGACACAAATAATAAATGATAAAAATGGGATTCTAACACAGATCATTTATATGATGTCAGTGTTCTGATTTGATATGCTTATTAGATAATATTTGAAAAATATGAAAAATGATAAAGAAGGAAAAAACCACCTATGATCCCATTTCACAGACAAATCCACTACTATTTGAGTGTAACATTATCTTCCTTTCTGTCTGCTCTCAATATTAAAACACCGGGCTTTGGACCTCACACTCAATGCTTTCTCTAGCACATCAGGATGACTTTTCTAATCAGCATCCTTATTTGATATTTGATAAATAATAGTTAAGTTTATAATTTTCAAAACCAAGTATAGCTGTCAATTGATCCCCAAATATATGTTGCTCATTAAAAAAGCAGGTGTAATAATGAGATCAGGAACAGAAAAGATCACCAGGATGGCCCAAAGCAGAAATCCCAATTGATGCTAGACTCTCAGGGGAATTACCCGAAAGCACACCCCCACCCCATCTCCTGGCCTAGGGAGCATGCTCATTGGCAGGGTCTCTATTTGAAGGTGGTCCTCTAGGCCTGTGCTCTTTCCAGCTGGAAGGGAACAGAAAATAAAAAGGCCACATGGAATGCTTCCTACAGTTCTCTTAATGGTAGTAATGGAATGCCTAGGCCCCAGGACATTATGACAGCTCTGTCCACTCTCCTATGGCTGAATTACTAGAACTCCAGCTGCAGCCTGCATTTTAACTCCCTGTTCTGTTACCAACCACAGTCTTGTTATCAGTCTATTAGGAAAAGAGGATAGGAGCTAGTGGAGAGGTGACTGTGGAGAACTGAGAGAGTTCAGAATTTCCTTCCAGTATATTCTACCTTAATGGAAGTAATGCTATAGCATCCTATGCACTGGGAGAGAGTAGAAGGCCCTTTGCTCTCACTTCCCTTGTTAAGCTGAGCTAAGAAGTTCCCCCAAAGCTTTTCCTAACAAAGGTATCCACATCTGTGTACTTCACTGTCTGGACA
Organism: Eptesicus fuscus; assembly: GCF_027574615.1. Taxonomy (NCBI): domain Eukaryota; kingdom Metazoa; phylum Chordata; class Mammalia; order Chiroptera; family Vespertilionidae; genus Eptesicus; species Eptesicus fuscus. Next base: position 103,744,886 of record NC_072473.1, read on the forward strand.
CAGTTCCTTGCAGAGGCAGAAGCTAACACTATTGTCCTAATTGACTTGAATCATAGGAAATAAGTAGGATAGAAAGCCATGTAGCCTCTTTGTTACACAGCAGTTTACAGAAGCAGCCATTTATTTTTAGAATGGGGAAGCAAAACGCAGCAGCTTACTCTTTAGGGATCAGCAGGTGGAATAATAATCTGCCAAATTTAATATTAAAGTTTTTATAGCTGGGCTACAAATGAGACTTTTTTTGCCTGCCTCAATGTGATGTTGTCAGCATCATTGCATATTCCTGCGCATCAAAAATATGAATGCTGCAAAAAGGAGACATAGGACTGAAGGCCAAGGGAGCCTGCTAGACCAATTGCCTGAGCAATTGAATTAGAAAAAATATATATAGGTGGCCTAGTCACCAGGAACATTAAAACCTCAAGTCTCTGCTTAAATGTCACCCTTAGTGAAGTCTTACCTGGCACTTGTGCGAAGTAGCCCCTTTATTCGGTATTATTGTTCTTCCATGCACACATTACTACCTGACAATATGCTTTTAACTGTTTATTGATTATTTGTTGTCCATATCACCCACTAGAAGGTAAGGCCCAAGAGAACAGGGACTTGCTTTTATTAAATTCTGTCTCCAGGGCCTAGAACAGTAACTAGCATATGGCAGATTCTCAGGAAATATATGTTAAATAAGTCAGTGAATTGTGTGAATGTATGAATCTAGTATTAACAAGACCAGTGAGTATACCAATGACAGAGACAACAATACCAGTTGGTATTTATTGAAGGCTGTATATTAACCCATTTAGTTCCCACAGCAACTCTGTGAGGGTCATTCTGTCTTTATCCCCATTTTTCAGTTAAGGAAAATTAGACATGGGTGACCTTGAGACACAACATGATCACAGGACTGGGGATATTCCTTCCAGATATACCAGACTAAGCATTCATTTGATAATATTTTGAATTGGGTTATTTGGAATTTTTTCCATGATTCTTACTCAACTCTGTAAAACTCTTTCAGTAAAATGATCACATGAGCTGGATAAACTTCATTTATATCTGTATCTCTATGACATCCATGAACTTATCAAAAATCCAAACTGGCAGAGCAGAATATTCTTCATTGCTCTGTGGCAGAAAAAGCAACATTCTTTGGCCTATTTGGGGCTCGGTTGTGAAGCCATATCTGATAGATAATGGTAGTTTCTTTCCTTGAAGTTTTGGAGTAAAGATGAATGAACATTTTGGTATGCTCTAATGTTGACTTTCTCCTATTTGAGACATTATCTAGACAACACTATTTATGGAGTTAAAGTGTTCTACAAAGCCAGAGTCTGTTAGGGCCTCTTAGTCACTTTCAAGTAATTTTTTTCATGAAATTACAATTTATATGTACTCTTCCTTCCCATATAAAATGCAACAAAAATATATTAGACCAAAAATGCACACTAACAGCAGTCCACTGAGCTCCCCAAGGGCAGTGTACTAATATATTTATGTGTATATCCAAAAGTTCTCCAGGAACTTTATATATTTTAATACATATTTTTATTGATTTCAGAGAGGAGGGGAGAGGGTGAGAGAGATAGAAACAGCAATGATGAGAGAGAATCATTGATCAGCTGCCTCCTGCTTATCCCCTACTGGAGATCGAGCCCACAACCTGGGCATGTGCCCTCGACCAGAATCAAGCCTGGGATCCTTTAGTTAGCAGGCCAGGCCGACACTCTATCCACTGAGCCAAACCCACTAGGGCTAAGCTGTTTTTAAACTTATAGAGACTGGAAACTCACTGGGAACTAGATTTTTTTCAACTTTTCCTTTTTACTATTTCTAGAAACAATAGCAGATCTAAGCTTCTATGAAATTGAACTTTAAACCCACTCTTCCTATAACAAATAATGAAAAGTTGATTCATTGTCTAATCCAGTTCTCTGGATTTGAATATTAATCATCAGGTGCTCCTCTTGTCTACATAAGATGTAGCTATTTTTTGGTCTGCTAATTCTTTTGATATTTAATTAAATGTGTTTCCTTAAATTAGGAGTGTTTTGTCAAATATGGGGTCCCTCAGGGGCACCTGTAACTGATGTTATGTTCTTATGTAAGCATTTAGGTGATGCTACATACATTTTGTGTTTTGCTTGACATATAGAGCCCATTCACAAATACATCCAGAATGCCTTCATAGATTACAAAAGCTATTGCCTGGAAATAATGTATGTATGGTATTTAAATATTTCTACCAAGATGTTTCTTATGCAGGGTTTTAATCACTGAATGATTTTCTATTCTTCCTAATTTTTCCTGCCTGTTTGTTTGCTAATTGCATGGATAGAAAGATGGGTAAGAAATACAGATTCCTTTTAGACATTTTATTCCTTCTCCAAAAAACAGTTAAAAAGTTAGCAGATAGAAGTTTCAAATGACTACTAAAAATATGATTGTGAGAGTATACGTGGAAAAGAAGTTTCAGGAATGATTGAATCCTATTAGGAAAGGAGAATGGTTTCATTCAGAGAAATAGGAGCAGATCAGATGGAAATGAGATTGAATCACCTACCATAAGAAGGGAAACATTCCCTCCGTTTGTTTTTCAGCCAATGCGCCATATGAAGAACCTTTGTGTGTGTGACATAAAACAGGTGATGCATGTATACCTTGATATAATCATCAATTAATGTTGAGTGCCATACTCTAGGGCAAACATGTCAAACTTGCGGCCCATAACAAATACTTTTGCAGCCCAACCAATATAATTGTATGTAAGAAATGTTTTAATAAAAATTTCATAACTTAATTTTTACAATATCCTGTTATACATAACTAGAGGCCTGGTTCATGAATTCGTGTACCAGTGGGGACCCTCAGCCTGGCCTAAGGGATCGGACTGAAACCAGCTCTCTGACATCCCATGAGGGGTCCCGGATTGCAAGAGTGCACAGGCCAGGCCAAGGGACCCCACCGGTGCACAATCAGGGCCAGGGAGAGACACGGGAGATTGGCCAGCTGAGGAAGGATTGTGGGAGGGCTCCAGGGCATGCCCAGCCCATCTAGGTCAGTCCCGATAGCCGGACCCCAGCAGTAAGCTAACTTACCGGTCAGAGGGTTTGCCCACTGGTGGTCAGTGCACATCATAGCGAGCAGTTGAGTGGCCTTAGCATATCATTAGCATATTACACTTTGATTGGTTGAACAGCCGACCAGTCAACTGGACACTTAGCATATTAGGCTTTTATTATATAAGATTATTAATAACAAACTACAATGTTTGCTAATGACTGATTACTATAATCGTGTTGCATTCATTTTCCTTATGCACCTTACACTCAGGTGCACCATTTCTCTCCACTAATACTAGCGGTGAATATTTTAGCAGCTTATTGCCACGTCATTAGTCTTGGACTGACTTGTTTGGTGTGCACAGCAGGAAATATTTTGCTTTCGGAAAACAAGAAAAATAGGTTTATTTGTGTTATGCTTATTAATTTGTGAAGTTATTCAGTGTCTGGTAGTTAATGTTCAAGAAAAAATATTAATTTTTATTAAAGTGTTCTATTATTTTATGTTAATGATTACTCATTTATTTCAGCCCTTTGTATTCAGCATGTCTCTACCGAAATAAACCTTTGTTTCTATAAAAATTGAAGTTTTTATTTTTTTGCGGCCCATATAAACTTAAACCTTATTTATTTGGCCGGTGTTAGCCTTTGAGTTTGACATGCTTGCTCTAGGGGCTCTAGCAGAAATACCTGACATCATTAAATCTGCATCTCAGCAGGGTAAGAGGTTTGGATGGTATCAAAACATCAGAGAAAGTAGATTTTAGAGTCACTAGTTCAATGCTTACAAAGGAGGGGAAAAACCCTTACCTTAGTGTTTCTTTCTATAATTTTACTGTTTTTTTTTTCTTTAAATGTTAAGATGTATGACTGATTAGCTTAACAAATCTAAAGCTATTCAGTTTCTTGACTCTACACCCAAGAATTGTAAGTCTATGGTTTTAACTTTGATATTTCAATTTCCATGTATCAAATTATTGTCTACCAGTATTTAGTTCACCTTGTTTTCACATTCCTTCCATTGGCCATCATTTTATTTTCTTATTTACAGTTAGTATTTATTTAGATTCAGCAGCAACTGCATTGCTTGCCATTTTCTCTTACATTCTCCTTTTACTTGGATATAGTTGCCTTTTTTTCAAATTATCCTTTTAGTGATGTTCTCTAAGCAATAAACTAAGATTTTATTTGGCTAAAGATGTTGACATTTCACTTTTACTTGTCTAATGATAGGTTAACTGGATAGAGATGTCTTAGTCCCCACTGCCAACATTAGACTTGTTGCTGTTGTCAATAGGATTATTTTTTATAAGCAATGTTTTGTTTTTCTTCAGTCACTTTAAATATTTTTTTGTTCAAGGCCCTACAGTTTCACTGCAATGTCTCTAAGTATGGATTTGATATTATTTATCCTTTCTCAAACTTAGTGTCTTTTATGCATTTTCAGTATATTCTTGTATGTGGTGTAATTGATGGGCTAGTTTCATATTTTTTTGCACATACCTGTCTAGTTTTTCCAACACCATTTATTACGGAGACTGTCTTTACTCCATGGTATGCTCTTGCCTCCTTTGTCAAATATTAATTGACCCTAAAGATGAGGATTTATTTTTTTCCTCAATTCTTGAGAACTATTATCATTATATATTAAAATTACTCTGGTATCCCTTTCTAAAAATCCTCTTAGACTTTGGTTGACATTCCTCATTTTGCCTTTTTGTCTGTTATCCTTGCTTTCCTAATTTCCATCTGTTTTATCTCTCCAAAATGCAGTCTTAGTCCCCTCTCCCCAGAAAGCTTTCAGTTTACTGATTCTTCAGATCTGCATGGATTAAAAATAGCAAGGGATTAATCATTTAAATTTCATGACACCTCACACCTTCAAACTAACTTGAAATTCAACTGGAGAAAAGAATGCAAACATGAGGTGTCCATCAGCAATTGTGGAGTGTGTTATGGTGAAAGAGGCACTGGCCTTGGAATTTTTCCTGATAGCAAGTGCTCAATAAATATCTAATGAATGAGTCGGTGAATGCATTCCCCTATGTAAATGTGAAAAACCCAGTAACTGACATCATGTTGCTTACACTTTAGAAGGGAAGCCATCACATTGCTTTGTAATTGTTAACTTACCTGTACAAGGTATTCTTTGAGGCAGTGAAAGAAATGGGAGTTAGGGAAATATTTGTAGAGGCAGCAATGCTTGTACTGGATTTTGAAGAATCATTAGGAGTTTTCCAGGGGGATAAGCCATGGAAGAAAGAAAGGAAAAAACAACAACATTGTGTATACAGATTCACAAGAGCCTGGAACTCGTGGAGATGTGCATATTGATGGGTGCCAACAAAGGGAATGCTATGGAAAATAAAGGAAACATGTTAAAGGGGGCATATGTAAATCTCTGCCCTGACCCCTCCACAGATAGCTCTACCCTCAGCACTCTGAGCTCCCCAGTCTCCTGCAAAGGTTTCCTGGTGATGAATGACAGAGAGCAGTTTTGTATTGCCACTGGGCTTATGGCCTGTGATAGAACTATCAGGATGGTAAAATTCCAGCAAACAGTCCCACCCTCTGTGTCATAATATAATCAACTTTACCAGTCTAGATGCTAAATACTGCAACTGGGAAATAAAGAGGAATTAAAAATTTAAAAAAGAAGCAGATTTAATAAGCCTTTCAGCACATACTCACTCATTATGTGCCAGATATTATGCTGGAGATACAGCAATGCACAAGACAGACCAGGTCCCTATTCACACAAAGATTACATGCTAAAGTGAGGAGATTTGTAATAAATGTTAACACAATACTGAACTAATGTAATAAAGTCCTAAATGCTCTGAAGAAAATCCAGCATCGCGAACAAGCAGAGACTAATTAGAGGAATGTTTCTATAGCTTAGGGGTAGGTCTAAGGTGGTATTAAGACTAACACCTAAATGATGTGAAGTGGTTTGCCAAGAAAAGAGGCAGAGGGAAGAGGAAGTGCAAAGCTTCTAATGTAGAAACAGGTGGATTATGTCCAAAGGACAGAAAATACCAGTGAGCTCAGGGGAGAGTCAGAGGAGATAAAGCCAAGAAGGTGGGGAGGGGCCACACCATCTAAGGCCTTGCAGGCCATGTGAAAGTATTTGGACCTTTTTGTAAGCAGCAGGAAAAGCCATTAGACCGTATTAAGCTAGAGGCAACACAATAGGATTTGGGTTTTTAGAGGGTTGCCTGGTGGTTTTGTGAATAATTAAGTGGAAAAAGACAAAAAATGCCAAGAGGGGAGATAAATTAGGACCCTACTGGAAGAGATCAGCAGAAGAGTGGAGGTAACTTGGACTGTGGTGTTAGAGTGCAGAAAAGTGATCAGATCTGGGACCTATTTTTGAGGTGGAATTTGTAATACCTACTGATGGATTGGAATTATGGGTGTAGGAAAGATGGAAACCCAGGTTCTGTACTGAGTTTCCAGATGGTAACTTGTACCAAAACGGAATATCAGCAGGAGGAACAGAGGTAAATATCAAGAGTTCCAGCATGGGCAAATCAAGGGGTAGAGTATAAGAATGGAGATGTGCATAAGGACATGTTGTGAAGGGTTAGGATGTGATCCTGTGTAGAACCCTGAGTTAGTGGAGGTTTGGCCACTAGTAATGTGATCAGCTTGTTAAATTTAGAATGCAGTGGGGCCTCCAGTGGCAGCCTCAAAGTGTTGACCAATATAGAGTAAAAATGATTTTGACTCATGAGCAAAAAGAGTCTTACTGACTTCCTGGCCTGATTGGACCTCTGGTTTTATACAACTTAAGTTCTTATCCTTTTCCTTATCTCTCATTTTCTCTCTCTAAAACTTAGTTCTTTTCATGATTATAAATCAGGGCATGTGCACATTTACTCACACACTTGAGGACACACACACACACACATACACAATCGTGTTATTTACAATTTTCATATTGAAAGTGAATGACCTGGACACAGGGGCGCGTGGCCTCACTCGGGCCCAGGACCCAGCCTCATCCGGACCCAGGGGTGCGTGGCCTCTCTCAGACTCAGGGGCGAGGTCTAACCTGGACCCGGGACCCAGCCTCGTCCGGATCCAGGGGCGCACGGCCTCACCCGGACCCGGGATCCAGCTTCACCCAGACCCAGGGGCGCGCGGCCTCACCCGGACCCGGGTTCCGGGAGAGGCTGGGTCCCGGGTCCGGGTGAGGCCACGCGCCCCTGAGTCTGGGTGAAGCCGTGCCCCTGGGTCCGGGCGAGACCAAACCAGAGGGAGTTGGACCTGCATTACCACCATTTGTCCACCATCCAGAGCTATAAAGTCAGTGCCGACATGTACACATAAGGAACTGGTGAAATTGGGTCTCAAAAGAACTGTTCGTCCAGAAAGAAACTCACTACAGACTGATTCATTTGCCTGTCAGCATAACTATTATTGCTCGTCTCACATTCAGTTCTTATAAGTATATTTCTAGTAACACATGATCTCACTCATCTAGGGGAAATGATGAACAACATAGACTGATGAACAAGAACAGACCCAGAAACAAGGAGGCATCGATCAGACTGTCGGGCCTCAGAGGGAGGGTAGGGTAAGGTGGGAGTAGGGGGGATAGATCAACCAAAGGACTTGTGTGCATGCATACGAGCCTAACCAATGGTTAAGGACAACAGGGGGGTGGGGGCATCCGTGGGGAGGGGTGTGGGATGGGAATGGGGGGATGAGGACAAATATGTGACACCTTAATCAATAAAGAAATTAAAAAAAAAAAACATTTACCTCCCAAGGAGTACAAGAATGAAAAAAAAAAAAAAGAAAGTGAATGACCTCACTTAGGGAGCTGGCCTAGCACTCTGCTTTCACTGCAGGCAGTTTTATGGGAATATGAGTACTGGTTACTCATTTACCAGCTAAAAGTAAGTCTTTTGGGAATAAAATACACTCCATGGGGATTTCTTCTTTGGAGAAATCCAAGATAGAGTATAGCCAACTCATTCTTGACTTGGCCTACCATGTATATACAGTTATGAATATTCATTCTATGTCTAGCTACTTTCTGGTTCAAGATCCAGAAGGCTTCTCTGGGTATGTGTCACTTGGGCCCCACACCTCAGTTTCTCTTGAAACCTCATCAAACTTTCCGAGAAAGACAACTTTGGCAATTGTTGCTCCAGAATTGTGAATTGTGCTGATGTGACTAGATTTTTACACCAAGGAGTAGGCTAAAAAGATGGTGTTCCCCTGAAAAGCTGTTCTGTAGGGTGTTGAGTGCAGTGTACAGTTTGTGTAGTGTTCTGTGCTGCACGTGACAAGTGGATTGTAATCAGCTTAACAATCATGACATTGAAAGTGGTGTTTAAATGTAGGCTTCAATTTCCCTGTTTTCCTTACTCACACATATCAACCCCGACCCACAGCCAGCAAGTGTTGAGTTTCTTTTTTACCTTCTCTAAGCTCTTCCAATCTATAGCAATGACTGGCTGCGCCATGAATAAAGAACTGGATAAATGTTAGAGAATCTGAGTGAACAAGAGAGAGCATTGAATCTGGGTTCTAATTCAGTGAACCTGACTGTTGGAATTGTGATGGATCAGGGAATAGAGACTGAACCCTCCAGCATGTAGGCAAATGTCAGAAAGATCTTTCCTGGTGAAACAAAATGTTCCAACAATTTCAGTGTCCCTATGAACCCTTGGAGTGAGCCTGAGAGAATAGGAGTGAATAGAAGGGTGACAACGATAAATCATCAAACAGTGTCGCTGAATATTTCTTTCACAAACTGCCAATTGAATACAGAAAGCCGATCATGCAGATTCTCTCCTTTCCAGCTATACCATTGCTCTGATATTTTCTGAATATGGTAAAATAAATTATTCTCTTTTTTATTCTCTCCCTCTCATGAAGCTCCACTTACCCAACAAACTTGGGACATTTAATAATCTCTCAGTATACTTTGAACCTTCTATTAAGAAAAGGAATGAATATCTGTAATACTTTCAACAATAAAGATACATTTTTAAAAAAAAAGAAAAAGGAATGAATGCTTTAAAATTGTAAGAGAACACAGAGGAAAAAGCGAGTCTTGACATGCTGAATGAAGGCAAACAAATCCATGTGTTTCTCCCTCAAAGAACTGAGGTATAAAGTGTGGGCCCTCCAGCGTCCTTGCACTTAATGATCTGCCTCAGTAGAAGGAAGCATGACAAATCCGTCTATTTTATTCACCCCACATATACCAGGCACCTACTTAGTGTCTAGTCAAGTGCCTGAGCTCTAGTGGATGTTTAAGAAATATCATGGACCAGCTGCTCTTAGCTTTGACCCTGTACTAATCACTGATGACAGAGGTGAATAACATAAGTAGCACTTGCCCTCAAAGAGCTTACAGATTTTAGGTAGTTAAAAGGTATGCAATGGAATAAACTAGTGCTCTTACATCCTCTCTTTTGCCATTTGTCTCCAGCTCCACTAGGAAATCTCAATTTTTGTTGTTATTGTCAATGTCAGAGGAAACATTTTAAAACAGAAGAGCAAATGTGCCTCTTTAGCTGATGAAAGATCCTATGGAATTTATTTAGGCAACTGAAATTTAACTTCAGAGGTAGCTGATGCTATGGCTAAGTTTTGTACATGTGGAACAATTTGTCAGCAGTTCTGCTAAAAGCTTGAGAGGATATTCTCTCATCAAGCTGGTGTTAGAGAGAGTCCTGTGAATGTTTGGGCTCATGAAGAATAAAACAAAATCATGAGCTTTTGGGTTCCTTTATCACAGAGTGCATAATCCTAGTTCATATCTGAATTTAGACCAGTGTCTGGCCCCTAAAATACATTCATATGACAAATTGTTATGGCTGACCATATAGGCCATAGCTATGGTGTGAGGGCTGAGACCCATCAATTCTGTAGGAGTTTGGTGGATCAAGCTCTTTGGTCATGTGCCCAGGCCTCTGACGTACCCAGGTTAAATAGCAAGTATGCCTAGCCTTAGGTGGCTTCCTAAAAGTCTTCTGGAAGTAGCACAGTAGAAATATGCTGGCTTAACAGAGAGGTGTGGCAGTAGTGAAGCATTTGCTGTGGCTCGCTATGCTGCTCTGAGGTTTCATTGGTGAGATTCCCTTGTAGATTTCTAGGAACTGTGCCTAATGTCATGTGGCTTTAGGGATGATAGTAGTTAGGGTTCAATGGGGTATGATCCATTCCAAGCCTGGGATCCATGTTTACTTAGCCAAGCAAGGCTGAATTGAGTGCCCTTGGAACTTTTGATTGGATCAGGGATTTATATTCTTGTCATGCTCTATATTATCTTGTTACTTTTCCATCCAATCTGCTGCTGAAGCGCTGGTTTTAGGATACGTAGGAGCTAATCTGATGGAGATAGCAGAGGAAGTGTTGGGGAACTATTTCAGGCAGGGGGAGTAACATGTAAAAGTCCCAGATGTGGGAGAGCAATTGTTTTCTCAAATTACTAATTAGGTCACTGAGTCTTAGAGGAGTTATACATTCTGCTTCAGTTTATAAACCTAGTGAGCAGCAGAGCCCAGATTTTGTCTAACTTCAAAGCCTGTGCATTTGCACATGAGCCTCCTCATGAAGGCCAGGGTAAGGGTTTGGACATACCTTGTAAGAAGTGGGGAGCCATTAAAAGTTTAGGGAGGAGGCATACATGAAGAAAGCAGTGTTTTAAGATGACTAATTTGTTGGTCATATGGAGGCTGGATTAGCAAAGTGAGAGTTTAGAAGTAGAGACCAGTTGGAGGATACTGCAAAAGCCTAGACACAATGGTTTAGGGTTACTGTGTGCTAAGTTATTGATATTTACTTCCTCTATCATAATATTTATCACTCTTCAATTTTGTAATGTTGGTTTTCATTCAATCGTCTATAAGCTTGAGGAGAATAGAGAGTATGTCTCTCTTATTCACTGTTTTATCCTTGGTGCCTAGCACACTTTAATCATTTAGTAAATACACAATGAATACACAAATGAATGAATGTGAATGAAGGACAACAAAGAGGATTTGAAATGGTTTGGTAAGATAAAGTACATAAACATTTAAAACATACAGTACAGATAATAGCTACCATTATATGAGTGCTTATTGTGAGCTCCACAAGTGCCTTAACTTCATTTTCTCAATTCATCTTCATGGCCACCATGGAAAGTAGGTCCTGTTATCATCCATGATTTATAGCTGAGGAAATTCCCTTGAAGGAAGGGTAAAGTTAAGCATGGTGACTATAGTAAACAATACTGTATTATCAACTTGAAAATTGGTAAGAGAGTAGATCTGAAATGTTCTTACCACACAATACAAAGGTAATGGGGGTGTTAACTAACCTTACTGTGGTAATTACTAGTATTACAATATATACATGTATTAAATCATCATGTTGTATACCTTAAACTTATACAATGCTATTTGTCAATGCTTTCATAATAAAGCTGGAAATAAAGAGGGGGTAGAATAGTTGGTCACATTGCCAGTATTAGGCTGAGCCAGAAGCCAGGTCTGATTAATTACAAAGACTGTATTTATAAGCACACTGTTGAGGGCCTGGGAGAATTTGGGGTTGCAGATTAAAGCTGGAAAGTAAGAGTGGGAGAATATGCTCTCTGAGGCCCCTTTTGACTTATTGGTCTGTGGTTTTGAGGATTACGGTTTTAGACCTATTTTGAGGTAGCAGCAGGACAGCCCAGTACAGATCAAATGCTCAGTAAACAGGTGATGATAGAGGAATGAGGCTTAGATGGTAAGTTAGGTTGAGGTGAAAATTTAGCAGCCACCAGCCTGGGGGCAAGAGATGATACCCAGACAGTCTTTTCAAGACAAAGAATGTAGAGTGTGAAAGGCACAGGTCCAAAGACTTCACCTGGGTTGATATCTGTACTCAGCAAACTAGAGGAGGAAGGGGAGCTAACAAGGGAGCACCTTACCTAAGGATAGGCACCTAGACTAGTGTAGACAGACAACCCAGAGCAGTAGGAAGAGAGCCTGGAGAATAGATGCTCATCCTTTCCCCTGCTGTGTGTTGGTTGCCTGTGCTGGATCAGAGACCTCAGGTTCTTCTTTCCTAATAGTTCTGGGAAGAAATGTGAAACCAAAGGTTTTTTTTTAATCTCCTTATTCTGAAGGAGATCTCTTTGGTAGAGTCACTAACACACTTTTTAAACAGGTTGTCATGTAAGGGAGGCCCAGGGGAAGCATTGTGCATACATACAGAGCCAAATGGGGTGTTTAGTATTCTAGTCAAATGTATAAACATATTGGGGCCATTTAATAGGCAAGACAAAGTGCAGCCTTGGGAACTGAGTGAGGGGGAGTTGGAAGAAGCAACAAGGGATTATTAGTGTTTTATGCTGCCAAGAGGTCATATGGCCAATAAGTATACTGCAAATGTTCTGGACAGACAGACTCAATTATTCTAGTAGGTATGTATGAATGTCCTGATGGTATTGCTGCCCAGATAATTACTGAGTTACTGTTACTTGGGGATCTTGTCTTTGGAGCTCTCAAAAATGACCTTGCAGTCATCTCCTGGATGCTGTGGCCTCCTACTTGGCCATCTGTCAGAGGGCAGAAATGCCTATCTTTACAGAGATTGCCTATATTGTATGGCCCTGCTTGCTCACTTTCAGCTCCACCACACATTTCCTGCTTTGCATATTCGGTCCCAGGATCCTGATAATGTTATTAACTAGACAAAAAATAAAATGAATCCAAGACATCATGGTAGCTGGGACATTTTATTCCATAGACTGAGGCAAAAATATATTCTTTCTACTTACTAACAGCTTTCCAACTACTAATGCAGCTGTTTTCATGGTGAGTCTCCCTCACTGAGGCTACACTGCCCAGAAGAATTAGAAAGAAGTTCCAAGGCTCATCAAAACTTTCAGTGACCAAAAATATTAGTGCACTTTTCCACAAATTACCCTCTGGCTGCCACGAGCTGCTTACAATATACCCTTTGCCTCACTCTGCCTTTCTCTGCCTTTGTGTGGTGCGCATTCCAAGGGAACATTCATTCACCTTTGCCTCCAATGCCCACAGCAATCAGGTTGCCTAAAATCAGAATTAGCCTACACATAGGATGGCAGCTTTGGCAAAGAGTAGCAAGATCTTTATTATCTGAGAGGCATATGAGTAATCATTGTTTAATGTAAACCATTGTTTAGCTTTCAAACTATTGTTTTCCTATTGTGCTTAAAAAGGATACTGATTCATTGAGGCCAAAAGAAAAACAGCCATATGTTCTATGTTCCCTAGATTCCCTTCTGCTCTACTTCTACCATCTTGGTGTGTGTAGCAAATGTCATCATCTTCTCTGGGGAATAGCAAGTAGATCTGGGGTTATTAAAAAGAAACAACATGATATTGGGCGAAATGTGTGTGTGTGTGTGTGTGTGTGTGTGTGTGTGTGTGTGTGTGTGTGTTCTGAAATACTGAGCCAAAGGTACTCTAGCATTGTTTCACGCCCAGAGGTAATCTTGCATTCCCATGGGGAATTTGATATAGTTGTAGGAGTGTTTTTGGATTGTCACACTCATTGAAGGCAACTACTGGCATTTTGTGGGCAGACACCAGTGTTGTTAAATACTGTGCCTTGAGTGGGATATTCTGCCCAACAAGGAATTATCCAGGCCCAAATGCCATAGTGCTACCCCTACAGGGAAACATTGAGGAGAAAACTGGTGAGGGGAAGCACAGGAGAGTTCTTATGAGATTTCCAGGATTACCAAAGATCAACGATGAGTGGCTAAAGCTATGTTCTCAGAGTGGTCTCTAGTTTACCAATATCAAAATTGCCTGGAATGCTTGCTAAAATACACTTTCTGTGTTTACCCAAGAAGTGCTGAATCAGAAACTCTGGGAGAGGAATCAAGGAATCTGCATTTTAACAAGCACTCCAAATGATTTTTTATGTGCATTAGAGCTTGGGAACCATTGACTTAAAGGATTTTTCTTCTAATCAAGGGAGGCTGATGGCTAACCTAATTAAGATCTTTATACGTATAAAGGCATAGAGAAAGCCATATATTTCCATTGAGGAAAGCACAATCAGAAGTAGGTTTGGACAGTGGATAAAGGCATTTAGGATGAAGTTAGAAATATAGAAGGAAGTGTTATTTATTTTCCTTCGAAAATATTTAGAATCTTGTTTTAAAAATGACCCCAGTCTCAAAGGGCTTAAAGAAATCTACAAAGAACCAATAAATCTATGAGAAAATGTTTAACTTTCTTTTCTAATAATCAAGAAAATTAAAATTAATAAAATATCTATTTTACATTTATCATATTGGCAAAAGGTTGTTTCATAAATTTGTATTTTAATGATAATATCCATTGTTAAAGACCACTAAGTTGAGACACTGTTAGAAATGTATATTCAAACAATCCTTTGGAAAATCACATTGACCAGATGTATATACGATACCTTAAAATGCATATATCCTGTGAATGTTGTAATTCTACATCTAGAACAAAAACTAAATAATTTCATTGTCATTTGTCTGCATTTGATTTGCAAATCTGATTTAGATGTTCATTGTTGCTTTATTCTTATAACAAAAATGGAAAAAACCTAATTGTTCAACATTAAGGGATTATTTGATAGCATATTATGTGATCATTTAAAATTTAAGTGTATGAAAAATTTTAATAACATGGACAATACTTATTATATAATGTTATATGAATAGATTGAATTATAAAAGTTTAGCTTTAATTGTATGGGAGAAAAAACTAACAATATGTAGAAAAAAAGAATGTGAAGGAATATCATGCCAAGATGTCAACAGAGGATTATCTCTAGTTAGTGAGTTTGGGTGTAGTTGTTAGCTTCTTTATTCTTTTCCTAATCTCCAAATTTTCCTGTGCAATGGGTATAAGTAGAAATAAGTTAATTCAAATATATATATATATATATATATATATATATATATATATATATATATATATATATGGCACAGACTAGAAGCAGGTAAGGATGCAAAGTCCTTTCCAAATACATTTCAATAATTTGAGGTGGGATGGGATCATTGACTTTATTTAACATAATATGATCAATTCTGTGCCTCTAGCTCAGATCAATATAGCATTATCTAAAAAGGAAATTTGTTAGTGCTTACTTTCCCCTCTTGGGTACATTCTATTACTGGCCTCTTATTTATATAATGCATGTCATTCCCAATGGAAAGCTTGTTGGAATGGTGTAGATACTTGGGTGGTAGTGGAAAATTGGGTTTTATTTATTTTAACTTATATTTCATGAATATCAAATAATTTTTTAAATTTCTTTATTGATTAAGGTATTACATATGTGTCCTTGTACTCCCATTGTCCCCCCAACTTCCCCACTCATGCCCTCACACCCCTGTTGTCTGTGTGCATTGATTGACCAGAAATTTTCAATAAGGCATCAGGAACCTTTGAAAACGAATTCTACTCTTTTGTTTATTTTTTTTCTCTCAAAATTCCATTTGCATTCTAATTCCTTATTTATTATTTGTATTCCTCATTAGAATTTCTGAATTAAACCTCTCCTAGTGCTATTTATGAGTATAGTACAGATGCATTCATATACTTATGAGGTCATTTTTGCTGGGAGAACTTGGTTTTCCATAAATAAGAAGCAACTGAAAGTATTCATTAAATTCAAATTTACTAGGACCATACTAATCCAATTTGTAAACTGTGCATGTAAGGGTGAATCATCATTACAGGTTACATTTAAAGGACATTGATTGCACATGTATGCAGTGCGACTTACAAGATTCTTGGGAAAATTTGAATGAGTTACTGCAAATAATAAGAATTGATGCAATATAGTGTTAGTAAAGAAAACAGGTTGTGAATAGTGTGCCACAACATGCACTTTTCTCACTTCTTTTGATAAAGGGAGTTAGATTCAAATTATTTGTGAAACTGTTACTACATCCTTGGTAATAACAACTTGATCTTCATAATCAGATACCTCTTTGACTCTGTGCTGTAAACATGGAGCTAAGTAGACTGCAATCGCTTAAGAACTACTTTCTTCTTGTTCCTTTTCAAACGAAATACTGACTCTTGGGATTAGTCAAAAGACCCTAGAAGAAAATTCTTCTGAATCAAATATGTGAAATTACTAACATGCTTCTATGCCACAGGAAATAGCATTTAGAGATTGGCTTGACTGCAAAGTAGTTGACCTCAGACACATACCCAGCCCCTGCTTCTGATAGAAAATTTACAATAGCCACTGGATCCTTTGCATGGGGAAATGAAATACACAGTCCAGGATATACCGACTGGATCATTGTCACAGAATCACTGTCTAACCAGCCTCCCAAGTGGATTGAACTGATAATCTTTTATTTTTGAGTAATTTAACAGCCATTGCCACTACTTATATTTTTGCTGTTATAAAATACAAACTCAGCCATAGGTGCAATTTCTAATTATTTGATGATAATAACTTTGATTTTCACAGAGCCTTCCTTTTTTTCATACGAACCCCTAGTATATTCACACTACTTAAAATTTTCTCCTCAGAAAGGTAAGGTAACCAGGGAAGGTAGTGCATTTCCTCAGTCTTCTCTCCAAAACCTCTGGGAACCAGGGTTTTATGGGATACAGAACTGTTTGGGAATGAGAATGGTAATAATAAATATTATGATATAGAAGTTATTTCTGATAACCTGACCCCATGGTCACTCCTTGTGGACTTCTTCTAATTCCCACACTCAGGACTCTATAACAGCTCAGATTGTCCCCTGGTCTGAAGTGCCTTTTCTTCTCTACTTCACTTATTCTTAAGCATCCTTTAGCTCTACCTCCTCCAGAAAGCCTTCTCTAACACCTTCTGTTTATACTAATCCTTGTTGTGCTGACCTCCTATAGCACTTGTCCTCAGTATCTCTGATTCCCTACTTAATTATTCTGTGTCTCATGCGATATACATTTATCTTTCACTAGTATGCATTGTCTGCTTTTGGTCAAGCATTGTACTTGCTATTTTATATTGATCATATCACTTAATCCCTACCATTTAAGAATTATAATTTTGCCCATTTTATTAAGTTTAAAGAGTTTAAGTAACTTGCCCATGGCCACATAATTCATCAGTGGTGAAACTGGAATTTAAACACAGTTCTCATATGAATTCAGAACATAAACATTTAACTGGTGCATTATTTTGTATTAATCTATGTCATTGAAAGAGCTTACACTATAGCTGGGAAGATAAGAGTTTGACATCATGTATCTTCTTGTTATGGACTGAATGTTTGTGTCCCCCTCAAATTCATATGTTAAAGCCCTAAGCCCCAATGTAATGATATTAGGAGATAGAAAGTTTGGGAGGTAATTAACTTTACATAAGGTCAACATCATTAATAATCAGGGTAATTATTGATAATAGCATTTCTTCATTTGGAACATAGGAACAATAACAATAGTGAATTCCCAGGAAACTTGTAGGAATTCAGCGGGAAGACCTTCTAAAGCAGTGGTTCTCAACCTTTCTAATGCCGTGACCCTTTAATACAGTTCCTCATGTTGTTGTGACCCCCAACCATAAAATTATTTTTGTTGCTACTTCATAACTGTAATTTTGCTACTGTTATGAATCGTAATGTACATATCTGTGTTTTCCAATGGTCTTAGGCTCTACAGCAGCAGTTCTCAACCTGTGGGTCATGACCCACTGTAAGGGATCTAACTCATGAACTTTATAGTAGCAGGTAGAATTTTGCTTTTGCTATCACCCTGTCATATGATCAGGTAGAAGGATGGGGAAGAAGGGAAAATGGTAGTGGCTTGGGAAGCAAACAAGGATTACCTCTTTTCCAGCTTCCCACTTCCTTCCCCTTCCCACCACCCTTACTAGGCCAAAAGTAGTGCTAAATTATAGCCATCAACTTTAAAGAGTCTGAGAAGCACCACTCCAAATGAGGGCCTGCTGAGCTTGGATCTTAGAGGATCAGAATAGTAGAGCACTGAGTCATGTTCCCGGCAAGCTGGAAAAATGGGAGCTTGTGGACTCAAAAGCTAGAGAGAGAGGAAGTGACTAAGGTCCAAGGACATGAAAGTTCCATTGTGATCATAATAAGATAGATGGGTACCCACAAAGATTGAGCTTGAGGCTGGCTTTCACATTTTCAGTATCTGAGAATTTGTTACAATATATTTTTCCTATTAAATAATAGGGTGTGGTTTCATTCTGCCACAACATGCATGGCTAGGGTTCAGGATCTGAAGGAGGGGCCAATGCACAAATGAAAATACTATACAAGAAATATGAATTTAGAAGGTATAGGGGTCCAGGTAGAGACCTCTCTCTTGGAGAAGCACACTGAAACCTGGCCTTATCGTCTTTTTATTCAGTTTTAGTACTCATCTATTCCCCAGTAAAGCATGGCAAACAGGTAGCAGACAGACCATCTCTAAGGTCAATAAAGATCAGTAAAGATCAGTAAGGTCGAGTAAACATTTACTTTGAGGCTATTAGGTCAGGAAATTTCTTCAAGCCACCACTATTTCAAAATGAACAATGGTGCTTGGTGTTAGCCCTGCTAACACCCAAGGTCCATTGGCCTTCCACGTTCCTTGGTGCACTCTCATGATAGTATCTGCAGTGGGTGGCTTCCCACATCTCCCCCTTTTTGTTTTCTTAATAAATCTTGAAAAGTGTATGCCATCTGTAGGGCTTGAGTCCTTTTAAGACCCTTCATTCCACATCTTCAGACCAGAAATAAACATATAAGAACAAAATGAGACAGACAATAGTGGTTATGCTAAGAGGCAAATGTAAGGAGATCCAGTGAAAGGGATTAAACGCTTTCCTGTCCTTTTTAAATTGCTGCCAGGCATCTAAGGAACTAGTTTGTAAGTTTGCCTTGGATAATTGTACAATATGCTGTTGTAATTCTAAAATATCAAGGGTTGTATCACCTTTACCCCAAGCACCAAGAAGGTGATTTTTTATTGATTTCCAAGGGTGTAAGGTACTGTTATAGGGAACAGGGGTAACACTAATCTGGGGGAAATTATAATGACACTGTAAGGACATTCTTTGCTCTAAGCTGTGGATTTTATCACCCATCCATAAAACTGTAGATTTTAGTGCCAATAATTATATCTCAAAGTGGCTGTCAATTCTTTTTTGTATAGACAAGGTCTTAGTTACATTTTCCTTAACTTGTTGTACAAACTGAGAAGTTTGAAAAGTTTGTACCATGGATGAAGCAGCAATTCCCACAGAAGTAAGTAACAATACTAGAGCAAAGAGTCCTGCAATTAACATTCCAATAAATCTTTTTTGTTGTTTTAAGATTTTTACCAGGTCATGTAACAGTCGGTAGGTTTGATGAGATTCTCAAGGCTGGGTTAGGTTAGTAGGAACTCAAGCGAAAGCAGGTTGTTTTAAAATCATGAGGGAATCTTTTTAGAATGAATAAATAATACAATGGGATATTGTGCAGCCTGTGCATGACACCTCATACAAATGGATTGTTGCATTAAGGAGCATCTGGATGGGGCCTGAGATGAGTACAAAAGGATCAAATACACAAGCGGTGGCAAATACTGTCTGATTGGGAATTCCCCATAAGGTACGAATGGAATTATTTAAATTATAGTTAAAACTATACCATTTTATAGGTGCAAGTACAGCAGCTAATTTCCATTGTGTGTTTTGTAGGGGCCAATTATCGTGTTGTAATTGAGATCCAACAAATCCTCCTCCATACCATGAGATGGAGTGATTAGCTTCAACATATAGTTAGGATGTGGTTCCCTTCCATTTTAAGGTGCAATTGTTACTATATGCAGATCTGTAGGGGCTCCAATCCACAAAGGAAAAACTGTTATTAAGTTTGCTTCTGGTGGGTTGGTCACTATAACAGTCTTGCCAATTAATTTATTCCTCGGCGGGTGCCATTACATAATGGCTTAGCGGGGGAATGTCTTAGTAATGTTATATGTTCTGTACCTCTCCCAGGAGCAAGAAGTGATAGTAGATGTATTTGGGCTTTTGCTTCCCTCTCCTTTGGTGTCCATGCTAGTCATAAACCTCTCTTTAATTCTACACACAAAGGAGCAGTAATTGGATTCTGTATCATACAAAAAGGAAGCTGGGTGGTGACACCTGTGTAATTATATTTTTCCCAGATACTTCCTTGTCCCACCTGTGGTCCGCCTGGATGACCAAGGTTCTTGGTATTATTGGTGACTACACTAGGTGGGGGACCATCCCAAGTAAGGGGTCTTACCCATGGAGGGTCAGGAACATAAGTCCAATATACTTCCCCATTTGCCCCCGGTAGTATTGCTGCACAACTGATGGCTGCTAGCATGTCAAGGAAAATGTTCGCAGGTGTTCTTGGGATTTTGGTCTCCTCACAAATTCTCTCAGCTTTCTGGACGTTTTCTTCACTATCCCACAGGTCATCATCTCCAGATTGTTTGTCGCCTGTCTCTTTCTCCTCTCACTCCTTATCTTCAGTGTGTTGCTTGGGGCTACTGCTATCTGTGGCTGGAGTAGTCAATTGTCTTCAGCTGCAGGTACAGGATGAGGCTGAGGTGCAAGGTTCTCATTAGTCTGATCAGTTCCTCTCTCAGATCCATGTTGAAATTTAATATTCCTTGCATGAATCCACATGGGCTTGGAGGAATTTTCTGGAAATACACAAGCATAACCTTGACCAAAGGTTAACAAAGGGACCCTTCCATAAACCAGACTCAGGATCTTTCCATTTAACCAAACCATTTTCCTTTGGTTTATTCTGACACCAGTGTAATTCCATAGGTGTCTTGCCATCAGCATTACAATTGAAAAAAATTAAAGTAATTAAGGCTTGATGTAGTTTACCTACAAGAGATTTCTCCAGTATCACTATTCCCCCTTTTTATTTTTCAAGTTGGGATTTTAGCTGCTGATGTTGGCGTTCTATAATTGCCTGTCCTTGGGGATTGTATGGTATTCCTGAATGTGCTGAATTTTCCACTTTTTACAAAATTGCTGGAAATGATAGCTTGTGTATACAGGTCCATTATCAGTTTTAATAATTTTTGGAATTCCCATTATGGTAAAAGCAGCCAGGAAATGATTAATGACCTGTTTTGCCATTTTCCCTATAGATGCATTGGCCCATAGGACCTTTGAAAAAGTGTAGACATGCAATGCCCCAAGGCATCCAAAAGGAGTATAGTGTATTACATCCATTTGCCAGATATGGTGTCTTATCAATCCCCAAGGGTTAATTCCTGTATTAGGCCCTTGAGGCAGATGTAACATGCAAGTGGGACATTCCTTGATAATCTGTTTTGCCTGCTATCAAGTGATTGAGAATTGTTTAGACAACATTTTGTCAGGCTGATGTAAAAGCTGATGAGATTCTGTGGCCTGTTTTAATAAGGCAACCAATTGATCAGCATGTGCATTTACTTTTGTTAAAGGACCATGCAGGGTGGTATGATCCATGATATGAATAATATAAAAGGAGTATTGTCTTTGCTGTACAATTTGCTATACCTGTTTGAGTAGTATAAATAGACTTTGGTCACTGAGCCATTTTAATCGAGCAGTTTCAATTCTATTTACTAGGCCAGCAGCATAGGCAGAACAGAAATGATATTAAGAGGCTCTTGTAAATCCTGCAATGCAGCCTTGATAGCTTCTAATTCAATTCTTTGCACCGAAGTGTATGACTGATCTGGAAGACTCGGTCTGAATTCATTGCATGATAAGCAGCTTTACCATTAGATGAATCATCTGTAAAAACAGTTAATGCTTCAGGAATAGGTTCCTGCCTAGTATTTTTTTGTATAATAATAGGGGTGTAATATTAAAAATTGTAGTAATTTGTTTTTTAGTAGGTGACAACTAAGTTCCCCTGAATATCCATTTAATCCAATTTGCCAATTCAAATCAGTCTGAAATAATATTTCTAATTGCTTCCCAGTGAGGGGAAGATAGGTGCATTGGGGTTCTTCTCCTCTAAGCTGCCTGCAGCAATTTCTGAGTTGAGATATTAATTGAGCCATGAGTTATATATGCGTAACTACAGTTTTAGAGTACTGATGCCCTAGGTAGACCCACTCAATAATAGTAGGAGAGTTTTTATTTTGGAAGATGACTCCAGTGGGACTATTTGCAGTAGGATTAGTCTGTCCTAATAAAGGCAATTCAGGCTGTACCCATGCTACTTGGACTGAGGAGATTGCCTGCTCAATTCTTAGTAACTCCTTCCTAGCTTCCTCTGTTAATGTTCAGGGCAAGGAAAAATTAGAGTCACCCCTAAGTATATTGAATAAATTTGTCATTTCTCCCATAGAGATTTTTAGATAAGGTCTTAACCAATTAATGTCCCCTAATAATTTTTGAAAGTAATTTAATGTTTTAAGGCAATCCTTTCATATTTCCAACTTTTGAGGCCTAATACATTGGTTTTTAATTATGGTTCCTAGATATTTGAAGGGCATTTCTTTCTGTACCTTTTTTGGAGCAATTTTTAAGCCCCATTTAGGGATTTTCTTTTCTAATTGGATAAACATTGCTAAAGTCTGCTTTTCCTGTGGGCTTGCCATTAATCACTAGATTAAAGACTTTTACTTTCTTTTAAACAGAGCAACAACTTACTTGCCTTTCAGAAAAAACAGGTAGGAGAAAAAAATGCTGGCCAATGCTTCAATGCATACATCTCAAGTAAAAGTAACTTTCTTTTTACTTATGGTGTCTCATTAATGGTGAGATTTAAAGCTTGAATAATAACTTTTAGTTTACTTTGTAAATAGTGGCAGAAGATATTTAAAAATTTCTCCTTTTTATTAAGCTTAAAATTTACTTTTAAACAGCATTCTTTTTGGCCAGTGTTCATTTGCATATGTATGTAAATTTTACTTTGGACTTTGTTAGAACCAATTGCTCATAAAATATTGGCTTCTCATATAAATGAGTTTATATGCGACCTTGATTATTTTGTGAAAAGCTAACTTACTAAGTAATTAAAATAGGCATCTTTATTGAA
Organism: Eptesicus fuscus; assembly: GCF_027574615.1. NCBI lineage: Eukaryota > Metazoa > Chordata > Mammalia > Chiroptera > Vespertilionidae > Eptesicus > Eptesicus fuscus. The sequence continues at coordinate 103,767,947 of NC_072473.1, forward strand.
AAAGCAAAGTAAGCAAACTTATACATTTGACCTATGAAGTACAGATGCTACCCCACCCCCCAGCCAATCTGAAGAGCAGGCTGGGTGGGGGTCTGAGGCATTATGTATGCTCCTGTTTTTAAATTCCGTTGCTGAATATTCTGATTTTGCTTAAGAAGTATTCAGCAACCTTGTCCTGCCCTGCCTTTCTGTATTAACCATTTACTCTGTCCTTGGCAGGGGAGATAAGGGTAGTGGTCTAGCCTTTGTTTAAACTTCCCTGAGATTTTATGACCCTTTTACAACTTTTGCAAATAGTTAACTTTAGAACTTATTTCTTTCTTTCAACATTTCTTTTCTCCTTCTCATTACATGTGCAACCTTCACAAATTTCACACTTTTAAATTAGCCTTCAAACCTTCTTTCCATGTCCTTCTAAAATGTATAACCATGCCTTTGACCTTCCATTAGGTATTTCCACTCTAATATTCTTTCTTTCTGTCATCAACTTATATAGACCTTTTCCTTCTTTTTTTAAATGTATTAGAATTCTTCACTCTTAGAAACCTTAATTTTTTCAATGAAAACCAAAAAGTGAACAGCCAGCATTTCTTAGATTGACATTTATCAACACACTTTTTGTAATTATTCTAAAAGACATCAATTAAATTTCAACTGGTTTTAATATTAAAATTTTGGTTCAGACCATAGAATCAATCCTCTTTTTCAATCAGGCCAATAAAATATTATATCCGAGGTTGAAATTTTACCACATGCAGTACAATATATTTTAAACTACTACTTTCTCCTGGGAAAATAAAAGAATTATTTTTTCTCGAAAATGAATATCTATACTTTATGCATTTTGTTATCACAACTATATAATCTCTCGCAATTTAGTTTGAACTTTTAACTCTTAGAAGCCTCAAATTTTAGGTAGCAAGTTAAATATTTAGCATTTCTCAGATTAGTAATATATTTATATTTTAAGGATATATTTCAAATAAAATATAAGACATATTCAATGTATAGATTCAAATATATCCTCTAGATTTTTCATATGAGGCAAACTTAGATTAATATTTCAGTATTTTGTTATTTCAAAATACCTAGATATTTAATAATTTTTATTATTTAATTTATCAAACTCCAAAGTTTTATGTCACCAAAGACTTTGGAAAACTATGTTTAGTCATATATAATTGCCACTGAAAAAGATTTACCATATACCTTTCATTTTAGTTATGTATATTTTGCCTTAACAACTTTGATATTTTAAAGTCAATTATTATTATCCAAGGCATTTTCCTTGGCAAATTCTGTAACAGAGATAACTCACTGGCTTTCAGTGGCTTTAATGTTAAAGTATTATTTTATTTTCCTTTATAAAAACAGGAGTGCCCTCAGGACCTGTGATGCAACCTTAGAATGCAGTCCATTATTATTCAAGAACTACCCATTATTATGAAAACACATCTTGTTGCCCAGACCCAGTCTGCATATTTTCCTTGTGTCATTTTTGCCATCTTTTAAAGAAAAACAATATTGGGCTTATTCCATAGCATCCGTGAAGAGATGGGGCTTAGGCCAAGAGGCCATCCAAAATCGGGCTGGGTGCACCTTCTCTTAAGCTAGCCTTTTTCTCTTCAGGGGTATAGAAATCCCAGACACATCCCTAAGTTGTGAGAAATGTCTCATCTATCCAAATTTCAAATGATAGACTGGGAAATAAAAATATGGTGAAAATGAGACTTTTAATAACACTCCTGAAAGTGGGCGTCCATTTTACAGGATCAATCAAAAGACCTAGTAATTAATGGGCTGGGACCTTTTTTAGTTACCTCTACTTTGTCTAGGGAATTTTCCTAGAACCTGTGTTATCAGCCACATGTACTGCTCATATTCTCTCTCCCCACCCCCACATTCTGTTTGCTCTGGGGAAATTTAGTAATGACCTGGTCATCTACTGTTTCTTTTGTATTAAATTAAATTAAAGGCATACAAATTAAACCAAACAAAAAAGATAGATAGAGCCAAAACCGGTTTGGCTCAGTGGATAGAGCGTCGGTCTGCGGACTGAGGGGTCCCGGGTTCGATTCCGGTCAAGGGCATGTACCTTGGTTGCGGGCACATCCCCGGTGGGGGGTGTGCAGGAGGCGGCTGGTCGATGTTTCTCTCTCATCGATGTTTCTAGCTTTCTATCCCTTCTCCCTTCCTCTCTGTTAAAAATCAATAAAAAAAATAAAAAAATAAAAAAATAAAAAAAAAAGATAGAGAGATAAAACAACAATCAACAGACACTCATATATACAAGTACGCATAACACATAGACAAGACTTAATAAATCAGAGTTCTTTTCATGGATTTTTCAGATGTTTTACATTGCCTGGGACTTACAGCCAGATGTGGCCCAGATCTCAGCCTGTTGTTCGCAGATTTTATCATATTCTGCTCTCCATAGCACTGACTGGCGTTTAAAGTTGTTTTAGCTAAAATCTGCCAGTCCCAAGGTGTCATATGATAATTTTCAGACAAAGCATTAAAGAGTCCTTTTGTAAAAGGATTGTTAGCCTCTTTTTCTCTAGTGGATGAGCCTTCCCACACTAGAGGTGGAGGACCCAGGACCTTAGGTTTTACAGACTTTTGATCCCCAATACAAAGTGGGCATAATGCAGTTCGAACAAGAGCCCACATAGTTAAAGATGACAAGGGTACTCATCTTCCTTGAGCTTGATTTAAGAGAGTACCTTTTGATATCCAGGCATTGTTATAGGCACTAAAGGTGCAGCAGTAAAGAAAAAAGATATGCCTTGTTGGAACTGACATTCCTGAGGGGAAGAAGAGGCAATAGACATAAATAAATTATTTTTTATGTAAGATGTTGATAAGTAGTGTGGAGAAAAAAGCAAGAAAGAGAGATGGGGGTGCTGGAGTGTGTGTCTGTGGGTGTGGGTATGGCTAGAGAAAGCTAAATTGTGAAGATGACATCTGAATAATGACCTGAAGGATTAAGGGAGGAGGTAATACAGATTATCTGCACAGAGCTCTAGGCAAGGGGAAACAGCAAGTGGCTAAACTGAGGCATCTGAAGGGAGCCCTCCTGTGAATTCACTTGCCAATGAAAAAAAAACAAACACATCAATCACTATAAAACAATACCATCAAGACCCTAGTATAAAAGGATCAGATTTAGAAAGCTTGTCACTGGTGTCAACAGTGGAACCTCTAGTGCCATCTGGCTAGCAAATATATTTCCTGGCACCTTAAGGCAAGGGAAGGTAGTAGAGATGGACATAAATGGTCTTTCTCACCAGCTGGGGTGCCTGGGTCAGTGAAATATAATCCAAAATCAACCTTTACAAAGAAAATAGAGCATATTAGTTTTCTAAAGTTGTGTTGCTGAAAGCTGGTTGTCTTAGGCTCTGCTCCCTAGGAGCAGGAGAGGGCAGGGAAAGGAGCTAACCAAGCAAGGCGGTGGGCTCAGCTGAAGTCTAGCTTTAACCTGATTCCATGTATTCAAGCCCCTTTTCCCTGTTCTCTCTTCCCCCAACATATTCACCTAGAATAGTCCTAATGGTGTGAGTTGCCCTGTCTCACATCTTAATACTGAAGTAGAGGAGTGCAATTGACCCCATTTTGCTGATAAAGCAATACAGATTCAGATACTTAACTGACTCACCCAAGATCATAAAGCTAGTAAGGGACAGTCAGAGATAGTTCCCAGTTTTATCTGCTGTGCCCTTACAGAGAAATGTGTTATGAAAGGCAAATACTTATTTTTGTCATTGTGCTTATTAATGTGCTTGATTCCCTCCTGGTATGGGGATGCCAATGCATCTCCACTTATCCAAGCCAAATCTTTGTTTTCTCCAAGGACAGTAGTCCCCCCTTATCTGCGGTTTCACTTTCCATGGTTTTAGTTACCCATGGTTCAACAATTTTAAATGAAAAATTCTAGGTATTTTGAAAAAGAAAGACCACATTAACATAACTTTAATTACAGTATGTTGTTATAATTGTTCCACTTTATTATTAATTATTATTAATCTCTTACTGTGCCTAATTTACAAATTAAACTTTTATCATAGATATATATGTATAGGGTAAAAAAACTGATAGATAGGGTTTGATACTATCCACAGTTTCAGGCAACCACCAGGGATGTTGGAATGCATCTCCCACAGAAAACAGAGGACTACTGTAGTTTGCCTAGGTAGTGCTCTTCTCATTAAAGCCTACTAGTGGCTGGCTGTGCTTGCCACCAAGTTATTCTGTAAGACTTGAGCTTCTGGATTGTGGCTGTATTGTTCCTGGGCCTCATTTTACATTCATTTTCATCACTTGCATAGCCTCCTGTGTCCTTATCTATCTCTATCATATGGCAGCATATTTTCTACTGCTGTTTACTGCCTTGGCTCTTGATTGGTTAATATTGAGAAATGTTATCAATTAACGCCATGCTTTGTTTTGTAGGATGTTGATCCAGACAGTCTTGAGAACTAGTGTTAGTGCTGCCTGTGCCTTTATACCTAAGCTCCAGTTTACTTCCCCAGCAAAAAAGCAAATAGACAAACAAACGACCAACCCACCTCAATGCATTTGGATCATCTTGCTCCTAGTTCAACTGGATGATTGAATTGGATGGTGATATATGGGGTTTAGGAAATGCATGGACAAAGTCTTGGTGTCTTATAGGAGAAGCTGGCAACTGTGAGTTTTATTTTCTCTTTTGTAGAGGAAAATAGAAATCTGTCAATGATTCAGGGCATCAAAAATGGCAGGAACCTCTCTTCCCATTATAACAAAGATGGCCAAAGGGAAGCAATTCAATTACAAATACTGACTGAAGCCCTCTTCTGGTTCTCCTAGAAAGCTTTCTGGGGTTCTTGCTCAGCAGAACCTTAATGGGATGTCTTTGTGGCTGGTCACACTAAAATATGGAAATTCTCTGGAATTTGATACCTTGGGTATTTGATAGACTTTTTCAGATGCTATATGGCCTATGTTTCCAGTAGTGGGACTAGCTAACATAGTCATCTCCACTCTATCAGTTCATTCTTCTTATGCCCAAAGGTAATCATTGGTGACAGGCCTGAAACTTTCATCTTAAATTTATTCATGCTGTGTATGAAGTGGCTAAACTGAGTTACCACAAACCCTGTGGTAAAGCTGGGTGTGTGAGAGAATTCTATCACACCCCTAAGTAAATGCCATGACATGTGTTAGGAAGGCACTATGCCCATCCAACTGTAGAGAGTAAGCTTGGCCTGGTCAAATACCCTTTGTAAAGCAACCACCTACACTTGAGCAGCTCCTGTAGGGCACCTGGCTAAAGAAGGCTTATGTCACCTCCTCCCAACCCAAATGCTGAGTAATGTATATACTTGTAAATGACAGCATTCACACATTGGGCTTACATACAAATGCTTGTATTTAGATTTAAGCTAAACCCAGGGGGCACAGCTACTTATAATTTTCTCTTTTCTTAGTGTTTTTTATCTTTACTGTTGAGAGTATTACATATGTCCCCTTTTTCCCCCATTGACCCCTCCCATCCTGACCCTGTCCCCTACCCACCACCCCAGGCCTTTACCACCCTATTGTCTGTGTTCCTGGGTTATGAATATAGGCATGCAAGTTACTTATAATTTTCTTGCCAAAACATGGGAAAAATTAGAGCTTTGTTACCTTTTCATTCAGTGAAAAAAAACCCTACCATTTTCTCCAGCAGTTTTGTATATGGAGGTGCTGATTATATCTTTGTGTTTTCCTCTGGAAGTATAGTTCCGTAGCCTATTTAGGGGGACCCCTTCAATTCTTTTTGTTTCTACTGCTGCTGTATTTAAATTCAAAAAAGAAAAGAAAAAGAGTTGTCTGGAGTAATTTGCTCTGAACAGGCAATGTTGACAGTCCTTAATTGAATAACCCTTGTCTAATGATGTTTTCTTTCCCAGGGTTGTTTCTAACTCTGCCACTAACACTATTTTGCCTAGTTCAAAAGGTTTTCAGGTTGTAAATGGTGTCTAGTATGGTGCTCCATGGAAGAAAAGTCTATATTATCACATGAAGATACCCTCCACAGATAATTCTTCTCTCTCTGAAGAACAGTATAGGATAAGACTAGAAGAAGGCAAGACTGATTCATTCATATATTAACTTCATGTAAACGTTTATTGGTTTTCTCACTTCTATAGGCCCCAGAAAGAGTCTAGCATAGATCTGGTACATAGTAGGTACTGAATATATATGCTAATGAGTTTATTAAACCTAAGACATATATTTGTGTTAGATACTGAGTTTAGAAACAAAGACCTGGTTTTGTTTCTAATTCTGTCATGTATTTTCTGTTTAAGTCTAAGCACATAACTCTTAGAGCCTCAGCTTCCCTCACTGTAACAAACAGGTAATGCTTACATTTTGTATTTCATGTAGTTGTTAGGAAGATCAAAATTAATTCAAAATGAGGAACTATATAGGAAAGCATTTCTTGAACTGAAATGCTAAATACATTGACTTGGTTACTATTCTACTGGCTTTGGGTTTGGATCTCTTCTGTGTCTGTTGTTATGAGTGAATGATAATATTTAGTGTTTTTCACTACTGCATAAAAACCTTTTGATGGCATTCAATAGAAATGACACTGATTATTGAAAATCATCATTTAGGATCATCACCTCAGGGCAAAGAGAGCATAGAATTACATTTAAGTATTGATTTTAATCAATGTGAGAAAGGTTGGAGTACATCTAGTCTACACTAGGACATTCACCCAGTTTAATGCTTGTTTTTCAGGCTCTACTCCTATAAATTGTGAGAGAAGTCCTTCACTCTCCCAACTGTCTCATTTCACAGAGACAGAAACTGGGAGCCAGACAGGAACTAACCTGCTTTAGGTCCCACAACAAAGGACAGGCAGATGCAGAACCAGAATTTGGAGCTCACTGCCTCATGCAACTTCTTCTTATCATTGAATGTCCCCTCAGGCTCTTCTATTACCATCAGAGATATGGACATTTTGCATCCTGGTGTGTTATGAGACTCAACATCAGAGGATTCTCTGAATTTTGTGTTTCTCATAACCTCATATTCCTCTGAATGCTATGGGCATTTTCATTTTAGAACAGTTTCTGGCTCTTCAAGGCTCCTCAATAAAAATTGTGGAATGAATGGACAGTTTCTGCTTTTCCATTCCCCACAGCTGGAGAAACTGAGCTCATTGTTTTCCTTTAATCAGCCTTTTGGTGATAATGACTTGTGAGCCCAGGTCCCTTGTGGTATGCCTTCTGTCCCCTTGAATAGATTGATCTTCCTTCCGTTAGCTGTGCTTACTCTCCTAAGTGCAGGCCTTGGTATTGCTGTTGGGAGGTGAGCTTACCTTATGGTCATGAATAAAACCTTTCTTTTATGAGGTGTAATCACATGTACTGCTCTCTGTCCCTCCACCCATCCTCCCCGCCCCCACGCATGCATTGACTGAAAGTATGGCTAAATACAAATTTTTGCTGATAGAGATGAAGTTGGCTTTATTTTCAAACCACATGGGATTACTTTTTCAGTCTCTTTTGTGTTAAAGAGAAAATGTTTGTACTAGGTTGATTTTATTTGCTTGGTGCACAGATGAGTGAAAGTGTGGTGAGTGCTGATACTGCAGTAGAAAACCCCTTTGTTGAATCCCAAAGCCATCCTTGGACAGCTGATGCTGAAGATGACAACACTGCAATTTGCTTGGGCTGTGTCTTGACAGAGCCATATGTCCAAGTTTTTTCTTCACATCACATCTGCTCTGTGCCAGACTTGTAACTTCAGTTACAAGTGGTGGCTGCCACTATCCTAGAGAATAGAAATGTCTGGAGCAGGCCTCTACATTGTTTCTGCCAGTCTCAAAACCTGTGATCAAGGGCAGTGGTTTTTAAACCTCCTGGCATGAAGAGAGAAATTCTAGGGTGGGAAGGGGAAAAGGAAAGTCCAAAGGACTCCTTCTGTACCCACTCTTAAAACTAGTTTATGTACAAACATATTGCATTTTATTGCACTTCGCATTATTGCACTTCACAGGTATTACATTTTTAAAGTTTTCTTGTTACCCCTCACCTGAGGCTTTTTTTCCCATTGATTTTTAGAAAGAGTGGAAGGGAGGAGGGGGAGAAGGAGAGAGAGAGATCAATGTGAGAGAGACACATTGATTTGTTGCCTCCTTTACACACCCTGAGCAGGACTAGGGATCAAGCCTGTAACCCAGGTAGGTGTCCTTGACCGGAATTGAACCAGAACACAGATGTTGCAATTTTAAAAATGGAAGGTAAAACCATTCACAAAGCAAAATGATTATGACCCACTTCATTATAGTGATCTGGAACTGAACCTGAAGTATCTCTGAGCGTATGCCTCTACTTGCTTTATTGCAGTGGTCTGGAACCAAATTCTCTGAGCTATGCCTGTATTGGGTTTCCATGAAATAGTTGGTTTGACAAAAGGGTTATGCCACTGAAGGAAGTTTGAAAATTACGTGGGGTTTGAGACACCAATTTCAGGCCTAGGTATCAGATGTCCTCTGTTCTGAAACTAGCCCCATTCCTGTGTCCTACAAATTGAGACCTGAGACTAACCCCCAGATGACATAATGCAGCTTAATTTTTCTGAGCTATAAAATTAAAGCATGCTTCCCTTGATATAACACATTACTTAGTGGGGAGCTAAAGGTTTTGCTGGTTGTCTATGAAGACTTTGGAGCTCCTTTAAGGATAGGTGAGGAAGAAGAGTTAGTTTTTTAGAAAGTAATTTGATTTTAACATGAAACTCATTTGATGTTAAACTTGTCCTCTCAAAATTATTATTGTCTAGAATAACACTATACACCAACTAGAACTAACAGGCCTATATAGAAACATTCACCAACAACAACAGGATACACATTTTTTCCCAAGTGCACATGGAATATTCTCCAGGTAGATCATATGTTAGGTTACAAAACAAGTCTTAATATTTTGTAAAGATTGGAATAACCCAAAGTATCCTCTGTGACCACAATGGAATGAAAGTAGAAGTCAATAATAGAAGGAAAGCTGGAAAATTCACAAATATGTAGAAATCAAGTAACCCATCTTAACAGCCAATAGTCACATAAATCACAAGAGAAATTAGAAAATTCTTAGAGAATAATGAAAATAGAAACACAATAGACCAAAATGGAGTGCAGAATAAGTAGTGCTCAAATGGAAATTAATAAATGTAAATACCTACATTAAAAAAAGAAAAAAGAGCTCAAATCAGTAATCTAATTTTGTACCTTGAGAAAGTAGAGAAATATGGAAAAATTAAACCCAAAGCTAGCAGATGGAAATAAATAATAAAGATTTGGGTGGATTTTTAGATTTTATTATATTATTTATTTATTTACTTATTTATTTGTTAATCCTCACCCAAGAATATTTTTCCATCTATTTTTAGGGAGAGTGAAAGATAGAAGGCAACACAGAGAAAAAACATTGATGTGAGAGAAACACATCGATTGGTTGCCTCCTGCATGTGCTGATCAATGATTCTCTCTCATCATTGATATTTCTATCACTCTCTCCCTCTCCCTTCCCTTCTGAAATCAATAAAAATGTATTTTTAAATGAACATGGGGACATTACTTACAGAAATAAAAAGGCCTAAAAGGGGACCTTATAGATGAAAATGACTATCAATAATTGCATGCCAACAAATTGGATAGCCCAGATGAAACAGACCAATTTCTAGAGACACACAACCTATCAACACTAAATAATGAAGAAATAGAAAATATGAACAGACCTACAACTAGTAAGGAGATTGAATCATTATTTAAAGACTTTTCAATAAAGAAAAGTCAAGGACTAGAGGGTTCCACTAGTGAATTCTACTAAACATTTAAAGGACAATTCACAACAATCCTTCACAAACTCTTCCATAAAACAGAAGAGAGAACATTTCCTAACTCACTCTAGGAGGCCTGTATTTCCCTGGTATGAAAGACAGATGAAGATGTTACAATAAAAGAATTTAATGACCTATATCTCTTATGAATACAAGAGGCAAAAATCTTAAATAAAACATTAGCAAACCAATTTGAGCAGCCTAATAAAAGGATTACAAATCATGACCAAGTGGTATTTATACCAGTAATACAAAGTTGGTTCAACATAATAAAATCAGTCTATAAAATGCATCACATTAATAGAATAAAGGGGAAAAAACATGCTCTTCCTAATTGATAAATAAAAGGCATTTGACAGAATTCAGCACCCTTTAATGATTAAAAAAAACAAAAACAAAAAAACCTCAGAAAACTCAGAATAGAAGGTAACTTCCTCAACATGATAGAAGGCATGCATGAAAAACCTACAGCTAAAATCATATTCAGTGGTGAAAAACTTAAAGCTTTCCTCTTAAGATCAGGAACAAAACAAAGATACTCACTTTCACCACTGCTATTCCATATTGTACTGGACATTCTAGCCAGAGAAAAATAAATAGGCAAGAAAAAAGAGATAAAAGGTATCCAAATTGGAAAGGAAAACCTAAACTATCTCTTCATATGTTCCATGATATTATATATAGGAAATCCCAAAGAATCCATAGAAAACTACTAGAGCTAATAAACTAAATGAGGAACATTTCAGAGTACAAGATCAATATGCAAAATCAGTTGTGTTTCTGTATACTATTAATGGACTATCTGAAAAGAAAATTAAGACATTTACATTAAAATCTGAAAGAAGAAAATACCTAGGAATAAGTTTAATCAAGGAGGTAAAAGACATGTACACCGAAAACAATAAAACATTGCTGAGAGAAATTAAGGTAGACCTAAGTGAATGGAAAGGAATCAGGTGTTCATGGATAGAAAAACTTAATAATTAAGATATCTGTACTATCCAATGTGATCTACAGATTAAATGAAATTTGTCTTGAAATCCAATAGCCTTTTTGCAGAAATGGAAAAACCAGTATTCAAATTCATATAGAATTATAAGAAGCCCCAATATAGACAAAATCATTGTGAAAATGAAGAACAAAGTTGGAGAACCCATGCTTCTTTATTTTATTTATTTATTTATTTTTCAGTTATAGTTGACATTCAATATTATTTTAGTTTAGTTTCAGGTGTACAGCACAATGGTTACACATTTATATAATTTATGAAGTGATCCCCCTGATAAGTCTAGTACCCACCTGGCACCATACATAGTTATTACAATATTATTGACTATATTCCCTATGCTGTGCTTTACATCCTGTGACTATTTTATAACTACTAATTTGTACTTCTTAATCTCTTCATTTTTTTCACCCAGCCCCCAACCATCTTCCTGTTTGATAGCTATCAGTTTGTTCTCTGTATCTATGAATCTGTTTTGTTTGTTCATGCTTCTTTATTTTAAATCGTACTACAAAGCTACAGTAATCAAAGTAGTGTGGTATGGGTATAAGGTGAGACATATAAAACAATGAAATAGAATTGATCATCCAGAGATAAGCTAATACATTTATGGCCAATTGATTTTTGATAAGGGTGACATGTCCATTCAATCGAGAAACAGTTGTCTCTTCAACAACTGGGACAACTGAATTTTCACATGCAAAAAGAATCAAGTTGGACCCTTATGTCACAGAACATGTAAACATTAACTCAAATGGATTAACAAACTAAATATAAGTGCTAAAACCATAAAAGCCTTCGAAGAAAATATAGGGGTAGTTCATGATTTGGATTTGGCAGCAGATTCTTAAATATGACACCAAAAACATGATCAACAGAAGAAAAACTAGATGAATTGGACTTCATCCAAGTTAAAAACTTTTATGCAAAGACATTATCAAGAAGTTGGAAAGACAGCCTACACAATTGGAAAAGTATTTCCAAATCATATATCTGATACAGGTTTAATATCTAGAATACAGTTGGTCCCCAGCTTACGATGGTTCAACTTATACTATTGTAATTTTATGATGGTGCAAAAGTGATACACATTCAGTAGAAACCATAGTTTGAAGTTTGAATTTTAACATTTTCCTGGGCAAAAAAAATATGCATTATGATACTCTAACATAATGCTTGGTAGCAATAGTGAGCCACAAGTCCCATTAAGACAGGCAATCATGAGGGAAATAACTGATACTTGATGGTCTACTGTGTTGCCACCATTTTTTGCTTTTTTTTTTTTTTTTGGACACTGTTCTGAGCATGTTTAAGGTAAGTTAGGTTAAACTGTGATGTTCAGTGAGTTAGGTGTATTAAATGCATTTTCAACTTATGATGGGTTGATTTATCAGACTGTAACTCCATCATAAATTGAGGAGCAGCTGTATATAAACAAAGGAGAAAATAAACAAATTGGACTACATCAAAATAAAAGGCTTCTGCACAGCAAAATAATCCATCAATAAAATAAAAAGGGAGGCAACTGTATGGGAGAACATATTTGCCAATGATATAGCTGATAAGGGGTTAATTTCCAAAATACATAAGGAACTCATACAACTTAACAAAAGGAAGACAATCCAATTAAAAATGGGCAAATGACCTAAAGAGACACTTCTCCAAAGAGGACGTACAGATGGCCAAGAGACATATGAAAAAATGCTCAAAGTCATTAATGATCAGAGAGATACAAGTTAAAACGACAATGAAGTATCACCTCACACCTGTCACAATGGCTGTCATCAACAAATAAAATCAGAAATACCAATCAGAAAGAATATATGCATCCCTATGTTCATAGCAGCACAATTTACAATAGCTAAGATCTGTAAACAGCCCAAGTGCCCATCAGTATATGAGTGAATAAAAAGTGGTGGTACCGAGAACCAAGATGGCGCCATAGGTTAAACACCTAACCTGCAGCCGGGCACAACAATTTCAAAAATACAACTAGAGGTCAGAACGGACATCGTCTAGAACCACAGGAAAGTTGGTGGACTGAAATGCCCACAGCTGGGGGGAAGGAGAAGGCCACGGGGACAGTCGGGGAAGCCGTAAAAGCCTGAGGTATGGAGAAACGGGCGGAGACACGAGCACACGCGCCTGCGGGGAGGATGGAACCGGAGAGGAAGGGATGGCTGAGGACCTGGCCGGCCTTCACTGGCAGGAAGGAGATAAAGGCTCCGGAGTGTGCTGAGCATCGGCTCCAATTGCACTGAACCCCATTCCGGGCGAAACTCTGGGAAACTCACTCACTTTCGCAACTCCGCCGCCCCCGCAGGCCGCCCGGCCCGGGACGCTGGGGACGCCCCCGCAGCGGCGGCGCCCGGAGCCAGGCGGCCTCCCAGCACCCGTCCCCGCCGCGCAGCCCCCCGCGCGCCTGGCGCCGCGGGCCGCGCGCCCCGCACACCGGACGGAGGCCCGGGAGCCCTCTCCGTGCACCTCCCGGCGGCGCTAGACTTCAGTAGAGTTGACTGAATTCACGGGATTAAGAAGTACAATTTGGGGGTACGCCTCGGCGGCAACGCCCGGAACGCGGCGATGGCGGTGCCTGGAGCTCGGCGGCCGCCCAGCGCCCGTCCCCGCCGCGCAGCCCTCGCGCGCCTGGTTCCGCGGGACGCGCGCACCGCGCACCGGACGGAGGCCCGGGCGCCCTCTCCGTGCACCTCCCGGCGGCGCTAGACTTCAGTAGAGTTGACTGAATTCAAGGGATTAAGAAGTACAATTTGGGGGGACGCCGCGGCGGCGACGCCCGGAACGCGGCGATGGCGGTGCCTGGAGCTCGGCGGCCGCCCAGCGCCCGACCCCGCCGCGCAGCCCTCGCGCGCCTGGTTCCGCGGGATGCGCGCACCGCGCACCGGACGGAGGCCCGGGCGCCCTCTCAGTGCACCTCCCGGCGGCGCTAGACTTCAGTTGAGTTGACTGAATTCAAGGGATTAAGAAGTACAATTTGGGGGGACGCCGCGGCGGCGACGCCCGGAACGCGGCGATGGCGGTGCCTGGGGCTTGGCGGCCGCCCAGCGCCCGACCCCGCCGCGCAGCCCTCGCGCGCCTGGTTCCGCGGGACGCGCGCACCGCGCACCGGACGGAGGCCCGGGCGCCCTTTCCGTGCACCTCCCGGCGGCGCTAGACTTCAGTAGAGTTGACTGAAATGAAGGGATTAAGAAGTACAAATTGGGAAGTTTGAAAAAGATGGCGGCGGAGGTTAAAGGCTGTTCTGTTGCCTCGCACCCAGCGAAATCGGAGGGGATGAGGTGTGGAGGCGCGTGGGTCTGGCTGGTGGCGGGGGAAAGGGGCTTTTGTTCCAAACCTAGGGGAGATTAGCTCTCCATCACCCTGAAATCCATCTTCTGGCGAACCGCGGGAGACCCAGATGCCTGCGGGGAGAGGCGGGACTCTTGCGAAGGTGCGCCCAGCAATCAGTGTTTGCTGCGCTGGAGTGCGGAACGAGGGGACTTAGATACGTGGAAGGCAGAAGGACCAGACTCACAGCCATCGCGGCTCGCCGCACCATGGCCTGTTGGCGCCCTGAGACCCCGCCCCGCCCTGAGACCCGCCCCGCACGTTTTGAAGACCTGCCCCGCAAGTCTTGCAGGCACACCTGCGCCCCAAGCAACGGCTTATGCATGTGGGTGGCCTGCTCTCTGGCAGCGGACCAGATGAACTGCTGTTCTAGTCGGACTGCTCCAGGGCCACTCAGACAGGAGGAAGAAACTACAGTTTTTGCTGTAATCCTTGCTGAGTGCCTAAGGCAGTAGCTGATCTACACCCCATTGGAGACCCAGAAACGAGGGCATCTAGTGGTCTGTGGGAGATGACACCAGATTTCAACCACGTGCATAAGGGACACATTCAACGGGAATATTCAGTGAGCGCCAAAGCTTTGCTGCACCAAGACCTGGCCCATAAACGTGTCTCCTGCACAGCAACTCTTCCTTTATAGACAAAGAGAGCCCCCCCAGTGACACCAACAACAATCAAGACTTAACTATACAAAGGAGGACCAAGATGGAGGCATAGGGCGGAAGCCTGATTGTTGCCTACCACAACAACTTTGAGACTACGACAAAAGAGCAGAGCAGACACCATCCAAGACCACCATAGGGCTGGCTGAGTAGATGCTCTACAACTAGAATAAAAGAGGGGTATGTGGGATGATGCTGATGCCGGTGACCCAAAGACCACACTTTAAGAACTACGGCTCAGGCGACACAAAAGAACTATGGCTCAGGCGATACAACAGCGGCCTGGAACGTGCTCGGCTCAGTTCCCCCGGCGGTCTCCGGCTGAGGGGACGGCTCCACTGGCAGCCAAGCACGGACAGACGAGCCCCTATGAGACATGGGGTGGGAGACTCCGCGCTTGCTGACCTCCGAGTCCGTCAAGAATCTCAACGCCCCGGAAGCGGCCAGGTGCGCATGCTCGGCGACCGGCCACCGATGCAGACCCAAGGGCCGACGCAGCGACGCCAGACCGGCCCACCGCCATGCACCAGGCGCACCGGAGCTTCGCCGAGCCGCCGCCCGACGAGTTCTGCAGCAGCCATACTGGAGCTCTGGAAGGACGGCCAGGGGAATTGCTGAGGGGGGATTGACCGGCAGGAATTGGGATCGGGAAGACGGGGCCCCACTGAGACCCGGGTGCAGGCGGGGTTGCACGCCTCTGGGCTAGGGTGTGGTCACACGCCTCTGGGTATAAGTGAGGCCACACGTCCCTGGGTCTAGGTGAGGCCACATGCCCCTGGGTCCAGGTGAGGCCGGACTCCGGGTCCGGGTGAGGCCATGTGCCCCTGGACCCGGATGACGCTGGATCCCGTGCCCGGGCGAGGCCAAGCGCCCCTGGCTCTGGGAGAGACCACACACCCCTGGGTCCAGGCGAGACCATGTGTCCCTGGATCCGGGTGAGGCTGCGTGCACCTAGGCCCGGGTGAGCCCAAGTGGCCCTGGGTCTGGGAGAGGCCAAGCGTCCCTGGGTCCGGGTGAGACCATGTGTCCCAGGATCCGGGTGAGGCCTCGTGCCCCTAGGCCCGGGTGAGCCCAAGTGGCCCTGGGTCTGGGAGAGGCCAAGCGTCCCTGGGTCCGGGTGAGACCATGTGTCCCTGGATCCGGGTGAGGCCTCGTGCACCTAGGCCCGGGTGAGCCCAAGTGGCCCTGGGTCTGGGAGAGGCCAAGCGTCCCTGGGTCCGGGTGAGACCAAGTATCCCAGGATCCGGGTGAGGCTGCGTGCACCTAGGCCCGGGTGAGCCCAAGTGGCCCTGGGTCTGGGAGAGGCCAAGCGTCCCTGGGTCCGGGTGAGACCATGTGTCCCAGGATCCGGGTGAGGCCTCGTGCACCTAGGCCCGGGTGAGCCCAAGTGGCCCTGGGTCTGGGAGAGGCCAAGCGTCCCTGGGTCCGGGTGAGACCATGTGTCCCTGGATCCGGGTGAGGCCTCGTGCACCTAGGCCCGGGAGAGGCCACGTGCCCCTGGGTCTGGGGGAGGCCAAGCGTCCCTGGGTCCGGGTGAGACCATGTGTCCCTGGATCCGGGTGAGGCCTTGTGCACCTAGGCCCGGGTGAGCCCAAGTGGCCCTGGGTCTGGAAGAGGCCAAGCGTCCCTGGGTCCGGGTGAGACCATGTGTCCCTGGATCCGGGTGAGGCCTCGTGCACCTAGGCCCGGGTGAGGCCACATGCCCCTGGGTCTGGGAGAGGCCAAGCATCCCTGGGTCCGGGTGAGACCATGCGTCCCTGGATCCGGATGAGGCCTCGTGCACCTAGGCCCGGTGAGCCCAAGTGGCCCTGGGTCTGGGAGAGGCCAAGCGTCCCTGGGTCCGGGTGAGACCATGTGTCCCTGGATCCGGGTGAGGCCTCGTGCACCTAGGCCCGGGTGAGCCCAAGTGGCCCTGGGTCTGGGAGAGGCCAAGCGTCCCTGGGTCCGGGTGAGACCATGTGTCCCAGGATCCGGGTGAGGCCTCGTGCACCTAGGCCCGGGTGAGCCCAAGTGGCCCTGGGTCTGGGAGAGGCCAAGCGTCCCTGGGTCCGGGTGAGACCATGTGTCCCTGGATCCGGGTGAGGCCTTGTGCACCTAGGCCCGGGTGAGCCCAAGTGGCCCTGGGTCTGGGAGAGGCCAAGCGTCCCTGGGTCCGGGTGAGACCATGTGTCCCTGGATCCTGGTGAGGCCTTGTGCAACTAAGCCCGGGTGAGGCCACGTGCCCCTGGGTCTGGGAGAGGCCAAGCGTCCCTGGGTACGGGTGAGACCATGTGTCCCTGGATCCGGGTGAGGCCTCGTGCACCTAGGCCCGGGTGAGCCCAAATGGCCCTGGGTCTGGGAGAGGCCAAATGTTCCTGGGTCTGGGTGAGCCCATGTGTCCCTGGATCCGGGTGAGGCCTCGTGCACCTAGGCCCGGGTGAGCCCAAGTGGCCCTGGATCTGGGAGAGGCCAAGCGTCCCTGGGTCCGGGAGAGACCATGGGTCCCTGGATCCAGGTGAGGCCTTGTGCAACTAAGCCCGGGTGAGGCCACGTGCCCCTGGGTCTGGGAGAGGCCAAGCGTCCCTGGGTACGGGTGAAGCCAGATCCTTGGTCCGGGTGAGGCCATGCGCCCCTGGATCCATCCGGGTGAGGCTGAGTCCCAGGCCCGGGTGAGACCACGCGCCCCTTGGGTATGGGTGAGGCCACGTGCCCCTTAATCCGGGTGACGCCGTGCCCCTGGGTTTGGCCGAGACCAAGCCAGAGGGAGTCGGACCTCCATTACCACCATTTGTCCACCATCCAGAGCTGAGGGGTCAGGGCTGACATGTACACATAAGGAACTACTGAACATTGAAATTGGGTCTCAAAAGAACTGTTGGTCCAGGGGGAAGCTCGCTACAGATTGATTCATTTGCCTGTCAGCATAACTATTATTGCTCGTCTCACATTTAGTTCTTGTTAGTATATATCTAGTGACATATGATCTCGCTCATCTAGGGGAAATGATGAACAACATAGACTGAGGAACAAGAACAGAACCAGAAGCAAGGAGGCATCGATCGGACTATCGGGCCTCAGAGGGAGGATATGGGAGGGTAGGGGGAGGGTAGGGGGAGGGGGAGAGTTCAACCAAGGGACCTGTGTGCATGCATATGAGCCTATCCAACGGTTGAGTTCAACAGGGGATTGGGGCATGCGTGGGGAGAGGGGTGGGATGGGAATGGGGGGATGAGGACAAATATGTGACACCTTAATCAATAAAGAAATATAAAGTAAAAAAAAAATAGCTATTAGCAAACTTTTTGTCACAATGCAGATATTAAATATTTTAAACTCTTAAAAAAAAAAAAGTGGTGGTACCTTTACACCATGGAATATTATGCAGCAGTAGAAAACAAGGATATCTTACCCTTTGAAACAGCATGGAGGGTCCTGGAAAGTATTATGCTAAGTGAAATAAGCCAGTCAGAGAAAGACAAATATCACATGATCTTGCTCATATGTGGAATCTAATGAACAAAATAAACTGATGAACAAAATAGATCTAGAGACATAGAAATATGGAATAGACCAGTGATGGGCAACCTTTTGAGCTCGGTGTTTCAAACTTCGCCAAAAAACTGAGCATAACTCGGGTAGTGTGTCACTTTGAGGAAAAAACATTATTTTGCGATGTTTATAGTTTAAATAACATAAATGTTTCATCCTCGGCATGCGGCCGCCTCAGCGGCCGCGTGTCATCAGAAATGGCACTGACACGTGTGTCAGAGGTTCGCCATCACTGGAATAGACTGTCAAATCGCAGAGGGAAGGCAGGGGTGGGTGGGAAGAGATTAACCAAAGAATTTATATGCATATATGCATAACCCAGACACAGACAATAGTGTCATGAAAGCCTGAGGATGGGGGAGCAAGTGAGGGGTAGAGTGGGTAAATGGGGAAAAATGGGACATCTATAATACTTTCAACAATAAAGATACATTTTTTAAAAAGCACTCTTAAAATTCAACAACAAAAATAGAAAAAAATGGGCACAGGACTTGAATAGATGTTTCTCCAAAGAAGAATAAGTACATGACAAGCTGCTTAACATCATTAGTCATTAGATAAATGCAAATCAAATCAATAATTAGATATCACTTCATATCCATTAAGATGGCTATAATTTTATTTTTCCATTACATTTTACATTCAATATTGTTTTGTATTCATTTCAGGTGTACAACATAGAGGTTAGGAAATCATATAGTTTACAAAGTCATCTCCCAAATATTTCCAGTACCCACCTAGCACCATACATAGTTATTACAATATTATTGACTATATTTCCTAGGCTGTACTTTACATCCTCATGACTCTTTCGTGACTACCAATTTGTACTTCTTCATCCTTTTACCTTTTCTTCCACTCACCAGCCCCCCTCTCCTCTAGCAACCAATAGTTTGATATCTGTAAATCTGAGTCTGTTTCTATTTTGTTTGCTCATTTGTTTTGCTCTTTAGATTCCACATATAAGTGAAATCCTATGTTATTTGTCTTTCTCTGACTGACGTATTTCACTGAGCATAATACCCTCTAGGTCCATCCATTCCATCACAAGTGATAAATTCCATTCTTCCTTATGGCCAAGTAATATTCCTTTGTATATAACTTTTTAAATCCACTAGTTTATTGGTAGACACTTGAGTTGCTACCACAGTTTGGATATTTTAAATAATGCTACATTGAACATACAGATACATATATTCTTTTGAATGAGTGCTTTGAATTTTTTTGAATACATACCCAGAAGTGGAAGCACTGGGTTATAAGGCAGTTCCATTTTTAATTTTTTCAGGACCCTCTATACTGTTTTCCATAGTGCCTGCACCAACCTACATTCCTACCAATTGTGCACTAGGGTTCCCTTTTCTCCACATCCTCGTCAACAGTTGGTTGTTGATTTATTGATGATAGCCATTCTGATAGGTATGAGGTGATTTCTCTTTGTTTTAATTTGCATTTTTCTGATTATTAGTGATATTGAACATCTTTTCATATGTCTATTGACAGTATTGGCAATGAGGTAGAGAAATTAGAATCCTCACACAAGGCTGATGGGAATGTAAAATGGCATGGCCACTGTGGATTGGATAATAGTTTAAGAGTTCTTCAAAGGGATAGACTTACCATATGACCCAACAATTACAATCCCAGTTATATACCCAAAAGATCTGCAAACCAGGACACAAAGAGATACTTGTCTGCCCATATTTTTTGCAGCATTATTCACAATACCCAAACATTGGAAACAAACCAAGTGTCCATCAACAGACAAATGAATAAACAAAATGTGGTATAATACAAACAATGTAAATTCTAATACAAACTATAACATGGATGAACTTTGAAAACATTATGTTAAGTGAATAATCCAGACACCAAAATATATATATTGTGTGATTCCATTTATTTAGGCAAATTCATAGATGGAAAGTAGATTAGAGGTTGCCAGGACATGGGCGAAGAGGAGACTGTGGAGTTATTACTTAAAAGTTAAAGAGTTTCTGTTTATGGTGATAAATTTTTAGAAAGATAGATAGTGGTCATTTTTGCATAACACAGTGAATATAATTAATGCCATTGAATTACACATTTTAAAAATGGTTAAAATGACAAGTTTTATCTTACACATTTTACCACAAAAACTATTGTGAAGAATGCCTGGCCAGTGTGCCTCTGTGGTTGAGCATCAACCTATAAACTAGGAGGTAAGGATTCAATCCCTGGCCATTGCACATGCCAGGGTTGCCGGCTCCATCTCTAGGAGCAGGGGGTGGGGGGCATGCAGGAGGCAGCCAATCAATGATTCTCTCTCATCATTGATGTTTCATTTCTCTCTCTCCCTCTCGCTTCCTCTCTGAAATCAATAAAAATATATTTTAAAAATTTGTGAAGAGAGAAAACATTTTTCTTCAAAAGTAGTTAAATTATTTAAAATGACTGTTTTCAAATAATCTTTTTCTCTGAAACAGAAAATAAAGATGACCACAAATGAGTAGAAAACTACTCATCTAAAGGAGGATTTTATATTTCATATTTAGAATGACTTTATTTCAAATGGAAGAAATATTACTGACACTTCAGTCTACTCAGGTTCTATTTAGAAATTTTCTTTTGTTATAACCCTTCTTTTTTTCTTTTTTAAATAAATCTTTATTGTTCAGATCAGGTGTCCTCAAAGTACGGCCTGCGGGCCACATGTGGGTGTTTTTGCCGTTTTGTTTTTTTACTTCAAAATAAGATATGTGCAGTATGCATAGGAATTTGTTCATAGTTGTTTTTTTAACTATAGTCCGGCCCTCCAACGGTCTGAGGGACAGTGAACTGGCCCCCTGTTTAAAAAGTTTGAGGACCCCTGGTTCGGATTATTACAATTGTTCCTCTTTTTTCCCCCCATAGCTCCCCTCCACCCGGTTCCCATCCCATCCTCTGCCCTTACCCGCACCCCCAATGGTCCTCATCCATAGGTGTACGATTTTTGTCCAGTTTCTTCCTGTACCCCCAACACCTCTTTCCCCCCAAGAATTGTCAGTCCACTCCCTTTCTATGCCCCTGATTCTATTATATTCACCAGTTTATTCTGTTCATCAGATTTTTTATTCACTTGATTTTTAGATTCACTTGTTGATAGATATGTATTTGTTGTTCATAATTTTTATCTTTACCTTTTTCTTCTTCCTCTTCTTAAAGAAAACCTTTCAGCATTTCGTATAATACTGGTTTGGTGGTGATGAACTCCTTTAGCTTTTTCTTATCTGTGAAGCTCTTTATCTGACCTTCAATTCTGAATGATAGCTTTGCTGGGTAGAGTAATCTTGGTTGTAGATTCTTGCTATTCATCACTTTGAATATTTCTTGCCACTCCCTTCTGGCCTGGATAGATTCTGTTGAAAAATCAGCTGACAATCGTAAGGACGCTCCCTTGTAGGTAACTGTTTTTCTCTTGCTGCTTTTAATATTCTCTCTTTGTCTTTTGCTCTTGGCCTTTTAATTATGATGTGTTTTGGTGTGGTCCTCTTTGGATTCCTTTTGTTTGGGGTTCTGTGTACTTCCTGGACTTGTAAGTCTATTTCTTTCACCAGGTGGGGGGATTTTTCTCTCATTATTTCTTCAAATAGGTTTCAGTATCTTACTCTCTTTCTTCTTCTGGCACCCCCATAATTCAGATGTTGGTACCCTTGAAGTTGTCGCAGAGGCTCCTTACACTATCTTCATATTTTTTTATTCTTTTTTCTTTTTGCTTTTCCAGTTGGGTGTTTTTTGCTTCTTCATATTTCAAATCTTTGACTTGATTCTTGCGATCCTCTAGTCTGCTGTTGGATCTCTGTATATTATTTTTTATTTCAGTCAGTGTATGCTTAATTTCTAGTTGGTCCTTTTTCATATCCTCGAGGGTCTTGCTAAATTTATTGGCCTTTTCTAGAAAATTCTTGAAAAACCTTATAACTGTGCTTTTGAACTCTATATCCAGTAGTTTGCTTTCCTCCATTTCTTTCATTTGTGACCTGTTTCTATGTCTCCACATTTTGGCTGCTTCCCTGAGTTGATAGAGTGGCTTTGTGTGCTAGGTGTCCTATAGGGCCCAGTGGCTCAGCCTCTCCAGTTACCTGAGGTAGACACTCTTGGTGCACCCCTTTGTGGGCTGTGTGCACAGTCTTGTTGTAGTTAAGCCTTGATTGTTGTTGATATCACTGGGAGTAATTGACCTCCAGGCCAATTGGCTGTGAGTATCAGCTGTGTATACAATGGGAGAACTTCTGTGCTAGAGACACCCTTATGAGACAAGACTTGCTTCAGTGGGGCTTTGGTGCTCACTGAGTCTGCCCCCTGAGTGTATCCCTTATGGATCTAAGGAGTTGTAATTTGGTATGGTCTCACACTGATCACTGGGTACACTGACTCTTGGATCTCCAAGGATGTGCAAATTTAGCCTCTGCTTGAGGCCACCCAGCAGGAGCTATGGAGAGATCTGCAGATTCCTCTTCTTTGTTTGGGTTTTGGAGGTGCCCAGATGAGGCCCAGCTATGAAGCAATGCAAACTTCTGTGGGGCCTTGGGCCTTCTTTTGGATGTTCTGGGTCTCACTGACTCAGCTGCAGTTTGTTAGGTAAGTTTAGAACTCAAAGGACCCATTCATATGCAAAAGCCTCTGTGCTCAGCTTGGATGGGGCAGAGTCTCAGGGCAGAGCAACCAGCAATGGCTTCATGGGGTGGGATCTCAGGGCAGAGCAAACAGCTATGGCTTCCCATCAGCCCTGCCCTAAGATGCCCCCTGGGTCTCAGTGTCCCGCAGTAATCGCTGCAAGCACCTCTGAGAGAAAGCTGCCCTTGAGTTTCGCCCCCTGCCAGACATTCCAGTTTCTCCCCATATGAGTCTGGGTCCCCAGAGTCTTGCCCGGAACTGGAGTTCAGAGAGGTCGGGAGCTTTTGTCTCATCGCCCCCCCCCCCCGCCCGATTGAGAAAGCCAGCCACGTACTCAGTTGCCAGCCCTCTCAGCATGTGCACCTCCGTACCTCCGCTTTCTGTAGCTCCTGTGAGTCTCAGTGTGCTTTTCTCTTTCCTTCTAGTTGTAGAATTTCCACTCAGCCAGCCTTCCTGTGGTTCTGGATGATGTCTGTTTTTGTCTTTTAGCTGTAGTTTTGAAATTGTTGTTCGAGGCAGCAGTTTAGGTGTTTACTTATGCCGCCATCTTGGTTTCTCCTTGGTATAACCTTTCTGAGGAGACTAATGCTAAATTTGAGAAAATTGTTTTCCTTTATCATGGTAATCTTTATATAATACAGAGAGGAATTAATCCTAATTACTCTGGTTCATCACCACAGCCTGCTTCATTAATTTAAGAATCAAAGCCTCAAAATAACAGCACATTTGCGGTTAATAAAGTCTTTGCCAATAAATGTTTGGAGGTCATGGTATAGCTGGATCCCATGTAAAGGATGTTACAAGGCCGTAATCAAGATGTTGGCTGGGCTGTATTCCTTTGTAGACATCAGGATCTTCTAAACTCGTGTGATTTTTGACAGAGTTCACTTGTTTGTGGCTGTAGGATCAACGTCCCAATTTTCTTGCTAGCTGTCAGCTGGGGGCCAATTTCAGCTTCTAGAGACTGCCCAATATTCCTTGGCACATGGCCCTCACCCAGGAATTCTCACAGGGCAGCATATTGCTTCAAGTCCAGTAGGTGAATCTTTCTTTTTTAATGCTTTCACCTCATTAAGTCAGGCCCACCCAGATTAATCTTCTTTTTATTAACTTAAAGGAAACTGGACCTTACTTCTGGAAATGACTTACATAATTATGCAAGCTAGCAAGTCTCAAGATCTGCAGGGTGAGTCAACAGACTGAACAACCAGGAGAGCTAATAACTTAGTTCCAGTCCAAGTCTTAAGATCTGAGAACCAGGAGAACTGATGGCATAGTTATAGTCCAAAGGCAAACAGGCTTAAGACCCAAGGAGAACCACTGTTTTGATTTGAGTACACAGGAAAAAAGCTGAAGATTCAGTTAAAAGGCCATCAGGCAGAAGGAGAGTCCCCTTGCTTATGGGAAGGTCAGCTTTTTTGTTCTATTCAGTCCTTCAATTGATTGGATGAGGCCCATTCACATTAGGGAGGGCAATCTGTTTAATTCAGTATATATATATTGAAATGTTTGACCAAATATTTGAGCACCCTATGGCCCAGTCAAGTTCATATGTAAAATAATCATTATAGTGTTCTTCAGTAATTATACACATAACACCCTTTTCCCTGACAAGTGGGGCTAATCCAATTATGACTCATCCAGTTCCTGCTTTTCCTGTGAACCTGAATTGGGGCTGAGAGGCTTTCGTCTGGCCGTTTCCTACAGCTATTGCAGGAGCACATTACAGGTCTGGTTACAACATTTTAGGCTGTGTGCCTCCATGGAACTTCAGAGAGAAGAGAAGCAGGCTGCACTTGCTCCCTGACAAGGAATTAAAGCTGAAGCCAGGAGCAAAGGCAGGAGGCCTTCTATTGCTGGTGAATCCCAGCTAGGCATGCCTTCCGCCTCTTCTACTTGCTTTCACCACTTCCTCCATTCATTGCAACCACCTTAAATTTGGATATAAAAAAAAAAAACATTGTGTTCTTTTTTTTCACCAGAAATCTGGTAAGGGACTTCCAAAGTCCCCTGCAGACCAGAAGGAATTATACAGAATTAGTCTGCAGAAAAAGGTTGGCAACTCCAAAGTGGGTCAGGCCATGATCATTGCAGCTTCCTAAATCTGATTGTCACTCACCCTGACCTCAACCCAAAACATTTTGCCAATGTCCCATAGCTTAACCTGAGGATCTTTTTGCCAACCGGGGACAGACTCAAGGGTGATATCTTAACCATCTGAGAATATCTCACATACATTAACATTGTTTCTGAGAAGTTATCAGTTAAACAAGTGTTACACAAAGGCATTGGGAAAGGAGAGGGGAAGGAACTGCTCTCTAATACTCTAAAAGATTACTGACGGTGATCCTTCTGCATAGGAACTTTAAAGGTATCTTGTCTACCACTCAGTAATTAAATGCCTAATTTGGAGAGCACTTACTTAGAATATTTTGCCATGACTTTCTTGTGAGCAATCTTGAACTCCATTTAACTCTCCATTAAGGAGAAAGAAAATAGCCATCTTTAATATGAGAACTGGGAAAGGACTCCACTTCCTCAATTTATGAGTGGCAGTTTCCAATAGGCACTCCTCAAATGACCAGGTTTCTCAACTTGAGTTTAATTAATGCAAATTGGAGGTCTGTCAGAGGGTATTAACTTACAGGGACTATCAGAAAACAACAGGGAGATCATATTTTGCTGCCTCCTGGTATGGACACTTTGCTTCAGTGCAATCCAAGAAGGATTCACATCTGCTTGTCCCCATCACATTAATATTTTTGACTCCATGTGTGACCTGCCTTATTCTCCTCCATCCCCTTGTTGTTGTTTTGAAATCGGACTTCCTACTGAGATTCCTGTGGGATTACAAGAACATGATCAATAGATGATGATTTCCAGGGCAGCATAAGGTTTTTAAATGAATGTGTCAGCCCACTCCTTCCATCTGTGAAAGAACAAACCAGCACTCATGTCTCCCTTCCCTTTATGTCTTCTTTTCCTCATTACTCCCTCCTATTTATCCTGGCCTCTGATCTTGGCCATGGAAATTAACTGCTTATTTCTCTAGTATCCTCCATGAACCAAATAGGCCAGCAGAGCTTGACAATCTATAGAGGTTTTAGGACTTTTCCAATTCTCCCAAGCCATGATTCTGAGCACTCATGAATATTAATGAGAATATTGGTGGGGGAACAATACTCCCTTTCTCTCTCTGTCCAAGTTGTGAACAATTAAGAAGCCAAAATAGACAGGTGTATGAGCAACAAAATATCACCTTTATTCTTTTTAAAAATATTTATTGTTGAAAGTATTACATATGCCCTCTTTTTTCCTCATTGACCTCCTCCAGCACACCCCAGACCTTCACCACCCTATTATCTGTGTCCATGAGTTATATATATATATATATATATATATATATATATATATATATATGCATACAAGATCTTTGGTTGATTATTTTCCACCCACCCACCCTCCCGCATCTCACCTTTATTCTTAATAAAGCTAATACTAAGAGATGAGACTTTTATCTGTGAAAAGATGGATATTCTAATAATGAACCCTGTAATTAGACAGATGTATCCACTCAGTCATAAGCATCTCTGGAACTTTCCTATCCTACCCTTGCACAAGGACTCTACCTGCAAAACTTAAGGAGTAGAGGAACAGAGTGGAATGCATGCTTTTTGTGGTAAGCTGGCCCCCAAGGAGAAAGAGAAAAGGAAGAGGCTAGGCTATGAATGCTAGTTTCTCTTTTGAAAGCTCACCAGTACCCCATCCAGAAAATAATGAATTTTGGGGCAAAGAGAAGACAGCAGTAGATGCTAGTGATCTTTATAGTGAAGAAAATATAAAGGTGAAGGAAGGACCCCCACTCTCCTCTACAAATTAAGCATTGGAAAAGACTTGATATCATCTAGTCAACTCCATTTTTTAGGAATCTGGGCTCACTATAAGGGCAAGGGCTTTTGTTTACATTTTTCCCATCCATTATATAATGTATGCATTGACACATATATTTATGAGTAGGCTCTTAGGCTGGGCTATGAGTCCAGGCACCTCACTTTTAATGTTTCTCCTTCATTCCTCTCTCCTAGCACATGAAGTGTTAAATTTGTTTGGTGGTCTCTTTGACATAATGATAGAGGAAAATTAGACCTATTGAATGGAAACAAGGCTGAGGAGAGTCAATTTCTCAAGAGTGTTTGTTGTTTTGCAAACTTCCTATCACCTACATCACTGCCATTAATATTCTCATGCAGTATTAATGTTTGCTGGGTACCTACCTAATCATATTCTATATAGACATATTTAGTATAATGAGACTGCAAGGGTGAGTTTAGTGTGAGATTTCTTTCCTCCTATGCCTAAAGAGTAGAATTTGCTAACCCACAGGAAATATTTTCCCTCTGAGAAGTGTATATTTCATGGAATTACCATTATCAAAGGTGATCTTTATTAAATAGATGCTGCATACTGTTAGACATAACCTCTGTTCATAAAAGTCTATATCCCTAAAGTATGTACCCAAAACCCAGCCACTTTTTTTGGCACCTATACCACTGAGTACTAACTACTATCATCTCTTGTCAGGAGTATAGCAGTAGCTTCCTTACCAGTTTCTCTGCTTCTACCCTTGTGCCCTGAAGTCTGTTCATAGCAGCAAGTGTGAGCTTCCGATCACATAAGCCAGATCATGTCACTCTTTTGCCTGAAACCATTCAATGGCTCCCTGCTACTTAGAATTAAAGCCAGAGTTATTTCAGTGGCCTACCTGAGCAGGCTTCCCATTACATTTCTTAACTCACCTCCTACCACATTTCCTTTCAGTCTCTCAGTTCCAGCCACATTGGCTTCCTTCATTTAAAAAAAAAAATCAAGTCATACTCCTACCTCTGGATCTTTGCATTTTTAATTTCTCTACTGGAACCACTCTTCTAGATACCTCCATGTTTCACTCCATTGTGCTTGTTTTGTTTTGTTTTTTTAAATCAGGCTTCTGCTCTAACATCACCTTCTCACTGAGGCTTAATTTAACATATTTAAATTAGGCTAGGTTATTCTGCAGTAACAGAAGGCTCACTGACATGTCAGGAGCTTAACTTGTAAAGGTTTTCTTTTTTTCCCCCTGTATGGGTCTATCAGCCATTCAGAGGAGCTCCCTTCCCATCAGTGACTCAGATACCCTTGGAGGTCTCAACTTACTGTTTGTTTACTACTTGCTTACTTCCCCCCTTTCCCACCTCATATGTGTAAAACACCATAAGGGCTAGAATTTTTGTTTACATTTTTCCCATCTGCTATATAATGTATGCATTGAAAAATGCTTGGCATATAGCAGATTCCCAATAAGTATTTGTTGAAAGAATATTGAAAATGCTTGTATTGTGACAGGGAATGGAAAATAGAAAGGCAAAGGAAGCATCTTTGTGCATATGTTTTCTTCTCAGGAGGAAGTTTGTGAAGATATGTCAATTTCACATATAATGATTATTGTTATGGACAATAGAGAGCTTATGGACTTTATAACCTAGTAAGGTTTTCAGCATTGAGATTTGGATATTGTGTAAGTTTTCTATTGCTGTCATAACAGATTGTCACAAACTTAGTGGCTTAAGCAACACAAATTATTATCTTACTGTTCTGTAGATGAGAAGTCAGGCATACATCTCACCAGGACAAATCAAAGGTTTTGGCATGGCTACATTCTTTTTTGGAGACTCTAGAGGAGGATCCATTCGTTCCCTTGCTCATTTTGGTCATTAGCAGAATTCAGTTCCTAGTAGGATGGAGATCCTTGTTTCCTTGCTAGCCACCAACTGAGGCTGTTTTCAGCTTTTAGAGGCTATGTATATGTTATCTCATGGCTTCTTTCCTCTATCTTCAAAGCCAGCCACAGAAAGTTGAGTCCTCTCACACTATTAATTGGCCCTGCCTTTTCTTCGTTTTCATCTCTCTGACCCACTCTTATGCCTCCTTTTAATTTTAAGAGCTCGCGATTGCCTTGGACTTACCTGGCTAATACACGGCAACATCCTTTAGCTGAAGGTCAGCTGACTAGCAACCTTAATTATTACAACTGTAATCTTAAGGTAACATATTTACAGGTTTCAGTGATTAGGATGTGGATATCTTTGAGGGGGCTTATTCTGCCTACCACAGATATATAGACTATGAATATGGTATAGTGAGCAAGAGTATAGGTTCTGAAGGCATGAACGCCTAGCTTTGAACCTCAGCTCTGCATCTTGGGGGCTGGGGTACTGTGTACATTTTCCTTAATCTCTTCAACATTCAGTTTCCTGTGTGACAAATAGGAACAATAATGATACATGCCTCATGGGGTTCTTGTGAATACCGGAAATTATGTGCAAGTGGGTAATACACACTAGGCACTTGATTTTACTCCTTTTAAAAATATTCTTTGAGTATTCCTTGTGTTCTAAGTGTGAGCACCAAACCCAGCTTAGAGTCCACCTCAGAAGACCTTACCTTTAAAAGGATAAAGGAGTGCTCATTTGCTAAAACCCCACTTGACCAGTTGGGTTTGCAAGGAATGAGGGGGAATTTTAATTTAAGTATTCATGATTCATGTACACTTAAATCACTAAGTTCTATTTTAAGGACATTTGATGACTTGAGGCTTTTAAAAATAATCCTAATATCCTTTTTTCTGACACAGACATACTACCAAGAATAAACAGTTTTGAATATAATTTGCTTAGAAATTCTTCTCAAATTTAGAATAGGTTCTAACATGGCACAATGTATTCTTACATCTGAAATCCCTGCAGGGACACCCCTCCTCCTCAGACCCACCTCCCAGAAGAAACACCAACTCCGGTTTTTACTGAATGAGGAGTTGGAAACTGTAGCAGGTATATGGGCAAATAAAACACTTGTTCAATTGAAATCTTTCTTTTTTAGAATGAGTTTTTAGAATTCAGCTATTGTAACTGGGAATTTTGTTCTAATGCTTCCCCTTAGCTAAAAAGGAGCCTCTTTTAACTTTAAAAGGGGGACATGTTCTTCCACAGCACATAGGTAAGAACTGTATTTCCTGGAGGTGTTAAGGACCATTTGTTTGAGCTTGCAAAATGATGAGTATGATATTACTCAAATTGAAGTAACTGCCTTTTGATGAGCTCAAGTAGAGCCTGTGACTAATCAAGAAGAGAAGGATTTAACCAGTGTGCATTGTAAATGAAGTAAGACGTGAAAAGACTCACTTCCTGATCAAAGTGAAGAACCTTCTCCTATCTCTTTTCTCTTTTTAATGCTTCTGGAAACACTGGCTCCACCATATTACATGGAATGCCTGGAGCACAAAACCTCAATGACATACATATACTTTATTGTTTTTGAGAAACGGTTTTTATAGATCAGCCCATGTATTGGTATGAGCTTTATGATTCCTGCCAAAGGGTTAGTCAAGATAAGCTGCTAATGTAGTTGAGTGAACTTTTATCCATGTCACTGTGGGTGGAAGGAGGCACCAATAGGTGCTAGAGGCCCATATGATCACAGAACACTAGCAGGCAGGAAAAATAAAGGAAGACAGCTTGCTTAAAAGTAAAGGTAGTATTTCCTGACTAATAAAATAAAATTAGTTTGCTAATTAGATACCTTTTTAAGGGGGATATGGGAAGGGAGAGAGAATGATGGCATTTATCACTCTCCCAATCATATAATTTTAAAGCAACATTACAATATAATTTCTCAGTCACTATAAACTAGGACCGAACAATTTCTGTCAACAGAGCCTTGAGGTTGGATTTCCTGAGCTCTCATAACATCCCAGGGACTTAGGGCAATCATGAGATTTGGATCAGAGATTAGCTTTTGAAACATGAAATAACAATATGAAGGTAATAGTGACAATGAATCATGCAGGACTCTTTTAGCATGGCGTGTGAAAGTGTATGGTGTCAATGAGCACATTTTCCAGGAAGACATGGCTGTAATGCTTGAAAATGCCCACTATAGTATATTGGCAAGGATACTTAAGTCTTCTGAAATTGAATGCTCCAAAAACGGAAAAGACTTATAGAAGAAAATAGACTTTCTATATTAATTTAGCCTGTGACATAGCCCAAGTAAGGTCTTAAGAACAAAGGCTGAGAAGATTTCAGGCAAGAAAGTTTATGCGAGTAGCTAAGACATCATTGTGTGAGCCTAACCAGAGCGTCTGTACTAACAGTTTCTAATTATGCATAGAGGAAGAGGCAAAATTTGGTGCAATGGCAACAGCTAGAATCAGTCTGTAAGTACTCTGTAATGGCTGCCTAGATATTTCAGTTCCTAGGCCACAGTAGCCAGAAGCACTTTGCATTAAAACAAAATGAGTGAAAATAAAAAATTTCTTGATTAAACATTTTCAAGAAATTACAGATGGCATTCTGGAAGCAATGCCAATTGTCAGCCAATATATTACTCCATGAGCAATATAGCCATATTTTCTTTTCCACCATGGGTCATTCCTCCTACTTTAATAAGCCACAGAGGATTTCCCAGCCTCTCCTTTTTTCTCATCACCACATGAGCCAAGTCTCTGATTGGCTGGGCCCCACCTGAATAGCAGATGCCTAGAGGTACTTACCTAGTATCTAGCACTGCTATTGGTGCTGTCCAATGTCATCACTTACTGGAAAAAGCCTTTGCCCTAGGCTTAGGAAAGACCCCACTGATGTGTAGTAGTAGTACTTTACATCTTGCCAGTCAGAAGCTTTCTGTGACCTGGATGGTTAACATGCTTACTAGTGCATTTTTCTCTTTCTGATCTGGGCTGCAGGGGTAAAACTCCCCTGAATGGACTAGCTGAGCCCTTGCAGAATGCTTAGCATCTTTGATGGGCCCAGCACACTTCCACTGCACCACTCTGCTATGGTGAATGCTTAGCATCTTTGAGAGTCACAAAGGGACTTCCAGGATTTGTACTACTTCTGTAAAAGGGGCTTGAGGACGAGGTGGGCTTTACCCATCATCAAGTCCAGTGATTCTCAACTAAGGCACTTTTGCCCTCATCCCACTGTGGGGGATATTTGGCAAAATCTGAGACCATGTTTGGTTGTCACAAATTGGAGGGGTACTAATGGAATCTACTTGGTAGGGGTCATGGATACTATTAAAAATTATGCAGTACAAAAAACAGTCTTTTAAAACATGGAAGTATGTAGCGCCAAATAAAGTGGCAATGCTCAGAAACCCTGGCCTAGTCCAATCACTTAATTTTTGAAATGAGAAAACTGAGGGTCAAAAATGTGACATGGCATTCCAATGGACACCAGAAAGTAAGCAGCAACTCAGGGTAGAGATTCTGGTTTCCTAGCCACCAGACTGCATTTTTCAACAGTTTTATCTCTGTTGTGGACAACATTTCCTCCACATCAGATGTCAGGCAATGTGCTGAACTCTTCCCATTTAGTCCCCCTAAATGGCTTGCCCTAGAAGGGACTGATTTCATGCCTGTAAACTACCAGGTGCAAAGAATTGTAGGCCATTGGGAAAACAAAATTAATACCCAAAGAGATATGGTTCTCATCTATCAGGAACTTATATCCAAGTTGCAGAGAAAAGAGATATATATGAAAATAATTATCAGTTTAACTTTTCAATAAAAGCCTGTGATAATAGCCAAAAAGATGTCCCAAGACAAAACAAGATAAATTTCATAACATGTTATATGAAAATTAAGAGTTAGAGTGAGCTCTTTACCTTACCTTTGAGAGAAGGTTAGATAAACAGGAAGGAGGGCATCCTTCATTTGATTAATGATAATTTTTTAGTGTGTATTTTGAGTGAGGCACTGTGCTGGACCCACATATTAAATGGTAATGGGACAAATAATGTTTATGTTTCACAGAGCTTGCATTTTTGTGGGGAGAATCAGATAAGAGACAAGTACATACATGCATGGATGCACACATACTACATACATACATACATATATACAATAATTAGATGGTGACAAGTGCAAACATACCTAAGGTGCCTGAAAAGACATCTTTGAGGAAGTGGCATTTAAGTAGAGCCCAGAAGGAAATAAAGGGGGAATCACAGTGAACAGCAAATGCAAGGCTTTATGGCAAGAAAAAGCCTGGCATAGTCTACACATTAATTAAAAGCTAGTGTGAGCAAGGAGAAGAGAGTCCTACAATGGAATTGAGGAGGTGGGGGACTGCTATAGTATGGTGTTTGAATTTCATTATACCATGAAAACAGCAAAACAGTGTGAACAAACAGAATTTGGAGGAAGATCTAATAGTTCTTGAGGAACTGAATGGAGATGGGGAGGAATACAAATAAGAACTTAACACATTTCTAGAAATGTTTTTTTTTAAGTCATTTCTATTTTCGCCAAATGAAATGATCATTAGTATTGATCTGTTTCATTCCGTGAATTGTTTACTTGTTACTAATTTACATTTAAACCTGCCATCTTGATAATGTCCACTGGTGGCAGTAAAGCTTGAATATCAAAAGCAGATAAGTAGATGGATAGTTAGCTGTGAAGCAGAGTGGAGGTCTTGAGCTAACTCATCCTATGTTTGAATGTACTTTTCAGCATGACAGGTGCTCAGGGACATGGAAGAGTATCACTCTAATTACTCTGTTTTCTTCTCACTTTCTCATTATGTCAGGTCATTTGATAATCTTTGTATTTGTCATACTTTCTGTTTCATAGGTGGTTTTATTTGCTTGTTGTCGTAAATAATAACTTCGATTGGGAATCCCATGGCTGTATGTGATTTCCATAGCTCTAGTGATCTCAGATTTGCT
This sequence comes from Eptesicus fuscus, assembly GCF_027574615.1. Taxonomy (NCBI): domain Eukaryota; kingdom Metazoa; phylum Chordata; class Mammalia; order Chiroptera; family Vespertilionidae; genus Eptesicus; species Eptesicus fuscus. The sequence continues at coordinate 103,801,766 of NC_072473.1, forward strand.
TTGATTTAAAATCATATATCATTAAATATGTTGAGTAATCTTTGTGATGAGTAAATTTAAAAGAAAAAAACAGCATCACAAACTAATTGATGAATCGTTAACTGTTTCCAGCTTGAAGTCAGCATACCTTACAAATTAGACTGTCCTGGTGAGGAGCAAGTGCCTTTGTAGCATTGTCTAAACAGTTTCCTAGAAACTTGCTTTTTTGTCTTTGAATGAAGAAAGAAAAACTCATTGGAGACTGTAATAATCTTGGAAGCTAAAAATTACTGAAGAACCCTGATTCCTGTTTAATATATCAATGTTCGTACAAAGCAGTTTTACTTTAGACTTGATGGCAAACACACTAGAATCCTGGATGGGCTTTTCCAATAATTGTTCCAATAAAAGTTACTTCCTCTCTCTGAATACATTGTAGTGTTTGTAGTACTACTAAATATTTGGATAGCTATTTTATGTATCATATACACATTTAAAAGGTCCATTACATTGGAATTATTTGGTTTATCAGTGATCTTTTTTGCTATAGATTGGGTCTTTGTTTATGTCTAATTTGAAATGGGTGTACTACATTTCTGTGAACATGAGTAGCTTAAGCCAAGTCGTCAGGCTTAGACTTAAACTCTCCTCCCTTATCATGATTGCCTCCCATTTCTCATCTTGATCTTGGTGATTGCTGAGAAGCCTGGAGGAGAGTGGAGATGATTTAATGCCAGTCTAGTGCTGCTATTGGGAAACCAGTTCTAGATGCAGGCTTGTCCACCTAATGGATAGTCAATGGTATGTATACCTTTTATACTAGGAAGTAGTTCTTTCACAAATTCTGGTCATAACTATCATCCTGCAAACAAAAGTCACTTATTTTTTGTACCTCCTTGTCTGAATATGCCAGCCTTTAGTGTTTGTGTGTCTGTGGATGTGTGGATATGCAGGAGTCCACTTGTCCCCTCCAACTCTCTACCACTCTTGTGGGACTTTGGAATCCCGAGTAGGTGGGCTGTGTGATCATGGGCTGTGTGATCAAGGCCAAGGGAACTGGCTATAAGGTCACAATTTTCTGGTGAAAGCCTACTCGGCAGCTGTTGTAATGAGGCTCAGCAGCCTTTCTCAAAGCATGGGGCCATACAGTTTAGAAACCAACCATGAGCTACTCTTACCTGCCTTGAAGCGTTAAGTTGAACCTCTGAAACTGGAGAAGGCTTTGTGTAAATCTATTGTCTACCTAATCACTGGAGTCCTTGGTCTACCTCCAAGATTGGATAAGCTTATTATTGGGAAGGACAGCAGGAGTCATTGAATAAATGTGGACAAATTGTTGAAATGAACAGAGGGAGGAGTGGTTTTCAGATAGCAGAGATTGTGTGCAAGAAGGGAATGCACTAGAAGGGGGAAGTGGTAGAAAATATTGGACTAAGTCAGGAAAATAAAGAATTCCTGTTTTGATGGGCTGACTTCTTTGCAGGTTTACTCTCCATTTTCTAGAGCTAATACCCCTTGGAAGCACTGTATCCTTACCCCTTTTTTAAGGAAGTAGAATTAAGGTACCTACCTGCCTTAGAGCTGGGGTACTGTGGGAAGTCCCCTGTTACTCCTGCTGTTGTCAATTGTATATACAACCACTGTCTTACTTGAGGGAGTCCTGGGATTAAATGGATTTGATATAACAGTTTTAATTTTTTCTTATAAAATATTCTCAAGTTCAGAGATTTTACAGATCTGAGTGAGATATTGCCTATACAATGTTACTTCTGGTTAAAAAGTTCAAAATGTTTCTGGCTCTTGTGTCACAGGACATCAAGCCACTGTTTTGCCTGAATTGACTGATGTTTAGGACATTGACTAGAGACAGTCTGAGACCCAATCTGAGCCATTAACTTCCAGATGCTCACGATTTCCAGAGAAATGTTCTGTGCCTATGGTTATTACTGAGATGGCTCCTTAAATGCTCTCATCTTGGCACCTTTTGCACTTGCTAAATTCAATTTGAAGAAAGAACAGGAGAGAGAGCATTTTGTGGAAAGTAATTATCCTGCACTTTTGTGACCTTCATGTTTTCCCCATCATGATGAATTTTTGGGCTGGTTCTTGTATCAGTCAGCATGTCCTGCTCACTTGAATTTTGTTGTATGTTACAGATAACTAGTTGTATCTAATTAAAGAATAATGGCGGCACTGTGAGGCCTTTTTCTGGGAATTAATGACCAGCTGGGAAAAGCTGATGGATGGAGAGTCAGCCAAAGGCTATTAGCTTCAGTCTGCTATTAATCTCCAGATATGCTAATTTGTGATGTCATTGTTGGTATTGAAAAATAAAAATTGGAGACAGTTTACTTATGTTTATCATGTACTTCTGAATAGCAAGTTCCCTATGTATTACAAAAAGTTATTTTTCATTCTCTAATTGTTCTTTAATCTAAAAATATGATTCTTATATACAGTGCATGAAAATAGAATTTCTCAGATGGGTGTTCCTTTCTTTTAAAAAAAGTTCCAAGTTTGGGAAGTTTCCTTTAAATATTTTGGATGGTAAAACCAGAATTTTTCTTCAGCTGTGATGCTGGAATTTGCTAAGTGTCTATATTATCATAAGTATCTGCTCATGGCAGGAAATGGTTGCAAGTGTTTATGAATAGCAGCTGTTGCTAGCAAAGATGTGCATTCAATGCAATTCTAAGAAGTTATAGTCACATTCCTAGTAGATGAAGGGGACTCTCTGCCAAGAAAAGCTGTAGTGGTGTATCTATATGAAATTTTTTTTATTACTGCTGCTGAATGCTAGAGGAAAATAGAAAGAGAAATGACTAAAATATTCATCATCTTCTTGCATAATTTAATGACTTACAAAGGAAGACAACAATTTCATATACAGGCTATCTATCTAAAACTCAATCCAAACTCATAATACTAATTTAAAAGTTATGTTGGTTTTTATACCATTTTTACCCTAAAATGAAAGAAAGCTATTAAAGCCCATTAAGATTCCAGCCAATGGGCTGGGAATGTTACACTAAACACAGAAACTTCAGATCTCATCTGATTTAAGTCATAAGCTGTTTATATTCTCCAAACACCACAGCATTATTCTCCCCATAAGAAGTTTGTTGATGGTACCAGTCTTCTTAAATGCATATTAAGTGTATGCATTTGGGGGAATAGAATGAATCAGCAAGTCACTAATCACAGCTCTTGGAGGCACTGACTCACTCCTGGCAAAATTGAATGTCCTCATTGGGAAGGGTGTAAAAGAGAGAAAATTCATCCCGGTGTCAGTTCCCTGTTTCTACAAATGCAGATCAAATTTGCACCTCCTTTGGTGATTGGTTATCAGGCTAAAGAATGTTGTGCAATGGACACTATAAAACCAGACATCTGTACTTGCAGGGGAAAGTTACTAGAAATTCATAATAATGCTTAGGAAATTGACAAAGGGCCTAGAAAGAAAATGTGGGCTGAGAGGGGCTTGGTGTATTTCTATGGCCAAAAGTAGTGAACCAGGCCCTGCTCTTCCACAATTCAACAAGGTTGGTCTTTGATCCAGTGTTGATTACTAGGCTCTCAATTGGGATTTCTTATTTTCATTAAGGGGTTTTCAATATCTGAGGAATATTTGCAACAGCCCTAGTTTTCTTTGGAAATAAAAGAGAGAGAGCAGCATCCTTAAATTTTCTGTCAGACTCGGTATATACTGCATGGATGTCATATTCTTGCCAGCAGCAGACCAAGGAAAGAAAAATAAACTGATAGTTGGTGGACAATGGCCAGTGTCACCTGTAAATTCAGGGGTGGGCAAAAGTAGGTTTACACTTGTGGGTATGCAAAACAAGAGTTTATTCTTATTTATTATTGTATTGTTTACATATGAATAACTTTTGCCCACCCCTATATTTATGCTGTATCTCAAATTGAGACATGTGAGCTCTGCATGGTGTTTATTTAGATACAATATGGTTAATGGTATTAAAGTATTTTATTTCACTCCAGGCATAGTTTAACACTGTTACATTTTCATTGTACTGGCAGTAGAGGTATCTGTAGTTGAGTAAGCTATTCCCAAACCTTTAGTATTTTAAACAAAGCCCCTAAAAATAAAATGGACAAGCTTTTAAATCCTTTTCTTTGGAATTTTTTTGGGGAATGTTGTTTCTTTAGTCTTTCCTGGGAGTAGGTTTGATTTAAGACGTTCGCTGCTTTCATGAAGCCCTAACTTGAGTTCATTTTGTTATGTGGTGACCACAGTTCTGGATGACGCCCCTCCTGGCACACAGGAATACATTATGTTACGGCAAGATTCCATCCAATCTGCGGAATTAAAGAAAAAAGAGTCCCCCTTTCGTGCTAAGTGTCACGAAATCTTCTGCTGCCCGCTGAAGCAAGTACACCACAAAGAAAACACAGAGCCCGAAGGTTTGTGCGCGACAGACGCGTGTTTTGCTTGTTTTCTCTTATTCTTTCTTTCTCTTTCTTTTTGACTGTGCATTGCCCCCTAGTGTGCTGTTAGGCTCCTGAAATAGTTAGGAGGCCTCCTGGTTTGTTGGTGAATGTGTTATGCAGTCTCAGATGGGACACTGTATAATGCAGTCATCTCTGGCACAGCACACACCGTCCTCCTGCTTCTCATAGCTGAAAGGTTTTCAGCTGGTGTCAATACACTGTCCCGTTTTGGCTGCTAAAGTTGCTTGCACCTGTAGCCAAAGTCTGACCCAGTATGTTTCCATCACCTGGCATTCCTGAGGAAGCAGTCGGCTGAGGAATGGCACTTCAAAAATGAAATAATACTCTCTTCCACTCCATAAAGCTTTTGCATTGCGCTCGAAGAATGCTCGTGATCTACTTAGTTTGCTGAAGCAGGCCCAGGCTTGCCATGTAATGCACGCCCAGTTATACTTTGCCATAGTGAAATGCATGCCTCAAGGAAACAATGAGTAGTTTGTTTTTCTTTTCAGCTCAACCACAGGTTTGGAAAACTCTACCTGCTATTATTTAAACTGAGGTCACGGTATTCCTTGCAATCCATGCTATAAATCTATCTCTAAAGTACCTCGTCTCCCCAGAAAGAGTATTTATTATTTTTTTCCAACTTTTCTGCCTATGTCAAACAGGAACATTTTTTACATCACAAAATGTGGTAATTTTTTTGCCAGCTGTGTATATTTCAATTTCCAAAATGACATTTGAGATGTGTACTATATATGCTAATTAAATGCTTCTTGGAAAACAGCCTGCCCCCCCACCCCACCCCGCCACCCATATAAAATACTATTGAAGCAGTTTACCAATGAATAACACTGGAAGTGACTAATTTCACTTGTCCTATGGCAGTCTGTGTAGTCTTTTGCATAAATGGTTGTGATCCAATTTTTAAAAGCGACCTTGTTCCCATTTCAAGTTGCCCTTTTGTAACATTATGGGTTTCCTCAGTACAACTGTCTTTTTGACTTGGAAAAGACTACCATGTGATGATGTTCAAAGTTTGGTGTGTAAGAAAATTACTTCAAATCAACTCTATTCCATAGTTTTGGAAGCACATTTTTATATCTCAAAGTCTCCCCTTCTCCTTCCTTCCAAATAGAATTTTAAATGTTTATTGGCAGAAAATGAGAAGTGTATATTTCTCATTTTTTATTTTATTTCAGCAATAGAACATGCCTATTTTATTTTATCCATATTTTGATATTCAAGCTATCCACTTTGTGTATGAGTTCTCATGTCAACACTTACTTATCTGGAGCTGTAAATGGAGATCCTTTACAGTGAGTAAAAGAAATCTTTTGGTGATTTAGTAGAGAAAATACTAACTTGCATTTATGCTCTTATGGAACAAAAAAATTAACCAGTGACAATTACTTTACTATATATAATGCATTCCAATTTGTTCTACTTTCCTTTCTCTAAAATTATGTGTGTATATTTGCAAGTACAAAACAATATCAGTATTATAGATATATACTGCTTATTATATAATTATGTAACAGATACTATATAGTTAGAACATCAGCCTGAAAAACAAAATTTGGTTTGACTAAGAAAAATAAGTCATTTAAGAAGCAGCTAGTTAAATTCAGTCAAACAATCGGTTAGAAATTTCAAATAGTTTTAACAATACTCAGATTCTAAAGAGAACAGTTGAATAACTAAATTTCAATCCCCATCCCTTTTCTTATTGCATATAATTTAGAAAGGATCTATTAATTTACAAAATATTATCTTGAGTGTATTGCGAATACTGTTAGGGATGTTTTCAGATCCAAAAAATTACTTTGAGAATAGGTAGCAGTTAAACTCTCTTATACAAAGTTTGGAGAGTTTTTAGTCTGTTGTTGAGTTGAGTGGCTGCCATCCTTTCACGTTTAATACTTTGATGATGGGCATTGTCTTTTTTCAGACTGAAGATTTTCCTTAGTCTTGCTCTCCTGCCAGGTCCACTGGAATAGCGAAGCTAACTCCTTATTCCTCATTATGAGTTATTTGTAAATAGTATTAGAGGTTTTCTAGGATGACATTTAGAATTTTACTGTAACCCCTTCAAACAAAGGCACGGAAGCTAACAGTGAACCCAGACCTTAAAATGAAACCACTTGATCTCTGTACAAATTATCAAGACCCAGAAGACCTTAGATGGGGGCAAAAGAAAATTTGCTGGGGAAGAGATGTCAGATAAATAAGGAAATGTTGCTAAGAAATTAACATGCTTACTTCATGTAGGGTACCAAAGCTCATCATTACCAGGAAGTGAAGTTAACTATGGGTTTCAAAGGGTTCAGTGGTCATTCTGGTGACCTGGAAGATTTTTGCAAGATTAGTTTTTAAATACTATAAGGTACAGTCTTCAGTTCTCTCTTACAGTTGCTGTAATGTTTTATTATAATTGGCATAAATGGTTGTGATACAATTTCAAGTACAAGTGAATATAATCTTAGTTCTAAACTATGCCCATACCTTGACACATTTTATTCTCATGTTAAGCATTTAAAGAGAGAGTTCCTCTCATTGTCTCTGTGCCCAAGGATGAGACCTTAATTGACCTTGTCTATGGCTGTTCACCGATTTTACTGCAAGTGAAGGCAATGGATGGGATGGTGAATCCACCCATTGCTTGAGGTGTGCATGCCAAACTGTCAGTATGACCTCTTCTAACGAGGTTATGTTTATACAGGCCTCATGTGAAAAATGAAAAATATATTTAAATTTGGGAGGAAAAGACTCTTTTGAGTTGGATGATTAAATTAGGTAAAAGAGGTTTGTGTGTACTCTGATAAGGCTGGAATTAATTTTCTTCTTACTGAATTGACAAATCTACCAACTTCTTTTGCATTATTGTAGATGAAATATTGATGTTTATTTTGGTTGGTGATATTTTTTGTAAGGGCCAGGTAATTTCCATAGTTTATGACCACCTGAGATTTAGTACAGACAACTTATTTAAAATTGTTCACAGTCATCTGTCTTTTTAAAGACATTTTTGTATTATGTTCAGGGCCCTCAGAATTCATGTAAAATATTACATAGAATGAGTGATATATCTTGCTTTTCAGGATACACTAAGGCCAAATTACATTTTGCTAAAAACAGGTTTCTATTTCTGAGCACCCAATTCTAAAATAAGTTCTTCAATCTGTTCCAAATGCTTGTGATTTTCAGTGTTATGATTGTTGTCATAAAAATCACTTATGATGTAATCTTATGTGAGTACTGGAATTTGGCTGAAGAAGCACATACAAATATCTGAGATTCTAATTTGGCCCAGTACCAACCAGCAGCTGTCTTTGTTATGAGAAAGCCACATGGAGAGTGGAAATCATTACTAAAATCTTTTTTCTTACTGTTCCAGGAACCATTTGGCAAGAGAAACTATAATCATCATAGCTGTATTCTTTTATTTATTTTTTCCTTTCATTGTCATGTGTGCCAAAAGGAAATCAATGATTAGAGTAACTTCTCAAAGCCAATCTATTAGCAGCATAGTTGCTAATAATAAACACCTGTCATTGGGCTTTTACTGATGTTTGAAAATTGTGCAAAAGAATAACACTGAGATATACATGCTTGCATGTGATTACTTTTGAAAATCTATGGAGAAAACTAAACCATGGATTCCTAGCATTGGCTTTTGAATTGAATACCTGATTATAATAGTAAATTTGTAGGAGTTAACATAATATAGGAAAATATTACAGAGCTCAGGGATTTGTCACCATCTTTTAATCAAGCCTTTGGCTTCTTTTGTACAGTCTTGTTTTCATGTGATTTAAAACACACACACACACACACACACACACACACACACACACACTATCTCCCTCAGGACATCCATAACCTTTTTTATTCAAAGATGCATCCTACCATAGTGACTTTGGTTGGAGAAGAGCATTTGTGCTCCAGACTGGTGATGAAGTATATCAGCTTTTCAACCAAAATAAAGCAAATTTTTGTGCCAAATGTAAAGGGGACATATTTGTAATTAGCACAATGTCTATTATTTTATTAATGCCATGGTTTCTTTATCCCAGAAAGAGAATATATCACCATGTATATCAGTCTTATCTAAATGGTATGAGAGGAAGAAGGTAGAAGAATATGAAGGAATATACTGAGAAAAATGTTTTTATTTTCATCTTTACCTTATATTTCAACTGTCATTTCTTGTCATGTGTCTATTTCATTTTAGTACTAATTTACCTTTTGAGAAAATGGATTTAATTCTATTTGAATGAATAGCTGGTTCAGTACAATGAAGCAACCTCTAATACTTGATACCTGAAAATGTCTTGACTTTCAGAAAAGATATAACTGGTTTTATTTCTAATTTATTAGGAGGACATAAGGCCATATGTTTGGGTGACTCTGAATAGATCAAATACTTTATTCTTAACCTTTTAATTTAAAAATAACTATTAATTTAAAATTACTATTAATATAAAAATAATCTGAGAGGAACCAAGATGGCGGCATAGGTAAACACACATACTTGCTGCCTCGCACAACCACATCAAAACTACAACTAAAGAACAAATTGGATATCATCCAGAACCACGGGAAGGCTGGCTGAGTGGAAGTTCTACAACTAGAAGGAAAGAGAAACACACATTGAGACTAGTAGGAGGTGCGGAGGTGTGGAGGCGCGCGAAATGGGCTGGCAATAGGGTGCGCTGTTGTTGTTTTCAATAGCGGAGGGAGATACAAGTTCCCGATTGCTCTGAACTCCAGTTCCAAGGGAGACTCTAGGGACCCAGACTCATACAGGGAGAAACTGGACTGTCTGGCATCGGGACAGGAAAGTGAGGGCGGCTTTCTCTCAGAAGTGCTTGCAGTGATCATTGTTCCTGCATGGGGGCACGGGTTGCAGAGATGGCTGACTGGTACCATTGCTGTTTTCTCTGCCATGGTGATTCCCTGAGACCCCGCCCCACCCAATTTACAACCCCACCCAAGCGGTGTGCATCAGCTTTTGCATATGAATAGCCTGTCCTTTTACAATCTAAAACCTAACAAACTGCAGCTGGGTCAGAGAACTCCAAAGCTTCCAAAAGAAGGCCTAAGTCCTGGCAGCACAGCCTGCATTGCTTCACAGCTGGGCCTCATGTGGGCACTTCAAAATCCCAAACAAAGAGGAGGAATCTGCAGATCTCTCTGTAGATACTGCTTGGTGGCCTCAGGCAGTGGCTGACTTTGCACCTCCTTGGAGATCCAATAGCCAGTGTACCCAGTGGTTAGTGTTAGACCATACCAAATTACAACTCTTCACATCCATAAGCAACACACTCAAGGGGCAGACTCAGTGAGCACCAAAGCCCCACTGGAGCAAGTCCTGCCCCATAAGGGTGTCTCCAGCATAGCAGTTTTTCCATTGTAGACACAGCTGGTCCTCACAGCCAATTGGCCTGGAGGTTAATTACTCCCAGTGATACCAACAACAATCAAGTCTTAACAACAAGACTGTGCACACAGCCCACAAAGGGGTGGACCAAGAGTGTCCACCTCAGGTAATTGGGGAGGCTGAATCACTGGGCCCTATAGGACACCTAGCCTACAAGGCCACTCTATCAACACAGGGAAGCAGCCAAAATGTGGAGACAAAGAAACAGGTCACAAAGGAAAGAAATGGAGGAAAGCAAACTACTGGATATAGAGTTCAAAACCACGGTTATAAGGTTACTCAAGAATCTTCTAGAAACCTCCGAGAAATTTAGTGAGACCCTCAAGGATATGAAAAAGGACCAATTAGAAATTAAGCATATACTGACTGAAATAAAGAATAATATACAGAGATCCAACAGCAGACTTGAGGATCCCAAGAATCCAGTCAAAGATTTGAAATACAAAGAAGCAAAAAAACACCTAATTAGAAAAGCAAAAAGAAAAAAGAATCCAAAAATATGAAGATAGTGTAAGGAGCCTCTGGGACAACTTCAAGCGTACCAACATCCGAATTATGGGGGTGCCAGAAGAAGAGAGAGAGCAAGACATTGAAAACCTATTTGAAGAAATAATGACAGAAAACTTACCCTACCTAGTGAAAGAAATAGTCTTACAAGTCCAGGAAGTGCAGAGAACCCCAAACAAGAGGAACCCAAAGAGGACCACACCAAGACACATCATAAATAAAATGCCAAGGGCTAAAGACAAAGAGAAAATCTTAAAAGCAGCAAGAGAAAAACAGTTGGTTACCTACAAGGAGTACCCATAGGACTCAGCTGATTTCTCAACAGAAACTATGCAGGCCAGAAGGGAGTGGCAAGAAATATTCAAAGTGATGAGTAGCAAGAACCTATAACCATGATTATTCTATCCAGCAAAGCTATCATTTAGAATTGAATGTCATATAAAGAGCTTCACAGACAAGAAAAAGCTAAAGGAGTTCATCACCACCAAACCAGTATTATATGAAATGCTGAAGGGTATTCTTTAAGAAGAGGAAGAAGAAGAAAAATGTAAAAATAAAAATTATGAACAAAGTGACAACAAATACATATCTATCAACAAGTGAATCTAAAAATCAAGTGAATAAAAAATTTTATGAACAGAATAAACTGGTGAATATAATAGAATCAGGGGCATAGAAAGGGAGTGGACTGACAATTCTTGGGGGAAGGGGTATGGGGGTGCAGGAAGAGATTAGACAAAAATCGTACACCTAAGGACGAGGACAGTGGGGGTGGGGATAAGGGCATGGGGTGGGGTGGGAACAAGGTGGAGGGGAGCTAAGGGGGGGGGGAAGAAGAAGAACTGTAATAATCTGAACAATAAAGATTTATTTAAAAATAATAAATAAATAAATAAAAATAATCCTTAGGGTCTCACTGACTTTGATTTATGACCTGAAGGGTAATGAAAATGGCACCAGAAAATTTTCTTTGCTCATTGAAACAAAGGGCAGCATGCTTGTGGAGTCACACAAAAAAAAGATTTTAAAAAATGGTCCATATCAAAATCAAACTAAAACCAGAAATCTGAAAGGCTTGGTGATTAGCAATGATTAAACATCATTCTTTCCCAACAGAGTGGTTGAATGTGTTTCTCTTGGTTGCATGTCAGCTACTGCTTAGAAGACAACTTGTTATGACCCAATAACAATAGCAAAGTAGTAATGACACTGAAGCACATTCTCTCTTCTATTTCCTCACCTTATCGTAGCAAATTCAAAATTAAGTCATATTTTGGGGATATATTTCTACTCCCTGGGAAACTAATAATTTGATCAAAGAAGTATAATTAACTAGCCAATAATTCAATTTCAGGCCAGCATGGGCATTTGTTATTCTCTCTCTCTTTTTTTTTTTTTGTTTGTTTTGTTATTCTCTTATTAGATACTAGAGGGTCCCTCAGCCTGGCCTGTGGGGATCAGGCCAAAACCAGCTCTCCAACATCCCCCTAGGGGTCCCGGGTTGCGAGAGGGTAGTTCGAACTGCAGCTGCCAAGTCACTGCAGCTCAGCAGCTCCTGTGTTGAGCGTCTGCCCCCTGGTGGTCAGTGCACATCATAGCTACTGGTCAGAGCATCTGACCCCTGATGGTCATTGCTCGTCATAGCTACCGGCTGGTAGGTTTTTTAGGCTTTTATATATATAGATATACATCTCAACTGCATCTCTAGGCTGGCTTTTACAGTAGAAACTAATAACTATTCATACTTCCATGATTCACTTTTTAAAGCAACAGGTCTCCCTTCTCCCTTGATCCTAGGTGTCCCTGTTGAGTTGGTGGGGTAGTTGCCCTAAGAAGTTGTCTCTTCTTTACAACCCTCGTAACTGAGGTTTCCCTTAGTTAATATTGGAAGCAGATATTTCTTTCTGTGTGAAGCCAATACTGATACTTGGATGGCTGATGAAGTTATGGTGGTGATTTTGATTTTTTAAAATATATTTTATTAATTTTTTTACAGAGAGGAAGGGAGAGGGATAGAGATTTAGAAACATCATTGAGAGAGAAACATTGATCAGCTGCCTCCTGCACACCCCCTACTGGGGATGTGCCCACAACTAAGGTACATGCCCTTGACCAGAATTGAACCTGGGACCCTTCAGTCCGCAGCCGACGCTCTATCCACTGAGCCAAACCAGTTAGGGGTAATTTTTTTTTAATGTCAAAATCTAAGTGCTAATACTTGAAAAAATCTGGAAATTATCTCTCTATATGAGTTCTGCCCCATCAAATCTGTTACTTCAGGGTGCTTTGCCAAGATGCTTTTGAGAGTCTTGTAGCTCAGTGATTTCTCTTATGTTTTTTTCTCTTCACAGCCAGTTGATAAAATCACTTAAATTAAAAAAAAATAGATGGAAATCTGCCTTTCAGACCCAATTTGATATGATCCATGTAGACTATGTTCCATGTCCAAAAAGGCAGAGCCTGAGTGACTTTTAGCTGTTTCCTCAAACCAAGCCCAACACTAATGTGTAGAGGTCAGCCTGGTTAAGAAGATGCACCAGAATGTGCTACTGTCTCAGCTCCAATTTTCACTCTGCCTTTTGTTTTAAATAACTCACTTGCCTGGAGGAAGACAATGCAGAAATCAATTCTATTCTCTTTCACGTGTTCTTAAATAATTATCAGACTAATATTTTCCACATTATGTTTCATGAAACACTGATCATGTATTTGTGAAAAAGACAGATTCTGTGGTCAAATGCATGTTTCCCAAATTCCATACCACTCTTACTGAGTCACAGTGCATACGACTATATTAAAGGTTTTGAGGAGTCTTACAGATTAGGAATCTCTCCTACTTTGGGCACTTCAGTGACAAACATCTTCCAGCTATTGGACCCATTTTATTCTAAACACTTTTTAACATCCCACAAGTTTGCTTTGGGAAATGCCATGCTGGCTCCACTGAACAGTGTATTTGGATCAAAGCTGGGCTTTGACAATTAACACAGTCTTGAAAATGAATGCAGCTCCCTTTCCCTCTAACCCTCACCTACTATCTTTAGGGCAGTGCTACTCAAAGTGTGGTCCATGGATGAGTGCTGGGTCTGAAATTGTTTGTTACCAGTCCACAATGAGATAGGAGCTTGTGCCAGAATGTAAATCAATGCACTGCTTCCTTCATCAATGAAATATTGCTATTGCCCTGACCCAGTGGCTCAGTTGATTGGAGCATTCTCTCATACACCAAAAGTTGAGGGGCTCAATTCCTGGTCAGGGCACAAACCCAGGTTCCATGTTCCCTGGTCAGGGTGTGTGCAGAAGGCAGCCTATCTCTCTCCCTCCTTTATTCTCTTAAAATCAATTTAATAAGTACTGCTATCTTGCCGAAACCGGTTTGGCTCAGTGGATAGAGCGTCGGTCTGCGGACTGAAGGGTCCCAGGTTCGATTCCGGTCAGGGGCATGTACATTGGTTGCGGGCACATCCCCGGTGGGGGGTGTGCAGGAGGCAGCTGGTCGATGTTTCTCTCTCATCGATGTTTCTAGCTCTCTATCCCTCTCCCTTCCTCTCTGTGGAAAATCAATAAAAATATATTAAAAAAAAATACTGCTATCTTGCTGTGAAAAATAATGTCAGCTGAACTGAATAAAAATGTACTTAGATACAGATCACAGGCCAGCACTAAGTCTGTGGACCATACTTTGAATGACAATGCTTTAGAATATTTAGATGATTCTCAACCATAACTAAATGTCAGAATCACTTGAGGACCTTTTCAATAATATTGATGCCTGAGCACAACATCAGTCCAAAACCAACCAATTCACCTAATTCTCCAAACAAAACCCTGCAAAATCTCTTGTGGCAGAGGCTCAACAGGGCTTATTTTAAAAAAAGGAAAAAAAAAAAAAAGCTTCCAAGGTAATTCTAAAGTGCTAATAGGGTAGAAAAATATGATCTTGGCATACAGTCTGTTGTGTGATGTCAGCTGTCAATTCAGAATTCTTATCATGCTGATTTCATGGCCTTCTTTAGGAGGTGCCTTGTGATTAAGGGGCATTGCTGGACAGGCAGCACTTATATGACCTTTAGAACTTGTGGCCTTGTAAGGTATCCATCTTTCCCACCACACACACACACACACACACACACACACACACACACACACACCTACTATTATTACTATTGGAAGAAAGGGTAATTTAGCCTTTTTGAAGCCCCCTTGCCTCTTTGCCTCTCTTTGCTTTTAGAAAATAATAATAATAATCAGGCTTCTCCATAAGAGCGTGATAATCTGCCACCTTTTGACCAACATTCTTTCTTGCAATTAATTGTTGCCACACTTGTTCTGCTTTCAATCTATGACTCAGCTTGCAATGTGGGTGAAAGAGTGTCTAGGGACCATGTCTGAGTGTATTTAAAGAAGAAGATGGAGGAGAAGAGAGTATTCATATGCCATAAAAGTACTATTATATCTTTATTTGATTGCTACTGCTCTAGGGTGAGATTGCAAAAGTTGACTCAAGCTGCTCATGATTTGGGTGTTTATCCCCAAGTTATACTATCATATAAACATCACCAGTTCCTGCAGCATAAAATTCTTACAGCAGCATGGATGTGAAAACTGACATTGACATAATTCAGATACTTTAAATGCTATCCATGTTTGTAAATCATTCCCAGCATTGCAAATTACATTGATTCAGGTTTTCATGTTATACGCTACAGCATTTGTTAGTCTGCTTAAGAATGTGCAGCTTGAATAATGCCCTCAGGAAAGTGTGGAATGAGATATAACATCCTCCAGTTTATCAACACTTACCCTTGTCTTGCTTCACAGCCAATATCCACACTCACTCCAACACATCAAAATCACATGTCCACTTCCACCCATGTGCTAGCATATTTCTACTTATGAGCCCCAGCTATTTTAAGATATATATTCTCAGAACAGCTCCAGATTCTCAGAACAGCATGTCCAGTTTGGAAGCAACAAGTGTACATTGGCTAGAAGACCAGATCTACTTAAAGGAAAGAAAAGAGAGCATATTTCCACTGAGTTACTTCTACATACAATGAGAATGCTCTGCAGAGCCCCTTAGAGGCATGATCACAAAAACAATGTCAGGTAGGAGATGCTTCCAACATTTCACACACTGTTACAAAAGGTTAAAACACTTTCTTGATAAATGAAAGGAATCAATTTGAAACTTTTTCTGGCCTCCAAAGACCATACCCTTTTACCTCCATGACTTCTCCATATACTCTTGCCCTATATGTGAGATTGTTGTCCAAAAGCAATTTTAGGCCCTAGCCAGCATTGCTTAGTTGTTAGAGTGCTGGCCTGTGCACCAAAGGGTCGTGGGTACCATACCCAGTCAAGGGCACATACCTGGGTTGCAGGTTGTTTACCCACCCCAGTCAGGGAACGTGCCGGAGGCAAAACCAATCAATGTGTCTCTCTCACATAGATGTCTCTCTCTCTCTCTCTCTCTCTCTCTCTCTCTCTCTCTCTCTCTCTCTCTCTCTCCTCCCCCTTTCTTCCACTCTTCCACTCTCTAAAAATAAATGGGGAAAATATCCTCGGTTGAGTAATAAAAACAAACAAAAAGCAATTTTAGTGCAGAAAAGATGTCTTAGGTTTAAATAAATAAAATGGTGTCCACAAATCCATTCTCAGCTTTTTTATGACAAGGAGCTGTCATAAGCAAAAAGATCTCAGGAGGTACTTGCTAATTCTGTGTGCCTATACTTAGGTGGAGTATAGCACTTATATGAAGTAAATGAAATCACCCTTACCTTGAAGGAGGTGATTACTTTCTCTAGGATACACAAAGAAAGAGTATAATGGTTAGTGAATAGCTAAATTCAATTTGTATATAATAGAACCATCCTTAGATAAAAAATAAAAACATGTACACAGGTCACTTGCCTAACCGCCTTTCTTTAAGCCAGGGGATGTCCTTCACCTATAATGGTAGAAATGAGGAAATATCATCTCTAATTATTAAGAAGCTGATTCTCTTGGTCCATTCTTCTCATCTCAATCAAGTTACAACATTGATAGGGATGTTAAGACTTGCTCTGAGCTCAGCCAGTGTGCCTCAGTGGTTGAGTGTCAATTCAAGAACCAGAAAGTCACTGGTTCAATTCCCTGTCAGGGCAAGTGCCCAGGTTGTGGGCTCAATCTCCAGTAGGGGTTGTGCAGGAGGCAGCTGATTGATGATGTTTCTCTCTCATTGATTTTTCTATCTCTCTATCCCTCTCACTTCCTCTCTCTCTAAAAAAAAAATCAATAAAAACATTTTTTAAAATAATTGCTCTGAGTACATCCAGTTTCATAGGATTAGGTGTTACCTACAGGTCTGGATATTCTGTATATTAGCAATGAATTATCTTTAATAACTTGTTGGAACCCTACTCTCTAGCTTGAGGTAAATAATGCAAACAATAATTGGCAATTATCCAGAATTTAGTATGTGCCAAGTATTTTACCTAACATTATCTTAATTCTCACAACAACCTTTGGAGGTAGGTAGATATTTTCTCTCTCTCTACATTTTATCGATGAGGAAACCCAGACTCAGAGAAGTGAAATAACTTGTTCAAGGTCATGTGACTGTGAAATGGAGCCAGTACTCAAATGCAGCCTGCCTCCCTCCAAATTCCATGGTCTCTCAATTACAAGAGACTGTACTAACAAGGTTTACCCTACAGAGAGCCAGTTATTCCAGTGTCATCTTATTGAGAGACATAACCAGGTATACTAAGTAAACAGAGGTAGAGGGACCTTATACCTGCTGTCAGAAAAAAAAAAAAAACAACAACAACATCATAATAGCTTAAAAAGGTGACTTGTTCTTCAGTGAAAAGAGAAACAGCCAGCTTTAACTTTAATATGATTACAGGACAAATTTAATTTGGTCAAAATGCTTTATAATCTGCAGTGTCAGAATTGGATTTATTCACTCTGCTGATATACATTTATTCAGCTCCAGGCCTGTTCATAATCACCTCAGGCCAACTGATCTTCTACTTCAAAACCTGGTCTCACAAAATATCTGCTGACTGAAGTCCCTGAATGACAAAAATCCCTTTGCATAGTGAGAACTAACTTAAGACATGTGAAGAGAATATCCTGCCAAATTGGGTTGGGTCATTGTCAAGATAGCCTTCTGTGTTATTTTCACAAGCAGTGAGATTGCACGAAATAGTTCATTTCCCTCCAGAAGTATGAAGAAGGAGGTCTTAGGAATTGGTGTGATGTATTCTGTGCAGTATTACTCTGTATACTGTGCTTTGGTTGGATGCTTAACCATCAGGGTTTTGTGGTTTGTGTTTGTTTGTTTGCATCTTTTAATATGCCAGGCACTTCAGGTTTATTTTTGCTAATCTTCCCAACCCATGAGGTAGGTGTCATCAATCTTGAATGACACAATGGGGAAACTGGAGTGTAGAGATGTGAAATAACTTGTTCAAAGTCACACAGCTAATAAGTGACTTGATTGGGATTTGAAGCCAAATATCCCAAGGCGACCTCTTCCACTGTGCTGCTTCAGCTCATCCTATACCCTGACCCCTGACTCCCCTCTTCAGGAGCAAGATAGAAGAAAAAGCTCAGCACCATCTTATCCACCACTGTTGAGAGATAGCTTTACCTCTCTGCAAAGTTCACTTAACTCAGTACATTTTCTTGTGGGTTTTTTTCTTGTTTCTCCACATCCTGGTTTGAATGTTGACATAAGCAGTAGTCAAAGGGTTAAACAAAGCAACATGTCATTTGTCACATGTTCTCCTTTGTTCCTTACATGAACATCTACTAAGTGCAGGTCTTTTTTTTTTTTTTTTTTCTTGTAGTGCCTCCTTAAATGGAGTAATGCTTCAAACCCATAGTTTTCCTCATGGAACCACTAGACCTTAAAATAGCCTTAACTGGTTTTGCCATGAATTGCCTCCCCAAGGTAAGGGAAGAGTTCCAGGAGTGCACTGTTTATGAGTTGGGTTCCCATAGATAGAGAAAGCCTGTTTTTACAGCATCCAGATTTTGTCCCTCTCAGTGAAAACTCAGAGGCTCCATTCTTGCTCTCAATTTTTGTGCCCACCTGGGAGTGGAGCAATCTTGTGCACAATCTTTTAGGGTAATCTCTCTGAAATGCAGGCATATTAAAGGGACAAATATGTCCATATTGGGTTTGTTTGCTCCTTCTGTTCCTCTCTCTTGGTGTGACTTCCCCTTGATTATGTGTAGGCTCTCCACTAAGGACCTCATTGGGGCAGGAGCTGTCTCAGTATAGCTCTACCAGAGATGTTACATTGCACCCATAGTGACACTGTTGATGTTGCCCTTTTGTAAAATGCAAAACACTGGGAAAAATGAAATGTGGTATTTAATTGGCATGCAAAGAAAGTGTGAACATACACACATGTACAAACACACATACATCACTAGTTAAAATAGTTTATTGAGGAAAACCACTTAGAAGCAGAGAAGTAGTAGAGATCACATGGTCATTCTACTAGTGCCCTTTCACAACAGCAACACCAGCCTAATCATAGCACACTCTAAGATAACGTGGGCTCATGCAGGCCATTCATACAGTGAGGACATTCATCTAACAGCCTGCCTTAACCTGTGTACAAAATCTACCTCTTTGCACACAACAAGGAAAGAACAAAGGACATTTCAAAAAGTAGGGTTTAGAGCTGCTGCCAACCAGTAACTTTTTTTGTTTCTTCTTCAACCATTTTTGCTCTGTAATCACTTTATTTTCCTCTGATAAAATAGCATTTTGGATCCATGTTAGAAGATTCATGAACTGATTTAGTAAATTTCTAATTGGCATGCATAGTTAGCTGTTCACTTAGAGCATAATTAGTTCAATATACCCAGAGTATTTACTGTGGGAAGAAAAAAATCCCCAAAGAAAATCAGAATAGTTCAAGAGAGTTTTATTCTAGTGCAGCTTTTTCTTTGGGAGCAGTAACTGGTGTCTTAAAAGAGATCTAGCTCCTTTCTAAATGAGAACTCTATTTAAACATACATTCTTTATTTCATCCCTACTGATTAGAGCTTTATTAAATAAATACCAGAGGCATAGCACAGTCTTTCAACAATAAATACTCAATAAATATTTATCATTACAATTAGCTTCTTCAAATAACAAATTTTGATATTCTGAGTTCAACTGGCCATTTACCCTAATTCTAGGCAGCAAGTGACTGACAGTGCTTTTAATCACCATTAACAGAATTAATGTATTTGTCAATAGATACTCATTGACTTGTACAAACCAACCATTATTTTGGTTATTAGACACAGCAGTGACAAGAGGCACCATCCCTACACTGAAGAAGAAAGACTGGCAGGAAAAGCAGTCTGAACTAGTCTATCAGTTAGCTCTTGTTGTCTTTTAAGTCACCCTAAAACAAAATGGCTTAAACCAAGAACAAATTTATTTTTTCTCATAGTCTATAGGTGGTATAGGTCTGCTATAGATAGTCTATGATTGGCAGACATTTGGTCCTGTCCAAAATGTCCACAGAGACATTTGGTCCATACCAAAAGATCCTTGATATTTGGTCCTATTCCAAAACATCCATGGAGGCATTTTTCTATGCTGAAAGGTTCTTAAAGTGTGAAAAGGTGAACAGCAGAACCATGAACAAGTAATCCATGTTCTTGGTGGTCACACTCAAATACAGCCACCAACCTTACAAAAAAGAAAGAATCAAATCCACATTATTAAAATTGTTCACAGATAGAACAAATAATAATCAGGTCAATATTTTGTTGTTGACTTTAGAGTAAACCTGCTGATCTTATTGATGAGGAAGAAAATAATCAATGTGAAATTCAAGATTCCTCATGAATTACAAGAATAATAACATTTATACAGTTTGAACAGGGTTAAATGTTTGTCTTTTCTAAGGAACCATGAACCAAATGTCTCCGTGGATATTTTGGACAGGACCAAATATCAAGGACCTTTTGCCGTGAACCAAATATTTTCATGGACATTTTTGACAGGACCAAATATTCTGCAGCAATGGTCTATAGGTTCTACTGATTTAGACTGGGCATTACTGATCTTGCCTGAGCTCACTCATACATTTGTGGTCAGTTGATTAGCCATGGTGGTTCCAACTGTTCTATGATGGGCTTGTCTAGGACAATTTAGCTCCCTTCCACAGTTCTACCACTGAAGTCCCATGAATCCATTTTTATATTTCATTCACTTATTCATTTAGCACTTATGAAGTATGACTATGTGTCAGACACTACATGGCCTAGCCTTCAAATTGCTCAGGAATGAGTTATAGGCTGATGTCAGATATTTAACACTTTTCAGCCTATCGAGGAACCATGAGAGCCTAAGGAGAAAGAGTGGATAGAAAAGTGAGTCCTGAGGCACAAAATATTTTAAGGTGGTATAGGGAAGGGACTCCTCAGGAGTGAAAAAAGAAAAACCAGGAGAATGTGGTGCTCAGGAAGCCAAGGAAGAACTGACTGTAGAAAGTAGGGATAGATCAGTATAGCAGAATGCAGTGAGGAGTTACTAATTTAATGCAAGCCTCTCATATACAAGGTATGGCAAAAATAGGTTTACAGTTCTTTGTATGGAAAATAATTCAACAATTAATAAATAATAATATAAGAATACAAGTTTGCATACTCACAACTATACACATACCTTTGCCCACCCATTCCTTTTAATATCTAGATTTTGTAGCCCTATTTATTTCAATAGTCTGTGCTGCATAACATTTCCATCAACAACGTAATGCATATATGATGGTATTCTCATAAGATTATATTAAAATTCCTATGGTCTAGTGATGTAGCCATCCTAGAATCATAGCACAACACATTACTCATGTGTTTGTGGTCATACTGGTGTAAACAAACCTACTGAGTTACTAGTCATATAAAAGTACAGCACATATAATTATGTACGGTACATAATATTTGATAATCATAATAAACAACTATGTTACTAGTTTATGTATTTACTATACATTTTATTGTTATTTTAAATGTTACTCTTTCTACTTATTAAGAAGTTTGCTATAAAATAGTATGTCATGTTACACCAGCAGCAGCCTCATATATCTTGTGTTTACCACATCTCTTAATTGCATCATGTTCTCTTGTACTTGATTTGATCTCTGTTTGTTTTGTACATTAAAACACTTTACAGGCTTGCAGCCTAGGAGAAATAGGCTATAATATATAACCTATGCGTGTAGTAGGTTATATATACCACCTAGGTTTGTGTAAGTGGATTCTATGATGTTTGCATGATGATGAAATGGCCTAATGACACATTTCTCATAACCTATCTCCGTCATTAAACAGCACATTACTGTATAGAGCATATGCCTCTCCACTTCCCACACCCTTGTAAATAGCTGGCATAAATCTTTGAATTGGGTTTGGTTGATAGATGGAGTGATGTGGAATCACATATTGCCTGCTATTTCTTTAGCAGTAGGTCTTTGTTGAAGATGTTATTGATTTTTGTTTTCCATAATGCATCTAGTGTTTAAGTCTTTGCCAAGAATAAATTATTCTTTTGTTATTTGTCTTTTTAATTTGGTTAAGCTTGCTCAATATTTTCTATGTTTCTAAAAATATTGGACCACTGGGAATTCAAATTACATGTAAAGTATCTCTTGAGTTCAGGATTGTAGAACTAACATTCTTTGGAGTTGTATTAATATACTATGATCAAGGAATACATGACGTGGGTTTCCAGTAAAACAAATTTTCTGCCAACTCTATAAACATGTACACTCTTACTAGACTATGGAAATTGATTCCTTGTCTAGTAATGAATTTCTTGCTGAATCAAAGAACTAGTATTTCAAAAGAACAAATACACAGTTTTGTGGTGAAAAACTGTTGAGTTGACAATATGGTATAGAATCTATGTAACTAAGCTAAGTATTCATTAGTATTTACAAATTGGTTCCCATGGAAATGTTAGTTTCTCATACAAAATTGGGTGAAAGTTTTCTGAATGAGGTGTCCCCTTGTCTAAGGTAAAATAACTCTTCCTTAATGGTCTCAAGAGAAGAAAGAAGCTTTATGTTTTCAGGGTGAAAATATAAAAATTAAATAAATTAACTTTTTTCATAATGTAAGTTGGTCCAGTGGGTTTTGGAAGATGTTAGTTTTGAATAAAGCCTTGTGCTTGGATCAGCCCTTAAGATTGCTTTAGGTTACTATACATTTCTAAAACCATAAGCTACAGCTGCTAGACCCTTCTTGCTCTGTACCCTTTTTACCAAGACAGGAAAATGACAGAAACACTGCATTCATGCACCTATCCCTAATAACATTTAATTTGTTCTTAGCCTATACAATGCTACTTTTCCCCCTGATTGTGTTTTAATTAAATCTGTGCTTAGAGAGTATCTTGTACCTTAAAATGTAATTTGGGTTCTCAATAGTGGAAAATGGTAGCTAACCAAGGAAACTACATATTCCTTTAGCTTGTGAAACCATTTGATAACCTGTCATCCTTTTCTCATCTCCTTGCTGGCCATGAGAAAGGGCTTTGAAGAGGAGAAATATCTCTGTAAGTAGGGAGAAGACGTTTAGATTTAACACAGTCTAAATTTTTTCTCCTTTCCTGCTCACAGCAGAAAGTGGACACTTGGAAAATTAGAAATGAACCTCTGCCCCTTAGAGTGTTCCAAGTGGTAGTATTTATCATCTCTGTGCATTGTTGCCTAATTTTTTTTCCAAATAGAAGATCTAAACAAATAAACAAACACATTCCAATACTTGATAACAAATAACATTGGATTAAAAGTAATACCAAATTAATATTGGAAACACAAGGGAGAACTAAAACCCAGTGGGCATATATGTTAATTCTTCTTTCTTGCTCTAAAAATTAGTTGACATAACTATTTTTTCCTTCAATTAATTCCAGGCCCTGTGATGAACTACACCAAGATTTCTTAATCTTGGCACTATTTACCTTTGGGGTCAGATAATTCTTTGTTCTCTGGGGCCATCCTGTACATTGTGAGATGTTGAGCAGGATCCCTGGACTCTATATATACTCCTGCCCACTCCCAATTTAGGACAACAAAAATAATGTCTTCAGACATTGCCACATGTCCCATGAAGAGTGAAATTGCATTATTAAGAAACACTTGACTGTATAATAACTATACAAATAAGAAAGATATGGTCTGAAAATTACCCCTTTTTTTTCAAGAGCCAGTCAAAATGCTTCTGTTTAATCACAACCAATGTCTACCTTCCTTGGGTACTAATAGTTTCAACTTAATTCAAATTCTTCATTATGCTTCCAATCCTTCCTTCACCCCTCCAAAAGATTTTTAAATTATCTGAACTATAAAACTTTCCAGTGGAACTCAGTGCTATGATTTGTTAAAAGAAAACTGAGGCCTCTGTTAAAATAGTCATTCCATAGTCATTTAATGAGTACCTACTTTGTTTTTCCTTGTGTCTAATATAGGAGATATGGAGCAGTATAACAGAGCTCCTGCCTTCTAGGATCTTAAAAGTCAAGCCTCTCATATATGATAGGTAGTGTAAGTTTGTGTCAAGGACCCAGGATCAAATATAACCTTATGTAGGAAGGTATTTTCATTGCAGTCTTTTCAGAAAGCTTCTGCTCAATCCACTCTATATTTTCATCAGAGTTGATGAGGAGCAAAGGTGAAAGCTTTCCATAGTATTTGCTTTGGCATATTATACTATCTAATTCAAAATTCAAGAGCTTAGAACATTAAATCCAACCATTGAGACTCAACTAACATTGACTGCACTTGGCTAGTTGCTTTCCTCTGAGTCCTTCAAACAACCCTAAAAACAGACCATCATTTTTCCCTATCCTCTTGGTTCCTTTACAACAAAAAGTACACAAGACCAGGAAAAAGGGAATTTGTGAAGCCTTGCATAATATATTAGGTGACATACAAAAATTAAACTCATTAAAATTCAGAGAAAGTAATATTCTAAAGGATTATCAAAGAGTAGAGTGAAATTTGCCTCTCAGCTAATTTAATATATTTTGGGTTATTTTTTTCAAAAGTAATTGCAGTTTATCTGGTTTTTGTTTTTTAGCTTGCTTTTATTTCCTTATCATAGTAATGTATTCTCAGTGAGTTATTTAACTTTGGACAAAGTCCATTCCTTCCTTGGGTCTGTACAATTAAAAAAATTGATTGAATGGGTACTGAATTCTCTTCTTATTTTGAACCATTCTCTATCTCAGAATGGTTTAAAATAACACTCAAATTTTTTTGCTAGATTTCCTAACAACTTTATGGAAAGTTTGAATGGAAATTGGACTAATAGATATTGATGAAGCCTAACTTCATAATTTTCAAGTTTTTGCTGCTTTCAGCTGGGCAGTTTAATATTCAAAAGCTAGAGGGGCTTCATAGTCATATGGTGATGACCACAGGCTTCTCCTTTTTTCAGGCTCTTGCTGAAACTAATGGACTTAATTCTGGGCTAGCTTTGAGAAGAGTAAAGCTTAGACATGGGCTGATGTGGAGATGTGGATAAGAAAACATTTTCTGAGTACTCAACTGTCATCATTTATGATCAAATTAGCCAGGGCCAAATATGTCAAGCTTCTGTAATCTCAATGTAAATTCATTAATTTAGCTATTTTATTCCCATTTTATATCTCAGGTAACTGAGGCTCAGAGAATTTAGGTTAGGCAGAACTTGGCAATCCAGTAGGTATTTTTAAATATTTTATTTGAATTTTGAACTGTAAGTGATTTAAACCAATCTTTTGATATATTTACTCTTCATCTGGGGTATCACCTAAGTTGGTAAATTGAACTCTTGCTTAAAATGTGACTAAATTTCAATTTATATTTTTATT
Organism: Eptesicus fuscus; assembly: GCF_027574615.1. Taxonomy (NCBI): domain Eukaryota; kingdom Metazoa; phylum Chordata; class Mammalia; order Chiroptera; family Vespertilionidae; genus Eptesicus; species Eptesicus fuscus. The sequence goes on from NC_072473.1 coordinate 103,827,010, forward strand.
TACAAAATAATTTATTCTAGCCCTGGCTGGTGTGGCTCAGTTGGTTGGAGTATCATCCCATGCACTGGAAGGTCACAGGTTTGATTCGCTATCAGGGCACATACCTAGGTTTCAGGTTTGATCCTTGTTTGAAGTGCATGTGGGAAGCAACCAATAGATGTGTCTCTCTCATATTGATCTCTCTCTCTCTCTCTCTCTCTCTCTCTCTCTCTCTCTCTCTCTCTCTTTCTCTCTCTCTCTCTCTCTCTCTCTCTCTCTCTCTCTCTCTCTCTCTCTCTTCCTTCCTCCCTCTATAGATCATTAAAAAATAAAAATAATTATTCTAGCATAATAGGTATACTAGACACATAAGACACTGCTGTGGTAATTCTCTTGTTGGCTGTACAATTGTAGTGGCATAAATATGCATTGCAATCTGTTTTTCTACAAATAGAAGACCTGATTTATTGAGTATATTCATTTCTGGGCCTTTAAAAAACACTTGGGGTCTTTTCACTTTTCTTTTACTATGGACAATGCAGGTCATCCCTGTAAATGCAAAGTTGGTCAAGTGCAAAACTCTTAAAAACCTTGCTCAAATGCAACCTCAGCTTTTGTCTTCCCAAATCTATTTTCAACACTTCTACCCTGAGACCCTCTTGGAAGCAGTTTACCCTTGTCCGCTTGTCAATTTTTCGGCACTGAACTCCTCCATTTTAGGTCTTTTCACTGCTTACCTAAGATTAAAAGGTTTTGTCTCCCCATAGAGCGCAAAACCCATGTCTTCTTCCTGGCACATAGTAGGTATCCAATACAAGCTTATCCATTGAAAATTGCAATGCTGCTGCTTTAGAAATGAAGTACAGTGACATATTAAGTAATTAGAGCCACCCAGTATCTCTTAATTCACAAAAGAATACTTCTCAGAATTGGAAAATACTGTGTATTACACATCTCTGTGAAGGGCATGTTTGTCTTACTAGTAAATGGCTTTCAGAGAATGTGTTGCACAATAAGGTCTATCTCTTGAGTGCTGTTTTACCATAATGGAAATTTTAAAATGTTGAGTGAGCAATAGATTCATTATTTTATCAAGGCAATTACCTCCACATAAAATTTGCTTGCAAGCTACTTCAGGTTAAGAACATTTCAGTTGCTAATTGTATTTTTCTGTACTTTAAGTGCTGAGCTGTGAGAATCCATTCATATATATTATTTTCTCTTGGTGTCTTCTGCTGGGTGTAATTAACTACAGTATAACATGGTATTCTATAGATCCTTCAGAATTTGTCTTCACTGATGCATTCGTGAGAGACAGCTGTAGTGGAATGAAAAGAATACTGAACTCACTGTGAAACAAACCTGGATTTCAACCCCACTTCTAACACATGCTGGGTTATTGGGACAAATAAGAGTAAAATAGAGAGAATAATAGGATGAAAATTACAGGGCTGTCTTTGAGAGTGATTGACCATAGTGCCTGAAACATAGCAAGGGACAATGAAACTGATCTTTATTATTATCATTAATAATGAAGATGAAGATTGAGCTCTGGGTGAGTCTTTTAACTCATGAGGTCATCTTTAAGCCTATTCAGCCATTGACATGTACAGTTTTCAGCCAGTGTTCCAAACTACGTAATGCGACCTATCTTGCACTGTGCTTTCATACTGGCTCCTGAGTGTCACATTAAGCTCTATCCACGGAGCTTAATAAGTGCTACTTATTCTCGTTGTTAAAATTGTCTTTAGAGCAGCATTACCAAATATGTTACTCATATTAAATGTTCCCATAGGAAAGGTCCTGAGATTAAAACTGAGAAACAGCTGCTTGCCATCCACTGCCCTGGAGGTTTGCGCTGCAGGTTAGAATATCAAAGACTCTGAGGAGCCCTATCTCATTCTTATTTTAGGCAGATAAAAGTGTTCTTGCAATTGCAAAGTACCTCCCCCCTATGAAAGCTCATCTGTTTTTGCTATCATTCTTTCACTGCACCCACTTCAGGAGAGTTCTTTAATAGACAAAGGCTATCAAGTTGCAGTCATTGTGATCAGGCCACCAGGACCATAGAACATACTAATCTGTCATTAGAAGTTTCCAAGTGGTTGGTAGCCAGTGACAGGCTGTATACAAGTTTTTCCAGCATCACAACATGCTTTAGCAGACTTTTCCTTTGATATCAACTGAATTTTAAGGTATAGCCAATGGAATAGGGAGTGTAATCTCATATAGAGGAGTCTATTTGACATATATGCCCCTCCATTCTACAATTCCATGTGTAAAAAGCTTTATGGCTTGTCTTTCAGTTTATTGTGCATTAATATTCCAGTGTACCAGTTTAGTGCAATAATGCACATCTTGGAATAAAAGTTACATACAGTATTTAGCTACTGTTCTAGGGTCACTTAGGTCATAAGTAAATCCCACTTTAAGTTTTACTGTTTGAGCATTTTAATGTATAAAATATGTAAATGGAATTCATTATTAATTTTACTCATGGATTCACTGCAACATTGCTTTGTAAGGCCTTTCCAAACTAGAATTTTTAAATAAGCATTGATTTATATGCAACTTTCTAAGATAAAACCATTTTATTAGATAGTCGAGGATAGCAGCCTTGGGTTAGGTTGTTTGATTTCTTCCCTTAACAGCATTATTTAATCTGATTTTTTGTTTCTATACAGTGTGCAGATCATGAAAAGGCCTTTATGACCAGAATATTTTTTTGAAATATTACCATTCAGCTCTTTTATTTTACCATTTGAGAAATTTGTACTTTAGAGTTATGTTTCTATATTTTATATTCTGTGGAAAAGTCATCATTTTTCAGTTTTGTTTTGGATAGATTTTGTTTGCACTATGAAAGACTTGTAGGGAAATGAGTTAAGCATTTAAGGGGTGTGCCAACTTTTAGACCACCTGGATGTCATTAGTACATTGCAGTCATATGTTGTCTAATGGTATTCATTTAGCCTAAAAATGATAAGAGGTTTTCAGAAATAGCAAACTCATTCCTGAGAGCACCTAATGCATTAGGTGAATTATTCTGAAACTGAACAATTATAATACTAAGGTCCTATGGGAAATTGCACACCAAATATTTCAGAAAGGACAATTATAATGATCTTCTAGTAGAAAGGATTGTTATAAATCAGAAAGCAAACTGATGGGGACTGAGAGGACAGATTTATTTTCTCAAGGAAAGCTTTTGGTTAGATGCTATTTCCTAAATGCCCTTACCTGAACTATGAGAACCACTATTGGGGAGGGGTTACATTTTCTAGAAGCCCAGTGGAGTTGAACTACTTTTTTATTCCCCAAGGAGTTATAAAGTCCTTGTTTAAGAAGCCAAACAACCATAGTGGTGTGAGTGTGGCTGCCACCATGGAATCAAGTATAGTATAGAGCAGTGGTCGGCAAACTGCAGCTCGTGAGCCACATGTGGCTCTTTGGCCCCTTGAGTGGGGCCAAAAATACCACGTGCGGGCGCGCACGTACAGTGCGAATGAAACTTCGTGGCCCATGCGCAGAAGTCAGTTTTCGGCTCTCAAAAGAAATTTCAATCGTTGTACTGTTGATATTTGGCTCTGTTGACTAATGAGTTTGCCGACCACTGGTATAGAGCTTTGGGCAATATTGTTGGGAAACCTAGAATTCCATTTTTGTCAGACTGCCTCCGGAAAATGTTATCTTCAGCTAACTGTGAGCCTACTCAATTGTATCAATTGCTGCCAAGTGTGAGCATACTCAATAGTATCAATTGCTGTCCAGCCAATGTGGCTCAGTGGTCAAGCGTTGACCTATGAACCAGGAGGTCACAATTCAATTCCAGGCTAGGGAATCTGCCCTGGTTGCGGGATCAATCCCCAGTGTGGGGTGTGAGGGAGGCAGTCGATCAATGGTTCTCATCATTGATGTTTCTATCTCTCTCTCCCTCTCCCTTTCTCTCTGAAACCAATAAAAATATATTAAAAATAGTATCAATTGCCCACATTTTTAGTGTTTACTATATGCCAATCACTGTGTTTTACATACATGATTTCATTTAATTCCTGTTTTGCAGATGAGAAAACTAGGGCTTAGAAAGGTAACTTGCCTGATTTCACATAGCTTATAAGTAGCAAAAAAGGGACTCAAATGTGGGCAGAGTCCAGAGGTCAAGATCTTCAAAACAGCAGTCCATTTTGAAAGGGTTTTCATGCTTACTATGAGGGCCTGAAAAGGCAAAGGACGAGTTAGGTTTCTCTTTGAAGCAAAGGCAAAAGGAAGTGCTGACTTATTTTTATTTAACTGCAATTTATGGAGTACTATTATGTGCCAAGTTCCAGGTGGAGGCTTTACATGTATTATTTTTTGTAATCCTCCCAACAATATTGTGAGTTTGATTTTATTATTTGCCCCCAATTTTGAGATGAGAAAATAGAAACCTGGAATATTAATTAGAATTCACTTCCCCAAGGTCAAATAGGCAGTAAATTGTGGTGTTGAGATCTGAACCCAGATCTGTGTGACTCCAAAGACTATGGTCCTTAATTACTATGTATACTGTATATATATACACTGAGTGGCCAGATTATTATGCATTCAGAGATCATAATAATCTGGCCACTCAGTGTATATTGCCCCAATGAGCAACTCAGAAGGCATTTTGGCCACCACATTTATCACTCACACCAGAAATGCTGCAGTGATGGGTAAGAGACAGGAAAATGAGTGAAATGACAGCCCAGTCCAATCTTCTCATGGTCTTTTCAATGGGTCTAGAATCATCCTCATTAAAGGAATGCTTTGCTCAACTTATTGGGCTAATGATCTTGCCTGCATAAGAAATGGATTGTTATCTACCTGTGTGATGGAGGAAATGCCAAAAGGAGAAAATGTTTGAACAGGAATATCATTATTAAGCACAAATTGAGTAGGACATATAATTTCTTTGCAGCAAGATGTAATACAGTAGGTCCTCAGGTTACGTCGGAGATCCATCCTACGGTGCAACGTAACTCTATTTTCGCCATAAATTGGAACCCACCTACATAAGCACCTATGTCACTCACATAGAGCACATACACAGCAGTAATGAAGTGAAACAGTAAAAAAAATTAAAAGAAAGATAATTCCTGACCTTTACTTGTGGTAAATAAATAATAAAAAAACATAAAGCACATATGTACATACATCAAAATGACAGAACTTTTATTTATTTATTTATTTATTTTAATTTATTTATTGATTAAGGTATTACATATGTGTCCTCATCCCCCCATTAACCCCCCAACTCCCCCTACTCATGCCCTCACCCCCCTGTTGTCTGTGTCCATTGGTTAGGCTTATATGCATGCATACGGGCTAAGTTAAATAAGCCAGTCAGAGAAAGATAAATACCACATGATCTTACTCATTTATGGAATATAATGAACAACATAAACTGATAAACAAAAACAGATCCAGAGACAGAGAAGCATTGATCAGACTGTCAAACCAAAGGACTTGTATGCATGCATATAAGAACGTTTTTATATATAAATAAATGGGAGATGGCGACATAACCACGAAATGAGGTACATCGAGTCTGACATAACCCGAGGACTGCCTGTAGTCTGCTCATTGAAGCAGAAAGACCACATTCTTTTTCCCTAGGGATTGTGAAACTATGGTATAAGTGAAGGAAGGCATGTGAATTAGAGGCTTTTTAACATAGAAAAATCCTAACCACTTCTGATTCCTTCTCTTTAAAGACCAAATGTTATTATATTATGATCTCTTTGAATATGCTTAGACAGAATATTGGCAGAACTTCATGAAACTTGGACTGTATTTATGGCCAAGACCTTTGACACAGCTCCACTTTTAATATATACTTTGTATCACTAAGAATAAGACATTACTATTACGCATCTTCAGTTATCACTTCATTTGACCTCCATTAAGTCAGTTTTTACAAAAAGTATTATACTTGGCTTTATTCTAATGTTTTTAGCTTATTTATACTCTGGAACATAAGAAAAGAAGAATTTCACATATTGTTCCGTTACACTGGAAAATACACATAGTATATACAGCCTTGCCACTAAGTCACCAGGTCTGTCATGTATCCTATTGTCTTCCTTTTCCATCTCCCACAGCAGATGTCCTAAACTTTCTGCCACTTGGCTCAAGCCTTTGCTCTATCTGAAGCCTACTGTTTTACTTGGGATGCTCCAGAGAAACAGAACTAGGAGAGAGAGAGAGAGAGAGAGAGAGAGAGAGAGAGAGAGAGAGAGATTTTATAGGAATAATTGGGTTATGGAGGCCAAGAAATTCCACAGTCTGCCATCCACAGGCTGGATTACCTGAGGAGCTGATGGTGTAATTCAGTCCAAGTAAGAAGGCCTAAGAACCATGGGAGTTGAGAACCAAGAGTGCAAATATAAGAGGGCAGGAGAAGATGGATAGCCAGCCAAACAGAGAACAAATTAACTCTTCCTCTGCCTTTTTGCTTTATTTAGACCCACAATAATTTGGATGATGCCCACCAACATTGGTGTGTGATATTCTTATTCAGTCTTTTAATTCTAATACTAATCTCTTCTGGAAATACCCTCAGAGACACATTCAGAAATAATGTTTTACCAGCAATCTGGGAATCCCTTAGCCCAATCAAGTTGACATATAAAATTAATCACCACAACTACTCAGCAGGTGAACTCCTAATGTTACAGAAAAAAAGTCCAGGTGAACTTTCTTATTTTATTTCTTTTGCACCTTTAGACTCACCAGCATTTGCACTCACCCTCTGTTCCATTTCCCATATCACAGGATATGTCTCTCTTCCTTCTCAAAATTAATCCTCCAGTGCCTAGGATCTCAGTAAAAGCCTAATGATTATGATAATGATCAACTGCTACGGCCTCATGACACTGCCCACCAGGTTAGGAACTGGTGGCCTCTTTAGACAAATTTTATACCACACTAGAAGTAGAAGCCCAGTGCAAAACATTCATGCACTGGGGGAGTGGGGGTGTTCCCTCAGCCCTACCTGCGCCCTTTAGCAGTCCTGGAGCCCTCAGGGGATGTCCAACTGATGGTTTAGGCCTACGCCGCAGTTAGACATCCTTAGTGCTGCTGTGGAGATGCGAGAGGCTCCCGCCACCGCCGCTGCACTTGCCAGCCATCAGTCTGGCTTGTGGCTGAGCAACGCTCCCCCTGTGGGAGCATACTGACCACAAGGGGGCAGCTCCTGCATTGAGCATCTGCCCTCCTGGTGGTCAGTGTGCATCATAGCCACCGGCCATTCCACCGATAGGTCTATTTGCATATTACCCTTTTATTATATAGGATTATTGGAGATTCTTCTTTCACTTTTAAAGTGATTAAATAACAATGTTCCTTTCTTAAGCATTATTAAGATTGGAATTAATACAATATTTAGCTCCCTCCTTTCTGTTCCAATTGATGCTAAGAAATCAAACCTTTTAGTTTCTTGATTATAATCAGGAGGTAGCCTCTTAAAAATAATTGATTTTTAAGCACAATCCATTATCAGCCACTCTTCTCTCACCTCTCTGTGAGGGTGTGAGTTATTTTAGTGATATCTCATCAATTTGAAAGTACTATGCATTCTTTCCTGTTCAATGTGTATGAGGCCATTTAGCAAACTTATCATCAATTTACTCTTTCATTCAAGATGCAAAACATGGTTTCCACATTTAGCAAAGAGTTACAGACAAGAAAAGAACCCTATTAGCTCAGTTTCTACCTCATTGACAGGGTCAGGAGTATGATGCTGCTAGGCAGGAAATTGATTGAGGTGTGATGAAATATTCCGGGCTTCCATGGCCAAAGGACTAGATTGCTGCTTACTTTTGAGTCTGGCAACCTTGTTTTAGTTACCTAATAGTTTGTTTACATCTTAGTCACTGGCTACAGATATCCTAAAGACCTCACTTGCCTTTTCCTGCAAGGAGATCAGAACTTGACTTCCAAAATTGGATTTTCTACTTAGTTCTCCATTTGTTGGCAACCTCAGGTAAAAGTGACCTAAAGTGTCAATTTATCCAAATGTCTTTTTTTCATTCTTGCTTGAATAATTTCATTACTGCCCATACCTCCAACTTATACACTGACCAGGTAATTGACCTTAAGCATGGTATTTAACTTCTCTGAGGATTAGTTTTCATATATGTAACATGATCATAATATTAGTACCTACCTACTGGGATCATTGTGAATATTCAGTGGAGAGGAAAGAGGGAAAGTGACTTTTATTGTTATGAGTTAATTTTACTTTTTCCTTCCACCTCCCATCCCCTGCTGCAGGACCCTGTAGATATGTGAAAACATTAATGTCCTCAAGAGTCTTAGTAAAGAAGCTTCATCTGTGACCATTACCTCAAATTGGACACTCTAACTTTTAAGAATTTGAATGTCATTATTCAATCAAGAGAAAGTAGGGTGAATGATATTGTTCATTGTTATCAGTTATCTGAAAATTCTCATATATAAATAAACTTAATCAGTGAGCATTCTGACAGACTAAGGCCTGGCTTCAAAATAGTCACCTGAACATTCTAAGAAAGTAACTTTAATTTCAGGGCCTACTTTTATTTCATGTTTCAGAAAAAAAATCTCAGATAAAATATATTTGCTATTAGAAGGCCAAAATATCAGTTTTTAAAAGATTCTTAGGTTTTGGCATACCAAATCTCTGACTTATTTATCTTCTTTTTTCAAATTCTCACTTTGTTAAATCACCTATAACACTTGCTTTTAAAACAAGGTTTCTATATATTACTGACATTTTGGGCCAGATAACTTTATGGGGGATTGTCCTTTTTATTGTAGAATATATAATAGCATCTCTGCTCTTTTACCCTTGACATACAAGAAGCACACCAGTCCTGCTCTCAAATTATGACAAATAAAAATGTCTCTAGAATGCCAAATGTGCCCTGAAGGGTGTCAAAATCACTCCCAATAGATTTAAGGCATTTTATCCATTTTGAAACCTCAGTGTCAGAACATGAGAAGAATTCTCTATTTTAGAAAGGAGAACAGAAGCAAATCATGGCCGTGGCAGATTTATCTCCAAGGAATGATATGGATCAATCCAACTCAATTTCCAGATATTTTTATAGTGTTTAACTAGTGTAAGGAATTGTGTGCTTTACTTTTATTCCTATTAATTGATTTCCTCATCACCTGGACATAAGTTATGCCTATGTTTTAATTTCTACTGTAGATTCTTAGATTACACAACTGGGCTGAATAATGAATTTTGAAGGCAGATATAACCCATTTGTCCCTCTACATTATTCTGTACCTTTTGGGAGACCTGCTCTGGCCATAGGGTATGGGCTGAATGAATCACCTAAAGTCCCTTGCCCTCTGGCTTCAAGTTGGTTCACATTACAGCATGCTAATGGGGAGCACTGGCAAGAGATTAGAGGAAAGGAGGAGAGAAAGGCTGGGATTCTTCTACCTTTGGCCACAGTTATGTTCAGGTGGCCGTTCTTCTAAGTCTGCAGCTTTCTCTGGCTTCCAATAACAACTGCCTCCCAGTTTTAAGTGGGATATCAAATTCCTACTCTTCCTCATCCCTGGGAGCTTCACCATTCCATAAGGGTTCCCTGAATGCTGCCTATGTTTCTATAAATGGTCCCTTTGTTAAACACTATTCAATTACTCCCTGGAATGTGCCATCTGTTTCCTTTCAGGAAGCTGTCCATATGAGATGATCCTTCTCTCAATGAACCCAGGCAGTTTTGGTAACTTGCTTCCATTAGGGTATTGCCTGCCCCTGAGGTGTCTTGTAAATTTCTCATCCCTCTATCATTAACTCTGGTCCAGGAAAGTTGTAGACCTTAGCATTACTATGTATAACAAAGTGAAGGTAAGGAATTGTTTTGACTCCTTTAATATGAACAATATGGTGGTTATACTGTCCTTATTTCTGCAAGAAGAGATAAAGGAGGCTGTGTCTTTGCTTTAGAATGGTTCTAACCAAGCACAGAAATCCTAGACAGAGCAACTATCATATTCTTGTCTTGATCTGACCTTGAGTTTCGACATGTGTTCATGAACATGTCATCTTTATCATCAATAATAATCAAGAGATATTTGTGCCTCTCATATATGATGAACTGAACTATGTGCTAGGTAGGGGGTGCAGAAGGTATGAGCCTTGGCCCTTTTACTCAGATTGATAAACTAGACTGGGTACATGGAATATAGGAAAATAATTATTGTTTTCTTTTTGAAAGCATTGAAATTATCTTTCTTTTAAATATATTTTTATTGATTTTAGAGAGGAAGGAAGAGGGATAGAGAGATAGATACATCAATGATGAGAGAGAATCATTGATTGGCTGCCACCTACACACCCCCTACTGGGGACTGAGCCCAAAACCCTGGCATGTGCCCTTGACTGGAATCTAAACTTGGACCCTTTAATCTGCAGGCCGACACTGTACCCACTGAGCCAAACTGGCTGGGGCTGAAATTATCTTTCTTTTATACTCTTCCTCATATCATTCAGTCTGATCACCGTCAATCCCATGATTCTGCTCCATATAGTCACCAAATCATAAAAATCCCCCCTCTAAAGTAGCACTGTCCAATAGCAACATAATGTGAGCCACATGTATAATTTTGTATTTTTTAGCAGCCACATTAAAAAGGAAACAGGTAAACTTAATTTTAATAATACATTTTATTTAATCCAATACATCCAAAATATTGTCATTTCAATATTTAATCAATATAAAATTTTAGTGAAATAGTGTATTTTTTAAATACAAAGTCCTTAAAATCTGTATATTTTATCCTTACAGCACATCTCAAAGTATATACCAAATATTCACTGGAAATATTTAATCTATATTTTGATTTAATCATATTTACTATTGAAAAAGTAGATGTGCTCTGGCTCAGTTGATTGAGCATTGTCCTGTGTACTGAAGGGTCACTGGTTTGATTCCCAGTTGGGGCACATGCCCAGGTTGTGGGTTCAATCCCTGGTCAGGATATGGACGTGAGCCAACCAATTAATGTTTCTCTCTCCCTCTCCCTTCCTCTCTCTCTAAAATCAATAAAAACATATTTTAAAAATAAATATGTTTTTATTGATTTCAGAGAGGAAGGGAAAGGAAGAGAGAGATAGAAACATCAATGATGAGAGGGAATCATTGATCAGCTGCCTCCTGCATGTCCCCCACTGTGGACTGAGCCCGCAACCCGAGCTTATACCCTTGACTGGGATCGAACCCGGGACCCTTGAGTCTGCAGGCTGACTCTCTATCCACTGAACCAAGCCAGCCAGGGCAAAAACAAACAAACATATATTTAAAGAAAAGAAAAAGTAGATGTATATTGCCCAAGTTGTTCCAAACATACTTGAAAATTTTGTAATAACTGCATTGATACCACGTGGCCAGTTAGCTCACTTGGTTAAAGTGTGGAGCTACTAACTGCATTGAATACTAGTTTTTACATTTAAATTTAAATTCATAAAAAAAATTAGGTAAATCATGCTTAGTTCATCTCCACATGTCAGTAGTAGTGGATACTATATTGGACCACACAGATCTAAATTATCTCCAGAATGCATCTCTTCTCACCTCACTAATAAAACCTTAGATAAAAGCTTTGCAAAAGAGGTTCTATCTAAGCTCTTTATCTTTAACTAAAGGCCCAGTGCACAAATTTGTGCACATTGAAAGGAAATTAATTAGAAGAAATATCTTAGAGGCCTAGGAGGGACCGTGGGACGGCTCCAGGGTGTGTCTGGCCCATCTTGCCCAGTCCTGATCTGCTGAACCCCAGCAGCAAGCTAACCTACCAGTTGGAGCTTCTGCCTCCTGGTGGTCAGTGGTGTCATAGCGACTGGTAGAATGAACAGTTGGACACTTAGGATATTAGGCTTTTACTATATAGGATCTCCCCCTCACCTAAGCATTGTCCTCACTGATTCTTAAGCTGCTGAGGTCAAATGTCTTATCCAAAGTAACCATTTAGGCCAAAGATCATGAGAAGAATCCATGGTGTAACCCATATCTTATCATATCATTTCACTGCTTGAGGATTCTTCAGTGCCCACTGTTGACTGAAGGATAAAGCCCAATTTTTTTAAATATGACCTGCTAAGCTCTCCCTGACCTGGTCCCTGTCAATCTCCCTGTCCTCCTTTGCCTGTCCTCCTCTGTTTCAAACACACTGGGCTATTCTACATTCTCAAAGAGCATCATGTACAAACAACTCTCCACAAATTCACATGCATTAAATTCGCTCAGATTCTACTCTTCCAAGGCTTAAGTTGAATGCCATTTCCTATAGGAAGCCTACCACTCATCCTGCTGCAAGGCAACATTAATGTTCCCATTTATATATCAAATAATACACTTTTTCATTTTATTACCTACAGATGTGAGTTGATCTGGCTCATGAACACATTTGGAAGCTCAGAGAAGGGTTCAGCAGACTATATACCCCAAGCCAAATTATGTGTCTTACTAAATAAAATCTCACTGGAAGACACACTCATTCATCTGCATATTGTTTATTGCTCTGTTTACACTCCAGTAGCAGAGATGAATGGTTGCAACAGAGACTAAATAATCCACAAAGGCTAAAATACTTATTATCTGGCCTTTTATAGGAAAGGTTTGCCTACTTCTGTCCTAGGGGATGGGGGTTTTATCTTATTCATCTGCAGCGCCTAGCACAACACCAGGCACATGGCAAGTTGTTTCTAAATGTTTGTGAACTTTAATATAGATGAAATTGGATTGATGAGTTGAATGAAAGTTGATGCCTTTGTCTTTCATTAATAATATTTTGAAGACAGAAAATTCTCTTTACTCTTTAGAATTCTTTATAATATCTTATTGCCACTTGATAACTGCTTGATTAAACTATTTTTTACCATCTTCATTATTTTTTGATACTATGTACCACCTACCATTTATACTTTATTTCTATTTTATTTTACTTGTTTCCCAAGGACACATTGATTAATTCCTGAAAACTTGAGTGACTCCAACACAGAGAAGTGGCAAGAGCTATGAATTCAAGTCCTGGCTCGATCTTTGGCCTAAATGGTTACTTTGGATAAGACATTTGACCTAACTTGTTAGTGTTATTTTCTGGTTCTTTAGGGCAGATTACAATATCCCAACTTTAAGTTATTGCTTTAAATGTGTGTGAATACAATATGTAGTTCTGTAATGAATATTATTAAGATAACATAGCTTTTCCTAAAATAAAAGCAGGGATTATTCCTCCAGAGAATGGAGATAAAGAAGTATACGCACAAGTTTTAAATATTGCTTAAAGTTAGCCTCCATCAGTACAAGTTTTCTGTTTGGGGGATGAAGTTGTTGGTCCTCAATAATCCTATCATAATTGAGTACTAACAGCAGAGAGCACTTGGTGATCTCTTCTAATGTGTTTTAAAACTAGAATTCTGAAATCCAAAGTTGGAGATGGCATCCACACTTGAGTCATACCTTTATGAATGAAGAACTTGAAGGATGAGAGGCTAAAGATCATGCAGAGAGGTCTGGAAGCTTCATGGTATGAGTTAAAAGGTGAAAGGGCTGCCAGTGGGAATGTCCATTCCTAGGAGGACTTTCTTTTTGATAGTAGGTACAGGCATTCATTACCGATACCCACACCCACACCAAGTCTTACAGTTGCAGTTTCTAGCTTATTTTTTCCCCTCAGAATTCTTATATTAATGATGTTTATACTTATTGAACACTACTATGGACCATTTATATATCTTGTTTATAAAATTTATCTCTTATCCTTACAATAACTCTGTGATGCGGTACTATTAACTTCAATTTGTAGGCAAGGAAACTGAACCTTAAAAAGACTAAATGACCTGTACTCAGTTCACATAACAAGTAAGTGGCAAATCTGGGATTTGAACCCAAGTCTCAGGAGCCCATGGTCTTAACCACTATAGAAGCTGTATTATTTCCTGAGATAAAAGAAATAAGGCTTGGCAGGGGGTGGGATGGGGCAGAGGGAAAGTACCCATACTGTGCTTTGAAATATTCTACCATTTTCATTTGAAGGATTGAATCCTAGAGCTAGAAGGGGCCAGAGAAATCACCTAATTTAACCCTAAGAAGTTGAGCAACTTCAGTTCCTTTACTCCTATTCCAGTGCTCCTTATATTACATACCATTCACATTTCTGGTTGAATGTAAACACGTATACATCCATTTTATTTTAAGATTCATTTTAAGAAAATTATTTTTGCTGAAAGAAGAGGAGAGAAAATGAAACAGTGCTCCAGAAGTAAACCAAAGATGATTTGTTTGTACCAACTATGTGGGGAAACCAGGTAGAGATGCCAGCATACACCAAATGGCCTATTTCTGAGTTCTGCTGTTGACAGTCTGGGCTCTGTGAGCAACTGTCTAGATCTTCCTGAGCCTTCATTTCTTTTTTTTTTTATTGATTAAGGTATTACATATGTGTCCTTATCCCCCGTTGCCCCCCCACCCCACTAATTTCTTATCCGTAAAAAGAAGAACCTGAAGTAAGTGAAATCTATGGTCCTTTCTGGCTGATTTCTTTCAGCATTTTAAGATTTTAGGAGTGTGATTAGGAGGTGCAAAGGAAAGGAGACATATTTTGGCTCAATATAAGAAATTCAAATGACACGGCCTTCCTAAAGTGAATTGGGATACCTAAGAGCTGGAGAATTTCTATTCAAGCAGAAATGGACAGCAATTAGTGGGAATATTGTAGAAGTTATTCAGATATTAATAATTGGATCACAATGTTAACATAAAAAAAATAATTCAGACCTGTAAAGAATTTATTTGAGCCAAACTGTCGACATATGCCGGGAAGCAGAACCTCAATGAATTGAGATAATGCTCCAGAGAATGGAGGGTTACATCTGTATTTGTACATAGCAATCAAAGGAAAGGGATGTAGGTGAGTTACATGAAATTCATTGGTGATAGATTAAGGAGGTAGGATAAAGCAAAGTGGGGAAACCTCTGGGATAGGGTAAAAAGTGAAATGATGGACATGTGCTTCTTTTACATAGATGGATACAGGATACTTTAACGTAATTAACAGTTGACTATTAACTTGATAACAATAACAATGAGGGAATGTCCCCCTCCCCCGTGCCATTTGTTGTGCCCTGAAGGGTCCAGGGTAAAAAGGAAGTTACAAGTTACCCAGACATCTCACAGATATGTTATCTTAGAGGCAAAAAGGCAAATGGGCTCAGTAAAGATCTAAGTTGATCTTTGTCAGGGAAAATATCGGCCTAGGATATGACTATCCACTATAACCTGTTTGTAGTTAAATATTTAATTTTCAGACCATCTTTTGTGGTTATTTTAGGTCTCTGAGTTTGCAAGACTGCTACGCAGGCCTCCCCTGAGCTTGTCAGGTTAGCATGTGGCTCCTTTCGTCCACAATAATTAAGATTATTTTGCCCTAGCCAGTTTGACTCAGTGGATAGAGCATTGGCCTGCAGACCAAAGGGTCCAGGGTTTGATTCTGGTCAAGGGCACATACCTCAGGTGCAAGATCCTCCCTGGCCTGGGACCTGGTCTGGGCTCCTGCAGGAGGCAACCAATCAATGTGTTTCTCTCACTCGATATTTTTCTCTTTCCATCTCTCTTATACTCTTTCTAAAAATCAATGGAAAAATATCCTCGGGTGAGGATTAAAAAAAAAAAAAAAGATTGTTTCTATACTTCACACTGTAAGAAATAAGATATGTGGAGATTTCCAGGCATAACCACACAATCTGACCAGTGGTTAAAGATGTACTCATTCAACAACTGGTAGTTGAGTATCTTTGAAGATTCCAGGTACTGTGCTAGAACTGGGGACATTAAAGCGTAGGACACATCTCATAGCAATATGTTTACTGATACATCTCCTAGTGCAAAGGAAACTAAGGAGAAAATAAACAAATGGGACTACATCAAAATAGAAAAGCTTCTGCACAGCAAAAGAAACCAACAACAAAATTAAAAGCGAGCCCAATGTATGAGAGAACATATTTGCCAATGATACATCTGTAAGGGCTTAATGTCCAAAATATATAAAGTACTCATACAACTCAACAATAGGAAGACAATCCAATCAAAAAATGGGCAGAGGACCAAAATAGACACTTCTCCAAAGAGGACATACAAATGGTGAAGAGACATGAAAAAAAATGCTCAATATAACTAATCATCAGAGAGATGCACATTAAAACAGTAATTAAGTACTACCTCACAACTGTCAGAATGGCTGAAATCAACAAATCAACAAAGGACAAGTGTTGGGAAGGATGTGGAGAAAAGGGAACCCTAGTACACTGCTGGTGGGAATGCAGACTGGTATAGCCACTATTGAAAACAATATGGAGTTTCCCCAAAAAATTAAAATGGAGCTCCCATTTGACCCAGTGATCCCACTTCCAGGAATATATCCTAAGAAACCTGAAACACCAATCAGAAAGAATATATGCACACCTATGTTCATAGCAGTGCAATTTACAATAGTTAATATTTGGAAACAGCCCAAGTGCCCATTATCCGATGAGTGGATAAAAAAGCAGTATACATTTACACAATGGAATACTACATAGCTGTAAAAAAAGAAGGAATTTTTACCATTTGCAAGAGCATAGAAGGACCTAGAGAGTATTAGACTAAGCCAAATAAGCCAGTGAGAGAAAGATAAGTATCACATGATCTCACTTATATGTGGAATCTAATGAAAAAAATAAACTGATGAAAAAAATAGATCCAGAAACATAGAAGCATGGAACAGACAGGAATTTCAGAGGAAAGGTAGGGGTGGGGGTTGGAGGGGAGAGATTAACAGAGGAACTTATATGCATATATGCATAGCCCATGGACACAGACAATAGTGTGGTGAAGGCCTGGGAAGGACTGGTGCAAGGTGGAAGAGGTCAAGGGAAAAGAAAAACAAATGGGACTCTGTAATACTTTCAACAATAAAGATAACTGAAAAAGAAAAAAAAAGAAACTTAGGACATGGCTTCTGCTCTGAATGTCATAGACAAGGGGTCAGTAAATTATAGACCTCAGCTTAAATCCCACCCATGATCTCTGTCTAGATAAAATGTTATGGGAATATAGCCACACCCATTCACTTTCATGTTGTCTATGGCTAATCTTACATTACTACAGCAGAATTGAGTGGTTGCATCAGAGACCATGTGGCCCTCAAAGCCTAAAATATATATGGTTTGATTTTTTTATAGAAAAAGTTTTCCAACCCTTGCTGTAGACAAACATGTACATCTTTAACTTCACTAGAGTAGCCTACATACAAGACTGGAGGAAGCACCAAAGCATCACATAAAATTACTTCTTCTTGAAGAAGGATCAAAAATTTTTCAGAGAAATTAAAGCATATAATCATGCCATCTTTGAGTGGGGAGAGACCTTAGCAGTTAAAACTGTCTTAATTTCTCATCTATTCCTCTATATTGTTTCTACAGCATCCTTGATACACTGGTATTTCTTTATAATGAAAAGCATACATGCTTCCTATAGAGAAGTGACAAAATGTTATAAAATTTAGCCTGCCAATTTATCCAGAACAAGTGTGAGAGATCCATAGGTGTCCTTTGCATTTTAAAAGGGATTAAGAACCACTAATCTTCATGTTACTGTTAGAATTTAAAATGAAGCAAGTTCTGACTCTATCTAGCCATAATGATGACATTGATCCATAGAAGACCTGAGAAACTGAAGGCTTGGGGCCTGTTATCCTTCCCACACAGAAGAATAAAAGTCTATTGTCTGCAGCCACACTTTTACCACCCTAGAATATGCCTAAATCCAGAAAACAGAACAAAAAGGAACTGGATTAAGTAATTTTAGGGAGACAAGGAAGAATAAGCAGAACCACCTTTACTCTAAGGACCCCCTGGGGGTACTCTCCACACAGTAGGAATTCTCAAGCTAAATGTGTTGACTGATTAACTGACTTCTTTCTAGAATTTACTGTCAGTCTAGAGAACACTACAACAATGTGATTAATGACTTGTTGAATATTTTGTTCACTAATTGATTCTCTAATTATTTTTAAAATATGGTGTGAGATGGATACAATGACAGTATCCAGAGAGGAAAATTCTGATGAATTCATGAAGGTATCCTTAGAGGAAAAAAAAATATATATTTTTTTTACTTTTAATTTTGATATGATTTCAGACTTCCAGGAAAGTGACAAAGACAATACATTATAGTACACACTGTTCCTATGTTTTTTGTAATTCTAATGCTGGAATAAATAGCCTTATGCTTGTATTTTTTCATATTGTTGGATATACATGTTCAAGGTAAATCCTGATAAGTAGTATTGCTCAGACAAAAGGTAAGTACATACATAATATGCTTAATATTGCCAAAATCCCTTCAGAAGTATTCTGCCAGTTTGTATTCTCGGTGATATATAAGAGTGCCTAGTACCTATTTCTCCAAAGCCTCACCTGCACGGTGTTAGTTACACTTTAAAATTATTGCTAATCTTATAAGTAAAATATGGATTCGTAATGTAGTTTCAACTTGCAGATCTTTTATTATGAGTGAGGTGATTTTTTTATAAGTTTAAAGGACATTTTAATATTTTTGTGAGTTATCTATTAATATTTTTGGCCATTTTCTACCTAGAATTTGTTGTTTCCTTCAAATTTTAAAAATAATTTATATATTAGAGATAGCCATTTATCTGCCATACATGTTGTGGATATTTGTCCTAGATTGTTAATTATCTTTTTGTTTATGATATTTATTGCCATGCATTATTTTTTAAATTATTGTTATGTAGTGATATTTAACAATATATTTATTGTATCTTAATTTAGAGTTCAAGTTAGAAGACTCCTTACTATACCCAGCTTAAAGAAGAATTCACCTGTATTTTATTCTAGTGCATGTATAGTGGTTTCATTTTACATTTAGATACTTGATCCATTTGGAACTTTTTTCTTATGTATAATGTGAACTGAAGATCTAATTTATCTATTTCCAAATGGCTAACCATTGTCTTAGCACCATCTATCAAAAATGTCTATCTTTGCTTTAGTTATTCAAGATATCATCTTTATTATACACTAAAGTTCTGCATATTTACTTGGGGCTATTTGTGCACTTTCTGTCCTTTTTCACTGGTTTCTATTGATGTTCTTGTACCATACTTATTCAATTATACAGGCTTTATAGGGTATTTTATTGTCTAATAAGGCTAGGATCTATTCACAGTTTTTCATTTTTATGTGTCCATGGCTAATCTTTTTTCCCCACATGAGGTTCAGTGACAATTTGTCTAACTATTAAATTTTTTTGGCATTTTTATTGGAATTCTATACATTTATAAATTAGCCTCATTAATTAAATTTATAAATTAACTTTATAAATAAATTAACTTTATAAATTAAGAGACTTCTTTATATTATTGATTCATCCTATTAAAAAACAAGGAATGTCTTTCCATTTCTTCAAGTTTACTTCTGTCTTTTATGAGTGGAAAAACTTTAAATTAGGAAAATTAGTGTTTTTTTTGTTTTTTTTTTTTTACTATTGAAGTTATTCAGAACATGAGAAATACATTTAATGCTCATTTCATTTACATATATAACAATTAAAAAGTATTTTTCTGATCCTGTTCCAATTATGCTCCAAGATTGAAATGTCCTAGTTCACATTTACTCACTCATTCATTCAGTCTCATCATGGACTTCACTGAAGGCAGAGATCAGGTTATCAAAACCAAAGAGAATAGTTGGAAGGGATGACTGTCAGGACTGATGATAATCAAGATAAAAAATACTTTAATAGTTTAGAATTATCATCACAAACTCAACAAGTGGATAAAAGTATATACTGAAATTCAAAAGTAGAATTGCATAGGTAAAAGTCAGGAAAAACTGCTTTAGCTGCAGTGCTTTTGGTATTTGGAGGAGGTGTCTAGATTGGTCCATACACTTAACAGGAACCCATACTTATCTATTTAGTAGCTGTTAAAATAATATATTCACCCAAGATTAATTAAAACAAATGTGGTAGCCAGATCAAGGCAAGCAGTTCACTACTTTGTTTAGAACAATTTTTAGGTAGCACTCTCTTCATTTGTGATGAAGCATCATAAATTTAAGGAAAACATGGACAAATAAGGGAGAATATGGAGAAGAGCACCCAGAGATGTCAAGGGGTCATGAAAGCATCTGCTGTGAGGAATTGTTTAAAGTGCTGGAGATATTGAAAAAAAGAAGAGAAAACTTGGACCTCTTATCTTTGATAAATAGGTCTCAGGATCTCAGCAATGCTGAGCAAGAAGTAACAGGAAAGTGTCAAGGGGACAGACCTCAGTTCTTCTTCAATTTTCTAGTAAAGTTTCAGTTGACCAAAGAGTTTGTGTGTGAGAGAGAAGAGGTGGAGCAAGGGGTTATAGAGGGAGAGAATGAGAATTAGAAAATGGACTATAATGGAGCAACATCACAAGCAGAGAGCTCAGTTAGGAGGATGTTGGCATGGTATAGGCAGAAGACAATGGTGATTTGTTCTAGACAAGTGGTTCCCAATGTGGGGCACATGTCCCACAGGGGGGCTATTTGATTTTTTAAGGGGGGGGCAATTGGAGAATGAGTTATTAACAGTGAATTTTTTGCATTTCTTGTGGTTCTAGGGGCCTCATATATAGTATATAAGTATATATTGTGACATATCTATGCATTTCAGTTCTTTATTATATATTTTGAAACTTTATTTGCTATTTTTTCATATCACTTCATATTATTTTTTTAACAATTTCTTAGTGATTATATAGTGATTTTTTTCTCAGCAACTGTCATTTCGTTCTTTTATATTTTTCTTTAATGGATGCCATGTTCATTGGAAGCTTGTTTAAACCAAGTTAATGGCCTTTTGGGCTTTCTCCATGTGAATAGGAGTTCACTTTTTGAATAATAAGAATTATTATTTGGGGGGGCATCATTATTTTAGAGATGCTTAGGTGGGGATTGGCCAAAAAAAGGTTGGGAACCACTGTTCTAGAATCTAGAGCAAGCATGTCAAACTCAAAGGCTAACATGGGCCAAATAAATAAGGTTTAAGATTATGTGGGCCACAAAAAAAATAAAAGCTTCACTTTTCATAGAAACATAGGTTTATTTTGATAGAGACATGTGAATACAAAAGGGCTGAAATAAATGAGTAACTGTTAACATAAAATAATAGAACATTTTATAAAAATTAATATTTTTTCTTGAACATTAACTTACCAGACATTGAATAACTGCACAAATTAATAAGCGTAACAAAAATAAACCTATTTTTCTTGTTCTCCGAAAGCAAAATATTTCCTGTTGCACACACCAAACAAGTCAGTCCAAGACTAATGACGTGGCAATTGGCTGCTAAAATATTGGCTGCTAGTATTAGTGGAGAGAAATGGTGTGGCTGCATGTAAGGTGCATAAGGGAAATGAATGCAACATGATTATAGTAATCAGTCATTAGGGAATGTTGTAGTTTGTATTAATAACTAGAGGCCCGGTGCATGAAATTAGTGCACTCGGCGGGGGGTGGGATCCCTCAGCCTTGCCTTGCCCTCTCACAGTCCAGGAGCCCTCATGGCATGTCAGACTGACAGCTTAGGCCCGCTCCCCTAAGCCATCAGTGGGACATCCTTAGTGCTGCCACAGAGGTGGGAGAGGCTCCCACCAACGCCGCTGAACTAGCCAGCCATAAGCCTGGCTCAGGGCTTCTGGCTGAGCAGCGCTCCCCCTGTAGGAGCATACTGCCCACCAGGGGGTAGCTCCTGCATTAAGTGTCTGCCCCCTGGTGGTCAGTATGCATCATAGCGACCAGTCGTTCTGCCGTTCAGTCTATTTGCATATTAGCCTTTTATTATATAGGATTATGTATAAAAGGATATTGTAAAAATTAAGTTATGAAATTTTTATTAAATCATTTCTTACATACCATTATATTGGCTGGGCCACAAAAATATTCCTTGTGGGCTGCACGCATGCTCTAGAGTGATAGTGGGGATAATGAAAAGTGGTTAGATTTAAAATATATTTTATAGGTATAATTAATGAGATTTTTTGATAGATTGGAGGTAGGAGATGATGGAGAGCAAACAATGAAAGATAAACTGTAGGTTTTGGGCTTAAACAACTCGAAAAATGGTGGTACCATTTACTGAGATAGGGAATATTGGGGGGAATCAGGAAGGACTAGTGGTGGGATTGAAAATCTAGAGTCCTTTTATGATCATGTCAATTTTGAAAACTTTGAAGTGAAGATATTGTGGTATGCAGTTGGCTTTGTGAATGTGGAATTAAAGACAAGTCAATACTGAAGCTAGTAATAGTTCACAGCTCTCACCTATGTGATTTTTAGTAGCTTGACCTAGAGCTAAGTGGTTCATTACTATGTATTATACATTATCTGTACTAAAAGTGTCTAGTCTGATTTGGGAAGATAGAAAACCATTTTAGAATAATTCAAGAAGAAAAAGTAAGCAATTAAAATGAGATGTGATAGAAATGATAAGCACAAATGAAGGCCTGAAAAGACAGGGATCATTGAAAACTGTAGTAAAGAAGGCTTCCTGCAAGAGGTAACATTTGTTCTGGGCCTTGAACACTATGCTCAGGGAGAGAAGAAGGGTTTGAACATTCAAAGCTCTGAAAAAATATTGTGTGGCCTTAGCTCTTTGTGAGAGTCTTCTTTGATATGGCTTAACCTGATGACTTTGACATTTCCTGAGAGTGCCTTGGGTGCTGTGCTCCACTTTGCTTTGAGGTGGAAATGCCCTAATTTTGCTATAGTGTTTGCACATGGTTAAGGGATATGGATATTGGAGTGCTGCAGAGCACATGACTTTCAAGGAATCTCAAACATTTGTGCCCTGTATGGTCTATCTCTAGCACCAGAGATAATTACCTCCTTTTGGAACTACACTCTCAACTTGGACCAGGATGCAGAGTCGTTTCCTCAGAGTAGTACTAACACAGTTTCTCAGGTGGCAAAACTAAGGAAGGAAATACAGATATGCAGGTGGGAGGGTACATGGGGAGAAAAGCACTTCCTGCACTTGGAAGTGTTAACAGTGCAGTCTGAATATAGATAGCAGGTTGTGTGTTTCTGCTAAGGCAGCTGCTACCAACAGGAGTACAGGCTGTGCTATTCTAGGAAGCCACCAAATCTGATTGTAGCTCTTGCTCATTTTACCATGTGATACATTTTTTTAAGTCCATCCATGTTGTCCAGCGCCAAATTCATGTCCTCGTGTCCCCATCCTGAGATAGAACCCAGCTTCCCTTCTCTGGCCTTCCTGAAGGGCATTTCCTAGAGCAGTAGTTTTCAAACTGCTTTTGGGAACCATAGGGTTTCTGAGTTGTGGAGTACTAGGAGAGAGATGATGAAGTTAGAGGACAGATATATTCAGGGATAGACTAAAAGCCACCTCCCTATGCAAATCAGCTCTGCTTTTAATTGTGTGTTTTTAAATTTTTAATTCTATATATGGATTCATTTACATAAAGTTTGAGATTCATTGTTCTAAAACTATACATAATAGATTCAAACTCCCAATTTTACTAGATTCTTTTGTTAAATTTGGGTTTTTTTAGAATTTTTTACTTACTACTGATCAACATAACATGTTTATTGTAATTATTGGGTAGATGATTTAGCAAGAAAACCATGAGTTTTAAGGGGATTTAAAGTCTTCAGCAAAACAACAGAAGTGACTAGAGTAAGATGGGCATGGAGAACTATACATACAATTTTTGCTATAGAATTAAATAATTAAAAGAGTATTCTCGGAAAGTGTCGGTATTTAAGGATCTTTTTTCATTAATCTATTCATTTATTAACAGCTATTTATTGAGTACCTACTACATTTCATCCTGGAGCCTCAATGATGGACAGAGTTTATAGACTTTTTATTAAGGTAATCAGCCACACCAGATTTTTTAAAATTGATTTTACAGAGAGGAAGGGAGAGAGAGAGAGCTGAGAAAGAAACATTGATCAACAAGGGTTCAAACTCACAACCTGAGTATGTGCCCTGAACAGGAATGGATCTGCCACATTTTGGTGTACAGGATGGCATGCCAACCAACTGAGCCACACCAGCCAAGGCACATCCCAGATTTTTAATAGTGCCCCAATATTCCCCTTTCCCTCTAGGATTAAAACTGGTTAAGGCCTCACATTTATAGTATTCAACTGGCTCTATACACTTTTGAATCATGAAATTTTAATTGGTTTTTCATTCCAGCCACTTAGCAGAGGATTCATTAGATTGCAAGGCCTAAAAAATTTCTCCACTCCCACCACCCCATTTTAGATTGCTGGAGCACAGGTCCAATCAAATATTGCATTTCAAAAATACAGTCCATCCAATCAATTTAATAAGAGCATCAGCCATTTTAATATTTAGATTCCTTCCTCAATGTATGTGTGTATGTTTAGTACATATTTTATGCCATTATTTAAATTTACTTTATTTCAGGTGTAATGTATCAAGTATCTGAAAATATAGCAGAGGATTTTCAAAGATTTTTAAGACAGGAAAGAAAGAGGTTTCTTCAGACACTAATATCTAAAAATAGCTTGGCATTTGATATTGTCTTCTATATTTATTTCCCCAAAGTTATCATATATATATATATATATATATATATATATATATATATATATATAGTTTCTGTTATTTATATCCAAGTGTATTTGTTTAAAATTGAATGTATAGGAGGTGCTACATATATTAATTTCTATTTATATAACTTATATAAACCCATGTCAATTTATATCTGACATTAATTTTGAAATATCTGCCATTCCGTTTGATTGGTATCAATAAAATTTGTTATGAATCTTTCTTTTTAATCTCAAATGAATCATGATAACATTAGGTAATATTATTGTTAACCTTTGCCCACTATTACATTGATGTTTCACTATTTCTTCAAAAGTAATGTGAGGTATTTTAAATCCCATTGTCTGAAATGAGGTTATAAGAGTGCAGATAATCTGTTTTCAGGGATAAAATTGATTGAATGTAGTTCAGTGGGAGGAAAGACAGTATAAAAAATTGAATACTCATCTGTTTCAAAACTTACCACAATATAACAGAAAGCAATAATGAATTGAATGTTTTCTTCTGATATACTTACACAAGGTAGAGTTGAATTACAAAGAAGCCTTTTAAAAATAGGATGTGTGTATACGAAAAGAATCATAGTCAAATTGATAATGCAGAAAATAACAAAGTGTATAGATTGTGATATATCATGTAAATGATTCTTCTTTTATGAACCATGAAGATCTTGATAATGTATGTGGTCTCGTGTGTGTGTGTGTGTGTGTGTGTGTGTGTGTGTGTGTGTGTGTGCATATCTCACAGGCACATAAATAATTTTGAACTAATTAGTGACCAAGAATCATGGTAAAAAGCATCACTGGGCAAGTGTTATTGGCTCTAAGTAATGATTGTGCATATAGGTGCATACTCAAAATCAGTATCTGAGTTTATGTGTGATACTTTCAGGTCTACAATCTATTTCACCAGTCTGGCACAGGTGACATATAACAGGTAATGATGTTGGTAGGAGGAGCTGTGACAGTGAGACAGAAAGCTTTTTGAGAAAATATAATGCCATAATTGAAGAATCTATCTGTCCATGACAGTAAAGTGGATAGTTCTAATAAACCAATGAATGAGGTTTGGGAGGATGAATAAGAAGCATAGTGTTTGTAGTTTAGCTTAAATTCTTTCTCCTTGTTAGGGAACTAAGGATATTTTAAGTGAGTGAAGAGGAAATTTTAAATTCTGTGGAAGCAAAATGTATCAGGTTTTATAAAGCACATTAAGTCTAAATGTGGTAAGATATGCCTATCTTCAGAGGGTCACCTGGAGAACTGACTCCTTTCTGGAACTCAGGCAGAAATGATGGCACTGACTGCACCAAATGTGGGCACAGTTTTTCAGAGTATAGCTTTTGTTTCCTTCATTTGCTTCTCAGTCCCAAACTAGACTCCGTGCTGTCACTCCATCTGGCATC
This sequence comes from Eptesicus fuscus, assembly GCF_027574615.1. Classification (NCBI taxonomy): domain Eukaryota; kingdom Metazoa; phylum Chordata; class Mammalia; order Chiroptera; family Vespertilionidae; genus Eptesicus; species Eptesicus fuscus. Next base: position 103,853,053 of record NC_072473.1, read on the forward strand.
AAATCAAAAGACCAACCCTGCTACACGGGAAGCAAATGTAGCTTCAAAATTGTGCTTTTGTGAAAACTCTACTGTTGCTAGTTTTCTGAAACACTGGAATTGTGAGGATGAGAGGAAGGCTTCACCAGTACTATAGAACAAAATATCATTAACCAATCTGAGAGAATATGCAAATAGTTGACTATAGTGGCCAGGAGATTTCCAACACTGACATCTTTAGATAACTGAGGCACTATCTTACCAGTTTCATAAACTCAGCCTAAAAATCACATTCTGGGGATCAAGTACCATGCATAAAGTTGGCCTCCAAACAAGATCCTACAGGTATTGCTCATGTGGGTCTCACTCAGGAGGCTGTGTGGGTAGAAATCCTGAAGGTTCAGTTTGAACTCCCAAGACCCCCCAACAAGAATGTCGAGACTAGCCCAGGTTAGAGATTAACAAAATGGGCCCCAGTGAATGTGAGGCAACTCCTATCCCAGCAGTCTGGATGCTCATTTTCCAGGCCCCTATTTCCTACCTGCCCTGCTAGTTATTTGGAGGGATTGTAGAGATTTCTACTCAAATTCTTTACCTAGTACTTGGATGGTCTCTGAATCACTAGACATCCTCATCCAGCAAGAGCAATTATGCTGCTAAGATAGGTGATGCCTTGACATTCAAGTAGAGGAAAGTTAAAATCCTTGTGATTTTTTTATTGTTAACATTATCATAGATGTCCCCATCACCCCGCTTTGCCACCTCCACTCAGCCCCTGCCCCCTCTTCATCTGGCTATCACCACACTGTTGTCTGTGTCCATGGGTTATGCATATAAGTTCTTTGGTTAATCTTTTCCCACCCAACCAACCTGTCTTCCCTCTGAGATTCATCAGTCTGTTCCATGTTTCTATGTTTCTGGATCTATTTTGTTCATCAGTTTTTTGTTCATTAGATTCCACACATGAGTGAGATCATGTGATACTTGTCTTTCTCTGACTGGCTTATTTTACTTAGCATAGTAATATCCATTCCACTCATACTGTCTCAAAGGGTAAGAGACCCTTCTTTTTTATAGCTGCATAGTATTCCATTGTGTAAATGTACCACTGCTTTTTTTATCCACTCATCTACTGATGGGCACTTGACTCTTATAAATAGCAATGCTGTGAACATAAGTGTGCATATATTCTTTCTGATTGGTGTTTCAGATTCCTTAGGATATATTCCCAGAAGTGGGATAGCTAAGTCAAAAAGCAGTTCCATTTTTAATTTTTTGAGGAAACTCCATATTGCTTTCTACAGTGGTTGCACCAGTCTGAATTCCCACCAACAGTGCACAAGGGTTCTCTTTTCTCCTCACCAGCACTTGTTTGTTGATTTATTGATGGTAGCCATTCTGGCAGGTGTGAGGTGATATCTCACTATGGTTTTAATTTGCATTCCCACTAACAGTGCAGGAGGGTTTCCTTTTCTCAATATCCTCACCAACACTTGTCTGTTGGTTTGTTGGTAATAGCCATTCTGACAGTTGTGAGGTGATAATTCTTTATTGTTGAAAGTATTACATATGTCCCCTTTTTCCCCCATTGACCCCCTCTGGCCTGCCCCCATCCCCTGACCCAGGCCTTCACCACCCTATTGTCTGTGCCCATGGGTTATGCATATATGCATACAAGGTCTTTGATCGATTACCTCCCACCCACTCACCCTCCCCCACCTTCATTGCAGTTTTAATTTTCATTTCTCTGATAATTAGGGATGCTGAGCATCTTTTCATATTTCTATTGGCCATCTATATAACCTCTTTGGAGAAGTGTCTATTCAGGTCCTTTGCCCATGTTTAAATTGGATTGTTTGCCTTTCTGGTGTTGAGTTGTATACATTCTTTATATATTTTGGAAATTAACCCCTTATCAGATGGGTCATTGGCAAATATAGCCACCTATACAATAGGTTCCCTTTTCATTTTCTTGGTGATTTCTTTTGCTGCACAGAAGCTTTTTACTTTGATGTAGTTCCATTTGTATATTTTTTCCTTTGTTTCCCTTGCCCTAAGAAATATATCAACATATTGTTACCAGAGATGTCTGAGATTTTACTGCCTATGTTTTCTTCTAGGATTATTTGGTTTTGTGACTTACATTTAAATCTTATATTCATTTTGATTTTATACTCATGTATGGTGTAAGTTTGTGGTCTAGTTCCATTTTTTTTTGTATGTATGTTTTCAATTTCCTCAACACCATTTACTGAAGAGACTGTTTTTACTCCAATGTAAATTAATTGACCATAGAGATACAGGTTGAATTAGGAAGCTAGAAATGAAGACCGAAAGGCTAATTAGCAGATAGATATACTATAGCAAGAAAATGATGGTGGGCCTGCACCAAGCTGATTGCCATTAGAGTTGGACAAATATAGGAGTGATTGAGTAAAATAGTCCAGGAGAACTTGGTGTTGTCCACTATGTGTCCTAGAGAAAGGGAAGAAGAAAAAAAAAGATGAGCTGGAGTTTCAAGCTTTGGTTCATTGGCAAATGGAGGTGCCCTTCACAAAAATAAATCAGAAGTAAGAGTTGGTTTAAGATGTTGAGTTCTGTATCAAATATTATGAGTGAGGTGCAGATGGAACATTGCATTGTAGAATTGATGCTTTGGAAGGAGGCCAAAGTTTGAGAATTGTGTGGGTAGTACACAGGAGTAGAAGAGACCGCTAAGGAAACACATGTAGAAAATTAAGGCACTGAGTCAAGAAAAAGGCAAAAATAAACTAGTTAAAGGGGTCATGCAGCAGTTGTCAGAAAAGTCAGAACAGCCAGGGCATCACAATGTCATGGAAACCAAGGTAAGAAGGGTTTGCCAATAATATCAGATATTTCAAAAGATCCAGGAAGGTGGAGCTGAGAGAAAGCCATTGAATTTGGTGATTGGAACTCTGTTCTTTCCCTTTATTAGAATACAAGTTAATTTAGACCATCACCACCACCAAGTCCTTAATAATGGTATACCAACCCCAGCGATCAGTGACTGAAAGACATTGGAGAAATAAAGCAATACAATTTTTACTCTATTATTTTATTCATTCAACAAACCTTTATTGAACTTTACTATTTGCTAGGCATTGTGTAAGATGTTATCTTCTTGTTGCCAGTATGAGTTATATAACAGTGCCCTCTCCTGCCTTATAGCTAGGTCTTGATGTAATTATTAATAGTTCTTTGTTTCATCCTAAAAAATATCTTGATTTGGACAGTAAATTATATTTATTACATATGGCCACTTCTCTAGACTCATCTGGCCTAACCCAGTCCTATAATTCTGTTTGCCTGTGCAAGGGCTTTCTGAACTCGACTGGAATGAAACCATTATGTGTGCCATGTTGTCAATGAAAGGAATTATTTCTGAAATCATTGTCTTCATAACATGGGTTGTGTGTTTCCAAACTTGTGTCTTACAGCACATGTAACATATTTTACAACACAGAAGCTCCAAAGTTAACCTGCCCAGACTTGCTATTTATGTGTTGTCTATCAATCCATGAAGGCCATTCAATGTGGATTGATCTTGATGAATCAGAGTATGTCTGTCACTTACTCATAGGAATTACTCACGATAGAACCTAGTCTAGATTTACTGTCTGTATTTTAGGACCATAGGCATATTTGCCAAATCATATCATGTGAAGAATTAAGTGAGGATAGCAGAACTGACTTGGCTAAACCAAAATTTCTCCAGTGTAGAAGTGAGGATCTGAATATTTTAAACTGGTCAATAAAGGGTTACATGTGTTAGCTAGAGGCACTTGGAAATACAGGCTGTGCTTATTTCTTAGATTTATAAATAACTTAAACCTATGTAGGAGTTAATTAATTTGGCTCCATTCCACCTACAGTTTAGCTTCTTGAGGGAGTAACTTGACCCTTATTATACCCAATGTTTGTAGTTGTAAGAGAACTCCCAACAGAATGAATAAAACCTTGCTTGGATTGTCTGAGTTTGACTTCTTGTGTACTTCTGTGGAGAAACTCTAAGATGTCAGGCATAGCACAAAATGTCAAAATAAGTCTTCAGTTAAGGACAAATGTATGCATTGTATTATTCATGGCTGCAGTTATTTATAATTCTGGTTTATTTTTCTCTTTTAAATGACTGGCATTCTAAAAGCAGGAGTTAACTTGTGACTTAGTAACAGTAATAGAGACTATAAAAAATACACTGAATTTTATTCACTTCACCCTTTCCCTGGAGAATATCTTCAAGTAGAATGGTTGCCTTTGGGACAGTAGGTCAGTTTCTTCACGCCTGATATTATCTATGATTACATAAGAAGTTACACGAGTTTTCTCAGTTGTCAGAATCCCAGAGTGCAAGAACACTGAACAGTAGGAATAAAAAAGACTACTTGTCATGCTGACAGATCTTACTTGTAACACTTCTGAAAGGATCTGACAAATTAGACTGCAGGTAAAGCCTGTGAACTGAGCATAGGAGATGAAAATGAATTAATTCATTTGATATCACAATGCAAATGAAGTGTGACTTCATAGAATGTACTCATTCCAAACGCCATGTCCCTTGTATCATCTAATCTTTCCAGCCACTCAAGTGGATACCATCACTGAATATCATGACAGGATCTAGCCCATTAGCTGTGATAGCAGCTTGTATTGTTTTGTTGACTTCATTTAAAAACATTAATCCCCATGAGTCATTTATTTCATAAGTGTACTAAATTTTATCTTAAGTTACAAAAAATAATGGTTGGAAATAGTCACATCATTCATCCAAGCAATTTTGCTGTAAGAGCTAAGGAACAATTAGCAGACAAAGTGAGAAGTCATCACCTCTCTTCAGAGCTATGAAATCCATGGTATTTAACCACTGTCCTATTTTGGGAAGTATGTTCATGAAGGAGAGGAGGCTGTTGCTCTGAGCTGTCTTCCCCTTAGGTTACAGCATTGGGCATGAGAATAGAGCCTGTCCCTGACTCCTGAACCAACTCAAGGAAAAGATGACAATAATAGAGCTGCAGTCTGAGGTCTCATGAGTGGACAGAACAACTGCCATTTAGTGAGCTCTTATTTTGTGATATTACATGTAAACATGTAATATTTAATCCTGACATCTCAGTGAGATAGTTCTTGCCATTGTCTCAATTCTGCATATAAGGAGACTGAGAAACTTTCTAGTCATGTCAGCTCAATGACCATGTAACCCTGAACAGAGCGAGAATTCAAATTCAAGGTTTTTAGACTAAAGTCCATGCCATTTCTCCACTTTGTGCGGCTTCAGATGATGTTAAAGGCAGGGTAAATTGTCCTAATTGAAGCCTAGCTGAAGTCCTCAGGTTTATAGGCTAATGCATCTGGTATGGTCTTGATTCCTAGTCAGAATTTTTATGTTCATGCCTACCAGTATTTCCCTGTTGCATGTATTAGCCCAGGTGTTTCCAACCACAGTCCCTTTGCTAGGCCCTGACTGCCATCCACTTACTCCTCATGTCTTACAGTCCAAGAACTTTGGCTTGCATTTTAAGCATCTTGGATTCCCTGGTTGGGGATTTGTAATGATCAAGCTATTCAGCTCTAGAGGTAGACAGAACTCTTCTCTTGTGTGTATACTAATATAGGTACCTCAAACCATACTCAGAGTATGTATTAGTTTCTGTGGCATCCATGACAAATTACCACACACTTGATGGCTTAAAACAATAATATTTTATTCTCTCACCTATCTGGAGGCCAGGAATCCAAAATCAAGTTGTTGGCATGGCTTTACTCCCTCCAGAGGTTCTAGGGAAGAATCTGTTCCTTACCTCTTTTGGTGGATCCAAGCATTCCTTGGTGTTCCTTGGCTTGTAAGTGCATCATTTTAATCAGTGCCTCTGTCTTCGTATGACCTCCTCTTCTGTATCTTCTCCTCTTCTGTCTGTCTCAAGTATCCCTTTACCTTTCTTTTATAAAGACATTTGTAATTAGATTTAAGGCCGAACCAGATAATTCAGGAAGATCTCATTCTAAGACCCTTAATTTAATCACATATGCAAAGTCCCTTTCCCCAAACATTCTGGAGGTTAGGATGTGGACACATATTTGGGGGGAATCACCATTTCAACCACTACCACATTCCCCAATGATTCTCTGAACCACATGGAATCAAGCTGTTTAGGGCAAAAAATGAATCACTATGAATATGGAGATAGTATTATGGCTGCCCTCCACTGGCACTTTTTAAAACATCACCCCTCACCCATGATGCCCCCAAGTCCCCAAATTCTCCTGACACCCCTTGAAATCAGTCTCAGGTCAACCTAGATTCATTAGTTCATGGAAACAGCATAGTTTAAGAGAGAGAACATGACCTTAGGAGTCTGACAACTGGGTTACAACTTACTCCAATACTTCCTGGTTATATGACCTTGGATAAGTTACTTTAACCTCTCTAGGACTCAGTTTACTGACCTGAAAAACAGAAAGAGATGAATAAATCAATTTTGGTCAGAGGCCCCTATAAGAAATAAAAATACCTTGCCTTTGGAGCCATCAAGACATGGCTTATCTGATGGCTCTGCCACCCACCAACCATATAATTTGGGCAAGACTCTACATTTCAGTTTCCTCATCCACAGACTAAGGATAATCCCTCTTACCTTGCAGTGATGTTAGGATTTCATAATAAAATGTACAGAAAATGTAGTTGATGTCAATGCATGTTTTTAAAATGTATTATTATTGTTGTTTTTATCATTAGCTTCAAGTTAGAGTGTGCCAAGTCTATGGCAGACATTCTACCAAGTGCTATGGAGCAATGCAGACACATCTGGATCCTCCAATAGAGAAAGTTGAGCTTAGAAGGGGAAAGATGATATTGTTGTGAGAAACTAGAAACAGCACACAACTTATACCCCTGAAAATAAATTCCTTGGGATACAGTTAAGTCATCTTCACTCTTGGGTGAAATTGTATAAATCAGAGTTAAGGAAGGAATGAAGAAACTGGTGGAGGGGAGGGGACGCAGGATTCAGTTTTAACAAATGAACATTTTTTTAAATTTCTTTATTGACTAAGGTATCACATATTTGTACTCATCCCCCCATTCCCATCCCAAACCCCTCCCCACACATGTCCCCACCCCCCTGTTGTCTGTGACCACTGGTTAGACTCATATGGATGCACACAGGTCCTTTGATTGATCTGTCCCCCTTATCCCCACCCTCCCCTACCTTCCCTCTGAGGTCTGACAGTCTGATCTATGCTTCCTTGTCTCCTGGTCTGTTCTTGTTCATCAGTCTATGTTGTTCATCATTTTCCTTAGATGAGTGAGATCATATGCTACTAGAAATACACTTATAAGAACCGAAAATGAGACAAGCAATAATGGTTATGCTGAAAGGCAAATGAATCCGTCTGTAGTGAGTTTCTTTCTGGGCCAACAGTTCTTCTGAGTCCCAATTTCAATGTCAAACAGTTCCTTATGTGTACATGTCAGCAATGATATTTCAGTTCTGGATGCTGGACAAATGGTAGTAATGCAGATCCGACCCTCTCTGGTTTGGTCCTGGGCAACCTGCAGTGATGCACACCTGCTGACTGCTAGTATGGCAAGGCATCGTCAGCGTCTTCCATCTCTGGACTGCTTCTCTTCTGTCTTCATGGCTGGAGTAGTCCTGTCAATTCCTCTCTGTTGCAGGAATCCACATGGTCTCGGAGTTGTTTTCTGAAAATATACAAAGATATTCTTGACCAAAAGTTAATAAAGGAATCTTTTCTATAAATTTGACTTGCGATCCTTTTTCATTTTTTGCCCAAACGATTTTTCTTTGGCTTGTTTTGACCCCATGTATGTTTTACATGGGTGTCTTGCTGTTAGCATTACAAATGAAAGTTAATTTTCTAGATGTAATTTACTTACAGGATATTTTTCCTTACACGATATTCTTCTACTATCCCCCCTTTTTTGATTTAAATATTAGGAGGCTTTTGAAAATTTTATAATGTAGTCTTGATAGCTTTTAAATTTTAATTTTTGCACTATAATATGACTGCTTTAGGTTCATTACATGTTATGCAATTTTACCATGAGATGAACTAACAATAAAAATTTTAGTTAACACTTTAGGAACAGCTTTTTGTCCAGTACAATTACTTTTTCTAGAATATTCGCTTATTTCAATTAGCCAATTTAAATTAGCCTGAAAACTTGACTACTATTTTACTGTCAAATTTAATACTCTAACAACAATCTTATTTTACCCTGTAAATATTAGTGGAAAGGATTATTTGCCTTCTTGAGTAGGCCTTGAGCATTCCTGGAACAAATGAACATTTTAGCTATGGTGAACATTTTGTTATCAAGACCACAGATCAAAGCTAATATCTTTTATGTCAAAATTCATAAATTTTAAAAATGTCCTGGGGATAAGTTGAGAAATTTAGACAACTACAAATGAACCATTTTTAATTGCATTTCACTTTTCTAGCTGAATGCTCATGGAGTTTTCCTTCTTGTTTTACTGGCAAATTCCAATTAGGGTCATTAGAGTGACAAAACCAGCTTGACTGTTCATAAATATCTTGCCTTGTACAGAAATTAAAGTGTTGCCGCAGATATCAAGATATTACAATTCCGACTGCTGAGGGAGCCTTCTAGGACAATTATTGAGGAGTTCACATTAGCCTTGTTATTTCCTCCTTCAATTGCAGTTTAATACAAATCAACAGTTCAGTTCTCCAACATCAGTTCAAGTGCAATAGCAGAAAGGATTGTAAAAGAAAAGGACTTCCCTAAATAAAGCACCCAATTAACATTTTAACATACAAAAGGCACACCTTGCCAACATACTAGGCATTGGGTCAAGGAAGTACAATTTTGTTTCCTGAATGGGAAAATCCAAATTCTGAGGAGCCATTCTTGTGCTAATTTATTGAATTGACAGTGACTAAGTACTTTGAAAATGCACCAACCTTGTGCCAGGTACTGGCAATACAAAGATAAAGAAGACTCAAAGATTCAGCTTTAACCTGTAAACTTTAAAAGTTAGTGTAATATACTGTTGTGCAGTTTGGGAAAGGCTCTAGACAGAGTCCTGGAAGAGTGTAGGGATGGAAAAATAGCTATGCCTTATGGAGTTGGGGCTGGGGTGCTTCCCAACGGATGGCCCACTTCAGCTACATTTGAAAGGATGAATGAGAATAAAGTCTGGAGGCAGAAATTTTACTAAAGGCAGGGGACAGAGGCATAGAGTGTGAAAACACAAAAGACGTAAGGTAGGTGAAAGATGAAACAGAGGGCTGGAGACCATGGGATACCAGGATACAGGCTTTATTAGAGATCACCCTGCAGGCTGCCTTCCAGAGGGAAAAGAAGAGGGTGTGCCCCGGTGTAAGCGCCTTTTGAGGGGAGGAAAGGAGGAGGCGGGGCTTAGGACACTCAGCACACGCTGATTGGTAGTTTCATGTAAGGTACATGATTAGGTACCTAGGGACTTAGGAATCGGGGACTTAGGGTATTTGGCAGGTGCTAATTGGTGGTTCAATGTACAGTCCATATAAGGTGTTCAGGAATGTCCGGCTGCAGGTGGAGTTTATGTCATACTCTGTCCATCAGTTGGGGGAAGGGAGGATCTATCAGTAGGTACAATTGAAGAGAGAAAGGGTTGGCCATGTGGGCTTGGTCTTATCTGGGAAATGTTTCTGAGGTAGATTCACCAGGAGCAGGTGAATGGATAGGGTGAAGGGGAGGACAGAGTGTATGAAGGCAGGATGGCTGGGAGGCCTCAGGCTTGGGCACTGGGTGAGCAGTTTGGGTTTGTCCAGCACACTTCCTCTGTGCAGCCCAATTTGGGTTTCCAGAGCCAGTACTTCCCTGAGCTTCTGCAGCCCCATCTGGCTGATTAACGACTAATTTAAATATCAACTCATGGTCTTTCATTTAATTTCTTTAAAAAAGATTTTCACACTGTAGAGAATGATGAAAAATCTTCTCCTTTGAAAAGTCAAGTAAGACCTAGGTATCACTTTAAAGAATTTAGTCTAAAACTGTTCCAAATTGTAAGCTATTAAGTGAGCAGATATTGGTAATTTGATTCAGGAGTTTAAAATTTCTCTGCCTCACAAAGAAGAAATCAGAGCTTTAGTTAACCATAAAGGTTTTCCAAGAAATAAATGGAAATGTCCAATGTATTTTTATTTGTTTCCTCTCTTTGCTCTGGTACTAGTAGAATTGGTAATGTGTTATGACTTGAGAACTAGCAGTTGATAATGGAATATTAGTGTTAATAGTGATGATTTCGACAACATTAAGGCTCATAGGTGTTATGTGGTATGTGCAGGGTTGCACAGCTCATTAGTGGCAGATTGAGCTGAACCACAAGACAGAAGGCCAAGGTTTCATTGCCTTTCTTTTGGTAATGAATGATGGCTGCATTTGGCTAGGTAGTGAGAAAGACAGTAGGAAGTGAGGTAAATAGATGGGCAGGGAAATTCTAACAAGCTGTTGGAGGCAGGATGTTATTTGGGCAGCAGTCCCCCAGGGAAGACCCAGATTGGCAGATAGATAGACCCATGCTTGGGAAAGAAATATCAAGGGATTTTAATTTCCTGGAAATAAAACAGTCTCCTCCTCAGGGGCAGACACAGAGTGGGTATTTATATGTTAGTTCCCTTGCTTTCTCCCCCAGTTTTTTTGTTTATTTGTTTGTTTTTTTATGGAAAGTGAAGACTAAAATACCTCTGTCTTTTCTCAAATGACTAGTTGAAAAAATAGGTAGGAAAAGGAGTTTGGATTTTATTCTATGTCTGGTGGGTATTCCCTGGAAGATTTTAAGAAATAAATGAATGATTTTATTTATTCTTTTATAAGATGAATCTTAGTGGAGAATGGATGGTAGGGAGTTACAGAAGCTAATAAAAACATCAAAAGCAATTGCTTTATGTTAAATAAGTATGGTGGATCATATCAAGAATGGCAATAGCAGTGATGGATAGAAATAGACAGACTCAGGATACATTTTTAGAGGTAGCATAGGAATGATTTGTGGAAGAATTGAACATGAGGTGACAAAAAATGGAATAAATCTCAAAAATTTTTATGTAAGTAACTGGAAATGGCTTGGGGAGAAGATTTTTGCAGGAAGAATCTTGAATTTGGATCCAACCATGTTAGTTTGGAGGTAACTATTAGACATTCAAGTGAAGATGTCAAGTAGGCAGCTGGATGTATGAGTGGAAATGTAAGTTTGGGATTCATCTGCACATAGTATTTAAAGCTATAGGACTGAATGAGGTCACTTAGGGTGAGAAGAAAAAGAGGCTGAAAAACAGATTGAGGATAGGCCAGTGAGATAGAAATAAAACCAGGAAAGTGCAGTGTCTTGGAAGGCCAGGGAAGAACAGATTTTAAAATGGAAGGACCAGTCAGCTGTTTCAAGTCCTGCTGGTAAATTAAGAGCAGAGAAAAGACCACTAACTTTGATTATACGCAAGTCATTGATAACTTTGGCAAAAGCAGTGTCTATAAAGTGGTGGAGATTGAAACTGGATTAGAGTGATTTGAGTAAAAACATGGTTAAGAGTTGGAATGATGACTATAGAATATTTATAAGAGATTTTGTTGTGAAGAGGAACAGAGAAATGAGGTGGCAACTGGAATGAAGGTGTGGGATCAAAGGATTTTTAAAAAAAAAGCTATAACTGATGAGGATGATCAGATTGAGAGGGAGAAATTTAAAAAGCAAGAAAGAGAAGAAATAACAAGAGGAAGGAAACCCAAGAAGGCTAATGGAAATGGGACAGATACCGAACACATGTGGAGGAGTTAGCCTCGAAGAGAAAGAGAAACAGTTCACTATAGTTCCTGCTTTGCCAGTTGAGGCAAGGATGTCATTTGTGAGTGAAAGGTCAAATGTTGGATGTGTTTGTAGATTTCAAAAGGGAGAAAAAGCTGTGAAATAGTTGTTTTGGAGAGTGAGAATGTGAGCATTAAAGCAAGTGTGGTAGGATCTTCAGACAATTATAAAGGGCTTGTTTGAAATTTGTGACCATGATTTTAAAATTAAACCTGTCAACACAGCTGTGTGTTTTTTCAGACAATATTCAGCTGTTAAAATACAGGGATGAAGTAGGCCGACAGTGGAGTTGACTAAAATTGGGACTTTGCAAGGCAGATGTGATAGAGGGAGAGAGAATTTAGTGGGTTAAGTTTATTTGCAGGACTATGAATAGAATGATGTATTGTTGAACCTAACATCTGGATAGAATGAAGTGAACACATAAGGTAGATTATAAACTGTGAGGTCAGTACTCTGAAGATCTTCATGAAGTTAATTACTAGAATAAGATTACTATGATAGCTGGACTGGAAGGGAAATAAATAGGCAGATAAAGAAAGAGGAGCATAAAAGTGAGATCAAGGAGTGGTCTGTGAAATAGGAGGGGGGAAGAGTGTTTCCAGAAGGAAGAAGTAGTCAACATGTTGAGACATCAACGTAGAGGTAGAGCCCAGCTGGCATGGCTTAGTGGTTGAGCATCAAACTATGAACTAGGAGGTCACAGTTAAATTTCCAGTCAGGGCACATGGCCTGGGTTTTGGGCTCCACCACCAGTAGGGGATGTGCATGAGGTAGCCAATCAATGATTCTATCATCATTGATGGTTCTATCTCTCTCTCCCTCTCCCTTCCTCTTTGAAATCAATAAAATTATAATTAAACAAAAGATTTAGGTAGAAATGTGAACAGTGGATAGAATGACAAGGTCATTATTGACCTTGACAAGAACCATTTCAATGGAATGATAGGATCCATTGTGGTGGGTTGGGAATTGATTAGGTAATGAGGAAGTTGGGACAGAGAACTAAAAGTTGGCTGTGAAGGAAAACAAAAATAAAATAGGTGGTAGCTAGAGAGGAATATGAAGCCTTAAGTGAAACCTTTTTAAAATTGAGCAACAATTGTGTTTTTAATTGAAATTATTATTGAGATAATTGTAAATTCATATGCAGTTGCAAGAAGTAACACAAAGAAATTTTTGCACAACCTGTGCAGCTTCCCCCAATGGTAACATGCTGCAATAACACAGTACAATATCCCAACCAGGACATTAACACTGATATAAAAAACATCAGTCCTACCCAGTACCACCTGCATTTGTATGTGTATATATGTTAAATTCTGTGTAATTTTGTCACTTGTGCAAGTTGTGTACACATCGCCACTGTCAAGACACTGCACAATTCCAACACAGGAATCCTTCATGTCACCCTTTTATAACCACACTCACCACCCTCGTAAGTCCCTAACCATTTGCAGCTACTAAGCTAGTCTCAATTTCTATAATTTTGCAATTTCATTATTGCCATATAAGTGGAATCATATAGTATGTAACCTTTTAGAATTGGCTTTTTTCATTCAGCATAATTTTCCTGGAGATTCATCCAAATATTCTATGTATCAATAATTTATTCATTTTTATTGCTGAGTTCCATGATATGGATACACCAGAGTTTCTTTAAACCATTGAAGGACATCTGAGCTGTTATCAGTTTTTATTATTATAAATAAATCTGCTACTAACATTTGTGTACAGATTTTTATGTGAATATAGGTTTTCATTTTTCTGGGGTAAATGCCCAGGAGTACATTTATTGAATCACTTGATAGTTATTTGCATGTTTAATTTTTAAAAGAAGCTACCAGACCATTTTCTAGAGTAGCTGCACCATTTTACATTTCTACCAACAATATATGAGTGATCCAGTTTCTTAACATCATCACTAGAATGTTGTGTTCTTATAATGTTTTATTTTAACCATTCTTGTGGGTATATAGTGGTATCTTATTGTGGCTTTAATTTGCATTCCCCTGATAACTAATGATTTTGAATGTCTTTTTATGGACTTATTTGTCATCTGTATATTCTCTTCCATGAAATGAAATGTCTATTCATACCTTTTGCCCATCTTTTAATTGGATTATTTGATTTTTACTGTTGAGTTCTGGCAGTTCTCTATACATTGATACTCTAGAAGGTTTTTGTCATATATGTGGTTTGCAAATACAGGGGTGGACAAATGTTGGTTTATAGTTGTTCATATGGAAAAAGGCATGCAGGTTATGATTATTATAATAGATTTATTAATTCAAAAGGTTGTCACAATGCCATAGTAAACCTACTTTGCTCACCCCTGTATGTTTTCTCAGTCTATAGCTTGTATGCATTTTCTTATGGCTCTTCTCAGAGAAAATAATCTTTCAGTACTTAAAAAATACTGTGCTAATCCCTCTTGGTCTCCATGGTTTCAGATTGGAAATCTGCTGTCATTCAAATTGGTGATCTTGTATGGGTAATGTGTTTTCTCTTTCTCTGCTTTCAAGAATTATTCTTTGTCTTCCTTTGTCAGAATTTTCATTATGATGTGTATTGGCTTGCATTTCATTTTAGCCTATTTGAAGTTTACTTAGCTTCTTGAATCTGTAGGTCTGCATCTTTCACCAAACATGGGAAGTTTTAGCCCTTATTTATTTACAAATTTTTAGCTCCACTTTCTTTTTTTTAAAATTTCTTTATTGATTAAAGTATTACATATGTGTCCTTATTCTCCCATTACCCCCCACCCCCCATTCATGCCCTTACCCCCCTGTTGTCTGTGTCCATTGATTAGGCTTATATGCATGCATATAAGTCCTTTGGTTGATCTCTCCCCTTTACCCCCACCGTCCACTTTCTTTCTCTTCTCCTGGGATTCCCATGATATAATTTGCTGGATCTCTTATTTTTGTTCCACGTGTTGCTGAGGTTCTGTTCATATTTTTTCCAGTCTAATCTTTGTTGTTCATATTATGTGAATTCTATTGATCCATTCTCAATTTCACTGAGTCTGTCCTCTGTCATCTCTACTCTACCATTGATTCCTTTATTTATATAATTTCCATTTGATTCTTTTATAAATTCTATTTCTCTTCTGTTTTTTTTTCTGTTTTTTTCATTTATTTCAAGAAAATTTATAATTGCTGTTTAAACATTTTATGATGGCTGCTTTATTTTTTTAATATTTATTTATTAAATGAATTGGGGTGACATTGGTCAACATGAATATATAGGTTTCAGGTATGGGTTTATATGCTACAAGATTTATATATTGCAACATGTGCCTATCATCTTATATTAGGATCCCTTCTCTCCCCATCCCCTTCCTGCTGGCAATCACCATACTTCTGTTTCAAGGCATCATGGTCAGAGAATATGCTTGGTATAATTTCAATTTTCTTGAATTTGTTTATGCTAGTTTTGTGACCCAACATATGGTCTATCCTTAAGAATGTTCCATGTGCACTGGGGAAGAATGTTTAATCTGATGTTCTGTTATTGTGAATTATGTCCATTTGGTCTAGTGTTTCATTTAAGGCCTATATTTATTTATTTATTTTTTGTTTAGTTGATCTGTCTAGAGCTGTCAATAGAGTATTGAGATCTCCATCTTTGATTGTGTTTTGATCTCTTTCTCCCTTTAGTTCTGTGAGTAGTTGTTTTATATATTTAGGTGCCCCCTAGTTGGGTGCATATAAAGAAGTGCTATGTTTTCTTGATATAGTGTTCCCTTTATCATTATAAAGTGTTGATGGCTGCTTTAAAATCCTTGTTAGATAATTCTAACATTTAAGTCATCTCAGTATTGGTATTAGTTGTGTTTTTTTTCCACTAAAGTAAAATCCTTGGTCAAAATTTGCCAAACTCAGCCCAATCCTGTTCTTTGGTAGAGAAGGTCAAGATGAGGGTAGACATAGGCTTGTGGCACCAGTTTGGATAGGAATAGTCAGGATGGAGTAACTCAGTAAGAGGAACTCTTAAGATGTAATTGGAGCATCTACTTCCCTGGGAAGCTTTTGGTGAGTGCTGGGGCCCACTGAGCTCCCCTGGCCTTGGTGCACTGCTTGCCTACAGTGTTATATGAAGCTTTCTGCCCTACCTTTCCTTAATTCTGAGTGCTTCTTTAGAGTAGGGACAAGCAATTAAGAGAAGGTACTCATGCCTCCACGTCACAACATGCCCTCAGTGTTACAATATGTACCCTCTCCCAAAGTAACTTTTGCAAGTCCCTGAGGGAAAAAAACACACATAATTTTAAAGTGTCTCATATGAAATCTATTCATATAAGCAGTCAACTACATCAATTGTGAAACATGTCATGGTTATATTTGTTCTGGGACTGCTGAAATACCATAGGGTCTTTCATCATGATGGAAAAGGAATACAAAGAAGAATTAGGAGTGCCATCTTGTGGCGAGATCTATCATTACCACTTAAGAGTCCCAAAAGCTACCAATGGGCACTGAGTATATATTTTCTTTGTATCCTCAAAGCCCAGTCTGGAAGAAACTCTTGAGAACTATTTGTTGAATAAATAAAGGGGATAGGAGTGGAATGGAGACTTGCTTTGGAAAGTTGATCTGGATGTCACCTTGATAAAATGTCTGATATGCACTGCCCATTGTTGGTTTGGAGACATTTTAAAATAGGGTTGTACCCCTAGCTGGTTAGGCTCAGTGGATAGAGCATTGGCCTGTGGACTAAAGAGTCCCAGGTTCGACTCTAGCCAAGGACACATGCCTGGGTTGCAGGCTTGATCCGCCCCTCCCAGTAGGGGGCGGACAGGAGGCAGCAGATCAATGATTCTCTCTCATCATTGATGTTTCTATCTCTCTATCCCCTTCCCTTCCTCTCTGAAATCAATAAAAATATTTTAATGGTGTTGTAGATAACCCATTATTATGTATCTGCCACATAGGGAAATGAGAAATAAAATAGATGCATGAAGAAATCAAGAACTATCAACTTCCCCATGTCTTGGCCTTGTCAATAGTAGGTTATAATGCTATCTGATGATATTATTCTCTTCCTGTAAATACCAATGTGCTACAAATTAATAAAGCCTTTAAATAGCATGAAGAATATGGTTAGCTTCAGATCTTGAGTATTTTGTCCATATTTTAGCAAGTTGAACTAAAGGAAATTGACAATAAACTTTTTTGACTTATAATAATGTCAATTTCATATGGACCAACCTACTATTTCAAATCAGTTCTCTTAAAAATATTTATTTTGGACATATGCTATGTTTAGATAATGTGAAAACCATGAGGATACAGAGACAATAAGACATGGGCCTTGCCTCCAAGTATCTCACCATTCAATGTGGGAAATAAGCACTTAGATAGCATGCCCTTTTTTTCTAGTCATCTTTTTAAAGTGTTGACAGTATTAGGATAAGCCAAAATCTGGTAGGTGTAAAGAGAGGTCTAGGAAGACATGACAATTTGGCATGGTGTATAAGAGCATAGGTTCTTGCACCAAAGTCTGGATTTGAATCCTGATTTTGCTACTTGCCAGCTAGATAACTTTGGGTAAGGTACTAACTTCTCTATACCTCAGTTTCCTTATCTATAAACTGGGAAAATATAGTGCCTACTTTATATGATTGAAGTGAGTATTAAATGAGTTAATATGTACAAAGCACTTAAACTAGCTCCTAGCACATAGTAAGTACTATTTAGCTATCATCATCAGCAGCAGCATTATCAGCATCATCGTCTCTCTATTACTGTAGAAGCATTTGAGGCATGTTTGTAAGAGGAGTTAAATGTCAGTATTCATTCTTTCATTTTTTATTTAACAAGAATTAACTTACTGAGGTACTACCTTTTCCAGTTCCTGTGAGGAATGCATAGGGCCACCATGACCTACTCTTTTTAAATATATCATCACCTCCTTCAAAGTCATCATCATCTTCTTTAAATCTTCCCCTGACTCAGAAGCTAGAACAAAGGAATGCAAAAATGAAAGGACAGAGGACAGTAGTACTGGTATCACTGGAATGCATGGTACATGGGAGCTTGTGTCAAGCAATGTGGAAGGGTAAGCCAATGCCTAGATTATTGGAATCTACTCATGTACACACTTATGAAGGTAAAATCTATTTTGGGTTGGCTTTAACAAAATCAACTGAAATAGCTGGAAAGAAGCTAAACAAAATAAAGGCAAGTGTATGTCTTATTGCTGGCATATAGTACCTTAAGTGTGCTCTGTAGACATTAGATGAATGCTGAATGCTCTGTGTTCTCAAGTTGTGAAATTACCCTTCCAAAAACTATATTTTTAATTAAATTGCTTAAACCTAAATTAATTTTTGTACCATAGCAAATGTATTGACAGCTAAGAAGTAAGATTACAAAAGTTAACTGCTATGGAATATGAACAGTCAAAATTTTATTTTGGTTGTAATGCCTTAGTCACCTAACAATATATTGTAGCATGGCTTTACAAAAAGTGGATAATGTTCATCATTTGATTATTCAGTATTTCAAAGTTCTTAGGCTAGTAGGTAGTTTTTATTGGTGTTTACTATTTTATAAAATGTCCAAGTGGAAACAGTGACATGTTGGCACTTCCCCTACCAACTTTATCACTGAAATGTGGGATTCCCATTAACTTTACCAATTGTTAAGTCCACTTTTGATCTTATATCCTCTAGGGACCCAATGAGATCAGGATTTCTCTGGAAGGCCCTCATGTGACTCCACTGGAAGGAGCAACACTGTGCATCATGACTGATTCCCAGGCACATTGCATTCTATGGAGAGCACAGACCATATGGGTAGACTAATTAATTTCATGGTTCTATTTGAATTAACTTGGCTTCTGGAATCCTGAACTCTTTTCATTTCATGTGATAACTATCATTTGCTTGTACTGAGTCTGAACCGATCACCAATCACCTCTATCAGTTGTCACTGAGGCCATTTTTTTTTACTAAATATAGACCAGCCATCAACTTGAACTTAAAATGACATGGTTGCCAAAACCGGTTTGGCTCAGTGGATAGAGCGTCGGCCTGCGGACTTAAGGGTCCCGGGTTCGATTCCGGTTAAGGGCAAGTACCTTGGTTGCGGGCACATCCCCAGTAGGGGGTGTGCAAGAGGCAGCTGATCGATGTTTCTCTCTCATCGATGTTTCTAGCTCTCTATCCCTCTCTCTTCCTCTCTGTAAAAAATTCAATAAAATATATTTTAAAAAATAAAAAATAAATAAATAAAATGACATGGCAGGTAGTCCAGTCAGTGGCAAAGAAATAGTCTTCTATGCTGCTATGATTTGGGCCCACTATATATACATTCATAACTAGCTCTAACAGCAAGACTCAATGAATGATACTTTGTCTGGATTACCATTAGGAACTAATAATGTGAGAGGCAATACCAGCTCAACACAAGATCTATTTGTAACTGGAGTACTGCATGGATTTTTAAAAGGCTTTCAAACTAATGATCTATTAATAGGTCACAGAGGTCAAAGGAAATGTGGGTTGGTCAGAACCATGGTGTATCACTTTGTGGTAGAACTGGAGTTTCTAATTTATGATCTGGCTATCAGAACATGTTGCCTATCTTTCCATCTTTGCAACTCACTAACAATACTAACGAATTTTTCCCAACTACAATGTTAAACATGGTTGAAAACAGCATGAAGTTAAAGAACTGACACACGTAATAAAAAATAACTAAAAATAATCAGCATCAAAAATATTGTCTGGGTAAAGCTTTTACTATTGTTATGAATGCCATAATTTGAGATACAAATACAGTCCTTGAGGGTGAAATGTGAGGTATAGAAACCTCCTTTCCTTCCCCATCCCCAAACAGTTACTCCTGTGTTGTAGCCCCTCTTGTTATATGCTGGAAGAAAGAAAGCGCATAGTAGATTGCTCCAGATTTAGAAAGAATACCAACAATAGAATAATGAAAATATCAGCAGCTTCAATTTCTGGAACTTTTACTCTGTTCAGATGCTTAAAATATGTTATCACATTTAATTCTTGCTAGAGCTTTGAGACATAGATATTTTTATTCTCCTCATTGTAATATTCTAAAAACATCCTTCTAATTTTTTTTGTTAATCCTCACCCAAGGATATTATTTTCATTGATTTTTAGAGAGAGTGGAAGAAGTGGGGAGGAGAGAGAGAAAGAGAAAGACACATAGATTGGTCGCCTCCTACACGCAGGGATGGGAGGAGGGATGGAACCTGAAATCCAGGTATGTGCCCTTGACAAACCTTTGATAAACCCTTGACCCTTTGGTGCACAGGCTGACACGCTAACCACTGAGAAACATTGGCAAGGCCTAAAAACATAATTTTAAAGAAATAACAACTTTTTATTTTCTCTAAAAGCAGAGAGAGCAAAACCTAACAAATCAACAGCAAAAATGAAGGTGCTCTCTACTTTCCATTAATTACTGCCCCCAAAGCCCAGTACCTTTCCCTGGAGGTGCAATACCAGGGAAATCTGACTATCCTGTTTTAGCTGTTAATACACAAAGGCATCACAGGTAGGGTTGCCACATTTAGCAAACCAAAATAGAGGATACTTAGTGAAATTTAAATTTCAGAGAAACAACAAATTTTTTAGTATAATTATATCCCAAATACTGCATGGGACATAGTTACACTAAAAAAAGAAATAATTATTGTTAACTGAAATTCAAATTTAACTGAACATTCTATATTTTATCTGGCAATCCTAAGAGCTATTTATAATTTTCAAATTACATAAATATAATAAAACAATAAGGCCAATCTTAACTTGTTTTATTATAATGGGAATCCTACAGAATGAGCTTCACTTCTTTAGAGACAAATGAGCAGATGTCTAATTTGGTTAATGTGTCATCAGCTGAGTACAATCAACATATATATAGTAATTTAAATAAGAGAAAGGAAACATGCTAAAAATGCAGGTTGTATAGAAATGTCTCTTTAGTTTACTTATTTTAGACTTATAGTGTTTCAGCTCTGAAAGGGCTGTGGGGGGTCAGTCTCTGTAATGTTTTCTCCAAAATCCCCAACCCTGGCCTGGAATCTCATTCTTTAATTCTGTGATTGCTGACAAAAAGATCCCAAAGGGGTCGTTGAGACTGAAAGTTAATCCATTCTCTGACTCCCATGCCTTGCACCTAGAGAAAAGAGCCCCTCCCTCCATACTCGTAGATGCCTTGCACTTGCCAAAAGATGCACTCTGTATACTGTATAAACATTATCTCCCAGCCTGAGCCTGCTAAGAACAGGTGCCATTTTAAAATAATTTGCATAAAAGCACAAGACTGTTGGCCTGACTCACATAGGCATTTAACACTTAACAGGCATACCTCAGAGATATTGCGGGTTCAGTTCCAGACCACTGCACAAAATGAGTATCGCAATAAAGCAAATCGTTATCTATTTGCTGGTGGAGGGTCTGCCTTCATTGTAAAAAAAAAAAAAATGTGACATTTATGAAGCACAATAAATCAAAGCGCAATAAAATTAGGTATGCTTGTATTTGAAAAGTCACTACTGAGAGCCAAGGACCATATTATTGCAGAGATGGATGGGGCATGGTCCCTTCCTTCTAGGAATGCAGAGACTGGTGGAAGACAGACAAGTAAAGCGATCATTACAAAATATGGCTTGATATAGGGTGTGCAGTGGACACGATGGGAGAAAAGAGGAGGGAAGTTATTTCA
Organism: Eptesicus fuscus; assembly: GCF_027574615.1. Taxonomy (NCBI): domain Eukaryota; kingdom Metazoa; phylum Chordata; class Mammalia; order Chiroptera; family Vespertilionidae; genus Eptesicus; species Eptesicus fuscus. Next base: position 103,874,585 of record NC_072473.1, read on the forward strand.
GCCTGGTGACATGAACTAAAAGACATTCTCGGATAAGCTTGAGCAGAATCCAGATGGAAGGATGGGGTTAGTTAGGCAGCAAGGGGTTGAGGGGAGAAAAGGCATTCCATGCCCAAGGTGAAGTGGCACAAGCAGATTCACAGAGGTGTGAAACTGAATGTCATGCTTTGGAAACCTCTGGATACTCATTTTAGCTGTAGTGAGTGTGGAAGACAAAGGGGTGCCAAATTAATGAAGATTCTTTAGCGAGAGAGTTCATTTGGGAAACACTGGATTAAACAGTGCACTGTGGGATAATTATGTTTCCTGCTCATTCTCTCCCCCCGCCATGCCAAGAATAGTGACAGCCAAATAGCAGACACTCAATACATATTTTATTAAATGAATGAATGAATGAATGAATGGATTAGTGATTGAATTAATGGCACTTTTTGTCAGAGTCCAGACCTCAAGAGGAATATAGTATACAGAATTTCTATATAATTTGACCACATAATTTTTTTTATTTCACTGAATAATACATTTTCAAACACTATTATTTTTAAAAATATCTTTGGGGAAATCATGACTTAAGAAGGCATTAAAATTAATATATACATGAATGATATAAAGTGAGAGAAATCCAGAATAAGGGTTTACACTTAGGTAAAAGGATGCACAACTTTCTCTGTTGATTCTTCCTGGAACTGAATGATTGATTGCAGGTGGGCAGCATGGGAGGCCAGACACAACGTGAGCTTGCCCCAATCCCAGGGGGCTTTGCAAGAAAGGCCTTTTCAGGGACAGTACTTTATAGTCACATTTTTCTTTCCTTCATTTACAAGCCCAAATTACACTGAAGCTAATCAGGAAATACCCAGCTTCCTATGGGTCAACTGTTTTCACACCAATGCTAACCATTCATACAGTGGTCTTAAGATAACAGCATTAATCAAGTAATAACTTTACAAAAAGTATTTTGTACATTTCATCTCATAGATTTTCCATGACAGTCACAGGCATGATAATACTATAATAATAATTACTGGGCTAAGTATACTGTATAAACATTATCTCTTTTAATCTCGTAACAACCGGATCCATTGATAACAAACTGAGAGGTTAAGTAACTAGTGCAAGGTCTCATAGCTAGGAAGCCAAGTGGCAGAGCAAGGACTTGAATCTGGATCTGACACAAAAGTCCACATGCTTAACTGCCCCACCATGATACTGTTAGTTCTACTATAAAGCATTTGTAGTGTATAACCAAATAGAAGTTGAATATAACTCCTTAGTATGTTCACACAAATATATCTTCGAGAAAACAATACTAACCTCAATGACTATCATGAAATAGGATCCATTTGTGACTACTTTTGAAGTAGTCATGGATCAAGTATGTATTATTGCTCTGTATATTATAGATAAAACTTTTTGACAGTGTTATTGGATTAGAAAGGGCAGCTGAATCATGTTCAATGCTGACTCATAACTGACAGCTGATGCCGGATGTTGGCTTCTGCAGCAAAACACAATTAGATATCACCTGGGACAAAACCAAAATAAACAAGGCAGGACTATGTTGTACTGGACCCCAAACTGCTCAGTCTTTACTACTCTCCCCACAGGAGTTCTAGGTTTCCATGAATCTGCTTCATGCATCTTTTCACACATAGACCCAAATAAAAGGAATTAGGCTGATCATGAAAATTAGTAGGACATCACCTTCTGGGCTGTTGCACAGAGACTGGCCCTTGTGAAATTATATATATTACTATACTACTTACTTTTGCTTTTTAAATATTAAAACATTTATTCACAACATGGCATAGTCTTTATTGATGAGTAATGTGATTGGGCTTTTTTAAAATTTGTAGTAAAGTATAACATATACAGAGGAGTACTCATATAATTAATGATTATTGTTTACAAATGGAGCATGCCTAAATAATGAGCACCCAGATAAAGAAACAGGACATTACCTGCACCCCAAGAAGAGCCACTCTGGTCACTAACCCCTAAGGCTAACATCTATTCTGACTTTTTAAAGCATAGAAGCTAAAAGAATTACAACAGTGGCCTATCTACAAAATGTCACACAGGAAATTTGAACCATCTGACTCTGGAGCTAATACAATAGATAATGCATGCCTAAAACTGCAAAACTCCAAATTCCATAGAGAAGAATTTTCTATTTTTTTCCAAGTCTTTGATTGTATCTGGAGATGAAATGGTAGGTGCCTAAATAGCAGGCCTGAAGGAATAACCATGGCAATATGGAGGGAAGTCTGAGATTACCCCAGGCTTCCATGATGCTGTGTCTGGTGGGGTTGATAGCAATGGTGATCTCAAAAGGCTAAGAGCCAAGTCCGGAAACTCTTTAGCTTTGCAGTTTTCCCAGAGGCCCCTCTGAGCAGGTATTTCCACAGAGGAAATTGCCCATGGGGAAGCTTAGTTGGCCAGCTAGTGTTGGTTTTAAATGCAGCAGGTTTTATGGGGCCAAGATGACCTTTAGCTGTGCTGTTACAATCACTGCCAGGCTCTGCATTCTGGTCTCTAATCCTCCAAACTCGCCTCTGCAATTGTTGGCCCTTTTCACAGATGAGAAAACTGATGCTCAGGACAGTTAAATGCCCTGGCCAAGGTCCTCACGTAGTAACTGGCTGGGGCATGAAATCCATGTCTTTTTTTTTTTTTTTTTTACTAGAGTCTCTGCTTATAACCATTATATGCCAAGCTTGAAACATCTCTTAGCTTCCCAGAGAAGGCTCTATATCAGTGGTCAGCAAACTCATTAGTCATCAGAGCCAAATATCAACAGTACAACGATTGAAATTTCTTTTGAGAGCCAAATTTTTTAAACTTAAACTTTTTCTAACGCCACTTCTTCAAAATAGACTCGCCCAGGCCGTGGTATTTTGTGGAAGAGCCACACTCAAGGGGCCAAAGAGCTGCATGTGGCTCGCGAGCCACAGTTTGCCGACCACGGCTCTATTGGAGAATTTTCTTTTTTTTTCTTTTTTGAGAATTCTTGACTGTGGCCCCAGAGTTTCAAATTGATATCTTCTCTTTTGCAATGGTTCAGAAGGAATTTGCAGAGCCTCAAAATGATCGTTGATCATATCAGTTACCACTTATGAGACCAGAGAACCCATTGGGACTCACTTCTCAAAGTGTGTTCCATGGACCAGCAGCATGAAATGTAGGATCTCAGATCCCACCCCAGAAATCCTGAGTGAGAATTTGCATTTTAATGAGAACCCAAGGAGATGTGTACACACATTAAGTTTAACAAACATAGTTGAATGCCAGAGAACTTAATTTAGTGTACTCTGCTCAAAATGGAGCTTCTCTCTATCTTGGGAAAAAGACATGGACAATATGAGTGAAAATATTGATCTCGTTTTAAGAGGAAGAAAAAGAAGCTGTCTCCTTGTCACTGAGGCAATGGGAGGTTGTGAGAAGATTATAATAGTAACAGCCTCCCTCATTCACTTTGCTCTCTTTGCAGGCACATGCTGTCATTAGCATTGATTGGAGTTACAGGATTCACATACCTGCTGGGGAAAATAGATGCCTTGTTTTGCTGCACTGTAAGGAAACATCGGTCAGCTCAGCTATGCCTTTGTTGATGTTAATAAATTATGTGCAATACCAAAAAATATTTAAACAGCCTACATAGGGACTGCATTATTTGGCTTCTAATAGCATTCTCACTAGCAACAGCAAAGAGAAATAGGTTTTTGCTGAAATTAAGTCAACAGGGAGGTTGGAACTGTTACTTTGAAAAGGTTCTTCCTGCTCTTCAAGTCATTTTGTCATCAGTGAACTGACCACTGTGCAGATGTTAACATTCTGGAACTTTTAACCCTGTGAGATAATACGGTTGGTGTCCTGTAAGGAAGAGCCCATCACAGACTCATTTATTCATTTTTACAATATGTATTAATATTTATTGATACTCTATTATGTAGCAGGCACAGTTTTAGGTGCTAGAGATATAATGGTGACTAGATCCAGTCCTTGATCTCATGGGCAAGACAGACACTTAACAAGTAGTATTTAATCTCCACTTTTAAAAATGGAAGTATTGGTGTCAAATGCTATTACACAGAGATACAGGGTGCAATGGGGATCAGTAAGGAGGAATCAAACCAGTTGTGTGAACATGAGGATAGGGTTAGGAAGAATTTTCTTGGATAAATGGCATTCAAACTGAGATCTTAAAGATGAATGACTGTTAACTAGATGAAGTGCACAAAAGTTGAGTGGGAGTAGAAGGTTCATTCCTGGCCCATGCAAAGTCCTTTTGGTGGGAAAAACCATGGAACATTCAAGGATCTGGACCAAGTCCAATAAAGCTTGAGTAAAGAGAGAGAGAGGAAGAATTGTATATGAACCAGAACCTACAGAGCCTTGACAGTTGTGTAAGGGATAGTAATGCCATCTCTGGGATAATGATGATACCTCAAAAGGTTTTTAGTATTCTCAAAGATACTAGTATGAGTATGATTTCTTCCAGGCCTCACAGCTATAAAGGACAGAGTGGGGATTCAAACCAAGGGCATCTGACTGCTTAGCCAGCTTTCTTAATCATGACAACATAGCACTTGTTCATTTTTATGTGGCTATATATTTTTTTCTGAAATCTCCTCCAGACCATCTGTAATTCAAATTATATACCTTGATTTGTTTTGAAATATGTCTGGGGTGCTTTCTACTATGTGACAAATGGGCATTAGGGCAGAGTGCCTGACATGGTAGCAGTGAGATAAAGTAGTCTAGCTTCCCATGACAAATAAGACGATGGAGTATGTAATAGAGGACAGGATCACAAAATCCTACCTGGAGAAAAGCAATATGTGTAATTAGTTTCTATAAGAGGAATCCATTCTTAATAGGTATGGTATTTTTGAAGGGGCTGACCAAGCAAGTCAATAAGGGAGAGATAATACATGTAATAATAATCATACCAATATGCAATAAATTTTTATTTTTGCATTTAAAAAGTACTTTTAGCTAATTACTTATCTCACTGAGTGGCTGAGAACTAAATGGGGTGAAATATTATTAACCCATTTTACAGATAAGGAAAGCGGCTCAAAGAGGCCACAAGACTTCTCTAAGTTACATATTAAACAAATGGTAGGGCCAATATCCAAATTAAGGTCCCTTCAACTCGAGTTCTTAACCAATTTTTTTGCCACTCGGAGGCTTAGTACACATTTACTGAGTTGAAAGGTCCTTGCCATTATCATGAATGAACTGACTGAAGAAAAATAACAGACATCTCTCAGAAGATTGCAGATTTCTTCCTGCTTCCGTGTTGTCTTTCAAATTCCCAAGAAGGCACATTTATACAAATCATTTAGTTTGATTCCTACAAAAGTCTTAATGTAAAGGAAACAGTTAATACAAGCATTTTATAAAAGAATCTATTGGAACACTAAGAAAGTGGTTGACATATTTTTAAAATTTTTGGGGGGAGAAACATGAATTTGTTGTTCCACTTATTGGTGCATTTATTGGTTGATTCTTCTATGTGCCCTGACCAGGGATCAAATCCATAACCTTGGCATATCAGGACGACACTAACCAACTGAGCTACCTGGCCAGTGCCAATTTTTTTAAATAAAGGGTTAATATAGTAGATATTGCCCTAGCTGGCTTGGCTCAGTGGATAGAGCGTCAGCCTGCAGACCGAAGGGACCCAGGTTCGATTCCAGCCGAGGGTACATGCCTGGGTTGTGGGCTTGATCCCCAGTAGGGGGTGTGCAGCAGGCAGCCCATCAATGATTCTCTCTCATTATTGATGTTTATATCGCTCTCTCCTCCCTTCCTCTCTGAAATCAATAAAGAAATATATTAAATATATATATATATAGTAGATATTTTAGGCTTTGCAGTCTCTGTTCAAACTTTGCCACTGTAGTTAGAAAATAACCACAGACAATACAGAAACACATGGGCATGGCTGTGTTCCAATATAATTTTGCTTATGGACCCTGACATTTGCATTTCATATAATTTCCATGTATCATGAAATATTCTTCTTTAGATTTTTCAACCATTTAAAAATGTAAAAAAATCATTCTTAACTTTGGCTATGCAAAAATAGGTGGCAGTGTGCTGGCTTTGACCTTTGGACCATAGTTTGCTAAGCTCATCATTAAGAGGTTAAGGTGCATGCATATGGGTGTTCACCTAGTAACTGTTGTACTATTTGTAAAAAAAAATGTTGGGTGTTTATAATCAGCAGAGTTAGAGGTTTGCCCTATACCCAAATTTTAATTTTGGCAGAACAACTGAATTTGATTTAGTATTCCACTAGAGCAGTGGTTCTCAACCTTTCTAATGCCACGACCCTTTAATACAGTTCCTCATGTTGTGGTGACCCCCAACCATAAAATTATTTTTGTTGCTACTTCATAACTGTAATTTTGCTACTGTTAATGAATCATAATGTAAATATCTGTGTTTTCCGATGGTCTTAGGCTCTACAGCAGCAGTTCTCAACCTGTGGGTCGCAACCCACAGATTGAGAACCGCTAGCAGGGTCGCCTAAGACCATTGGAAAACACAGGTACTTACATTATGATTCATAACAGTAGCAAAATTACAGTTATGAAGTAGCAATGAAAATAATTTTATGGTTGGGGGTCACCACAACATGAGGAACTGTATTAAAGGGTCGCAGCATTAGAAAGGTTGAGAACCACTGCACTAGAGTATTAAAGGGTTAACTACAAATGCTTTCATCTGAAAAAGCTGCCAAGAGTTCATTGGAATATAATGAACAACATAAACTGATGAACAAAAATAGATTCAGAGACAGAGAAATATCGATCAGACCATTAAATCTCAGAGGGAAGGTAGGGGAGGGTGGGGGTAAGGGGGAGAGATCAACCAAAGGACTTATATGCATGCATATAAGCCTAACCAATGGACACAGACAACAGGGGGGTGAGGGCATGAGGAGAGGGGTTGGGGAGGTAATGGGGGAATAAGGACACATATGTAACACTGTAATCAATAAAGAAAATTTTTTTAAAAAGAGTTCATTGGCCCAGGTTCAGGGTTGACATGCTGCCTAATCATAGTTTATTCCTATGCTACTGGCCTGTTCTCACAGAGCCGTGGATCTGAGGATCCCTGGGAAAGGGAAGGAAGGGGGCTTCTTAGCTCAGGGTATAGACTAGAAACACAGCAAATACTACTCTTGCAGGGGGAAGAGAGGCTGGTTTTGGAACTACTGGACGAATTGACAGTGTCTTCCTCCCTATTGTGCTGCAGGCACAGGTTAGAAAACAAGGTATCTGGCTGATAACCACTTACTTCTTCCTAAAGAGCAGCCAGCTGACAGTGTGAGCTCTTATTGTACTTATGCTGCCCCAATTCAGCTACTTCCCCAGCTCTGTTTTCTCTCTGCCCAATAAATAAATGCAAGAGTGGCAGTACTATCCTATTACTGAGGATATATTCTTAGCACTAAATGTAGCACATAACTACAACTTACTATGTGGAAAAAAATTAAGACCTTGTTTTACAGCTGGTAATTTAAGACAGGGAGGGGGTGGTACACAAAGGGAAGAATGCCAACTCTTTAGTATCTGTCAAAGCAGTCCCTCATGTTAAGGTTCATGATTTAGGATAAAGGATAATGTTATGAATGAGGACGCTAATTAACTGTTACTAGAATATTCAATCTAAAAACAAATGTTGACTTTAAGGTCTTATCTTTCAATTATCTTGCTTGTTGTACAAGGGAGACAGTGCTTTTGCAGATACAAACAGCCACACTTTTGTGCACAGGCAAATGTAGTGGATGTGACACGGAAGGACTACAAATACTTTTGGAGTGAGCTATGTGTCTGTCCCCAAATCAACAAGGATACACATGGTTTCCCAGCTAGAGTTGTAGGTATTAAGGACCCACTGAAATAGGGGAAAATCCTCCATATATGTAGGATATGTTTTTGTATTATATTATATGGCATATATAATATATTGTATATTTATATTATACATCTAGATAGATAGATAGATAGATAGATAGATAGATAGATAGACATAACTAGAGACAATGAAGTCCTCTGCTCAGCTCATAGCAAGCTTGGAAAATAGATTTATGTATATGTATACATATTATATAAAATGTATTGCATTTTATATTATACACTGAGTGGCCAGATTATTATGATCTCTGAACACATAATAATCTGGCCACTCAGCATATATCCTATATAATAAAAGGCTAATATGCAAATTATCCCCTCGACCAGGAGTTCGACCAGCAGGCAGGCTGGCCAACCGCCCATGACTCCTCCCCCTGGCCAGGCTAGCCGGACCCCACCCATACACGAATTCATGCACCAAGCCTCTAATACATATATACACACACACACACACACACACACACACACACACACACACACTGAGTAGCCAGATAATTATGCGTTCAGAGATCATAATAATCTGGCCACTCAGTGTATATACTAACTAGAGGCCCAGTGCACAAAATTCATGCATGGGGGTGGGTGTGTGTCCCTCAGCCCAGTCTGCACCCTCTCCAATCTGGGACCCCTCAAGGAATGACCAACTTACTGTTTAGGCCTGATCCCAGGGGATCAGGCCTAAACAATCAGTCAGACATCCCTCTCATAATCCAGGACTGCTAGCTCCCAATGCTTGCCTGCCTGCCAGCCTGATCACTCCCTAACCACTCCCCTGCCAGCCTGATCGACACCTAACTGCTCCCCTGCTGTGCCAATTGCCCCTAACTGCCCTCCCCTGCTGGCCTGGTCACCCCTAACTGCCCTCCCTTGCCAGCCTGGTCGCCCCTAACTGCCCTCCCCTGCTAGCCTGATCGCCCACAACTGCCCTCCCCTGCAGGCCATCTATGGCAGCCATCTTGTGTGTTGGAGCGATGGTCAATTTGCATATTACCTCTTTATTATATGGGATAAAAGGGTAATATGCTAATTAGACCAGAAGACCTTCCGGACAAAGCCATGGTGGTGGGGCCAAGGCAAAGGTGATTAGGGGTGATCATGTCAAGAGGGGAGAGCAGTTGGGGGTGATCAGGCTGGTGGGGGGGCAGTTGGGGGTGAGCATGCCAGCAAGGGGGGGCAGTTGGGACAAGCAGGCCAGCAGGGGAGGCAGTTGGGGGCAATCAGGCTGGCAGGGGGGGCAGTTGGGGGTGAGCAGGCCGGCAGGGGGGCAATTGGGGGTGAGAAGGCTGGCAGGCAGAGTGGTTAGGGGCGATCAGGCAGGCAGGCAGGCAGGCAAGCAAGCGGTTAGGAGCCAGCAGTCCCAGATTGCGAGAGGGATGTCCTCTGAAGGGTCCCAGATTGGAGAGGGTGCAGGCCGGGCTGAGGGACACCCCCCCCCATGCATGAATTTCGTGCACCAGGCCACTAGTATATACATATTTTTCCAAGATTTCTGTGAGATAAGCAGGGGGTTCCATTGTCTCATGTTATAGTGAGATATGATAAAAAACCTCAGCAATTTTGGGAATGTCTCTTTATAAATTTGGGGGCAACTGTCTCCAGAACATCTTCCAAAAATTTGTAGTTGACTATTGTAATCAGCAATCCTACAAGGCTTGAAAAGCCAGGGGCTGAGATTATTTCAGAATTGAGTGTATGGGACTATCCTGAGTAGACAGTACTGCTACTAAAGGTTTCTAGGATTCGGTGGTCCCCATTTTGGACCTGAGATCCAGAGTTCCTAGACTTTCTAATGCAGAACATGTCTAAGTCATATTTAATGAACTCAAGAAGCTTATGATCCAGGTCAATATTATCTATTATTTTTACCATTACTAGAGGCCTGGCACACAAAATTTGTGCACAGATACAATCCCTAGGCCTGGCCTGTGATCAGGGCCATCTTCCCCAGCTGCCCGCAGTTGGCCCCGCCCCTGCCGCCGCCCACCCCCAGTTCCCCGTTTGCCATAGGGTGATCGCTGCCTGAGAGCCAGAGGAAGGGATCAAGAGGTGGTCAGTGCACCTCATAGTGACTGGTCTAGTGATTGTTCTGGTTGTTCTGCCATTAGGGTCATTTTGAATATTACTCTTTTATTATATAGAATTATATGCCAGACATTGCACTAAGTGCAATGTTATATACTATCTTACTTTATCTTCACAATAACCAAGTACTATTATTATACACTAGAGGCCTGGTGCATGAAATTCGTGCAAGGAGGGGGGGTTCCCCCAGCCCATCCTGCACCCACTCCAATTGGGGTGTCATTCAGCGTCATCCCTCGGGGGATGTCCGACCCCTGAGGATCGGGCCTAAACCGGCGGTCGGACACCCTTCTCACAATCTGGGACTGCTGGCTCCTAACCACTCACCTGCCTGCCTGCCTGATTGCCCCTAACCCCTCTGCATGCCTGCCTGATTGCCCCTAACCTCTCTGCCTGCATGCATGATAGTCCCTAACTGCCTCTGTCTGCCTGCCTGATTGCCCCTAACTGCCCTCCCCTGCTGGCCTGATCAAGCCCTCAACTGCCCTCCCCTGCCATCCTGATCTCACCCCCAACTGCCCTCCCCTGCCAGCCTGGTTGTCCCCAACTGCCCTCCCTTGCCAATCTGATCTCACCCCCAATGGCCCTCCCCTGCTGGCCTGATCTCGCCCCTAACTGCCTCAGCCTACCTGATCACCCCTAACTGTCCTCCCCTGCTGGCCTGATCTTGCCCCTAACTGATTTCCCCTGCTGGCCTGGTCACCCCTAACTGCCCTCCCATGCTGTCCTGATCTCGCCCACAACTGCCCTCCTCTGCCAGCCAATTTGGTTCTGATTGGTCAGTTTCTATGCCAGTCAGCATCAAAAGCTCCGCCTCCTAGGCATCCATTGGCTCCTCACAGTTGACCCAGATTTGGTTCTGATTGGTCAGTTTCTATGTCATTCAGCGTCAACAGCTCTGCCTCCTAGGCAGCCATTGGCTCCCTACATTCACCCAGATTTGGTTCTGATTGGTCAGTTTCTATGCCAGTCAGCGTCTCTAGGCCTATCAATAGGGCCTGATCAGAAAGGCGGGGCTGATCAGCAGCCCTGGTGGAGGCCTGGAGAGAAATGGGGAGGGTGCCTCAGGCCCAGTGGGACTGATGGAAGTGGGGGGCTGGCATGGAGGTGGTGCCTGCACTTCTGATCACTTGCACACTGTGTTTTATACCACAGCATGTGGCAGCGGCTGTGAAGGGCACCAGGGCAACCCAGCACTGACTGCAGGACTGACTTCCAGTTGGTCAGCCTTCGGTCATGATTGGTCGTTACAATCCTGGGCTTTTATTATTGGGATACTTTATAATGAAGAAATTGAGAGGTTAAGTAACTTGCCTACATCTTGTAAGTGGTAGAGCCAGGGTTCATACAGTCTAAATGCAGATACCAAAATCTTAACCCCAACACTATGCTGCCTCCCCTGAAGACAGAATCTAAGCTTTTCAGATTGTAATTGTGGTGAAGCAATATAATACATTTGGAGAGGAGCATAAGTTCTATTTTTCAACAACCAGACAATTAATTTTTTTTTTTTTTGGTCTGGATAGTATTGCTCTCAGTTAAAAATCTAGTTCTCTTAACCTTTTGCACTCGGATGTCGAGTGTGACTCGACATGGTTAGCATCGGTAGCAGCTCTTTTTATACACTTTGAATGTATCAATAATTTGAAATATAAAAAAATCCAAGTAAATAAGTTTGTACGAAAAGAAACTCCAGTTTTTTATTCTACTGCCGCACTTTGTAAAATCTGGGGTATTTAAAACATTAAATCCCGAGTAGAATAAAGGAATCGAGAAAAAAGCAAGCGAGTGCAAAAGGTTAAGAATGGATGAAATTAAAATTAATCCACTGTCTTTTGTTCATGTTCACATTTAATAAGCATTTATTGTATGTGTTGGACCTATACATATAAATTTTATCAGAGGTAGCATTTATGAAATTGGACCTTCTACATATAGTTGGTTATCAAGTAAAAGGATATTGAGAAATCATAAACATGGAGTTGCCACCAAAAGCCATGCAAAGAGATGACTGCTATATGCAAAGGTCTACACCAGGCATCCTCAAACTACGGCCCGCGGGCCACATGCGGATATTTTTGCCGTTTTGTTTTTTTACTTCAAAATAAGATATGTGCAGTGTGCATAGGAATTTGTTCATAGTTTTTTTAAAACTATAGTCCAGCCCTCCAATGGTCTGAGGGACAGTGAACTGGCCCCCTGTTTAAAAGGATTGAGGACCCCTGGTCTACACTATCCAATAAGATAGGAACTAGCCACAAGTGGCTACTTAATTTAAATGAATTGTAATTAAAAATCCACTTCTTCATTCAGACTGGCTACACTTAATTGCTCAATGACCAGATGTAACTTGTGGCTACAATATTGGACAGTAAAGGTACAGAAATTTTCCACCATTGTAGAAAGTCCTACTGTACAGCACTGATCCAGAGAGAAAGGAAGAAGAACTAAGAGAGGTGCTGACAGAACCTTGGGTACAACCTATAATTAGGAGTCAGGAAGTAGAAAATGGGGCAGTAAAGGAGAAGCTAAAACAATGACCAGGATAATGTGGGGTCAGGAAAGCCAAGAATGGGGAATATCAAAGAGCAAAGTGTGGTACTCAATGTCAATTGCTGTACATATATTTTGAAGAGTTGAAAAATATCCTATGGATTTGATAAATAGGACACGTGTTACCACCTTAGTAGACATTGATGATAGGGCTGCTTTATGACAGACACTGCTGGACAGTGGATGTTCCCAGCCTCAGCTCCTCCTCTCAGGCCCAATGGGGCAGACATCACACAAAGGTGCACTATCAATTTCCTTTTTGAGAGTCTGACTTACCACTGGCTATAACAGTAGGGGTGGCAGCATGTCTCCTTCCCAACTTGATGCTGCCTCAGTGGCTCTTTCAAAGCTTTTGGCTTTGAATATTCCCAAAGCAGTTCCAGGAGTGGTAAAGTGCTCAGAGCTCTGGGAGAGCATTACTATTCAATTCATAGGTGATGCTTGAGTTTGGTAATGAGAGTAAAAAGTTGAGTCTGTGACTTTTGTCAAATTTATAAGTAATCAATAAGAACTGGATGGCAAGTGAAGGAAGATGAGGCAGCATTATAGAGAATATTAAATCTCAAGGGCCATTAAAAGCATTGGGAAGGGCCCTTTTTGTTGATTTAAAGTAACCCCCTGGGGTTCTTTTAGGCACACTTAACATGGTAATTCTGCTCTGATCCAGAGCCAGAGAGCAACATAAATCTGCACGTTCGGAATTTTGACCTAGTGCTTATGGTAATGTAAAATATGTCCATACACATGTTCCTAGAAGCTGCAGAAAGTTTAGCTTTCATTTTTACCTGTCCTTGTTCATTTGTTCCAGGTTTTCTTGTAGCATTTTAGGCACCACTATGATGGAGTGTTAAAGGGTCTGGGCTAGCATGGTTTAGATGCAGATTCTAATTCAGTTCAACTGTTGACTCAGTGACCTGTCGATAAAGTCCCTATGCTATATTAGTTTACAAGAAGAAAACTGGAGGCCTTGATAGTGAGTTGAAGTGGAATCTTGGATCAGGTGGGATGGGATGGACAAGGGTAAGCCTTGTAACTTTCAGTCTTCTAATCTGCAATAAATTATCTGTTAAAATCTTCCTTTGTTTTGGACATACACGAAATACCCTATCCCACTCACAATGGAGTTTCTGAAATCTCAATTCTCCAAAGGGGCTCCAACTTTGCAATGTGAAGCTAACACAAAGTCAGGCTTGCATCAGTTGCCTGATCTTCTTTCCAAGAATCAAAACAGGAATTCAAATAACAGTGGGAGGTTAATGTAAATAAACCACAAGTAAGGGGCTTTCTCCCCCTTGCCTTTCTCTTTGGCACTTATGTGCACACACATGCACACACAGAGACATGCAAACCACACAGCAGCACCTTTCTGCCTATTCAGTTTAGGATGAACCCAAGGAATTGTTGAAGGATGGAAAATGTGTTAGGTGAACTACACTGTAAATAACCTTGTTCTGGCCCAGTTGGCATGGCTCAGTGGTTGAGCATGGACCTATAAACCAGGATATAATGGTTTCATTTCCACACAGGACATATGTCCGGGCTGTAGGCTTGATCTCCAGCGTGGGACGTGCAGGAGGCAGACAATAAACGATTCTCTCTCATCATTGATCTCTCTCTCTCTCTCTCTCTCTCTCTCTCTCTCTCTCTCTCTCTCCCTCTCCCTCTCTCTCTCTCTCCCTTAATCTATGAAATCAATAAAAACAAATTTTAAAAATAACCTTGATCTGGATTAATTATGCCTTGTTGAGGGACTGATGTGAGTGAGCATCTCCAAGATTAATAATGGTTGCTGAAATTGGCAGAAGTTTGGGAACCAGATTATTCCTTCAGTTACAACCATCATCTCCCCACTTGTTCCCATCCACCCTCACATGCTCTAACAAGGCATGCATAGCATCTAGCATAGTTCTTGGCCCATAACAAGGACTCATAAAATGCCACTTTTATTCATGAAGTAACTGTGCTAATCATTGTTAGTAATAGAGAAGAGGTAAAATAAAGGGTTCTGACTTTCAGTATTAGCAGTAACAATTGCCATTTGTTGAAGGCCTATCATGTGTCCCTTTCTTTACTTGAATTATCTTTTCTTAGCCCGAGGACAACCCTGAACAGCCCAATTTATAAGTGAAGGATTGAAATTCAGAGAGGTTACATAATTGCCAAAGGTCATATAGCTCCTAAATGGCAGAATCAATCCAGGTCTTTGACTCTGAAGGATATATATCCTTTCCACATTTCCACACTTAATTCAAGAAGCAGGCCAAAGGAGACAATGAAGAGCCAAGGGTTAGGTCAGAATGAGGCAGGCTGGACTATACTAAGCAGGGTTAAAGGTCACCCTATATCCCTTGTAACCCAGGGCCTGGGATCAGCAAGCTGAGCCTTTATAGCTATTCTGGGCATTTTCTTTCTCCTCAACCTCTATTAGAACTTAGTTCTTCCCTTGTTTGTTTGTCCAGAGAAACAGGTTGTAAGAGAAAGCACACTTGAGGTTTCTGCTGGAGCTATGTCCTGCTTTGCTTACTATAAATAGCTTCCTCTCAGCCAATTGCCATCAATGGCATTTTACATGGAAGGTGGCCAGTTAGAAATAAGCCCTAGGGAAATGTCAGGACACCAATATTCTCTTGGTATATGCAGTGTTCCCAAACTATTGCAAAAAGTTAGATATGTTGAGATCTTGAAGCAAAAGTGGTTTCATCACATTCACAATGTCATTCTAAGCCCTTGGTCTGGGATCTAAAGGTCACCATACATTTGCTTCTTTACTTATGAACCAAAAGCCAACAATGATTCAGAGCAATCTGAAATAGAAACTGAGTGTAGCTGTGTACAGTACTAGTAAACATTTTTATCCTCTCAATTCCCATTCATTACAATAGGCTGCAATTTGCTCTTTGTTACCCAGTTGGCTTTAAAGAGCTAGGTAAAGTAAGGGATCTCTATGCTCTTCAAGCAGATCTGGAGTGTGAACACATCTGTAAGAAGTATGTGCAGACCATTCCAGATAATTAAAAAGGGAGGGGAGCATGAATTTATTTACCAGGCCACTTTCATTATTTTCCATTAGTAAATAGCCAAATAATTGATTGTGGATTTAGTACTAAATTCGCATAAATGAAAGGAATGCTATATAAGATAGAATGCACATATTGATTTTGGCTTCATCCTTTAGCAGGGATAGATGATTTTACTTTTGAGAGTTTTTGTAATGAAAACTTGCCCAAAGCAAAAAGAACTGTATGACCAGAATGCTTCAGGGCAGGACACAGGAGCTGGGCAGTTTAAGGAGGGGGCATAGGGTGTGCCAAGGGACTTGCATTTCCTGTGTGAGAGGAGGCAAGGCAGATTCATCTTAACCTTTAGATGGTGGTAACTGAGAAGATAGTTGAGAGTCTGGATATCAGTCACTAGGACCCAGGAGCTTTCTGTGTTTCCCCTGGTCAGTTCAGTGGCTATTGGTTCCTCTTAGCTGTGTCTGAAAAAGACTGTTCATAAAAGCTCTGGCCTTTGTTTGAAGAAGGTCATATGAACCCAGGGCAGGCCTCTTGCCAGGATACATCCTCCCAATTTCTACATTGAGTGGGGAGGACTAGCTTGCACATGCCCTACAAACTCTGATGTTGAGGAGGAAGTACTGTAATGGTGACATTTAGTGATTGCTTGCCTGCTCCTACATTTGCTTCTCCCCTTCCTCCTTGACTTGGAGGAGCAGACACAGCTTCCTCATTCCTATCAAGAAAATACCCAGTCACCAAGAAATCAGAGCCAAAACATTATGTGACGATGTTGATTAGTACTGCATATGCCACTTTTGCACAGTGGTGAGCAGTACACTACAGCCCTCAGAGTGCAACTGGCCTGGCTTCAGATCTTGCCCCTACTTACTTTTTAGGTATGCAGCTTTGGAAAAGTCAATTAACTTTGCTTTTTGTCGTGTCAGAGATAGGTGTACCCTGGCTGGTGTGACTCTGTTGGTTGACCATTTTCACATGCACCAAAAGGTTGCTGGTTCAATTCTTGGTCAGGGCACATGCCTGGGTTGCAGGCTTGATCCCTGGTAGGGGGTATGCTGGAGGCAGCCTGATCCATGTTTCCCTATCACATTGATGTTTCTCTCCCTCTCCTTTCCCTTCTCTAAAAATCAAACTGTTCTTTAAAAAACAGAAATGGGTGTAATAACAGTATTAAATTTCCAGGGTTGCTAAAGCAATTGAACTAGATAATACTAGTACATGTAAAGTAATAATCACAGAACCTGGCATAGAGTGTGTTCTCAATAAACATTCCTCACTCCCACCTCCTCTCTATCCTAGCTGCTTCCAATCTCTTTGCCCACCCCTAATAGTAGCACTCAGTTTATTGTCTTTCCCATTAATCTGAGCATTTCAATGTCAGGGATCCTGTGTTAGGCATTTTTTTGTTTCATTCATCATCTGCTCCTTCGCCACATCTGGTAACCTCCAACTCACTATCAACTCACACACATTTCTAGGCACAAAGCAGTTCAAAGAGAGCAGCTAGCTCTTCCTTCAAGCACCATATTGACATTTTAATTATAACAGAAAACAATCACAAGGTAGTTAATTTTAGGTTTTCTCCAAAATTCACTGAGGTGCCATGCTGGATTTATATTCACCTCTACATGTATATGCAATACCTACTAGGTTCAGGTAAAACACAAATGATGGGGGGTGGGGATTTTGGGGAGGGGCACTGAGGTAGCAGTGATTAGCATACATAAAATGTAAAGTGACCTAAGGGTCAAACTGTGATGACACACAGGTTCCTAGGACAGCATGTCATTAGGTGCCAAGCCAGGAAGTGTCACACTAGGTGTACTGATAGGGATGTTTCTCCTCTCTTCTATCCCCTGTCCCATCAAAACCCTGCTCCCATTTGGGCTTCTGAAGCTTCTTATATACAGCTCCATTATATGACTGTCATAACACTGTATTACTGTGATTCTGGGATAGACACCTGACTATAGGTTGTGATGCCCACGGAAGCCTTCATGGATAACAGGGGCTTAGTTCAGCCTAATATAGGTAAAGGATTGGAACTAGACAGAGGGAAGGAGGGTATTCAGTTGGAGTATATACAAGCCTAGAGCCAGAAATATACATGGTACATTGCCTCTGGGTGTTGAGGGGTGGTGATAGGAAGGGGATGGAAGGACTGTGAGTTCACCAGGATGACTAGAATTGGAGTCTGCAACTCATAATGAGTGATGCAATGGTCTAATTGTTCCCCAGGCAGCCTGGCATTTATGGAGGCTCTGTTAAAGGGCTGGGGTGGCAGGTGGGGGGAGGTGTTGAAATTAGACAAGAGAAAGACATTATTTCTATAAGCCTCGCTAGGGCTCCCCACCCTAGTTAGAAACATATGGCCCTGGCAAGGGTTTTTGTTTTATTTAGGCCCATTGTTTATCCTCTCCTGTTGCAAATTGTTAGGGAGAAAGCAAAACGGCAGCTGTACTGCCTGAAGTAGTAATCATTAGCTAATGCTGCCATCTCCAGGAACCTGCCTGCTAATAACCAGCATACAGGAGGCCTGCTTCAAACTGGCTGCCCTGGCAGGCTCCACCCTAAATCCACTCCATCACCCACTGGCTGGCTTGGTTTCTCCATTCTGAAATTTCACTGGGAAGGGAAAAACTGCCAAGGCCACCTAGAATCTTTGACTACCAGCTGCCTTTTCTTTTCTCTGGTCTGATAGGGATGTGTAACAAACACTGTTATCTGAAGGATAATAAACACCTTGTATTAGTGTGCTACAGTTGCCATAACAGAATACCACAGACTGGGTGACTGAAACAACAGAAATTAATTTTCTCACATTTCTGGAGACTAGTAGTCTAAGATCAAGGTGTCAGCAGATTTGGTTTCTTCTGAGGTCTCTTTCATTGGCTTGCAGATGGTCACGTTCTCACTGTGTCCTTAAGTGGACTTTCCTCTGTGTGTGCCCATGCCTGATTGTCTTTGTGTGTCCACTTTTCCTCTTCTTATGTGGACACCTTTCTTTTGGGATTATGGCCCACCCTAATGGCTTCCTTATAACTTAATCATCTCTTTAAAGGCCCTGTGTCCAAATACAATCACATTCTGAGGTTTTGGGGTTTAGGACTTCAACACATGAATCTGGGGGGACACAAGTCAGTCTATAACACACCTCATACAGTGAAGAGGGTATCCTGATTCCTTGAGACTTTGGGTAAGCTCTTTCCCTGTCTGGATTCTTCACTACTATGATAAAGTAGATATTCCCTCATCAATTTGATAAATGGGTTGGAGCTAGAAGCTTAGAAATTTTGTTCAAAAGCAAGCGATTCTATAAAGTAGAGAGATATATACTATTTTCAGAAAAGAAATGCATTTTTTTTAAAATCCTCAGTAAGGATATTTTTCCCATTAATTTATAGAGAGAGTGGAAGGGAGAGAGGAGAGAGGGAAGGGGAGAGAGAGAGAGAGAGAGAGAGAGAGAGAGAGAGAGAGAGAGAAACTTTGATGTGAGAGAGACACATAGATTGGTTGCCTCCTGCCCCCGCCCCCATGGGGGTAGAGAATCTATAACTGAGGTATGTCCCCTTGACCACGAATCGAACCCGAGACCATTCAGTCTGAGGGCTGGTGCTCTAATCATTGAGCAAAACCAGCCAGAGCAATAAATGCAAATTTTAATGACTTGCCACTGATGAATTTTTATAGTATAGACTGATTTCTTATTCTGTGAGCAAACTAATGTAGCAATTTAATTATAGATTTCAAACTTGATCTATGTCTTCATTAATGTGTTTATTAAATAACCATATTTTAGTGTCTTATATATACCAGATACTATGTTAAATGCGAGAGATAAAAACTGATGTTTTAGATCACATTTTCTAATTAGCTCTTATAATTTTAGACATGTATTTCACCAGAAATTTTGAACCCTGAGGTAAAAATCAGAACCAATATTGAGTTGAATCATTCCTCTACCTTTAACAATGAGTTTGTAAATGTAATCTCAAGGCTTTAAGTGTCCATACATAGTTCCCTAGTTTATATATTCTTTCATTCATCTGTGCATTCTGTAAATATTTCAAATGTCCACCTTGTGCCAGGCACCGTGCTAGGTGCTAAGGATACTGTGGTGAATGAAATCAGCAAGGCCATTGCCCTCATGGAGCTTACAGTCTAAGGTGGATTTGAGGCTATTTTATTTCATGAAATGTGATGCCTATATACTAGAAGATATATCAGGAGTTGCCAAAACCACCTCCACGTTTGGTGATTGATTAGAATGATTTACAGGACTCAGCACCTAGTCATGCTCATAGCTACAATTTATTATAGCAAAAATATATAGAGCAAAATCAACAACATGGTGCATGGGGAAGAGTCTGGAGAAAACCAGGTGCAAGCTTCCAAGAATCCTTTCCCAGTGGAGGCACACAGGACTTTTATTTCCCCCAGCAACAAGTGTGACAACAAATGTGAAACGTTGTCTACCAAGGAAGCTCATTAGAGACCCTGTGTCCAGGGTTTTTATTGAAGGCTGGCCACATAGGCACCATTTGTCTAGTATATACCAAAATTCCAGATGCCCCAGAAGAAAAACAGGTAGGTATTCAGCATAAAACCACATTGTACAAAATTGTTTAAATGCAGTGAGCCACTTTTATCATTTAGTGAAAGTTTCATATCAGTATAGGGAACTGTATACCAGCCAAGTTACCAGGCATCAGACAAGGCCCAACTGTGCAAGCAGGCCTTTCTAAGGATAGCAGTCTCAGGGCAGTTAAGTTGGTGAAGTAATGAGTTAAAAGCTAGACTCAAATATTGCCCAGATTTGGCCATACAACTAGAGAAGAAGGATGGTTATATGATTCCTATTCTTATATCAAAGGTTTTGTGAATCTTATAGTTTGACATTGTTTATTTTCAGCTGAATTAGGCTCTCTTGAAACTCTAGTACATCAGTAGGGTAGATGCTTGATAATTCAGACACATTCTGAATTTTGTACTCTAAAATTCAAAGTGTAGATTATAGCCATCAAAAGGGAAATCACTTCTGGAACTGTGGCTTCATTTCCACCAATTAAAAATTCTTACACATTTGTTATATTCTTATCTGACAATTAAATATGAGTAACTCTGACAGTAGCTCCCATTTTGGCTGTTGGTGTCCAAGAAACTTAGATCAAGGAAAAAAACAACACTCCAGATAAGTAAAGATCTTCCCTAGTATTTAGCTCTTGGACGAGGCAAAAATTCTAGATGTGCTGACATACAAGTTGAATGCTTGAATTCCTTATTGCCTAGAACAGTGCCTGGAACCCAGTATCCTCTCAATAAATATCTGAAGAATGGATAAGCAAATGAATGGGTGGATTAAACATATAAAAGCAGTCCTGGTTGTTGTGACTCAGTTGGTTGGAGTGTCATCCTGTGCATTGAAGGGTGGTGGGTTTGATTCCTGGTCAGAGCACATGCCCAAGTTGTGGGTTTGATCCCTTGTCAGGGTGCATGCAGGAGGCAACTGATCCATGTTTCACTCTCACATCGATATATCTCTCTCTTTCTCTGCTTTTCCCTCTCTCTAAAAAATCAGTAAAAGAATGTCCTAGAGTGAGGATTTAAAAAAAGAAAGAAAACATATAAAAGCAAAATAGTGATTAGGATGTGTGAAAATTGAATCTAAAATATAATATGGTCAGTTATCTAAGTCCATATTTCAAATTTATTTTTTCATGTTTCAACTATAAAAAATCATCATCAATAAAAATGAGTAATGGAATGTGCTGATTCAAACATAGATACTTCTGATTTTTTTCTGACAATGAGAAATAGCCTCAGAGGATAAATGCCTGGAAAATAAATTGTTCACAAAACTATATTTTAAATTAAATCCATGGTTTGTGCATTGGACCAAACAATGCAAAGGATTTTTGTACTTCATAGTGGTGTAAAATAGAGAAGCTCAGGAGCATGGGCTTGGGGACAGTTGGTCCTATGCAATTAGTCTAGAAGTTTAGGGCTAGTGAGGTCTTGATCACCACTATGTCTATACCAGTCTCCTACAATCTTTTTGATAACACATCTCCATCTGAGTATGAATACTTATTTGTATACAAATTAGGTATATGTGTATATCTACTAATAGAGTTTATATTTTACTTATTTATATCATAAAATATACACAAGCATAGAAATAAAAAATGATAGAAAAATAAATATAATTGAAGGTACAATATGTTTTTGCCACATCCAATTGTCTTACCCATTCCTAAGACTCATGCATTCTACTTGGAAGAACACTTTTCTAGTGTATGGTCCATCATAAGTAGTCAATTAATAATCATATTTATTGTATTATTGAATGTCTTCAAGTCTAAGTTCAGCTACTGACTATGTGAACTTGAGCAGGCTATACTATCTGTAATCTGAGCCTTTGTTTTATCATTCATAAAATAGGATTAAATGGTCATATCTGCATTGGAGGATTGTTGTGAAGAGTAAATTAAACAATCTAGTAAATAATAATTGTGATGATGATGATGATAATGGCAAACAGGGTTAATTCCCTACTTCTTATATGAAACTAGTGGCCTGGTGCACAAAATTCATGCACGGGGGTGGGTGGTGTCCCTCAGCCCAGCCTGCACCCTTTCCAATACAGGACTGCTGGCTCCCAACTGCTCGCCTGCCTGCCTTCCTGATTGCACCTAACCGCTTCTGCCTGCCAGCCTGATCACCCCCTAACCTCTCCCCTACCAGCCTGATTGATGCCTAACTTCTCCCCTGCCAGCCTGTTTGCCCCTAACTTCCCTCCCCTGCAGGCCTGGTACCCCCCCAACTGCTCTCCCCTGCAGGCCTGGTCACCCCCAACTGCCCTTCCCTGTGGCCTGGTCACCCCTAACTGCCCTCCCCTGCAGGCTTGATCACCCCCAAATGCCCTCCCTTGAAGGCCTGGTCCCTCCCAACTGCCCTCCCTTGCAGGCCTGGTCCCTCCCAACTGCCCTCCCCTGCTGGCCATCTTGTGGTGGCCATCTTGTGTCCACATGGGGGCAGGATCTTTGACCACATAGGGGCAGCCATCTTGTGTGTTGGAGTGATGGTCAGTTTGCATATTACTCTTTTATTAGATAGGATACAGGCCTGGTGCACGGGTGGGGGCTGCTGGTTTGCCCTGAAGGGTGTCCCAGATCAGGGTGGCGGTTCCCTTGGGGTGTGGGGCAGCCTGGGCGAGGGGCCTGTGGTGGTTTGCATGCCGGCCATGCCCCTCGGCAACCCAAGCAGAGGCCCTGGTATCTGGGATTTATTTATCTTCTAGAACTGAAACTTTGTAGCCTCAAGCATAGGCCAAGGCAGGCCAGGGCTGCAGAAGCTTGGCTTCCTCCATTGCCAGGGGCAACTCAAGCCTCCTGCTCTCTCCAGTTCCGTGGCTGCTGCCATTTTTGTTGGGATTTATTTATCTTCTATAATTGAAACTTTGTAGCCTTGAGTGGAGGCCTGGGGCAGCTAGGGTGTGCTGAAAGCTTGGCTTCCTCCATTGCCAGGGAAACCCAAGCATCCTGCTCTCTCCGTGGCCACAGCCATCTTGGTTGGGTTAATTTGCATACTCACTCCTGATTGGCTGGTGGGCATGGCTTGTGAGTGTAGCGGAGTGATGGTTAATTTGCATATTACTCTTTTTTTTTAGATAGGATGATATTAGACTCTGCCCTCATCACACCATTACTTTTTACTGTGGATACCCCTCATATTACTTAAATTGATGCATTCCATATGTAAGATCTGTTCTTACTGGAAATTCCATTCCAGCTTGTGAACAGAATTTACTGCTAATGGACATGGAGAAAAAGAAAAGATGATTACTTTTTTTAAGCACATCTCCAAAACTTCTGCCTTTCAACAGTATAGGTTACTAAAAATGTGAAGAAAAGATACTAATAGAAATGGTTTGAAAGTAAGACTAAAAGACACTGAGTAGTTGAAATGTGGCATCTTTTTATGAACTAACTCCCCCAAATTAATCAACTCTGAAACATAGAGGGACTCTCTGAATCACTTCCCCATCCCTGTCAGAACCTGCCTGTACCTCTGATCATGGACTCTGTTGAACTAAGGCAGAAATAAAGCCAGGAAAAATTCATGGGGACTCACTTTTTTCTTCTTCCAGAATCTACTGGTCTGTAGAATAGTGCATGAATATACTGTGTACATAGAATAGGAGAGAGAAATAACTTCTTCACCTCCCTTTCTTTCCTCAATACACTGCCCCTACAACTTTCTCCAAGGTTGCTACAGGCCTTCTGATTACAAAATCCAGTGGACACATACAATCCTAAACTAACTTGACTTCTCAAGAGCATCTTACTTGCACTCTCAGGAGGCACTTCTTCCTCCCTGAACCTCTCTTCTCCTTTGGTTTTTGTGACACCACTATTTCCTAGTTTGTCTTCACCTTTTTGTATATTCCTCCATAGTCTACTTTACTGCATTCTTTCCTCTTCTGTAAATGATGGTGTTTCTCCAGGTTTCATCATCAGAGTCCTTCTCATCTCTCCCTGTGCATCTACCCCACCTCTGATGACTGCCATTACCATCTCTTTGCTCCTCACTCCATAATCTTTATCCCTCCAGCTCCCTCATCCTTCATATTCCAGATCTATAATTCTAGATTATCTCCAATGCCATGTCCCCAACAGGTATATCCAAAACTGAATTTGTGCATGTGTTTGTGAACACAAAACAATTAGTTGACAAAGAATCAGAAATATTGCTTTGTAGTGCCAGCTATCACTCATTTTTAGAATGATGGTGGACAAATTTAGTTTCCTCACCTGTAAAAATAGAATGTTGTTAAAATTAATTCCAAGGCTCCCCATCTTAATGAATGACAATCACCCAACCATCCGGAAACCCTAGAGCAGTGGTCAGCAAACTCATTAGTCAACAGAGCCAAATATCAACAGTACAACGATTGAAATTTCTTTTGAGAGCCCAATTTTTTAAACTTAAACTTCTTCTAACGCCACTTCTTCAAAATAGACTAGCCCAGGCCGTGGTATTTTGTGGAAGAGCCACACTCAAGGGGCCAAAGAGCCTCATGTGGCTCACGAGCCGCAGTTTGCCGACCACAGCCCTAGAGGATTCCTTGATACCTACATACCTGGTCCTTATCTTCCATCTCCAGTCCAAAATCAAGATCTATCAATTCTGTATTTACACTGGCTCTGAAATATGTTGACATTTTCTCTAGTCACAGTGTCATTGCCTTAATTTAGGTTATCAACATTTCTCTCTTGCCAGTTGACATCCTCTTAAAAGGTCTCTTTGGCTTTATTCTTGCAGCCACTGAGATCTCTCTAAAATGCCAATTGATCGGGTCTCTCCCTCGCTCAAAACCTTTGTATATTTCAGGATTATGTGGCATACAGGATTGTGTCAAATTCGTTTCTGTGATCCATGAGGCACCACATGATCTGGCCCCTGGCAACTTTCACAATTTCATGTCTCATCCCAACCCGGGAAATCTGTGATCCACGGATTCCAAACTGCCTGCATTCCTCAACTATGTCAGACTGTCTCAAGCCTATGTCTTTGTAGTTTTTTACTCTACCTTGAATTATCTTAGCCCCACACTTTTTCTCACCTGCTTCTAAATGACTTGACTAATGACTACTGGCCTTAAATCTCAGCTCCCATCACCTGCTCTGAGAAAGGCATCTCTGGCCAACCCAGAGCCTAGGCTTTGTAGGTGCTCCTGTCTGTGCTTTTAGAATGCCTTGTGCCACACTTGTCATTACACTTACCATCTTTTAAGGTAACTAGAAGCCCAATGCACAAAATTAGTGCATGGGCCGGGGTCCCTCAGCCCGGCCTGCACCCTCTCCAATCAGGGACCCCTCGAGGGATGTCCAACTGCTGGTTTAGGCCTGATCCCACAGGCAGAGTGGTTAGGTCCGATATCCGGCAGTCGGACATCCCTTTCGCTATCTGAGACTGCTGGCTCCTAACTGCTCACCTGCCTGCCTGCCTGATCGCCCCTAACCCCTCTGCCTGCCTGCCTGATCACCCCTAACCACCCTCCCCTGCCAGCCTGATTGCCCCCAACTGCCCTCCCCTGCCGGCCTGATGGCCCCTAACTGCTCCCCTGCTGGCCTGATCTCCCCTAACTGCCTCTGCCTCGGCTCCCACCACTGTGGCTTTGTCCAGAAGGAGAACCGCACGACCAGAAGATGTCTGGTCTATCTGGTCTAATTAGCATATTGCCCTTTTATTAGCATAGATTATTTGTGTGTTGGTCTCTCTTCTGGGAGCTAAGGGCTTACTTAGGGAAGAGGCTTTGTATGATTCCTGTGGGCTCTGCCAGTTTCTAGAGTAGTTAATCTCTTCACCTGGTTGCCTCTTGCTTTTCCTTCAAGTCTCAGCTTAATATCACCTCTTCTGGGATGCCTTCCCTGATTCTAACTTCCCAAACCATGACCAATGTTTTAGATGCCCCTCCTCTGTAACATAGAACTTTGCTTTCTCAATATCTATTTGCTTGTCTGTCTCCTCCACTAAATGCTGAATTCCTTAAAGGAAGGGAGTAGATTTTATTCAACATTATGTTGCCCACCCCAGCCCCTTATAGCCAAGCACAGAGCCAGATACATATTAGGTCATCATTAGATTGATTTTGCTTTTTTATTTGGAGATTGTGATTTTGCTTCATTTCTATTTCATTAAAATTGCATTCCTGTTTTTAAACTGCTCCTGATTGCATCAACTTTTCCAAGCATTATATAGTTTTCCAAGTTTGGATTGCTGTTTTATCCTCAAGATGGGGTTGTTTAGAAAATAAATAGCAAAGTTATATATGGTTTAGAAATAAATAGATACAATATTAGTCTGTTAGGACTGCCATAACAAAAGATCACAGACTGGTTGGTGTAAACAGCAGAAATTTATTTTCTTGTAGTTCTAGAGGTTAGAAATTAAAGATTAGGGTGCTGGCTTGTAGATGGCTAGCTTCTCACTGTGTCATCACATAGTCTTTCCTCTGTGTACATGTAGAGAGAGGGAAGGAAAGAGAGAGGGAGGATGGATAGAGTGGGACAGGGGGACAGGGACATGGGGCAGGAGTACTCTTGTTCTTTTTTTATAAGGACACCAATTTTATTGTATTAGGCCTCACCCTTGTGATCTTATTTAAACTTAATTATCTCTCTAAAAAACTTATCTCCAAATTGAGGGCTAGGCCTTCAAAATATGAATTACGGGGAATGCACATCTCAGTCTATAACAGGTAAACATCCCAAAGTTATCAAAGTTTTGTGTAATTTAGTGAAACTTTATTTAAGTTATCTTAGAACCAATGTAGCAGGATTGGTTGTAACCCTAACTTATGATCAAAGTTTCTGAGTTTCCATTACCTCATGTGTGAAAGGAGGGAGCTTATAAGGACAAGTAGAAGCCTCAGAGAACACTTGGGCTGGAGAAAGTATATTTGAATTCTTCCCCTTTCTATCCTTTGATTACCTCAGAAACTTAGAATCACTGTGGCAGGCCCCAAAGCTCCATTCTCTCTAGGTCAAGGACTGCTTTCTTCAAGGACTTCACTTTTAACATTTTCTCGGTACCAGGGATTCAAAACTTCCCTGAGGGAGCCCTAGTTTAGAAATCAGATATACCAGAACCAATCGAGTTGGCCCTGTCCAAGGCACTTTCTAACCCCATCCGTCTGTGGCCATCTGACACATGAGTTGAGAATATAGAACCAACCTGTGATTAGGACCCTAAGGGGAGCCTCTCTGAGTGATTCTGTTTGTCAGTCCTGGCTAAAGATGCCCATGCTTAGGAGGCATTAGCCCAGCATGTCCTCAGAGTATTTTTCACTAAATGGTAATATTAAGAAACATGCATAGTTATGGTGACAAATAAAGAATTCTGGGGCAAATTAGTATGTTTAAACCATCATTTCTCACATTAATTGAGTTATTCACTGTATGCTTTATTAGAACCTTCAGCAAGCCAAATGTAAAATAGAAATCTCCAGGAGTAGGGCCTAGTGAACAGATCTTCCCAAACTTATTTATCACAGGATATTTTCAGTCAGAGAATTTTGGTCGTACTAGTGTTCACCACAACTCACTTAGAAATGCTAACTCTGGGAGAATCATATAAAACACTACTTCATGAGGTACAGCTTAACTCAAGGAATTCCTCTAGGCTTAGCCCTGCTGTCTCCCTCCCTGCACCCATCTACCTATTTGCTCCCAGTAATGCCAACTCCACTTGGCCTCGCTTCTTGGCTGGGTCTTTTTCTGTTCACCTATCTCTTTATTGGAGAAACTAGAAATACCATAATATTCTGTTGCCAGCCTTATTTCCAAGCTCTATGCTTTACAGTGAGAGTTGGCAGGTATGCAAACCAGACTCTCTGGACCATGAGAACCTGGCTTGTTCTCAACTGTATCTGCAGAGCTTAGACACTGTCCTGGTTAGGAGGGAAACAAAATGTGGAAATCACTAGATACCTTTCAAATAGGGGTTTTCCTTAGCCCAAGGCAGAGTACACTAGAGAGGTACTAAGAGACATGTGTACTAGCCATCTTACAAAAGACTAATTTGCATATGGGAACACTGAAGGAAGAGGAAGATAAAATAAACTACCTTTTATCACTGGCTTACTATGTGCCAGGCACAACAGTAAGTACTTTACATATATCACTTAATTGAGTTCTTACAACCACCCTACATGATAGATACAATTATCACATCCATTTTTCACAGGAGGAAACTGAGGCTCAAGGAAGCACAGCTTATAATGAGTAGCATAGCCAGGATTCAAGTCTATGTTTATGTGGCTCTGGAGCCCATGTTTTTACTACATTGCTCTGTTGCTCCCTGGTGTATCTTCAGATGGGATGGAGCCTATCCACATTGTGTTGACCAAATCAAAGAGTCGTTTAGATGACTATTTGAAATAATCACTGCCTGTTCCCTCCCCCAACTCCAGTCTATTGTTTTGTAGTCAATAGAACTAGTTTGATGCTTGTTTTATAGACAGTGATCCAGGTTTTGGTGGGGTCTTCATAGGGAACCTACAACTCCAGTTACCATCCTCACAGTAAAGTACTAACTTATATCTTCATCATCTCTCTGATGTCACTTAGCAGAGCTCCCTATCACCAACCTTCCCCCTTCCCCTCCTATTCTCCATGCTGTAGCCCAAGTTTCCTTTCTGAAAGTAGTTTTAATCCTTTCTGCTGTAAAACCCAATTACCTTTAAGATAAAATCTTAACTCTTTAAACTTGCTTTCTAAATATCCCCTGTCTGATACAGAGACAGTAAAGCATCAAACAGACTGTCAAATTACAGGGGGAAAGTTAGGGAGAGGTGGGGGAGATAAGAGATCAATCAAAGGACTTGTATGCATGCATATAAGCATAACCAACGGATGCAAAACTCTGGGGGGTGAGGGCATATATGGGAGTGGGGTGGGGAGTGGCAATGGTAAGATATGTACACATATAATACCTTAATAAAAAAAAATTGAAAATAAATAAATAAATAAATATCCCCTGTCTACTTCTTCAGCTTATCCCTTCAAATTCTTCTGTGTGACAAATGACCTCCAGTTTCCGGTGTGTCCCATCTGGTTTCAGGTTGTTTCACACCCCTAAGTTTTTCCCTCTCTATTTTTACTAATTGAAATACTTTATCTCCTTCATCAACCCCATCTGCCTTGGGAACAATAGTTCAACTGATCGTGCTCAGGTCAACTGTCACCTACTTGATGAAATCTTTCTGGTTCCTGCTCAGCTTCTTTGAGTTTTGCTCCCAGCCTTGTACTTTTGAACATTGCCTCCCAATGGTACCTCTCAGCTTTGGACAAGCTCCTCCCCAGCAGGGACCTGAGATTGTTTATTCCTGTGTCTCAAGCACCCAGAATAGGCCTAGCACATAATAGTCATCCAGGAAATGTTTGCTGACTAAAAGAATTAAAAGGAAGTTTTCCTAAAATAGGCAAGTATTTGACATTAATTTGAAAATCAGTCAAGAGTGGGGCTGGGTTGAGGGGGGCAAAGGGGGTGAAAATAGGGGACATCTGCAATAGTGTCAATAATTAACATTTTAAATAAAAAAAAATCATCCAAGAGAATCTTCAGAATAAGTGGACAGAGGACTATAGTTGGATTATCTTCTTATTTTTATGAGATATGAATCTAAAATCTGAATATTTAATTTCTTGCTCCATAAAACTCTCCAGAAGAAAATAAAAATTGCTGGGGGTGGGAGGGTTAACATGCAGTAGAAATATGCTGGCTGTCCACCAGGGGGTGCTATGAACACAAAGAGAAGCCATTCTCCCTTAATGTTCTTCCTCAGAGAAACTGCAGAAATCAAATAACTTTTCTCTTTTCCCTGCATTGCATACAATTTTAGCAAGAAATGAATAACTCTTCCAGCATGCTTGAAAATTATATATGTCTGGAACATGTCTTTCTGCTAATAAGATGGGCATGTATGTGCATGTGCACATGAATGCACACAGCACCCCTTCCGGCATCTTTAAAAGATCCAGACATTAAATTTAAAGACGCATGATTTATGGTATATTCAGAATTTGTTCATCAAAAAATTTAGGTGTAATTTACTATGATGTCATAACCAGAATAGAAGCATGTGCTCTCTTGCTTTTAACCCTGACATGAAATAGACTATTATAGAAAACCTGTCCAAGTATCAGAGGTGGGTTATCTGTTAGCTCTTGTTACTAAGAGCCCACAGACACAGTGGTATCAACTCATATGCACTAGTTCAGTTTTGATTCTACAAGATCATAATGGGGCAACACACATAACACAGTCAATATTTGGGGAGTTGTAATTTGTATAACCAGTGACTTAGTTAAATAGAATCTTGTTTTTAACATCTTATCTTCAGTTTCTGCCTTCAGCATATAACTTATGGCCTTGGATTTGGAGTGATATTTTTTTAACTGTATTCATGTTTATCTCCCCTTTGGACTCTGAGCTCTGTGGGAATGTGTGTGTTTTCTATTTGTATCTCTTGCACATGGCAGAGGTACATTGTGCAAAGGTACATTGTTAGGACTGTTATTGTTAATGGATTGCTTGCTTAGTGATCAGTTTCCACAAAAAAATACTGCCAAAACTGTCAAGGAGGATAATGATGAGATTACAGGGGATACAAGCAAATGGGAAAGAGGGGACCAAGGGGAAGAGAAGAAGAATAACTTTAATTGAGCAGTGTGCCAGGCATTGACCAGACAATTTATATGAATTTCTCATTTAATTTTTATAATAGTCCAATGAAGAAATGATCACCACCCCAATCCCACGTAATTAGGTGTCATTGCTGGGAGTGTCCAAGGCTTAGCCTGTGCCTCTGTACTAAGGGCCTTGGTGATGCTAACTGGGAATTGAGTTGTGGGCAGAGTAACCAATGGGCTGTTATTGAAGCTGGGTCCTGTGTTCACAGGGAGGAGGAAGAGGGATCCCCCTCGCTGCCTCTCTGCCCCTGCTACCCTCAGAGAAAATGAGAGAGATGTGCAGCTCGTGGTAGTGGACAGCAGCAGTTCCCATCATCCACTTGGAGTGAAGGGCTTCCTGTGCAGCATTTCCTTTCCTACCTGGAACTCGTTGGTATTGTAGAATATGAGTGATATGGGCAGTGGTGATGGACTTAAAGCAATTGGATTCACTGGAGAATGCTTTATGGAGCAGGGGGCCACAGAATCGTGAAGATTATGGGTTATGAGAAACCAAAAAGAGTATCCAGTGTAACCACCAAGCAAGCTTTTGAAACTTTTGACAGTATTCCAGTCAGTTGCCAGCTATGTGATCTTGAGCAAGAAATTTCACCTGTTAGTCAGAGTCTCCTCACCTGCAAAAACAAAAAGCAAAGAAAACCTTATGGGATTGTCATGAGGATTCAATGAGGAAACATGTACTCTTAGAATATATTAGGGACCCATTTTCTGTTTATTAAATAGACTTTTTTTTCAGAGCAGTTTTAGTGTTGCAGAATTTACCAGGCAGCCGAAAATACACAATGAGTACTCAGAGATTCAGGAAAAATCCTTTATTTAAAACAGCCTTTCTGGCTCAGCAGATTCAAAGATCCAAAGCCTGAACAGCTAATACAATGAGATCACCCCTTATATATTCCTAAGTTTCTTTGTTTTCTATCTGTTTCCTAACTACCGGGCTTTTGTGGTGGGCTTTCACAGCCCCTCCTGAGTCAGTTAGAATGGGGAAGTTAGATTGTCTAAATGCCTGGCTTGGGTGGCACCAGCAACCCCCACTCCGGCTAAGCTGCCAAATTCCGGGCCCATGGCTCCTGCAAACTGGGAGCACCCAGGAAAACAGACTATTGCCTAAGGAAGAGGCAGTGACTTCATTATAGGCTAACAAGAATGTGCACTAGGACACTGGTCACTGGCACAGATTCAGATTGCTAGCCCCCCCACCCAGGTTACCCCCTATATTCCTCCTCATTCTCCCCTCTTGATCCTCAAGCTGATTTTCAGCCTTGGGGATTCAATAAAAGACTCAAAGCTAAGGGGTAGGGTGTTCAGTAGCTTGAGTCTTTTTCATCTTCATCACCCAAGGGATTGTAATTGCAGTCCAGAGATCTGGTCTGGAGTAACATCTGGGGCTTCAGGGCTTACTGATTCTATCTCTATTGGCTGTTCTAAAACCTGTTGGCTTTCTTAGAGGAAGGGAGAGGGAGTATACACAGGTTTCTTCATTTCTGGCTTCTGAGCAGTTGGAGTGGTGAGAAGCACGTCTCAGGGTCCCATCTACACTAAGTGGCCAGATTATTATGATCTCTGAACACATAATCATCTGGCCACTCAGTGTATATATATTAGAGGCCCGGTGCATGAATTTGTGCATGGGTGGGGTCAGGCCAGCCTGGCTAGGGGGAGGGGACATGGGCGGTTGGCCAGCCTGCCTGCTGG
This sequence comes from Eptesicus fuscus, assembly GCF_027574615.1. Lineage (NCBI taxonomy): Eukaryota > Metazoa > Chordata > Mammalia > Chiroptera > Vespertilionidae > Eptesicus > Eptesicus fuscus. Next base: position 103,907,123 of record NC_072473.1, read on the forward strand.
TTGAACTCCTGGTCAAGGGGATAATTTGCATATTAGCCTTTTATTATATAGGATATACACTGAGTGGCCAGATTATTATGCGTTCAGAGATCATAATAATCTGGCCACTCAGTGTATTTCTCCTCCAGTTGGCCCATCGTCCTTGCTCTGCTCATGTCTGTCCAACTGCCTAACACATCCCCTCAAGGATCTTGGCTCTGAATTCTTTCAGGGAAAGTGGGTGTCGGTGGGCTACTCTAACTATTTCCATGCTGAGGAGGGGGAATTTTTCTTTCAGAGCCAAGAGATCCTTGCTCTCTGTCAGAGGGACGATGAGGCCTGGGCACAGAAGGAGGTGGGCTTATGACCTGGCAGAGACAAACTGTATTATAAAATTTAGTATTATTGATCAATTAGAATAGCAAGAGTTACAACAAATGGTCTAGTGGAAGGGGAAAAAAAACACATTTCAGTTCTAATAATTTCCTATTGAAATAGAATTTTTCTCCTTAAAATCACCCTTATTTTTATTAAAAAGCCAAATTAAGACCAATTTATCTATTGCATTTAATTTTGCCTGATTGTTTGCATAAACCCAACAAGAATGGTAACTGACTGCCTTTGCTGGAATTTCATGATTGAGTCTCAATGTGCCCCTCAGGGCAGAGAAGTCAAGCCATCCAGCTACCATCAGGCCTGCCTGCAATATCTGATGGGTTAGGTGAATTCCTCACAACGATCTGTACCTACACTGGCTCCACCCAGGCCCACACTCTAGGCTTCAAGGCCCATCACAGCAGCCCTCCTACTCATCACCACCTAGAGTGTGTGTGGGTTCCTCAGGGATGCAGAGGTTCCCTCATTGCTCCCCTTCCACTCCAACCACTAATGATGGCAAGGTATGGGCCTGATGCTCCAGCGCCATCCATTTTCAGGGCCACCAAGGAAGATACCAGGCTTTCTCCATGGCACTCTTATTGGCTTCAAGTCTTCAGAGTCCAGACATGACTCTTTAAAACATGACACTCCAGTCAAAGTTTTCACTCAATAAAACCACCATTGGAAACCGGGCTTATTGAATTTATGCACAGAAATACATTGCCATCATTCATTCATTAAGAATTGCCAAATTTCAGAGGGATAATATAGGGAGAAAAATACACTAACTTGCTTTAAGATCTTATGATTTTTCTTGCCAGTCCTTTCCATGGACTCTTCAGAAGATGTAATATTTTTTACAAGTTTTACAAGTGCATTGTAACAAAACAAATGACAAGAAGAAATTTACAATGACATGGTTATGAATTTCATTATAATGCAGATGACATGGAATGTTGTCCTTTCTGTAAAACCCAACTTTCTATGATATTATAACCAATAACCATTAGTTATAACTGTATTTGACAAAGGTTCCTATGTATCTTCAGTATAAAATTTTCCTTCATGAGAAAGAACACAAACATTTGAGGCCTTTCAGAGCCTATTAGGATGATGTAAAGCCAATTCTAGATCAAGAGAAAGTTTTTTTAAAATTCAAAAAGATGGTCTTTCTTTTTTTTAATTAAATACCTGATTAATATAACATAATTATTTTACTAGAAAAGAACTAACCAAAATAAGGCTTATCTTCTAACTTCATTTGTCCTTTGGTGTGGACAACAAATGACACTAATTGGATTTCTGCTATCAGTCTCTTGACATAAGCTATTTACCCTCTGTTTAGGGAGGCAAAATGCAAAACATTTACTCTTAAGTATCCTTTGTTTAGGGAAGATAGCATTTTCTAGATAGTTGCAAACTGCTATTTTGCTATCTCAATTTCCCTATTTTGCTTGTCCTGGCTTACTAGCCTGTGTCATTTAGTCAATTTCCTTTCAGCATTTCTTTCTACAAACTTTCTATAACTTTCACAGACATTCTTACAACTATCAGAAATAACCAGCTTTAGAAACCTCCTTCTTTTTCCTTCAAAATGCATAACAATGCCTCAGACCTTCCATTAAATAGTTCTACTCTAATATTCTTTCTTTCTGTCATACGTTCAGCAACTTGTACAGATCTTTTCTTTTTTTCTTTAAAATGTATTAGAATTCTTCACTCATAGAAACCTTAATTTTTCAATGATTACCAAAAAGTAAACAGTCAGCATTTACATTTATGAACACACTTTTAAACACACTCTTACTTTCAAGAAAATATACATTCAACAAAGTACAAGAGACCTTCTTTAATAAAAACTAAGCAGGCGAATTAAAATGTGTCTAGCAGTTAATGTTTCATTATTTTATGTTATTTAAAAATATTTAGATGTTTATCATTTAACCCAGCAATGCTCTAAAGCCTTTAAGTTATCAAAGACTTTGGGAAATTATGTATAGGCCTAGGAGGCTGGAGAAAAGGGCGCAGGGAGAAGGGAACAGACCCCGAAGCCTGTTTCCAAACCTCTAGCTGCTTGGATTCAAAACTGCCAATCTTTCCCTTAGAGATAAGGCTTTGGTTTAGAAACAAACTGGGCCACTTGTTCTACAGTTGTGAACATTATGTTAGCTTTCTGTTTCCATCTTTCTTATCTTTATGTACATAGACCTTCTGAGACGTTCTTAATAGCTCTTCTGCACTTCTATTCTTCCAGTTCTCTAACTTTGCAGTTTTCTTGAGATTCCAGGCCAACTATTGGTGACAAAATGTAATTTTCAATATGTCTTGGCCCAACAGGTCCTCAGGGTCTGGCCCAGAGTACTTTCTCATTTGATCTTTTAGTCTTGGTAAAGTTCAGAAGGCCCTTCTTCTATGCCTTGCTGAATATTGAAGGCTTTATGTAGGTTCTGAGACCAGGGAACTGCTTCCCTAATCCCTTTAATTATTAGTTTCCTGAGAGATCTCTCATATGTCCCCTATGGGTCTTGTTGTTAAAGTCCCACTGGGGCTCCCGGGTTTGAAAAGTTTACATCTGCTGGAAGCACACCAGGGCCAGCCAGGTGCTCCCTTTCCCAGATAGCTATAGATGACCTTCAAATCATTCCCCCTTCTTTTCCTGAGAATAGTATTCCCAAGATAGACATTAACTTGGGTGTACGTATACACTTGTGGGCCCAAAAATGTGTCTAGCTAGTCAGCTAAGCCATGTGGATCTTCCAGCAGAGGTTTTGACTCTTTTTTTTTTTTTTTTCTGCTCTAACTCTTTTTGAAGCCTAGAAAAGCTGGTGCAGTGGCCTCAGGATAGCTCTCCTCCTGAGGGGGAGGCTGGGATTGTAAATCATCATCTTGGCTGTTCCCTTAGATTGTCCCTGGTCACATAGGGAGGGGAAGGAAGGACAAGAGATCTCATTTCTCTGTCTGCCCTTGTTCCTCTCCCTCTCCCTCTCCCTCTCCCTCTCCCTCTTCCTCTCCCTCTCCCTCTCCCTCTCCCTCTTTTAGGCTTCTCTGCCTTTGCAAGGAGGATGACTGGCCCTTTCCTCCAACAGAGAGTATAGTCAATCTCCTCTTGAGTGACTGGACTTTTATTATTAGCATATTTATAATTATTACTGAAAAGCTTAATCACAAATCCTTCATTTTAGTTAATCTATTTATTATACCTTAACAATTTTGAGATTTTAAAACCAATTATTACCTAAAGCATTTTCTTGACCAATTTTATAATGGATAACTCAATGTGTAAGTACCATTTTATTTTATTTTCCTTTATAAAAACAGGAGTGACCCTGCTTCACAGCTAGAGGATACTTCTAGAGATCTGTTCCTCCCAGTGTTATGGGGGAAAACAGAACATTGGGGACTAGTTATAGTTATGGGAAATATTAATTATGCTGTTAACCATGATTGCCCTTTTTGTTCAAAGAAAGGTCATACTAATCTGCCTGGGAGTCATATGCCCCTGGGACCTGGGAGGCACCCTTGGAATGCAATCCACCCTTATTCAAGAACTGCTCATTATCATGGAAGCATTAACCTTGTTGCCCAACCCAGCCTGCATAGCTTACTTCCTTATGTTATTTCAAGTATATTGTATTGGTCTAATTTAGTTCAAAAATATTTCTTTTTAGGGAGAGTAGATCTTTGTGTCACCTCAGGGCCCTTGAGATGTCACAATGTTATCTCTCAGTTAAATACCCAATTTAAAGATTATCAAAGCTTAAACTGGTTTTAACTTTACAGATTTGGTCTTGACCACAGAAGTAATCCTTTTCAATCTGGCTAATAAATTGTTATATTCAAGTGATGCCACAGAAGTACAGAATATACTTTGAATATTATAGAGAAAATGATGAGAAGACATGCCTACTAACCGCCCATTCCCTTCCTGCAGAAGCAGCAAAACTGTGACTGCCCCATAGCCAGCCTCAGGTCCACTTTGGCCAGCCTGCACAGGTTTGTGATGTTGTAGGCAGGCATGAAAGTAGCTATATGTCTGGCCTTTGTTAAACTTCCCTGGTTAACATATGTGCAACCTTCACAAATTTTACACTTTCAAATTAGTCTTAGAATCTTAAAATTTATTTTTTTTATTTTTATTTTTTTTACATTTTTTTTATTGAGGTATTATATGTGTATATATCTTACCATTGCCCCCCCACCCCACACCCATACATGCCCTCACCCCCCAGAGTTTTGCATCCATTGTTTATGCTTATATGCATGCATACAAGTCCTTCGTTTGATTTCTTATCTCCCCCACCTCTCCCTAACTTTCCCCCTGTAATTTGAAAGTCTGTTTGATGCTTTACTGTCTCTGTATCTATCTTTTTGTTCATCAGTTTATAATGTTCTTTACTATCCATAAATGAGTGAGATCATGTGGTATTTTTCTTTCATTGACTGGCTTATTTCACTTAGCATAATGTTCTCCAATTCCATCCAGGTTGCTGCAAATGATGAGAATTCCTTCTTTTTTATGGCAGCATAGTATTCCATTGTGTAGATGTACCACAGTTTTCTGATCCAGTCATCTGCTGACGGGCACCTAGGCTGTCTCCAAATCTTAGCTATGGTGAATTGTGCTGCTATGAACATAGGGGTGCATACATCCTTTCTGATTGGTGTTTCTAGTTTCTTTGGATATATTCCCAGGAGTGGGATTACTGGGTCAAATGGGAGTTCCATTTTCAGTTTTTTGAGGAAACTCCATACTGTTCTCCACAGTGGCTGCACCAGTCTGCATTCCCACCAGCAGTGCACGAGGGTTCCTTTTTCTCTGCATCCTCGCCAACACTTGTCGTTTGTTGATTTGTTGATGATCGCCATTCTGACAGGTGTGAGATGGTACCGCATTGTCGTTTTGATTTGCATATTTCAGATAATTAGTGACTTTGAGCATGTTTTCATGTGTCTCTTGGCCTTCCTTCTGTCTTCTTTTGAAAATATTCTGTTAAGGTCCATTGCCCATTTTTTTATTGGATCATTTATCTTCCTTTTATTAAGTTTCATAAGCTGCCTGTAGATGTTGGAGATTAAACCTTTATCAGTGATAGCATTTGCAAATATGTTCTCCCATGCAGTGGGCTTTCTTGTTGTTTTGTTGATGGTTTCTTTTGCTGTAAAAAGGTTTTTATTTTGATGTAGTCCCATTTGTTAATTTTCTCTTTAGCTTCCATTGCCCTAGGGGCAGTGTCAGTGAAGAAGTTCGTTTGGCATATGTCTGAGATTTTGTTGCCTGTGGATTCCTCTAGTATTTTTATGGTTTCCCTTCTTATGTTTAAGTCCTGTATCCATTTTGAGTTTATTTTTGTGTATGGTGTAAGCTGGTGATCTAGTTTCACTTTTTTTTGCATGTATCTGTCCAATTTTCCCATTTATTGAAGAGAGTGTCTTGACCATTTATTGAAGAGACTGTCTTGACTCCATTGTATGTTCATGCCTCCTTTGTCAAATATTAATTGAGCATAGTGGTTTGGGTCGATATCTGGATTCTCTATTTTGTTCCATTGATCAATATGTCTGTTCTTGTGCCAGTACCAGGCTGTTTTGAGAACAGTGGCTTTGTAATACAGCTTGAAATCTGGTATTGAGATCCCTCCTACTTTATTCTTCTTTCTCAGGATTGCTGTGGCTATTCGGGGTCTTTTTTTATTCCAGATGAATTTTTGGAGAGTTCTTTCTAGGTCTGTGAAATATGCTGTTGGTATTTTGATGGGGAGTGCATTGAATCTGTAGATTGCTTTGGGTAGTATGGAGATTTTAATGATGTTGATTCTACCAATCCATAAACATGGTATGTTCTTCCATCTGTTTATGTCTTCCTCTATCTCTTTTTTCAGTGTCCTGTAGTTTTCTGCGTATAGGTCTTTTACCTCCTTAGTTAAGTTTATTCCTAGGTATCTTAATTTTTTTGGTGCGATGGTAAATGGGATTGCTTTTTTAGTCTCTCTTTTTGTAAGTTCACTATTGGTGTATAGAAATGCCATAGATTTCTTGGCGTTAATTTTGTATCCCGCTACATTGCCGAATTCATTTATTAAGTCTATTAGTTTTTTGATGGAATCTTTTCGGTTTTTTATGTACAATATCATGTCATCTGCAAATAAGGACAGCTTCACTTCTTCTTTTCCAATTTGGATGCCTCTTATTTCTTCTTCTTGCCTAATTGCGATAGCTAATACTTCAAGTACTATGTCAAACAGTAGTGGTGAGAGTGGGCATCCCTGTCTTGTTCCTATTCTTAGGGGAAATGGTTTTAGTTTTTGCCCATTGAGTATGATGTTTGCTGTGGGTTTATCATATATAGCTTTTATTATGTTGATGTATGCTCCTTCTATTCCCACCTTGTTGAGAGTTTTTATCAAGAAAGCGTGTTGGATTTTGTCAAATGCTTTTTCTGCATCTATTGATATGACTATGTGATTTTTATCTCTCAATTTGTTTATGTGATGTATCACGTTTATTGATTTGCGGATATTGTACCATCCTTGCATTCCTGGGATAAATCCTACTTGGTCATGGTGTATGATCTTTCTGATGTACTGCTGGAGCCTATTTGCTAGGATTTTGTTGAGGATTTTGGCATCTATGTTCATGAGGCATATTGGTCTGTAATTCTCTTTCATTGAGTTGTCTTTATCTGGTTTTGGTATTAGGGTGATGCTGGCTTCATAGAAGGAGCCTGGAAGTGTTCCTTCCTCTTGAATTTTTTAGAATAGTCTGAGGAGGATAGGTTTTAGTTCTTCCTTGAAAGTTTGGTAAAAGTCTCCTGTGAAGCCATCTGGCCCCGGGCTTTTGTTTTCCGGAAGCTTTTTGATGACTGCTTCAATTTCTTCCATAGTTACTTGCATGTTGAGCTGTTTAGATTCTTCCTGATTGAGTTTTGGAAGGTTGTATTTGTCTAGGAATATGTCGATTTCCTCCAGGTTGTCCAGTTTGTTGGAATAGAGTTGTTCGTAGTATTTTGTAACAATCCTTTGTATTTCATCGGGGTCTGTTGTTATTTCACCTCTTTCATTTCTGATTTTGTTTATTTGGGTCCTCTCTCTTTGGTTCTTGGTGAGCCTGGCTAGAGGTTCATCAATCTTGTTTATCCTTTCAAAGAACCAGCTCTTGGTTTTGTTGATCTTTTGCATTGTTTCTTTGGTCTCTATGTCGTTTATCTCTGCTCTGATCTTTATTATTTCCTTTCTTCTGCTTACACTGGGCTTTTCTTGTTTCTCTCTCTCTAACTCTTTGAGTTGTTGGGTTAGGTAATTGATTACCATTGTTTCTTGTTTTTTTGCAGTAGGCTTGTAGAGCTATGAACTTCCCTCTCAGGACTGCTTTCGCTGTGTCCCATAGATTTTGGATTGTTGTGTTTTCATTGTCATTTGTTGCCATGATGTTTTTTATTTCTTCCTTGATGTCTTTGGTAACCCAGTCATGGTTTAATAGCATGCTGTTTGGTCTCCATGTGTTTGATTTCTTTGGGTTGTTTTTATTGTAGTTGATTTCCAGTTTTATGCCACTGTGATCTGAGAAGATACTTGATATGATTTCTATCTTCTTGAATTTGGAGAGACTTTGCCTATGTCCTAACATATGGTCTATCTTTGAAAATGACCCATGTGCACTTGAGAAGAATGTATATTCTGTGGCTTTGGGGTGAAATGTTCTGAAGATGTCGATGAATTCCATCTGGTCTAGTGAGTCATTTAGGATTGATGTTTCTTTGCTGATTTTTTGTTTAGAGGATTTGTCCAATGGTGATAGTGGGGTATTGAAGTCTCCTACTATGATTGTATTGCTGTCAATCTCTCCTTTGATATCTTCCAGGAGTTTTTTAATGTATCTTGGTGCTCCTGTATTGGGTGCATATATGTTTACCAGAGTTATTTCTTCTTCTTGGATTTCTCCCTTTAGTATTATGAAGTGGCCTTCATTATCTCTTGTTATGTCCTTCACTTTGAGATCTAATTTGTCAGATATAAGTATTGCTACCCCAGCTTTTTTTCATTTCCATTTGCCTGGAAAACCTTTTTCCATCCCTTTACTCTCAGTCTGTATGTGTTCTTTTGTTTGAGGTGGGTTTCCTGTAGACAGCAGATATATGGGTTTTGTTTTCTTATCCAATCTGTTACCCTGTTTCTTTTGATTCGGGCATTCAATCCATTTACATTTAAAGTTATTATTGATAGGTACTTATTTGTCGCCATTTTTATTCTATACCCCTGTGTTCCTTCTTTGCTTCCTATTTCTTTCTCTCTCTCTCTTTTTTTTTTTTTTTACAGCAGACCCTTTAGCATTTCTTTCATTGCTGGTTTGGTGGTGATAAACTCCCTTAGTCCTTTTTTGTCTGTGAAGCTCCTGATTTCACCTTCAATTTTGATTGATAGCCTTGCTGGGTACAGTATTCTTGGATTTAGACCCTTCCTTTGCATGACTTGGTATATTTCATTCCATTCCCTTCTGGCCTGATGAGTTTCTGTTGAGAAATCAGTTGCTAGTCTGATGGGGGTTCCTTTGTATGTAACTGTCTGTCTCTCTCTGGCCGCTTTTAAGATTCTTACTTTGTCGTTGGTGTTTGCCAACTTAATTATAATGTGCCTTGGTGTCGGTCTTTTGGGGTTCATTTTGCTTGGAACTCTGTGAGCTTCTTGGATTTGTGTGGGTTTTTTCTTCCCTATATCAGGGAAGTTTTCTGTTATTATTTCTTCAAACAGGTTTTCTATTCCTTGCTCAGTTTCCTTTCCTTCTGGTACCCCTATTATCCTGATGTTGTTTTGTTTTGTATTGTCCCGAAGTTCCCTTAGGCTCTCCTCATGCTTTCTAATTTTTGTTTCTAGAAGCTGTTGTAATTGGGTATTTTTTTCTATCTTGTCTTCTAGCTCACTTATGCGGTCCTCTGCTTCTTCTAGTCTACTCTTGATGCTTTCTATTGAGTTCTTTACAGCAGCGATGTCATTTTCATTTCTTCTTGGTCCTTCTTCATTTCCTCTTGGTTCTTACTCATATTGTCGAATTTGTCTTCCATCCTTTTCAGCCACTTTATGACCATGTCTCTGAATTCTTTCTCTGATAGGTTGTTTGCCTCTAATTTGTTTACTTCCTTTTCTGGTGATGCCTGCTTTTCTTTCCTATGGGGGCTATTTCTTTGTCTCCCCATGGTCTTTCTTCTCCGGATGTCTGGTTATATAGATCTCTCTCTCTAGCGTTGATTTAAAGGTACAAAATACAACACAACCAGGCACAACACACAAGGCACAGAACAGAATTGTATTCACGATATTAATAACCTCCAAGAAAGGTAACCACCAGAGAAAGACAAATTAGGGAATAGGAGTGGAAGAGGGAGAGTAAAAAGAAAGAACAAAAAAAACAAAACAAAAAAAAAAGAGTGTGAATCTGAACTTGGGAAAAGAGCAGAAAAAAAAAGGAAAGAAAAAAACAGTAAGAGAAACAAGAACGATACTAAGAGAGAAAAGGGGAACAAACTATATATATGGGGAGTAAACTCCACTAGAACAACCACTATTCCCAGCAAATTCCAGCAACACGAGCCTGGAGATTAATACAAACTGCAACACCAACTAATATCAAGTGAGGCAAGGGAAAACAAAAGTAAAAAACAAACAAAAACAAAGAAAACAAAAGAACCAAACAAACAAACAAAAAGAATAATCAAAACAATCTCATAAAAATCATAAAAATTCAATCTAATCAACATTCAAGCAAACAACAACAAAAGGCCAGAGAGAAAAATAATTTTTTTAAGGTAGCGTAGAGAGAGGTTTGTATGGATTTGGAGAAGGGGGTTGGGAATTAGTTATATAAATAGGGTGAAATTTTAGCAGAGGGTAAACTGAAAAAGTAGGGAAAATCTGAAGTCAGAAAGGGTTAAGATAAACAGGAGACCAAAAGGGGAAAGGTTAGGAGGAGAGTGATGGCATAATGTTAGCGTTGAGATAGGGTAAAACGATTGTAAGGGAAAGGTGCAAATAGAATGTAGGACACTAATCCCAAAATAAAAGAAAGAGAAAATCAAATGACATTTAAAAAAAAGTAAAATAATAGTAATAATAATGCTGATTGAAAATAAAAATGTAATAATTAAAAAGGTGAAAATCGAGTAAGGAAAAAGAAAAAAAATTAGTTTCTTAAGTAAAAGATGCAAAAAATGAAAATAAAAAAATTAGAATAAAAAAAAAAAATTGAAAAAAGAATTTAAAATTAAAAAAATAGGAAGACTAAAATGTGCAGTAGCGGCTGTCATTCACTTCCTCTATTATTCTGTTTGGTACGCCTGTTTCCCAGTCTGGGCAGTATTTCAGTTCAGCTTCGTTCCACTGCTCCTCAGTGTTGTAAGCCAGTCCTGCTTTTTAAGCCGGCCGTGTCTTAATTTCTCGTATTTATTTTTGATTACACCAGAGACAATTAGCGTTTCAGCCCCTGGGTGGCAGTGTTTCTGAATTGACTTCCGGGCCTCTCTAGCTTTTTTTTTCTTTCCCCTCTATGGCACTCACTACCGGTTTGTGGAGGTGTGTGCCTTAGAGCTTGTGGAGGTGTGCGCCTCAGAGCTGCCTCTCCGATGGTCACACCCAGCTCTGCTCCCCAGGTTCCGAAAAAACAACTTCCCCCTGCAGTCTTTCAGGGTTTTTCCACCTGGGTTTTCCTATGTATTGGGCTTAGTAATCAGAGTCAGAAAGAGCCCAAGTGTGCGGACAGTGGGTCTGTGCGCCAGACTAAGAATCCTGCACTCCTTTGAAAATTCTTAGTCTGACCCTCCTCGTCAGATTAAAATGAGTTGCTTTTAAGAGGTCACTTCTGTTAGCAGCTCAGAGGACCCCCTTCCACATTCACGGATCACGGCAGTTCCAACTGCCGCCGATTTTTCTAGGCACAGACCTCCGGGTTCCTGCAGGTCCTAGGGCTCGCGCGCTTCCCTCAGTCACCGCGGGGATTAGAAACCTGACCTTTCCGTGGTGCAGTGAAGAGTTCCTTTGAATCCGAATGTTTGCGCTGATAGGGGACCGGTGTTCTGGTGCTCGCAGCTGTTCAGTGTTTGCAGTTGTCGCGGAAAGTCAGGTTTCCAATAAAATCCTCCTTTCCTTGCAAGATGGCGAGGCGCCCGGCGAGCCCGCAGCTCCGGGAGGGGACCCAGCCCCTGTGGGTGCTGCCCGGTCAGGGGAACCCTGCCTAGCACTCCCCCGCCTTCTCCTGGAGTTTAGCTGTCCCTTGGCTTGCCAACATACACTCCCCCTGCGAACCTCTGCTGCTCCTACTCTCCGTCCCAGGACCAGACTCCAAACCCGACTCCATTCTGTCGCCATTTTTTCTCCTCTCGAGAATCTTAAATTTTTAACCCAGCACAGCAAAATGACCTTTGGTTCTGAGTGGCACAAAGCCTACACAGAGAGTGTCCTATAATCATAAACCATGGGAGAGCAAACTAACGTCCCTAAAAGTTAGAAAGCCAAAATTACATTGTGGACATACAGACAGAGATCTCACTAGCTAAGTTTCTGGTGGCTGAAGTAACTGAGAGGAAGAGCAGAAAGAGTCCCCAAGAATAAGGATTCGTGGCAGCTGCTGGGACATCCTGCAATCTCTGTCATGTGTTCAACCTCACCACACACAACTGGGCTTCCCCAAAGCGGGACTTGCCCCATCTTTAAATTAAACAAACAACAAAGAGACATAAAACATCAACAGAAAAACTCTTATATAGGCACACACAACACACTAAAAGCTTATACCATAGAATCCCCTGCATTGAGAACCACTAAAGCAGAGCAGTGTCTTCTGTTCCTGGTTTGAGAACTGCCCCTCCCCAGAATCTCAGCATTCTCCCCAATGGACTACTAGTATTTGGGGAGAATGTATTTCCTAGGCCTGGAATTTCTGTTTCCCATCCTCGGCCATAAGCTGGAAGCCCCTGATTTCACAGAGAGACATCTGCATTGCAGGCAGTGGTCTGGGCCCTTCTTAAAATTCTTTAGCATACATTCTAAGACAGTGGGTTTAAAGGAGCTACTTCCCATGTTTGTAGTTAAACCGTGTAATCCCTCCCAGTTAACAGAGACACAGGACAACACAAGGTAACTTTCACTTCACACAAACTCTTATGTTCACATTCACACAACAGTCAGTCCGAGCTTTGACTTCCACCCATGGAAAGTCCCTGAACTGAGGGAAATATTTTGTCTAAGTGGTGTTCAGCCACTTCTTCTGTCCCGAAAGACAGGCCTGAATTCAAGACTGGTCCCCTGGGGGAAAACTCACTGGTCAGACGTCTGGTTCCAGAAAGGGCTTTCCTGTCCTCCTTGGAGTCCACTGAGGTGTGAGTGGAGGCCTCGGTCATCCAGGCCCTATGAGTACTAGGACCCAGTAAATCACTGGAGGCATGATTCCTCATCATTGGGCTCAGTGGAGTGGTCCTATCCGCCTGCTCTCGTGCAGCGCTGCCTCAAAGGGGCAACTTGGCTGCGTGTTTCCTGATCAGGAAACCAAATTATGTTGCAGAATTTATCAGGTGACCAGAAAATACACAACGAGTACTCGGAGATTCAGGAAAAAACTCTTTATTTAAAGCAGCGCTGCTGACTCAGCAAATTCAAAGATCCAAAGCCTGAACAGCTAATACAATGAGATCACCCCTTATATATTCCTAAGTTTCTTTGTTTCCTAACTACCGGGCTTTTGTGGTGGGCTTTCACAGCCCCTCCTGAGTCAGTTAGAATGGGGAAGTTAGATTGTATCTAAATGCCTGGCCTGGGTGGCACCAGTGATCCCCCCTCTGGCCAAGCTGCCAAATTCCCGGCCCGTGGTCCCTGCAGACTGGGAGCACCCAGGAAAACAAACTATTGCCTAAGGAAGGGGCAGTGACTTCATTATAGGCTAACAAGAATGTGCACTAGGACACTGGTCACTAGCACAGATTCAGATTGCTAGCCTTCCCCCCCCCGCCAGTTGCCTCCTATATTCCTCCTCATTAGATTTGCAGCAAAATTGAGTGGCAGATACAGAGATTTCCCCATGTACTTCCTGTCCCCACACATGCACAGCCTCCCCCTTATCAACATCCCCTATCAGTATAGGACATTTGTTATAATTTATGAACATACACTGGCACCCAAAATCCAGTTTACATTATTGTTCATTCTTGGTGTAGTACATTCTATGGATTTGGACAAATGTATAATGACATATATGTATTATTATGGTATCATGTGGAGTATTTTCACTGGCTTAAAAATCCTCTCTGCTCTGCCTATTCATTCATCTCTCCCTCCACCTCCCCCTAATTCCTAGCAACCACTTTACTGTCTCAATAATTTTGCTTTTCCCAGAATGTCATACAGCTGTAATCACATAGTATGTAGCCTTCTCAGATTGGCTTATTTCACCTAGTAATATGCATTGAGGTTTTCTGCATGTCATTTCACAGCTCATTTCTGTTTAGTTCAGAATAATATTCCATAGTCTGTATGTGCCACAGTTTATTTATGCATTCACCTACTGAAGGACATCTCGGTTGCTTCCAGGTTTTTAGGATTATGAATAAAGCTGCTATAAACATCTGAGTGCAGAATTTTGCATGGACGTAAAATTTTAACTCATTGGTTATTTTAAGTGAAAAACATATCGGTCCTCACCCCCATAAATTCTTCCCAAAGTGGGAGATCACTGCAGCCAAGATGCCTGATTTGCGGCTAAATGCTCTTCATTAATTAGCCAAGAGATCATGGTGGCACAACAAGTAAAAAATGTACTACAAATCTGTTTACATCAGTTTCTGCAGACATTTTAAAAACAATTAAACTGTCAAGGGGGCCTGGAGACAGAGTTTTGCATCTTAATGGGAAATTATTAAATATCAGGCATTATTGCTTTTGCTGTGTCTGGGCTCTAAGAGGAGGGCAGGATATTGATTGGGGCCTCCAGGAAGGGAGGAAGCTTACTTGGACCGCTTGACCACAGTGCAATGAAAGCTTTGAGATCTGTAACATCTTGGGCTGAGATTAAAGGCCACTCACCAGAGAGTTAACTAGATTTGTCAATTTCTGTTTAGTTAGACTTTGCCTGTAGGGGAAGATGATAGATTTTGACTTCAGAGGGGTTCTATTGGTAAATGGGCAGAGAGAGAGCATTGGGTGCTAATGGCATTTATTGGAAGGGGGTGAGTGACATAGCACTGAGCACTGACCCCAGTATTGATTAGATCTGGATTAAAATCATCACAAGGGACGTGAAGGCTGCTTATGCAGCCCCTGCCTACATGGACTAATGCAAAACTATACCCTACAACCTGCAAATGTTTATGTGTCACAATTATGGCAGCCACACAGGCTCAGCCTTCCAGTGCATTTAGGATACACTATTCTCTATTGAGTTCATTCATTCACAGGAGCTTGTCAGTTTGCATGTGGTCCTTGCCTTCTAGCCATTTATAGTCCAGTAAATGAGGGATCATGTAAACATTGTAAAGCAATCCAGTGTAATAGTTCAATGATAAATGTTTGTGTTAGGGACAATGAAAGGATCAAGGAGGACATGGTCAAATTGAGAGGCATGAAAAGGCTGGCTGAAAAGTCTTCCTAGAAGATTTTCTATTTGAAAGTAGGCAGACAAAGGGAAAAGGGCATCCCAAGCTGGGGGACTATCATGTGGAGATTAAAAAAAAAAAAAAAAGAGCCTGCGACATTTAGAGAACTGAAACAGTCTGGTGTGTGTGTTTCAGAGTTTCCCATGAGCCATTGGGCTGGATCAGCACAAACCTATATCCCTAAGGTTAATTGAACAGGTGAGCACTACCATTGTCTGTGCCTTTCTATCATTTAAAATCCTCCCATTTGTCCCACTACCCAGGAGGATGCCAATCAGAGAACAAGGTGCTTTTTCTTTTTTTTTTTTTTTCAAATGAAAACACCTTTGTGAAAGCTGTCATTTATTTAAAAATTCATGTCAATTAGTTTAATCCGGATTTCTTGCCTTCATAACACCTGGCCAAGATCAGCCACATTGAGGACTAGGTGAATACTGAGAATGGGAATGTAAGAGAAGATAGAAGCATAGGGTCCTGAGGAGGCTGCCAAGCCCAACAGGTGGATAACTCATACAGTGTAGGTACAACAGTTAGAGAGCAGCACAAAGGCCCTAAGTAGCAGGAAGGCCCTGAGTGGCTGAGAATTAGTCTGAGGGAAAGGAGAAAAACGGTAGCAGCAATACATTTTACCTGTCTTGCAATTTGGCTCCATATCAGCCCTCACTTTGTTTATTTCTGTGCAGTCTAGACATCAATGATTGAGTTTCTCTCGTCCCAGGGGATCTCCTTCCCCACTGCGCTGACCAGTGCAGCCCCTGCAGGGTCACAAGAAGCTATGGCACAACTAAAAGAAAGTCTGTGTCTCGACTAGAACTAGGACCACTCATTGAGATGACTTAATTTTGTCCCTTGGGAAATGCCTTTTTTAAAGAGCTCTTATATTGGCCAAGACAGACCGCCTCCATATTAGGGTTTGCTATTTTTGTTTGAAGGAAGTTGGCATCTCTCCTGTATAAGGAGTTTACTGAAGCCTAAATTCTTCCATTAGCCATTTTGGTTTGCAAACAGGAATCTAAGTATTTGCAACTGTGTGCCTGGTGGACTGAGCACTAGCTCAGTTTCCCAGTCACAGGACCCTGGGGAAGAGCTCTGGCCACATTCTGAAGCACATCATCTGCCCTTCTAAGCATGGCTGACTGGTAACAAATGTTTTTTAAAGGGATAGGACTGGCTGCATAATTTGCAGGGCCCAGTGCAAAACAAAATGTTTAAAAATTTTGTCCTTTGTTCAAAATTTTTAAAGAATTTTAAAATGGTGACAGCAAAGCCTGAAACCAAGTACAGGGCCCTTCTCAGAGCAGGGACCTGGGTGACTGCACAGGACACACTTCCATAAAGTTGTCCCTGTTGAAGAACAGCTCTTTAGCCCATTTGGGTTCTTAGGGCTCCTGATGTTCAGGCCCTTGGATTGTAGGCTACTGGTGGAGGATGGGGGAGGATGTTTGATTTCAGGGCAGAACAAATTTTCTCTATCCTCTGCCTGCTGCTGAAATCTGGTCCTAAAGCTTTACCAAATTCACTTGAGGCTGGATCCCTTTGAGAAGGACTAATGTTTGCAGCTGTCTGTTAACTTTTCATTTAGGATGGAAATGAGGAGGCAGAGAGAACAAGGCAATTTTGATTACTCAGAGAAGCTTAAGAAAAAAAATATGTAAGTTTATGGAATGCTTTTGGATATACACAATCTTCCTTTCCATATAGCACTGAGTATGGGTGGTGGGACTCAATAAATATAGCTCCTTGTGGGTGTCAGTAAATCTTCAATATTCATTGATAGTGACAATATTCAGACTTTGAGACAGATTTCCTTTTGCTCTGACTCAAGGGAAGTTTTCCCAGAGCCACACAGAAGGAGAATCCAATCTGTTCAATAGGAAAGACTCATTTGCTCCCAGAATAACTTAATTTCCATTTGAATCTTTAACAAAAAGAGTGGATCTTTCATAAGGAAAATAAAAAGAATGACAAGTTTGTTTGGAGTTTCACTTTTTCTAAAAAAAAATGATTCCTATATTAACATTGTTGAGTGTGCTTCAGTAACATATAAGATATAATACTAAAATAGTCTATGTTTCTTGTTTCTTTGTTATAATTAGCTGAAAGCCTAGACATAGGCTTCTAGCAGAGTCTCTAAATTTTTAACAAAGAACTTCAATATGAAAATGTATTTTTTGGCAAGAAACTCAAAATTCAGGTAGAATTTTAACATTTTGCAAGTAATTGTTACAGAGGATTGAGCAACTGTAGCACTTGTCTATTTTGCTTGTAGCATTTTCTGCTCATCAATAATTTAATTTCAAAATAAAAGACACATTTTCTACATCCCAAAAGCTATCGGGGAGCCTTTCAGACTATGAGATTCCTGACAGTGGGAGAAGTGCCTACCAAAGAAGGCAGCTAGCTTCAAAAGTGCCTCTAATGTGCTGAGGGATCCTGTTACAAAGTATTTTTCGTAATTCTAGAAGACAAAATAAAATTTTCTGCTTGGAAATAATAAGTTTAAGCAAATAGTATGGGCGAAGCTTATATCTGAGTCCAAGCATTGGTCTGATTATTGCCAGAACAATACCGCTACATGATGAATCATTAATGATCTGTGAGAGTCATAATGGTCTGTCACTAATGCCCATTAATGATCTCTCTATACCGCGAGTTATGGGCTTGATGTTTCTGGCCAGTACCTTGGAGAATACTTTAGATATGCCTTAAACTTTCTCTGATCTCCTCTCTCTGTGTCTGCTCCAAATGTAGACAGCAGTTGTCTGGGTAGGACCAGCTTTTAAAGAAGCATGGCTTTGTTAAGGAAGTCATATTCAGGTAAGATTTATTTAAGTAATGTTTTTGAAGAATATGGATTTGAAAGCTTATCTTGGACATTATTGCCTTTGTAAAAAATAACAAAATTATGCTGGGTATCTTTCTGTTGAGATCATTTCTTTCCGGATGGGACAGGGGCTCTTGAGTTTCCTTGTACCCCATGATATATGGTTGTTGAGCATAGACTCTTGAAAAATGCTTCCTTTGTTGTTTTCCTTTCTCAGAGGAATTTTAGATATTAATTGTTATAGAAGAGCGAATTGTATTTCTGTCTATTTAAAGCCCTATTTGTGTTTAGAGAACCATGCCACTGGCTGATTCAAGAGAGATTTCCTCCCTCCAGATTTGCATTTACTCTATGCATACAGCACAAAACATTCATTTGCATTTTAAAGGGAGAAAATAGAATAAATTATTATAATTGGTTTTAAATGTATTTTGCTTTAAGCTCAGCAAAAGGAAAGTCAGAGAAGGCAAGAAAGCTAAGGCAAGGTGGACACAATTACACATTAATTCTGAGAATCTTATTAGGTGTATCTACAGGGAAATCACAGAAGCTAGGCACTCCAGAATGTCTGAGCAAAACTAGGAGAGGATGGGTTCCTCCATGGCGGCAACGGAGATGCTGCAGATAGCTAATGGGACCAACGCCCAAGATCCTCTGGCTCATGGAGAAAAACAAGATGAGAGAAGGTTGCCGGAGCAGCCACTTTCAAGCCTCTGAAAATAGCAATACAAGCATTCTTTTGGAGGTTCAAAATCATTCCGGGGACTACTTTTTCATGAGAAATTGTACCAATAACTAAATGGAAAGTGAGATATTTTCGTAGGAAACTTTTTGCCAGTCTGCATATTATGTGAACGAAGTAGCCTCATCAAGCTAAGTGAAACCCTTTGCACTTTAACATTGAACTCAAAAGGGTCCTAGTCAATGCTTATCCTTCTAAATGTTTTATTTTGCTAGGACATTTTGTCCAAGTGAGTGACTACTCTTAGCAAGTTTTGTTTCTTCAAAATCCTCCCCCTTGTCCTGAAATTGTTACATAGTATTTGTTTATTCATGGAATTAACTGAGACTAATAGGCTTTCCCCATCTGAGTACTTGGCAGGATCTCTTAGACTACTTGGAGTGGTCCTGGAGCTTCTGCAAACAAAAGCTCCAATTGATCTGTTATGTTGTTCGGGTCTTGTTTATTTGGTTATTTTCAATTGTTCAACCCATGAAAAGGAGAAAAAAACAACAACAACAACCTCATTTCAGTGGTTAAAAATTAGTGATGCAAATCATTATAGAATTTCTGACGTGGATTCAACATTTCATTTTTTTAATTTTCACAATTCATGCCTCTAAGAAACCCACTAAAGTTTCCGAAAACCTGTCAGGTGGGAGACAGCTTATAATCATCTTTTTTTAAGCAACAGACTACAGCTTCTATGCCACTTATCTCAGGTGATGTACGCCTAGCAGAAACATTTAAACTCATCGCTCTGCTTATAGAGTATTTAAATGAAACATGTACATTAATTCTTTGTAGGGTAAGGTCTATGACACAGGTAATACCAAAAAATACTGCATTAACATGTACATACATTAATTGGTAATGATCATATTGCCATTTAAGCTCCTTGGTTAAATTCAAGCAACAACCAACTTTTTGCTTACAAAAGACTTCTAGATTGAGTGATGAAATGTTATAAATAGACATGTCTGTTTTAAGTAGATATATGATCATGGCAAACTGAGACGCTTTGTAAAAATGAATGCAAAATATGGGGCAGATTGACAGTGACTGGAGTTTCTTTTTGAATGTTAAAAGGACCTGATGCAATATTGTATAAGCTCTGAATCCATGGTAGCACAGTGCAAATGAGACCAGAGGAAAGGATTATGCAATCAAAGAAGGATGACCCAAGAAAGGTCAGGTAGTTTATCTCTTTGCCCTTAGACAGGAAAACACTTCACCCCTGGTATACAGATGAGATTGTCCCAGACACTGCACCCAGAAGCTCTCTAAAGAATTCATTTCAACAGCTCTCAAAGAAGGAGCATTCACCCTAAATTCCCCATCCTCCAGTCAAGTCTGGTGCCTCTTCTTTGGTCTTCACAGAGGCTAAAGTACAGACAATAGCTGTGCTCTGTGTAACATCTGACAGCCTTGAAGCCCTCATAATCATGCTTATTTAAATTAAAGAATGCAGATTTATTTAGTTTATTATTTTAGTCTTGTTTCTAACCAACCTGTTTTCACTCACCCACTTACTTCTCTAAGTGTTTTTGTCCTTGCTGTGCTGCTTTCTGTTTGCCCTGACTACTTCAGCTTTTCAAGGTCCCATTATGTTTTTCTTGTTTCTGGCTAGTTATGGGCCTTCTATTCAGTGGCCTGCCTGATTGTTCATATATCATACTGACTTAGAGTTTTCAAAATGTAAACACATGAGGACAGATTTCCCTCTTTGGGAACTACAGAAAATAACATTTGGTAATTTTCTTATTGATAGATACTTAGAAAATGATATATTTATTAATTGTTTGGTTTATCAATAATCACTTAGTTCATTTTCAGAGGATAAAGATATGTACTTTTGGCTGTTCCATAAATCACTCATTCTAAACACTGAGGCCATTGTCACCTGGGCAATGCCTCCTCATAATACCAGTTTTGACTGCCTGGACCTGGGCCTGGGGTTTAGTAGATATTTAGCATTTGTTGGGTAAATTAATATATTGACAATGGCTGCATAGAACACACAAAACTATTTCAATATATTTCCTTTGGATATGATTAAAAAAATCTATACTGATCTTATAAAACTGACCAGAAGGACTCTTTCCAAATTTTGTCTTTAGAATGTGTACTGGAATTCTATATAGGTCTTTTGCCATTTGCTTTCAAAATTGGAGACTTTGGATTTGTGAATACTACTGGAAGGGAAAAGGTCTTGGACAGTAAGACAATTCATCATAACTAAGTTCTTGAGAAGGTAGAAGGATATCCAACAGGAAACAAGTGTCTCCAGGGTAGAAGAGGTTTTGAAATTTTCCCTAGGGATACCAAGTCCATGAGAGAAAGATGAATATGCCATAACTTTTCTTTTCATTCCAACAGTGCAACTGGGCATAGACTAAAAGTGTAAGCAATCCACAGAACAACTATGTCTTTATACAATTAAATTGTTTCCAGAAAGTTATATGTAAATTTAGTCACATTTAAAATTTGCTTTGTGTATGTAGTAAGGAACCTTCTTGTATTTTTATGAAACAAAGAACTTGATTATAATATACATATTTAAAGGATTACATTCTAATCTATCCATTTGAAAGTCTGAATTTTTTATGGCAGATATAAACATTATATCTACATTCTCTTTAGAAAGAATTGTTTCACCAGGGCTTGGTAGAGAATCTCTCTATATATATAAAAGGCTAAATGACTGACCATCCATTATCCAACTGACCAACTGGCCAGCCAGTACATGTGATGCTCATTGGCAATTTAAAAATAAACGTTCACTAGCGCATGCACGATACATATAAAGCTCTTGCTGGCGCCAATTGCATGCATGTGTTTCAATCTGTCATTGTGGATCGTGAATTTGGTTGTTTTTGTTGACATTCTGAAGCTGAAAGGAAGTGGCATCGTCGACAGTATATTTCTGAAGACCAACTGTTGGCACAACTGTCCCTGTCTGACACTGGCCTCCCATTTGAATTAATTTGAAGACAGTTTCCATGATGCCAGCATTTGTGATGACTATTAATAAATCACAAGGCCAAAACCGGTTTGGCTCAGTGGATAGAGCGTCGGCCTGCGGACTGAAAGGTCCCAGGTTCAATTCCGGTCAAGGGCATGTACCTTGGTTGCGGGCACATCCCCAGTAGGGGGTGTGCAAGAGGCAGCTGATCGATGTTTCTCTCTCATGGATGTTTCTAACTCTCTATCCCTCTCTCTTTCTCTCTGTAAAAAATCAATAAAATATATTTAAATAAATAATAATAAATAAATAAATAAATAAATCACAAGGACAAACTCTAGACAGAGTAGGAATATTCCTACCTGAACCCATTTTCAGACATGGTCAGTTATATGTTACTTTCTCTTGAGTTCGAAGAGTGTGTGACATTAAAGTTAAAGTTGTAAATAATTCATCATAAGGGAAATTAGTCAAGCACTCTGAAAGTGTTTTTACTCTTAATGTGATATACAGGGAGATATTAGAATAAGTTTAATCAATTTATTAGTCATTGTTTTTATCAATGTTGTTTTTATATCATGTTTTTGTCATTTTTACATCATGTTTTTGTTGTTTTTATATCATGTTTTTATTGTTTTTATTTCATGTCTTTGTTGGTGTTATATCATGTTGTTATTGTTTATTTATTAATCAATTTATATATTATTTTCATATATATTTTACTAATTTTCTTTCATCTCTGACACTTCTATTATAGAGAAAGGGTGAATAGCAATATTAAAATACTTCTAATTAATTTCCTTTCAATATGCATGAATCTGTGCACTGGACTACTAGTGTTTTAATATAATAGTACCTCATTTGTAGGAATGTTAAAAATGGTTACATTTAAATCTGCTTACTTTATTTTTGCAAGTTTCTGAATAAGTTATTAGTGTTTCTTAAAATTCATTTATTTATTTTTTTAAATTTCTTTATTGATTAAGGTATCACATATTTGTCCTCGTCCCCCCATTCCCACCCCACACCCCTCCCCACACATGCCCCCACCCCCCTGTTGTCCTTAACTGCTGGTTAGGCTCATATGCTTGCACACAGTCCTTTGGTTGATCTCTCCCTTTACCCCCACCCTTCCCTACCCTCCCCCCGAGGCCCGACAGTCTGATCCATGCCTCCTTGTTTCTGGGTCTGTTCTTGTTCATCAGTCCACGTTGTTCATTATTTCCCCTAGATGAGTGAGATCATGTGCTATTAGAAATACACTTATAAGAACCGAAAATGAGACAAGCAATAATGGTTATGGTGACAGGCAAATGAATCAGTGTGTAGTGAGTTTCTTTCTGGGCCAACAGTTCTTTTGAGACCCAATTTCAATGTCCAACAGTTCCTTATGTGTACATGTCAGCACTGACATTTCAGTTCCGGATGGTGGACAAATGGTGGTAATGCAGGTCCGACTCTGTCTGGTTTGGTCCTGGGCAATCTGCAGTGATGCACAGCTGCTAACTGCTAGTATGGGAAGGCCACATCAGCATTCCGTCTCTGGACTGCTTCTCTTCTGTCTTCATGGTTGGAGTAGTCCTGTCGATTCCTCTCTTGCTGGAATCCACATGGTCTCGGAGTTGTTTTCTGAAAATATACAAACATGTTCTCGACCAAAAGTTAATAAAGGAATATTTTCTATAAATTTGACTGGGGATCCTTTTTCAATTTTTGCCCAAATGATTTTCTTCTGGCTTGTTTTGTCACCTTGTGTGTTTTTCATGGGTGTCTTGCTTTTAGCCTTACAATTAATTTTCTAAAGTATTAATTTTCTAGATGTAATTTACTTACAGGATATTTTTCCTTACATGATATTCCTCTACTATCCCCTCCATTTTTGATTTAAATGTTAGGAGGCTTTTGAAAATTTTATAATGTAGTCTTGATGGCTTTTAAATTTTAATTTTTTGCACTATAATATTGCTGTTTTAGGTTCATTATATGGTGCACAATTTTATCATGAGATGAAGTACCAATAAAAATTTTAGTTGACACTTTAGGAACACCTTTTTGTCCAGTACAATTAAATTTTCTAGAATATTCGCTTGTTTCAACTAGCCAATTTAAATTTGCCTGAAAACTTGACTACTATTTTACTGTCAAATTTATTACTCTAACAATAATCTTGTTTTACCCTGTAAATATTGGTGGGAGGGATTATTTGCCTTCTTGAGTAGGTCCTGAGCATTCCTGGTGGTAGGCTGGATTTAGATATCGTAAACCCACTTCCCCACACCATGGGTACAAGACAACTCAAACAATTCTTGTTGGAGTGAGAGGGCAGCTGCTGTTGTCTCTGTCGGTCACCTGGGTCCTGATCTGAGCTGGGCATGGGAAGCATGAAGCAGCCATGGGGGCAGGAGACCTCCCTCAGAAGGGGCTAGGATTCGGGCCCCTGCAATGTTGGGGGGGTGAAGGTCTGTGCCCCACCTCTGTTGATCCCCAAATTCTCTCCTGATGGCCCCTCTGCGACTGTGCCTGTCTTAGGTTGTTCCTTCCTTGAGGAATCTTACCCGTCTCTGGCTAACCAGCCATCCTCCGGGGCCAAGCAGAGTGACGTGAGGTTCAGTTTTGTCTCCTTGGTAGCCTATGCCCCCGTGGCCTCCATGCCCAGCACCTGTCTTGGGATCCCCTCGCCTGCTGGCGGGGCCCCAGCACTGATCACATATCTTTTGGAACCCGGGTTTCTTCTCCAGGGGGGGCTCAGTTCGCCCCACTGGGTGAGAGACAGATCCATGGCACCAGTCATCACGAGACTTCAACCTCGACATGAGCAGAGAGCTCATGCAACAGCTGTGAGCAATTGAATTGTGAGAAGAGGGTCTCTCTTGGCCTAAAGGGTAAGAGGGACCAATATAGAATGCTCAGGTGCCCTCCCAGGAGGCCCTCTACACAATGAAAAGGGTTAAATCCTTACATGTCCTTTATAAATTGCAGCCAGACATTCAAAGTATTAGTTTGTACGTTTGCTTGGGATAATTGTATATTATGCTGTAGTAATTCTAAAGTATCAAGAGATGTGTTAAGTTTGTCTCCAAGCACCAAACAGATGACTTTTTTTTTTTTTTATCCCCAAGGGTGCGAGGAACTCTTATAAGTACTGGGGGTGATCCAAATCTGGGAATAAATTTTAATGATAGTGTAGAATAATATCATGTAAGGATATTCTTTGTTCTAGTCCATGGGAATTCCCTTTCAAATTGGCTGTCTATTTCTTTTTATATAGACATGGTTACATTTAAATCTGCTTACTTTGTTTTGCAAGTTTCTGAATAAGTTATTAGTGTTTCTTAAAATTTAGCAGCTATTATCTAATATGGCATACTATTAACTTCTAAAATACAATTTTTAATTTTTAATCCTCATCCGAGGATATGTTTTTATTAATTTTAGAGAGGAAGGAAGGGAGAGAGAGAAACATCGATGTGAGAGATAAACATCGATTAGTTGCCTCCTGTACAAGCCCTGACCATGGATCAAACCTGCAACCTAGGTATGTGCTCTGAGCAGGAATTGAACCCACAACCCTCTGGTGTATGGGATGATGCTCCAATCAACTGAGCCCCCTGGCCAAGGCTAAAATAGAAATTTTTTTTAAAAAAACCTACTCAAAGGAAGTTGTAAATAACAGGCATGGTCATTAACATATTAAAGAAGGCTTATACATGTCTCCTGGACCCAATGTCTAGTTCAACGTGGACCTGCAATGTCCAAATAATGACTCTTTTCTAACTCTATCCTTTACTATGTTCTTAGACGATTAAGTTATGATTCAGGAGCCTTTCCTTGCATGACAATATGAGTATTATTTAGGCATATACTGGGGCTCCAGAGGTGTCAGAGTTGCAGATGTTTACTAGGGCTCTTTCTTTGGTTGTTTACATGCATGCATCTATGTAAAGACCAAATACTCCAGCATTCTTTGTAATATTCATTGTTCCACTCAGACCTAACTGCATAGTTGAGTAAGAAGATATTTTTTTCAGCTGTAACACTAATAGAATAGAATATGATAAGGTCTCCAAATGCCATTCATCATGTTCCTTCCCTATATAAAAAGTGAGATGAACTGGATTCACTGAATGCCAACCAGTTGGGGGCAGGGGTGGTTAACTTTAAGCAAAGCCTACAACAGTCTGTCTCAACATACCTTTCCAGTCCTTTCTCCTTCCTTCCCTAAGAGAACTGCTTCAGTCAATCCAGTTGACTCCATTGCACCTAGAAGAATTTGTCCAATTCATTAGTGTGTAATGTATGCATTTCGCTCTCTGTGATGTGCTACACATTGAGGAAGGTGCCAAGATGAAAGAGCCATAGGCCCTGCCTTCCAAGAAGGCACAATCTGGTTGCCCATTTAGCTAATACCAGGCTACTGTGATGAGTGCTGTAATGGAACTACAAAAAGCCACAGGGGAACAGGATTAGAATAAATGCCTTCTGCTGGCTGGATCTGGGATGGCCTCATTGAAGAGGTGTAATTTAACCAGGAACTTAATATGTATCAAACTGGTTCAAATCCTCTGAGATGCCTGTCTTCTCCCCTCCCCCAACCAAATAATATTTCATCACCCCTAGAACTCTCCTAGTACTTACTAGTTAAGCCAATCATATGATACTCATTCTAAACTTCCTCATATTATATTGGACTTTGTGCTCATTTACTAGATTATAAGTTCCTAGGAGGCAATGCCATATTCAATACTTCTATTTATCTACCCAATCAATAGCACAGGACTAATAACAATATTAACTTAAAATGTCATTTATGTGGGGCCGGGGGACTATTGATTGAGTCCTGAGGACTCCATGACTACTTAGTCAACCACTGCTTTATGGTAGTATGCCGAAATAGAGAACAAAACTAGTCAAGTTCATGATTACTGAGCTAGACTGGATTAAATCCAAGCTATGAAGATTATTTTTGCCCTCTTTCATTCACTTAATAAATATGCACTGAGAACCTACTATATTGCAGGCATGTATCCTATATAATAAAAGCCTAATATGCTAAGTGTCCAACAATTCGTTTGACCATTTGACCAGGGGGCAGATGCTCCAACCAGTAGGTTAGCTTGCTGACACACACTGACCACCAGGGGGCAGATGCTCCAACCAATAGGTTAGCTTGCTGCTGGGGTCCAGCTGATCGGAACTGGGTTAGACAGACCAGACATGCCGTGGAGCCAGCCTTCCTTGGTCCCTCCCCAGCCTCTAAAATATTTCTTCTATATCATTTCCTTTCCATGTGCATGAATCCGTGCACTGGGCCTCTAGTAGTACTTAATAAAACATAGTCTATATGGGGGGGGGGGGGAAAGAGGAACACCTGTAATAATCTGAACAATAAAGGTTTATTTAAAAAAAACCACATAGACTATATAGTCTAGAAGCAACTCAAGCAGACTTTTCGTCCTGTTTCCTCTAAATCACAACATAACTTTGATCTATAGATCTTAACATTCCAAAGATAAGGAAAGGTGAACCCAAAGATAAGAAGTCAAGTTCTTTTTTTTTTTTTTTTTTGCAATATTTCATTCTCTAAGTATGTTATCTATTTGATCCTTTTTCTTGGCCAACAGTTTCTTTGCTCCTTCTCATTGAGAAAAAGAAGCTTAATCAATCACTTTAATGGTTAGACTCTGTGACTAAAGCTAACATTTGTGAAGCATCAACTTTGGGCCAGTCCCCAGTATAAATATTTTAGTGGTAGAACTCAAATGTTTTACAACAATCCTGCAAAGTAGGTGAATATTTTCCTCATTTTACTACTGAGGGAACTGAGGCTCAGAGCAGTTAAATAATGACACAGAGTTCCCCCGTTAATGAACACTGGAGCCAGTGTTTAAAATAGGTCCATGATACTATCCCAGATATAATAGATTTTGAGCAAATATTGGTTCATTGATTAGATGTTACCATTTTGAACACAAGATCTTTATATATTTAAAATTTCAATTTAAGAAGTTGGTAGTCTTTGGTTACTGTCAGTCACAGGCAGGTGTCTTTATGTTCCAACAGCAATTCTATAAATTTGTTATGCTTAATGAAAGCAAAACTATTGTTTTACACATTATAGCTCACTTTTCTTAAACATTTTTACATGCATACATATTGACAATTTATCTAACTAACTTAGTTCAATATAGACGCTCCTTTAGGAAAATTTAGAACCTCAGTTAAGGTTATAGTTTCTGTCAGATGCTAAGTTTCAAACATCCAACTAAAAATTACAATGTCAAGTCATCTCAAGGAAATAAAATAATCTGATTTTATAGGCTTATGAAAGCTGACTCATAACATTTATAACTCATGAAAATATCCAAAATCACATTTTAAGCATTAGCTTCAGTGTTGTTTAAATACACTATTCCTATATGGAAAAATTCTGTGTTCTGGGCTGAAAATTTTTTAACCCAACTGTTCCCAGTATTTAGTGTGTGACATTGCTATTCAATGTGAAACTGGTTAAAGTTGGAAATTCCCAGCTGATTTGGTTGGAACCCAAGAATATACATTTTAACAAATACTCTATGTGATTCTGGAACAGGAAGACTACACACATCTCCCTTAGAGAAATCTTCCTGGAAATATTCTCTACTAATTTCTCTCTTCCCAATTTTCATTATTGTCCTTCCCTAACTAGCTTCCCATATCCACAGAATTTGAGTGTATATTACTTTTAAAGTTTTTGCTATTTGATTATAATTTACATACATTAAAGTGCTCAGTTCTTAAATAGACAGTGATCAGTTTAGAAAAATGCGTACATTTATATAATCCATATGTATGATATAGGTAATTTCTATCACCCCAGAAAGTTCCCTATGCCCTTTCCTAGTCAACATCCCTCTACTGCCAGAAGCAACCACTTAACATAGGTTAGTTTTTCCTATTTTAGAACTTCATATAAATGGAAACATGAAAACATCACTGTATGTGCTTTTATTGTGTGTCTTACTTATTTTGCCAAGAATAATGTTTTTGAAATTCACCCATATATCTGTGTACATCAGTAAGTCATCACATTTTATTGCTGAGTAGTTTCCATTGCATGAATATGCCAGTTGTTTACCTGTTCTTTCATTTCGGGGATATCTGAACCGTTTCCAGGGCTACAATGAATAAAGCGTCTATAAACAATATTTATAAAATTGTTGTGCATATACGTTTTAATTTTGGAGGGGCACAAATACCTAGCAGTGAAATTGTTGGGTCATAAGGTTTATATAAGTTTAACTTTTAAACCACTGCTGAAAAATTTCCCATCATTTTACACTTCACCAATGAGAATTCTGAGGGCTCCATATAATCACCAACATTTGGGGTTGTCAGTTATTTTCATTCTACCTATTCTTGTGTGTTTATAGTGACATTACAGTTTGGTTTTAATTTGCATATGCCTGATGAGTAATGATCTTGAATACTTTTTCATGTGTTTAGGTGGCTATTTGTGTAGTTTCTTTATTGAAGCATCTGTCCAAGTGTTTAACTGATATTTTACTAGGTCTTTTTGTCTTACTTTTGAGTTGTTCAATATAGACTCTCCTTTATCCTTTTAATGTCTATAGCACTTCTAGTGATGTTCTCATTTTCATTTATGTTAATACTTTGCATTTTTTCATCTGTCTTGCTAGTGGTTTACATTTTATTAATCTTTTTAAAGAATCAGCTTCCAGCCTTGGTGACTATCTCTATCTGTGTCTTTTGTTGTTATTTGTTTGTTTGTTTTTATAAATATTTTTTGTTATTGATTTTATATAGAAAGAAAGGGAGGAGAGAGAGAAAAAAAACATTAATGTGAGAGAGAAATATTGATTGGTTGTCTACT
Organism: Eptesicus fuscus; assembly: GCF_027574615.1. NCBI lineage: Eukaryota > Metazoa > Chordata > Mammalia > Chiroptera > Vespertilionidae > Eptesicus > Eptesicus fuscus. Next base: position 103,936,486 of record NC_072473.1, read on the forward strand.
GCATGCGCCCATGACTGGGTATCGAGCCTGCAACGTGGTCATGTCCCTGACTGGGAATCTAATCTGCGGCCTTTGGGTGCACCCTGAACCAACTGAGCCACACTGGCTAGGGCTCTGTTTGTTTATGCCATTGATTACTGTTCTCATTTTTATTATGTTCATCCTCCTACTTGTTTGGGATTTAGTTAGTTCCTTTTCTAGTTTCTTAAAGTGGGAATATAAATCATTTATTTTATAACTGTCTTCTTTTTGAGTAAAGGCATATAAAGTTATAAATTTACCTATAAGAGCTGCTGCAGATTCATTTCACTTTTTGGCATAGTGTACTTTCATTATCATTGAATTAAAAGTGTTTTATAACTTTTCTTTTAGATTTTTCTTTTTTCCATGACTTATTTAAATGCGTGATATTTAATTTCCAAATTGGGGTGGATGGTCTATTTATATTGTTGATATTGATTTCAAATTGGATATTTTTACAGTCAGATAATGCATGCTGTTTGATTTTAACCCTTAGAAATGTATTTAAAGTTGTGGTATGGCTGAACTAATAGTCTACTTGGTGAATATGTTCCATGTGCACTTGAGAAGAATGTGGTTCCTGTTACTGGTTCCTAAATTTTCATCAGGTCAAATTGATTATTAGTGTTGCTCAATTCTTATTCTGATTTTTCCTCTAAATACTCTATCAATTCCTTAGAGACTAATATTAAAACCTTCAACCATGATTATGAATTTTTCTATATTTCCTTTTATTGCTGCCAATTTTTGCTTCAAGTATCTAGTATCTTTGTTAGTAGCTGTAAACACATATAGAAATGTATAGTCTTGATAAATTACCATTTTATAATTATGAAATTTCCTTTTTTTATCTTCGGTAGTGTTCATCACCTTGAGGTCTACCTTTTCTGATAGTAATACAGCCACATCATCTTTGATAGTCTATGTAATATATATATATTTTTCACATTTTCCATTTTTTTATGTCAATTTTGTATCTTTATGTTGAAAGCATGTTTCTTGTAAATAATATAAAATTTAGTCTTTATTTTTTTTCCAGTCCCCAAATTCTGCCTTTTATTTAAGGTGTTTAGACTATTTAGGTTTATCATAATTATTGATAGGTTTAGGTTTAAATATTCATTTTGGTGCTTGATTTCTGTTTGCCCAATCTTCTCTGCATCCCCCTATTCCTCTTTTTTGGCATTTTTGGGGTGAATCAAAAATTTTTTCATATTATGTTCTTTGTATTATTTTTAGCACTTTCACAAGATTATAATATGCATCTTTATCTCTGCAATTTTCAATATACATTCTATTACTTATAAACAGAGTAAGAAATTTGCAGCATTGTTCTTCCAATTATACCATTCACAATCTTTGATTGTTTTCTCATATATTTTATTCTTTATGTGCTATAAACCCCCTTGTTATAGTATTATTTTTACTATAAACAGTTAATGGACTTTGATGTGATTTCTACACACATAAACATGTACATACCACTTATTAAAATAATGACCTTTGCCCAGCTAGTGTTGCTCAGTAGATTGAGCATCATCCTATGCACCAAGAGGTCACTGGTTTAATTCCCAGCCAGGGCACATACCCAGGTTGTGGGCTCAATCCCCAGTAGGGGGCATGCAGGAGGCAGCCAATGGATGTTTCTCTCTCATTGATATTTCTATCTCTCTCTTCCTCTCTCTCTAAAATCAATAATAACATACTAAAACAATGACCCTGTGTATTTACCAATATATTAATCCTTCTGGTGTTTTTTAATTTCTTACTGCTCAATTATATTTCTATGTGGTATAATTTTACTTTGCTAAAAAGAACTTTTTTGAGCATTTCTTGTAGTATATATCTGGTGGATAAAAATTCTTTAATCTTTTTTTTCCCCTGAAAATTATTTAATTCACTTTCATCTTTGAAGAATAATTTTTGCTGGACACATAATTCAGGTTTGATAGCTTTTGTTTTTCTTTCAGCAGGTGAGATGATACTCCATTGTTTTCTGTCCCTTGTTTCTGATGAGAAGTTATATATTACTAGAGACCCAGTGCATGAATTCATGCACAGGTGGGGTCCCTCAGCCTGGCTGGTGATTGGGAGCCTGCTGGCCAGAGGGAGGGAAAGCGCGAGGTGGGCCAGGCCACAGGAGGTTGGCTGTGGGAGCACACTGACCACCAAGGGGCAGCTCCTGCATTGAGTGTCTGCCCCCTGGTGGTTAGTGCACGTCATAGCGACCAATCCACCGTTTTCATTGACTGGTTGTAATGGTCGCTTAGGCATATATATATATATATTAGGCATATATATATATATATATATATATATGTATATATATATATATATATATATATATATATATATATATATATATATATATATATATATATATATGAGGCCTGGTGCACGAAATTCGCGCACTCGGGGGAGTCCCTCAGCCTGGCCTGCGCCATCGAGCCCTCAGGGGATGTCCGACTGCTGAGGAGGTGGGAGAGGCTCCTGCCACTACCGCTGTGCTCTGCGCTCATCAGCCTGTGAGCCCAGCTTCTGGATGAGCGGCGTTGAGCGTATGCCCCCTGGTGGTCAGTGCATGTCATAGTGACCAGTCATTCTGCCTTTTGGTCTATTTGCATATAGCCTTTTATTATATAGGATTCTTATCATTGTTCCACTGTATGTAGTGTTTCTTTTTTCTCTAGATGCTTTCAAGATTATCTCTTTATTTTTGTTTTTCCGTACTTTGACTATGATATGCCTGGTTGTTGTTTGCTTCATTAATCCCGTTTGGTATTCTATGAGCTTTTTTAAAAAAAAATAGTTCTAATTGATTTCAGAGAGAGAAGAAGGGAGAGGGAAGGAGACCCACAAGTCTGGTATGTGCCCTGACTGGGAATCAAACTGGTGACCTTTTGGTGCATGGGACGATGCTCAACCAGCTAAGCCACACCAGCCAGTGCTCTATGAGCTTCTTGAACATTTCAGATCTTGTCTTTCAAAATTTTTGAAAAATTGTTGGCTATCATCCCCTTAGATATTTTTTCTGCTCATTTCTCTCTTCTCCAGGGACTCCAATTATTCATGTCAGATGGTTTGCAGTTGTCACAGATATCAGACACTCTGTTCCATTTTTTTACTTTTCTATTTCTTTGTTTGTATATATATTTTTATTCCCATGATTTCAAGTCACAAATTCCATTGTCTGCTATATCCAGTCAACTGATAATCCCTTAAAACTTCATTATTTCTGGTATTCCTCATTTCTAGTGTTTTCATATTTCTCTATTTATAGCTTTCATCTTGGTGCTGAAATTCTATATCCATTCCTTTACCTAGGCCATCTCTAGGACTTGTTCTATTGATGTTTTAGCTCTTGAGAATATTTCCTATTTTATTTCTTTTTCTAAGTCTTTTGTTTGTTTATGTAATTTCTATTTGAATACAAGTCACTATGTGTAAAATTACAGAAATTGAGGTAAATCATATCACTATCCAAAAATAGAAATACCTTTTCTTCTACTAGGCCATTAGTGTTTGGTTTGGGATCAATTTAATGTTAGATTGATCTGGATCTGAGCTTTGTTGTTGTTGTTTTAGTTATATTCAATTCACCATAGGTTTCACCTTATTTAAGAGCAGGATCACAACTCTTTTTTTTATATATATATATTTTATTGATTTTTACAGGGAGGAAGGGAGAGGGATAGAGAGCTAGAAATGTCGATGAGAGAGAAACATCGACCAGCTGCCTCCTGCACACCCCCTTACTGGGGATGTGCCCGCAACCGAGGTACATGCCCTTGACCGGAATCGAACCTGTGACCTTCCAGTCCGCAGGCTGACGCTCTATCCACTGAGCCAAACCGGTTTCGGCAGGATCACAACTCTTTAGCAGAACTTTCAATCTGAGTACCTGGATAGTTTGTCTCTGTTCTCCTTCCTTAACCCCATATTTCAGCAGACTGTTACTGGAAACTTGGCAGGAGGAATGTTCTCTTTCTTATCTCTTGCCCATCACAACAGTAAAGAGCCAATGGGGGTACTCAGTGTATTCAAGGTTCTCAGTGCCTGTGGGGTTTCAGTAATTATTCCTGCCCTCCCTGTACTACGCTCCTGGAACTGAGTAGAGGTGGGTGTCTCTCTCAGTTTTCCTGTCCCTCATCCAGTGGCAGATAACCAGTGTCTTCTAGTCATTATAAATCCAGAAGTGTGGAGGAATTCTAATTCATACTTTCTGAGTTTTATTTACCATCACATCTTAGACTTGTGCTTGAGTACCATTATTGCAGCATTATAAAATTGGGGGATGAAAACAACAATGAGTGAAAAATAGTACTCAATATAATGTAAGTAAAATATCCACCAACCACATAATATTCCAAAATTCTCTGCATACTTGAATAAGTAATAATTTCACATATGACATAGTTAAACTCAGTCTTCAACCTGGAGGTCAGAGTTTGATTATGGTAAATTTTCAATGAAATGTCTTTAAAGAGTCAAGGGTTTTGGCTCCAAGGATGGAATATTTGGGAATGGAAAAAGGAAAAATACTTTTCTCTGTCTACTCACATTTAAATGCTACATGAGAGATTGAATCCCCTATGAAACTTTGGAGAACCTGGAGTTATAACCCATAGAGACAAAACAGGAAAACGATATAAATTGTATCAGCTTAGAGAGAAGTATAAGCAAATAAGCCATTGCATTCTGGATTATGATTCATAAAATGCTTTGATTTAATATAAATATGTTCATATAAGGATACTAAACAGAGTATGAATTTGCACATTTTTCTTCAGGTTTTGCTGACAATGGTTTAGAAAAGATAACATGATATTAAAATACTGGGCAAGTGAAAGTCATTGTTATATTTAAAATATAAGTTTTCCTGTCTGTCTTCTCTTTTATATTTAGTCTTAGGAACTTGTTGAATTGGGGATACATTTTATATACAAAATTGAAATAAGGAATTATATGCAAGTAATATCCAGTGGGAAAAGCATAAAAAATCACAGAACTTATATATTTTTCTAACCCTTTGTTGTTCACTGTAGTGCCATTTAGAATGTGTTTTGTGGGCTATACTTCCAAAAATCTAAGGAGAAAGACATATTCATTATTAGCTTTGTTTTACATTTTACTAGGTATATTTTCTTAGTATAGCACAAAAAATGTATTGGCCTCATTGACATCTTAGTACTTCTAGGGTAGATCTAGAGGAACTCTCTCCCATAGAATTAAATAGGGTGAATTTGTTCCACAGTTATTTTTTCAAAGCATCTCATTGTATTTCATCACATAAAAAGTGATGTGATTATGGGCTTTAGTCAGAATGTTATTTTGTTCACTTAAGATTCATTCTTATAAAGGTTGAACAAATTTGAATTTCATATGAAAACTTACTTTATGTGCTTTAGTAACTCTTTTCCTTTATATAAAAGAAAATCTTCTTGTTCTAGAGATCTACAGCTCTTCCCAGTGCCTTTGGGGCTTGGACTAGCATCAGGGGGCCTTCACTGAAGTCTGTTCGGTTGTCCCTGTGCCTTGTTAATGGGAGGTAGAGTGGACATGACACAGGTTGTGGAGACAGGCTTTAGCACTCCCTAGCTCTCTAATGTTGGGCAAGTTACTTAGTCTTTCTGAGCCTCACTTTCCACATCTGTAAAAATTGAGATAAGCATAATGTCTACCTTGTAGGATTACCTAAGGATTAGAGATAAGGTTTGTAATGTGTGTGGCACTTAACGAACACAGTCTATTATGTCAGGAAAGCATAGTGTTAAAAGCAGGGACTCTGAAACCAGACTGTTTGGGTCCAAATCCTGCCTCTGATATATACTGGCTGCCACTTGGGCAAGTTGCTTAACTTCCCTATGCCTCAGTTTTTCATCCAAAAACTAGGGATAATAATGGTATCCACCTCATTGGCAGGCTTACATTAATTAATACATGTAAAGGACCAGTGTTTGATACATAGAATATTTGCTATTATTCTTTTTATATTCCAGAAAGCCAAGGCCCAGGCTGGCTCAGGAGATGGGAAACCATTGGAGGGCTCAACTAAATATCAATCACTTATCATTAGTCTACAGTAGATGGGATGTTCTGGCTATTTTTGTCCAGATATGTATGCAGAAAAAGTTGGCTTTAATAAGATATATCAACAAAAAGAATAACAGAAATAGCAACTACAGTTTATTGTGTGTGTACTATATACCAACTACATGCTAGGTTCATTCCAAATATTAACCCAGTTAGTTCTCACAATTACCCTAGGAGATCGGTACTGTCATTATTTTCATCTCAGAGTTGAGGAACATAAAGGTTAATTGGCATGCTAAGGTCACACATTTAACATGCTATGGAAACAAGATTCACATCTATGTTTTTAGTTGTAGAACCCATTGTCTTAGTCACTCTGCCACGTGGCCCAATATCATCTACATTATGTAGAGAGCCTGCCCTGGGGCTTCTGGCTTCCTGTATTTCATGACTTTTTCAATCTGATGGAGCAACTGAATATAATGGACAAATAATTCTATGGCTTTGTGATAAACTCCCATTGTCATTGTCTTCTGATTTGTAGTGGATTAATTAAATTCAAAGAGATTTCATGTACATGGATCTCTTATGTAATAGACAAGGAAATAGAAGCCCAGAGTGTAAGAAAGAGTTTTCCTAAAGCATCAAGACTCAAACTAAGACTCAAACCGAGGATTCTTGTTTTCATCATTCCATCAAACCTGTAGTTTGAAAAGTGGAAATGAAAGCTTATCTTGGACACAACTAAATACTGTTTCTAATTATTACGTATAAACCAATAACACATGTTGACTTGTTGCAATTCCTAGTCCTTATTTTGCAAAGGCAAAGCTATGTTTTGTCCATTACCAATTATACCAATATTTTTGCAGGGTGGAGAAAAGGAGCTTCAAGTCCCTGGGAAAGTAAAAGTAAATACCACTGGAAGTACATGCCAAATATCCTTAGTTAGAAAATAAGCCATTATATTATCAATACTTTTTCCCCTAAATGGCATTGCCTCTGCTGCAATCACAAACACCATCGACAGCCAGCTCCTCTAAAAGGTAAAGACTTTAAATTCATAATGTCTGGTGCTGGCAGTCCTAATACTGAGAAACCGCACAGTACAGCTCAGGAAGAACAAGAGTGCTGTTTCTGATTCAATGAGACATAAAGGAGCTATTCTTGACCTGTGTTGACCTCTTCTGCTGTGGTTTTTATTTTTATTTTTATTTTTTTTCTCTTTTTTTTAAAAATTTCTTTATTGATTAAGGTGTCACATATTTGTCCTCATCCCCCTATTCCCATCCCACACCTCTCCCCACGGATGCCCCAACCCACTGTTGAACTTATCCATTGGTTAGGCTCATATGCATGCACACAAGTCCTTTGGTTGATCTCTCCCCCCTCCCCCCACCCTACCCTATCCTCCCTCTTAGGCCCGATAGTCCGATCGATGCCTCCTTGTTTCTGGTTCTGTTCTTGTTCATCAGTCTATGTTGTTCATCATTTCCCCTAGATGAGCGAGATCATGTGTCACTAGAGATATACTTATAAGAACTGAATGTGAGATGAGCAATAATAGTTATGCTGACAGGCAAATGAATCAGTCTGTAGTGAGTTTCTTCCTGGACCAACAGTTCTTTTGAGACCCAATTTCAATGTCCACCAGTTCCTTATGTGTACATGTTGGTACTGACTTTTCAGCTCTGGATGGTGGACAAATGGTGGTAACGGAGGTCCGACTCCCTCTGGTTTGGTCTCGGCCGGACCCAGGGGCACGGCTTCACCCAGACTCAGGGGCACATGGCCTCACCCGGACCCAGGGGGCGCGTGGCCTCACCCAGACCCGGGACCCAGCCTCACCCGGATCCAGGGGCACACGGCCTCACCCGGACCCGGGATCCAGCTTCACCCGTACCCAGGGGCACGTGGCCTCACCCAGACCTAGGTGCGTGCGGCCTCACCTGGACCCGGGACCCAGCCTCACCCGGATCCAGGGGCGCACTGCCTCACCCGGACCCTGGACCCAGCCTCACCTGAATCCAGGGGCACAGGGCCTCGCCCGGACCCAGGATTCAGCTTCACCCGGACCCAGGGGCGCATGGCCTAACCCGGACCAAGGGGCGCGTGGCCTCTCCCAGACCCAGGGGCGCACAGCCTCACCCGGACCTGGGACCCAGCCTCACCCGGATCCAGGGGCACACGGCATCACCCAGACCCAGGATCTGGCTTCACCCGGACCCAGAGGCCTGTGGCCTCACCCGGATCCAGGGACGTGTGGCCTCACCCGGATCCAAGGGCACACGGCCTCACCCGGACCCAGGGGCGCGTGGCCTCACCTGGACCTGGGATTCAGCTTCACCCGGACCCAGGGGCGCGTAGCCTCACCCGGACCTAGGTGCGCGAGGCCTCACCCGGACCCGGGACCCAGCCTCACCCGGATCCAGGGGCACATGGCCTCACCCGGACCCAGGATCCAGCTTCACCCAGACCCAGGGGTGCGTGACCTCACCCGGGCCCGGGACCCAGCCTCACCCGGATCCAGGGGCACACGGCCTCACCCGGACCCGGGATACGGCTTCACCCGGACCCAGAAGCGCGTGGCCTCACCCGGACCCAGGGGCGTGTGGCCTCACCCGGATCCAGGGGCACACGGCCTCACCCGGACGCAGGGGCATGTGGCCTCACCCGGGCCCGGGACCCAGCCTCACCCGGATCCAGGGGCACACGGCCTCACCCAGACCCAGGGGCGGGTGGCCTCTCCCAGACCCAGGGGCGTGTAGCCTCACCCGGACCTAGGTTCACGAGGCCTCACCCGGACCCGGGACCCAGCCTCACCCGGATCCAGGGGCACATGGCCTCACCTGGACCCAGGATCCAGCTTCACCCAGACCCAGGGGTGCGGCCTCACCCGGGCCCGGGACCCAGCCTCACCCGGATCCAGGGGCACATGGCTTCACCCGGACCCGGGATCCGGCTTCACCCGGACCCAGAAGCGCGTGGCCTCACCCGGACCCAGGGGCGTGTGCCCTCACCCGGATCCAGGGGCACACGGCCTCACCCGGACGCAGGGGCACGTGGCCTCACCCGGGGCCGGGACCCAGCCTCACCCGGATCCAGGGGCACACGGCCTCACCCAGACCCAGGGGCGCGTGGCCTCTCCCAGACCCAGGGGCGTGTAGCCTCACCCGGACCTAGGTGCGCGAGGCCTCACCCGGACCCGGGATCCAGCTTCACCCAGACCCAGGGGCGCGTGGCCTCACCCGGACCCAGGGGCGCGTGGCCTCTCCCAGACCCAGGGTCACGTGGCCTCACCCGGACCCGGGACCCAGCCTTACCCGGATCCAGGGGCACACGGCCTCACCTGGACCCAGGATTCAGCTTCACCCGGACCCAGGGACGCATGGCCTCACCCGGACCCGGAATCTGGCTTCACTCAGACCCAGGGGCGCGTGGCCTCACCCAGACCCAGGGGCGTGAGGCCTCACCTAGACAAAGGGGCGTGTGACCACACCCGAGCCCAGAGGCACGCAGCCTCGCCCGGACCCGGGTCCCAGCGGGGATTCGTCTTCTTGATCCCAATTCCTGTTGGTCAATTCCCTCTCAGCAATTCCTTCGGCCATTTTCTCAGAGCTCCAGGGCGGCTGCCGCAGAACTCGTTGGGCGGCGGGCTCGGCGAAGCTTCGGTGTGCCCGGTGCGCGGCGGCAGGCTGGTCCGGTGTCGCTGCGTTGGCCCTTGGGTCTGCAGCGGTGGCCGGTCGCCAAGCGTGCGCACCTGGTTGCTTCCAGGGCATTGAGATTCTTTTTTTTTATTTTTTTATTTTTATTTTATTGACGTTTTACAGAGAGGAAGAGAGAGGGATAGAGAGTTAGAAACATCGATGAGAGAGAAACATCTATCAGCTGCCTCTTGCACACCCCCTACTGGGGATGTGCCCGCAACCAAGGTACATGCCCTTGACCGAAATCGAACATGGGACCCTTGAGTCCGCAGGCCGATGCTCTATCCACTGAGCCAAACCGGTTTCGGCGGCGTTGAGATTCTTGAAGGACTCGGAGGTCAGCAAGCGCGGAGTCTCCCACCCCATGTCTCCCAGGGGCTCATCTGTCCGTGCTCGGCAGTGAGTGGAGCCGTCCCCTCAGCCAGAGACCGCCGGGGGAACTGCGCCGAGCATGTTCCAGGCCGCCATTGTGTCGCCTGAGCCGTAGTTCTTAAAGTGTGGTCTTTGGGTCACCGGCATCAGCATCATCCCACGTACCCCTCTCTTTTATTCTAGTTGTAGAGCATCTGCTCAGCCAGCCCTCTGGTGGTTCTGGATGGTGTCTGCTCTGCTCTCCTGTCGTAGTCTCAAAATTGTTGTGGTAGGCAACAATCAGGCTTCCGCCCTATGCCTCCATCTTGGTCCTCTTTTGTATAGTTAAGTCTTGATTGTTGTTGGTGTCACTGGGAGGAATTGTCCTCCAGGCCAATTGGCCGTGAGGACCCTCTTTGTCTATAAAGGAAGAGTTGCTGTGCAGGAGACACGTTTATGGGCCGGGTCTTGGTGCAGCAAGGCTTTGGCGCTCACTGAGTCTGCCTCTTGAATGTGTCCCTTATGCACGTGGTTGAAATCTGGTGTCATCTCACACCGACCACTAGATGTCCTCATTTCTAGGTCTCCAATGGAGTGTAGGTTAGCTATTGCCTGAGGCCACTCAGCAGGGATTACAGCAAAAACTGCAGTTTCCTCCTCCTGTCTGAGCGGCCCTGGAGCAGTCCGACTAGAACCACAGTTCATCTGGTCAAGCTGCCACAGGGCAGGCCACCCACATGCAAAAGCCACTGCTTGGAGTGCAGGTGGGCCTGCAAGACTTGCGGGGCGGGTCTTCAAAACGTTGGGGGCAGGTCCCAGGGTGGGGTGGGTCTCAGGGTGGGGCAGGGTCTCAGGGCGCCATCAGGCCATGGCGTGGCGAATGGCAATGGCTGCAAGTCTGCTTTTTCTGCTTTCCACGTTTCTAAGCCCCCTCGTTCCACACTCCAGCGCAGCAAACACTGATTGCTGGACGCACCTTCGCAAGGAAGTTACTCCCGACATGAAGGCCAAGAGTCCAGCCTCACCCCGCAGGCGTCTGGGTCTCCCACGCGTCCCCAGAAGCTGGATTTCAGGGTGATGGGGAGCTAATCTCCCCTAGGGTTGGAACAAAAGCCGCACGTCCCTTCCCCCGCCACCAGCCCGACCCACGCGCCTCCGCACCTCATCCCCTCCGAGTTCGCTCTTTCCTCTTCCCTCTTAGCTGTAAATCCACCATTCAGCCAGCTCTCCTGTGGATCTGGGTGGCAGACGCTCTGTCCTCCAGTTGTATTTTTGAAATTGCTGTGCGCAGCACAGTTCATTTGTTTAACTTTGCCGCCTTCTTGGTTCTCCTCCGTCAAAATGGCTAAAGGACTTGAATGTAAGATGGGAAATCCTAAAAATCCTCCAAGTCGGTGGCGGTGTCTGGGGCCCCGAGGATCTCACTGGGCAGCTTTGCCAGGTCGGTGACGCGGATGAGCCCGTCCTGCAGAAAGATGGTCTCTTCCTTCACCGAGAGCCACTGCGCCGAGTCCGCGTCCACCACCACAGCAGCTGCCGCGGCGCCCACGAGCCCATGGACCCGGCTGCGGTGCTGACTGAGAGGAGCAGCCGCCCGGCCTGGGGAGACGCGAGCAGGAGTCGCCGTGCTCACCAGTCCATCTTTTAGTTGTATTTCCGAAATTGCCATGCGAGGCAACAGATCAGCCGTTCACCTCCGCCACTATCTTGGCTCCTCCTGCTGTGGTTTTTAGATTCAGGTAGCTGTATCCCCTAGTAAATAACCATAGCATGAGTTTCATGTTGCTTTTCTATTAGCAGTGATGGTGAGTGTCCATACTTCTCCCTACAGACTGAGCAGCTGTTTTCTCACCACCCTGTTGGTGCAGTATCATTTGTGTAGTCAAGGTGGCCTGGTCCCCTTAACTCAGGAAATTATAAAATTGGGGGATAAAAACAACAATGTGTCAGGTCCAGCCTGACGATTGAACCGGGCTGAGGTAGGGAGGTGGGAATTGAGAAATAAAAGAATAAGAGAAATAAAGGCAAGAGAAACAACAGCGGGGTCAGGAGGTCCAGAACTCTCGAGAAGCTCTGGCAACTTTTATTAGTAACACAGTGCTTTTTATACATAAGACACTAAGCAGGGAATCACAAGGAAAACATTCTTTGTTTCTCTAAAATCACTACTGGAGGGATAAGTTGAAGGACAGGTTTCTTGTTATAATAAATCTCACTAGTTGGATACATATTTCTTGGTAAGCCATGAAAGTAGCTCTTATCCTATTGATAGCAGTCATATAAACAAACCCTGGGAAAGCTCTGTAGGCAGGGGCTGCTCTCGTTATACTGATTAGTTGCCATCCAAACAGGCCTGGGAAATCTGTGTGGGTAGGGTGCCAGCCTTGCTAGCCCCTACAGGTGCAAGGACCGTGTCATCTTACAGCCCGTTCCCCACACAATGAGTGAAAAATAGTTCTTATTTCAGATACATTTATTCCAACCCATTTAAATCCCATTACTTCTTTTCCCATAGTTCAGGTTAAATAGACACTCTATTCAGACTAGATGGATCCTGCCTTCTAATACATTTGTTGAAATTAAGAAACCAATACTGGTACATAACTATCAACTAAACCCTAGATTTTATTTGGACTTTACCAGTTTTTTTTTATTATTATTAATGCCATTGTTCTGTTTCAGGGTCCCACCAGGATAACACATTGCATTTATTTATTTATTTTTTTAATATAATGTAGTCTTTTTTATTAAGGTATTATATGTGTACATATCTTACCATTGCTCCCCCCACCCCACTCCCATATATGCCCTCACCCCCCAGAGTCTTGCATCCATTGGTTATGCTTATATGCATGCATACATGTTCTTTGGTTGATCTCTTATCTTCCCCACCTCTCCCTAACCTTCCTGCTGTAATTTGACAGACTGTTTGATGCTTTACTGCCTCTGTAACACATTGCATTTAATAGTAATGTTTTAGTCTCCTGTTGTCTGTAACAGTTTCTTTGTGATTTTTTTATTTCTAGCTTAGGCTTTTTAAAAAAATTATCTCTATTGTTGAAAGTATTACAGATGTCCCCCCTTTTTTCCCCATTGACCCTCTTCACCTAGCACCTGCCCCTCCCAGGCCTTCACCACACTATTGTCTGTGTCCATGGGTTATGCATATATGCATATAAGTTCTTTTGTTAACTTCTCCCCACCTACCTCCCCAACCCCACCTTCCCTCTGAGATTTGTCAGTCTATTCCATGCTTCTGTGTCTCTGGATCTATTTTGTTTAAATGCTCAAAGTCACTAATCATCAGAGAGATCAAATTAAAATGACACTTGTAAGAATGGCTATCATCAACATATTGCCAATGATACGTCTGATAAGGAGTTAATTTCCAAAATATGTAAGGAACTCATGCAACTTAATTAAAGGAAGACAAACAACCCAATTGAAAAATGGGCAAAGGACCTAAATCATGGTTCCCAACCTTTTTTTTTTTTTTTTTTTTTTTTGGCCATGCCCCACCTAAGTATCTCTAAAATCCTGGTGCCCTCTCTGTGACATATAATTCTTATTATTCAAAAAGTGAACTCCTATTCATGTGAAGGAAGCCTAAAAGACTACTAAATTGGTCTCAACAAGCTTTCAAAAAACATGGTGTCCATGAAAGAGAAAAATAAAAGAACAAAAGGACAGTTGAAGTTCTGAGGAAGAAATCACTAAGAAATTGTTAAAATAATAATAATATGAATAAACAAGTAATAATATGAAGTGATATGAATAAATAGCATAAAGTTTAAAAACATATAATAGAGAACTGGAATGTATAAATATGTCACAATATATGTTTATATGCTGTATATGAGGCCCCTAGAACCATAAGAAATGCAAAAAAATCACTGTTAATAACTCATTCTCCAATTGCCCCCCTTAAAAATCAATTTTCCCCCCTGTGGGGCATGTTTCCCATGTTGGGAACCACTGACCTAAATAGACACTTCTCCAAAGGGGATATACAGATGGTCAAGAGACATATGAAAAAATGATAAAAGTCACTAATCATGAGAGATGCAAATCAAAACAACAATAAGGTACCATCTCACACCTGTCAGAATGGCTATCATCAACAAATCAACAAATGACAAGTGCTGGTGAGGATGTGGAGAAAAGGGAATACTAGTACACTGCTGGTGGGAATGCAGACTGGTGCAGCCATTATGGAAGACAGTATGAAGTTTCCTCAAAAAATTAAAATGGAACTCCCATTTGACCCAGTGATCCCAATTCTAGAAATACATCCTAATAATCCCAAAACACACCATTCAGAACATATATATGCACCTCTACAAATAGCACAATGTATAATAGTGAAGATCTGGAAATAGCCAAAGTGACCATCAGAAGATGAGTGGATAAAAAAGCAGTGGTACATTTATACCATGGAATGCTATGCAGCTGTGAAAAAGAAGCATCTCTTACCCTTTGAGACAGCATGGAAAGACCTGGAGAGTATTATGCTAAGCAAAATAAGCCAGTCAGAGAAAGATAAGTATCACATGATCTCACTCATATGTGGAATATAATGAACAAAATAAGCTTGGACTCTTTTAAGAGTAACTCCATATTGCTCATGTATACCAAGGATAAGACCATTGACTATTCCAGCAACTCACCTAGTTTACAAATTTTGACCTGAATTTGTAAGGACCATACTTATAAAATTCTACCCTAAAACCACCTAATGACCAACCTCAGCCCCTAAAACCCTGTAATTATTATTCTCTAACTCTCCCCTTTTTAGCCACTACTGAGAACTCTGTCAAGGGAGTACTTTCTCTTATTCAGCATGTTTCACATGACCAGCTTTTTATGACCAGTGGGTTTCTCTGGTGGTATTTGTATTGGAGCTTTGACAAATGGGTCCATGATGATTCATTAATTCACTAAATTCAAGAATCCCTTCTGTAACATCTGATAGGGGTTTAGCGGGTCTGCGTGAATTCTGCAGCCCCCATGTGAACACTTCCAGTGACAAGGTACTGATTACTTCTCAAGATAATTCATTATGTGTATTTTTGGACAGCCCCTGTTGTTAGAAATGGCTTCATAAAAGTGAACCCTAATCGGCTTCCTTGCACCTTCTCGTTATTGGCCTTCTTTCTGTTCTCTAGAGAGTCATGATATTGAATAGAAAGTAAACTCCACCTACAGTCCCACTCTAGTGGTGTGGAAGGAGTCAAACACACTTGGCTGGTCCATCTTTGTTCAAACAGTGTCACTTGATAGCTATATGGATTTGAGCAATGTGACTCAAACTCTCCTCTCCAGGCCTGATGTGATTATTGTGAAAATGGAATGAAATAATACATACGGAAGCACCTAGCACACTACCAGGCACAGAGAAGACTCTTAGTTAATTAAGATGATCAACTTGTGAATATCCAGAATGAAATGTATATATTATATTATATTATATTATATTATATTATATTATATTATATTATATTATATTATATTATATAGGGGTGGGCAAAAGTAGGTTTACAGTGATGAGTTTATTCTTGTATTATTTATTAATTAATTTTTGTATTATTTATTTATAGTATTGCCATATGAACAACTGTGAACCTACTTTTGCCAACACCTGTATTATTATATTCTTAGCTCTTTCTACTTTCCCTTCTCATTAACTAATTTCCTAAAAGATGATTTTATTTTTCTGTTGACCTTTTTCTTTTTGAGGTTTAATTAAGCTGTTACCGAACAGAACTGAAGTGTTAAATAACCCGAGAAATCAGTTCTTAACATTCATGAATCCCATATATCACCAACACATGAGATTAGTCATGGCAGTGGATGGGAGAATTTGACAGGGATTAGCAAGTACCAGTACTAATCAACAAAATATGCAAATCAGGCCCCTGCTAGTAGCATTGACCTAAATTCCCATGGCAACACCAGTGTTAGTTGTATACATGTGAATAAGTGATTTCCAAGCTGCAAAATATGACAGAAATCACTGAAGTGAGCATTAAGGGAAAAAACTGAGAAGTATTCATACTTCTTGAAGAAATTCATATACCTTTCAATAAGTTTAGTAATATTATTACTTATCTGGGACCTAACTCCTGGAATGTTAATTTAGCAATGATACAAATAACAACAAAACAAAAAAGCAAGAGGAAGTAAAAAAAGTCCGAAGCAATCCACAAAATATATAACCCATCTATATGAGTAAATAACTATAAATTGGGATTATATTAGGATTATTTGCATATCTGTGTATAACAAGATTGTCTAGGTTATTATTCCAGTTCCAGCACTTGTTAGTGTATGAACCTAGGCAACTTTTTTAACCTCACCATTTCAAATCTCGTTTTCCACATGTATATCATGGACATAATAATAGTTCCTCCCTCATAGGGTTAATGTGAGAATTAAATAAGTTAACATATGTAACGTATTTGGAACAGTGCCTGATTAATTGTAAATGCTCTAAAAAAATAGCTGCTATTATTGTTGCTCTCATGTCATTATCATTCCTGCTATTTGGTTATGATGCTAGAATATAGACTGCCTTTCAATTTTATACCCTTGTGAAGAAAGTACGGGGCTAGAAAGGTTATATTTTCCATTTTCTAATTTTGTTTGTGCTAATAAAGAGACTTGGAAATGTCAGCACCAGAGAGCTTTTATAGGTATTATCATTTTCAATTTCAGTAAAACACTTAGGAAAATGGTAACTGTGATTCTGGTTCAGTTCACAGGATCCATGTAAAGCCACATTATTGTTTAAATTCTCAACAAAATCTAGGAGCAGGTGGATGTCTGTTAAATGCGTTGTGGTCAAAACTGAATTCGCTTATCTCTAAACCGAGTTACCTTTTGGTCTCATTCATGTTCCAGTATATATGTAGCTCTACAAAACAAACCCGGGCCCCTGCACCCTCATGGACCAATTTTCTTTGTGGTCTCAGCTCATTTCACCTTGCCTCTTTCTGTTGGTTGATTAGGTTCCTAATCCAAGCAGGATAATTGCAGTAATTTAAGTTTGGATTTAATTTTCAGTGCTTACAGTTGATGGGAGATTATTCTAATAGATACTGGGCTACTTGCTTTATGAGGTCAAAATTGTTGCTTTGTGTGTGTGTGTGTGTTTTTTAAATTATTTATTTATTTATTATAATTCTTTATTGTTCAGATTATTACAATTGTTCCTCTTTTTTCCCCCCATAGTTCCTTCCCCTCCACCCAGTTCCCACCCCACCTTCTGCCCTTACCCCCCCAATGTCCTCATCCATAGGTGTACAATTTTTGTCCAGTCTCTTCCCACACCCCTCACACCCCCCCCACATCCCTTTCCCCCCCGAGAATTGTCAGTCCACTCCTTTTCTATGCCCCTGATTCTATTATATTCACCAGTTTATTCTGTTCATCAGATTTTTTATTCACTTGATATTTAGATTCACTTGTTGATAGATATGTATTTGTTGTTCATAATTTTTATCTTTAGCTTTTTCTTCTTCCTCTTCTTAACCCTTTGTACTCACTTGCTTTTTTCTCGATTCCTTTATTCTACTCGGGATTTAATTTTTTAAATACCCTAGATTTTACAAAGTGTGGCAGTAGAATAAAAAACTGGAGTTTCTTTTCATACAAACTTATTTATTTGGATTTTTTTTACATTTCAAATTATTGATACATTCAAAAGAGTAATTTGCACTCGACATCCGAGTGCAAAAGGTTAAAGAACACCTTTCAGCATTGCATATAATACTGGTTTGGTGGTGATGAACTCCTTTAGCTTTTTTCTTATCTGTGAAGCTCTTTATCTGACCTTCAATTCTGAATGATAGCTTTGCTGGGTAGAGTAATCTTGGTTGTAAGTTCTTGCTATACATCACTTTGAATATTTCTTGCCACTCCCGTCTGGACTGCATAGTTTCTGTTGAGAAATCAGCTGACAATAGTATGGGTGCTCCCTTGTAGATAACTAACTGTTTTTCTCTTGCTGCTTTTAATATTCTCTCTTTGTCTTTTGCTCTTGGCATTTTAATTATGATGTGTCTTGGTGTGGTCCTCTTTGGATTCCTTTTGTTTGGGGTTCTCTGTGCTTCCTGGACTTGTAAGTCTATTTCTTTTACCAGATGGGGGAAGTTTTCTGTCATTATTTCTTCAAATAGGTTTTCAGTATCTTGCTCTCTCTCTTCTTCTGGCATCCCCATAATTCGGATGTTGGTACGCTTGAAGTAGTCCCAAAGGCTCCTTACACTATCTTTATATTTTTGGGTTCTTTTTGCTTTTCTTTTTTTTTAAATATATTTTATTAATTTTTTACAGAGAGGAAGAGAGAGGGATAGGGAGCTAGAAACATCGATGAGAGAGAAACATCGATCAGCTGCCTCCTGCACACCTCCCACTGGGGACGTGCCTGCAACCAAGGTACGTGCCCTTGACTGGAATCGAACCTGGGACCCTTGAGTCCACAGGCCGACACTCTATCCACTGAGCCAAACTGTTTTTGGCATCTTTTTGCTTTTCTGGTTGGGTGTTTTTTGCTTCTTTGTATTTCAAATCTTTGACTTGATTCTTGTGATCCTCTAGTCTGCTGTTGGATCTCTGCATATTATTTTTTATTTCAGTCAGTGTATGCTTAATTTCTAGTTGGTCCTTTTTCATATCCTCGAGGGTCTTGCTAAATTTATTGGCCTTTTCTAGAAAATTCTTGAAAAACCTTATAATCGTGGTTTTGAACTCTATATCCAGTCGTTTGCTTTCCTCCATTTCTTTCATTTGTGACCTGTTTCTTTGTTTCTGCATTTTGGCTGCTTCCCTGAGTTGATAGAGTGGCTTTGTGTCCTAGGTGTCCTATAGGGCCCAGTGGCTCAGCCTCCCCAGTTACCTGAGGTGGACACTCTTGGTGCACCCCTTTGTGGGCTGTGTGCACAGTCTTGTTGTAGTTAAGCCTTGCTTGTTGTTGGTATCACTGGGAGGAATTGACCTCCAGGCCAATTGCCTGTGAGGATCAGCTGTGTCTATGATGGGAGAACTTCTGTGCTGGATACACCCTTATGAGACAAGACTTGCAAACGCCTCTGTGCTCAGCTTGGATGGGGCGGAGTCTCAGTGCGGAGCAGACAGCAATGGTTTCCTGTCAGCCCTGCCCTAAGAGGCCCCTGGGTCTCAGTGTCCTGTGGTAATCGCTGCAAGCACCTCTGAGAGAAAGCCGCCCTCGAGTTTCGCCCACTGCCAGACAGTCCAGTTTCTCCCCAAATGAATCTGGGTCCCCAGAGTGTCGCCCGGAACTTGAGTTCAAAGCAGTCGGGAGCTTTTGTCTCCCTCCCGATTGAGAAAGCCAGACGTGTACTCAGTTGCCAGCCCTCTCCGCACGCGTTCCTCTGTACATCTGCCTTCTTCAGCTCCTCTGAGTCTCAGTGTGCTTTTCTCTTTCCTTCTAGTTGTAGAATTTCCACTCAGCCTGCCCTCCTGTGGTTCTGGATGATGTCCATTTTGTCTTTTAGTTGTAGTTTTGAAATTGTTGTGCTAGGCAGCAGTTTAGGTGTTTACCTATGCCACCATCTTGGTTTCTCCTTTTTTTTTTTTTAAATGGAAACAAAACTCCTGCTGATCACTATCCAGTGGGTCACACTCTTTTAGAGGAAGTCTAATGAGGCTGAAAGGGAATCAGACTAGGATTCAGAAACCTTGAGTTTGAAGCCCTACTAGCCTCTTCTAGTGGCTGACTCCTCTTCCTTCACCCCAATGTTTTTTTCTTTGTTTTAAATCTTATTTTCCTGTACACTTGTTTGTTTTTTGTAAGCAACTGCAGTTCCTCTTGGGAATGTGGTAGGGCCTAAACTGATTAATAAATCTGTTGTTTAATGGTGACAAACAGTTTTCTGTTCTGTAAAATGGAGCTAATTGAATTCTACTCTGGCTGCCTCAATAATTTCCATGCAGATCAAATAAGATGATGGTTGTAAAAGGGCTCTGTCAAATGTTAAAGTGTTTTATACTTGTAAATAATTATTTTAATATCAGAATATGGCTAAAAAATGGACTAATCTAATTACTAAGCTGATTTTACTTTGCCTTTCACAAAGAGGCAATAGTCTCTGACTTATAGTTCAATGCCTGAACTATAGTTCTTCTGTTTGTAGTTAATACATGGCCACACTTTAATATGAATTGTACAAGGACCTATTCTTATCCTGTCCTATATTTCATTGCTCTAGATGTATACTGTCTGCTTTCTAAACATAGAGAGGGAGAATTATCTATTTTATTTAGCCAAGAAAATATAATTTATTGATCTCTTATCTGTCCAAAATTGGGGATCCAGATACAAATTCCTAGTCCCTGCCTTAGGGAGTTCACTGTAGGCCTGACAGATAATTTGACAGAAATTAATATTATAAATGCTATAGTAACTATATGTACAGGGTGATGTGGAACAGAAAAGAGGAAACTGTGTCTTTACATGGGGATTGTCAGGGGAAGTTTCCCAGAGGAGATAGTGCCTGAGATATATCTTGAAAAGTTTTCTGACTATGAAGGAATAGAAATTTTAAAGTTATAGCAGTTGGAGTAGCTAAAGGGCAGGAGGGGTTATTTGAGGGAAGGTTAGTACTTTGACACACCTGAAATACAGTGTGTGACAGTGCAGAGTGACAAGAATGTCTGGGACAAGATAATGGAGGGCTTGTAAGTGGACAGCAACTGAGACATGTTACAGGGCATGACATGATTGAATTTGTCTATTCAAATTATAACAATGAGTAGAGCAATTTGATCATAGGTCAGAGAGGAGGCTATGGTGAAATTCAGGCAAGAAATGAAATAGAAATATGTAAAAGTTTAACAATAGGAATTTATAAATTATATTAAGAAGGTAGAACCTGCAGTGCTTGGTCATTCCTTGGATATGGGTGGGAGAGGGAAGAATTCAGGATAATGCTCAAGTTTCTGCTTTGATTCAGATAATGGATGGATCCAGAAAGAAGTAGGATAAAAGAAATAATCTTAATAGCCTCATGGAATAAGAGAAGAGGAACCAGTTTGGGAGATGAGTTCAATTTTGGATTTTTGTTTGAGGTCCTGAGTATTTGAGGCATTTGAATAGAACTATACATATCTAGAGCTCAGAGGAGCTATCTGAGCTGAGGAAAGTGCAGGGGAGGAAAATTTTTTTTTCAACCTTCTTAGGGTGCTTGGCTGGGTCTGAAAATTAAACAGACAAAGACAAATTAACAACAGAAATAAAAGTATTTAATATAAGTTTCATGTGACATGAAGGAGAAGAATTAGGAAAACATGGATCCTAAAGTCTCTGTCAGAGCAGATTCCTGTGGGGCCTCATAAAGGACAGTGGGCATCTGGATTGAAGTGCTGGCTTTACAGCATTGCCAAAGGCCAGCCTAGAGTGTTTATACACATACACACATAGTTACACATATTATGTTATTCATATAATGAAATAGAGCACTGTTGTTTCCCTTAGTAATTTTGTTAAGTTTTTTCCCCCCACAACACAGAATACAAGATTCTGACAAAGTAGGCACTGGAATTTTAGGGTCAGGAAGAGGAATTCAGTAAGTAGGAAGATTTTTAAAAATGTTTTCAACATATTAAAATACCACCCAAGTCCTAGTTGTCCCCATTCAATAAGGATACTGAAGTCTACATAGAAAATTACCAGTATTTTCTGGCTTAGTGATTTTCCCATATTCTTTAATTCATTTGTTAGCTTAAAGTTTTATCATGCATCCCTCAGGGCATAGCTCAGTACATGCCAAATAGTTCTCAGTAAATCTTGACTGATTGACTGACTGAATGAATGAGTGAGTGAACAAGTTGACTCAGGGCAAATTTATTCAACTACTCTTATCTCATACCTCTCCTCTAGAATGAGATTGTTAATTGAGCATCAAGACCCCTGTTAGGAAATCAAGTTCTAAAAATTGCTTGAGGTATTCAGTGGTTGCAGAAGTTATAAAATGATTTCAATCTGTTGATTATACTTTTAGCTGTTTATCAGAGGGGGAAAGTTAGAGCAAATTAGTTAGAATGAATACAGAAAAAAATTCCTGATTGCAAAAGGATAGTCATGTGCTCTAGGAGTGGTAGCGCATACACTGTCTGTAATATTTTTCTCTCTTTTGGCTGAAGTCGAATTTCTTATAGCTGAAAGCAAATGGCACAAAAAAGATTACAATGTGGAAGGCCACTTTTCCCTGTATGTAAAGAATTGTGAGAATTGTGAGTGCTTTAACTTCTTATCTCTGTGAAGTAGTGATGAAGATAAAGGCCAGAGAGTATCTCTTGGGTCTTAGCATT
Source organism: Eptesicus fuscus (assembly GCF_027574615.1). Taxonomy (NCBI): domain Eukaryota; kingdom Metazoa; phylum Chordata; class Mammalia; order Chiroptera; family Vespertilionidae; genus Eptesicus; species Eptesicus fuscus. Next base: position 103,958,928 of record NC_072473.1, read on the forward strand.
CTAAAGCTCTAGATTACCTGAGTTGGAGAAGGTACTGGTGTCAAAGTACTCTCTGAGCTGAGAAACCCAAAATGACATTAAGCAGTGATTTATAATCATTTCATTTAGTGCAAAATGTAGCAGTTTCCTTTAAATATCACTCTAAGAAGTTATTATAAGTATAAGAATTATGCTGACAACTAAACATAGGCCATATCTATTCCTATTTGTTTTATAATTCACCTTTGTTAAGAAAAAGAAAGAAAAAACTTAACTTAATTGAAATCATTCTATATTCCCCATCTTTGCCTGTTATCCAAGCCAAGAGATAGCCATAACAGGCTCCACACTGTTCAGCAACCAAAATTCCAGAAACAGTGCCAAAGAGGAAAAAGTCATATTTAAAGGCTGGTGTTGTACACATATATTGTATTGGCTGAATACCCTTGGCTTAAACACTGGCACTACCACCTGTGTACAGGCCAGGAAATAATAGATATATCACTTAATCTTTCCAGACTTTACTTTCCTAATCTGTAAAATGTCAATAGTGATAATATCTACCTTAGAGGTTGTTGTAAGGATTAAAGAAAAATAGTTACAGTACTGAACAGGTTGCTTGTCCAATTATAACCACAGAATTTATTGAGTGTTATCAGCATTTGAAACACAAGTTTTGGCCCCAAAAATTGAAAGTAGAGTGGAGAGTTTAAAAACCATCTAGGTGAATCAATAAAATAAATGTGGTGTGTGTGTGTGTGTGTGTGTGTGTGTGTGTGTGTGTGTGTGTGAGATATTATGCAACGGAATATTATGCAACAATAAAAAAGAATGAAATCTTGCCATTTGCTATAACATGGATGGATCTAGAGGGTATTATGCTAAAGTGAAATAATTTGGGCAGAGAAAGACAAATACTTTATGGTTTCATATATATGTGTAACCTAAAAAAATTCCAACAAAATAAAACAGACTCAGAGAAACAGAGACCAAAGGAATGGTTACCAGAAGGGAGGGGTGAGGGGATGGGTGAAAAAGTGAAGGGGAATATAGTCAGTAATATCGTGATAAGTTTTCACAGTGACAGATGATTGCTAGAATTAGTAGGGTGATCATATAGTAAGGGATAAAAATGTTGAATCACTATATTATACATCTGAAACTAAGATAACCAATATAAAAGTGCATACCAGTTATATTTAAGTTAGCTTTTTAAATCTAGGGTATCTGCACAATTCTCAGGTGGATCATGGACCTCTCCTTTGTCTCCTTAGAATCTGGAGGATATCATTCCTCTGAATTCAGCATGTGCTACTGCCCAAATCCTGGTTGGTGTCCAAAACAAGATATCAAGATTCTTAATACTGAGGGAACACAGAACTATTTTCTCATTATCTCTCTGCTTCTTTAAAAAATGACAACTTTTGCCCTGGCTGGTTTGGCTCAGTGGATAGAGCGTCGGCCTATGGACTGAAGGGTCCCGGGTTCAATTCCAGTCAAGGGCACATGCCCGGGTTGTGGGCTCGATCCCCAGTTGGGGGTGTGCAGGAGGCAGCTGATCAATGATTCTCTCTCATCATTGATGTTTCTATCTCTCTCTCCTCCCTTCCTCTCTGAAATCAATAAAAAAATACTTTTAAAAAATGACAACTCTTGATAGGAAATTGGTGGAATCAGTGTCATTAGCAAATAGGTAATCAATACAGAGTTCTTTCTTCTGTCTTAGAAGCCCACCCCTATATGCTAAGTAATAATGTACCATCGTTTACAAGCACTGCACTCCCATCTTCAAATTCTGAGTTTAAGTCACCTTTTTCCAGAAATCTTATTTCCTGAAAAAACTTAGATCCAGGAAAATTACTGATTGTTTGCTTTTGTCCTAAATCCTCCATCATTTTTTCCCCTAGCTTTTCATTTATATTACTTAGTTCACTGGGCAAGAAATGAACCCAGCGTTACAGATATTTTGCCTCTGAGTCTTGCACATTTTTAATCTGCCATAAATGTCTCATCATAGAAACACCTCATTTATGCTTGTTAGCCACTAATCAGTTCATAAAATAGCAACTTCTCTTTCAATATATTCAAATAGCCTATCTAATAAAAGAGTAATATGCAAATTGACCACACATCTGCCACACCCATAAGCCACGCCCACCAGCCAATCAGGAGTGAGTATGCAAATTCACCCAACCAAGATGGCTGCGGCCATGGAGCAAGCAGGAGGCGTGGGTTACCCCCGGCAATGGAGGAAGCCAAGCTTTCCACCTGCGCTGGTGGGCCCAGGCCTCCGCTCAAGGCTACAAAGTTTCAATTATAGAAGATAAATAAATCCCAAGAAAAATGGCTGCAGCCACGGAGCGAGCAGGATGCTTGGCTCTGCTCAAGGCTACAAAGTTTCAATTATAAAAGATAAATAAATCCCAGATACCATAGCCTCCACTTGGGTCTCTGGGGGACATGGCCGGCTGCAAACCACCATAGGCCCCTCGCCCAGGCCATCCCACGCCCCAAGGGAACCCCCACCCTGATCCGGGACACCCTTCAGGGCAAACCAGCCAGCCCCCACCCATGCACCAGGCCTCTATGCTATCTAATAAAAGAGTAATATGCAAATTGACCATCACTCCAACACACAAGATGGCTGCCCCCATGTGGTCAAAGATGACTGTCCTTATGTGGACACAAGATGGCTACCACAAGATGGCCAGCAGGGGAGGCAGTTGGGAGGGATCAGGTCTGCAAGGGAGGGCAGTTATGGGTGATCAGGCCAGCAGGGGAGGGCAGTTGGGAGGGACCAGGCCTGTAAGGGAGGGCAGTTGGGGGTGATCAAGCCTGCAGGGGAGGGCAGTTAGGGGTGACCAGGCCTGCAGGGGAGGCGAGTTAGGGGTGACCAGGCCTGCAAGGGAGGGAAGTTAGGGGCAGACAGACTGGCATGGGAGTGGTTAGGGGGTGATCAGGCTGGTAGGCAGAAGTGGTTAGGGGCAATCAGGAAGGCAGGCAGGCGAGCAGTTGGGAGCCAGCAGTCCTGGATCAGGCCTAAAAGGGCAGTCAGACATCCCTCGAGGGGTCCCAGATTGGAGAGGGTGCAGGCTGGGCTGAGAGACATACCCCCCTCCCCATGCATGAATTTCATGTACTGGGCCTCTAGTTATTTAATAAAATTGAATCATCCTTACTTAGAGAAGCTGGGGCTTTTATTGGCTCTGTCACCAATGAGGCAACCAATTTGGTTAAGAATAAATTTATTGTATCTAGAAAGTATTTCCCAAACGTTGGCCAAGAGAAACTTTAGAAAATGGGTTTAACTGCTTTGACCCACATGCTCCAAGTTCACCCAATATGGATTTCCAAAATCAATGGCACTAGCTATGTCCATGCCCCATAGGGACAAGACCTTAAGCTTTCTTAGCAATGATGTTGCTTCCCCTCTCCCTGTGACCAATTCTTGGTTGCAGGCTCTGGGTAATATAAATAGTACATAGTATAGTTTTTATAATAGAACTAGAGGCCCGGTGCACGAAATTCGTGCACGGAGGGGGGTTGTCCCTCAGCCCAGCCTGTACCCTCTCCAATCTGGGACCCCTCGAGGGATGTCTGACTGCCCTGGTGGGATCGGGCCTAAACGGGCAGTCGGACATCCCTCTCACAATCCAGGACTGCTGGCTCCCAACTGCTTGCCTGCCTGCCTTCCTGATTGCCCCTAACCGCTTCTGCCTGCCAGCCTGATCACCCCCTAACCACTCTGCTGCCAGCCTGTTTGCCCCCAACTTCCCTCCTCTGCCGGCCTGGTTACCCCTAACTGCCCTCTCCTGCAGGGTTGATCACCTCCAACTGCCCTCCCTTGCAAGCCTGGTCCCTCTCAACTGCCCTCCCTTGCAGGCCTGGTCCTTCTCAACTGCCCTCCCTTGCAGGTCTGGTCCTTCTCAACAGCCCTCCCTTGCAGGCTGGGTGCCTCCCAACTGCCCTCCCCTGCTGGCCATCTTGTGGTGGCCATCTTGTGTCCACATGGGGGCAGGATCTTTGACCACATGGGGGCAGCTATATTGTGTGTTGCAGTGATGATCAATTTGTATATTACTCTTTTATTAGACAGGATAGAGGCCTGGTACAGGGGTGAGGGCCAGCTGGTTTGCCCTGAAGGGCGTCCCGGATCAGGTGGGGGTTCCCTTGGGGTGTGGGGCGGACTGAGCGAGGGGCCTGTGGTGGTTTGCAGGCTGGCCACGCCCCCTGGCAACCCAAGCGGAGGCCCTGGTATCTGGAATTTATTTTCCTTCTACAATTGAAACTTTGTAGCCTGGAGCAGAGCCAAGCCTGGGGCTCCCTCCGAGGCTGGCAGCCATTTGTGTTGGGGTTATAATTGATTTGAAACTTTGTAGCCTGGAGCAGAGCCAATCCTGGGGCTCCCTCAGAGGCTGGCAGCCATTTGTGTTGGGGTTATAATTGAAACTTTGTTGCCTTAAGCGGGTGGGCCCGGCCAGGGTGTGTGGAAAGCTTTGCTTCCCCTGTTGCCGGTGGCATCCCTGGCCTGCTCTCTCAAGCTCCATTCTGCCACCATTTGTTTGAATTTGTTTACCTTCAATAATTGAAACTTTGTAGCTTGAGTGGAGGCTTAGGCCTGGCAAGGGCAGGTGGAAAGCTTGGCTTCCTCTGTTACCTAGGAAACCTTGCTCTCTGTGGCTGTAGCCATCTTGGTTTGGGTTAATTTGCATACTCGCTCTGATTGGATGGTGGGCCTGGCTTATGGGCATGGCTTGTGGGTGTGTCGGAGGTATGGTCAATTTGCATATTTGTCTATTATTAGATTGGATGAGAGCCTTCAGGGAAATCAACTCACATACCCACCAAGATAGATAAAATTTCTGTTCTATTCATAAAAAGCTACTATAGGAAAATCAGCAATCATGGCATTTTAACAACCTCTACTGAAAATATTGTTTTCCTTGTACAAAACTTAAATCTACACAAATTGTGGTTTAGATTCATTTCCTTGTGTTCTTTCCTTATGATCAAGAAATAAAACTTGACACCAATTATCCAATATTTCTCTCCAGGTTTTCTTGATTAAATGACCAAGCAGATAATCCACAGCCTTAAACTCTTAATATTGCAGCTGCTATGACTAATTAAATGGCAAAGATCTGAATTCATTGATATGATTAATACCATCAGGGTGCTTTATGGTTTTACGCTTTGTAAATTATGACTGAATAATGAATTTTCATTATTAATAAAAATTTTTAATACCTTTTTATTATTAATCCTATGTGGGTTATAGGATTTTTCTTCTTAAAGGATCAGAATTAATCAGTATGTTCACAATTGATTTTAAATACAAACTAGAGGTGGCTTTAGTAAATTCTACAGCTTAAGTATTTAGAGAATGATCTCAAAAATGGGACATAATGAAGACGAAGCCATCATCCTAGTGCAATGCAAGCCTAGGATTCCTTGGCTTTTCATCAGGAATGCAAGTCAGGAGAGCCTATCAATTGCTAAAAAATTGGTTCTGGAGACCATTGTTCTGAAGTATAGTTCCCCCAAATGATCTGAGTATGAGAAATTCATTGCCAGCTAATAAATATGTCAGGTTATATTATAAAATACAGTCATCACTCTTCTGTCTCTGGAATTCCAGTGCCACATTGACAAGAGTCCCTTAAATTGCATTTTCAGTTTTGCTTGAAGTTAGGTGTCAAATGCTTTTTCTAATGGTTTTTCTCTAATCTCCTAATTTGTGTATCTATCCAGTCATTTCTCTTGGCTTTGGATGTACTTAGATAGACCACAAAAGGTGGTACTTGTTGCGCAGTCTCTTAAATACCCCCTTTGCTGCCCTACTCAGTTAAGGTGGGATCCCAATGTTGCTTGACTTTGGTACTCTTGATTCTGCCTCCCTTTCCTCACTTTGAGCTCATTATTGTCCTTGACCTGGTAATTGCTCACTCAGATGTTCTGATGGATGGGCAATGAAGATAGCAATCTGGCAAGTGGCTCCATTTAAACTTATCTTCATGAAGAAAGGGTGTTTGAAATCTCTCATTTTCAGAATTTCAGAAAGACAGCCAATTCCTTCCTGCTCAAATGACTTGGAGGCTGCTCCTACTTAGGCTGTCTGAATTCCCTCATTTTTACTCATCACAGTCACATCTGTTTGGATTTCTGTCTTTTTCCTGGAGATTAATCTTAAAAGTAGGTCCCCTTAGCTTCTTTACAGCTCATCTGAGCCCTGCCAAAAGAGATTGGCAGAGAATGATTAGCATTCTATACTCTGATAAATTACGTAACTCTCTCTGAAAAGAATGCTAACGCCTGGTTCTCAAGTGAATCCACAAGGAATAGAGCCAAGGAGACTTAATGTGTTTTTCATTGGAATCCAGTTTAGAGTTCATGTTCTGGTGGGGTGGAAAGGAGAGGACAAAAGTATGAGGAGGGGAAGATAAACAGTTTGGAGGAATAGGGGCATGTACAAAATAAAATAAAATCATAGACTCCCAGAACCAAAATTACTTTAAGGAACATTTCATCCAGAGATTTTCAAACATTTTGTATTTAACAATATAATCCTTTTTTCATAAGAAATCATACAATAAGCCCCAATATATAAAATAAATGAAAGCAGAGATTCTGTTATGAACCATGGGTGAGGAAACTTATATCCCCTCCATGTACTCTTAGTGTCTGTAGAATACAATGTGAAAGTCATTAATTGAATGTACGGGGTTACTTTAATGATGAGAAAACTGAGGCCCCAACAGGAGAAATGGCATCCTCAAGGTCACACAGCCCATTAGCAACAGTCAGAATGAAACCCTATTTCTCCTATCACTCAGGCTAGAACTCTTTGTGAGTTGAATTGGAGAAAGGAGCTATGTATGCTTCCTTCTTTAACATGATCAAGGAGAGCTAGGTGGATAGTGTAGTGAGGGGAGGAGGTCTAGGAGGAGCAAAGGAGAGTGGATCCACCCATCATAGGAAGTTGGAAGCCCTGGGAATTGAAACTTTATGAATCTGGAGGAGACTCAGGAAGTTCCATAGCAAGGGTGCAGTGCAAACTGGCAAGCACAGAACAAGACAGTAGAACAAGGTACTTTGGAAATAATTGTCAATAGAAAGTTATTTCTTCTTCTTCCCATGAAGATGGCATACTACTGGGGTAGCATTAAAACACAGAGGAAAGACAATATATGCTTTTCTAGGGTGGAGTGCAGTCTTTCTTTTATATGCTTTCCAACAATGACTAGAATTTGGGCACAGTTCTCCTTTGAAGACTTGAGAGTTATATTCACATTCTTATCTGAATTTTAAAGTACCTAAGAAATACACACAAGAGTTAGGAAAGGATAAAAATATATATTTAATTAATGGTTAAGCTGAAGACATACTGTGATTTTAACCCAAAGTCCAAATGGCCTTCTTCTACTTTTCTCCTGGGTGATCCTCCAATCTAGTCACAGGCCTCTGTGAGTTCCTTTAGAGGAGGAGAAAGGAGAATGCATGTGGTCTATAGGTAGACAGAACACAGATAGTTAGAGTCTCCTATCTTCACTCTCACCAATCATGAGTTACTTCTCAACTATAGAGAGAGAATAATAATGGGGGGGGGGCTATAAAAAGGCAGAAGTACCTTTTATGGATTGATGGGAACATGTGGCAGTAAGAGCTTGTGGCCCCCCTATACATTCTCATTTTTTAAGATTATAAAATTTAAGAAAGGTATCCATAAACACACATAGAATCTTATTAGCTTTGGCCCAGTGGTTCAATGAGCTCATGGCATAGAGTTTAGTAAAACTTAAATATTTACATGTTTCTGTTTGTGACTTTGTCATGATGTTCTCTCCCCATTGTATATTCCTGAAGTCTTCCCCATGCCCTTTTACCTCTAATACTGACCTCCGAGTGGCCATACTAGTAATTCTCCAGGCATCCTGAAAATACCTTATGAATGGTGTTTGCACAAGCCAACAGTGAGTGCTCTTCTAGTGGAAAGTGGAGGTAAAAGACTGTAGGAAAACCCTCATTTTCTCAGTACCATTTCCTCATTCCCACTTTTTCTAAGTTCTAGTCCTTGCCTGAATCAGAACTTTGTCCTTTAGTTTTTTCATGCTTGCTTTGGTTTGGGGCCTTAAGAGAGAAGCAAGAAGAAAGAAGAAAGAAAGAAAGAAAGAAAGAAAGAAAGAAAGAAAGAAAGAAAGAAAGAAAGAAAGAAAGAAAGAAAGAAGGAAAAAGAAAGAAAGAAAGAAAGAAAGACCTTTGGGATTGGGGATCCTCAGAAGATAGAAACATGCAGAGAGTGAGTAGGAATATCTTAACTGCCCCTTCCACACCCCAAATATTTAGCTTTTGTCTGACCCTCCTTTTAGTGAGATTATGTCCCTTCATAATACTTGGAAGTTGAATCGCATACATTCTGAGCCAGGAAACATCCTCCCATCCTTCAGAATCAATATAAATCAGTCATCATCAATTATTTCCAATAAGCTTTTATTGAGCATAAACTCTGTGACAGGAACTGTGCCAGGAAATAGTAATATGGTGGTGACCAAGACCTAGTCCTGAGTTTCAAGGTGTTCAAAGTCCAGTTGGAGCAGACTAGGACTTTCCCCCCATGAATCAAAGTCTGAAGAATTGGATACTTGAATTGACTTGTCATTCTACCATGTCCTCCATTTTGTTGTGGGAAAGCCAAAAGCGCAAAGATGTAGGCTATTCTGCAGGGAATCTCAGACCATTTGGTATCACCCTCCTTTAACTGTCTTATCTTGCCCCTGCAACCTTCACCCCAGCCTGTTTCTGCAGGCACAAAGTAGTGCTTCTGTTGAGGCAAGAGACATTCAAAATTGGGGAGAAGTGTGTGTGTGTGTGTGGGTGTCAGAAGCTCCCAGTGGACCACTGGAATCTACAGAAGGGTAAGGTGATTCAACTCTGATGGGCTAAGAAGCCTGAGTTTCCTAGTTGGGAGTTCAGGCAAGAAAAGAAGGGCTGGGGTCTGGGCATTTGGTTTTGCATCTACATCTATTCTGAAAAGATCTGAAGGAGGTGGAAGTCCAGTAAAGGTAGTGTAGTGGCAGCTCCAAGATAGAGCAGCCCTATTGGAGGCATCGTTTTTTGGCATCAGAAATCATGTAAAATAGTAAAACAGTCGCTTCTGTTTGAAGGTAGGGATGTGGATATATACCATTCTCTGTAATATTCTTGACCTCAACATTCCTTATTTTTCTACTGCAGATTAAAATACAGAACAGGGCAAGTACAGAACTTGTGAATAGAGTGAGGTGAGTAAAAGGCCGGACTTGATTCCTGAAATGGAGGGAGAGAGGCTGCCTGAGCTTGAGGAGCAAGTGGGGGGAAAAAAAAAGAAGAAAGAAGTTAGGAGATTGGAGATGGGCTAGGATTTAAATAATGAGGATAGGCTGGGCTCTGCATTTCCCCAATACTGCTTATGGCGCACAATTCAAGCTCTCTGCTTGGATCCCAACCCCAACGTAATGGATAAGGGGGCATACAGGAAAAGCGGGGTTCTGATGTTGCCAACTGGCTAGAAATGAAAAATCAGCAAAAACCACTGGGTGGCAGCGTGGTGTGCGGAAGCAGCTCTGCAGTGCCACTGCTACAGCTGCTGCCTTGGGGGTGGGGGTGGGGGTAGGGGGACTGAATTCATCTGGGAGCTTGGGTTTTTATCCAGAATGGCTACAAGTGTCGCCAGGCGAAATACCTCACTGGTGTGTGTGTGTGGTGAGTCCGAGCTCAGAGCAAGTAACTGAGGAACTTCCTGGGGACTCCAGCTGGGGCATTCATTACCTGGTCACCTGAGAGTTATATACTAAGAAACACCCCATCTTGCTGTCCCCCATCTTCAAGCACCACCCCCTTCACCCCCACCCTCGCTCCTCCAATGCAACTAGCTCATCCTGGTACCTCCTCCATCACTGTTTGTTCCCGAAGCTCCTTTCGGGAAAAGGAAGGGAGAAGGATTTAGTGATGGGGCACTGCTTAAGCCCCTACAGGTGTTAGCACCAGCGGCCAGCTGGGGACTTGGGGGGTGGGGGGCGGGTGGGAGAGGCCCGGGCCTCCAGGGGAGGGGCCTCTGGGAGGCTGTCGAGCTTGAGGAGCAGGAAAAAAGCTCTTCCTGAGGTTGCTTGCAGCGACGGAATTCTGGTGCTCAGACTTCGTGCCGCGCCCAGCCCAGAGCAGCAGCAGCAGCAGCAGCGACAACCACCGCGAAGATGGGAGGCCATTACCTGTTTGATCCCCGTCGGAAAGCTGACACCGACACCAGCCAACTTTTCCCGATCGTCACCCCAAGAAGTTGCAAGGACTAGTCAAAGGGTCCGAGGGGCCGGGGTGAGGACGCGCTCCCCCCTTCCCCCTCCCTCCGCCGCCTGCACTCCCAGCCTCTCTCCCGCCCGCGCACTCCCTCCGCCCGCCTCGCCTCCCTCCTTCAACCCCCTCCGCGAGGCACAGGGCCGGGGGAGGGGGGTGCCGCCAAACTCCGACCAGAGCCGCCTGGACTTGCACAGTGTCCTCGGGGCGCAGGGGCCAAGCGCACGCAGTCGCGCAGCTCTGCCTCTGTACGCCAGTCTCGCCCGCGATCCCGACCCGGGGCTGTGGCGTAGGCTTGACCCAGGCAGCCTGCTGCTTGAATCCCACAGCCCGCGCGGGAGCGGGACCACTGCCAGAGGAGCTCAGACGGCATGCTGAGCCCCCTCCTGGGCTGAAGCCCTTGAGCAGAGAAGTCCCGGCGAGCTCAGGCTAAAGAGCTAAAGGCGGCAAAGGCGCAAGACAGCAGACCAGCGGCGGAGGAGAAGGCGGAGGAGGCAAAGCCAGAAAGGGGCAGCGAAAGAAGTGGTGGTGGTGGGCGTCGTGGCCATGGCGGCGGCTATCGCCAGCTCCCTGATCCGGCAGAAGAGACAAGCTCGAGAGCGCGAGAAATCCAACGCCTGCAAGTGTGTCAGCAGCCCCAGCAAAGGCAAGACCAGCTGCGACAAAAACAAGTTAAACGTATTTTCCCGGGTCAAACTCTTCGGCTCCAAAAAGAGGCGCAGAAGGAGACCAGGTCGGAAGGGGCTTTTGTTGGTTTTGTTTTGTTGTTGTTTGCTTCATACTTTACGAATTTGGAGGAGCTAGAGGGCGTGTAGGTTAGCGTAGGTGAGTTTGTCGGTGGCCCATCTTGTATGGATGTGGCCACCTAGCCAATGTGCATGTTGAGGGAAGTGATTGCTTTCTCCTCTCCTTCATAACAGCACCGGGCTTGCTGCATTGCCACTGCCATGGGACAGGCGCAGAGCATAGGGCCATACCCTGCTCTGGCGGCGCGCCCCTAGCTTTAGGCGTGCCACATGTGTGCATGCCCCTGGGCAGGCGCGATACAGAAATGGACACGGTGTGTGTGTGTGTGTGTGTGTGTGTGTGTGTGTGTGTGTGTGTGTAAATTGCAGACGTGGAGCTGGGCAGACACCACTCTCCCTCCCCCCAACCAAGGATAACCTAGGGAATTCCTCCCTTGCCTTTTATTCTTGCAAGTCTGACCCTTCCCTTCCAACTTCTCTGGGTTTCCGTTGTCTAGGCATTCTGTTTCTTTGAACACTTTTAAGCTGATAGGACAGACTTGACTTGTGGTGCAGCTTTGAAATTTTTTTGCTGGAAAGAGGGGAGTGGATTCCTAGAACCTTTTATCAAAGAGCTTAGTGATCTGGTTAAAATAGTAAAACTGCCTACTTGCTACTAAAATGCAGTAGAGAGGATCTAAATTCATAACCAGAGTGTAGGTCCTTTTGAACCTATTTAGTGATCAGCTTAACACCATGTTCCTGTGCCAGGGGAAATTCACACAGCTGTAGGTGTCAGGTTGTGTCAAGGTAGTCATTCAGCCTAACCTGCAGCTTATTTGGGGATTCGTAACCAAATGAATCAGTTCAGCTTTTTTTCTTTTAACTAGGTAAGTATTGCAGAATTTCAGACTTGTCAATCTGTTATTTCTCTATTTATGTGTTTTACACACCCTGGAATGGAAATGCAAACATACATTTTCTGTTGGCTTGAAGTTTTTCAAGGTATTAGCTGTAAAGCTTAAGTGGTTACAAAGCATGATTATGAGGCTCGAATAATCACGTAAATATTATTTCAGTGCAGGTGTGTTCAACACAAGCAACTTTTGGATAACATAGCTGTTATTGGTAAATTAGTACTTTATTAATCTATGGTGAGTCAAAATTGAAAATCATTTTAATTGAGAACATATTTAGGATAATCATATTTCTCACATTAAACTCAAAAATAAGCATGAACTATTTTTCTTTCCTTCCACCAACAAAAACCCTGGTCTTTTTGCACCCACTTTTCCTAAGGATAATAAATGTGCTAGGGTATGATAATGGCTGCTTTATTCTCCCCTCTGCCTTTTTTTGTATCACAGCTCAACTTTCTATATATAAGTCCCTTGATGGGGTTGTGGATTATTTATGTATTTCAACTTTCTTAGAATGGAAGGGATTGTTTATTCAAATTGCCATAATTCTGAGGGAAATGTTTACTAGTGTGTTTTCGGTTGCTGTTTGGCAAATCATTCTAAATTACAGTTATACTTCTTTTCCTTCCATGTGAAAAGTGGCACATTGCTTAAAGGCAGAATTTGCCATTTGCCAACCCATTCTGAATACTCAATTGGATAGAGGACCAGGCTGGAAGGCAAAGTCAAGCTATCAGAAGCTGTAGCTGCTGTCAGCTTTAGAGCTTTATCAGTGTTATGAAGTAGAAATCAAGTGTTTTCTTCAGTTGGAGATTTATTCTAGAACGAAGTTTGTTTTCTTTCTTTCAGAGGACTATTTAAAATATAGCTTGACCTTTTCCACTAAAAGTTGTAAATAAAGTTATAAGTTTGAATTCTGAATCTTTTCAACTACTTATACACAACTTAACATGTGATCCAAACCCTGGTTCTCTTTACAGAGCCTCAACTTAAGGGTATAGTTACCAAACTATACAGCCGACAAGGCTTTCACTTGCAGCTGCAGGCAGATGGAACCATTGATGGCACAAAAGACGAGGATAGCACTTACAGTAAGTGAATGCAAAATAAATAAGTATATCTCAGCATGTTGTTGACATTGTTTTCTTTCCTTATTTTTTAAATAAACAACCCTTATTAAACGCTGAAGACAATGCAAAATGTAGTCAATACTATGTAATTCTGTTTATGAAAGTTAACCTAAAGGAAGTTGAACCTGAAAATATCTAAAATAGTGAACTAAAGAAAATAATGTTGACACCTTCTGAAGAACAATCCAAATGTTAATCTGGATGGATTTATGACTGTCCATTACTTTTTTTCCCCACAGAAAATTTACTCACCCACAAACTGATTCTGAAATAGCATGTTATTTCTACTCTTAAGAATTGACCTGTCCCAAGAGAGAGAAGTGGTTTCATGTCATAAGAATTCAACATTATAAGCTTTTATTTCTGTCCCCCTCCACATACACTGATAATTCCGACACTAATTGGGATTTTAACATTGAGATACCTCCACAGGTGGGTAAAGAGGTTTCTTTTAGTACTTTATTTTTAACTATGGATTAAGTAAAGGCCAAATTGGAGACCATAATGATGAACCTGAAAAGTAAACATATCAAAAATAAAGTCAATTTTGTATATAATCATTGAAGTAAGATGATTCCAAGTTTTTACATAATCTCTTATTATATATGCTTTCTTTATTTGGAATAATAGAAACATAAACACACAAATAGTGAAGCCCTATCTTCAGTGATAATAATTGGTGTTTTCTTACAAATTACAGATTCCTGCACACCTATGAAAAGTTTCATGAGGCTGAAACATCTAGTTTTGACAATTGATTCTCCATTTTCCTAATATATATTGCATTTCCCTCAGACTTTGATAATTTCCCAAAAATATTCCCATTTCGGCTAAACTCTGCCAAGGAAAGCCAGTCTGAATACTAATGAGTCTTATGCTACATTTGTAGAGATTCTTGGCTATAGACAGCAAAGCCATAGACTAGGGTTCCAAGTTAAGGGTTAAAGTTTCACACCTATTCAGAATGCTTCCTGGGCTGATGGCTAAGCTATGACCTCAAGAGGAAGTCATCTTTAATTACTTGTGAGGAAATATCTTTTGGTACCTAAGATGAAAAATATTCATACTGAATGGTTCTTCACTGTTTTGCAAAATGACATGTTGCTGTTGTGATATTAAAGTATCCTAGACATTCTTTTATGTATGTTCTTCTTTTGAAAAAATTAGTCAAGTGTAACTACATACATTAGTACATGATGATCAGTAATAAAACATTCCAATATGTACAAATCAGTATGTGGAGAAGAAATTAGGGGATGTAAGATGCTGTTTTCCAAAGTACCGCAGCACAGTGGATCCTTTGGGTATTATTGAAAGGAAATTTATGATTATGGTAGCTGCTAATGAGCCTCAAACAGTCAACTTTTCCCCCATTTATTTTTTTAATACTTTTATTGATTTTTTACAGAGAGGAAGGGAGAAAGATAGAGAGTTAGAAAGATCAATGAGAGAGAAACATCGATCAGCTGCCTCCTGCACACTCCCTACTGGGTATATGCCCGCAACCAAGGTACATGCCCTTGACTGGAATTGAACCTGGGACCCTTGAGTCTGCAGGCTGACGCTCTCTACACTGAGCCAAACCAGTCAGGGCTCCCCCATTTATTTTTAACCTTGAAATCAGATAAAAATTTGTTTTGGGTCTAGTGTTCACATGTATTTTCTGAAAAGGAAAAAAAAGAATAAGTGATTCATTTGTGGTGCCTTATAAACAGAGATGTACCAAATACATAAAGATTACACTGCATATAGTCATTTTAGGCTATATATGCATATATATTCATATACATACACATATATATATATATATATATACATATATATATGCACACATACACATATATGTATGTAAAACAAGGCTCTGTTTCTTACTATGTAGCTTTAAATCACATAGTAGGTTTTACTCTTCAATTCCTCCACATGCATAGCTTCTGTCTTTGGTTGTCTTATAATTGTGACTGATATGCATGGCATTTTTGTATGCTAACAATATTGTAAGACCTTTCAAGAGCATAGATTAATAACCAGAATCTGTGTTTAGGCAGATTGAAATAATGAGAGGTAAGTCAATCAATGGTAATTATTACCATAACATGAAGGATACAAATGAGAAGTATCTCAAAACAAATAGCAAGTCTGTGGGGTTCAACTCTACCTTTGATAATAAGTGTGACCAGAGGCAAGGGAGCTAGCTTATCTTCCCAGTTGAGGATATTATAGGGTATAAGTCATAATAAAACAAGAATGTTTAATGATTAAAAGGATCATTAAAACGGAAGTCTAGCCATGTATAATTTTCCCCCTAAAGCCAAGCAATTTTCTTGGCATTCATTACTTAATTACTTTAAATGAGTAGAACAAGGGAAAAGTTTTTTTTTTTTCAATGCTTTTTCAATTATATAGTATTTCCTTAATATGTATTACTGGATTTCCTTACCATGTATTTCTAGTATTGTGTTTATACTAGAGGCTCAGTGCACAAATTTGTGCATGGGTGGGGTCCGACCAGCTCAGCCCCAATCTGGAGGAGGAGATCAGCCCCAATCTGGAGGAGGAGATGGTGGGAGGTTGGCCAGTGGGCCGGCCCTGATTGGGGCTGGATCAGGGTCAGGCTGGCTTCAGGGAGGAGCCTTGGGCGATTGGCTGGTGGGCCCCACCCCCAATTGGGATGTGGGGCTTATTAGGGGTGGGGCCAGCTTTGGGGAGGGGCTGTGGGTGGTGGGCCAGCTAGTCCCACCCCCAAATGGGGCCAGGGTAGGGGCCATGGGAGGTTGGATGGTCAGTCCCACCCCCAATTGGTGTGGGGGGGAGATCAGGGGCCAGTGGTGGTTCGCCAGCCCTGCCCCTGATCAGGGTGGTAGGGGTCCATCCACGGTGGGGCTGGCTGGGGGGAGGAGCTGCAGGAGGTTGGTCAGCAGGACCTGCCCTCTATTGGGGTAGGGAGGGTGATCAGGGGCAGCGCCAGCTTGGGGGAGGGGCCATGGGGGTTTGGCCAGTGCCCCATCCCCAATTAGGGAGGGAGAGGCCAATCGGGCAGGGCCGGCCTGGGGGAGGGGCCACGGGAGGTTGGCCTGCCGGACACACCCCTCCTCCATCAGCGGGTTCGCTGGCCACAGTGGGCATCATAGTGACCTGTCGTTCTGGTCATTATAGCATTCTGGTCACTGGCTTTTTATATATATATATAGATTTTTCTAATTTTTAGTATTTTTAATCATACTTTTCTCATTTAGTTTAATTTGATTAGTCTTATATTTAATTCTGAGGTGGTAAGCAAGATGATGATAAAAGGGATCAGTTCACGGTTACCCAGATACATTTATTTCTAAAATCATGTGTTTGGTATTATGCATTTAAGATGACCTAAGATAGATTTATTTTAATGATAAATGTCCATCCAATAAAATCTCATCATGAGCAAATCAGCCATTGTAAATTATGTATTTCTCCCTGAAAAGGAAAAAAATGATAGACATTTCATGGCAGCAGTTTTATTATATCTGCCTTGGGTGCAGTGAGAGCTATATTAATAGAATAGGCAACTTTTTCTTCAAATGTACAGTAGTATTACCAGTTTAATGTGTCAGGTTTTTCCAACCTTCACTAGGGTATATTTTTATTAACTACTCCCTTTGAGAAATTGACCTTAGCCAAACTGAAAGGATGACCTCATTGTTGATTTCAAAAACACTGAGTGCCAACTGTGTGCACATCTCTGAGAAAATGGTCCCTGCAAGACACAAGGAGTTTAATTTTTGTTATGTAGACACAACAGAGGACAAAAAAAAAAAAATGAAGTAATCCAGATTTAAAGAAATAGAGAAAAATATTGATTCTGTCCAAGCTCACTCCTAATAAAATTGCTTTGCATTTTTTATCTGGAAAAACTGGCCCTTTAGACAGATTTTAAACCAACCCAATTTATGATCTATCTTGAATGCCTAAAGAAAAGATTGGAGTAGTATGACCAGCCATTCTCTGCTTTTGCTACTGTCTTCAATTTTTTCTTTGAGTATGATTTTTATTTTTGAATTAGGCTTCATAGAAATTTATGATACCTAGTGAGAAATTCATATTTATTATATTGTTAAGAACATTATTCAAGATACAATTATTGTTCTTTGCTTCTCTTCTACTATCTGATGTTTGGAATTTAAGCATTCTACTGCTCATTAGAAAGAACCCACACCAGAAATTGGCTGGGGTACACAGTGAAAATCAAATCAATCTCTCTCTACTTTTTATAAGCTGCATTAAAAGAACTAAGGAGGTTCAGAATATTGTAAAAAGTGAAGTTGTAGAAACAATTGTGGATTTTATTTATCATACTCTGTTATCTTTTAGTATGACTAAACTAAGATTCATACTTATGTTGTTGGTGTAGTTGTCTAGTAGTATGGCTTTTAAGCTAAACCGATATGGAGGTTTTGGTTTGGTTTAGTTTTTTTATTATTATAATATCAGAATTTGTAAACTATGAACTTTTATATGATGGGATTGTGATTTATTACTTTCCAGAAATATAATAACCTGTTTCACCATACAAATTGCTATCAATCCACAAATGGGTGTCGAGCGCCTACTCTGAGCAAGGCATTCTCAATAGAAAGAGATATACATGACATGCTCAAAGATCTCAGACTTCTTTCCTGTTCATTGCATTGTCAAATATAGCATGAAATCCTGGCTTGCAATCTGTGCAATTACTTTCCTTTACCTCACATAACAGAAGAGCACAGCTTTAATATGATGAGTATTAAATGAAATACCATCAGTGACATGTGGTAGGAACACTTGTATTTTGAACTGTACAATATGTCCTAGCTCCTCTTTGGTAGCACTCTAATTTTAAGGGAAAGATACATTGTAGGCTCACTGAGAAATGTTTAGTTGTGCCTTAATATTTCTCATCCATATGACCCCATCTACTAGAGCAGAACCTATATGCAGCAAGATAAGAGATTTAAAAAAATGTTCTTACCCATGGTATGACTTCTTTATATATTCTTATTCACAGAAATGATAGCAGACTGATTTATCATCTTCCCCAAGACAAAAATCATCAACATTGGTCTAGGTTTCTTGAGAGAAAGGTGCATAGACTATTTTCAAAAGATGTGTGTGGCAAGGACTACACTTTAAAATTGTACTGTTTTATTTTTATTCAGGGTGTAGGAGGGAGTAGACAGCTGGTAGGGGGAGGACACCCACTGGTTTTCTCCAGTGAGTGGTGTGTGATTGTGAGGAGAGCATGGGTGTAACTTTCACGCAGTCAAACCTTAAAATGGAGAAATGAAGGCCTCATTGGCATCAGCTGGCTGCTCACTTACAACTATTTTGCAAAAAGTAATTAATTAATTAAAAATAAGTAAACCTATCAAATTCATTATTTTTATTCCTATAAGCTTTGCTCCTAGAGATTAAAAGCTAGGACCCCTCTAAAACCTATCTTGGAAAATGTTTGTTCTTTAAGAAATACTGCTTTGGGAACACAGGAGTAAAAATGCATTTTTTTCAAAGCCTGGATTTATTTTTGGGTTGTTGCAATGGAAATAATACAGATAATTTAGATGAGGGAATTGGACTCTTGTCTTTTCTAAGATTCTAGGAATTTGTCCCCAAGTGGTAGATTGTAAATGCCTCTGAATTTCAGCAGTTGTCTAAGGAGCAGATTAAAATGTTAGTCTGTTGAGGATAAAGCTATTTAATGTATAGACCAATTCCTGTAATGTAATCACTCCAAAAGATTTAAGATTCCCCACCTTCAACACTATACAAACTATGGAATTATCTTCCATTTTTACAGGGTGTTTGAATATATGTAGTTATAGTCCCAGTTATGTGACTGCAACCATGAGTCAAGTATCCTAAAGAGTAGAAGAGGCCCTATATATTTGTATGTGTATAAATATATACAGTATCTGTATTTTCTTACCAAGCACACATCTCTTTTTGCTGAACCAGATAGTGCTTTTGGAAACTTTGAAACCTCTGGAATTCAGAATATAACATAGTTTTTACATTTTTTTACATTTCAGCTCTGTTTAACCTCATCCCCGTGGGACTTCGAGTGGTGGCTATTCAAGGAGTTCAAACAAAGCTGTATTTGGCAATGAACAGCGAGGGATACCTGTACACTTCGGTAAGCCTTTCACTTACCCGTGCTTTGATTATTACAGTTTTTATCTGATATGAAATAAAATATGCTGCATATGTGTTACAGCAGATTTCTGTGATGCAAGAAAGAGTGTTCTTGGTGGAAATATCTCATTTGAAAGGAGAACTTAACTTCCAGTGAAAATTACATTTATTACTAATTAATCATTTGAAGCTAACATTTTTGGTGTAATATCAAAGATCCACTGAACATTTTTGCATACAATGGCATTGGTTTATTATTTTATGTAGCTATCCTGCTTTGCAACCTGGGGGAAAGCCATTTCTATAGCTCAGTTCAACATATATTTATCCATGTTTATTTCTCAAGAAGCTGATGAGACTTCTTCCTCAGGTCAGGTCTAGGACATAAAAAACAGTTCTAGATGTGCTTTTGTTTCTTATCTTTAGTCCAATTACTTCATGTTTTCTGTATCTACTTTAAATACTATTATTTCATCAAGCATAGTTCAACCTCTTTGTACAAAAAAATTTGTGCTTACCTTTTTCTTGCAAATTTTTAATGAACACAGTAAAAAATGGAATTTTTTCCAAGAAATTTATAAACATTGTAGACAACAATTCAGTACTGGCAACATGGGGCCAAATTAAGATTTAAGGTTGTTTTTTTTTAAAGTATTTAAGTATAGACAGAAATGGTACAATACCAGGTTTAGGATTTCATTCTTATCAGTAGATCTAGTTACAAATTATAGGAGGCCACTTAATATATGAATATTTTAAATCTTTGTTTTGAATTTCATATATTTTAAGAAAAGGGTAGTATGTTAAAAATGGAGAAAACTCCTTGTAAAATTTTGACTAGATAGCCTTGAAGGAGGCTATTACCAGGAGTTTAGAAATCTATTTCTCCAAATGCAAAAGTGGTTTCCTTTAACTACTCTTGCTCTCTCATGTGTCCACAATTTATTTCAAAGCCAGGTATATAGAGACTGTGAGATGGGAAAGAAAAGTTGGAGAAGAGCAAGACCACAAATGGCCCATTCATTAAGTAAACTGGGTAGTCCATTTTATATTACTATGATAAAAGATTAATTATCGCATAATCCTCAAAGCCTGGTCACTATCAACATTCCTATCAGGCCATTCTAACTATATTGTTTAGTAAATGCAGGGATTTTATTCTTTCTACAAATGAAAGATATTTTGATTTATTGCAAAGTTCATGAAATCTGTCACTTTATTAATACATTGCTATTAATATAAACAATAGGAAAGGGATTTGCTTTTCAGATTTGTGCATCAAGGTAAGATAATTTAATAATGAAGGATTTTAATTAACCTCATTCAGATCAATAGACTACCTCAACAGGACCAGATGCAAAGGTAGGTTTTTAATAAAATAAATGACTGTTTTCTGAAATTCGTATTTCGGCATGGGAAGGAAATGGAATATACTGGACATACTTTTGAGAAGATAAATACCAGATGGCATAGGAAATAATTTCCAGGAAATAATTTTTACTAAGTTGTGGTCACCATTATAGTGCCATGAAGAGAAAGGTTGACATTTTAAAATCTTGCAACAATACAGTTTTTTAAAATGGAAATAATATTTAAGTTAGAATGAAAAAAATGTAATTTAAATTAGGTAGTATGTCAGGTTTCCCCATTCAAGAAAATTAGGGTATTCAGTATTACCTTGAGAGAACTATGTTAAAAATGTATAATCTACCTTTCTCTCACTGACCTTTTTTCACTTAGCATAACAAGTAATGTGATTTCACTCATATGTTGAATTTAATGAACAAACTGAAGTACCAAGCAAAATAGAGACAGACTCATAGATAGAAAGCAGGCAGACAGCTCTGGGTTGGGGAGTGGGGGTGGGGTTGAGCAATAAAGAAAAAAAAAGAGAGATAACTCATGGACATGGACAACACTGTGGGGAGGAGAGGATTGGAGGAGGGGTTGTGGAAGGTGGAAGAGGACATAGAGGGGCTAAATGGTGATGGAAAAAATAAAATAAATAAAAAATGTATAGCCTACCATTCAAATTGACCATTATTCCAACAAACTGGTAAATGTCAGTATGAGTTCATTTCTAAGGCTTCTCAGGGGAATCAACATTGTAGATTGATGGGATTCCTTTCCATGTTGGGCAGGCCAATAGAGAGCATATGTGGGATGCTGTGAATTTTCTATTAAGAAAAAGGAATCTTAAGTAAGCAATTGCTATTAAGGAAAGTGAACTATGTTTTTGTAAAGGAAGAAAGATGTATGATTGATAATACTGGAGTTTACATAGGGGAAAATTATCCAAATTAGTCTGCTCCAGGAAAGAATCAGTCTTCTTTTTAGCATACATTTTTCAGTTCTTTTCACACCTCCTATTGATCTTGATTATTTGGACTCCCTTCACCATGTTGATCACTATCCTCAATGGGTGCTCCATTTTTTTATATTATTTGAAATGTGGTGCCCATACTCTCTTAGGATATAGTCTGTTTTAATGACTTCAGCGACTTGTGTCCCTGTGACCAAAAAGCTAAATGAATGTCATGGTTCATTTGGAAGAGGAAGGATCATTATTCCCTTACATAAAACCACAGTATCTGCTATTGAAATGTATGCAGTTTTGTTAGCTGCCACTTGGCAAAGAGAAAACAGAATTGGATGATGACCTAAGGAGGAAACAAAGTAAGAAAATGAAGTAGGAGCTACTGATGTGGACAAGTTAAAAAAAATGTTAGAAAGTTTTTGAAAAATAATCTTGGTGAGGGATGATAAAAGTCTACTTAAAGCATTTGCAGTAGCAAAAGCTTAATGAAGATGGATTCAGAAGATATTTTAGAGGTAGAATCATCATCAGAATTTAGTGACTTATTGGATTTGGAGGGAAAACAGGACTACCATGGATGGTTGAATATGTATGGTTGCCACTCACCACACATGTGGAAATAAAATATCTTCAGGGAAAGTTTTTTATAATTTGCACAATAATAGGTTGCTAGGGGCCCTGAGGGAGAGGGAGAATTTCACCTTTGGCAATTGGGTTGATGGTGAAGTTATAAATCAAGATGATGACCAAAGGAAAAAGGACAGAAATTGGGAAAGAAGATACCTGAGTACAACCCATAGCTAGAGAAAGAGATGTGAAGTAGAGATAAAAAGTGGGAGTTATCACATGTAGGTTGTGGCTGGTGCCATGAGAAAAGTTCAGAGAATATGGACCATAAGAAGAAAAGAGAATTTATAATATTAGCAAATAACAGCATGGAAGTGGCAAGCAGCAGCAAAACTAATTGTGGTAGATAGCATGATATTGCAAAAGCTAAACAGAGTTTTCAAAACAGTCAGCAATGCCAACTGCTTTAGAGAAAACAAGTAAAATGAGAACTAAGACTATACCATATGAAGGTCTTCAGTGATCTTGACAAGAGCACTTTCAGTGGAGACAGAAGCCAGATTAGTGGCTTGTGGAGTGAATGGGAAGAGAGAAGATAGAGGCAGTG
Source organism: Eptesicus fuscus (assembly GCF_027574615.1). NCBI lineage: Eukaryota > Metazoa > Chordata > Mammalia > Chiroptera > Vespertilionidae > Eptesicus > Eptesicus fuscus. The sequence goes on from NC_072473.1 coordinate 103,981,640, forward strand.
TGTGTAGAATTTCTAGGGCAAGGGGAGTTATGGGTGAGTGTGTAGAGGAAGACACAGGATTGTGAAAGGCTTTGGTGGTTCTTTGCTTAAGACACTTGAATATATTTTTAGTGGAAGGGAAAGAACCAGTAGAGAGGGAGAAATTAAAGACATAGGAAATGGGATTCTTTATGGAGTGGGGTTCCAAAGGAGTCCAGAAGAGTGATGGAATTGAGTACAAGTGAAAGGATTAGATTCACTTTGAAAAGAAGGCTTACTGCTAAAACAGGAGGCAAAGATATAAGGACGGATGTAGATGTAGGTGTAGTAAGTCTGCAGGTGATGGATGAAGAAGTTGAAGGATTTCCAGCCAAATTATCTGTATTTTCCCGTTGAAATAGAATGAGAGGCCATCTGCTGAAAATCAGAAACATAGGGTGGCATAGGTGAATGTTTGGAATACTTGTTTTGAGAAAAACAAGAAGAAATAGTCTAGTAAACTATGGCCCATGGGCCAAATCGGGCCTATTGTTTATTTTGTAAATAAAGTTTTATCGGAACACAGTCACCCCATTAATTTACATATTGTATATGGCTGCTTTTGCACTGTAACAGCAGAGTTTAATAGTTGTAACAGAGACTCTGTGGCCCACAAGCCTAGGTTATTTACTATCCTGCCCTTTTCCAAAAAGTGTTTGTTGATCCCTAATGAAACAATGGTTCTCAACCATAGTTACCTATTAGAATCACCTGGGGACCTTTAAAAAGAATTCCAGTGTACTACACCCAAACCAGTTCTATCAGAATATCTGAGGGTTGGGTCTGTGCATGAATATTTCCTGAAGCTACTCAGCTGATGCTAATATGTAGCCTGGGTTAGGAACTACTGGTCTAGGGCTAAGAAAAATGATTGCTGAATAGCATTCAAGCATTCAGAACCCTTGCAATGAAATCATAAGCCATGAATTTATAGGTACTTTATCCTTTATTAGAAATTTCTGATGCAGTTCTTATTTTTCTGCTCTTGTAAAAAAAATTGCCTTTACATTCTGAAGGACTATTTTTTGAAATGTAAGAAAATGTTGATCCATGGAAGAGCTTTCTTATTTTATTCCATTTTTTTCTACTCTTTTCATTTATGCTTCTATACCCTTAATATCTTTTAAATTTTTAAATTCAATTTTACATTTTTACCACATCTTCCCCCCTTTTGTTCATTAAATGAAGAAATAATACCTTCATGTTGTTATTGCTACAGAGATAGCAATTTACTCCCCATGGTTAATCTTAGGTTATTGCACTCCACCTTTCCCCTCCTATTTTTCCTTGTTTCCATGGGGGACAGACTTGATGTAGGCTCAAGTGGCAGTAAGAAACCATCTGTGGCACAGAGAATCATAATTAGCCATTATTTCATAACACATTTACTTTTGTCCATGATATAACTAAGTCTTTCTGGAACTAAAAGGATATTACTATTCATTGTGCATAGAGAACTTTGTTTCTACCTTTTGGTTTTCTTTACCAATAATAATGAGTTGTACACATGCTTTTGAGAGTTCCTCAAAGTTTAATAGTATACATATTTACTAGTATAATGCTATTTATAATACATATTTCAAAATTGCTTTAAATAAATAAACATTAACTATAGAAAATTGAGTCTTAAATGTGAAAATATTATTAATGTCCTAGGATCTATTGTAATAGAGTAATAATAATAATAATAGATATTAGAAATCCTAATGTATAAAAACCCAGGGTCTTAACATCCAAAACGACCAAAGGCTCAACTGACAAGAAGCAGTGCTGGGTTGCCGTGGTGACCCAGCACTGACTGCCCACTGCTGCAGGTGCCACGACCCAGCACTGACAGCCAAGTGGGCTGTGGATCAGGCCCGAAGAGAGGCCCGGGGAGAGGGAAGCAGGGTCTGATCCATAGCCTCTGTGGCAGCTGTTGATCAGCCCTTGCCTCTCTCTTTCTCTCGGGCCTCCGATGGGGCTCCTGATCAGCCCCACCTCTCTGATCAGGCCCAGGCCCGTTGTCAAGCCTAGAGATGCTGACTGGCATAGAAACTGATCAATCAGAACCAAATCTGGGTGAAGTGTGAGGAGCCAATGGATGCCTAGGAGGCGGAGCTCTTGACACTGACTGGCATAGAAACTGACCAATCAGAACCTAATCTGGGTGAACTGCGAACGCAGAACCTAAGGTGGGGGCTGAGAAGGGGTTTTAAGGGCAACAGCTGTTTGGTGTAAGGTGTATGGTTCAGTTTTTTAACAAGTGGTTTGGCAGTGTAGTGCATATGGCTGGCTATCAGTCCAGATACAGGGATTATGTATTTTTGTCTGCCAAGAGCATCTCCTCCAGATGAAAAAGGCTCCCCCCCCACATTTAAGCAATCCTATCCTATATAATCTATCTATACTACTAAAATGATAATATGCTAATTAGACTGGGTTGCCCAGCCATCTTCCAGACGTCCAACTTCCTTCTGGACAAAATCATGGTGGTGGGGGCCAAGGCAGTGGCCATTAGGGGTGATCAGGCTGGCAAGGGAGGGCAGTTGGGGGCAACCAGGCCAGCAGGGGAGGGCAGTTGGGGGCAAGATCAGGTCAGCAGGGGAGGGCAGTTGAGGGCGAGACCAGGCTGGCAGACGGGGGGCAGTTAGGGGCAATCAGGCCGGCAGGCAGAGGCAGTTAGGGGTGATCAGTCAGGCAGGCAGAGAATTTAGGGGCGATCAGGCAGGCAGGCAGGCAGGCAGCCAGATGCAGTTAGGGGCAATCAGGCAGGCAGGCAGGTGAGCAGTTAGGAGCCAGTGGACATCCTCCAAGAGGTTCCCGATTGGAGAGGGTGCAGGCTGGGCTGAGGGAAACCCACCCCCATGCACGACTTTTGTGCACTGGGCCACTAATAAGATAATAAAAATTCAAAGTTAAACCCGACACATTTTTTTCTTGATTTTGAAATGTTCCACAATGCAGTAGTATTTTTATCTGCCTAATTACTTACCTTTCATCTACACTCGTTTTCTATTTTCAGAGTCCACAGTGTTACTTGGGTTGTTGTTGGGGTTGGTGTGGCTAAATTGTGTGAACAAGTAGAAATTCTTTGACAAGTAAACCTTTTCTATTCTAGAAAGGACTTAATAGGAGTGATTTTACTGCCTTGTTTTATGGTCCTGAGACCATGACAGCAAACTAGATGCAAGAACAGAAAGCAGGTCTCTCTAAGAGTCAGCTTGTTGCCATGGAAATGAGACAGTTTGTGTTACAGGGACCCAGTAAGACTTATAAACTGAACAAAGAAACGTGGTTTCCTTCTTTACTGGGTTATTACCACATACCTTAACTTACCAGGTTTCTTCTCTCATCAAATGTTAATTTTGATGATCCAATCAAGATATTGTCTGATTTTCCAATATGCACATCTTGCTTTTTTCTCTTTTGCAACTAGTAAACAATCCATTGAGAAACACTTTGAATAAATATCCTGCTCCTAAGAGCCCCATTTTTAAACATATTTCCTGGAATCCCAACCTATTTTAAAAAGTAAAATAATTTGTCAATAAATTGAGAAATGACCAATAGCTAAATTGAGGAAGTGAAAAGTTAACATGTTTTTTTTTACCACAGTGAAAAAGAATCATAAAAAGAGTATCCAGCAGCAAAGAATTTTCTGGATTCAGAATTCTAGTCATTGTGCTTAAATACCATTATTTAATGGAAGGTTAGTTTATATTGTCTAGGTCCGTGGTCGGCAAACTGCGGCTCGCGAGCCACATGCAGCACTTTGGCCCCTTGAGTGTGGCTCTTCCAAAAAATACCATGGCCTGGGCAAGTCTATTTTGAAGAAGTGGCATTAGAAGAAGTTTAAGTTTAAAAAATTTGGCTCTCAAAAGAAATTTCAATTGTTGTACTGCTGATATTTGGCTCTGTTGACTAATGAGTTTGCCGACCACTGGTCTAGGTGAATTAAATTTTGGTTCTGATTTATGTTTTCATTTCATACTGAGGGTGGAAGATTGGTTTATTTTAAGATGCCTCAGATGTTCAGTACATTTAGCTATCAATTGCAAGCTTACTTTTGCAAAATTGTTTAGTCTGATTTTAGTATGTGACAACTTAAGACCTAATTTTCAGTGATAAGACTTCACAGCTATAGCTATATTCTAATATAGAAAGGATGTTAAAGTTTAGATGAACTCATCAATCAATTCAGAGTGACGAATGTATTCCTAGCAAACATTTGTAGCATTCAAAATGTTATGTCAGATCTGTATATCAGCAAGTTCATATAATTTAACTTCTAGGGTTTTTATAATAGAGGCTTATGTAGTTAATAGAATTAAATGGAGGGTGCTGGTTTAAATATCACAGTTCTTTAGGGAAGTGGGTTTGGGTCAATTATAAAAGGAAATAGATTTAAAATGAAAATGAGCACTATCGTATTTAATATAGAAGAAAATGATCTTTATAAAATAAAAATTATTTCATGGATGGATTCTGCATGTAGCTAGTTGCCATCACATATAACATCCCCTACTAAACAAGTAGACACAAATAAATTTCAAATTCTGCTTGCAACTTTAGCTTATTTGAATATTCAGTTAATTCAAAAAATTTTGAATTTGATTTATTTAAAATAAAATTAGAAAAGTGTTGACTATGAAAACTTAAGTTCCCAATTTTGGTGCCTACATCTAACAAACTTTTTTGTTTTCAGTGGCTGTTGGATAAAAAATTTTTAAAAAAATCTTTATTTTTCAGATTATTACAGATGTTCCTCTTTTTCCCCCCATAGCTCCATTCCACCCGGTTCCCACCCCACCCCATGCCCTCACCCCCACCACTATCCTCATCCATAGGTGTAAAATTTTTGTCCAATATCTTCCCGCACCCCCCACACCCCCTTTATCCGAGAATTGTCAGTCTGCTCCCTTTCCATTCCCCTGATTCTATTACATTCACCAGTTTATTCTGTTCATCATATTTTTTATTCACTTGATTTTTTAAAATTTAATAAATATTTATTGTTTAGATTATTACAGTTGTTCCTCTTTTTTTCCCCCCAATAGCTCCCCTCCACCTGGTTCCCATCCCACCCTTTTCCCTTACTTCCCCCCCACTGTCCTCATCCAGAGGTGTACAATTTTTGTCCAGTCTCTTCCCGCACCCCCCACACCCCTTTCCCCCTGAGAGTTGTCAGTCCACTCCCTTTCTATGCCCCTGATTCTATTATATTCACCAGTTTATTCTGTGTACATCAGATTTTTAATTCACTTGATTTTTAGATTCACTTGTTGATAGATATGTATTTGTTGTTCATAATTTTTATTTTTACCTTTTTCTTCTTCCTCTTCTTGGAGAATACCTTTCAGCATTTCATATAATACTGGTTTGGTGGTGATGAACTCCTTTAGCTTTTTCTTGTCTGTGAAGCTCTTTAGCTGACCTTCAATTCTGAATGTCAGCTTGGCTGGGTAGAGTACCCTTGGTTGTAGGTTCTTGCTATTCATCACTTTGACTATTTCTTGCCATTCCCGTCTGGCCTGCATAGTTTCTGTTGAGAAATCAGCTGACAATCGTATGGGTGCTCCCTTGTAGGTAACTAACTGTTTTTCCTCTTGCTGCTTTTAATATTCTCTCTTTGTCTTTTGCTCTTGGCATTTTAATTATGATGTGTCTTGGTGTGGTCCTCTTTGGATTCCTTTTGTTTGGGGTTCTCTGTGCTTCTTGGACTTGTAAGTCTATTTCTTTCACCAGGTAGGGGACGTTTTCAGTCATTATTTCTTCAAATAGGTTTTCAGTATCTTGCTCTCTCTCTTCTGGCACCCCCATAATTCTGATGTTGGTACACTTGAAGTTGTCCCAGAGGCTTCTTACACTATCTTCAAATTTTTGGATTATTTTTTCTTTTAGCTTTTCCAGTTGAGTGAGTTTTGCTTCTTTGTATTTCAAATCTTTGACTTGATTCTTGCGTTCCTCTAGTTTGCTGTTGGGTGTCTGTATAATATTTTTTATTTCAGTCAGTGTATGTTTAGTTTCTAGTTGGTCCTTTTCTATATCCTCGAGGGTCTCTCTCATATCCTCGAGGGTCTCGCTAAATTTATTGGCCTTTTCTAGGAAATTCTTGAAAAACCTTATAACCGTGGTTTTGAACTCTATCTCCAGTCGTTTGTTTTCCTCCATTTCTTTGGTTTGTGATCTGTTTGTCTCTGCATTTTCACTGCTTCCCTGAGTTGGTAGGGTAGCTTTGTGTGCTAGTTGTCCTATATGGGCCAGTGGCTTGGCCTCCCCGGTTACCTGAGGTGGACACTCTTGGAGCACCCCTTTGTGGACTGTGTGTACAGCCTTGTTGTAGTTAAGTCTTGATTGTTGTTGGTATCAGTGGGAGGAGTTGACCTCCAGGCCAACTGGCTGTGAGGATCAGCTATGTCTACAACGGGAGACAGCCTTATTCGACGAGAATTGTAAAATTGTAAAAGCCTCTGTGCTCAGCTTGGATGGGGCGGAGTTTCAGGGTGGAGCCTACAGCCTTGGCTTCCCATCAGCCCTGCCCTATGATGTTCCTGGGTCTCAGTGTCCCTCGGTACTCGCTGCAAGCGCCTCTGAGAGAAAGGTGCCCTCGAGTTTCACCCACTGCTAAACAATCTAGTCTCTCCCTCAATGAATCTGGATTCCCAGATTCTCGCCCAGAACTGGGGTTCAGTGCAGTCGGAACTGGGGTTCAGCGCAGTCCGGAGCTTTTGTCTCCTTCCCGCTAGGGCAATTCAGTGGCACAGTCAACAGTCCGTCCTCTGCATGCATTCACATGCGTGCCTCCGGAGCTCTGCCTTTTGCCGCTCCCCTGAGTTTCCGCCTTACAGCCCAGATTCCCCCAGTATGAGCCTGGGTCCCCAGGGTCTCGCCCAGAACTGGGGTTCAGTGCAGTAGGAATCAGGGTTCAGCGCAGTCCGGAGTTTTTATCTCCTTCCCACTAGAGAATGCCAGCCAGGCACTCAGCCGCCCCATCCTCTCTGGCTCCGTCCTCTCCGCATGTGAGCATCTGTGTCTCCGTACCTCAGGCTTTTACAGCTCCTCTGATTTTCCTTGTGGTTTTCTCTTTTCTTCTAGTTGTAGAATTTCCAGTCATCCAGCTTTCTTGTGGTTCTGGATGATGTACGTTTTGTCTTTTAGTTGTATTTTTGAAATTGTTGTGCGGGGCTGCAGTTTAGGTGTTTAACTATGCCACCATCTTGGTTTCTCTCTCTTCACTTGATTTTTAGATTCACTTGTTGATAGATATGTATTTGTTGTCACTTTGTTGTTCATAATTTTTTATCTTTACCTTTTTCTTCTTCTTCCTCTTCTCAAAGAATACCCTTCAGCATTTCATATAATACTGGTTTGGTGGTGATGAACTCCTTTAGCTTTTTCTTGTCTGTGAAGCTCTTTATCTGACCTTCAATTTTAAATGATAGCTTTGCTGGGTAGAATAATGTTGGTTGTAGGTTCCTGCTATTCATCACTTTGTTTATTTCTTGCTACTCCCTTCTGGCCTGCATAGTTTCTGTTGAGAAATCAGCTGACAGTCGTATGGGTACTCCCTTGTAGGTAACTGTTTTCTCTTGCTGCTTTTAAGATTCTCTCTTTGTCTTTTGCTCTTGGCATTTTAATTATGATGTTCCTTGGTGTGGTCCTCTTTGGATTCCTCTTGTTTGGGGTTCTCTGCATTCCCTGAACTTGTAAGTCTGTTTCTTTCACCAGGTAGGGGAAGTTTTCTGTCATTATTTCTTCAAATAGGTTTTCAATATCTTGCTCTCTCTCTTCTTCTGGCATCCCCATAATTCGAATGTTGGTATGCTTGAAGTTGTCCCAGAGGCTCCTTACACTATCTTCATATTTTTTATTCATTTTTCTTTTTGCTCTTCTGGTTTGGTGTGTTGCTTCCTTGTATTTCAAATCTTTGACTTGATTCTTGGGATCCTCTAGTCTACTGTCTTATCTCTGTATATTATTCTTTATCTCAGTCAGTGTATACTTAATTTCTGACTGGTCCTTTTCCATTTCTTTGGCATTCTCACTAAGATTCTTGAAGATCTCTCTAAATTTCTCAGAGGTTTCTAGAAGAGTCTTGAGTAATCTTATAACTGTGGTTTTGAACACTATATCCAGTATTTTGCTTTCTTCCATTTCTTTCATTTGTGACATGTTTCTTTGTCTCTGCATTTTGGCTCATTCCCTGTGTTGATAGAGTGGCCTTGTGTGATAGGTGTCCTATAGGGCCCAGTGACTCAGCTTCCCCAATTACCTGAGGTGGACACTCTTGGTTCAGCCCTTTGTGGGCTGTGTGTACAGTCTTGTTGTAGTTAAGCCTTGTTTGCTGTTGGTATCACTGGGAGGAATTGACCTCCAGGCCAATTGGCCGTGAGGACCAGCTGTGTCTACAATGGAAAAACTGCTATGAAGGAGACACCCTTATGGGGCAGGATTTGCTTCAGTGAGGCTTTGGTGCTCACTGAGTCTGCCCCTTGAGTGTGTTGCTTATGGGTGTGAAGAGTTGTAATCTGGTATGGTCTCACACTGACCACTGGGTACACTGGCCCTTGGATCTCCAAGGAAGTGCAAAGTCAGCCACTGCCTGGGGCCACCTAGCAGGAGCTACAGAGAGATCTGCAGATTCTTCCTCTTTGTATCAAGTTTGGAAGTGCCTAGATGAGGCTTAGCTGTGAAGTAAGGCAGGCTGCTGCTGGTGCTGGCTTTGGGCCTTCTTTTGGAAGCTTTGGGGCTCCCTGACCCAGCTGCTGCCTGTTTGACAGGTTTTAGGCTGAGAAAGGACAGATCATTCATATGCAAAAGCCACTGCACACAGCTTGGGTGAGGTTGTAAATTGGGTGGGGCGAGGTCTCAGGGAATCACCAGGGTGGAGCAAACAGCAATGGCTGCCAGTCAGCCCTGCACCGGAGAGGTCCTGGCACAGTAACAATGACTGCTATGAGCACCTCCTCTGAAAGAAAGCCACCCTCGTGTTCCGGCCCGAGGCCAGTCAGTCCAGTTTCTCTGGTATGAATCCACAGAGTCTCTTCTAGAACTGGAGTTCAGAGCAATTGGGAGCTTGTATCACCCTCCTGATGGAAAAAAAAAAAAAAGCAGTGCACCAGGTTGACAGCCTCGTCTGTGTGTGCCTCCATACCTCTGTACCTCCTACCAATCTCAATGCGCTTTTTTCTTTACTCCTTGTTGTAGAACTTCCACTCAGCCAGCTTTCCCGTGGTTCTGGATGGTAGTTGTTCTGTCTTTTAGTTGTAATTTTGATGTGGTTGTGAGAAGCAGCAAGTACAGGTGTTTACCTATGCCACCATCTTGGTTCTCCTCTGGATAAACATTTTTGATGAGCATTTTCAGTTCAGACTAATGGGTTATAAGGGAAGTTATACACTTATATACATATTTCTGAGTGGTATCAGTAAACATGTACAAAGAAAATGAACTTATTTCACAGGAAGAAATGCAGAGAAAATAAGCACATTTTATATGCTTATGTATGGTTCTGCTAGCTCAAAAAGCTAAATTTAATTTTTAAAGAGGCTTTCAGTTATTGTGCTGGTCCTACTGAGTTATAAGTCATTAAAATTATTGTATTGAAAAATATACTGAAGTAGCTGTGTTCGTCTTAGATATTCATTCAGAATACCAATGAATCAGCATAATTTTCAAACCTGAAATACATTTCTAAAGTCACAGACTATTTCACATACTTAGTTCTTTTTGCAATTAATGGAAGTTTCCTTCAAATGTGGAAGACAATCTAGCTTGGCATTATTTGAATATGAAATCAGATAAATCTGTTTGGTTGTACCTTCAGAGTCAAGTGCCTTCTTCATGGTCTCTGTAAAAAAATAACCCAAACTGGTAAATTATTCAGGATGAAGGTCTAGTTTCATAGGGGGAAGAATGACTAAGGATGGTGCTTTCTCAGAAATCAAGGACACAGTAGTAGTTGTAGCTAAATAGTGTAAGATTGGCTCCATATAATGTTTTTGAGGCCAAGCTGAAAAAAAATCCAAATGAGAGGTCATGGGACACATATTTAATAGAGTGTCTTACAGCTTTAACTTAGAAGTGAAGTTCATATTTGTACGAAAAAAAGCCAGTCTCTTAGAGCTAAAGAATAAAATAATTGGCAAGAACAATGAAGGAGAAATTAAGCAAGTAAAGACAGATATAAAAAGGTAATGTGTAATGCACACACACACATACACATAGACACATATACAACACACATACATGAAAGACAAATGGAAAAAAACAATCTTGTATTTATTGCTCTGTTGCTATTATGGTAAGAGTTATTTTGGCATTCCTAAAATAATTCTGCTTTAAATATATATCCTACACTGAACATGAAATACCTTTGCAGATTGTTCTATAGACATATTTGGTAATGCTTAATAGCTATATAAAACAGAGAAATTAAACTTTTGGCTATATTTTATGTAATTATCCAATGAATTTCGTGTCTTGGTGCAAACATTGTTTTTAGTTCCTCCCTTCTTGTTTGCATAATTATATTTTTGTTTTATTAATATCTTTATTCACAATGCTGCAGCATAATTTTTATTGACATTTATTAGGGTGACATTGGTTAATAAAATTATATAGGTTTCAGGTGTACAATTATACATCATCTGTATATTGTACTCTGTGTTTACCACCCAAAGTCATCTCATTTCATTGCCATTTATCTTCCCTTTACCCTCTCCTACCTCCCTTAGTCCCCCTTTCCCTCTGGTAATCACCATACTGTTGTCTGTCTATGAGATTGTGGGTTGTTTTTGTTTGTTTGTTTGTTTGTTTTGCTTAATCCCTTCACCTTTTTCACCCAGCCCTCCTCCAACCCTCTCCCCTCTGACAACTGTCAGTCTTTTCTCTGTATCTATGAGTCTGTTTTAAACAAATGCTATAGCAAGAGAAAAAAAGGACACTACATAATGATAAAGGGAGAAATCCAACAAGAAGATACAACTCATGTAACATTTATGCACCCAAGATAGGAGCACCTAAATATCTAAAGCATATCTTGATGGACATAAAGGGAGAGATCAACAGTAATACAGTCATAGTAGGGGATTTTAATACCCCATTGACATTAATAGATAGAATCTCTAGACAGAAAACAAAGGAAACAGCAACCTTAAATGTTTATATAATATTAATCCACAGAAACTATTAAGACCTTATTTCTTATTGCCTTTCTTTCTATTAAAGTTGTGTTATAAAAAGGTTTATCTAACAAATCCTATACTCATTAAGTAGTAACTAATTGGAGTTTTCTTCACCTCCCCTTAGTCATAGAATAATGCCCAGTAAAAAATACCTTTTTAATACATAATTAATACAGATGTATATAATAAACAATGAAAGCAAATTATATTATTTCTGCCAGGCCTTTTGAATATTTAAAATAAGGTAATGGGCCCAATTATAACCTTTCATGGATCCTCTCAAGTGTTAACATTTTAAGATTATGTAAGAAAATAAATTTCTGAGACACAAGAAAAATAAATGAAGGCAACAGCACTGGTTTCAGTGGTTATACTGCTTAAAGGGAACTCTGACTGCTGAACAGGGAAACTTTAAATGAAGGCATCACTTTGATCATTATAATAGTTGGAACCAAGGTTAATAATTGGCAAAACCCTGACTAATACATTTAATATGTTTTGCCCAAGTTGAATGGGTGAATAGATAACAAGTCTGTGTTAAAATTTTGATTAAGTTATTCATCAGATACTCTTATGCTAACTGCTTTTGGCAGTCCTGGAAATGGAACTACTGGGAAAGCCTAAATTGATTTCTTAGATAGATATACCCAGTAGCTATAATATATAACATTGTCTTCCTTATGGGTCTCAGGTATGTATAGGAATTCTGGCTCAGCATTAACACGAGTAGCCAGAATTAGAGATGATGTACATTTTTACCCGAGAAAAAAATGATTATAGAGATTTGGAAAAGTCAAGTGTAAATAACCAACTCCAAGGTGTTAGAATGCAGGATGCTATAATACAGAGGATGAAAAATGCTTACCAGAGGGAGAGTATGAATCATTCAATAATACTTTCATAATTGGCAATTAAACACCAGAAAATGACAGTGACAGCTTTCAGAAATGAGATTCCAACAGGTAAAACTTGATTGTATATAGCAAATATTGTAACAAAACGCCTGTTCATAACAAATCTATTGCTATAAGCTGCCACAAAATCAGCAAGGCTACAATAACAAAAGTGTTTTGTTGCTTGTCTGATTAAAAAATTCTCACAAATATTGTAAAAAATATTCCCTGGTCCCTGCCCACATCATAATTATGATTCATTGTAAAATAAATGTTAATGAAAGAGCCTCTTTGTAGGCTATTTGCCCAGAAGCCTAGGGGGGAACTGAAGCAGAGTGCTTACATACTGTATTATAACCCTTAAAGGAAAGATTTCCTAAAAACTCTCTTCTTTCCTCTAGTCTCAGTAAGCCCAGTCTCAGGAACTCCCAGAGAAACTGGGGCATAAAAGGGTTCAGGAGTTTTGTCAACCAATCAATTACCAGAAATATGTAGAACATCCACAAGGTGACTAGGCACCCCAAACAGTAGTCACCATGATCTGTACTGAGACTCATCTTATGTTCAGTCCTAATTGTTAATAGTTGATCTACTATAGCAGGGGTGGGGAACGTTTCACCCAAGGTCTCTATAAGGCCCTTGAAATCATTTGGTCTGGCTCTGTCAAGACATTAGGGGTGAGTTAATTAAATAAATGTTTGACCAAATATAGCAGGCTAATTTTTAAGTTGATAATTTTGTATGGCCAATGATGTTATAAATATCCAAATGGCCCTTGACAGAAAAAAGGTTCCCCACCCCTATACTAAAGGAAGGATAGGCATAAACTGTTTCTCCCTGACTTCTGCAGCCATGCAATGCTATTTTTAGTCCAGAACTCACTGCTAGAAAACTCCACATAGGAAAATAATTTGAATGCCCTTCTGTTTGATAGTGTGTGAGGATGCATCATTATGGAAATGTACCAGTTTTATTGAACAATATATATCGGATGTTTAGAACCACAATCTTCATCAGATTACATTAAGACCATGTTTATATGTCTTGGGAAGGTAAAATGGAATACAATGGATAAGCAGGTTTTAATTATATCAAGAAATGATGTAAGTTGAAGTCCTTTAAAAGTTTTATAAATAAGTGACTCTAAAAAAGTCTCCCACTTGTGTAACACAGGTGGCTTAGAGTGGATTCAACCAACCAAGGCTTTAAGTATATGAGTCTACCTCACATATTTGGACAGTGACACAGGGAAATCTTATTCTTCATTTTTCTATGATTATGTGCTGCAGCAGTAGGCACAGCAAAGAAAAGCAATGCTGACCCATTGATACAACTTCTTGGAGCTATAACATGCAAGATATATTAACAACTGATATTTAAGGAATACCAAGTGTTCATTTCTCCAGAATGGAATTACCATTTTCTATCAGTGACTTTACATGACTGTTAAAGAAATGGAGCAAGGTTTTGACCTTTATCATCTCTTACACTGAGATCCCTGTTAGACACATACCACTTCTCTCTGATTAGAAGGGTTTTTGGACGAGTGGTTAAAACTAGGGACAGTAAGTGGATAAAAAACATTTTTAATAAAGTTGTTTATTACATTTGCATTCCTAATATCCTGACCAATAGTGGAAGTAACTTAGCCAAATCATTGTGTTTCTTTGTACTCCTCTATTCCTAGATAGAGTTATTTCTTCAAACAAGTTTTGTTTTCAGTAGGACTATCAATAAACCAAAGCACTTGTATATCACAAGGATATTTGAATCTAACAATTCTTAAACTTCACATAAGATAATAGGCTTGGGAAACACTTTAATTGCTAGTGAGTGTCTTTGACCAAGGCATGAGACTGTATTCAACCCAGTAATTAACTTTTGAGACTAGAGGTCAACAGAACCATGATGGGTGGTTTTGCTTAGTGCTTTTCTTTGCTCTGGACTTCTGCCTGATTTCTGTCCACATCCAAGACACACAGTGCAGCATTTTATTTTATGTGATTTGAAAGATTTTTTTTGGTATTCCTTCTTTCCAGATTTTGAGGTGGAGGCTTTTTTTTCCTTTCCATCATTTTATCCTTTTATTCACTATCCTCATGAACTGCTGTCTCAAACCTCTGAAGCCTTGGTGAGACTACTAGAGTTTCAGCATCAGGGGAGATGTTTTGTTTTGTTGTTTTTCAATATCTATAACACGTTCTGGTGATTTTCACCTGTTGCTTTTCATTCTTGCTGTCAGTAGGTAAGGGCTCTGCCTCTCGGGGCTTGCATCTGGACGTGGACAAAGAGTGGCAGTTGTTTTGCTACAAGCTGTCTGTATAGTAATCATAGTTATTTTTGTAATTAAACACCCTCAAAACATTCAAAAGATGCAAGCAAGTAGGCAAGGAACAATAATAGTAAAGAAATATAAGAACTCCAGATGTTTTTGAAACAATTCTGGACTAGATTTATTTCAGACCCAGTTACCTTTCTTTTTGACAGTTGGGACACCTTAGTCAGGGCAGGGCAGTTGTGGAGAGCCAAAATGGAAATGAAGTGCAATTGCTTCCACAAGGTTACTAGTACTCTCTGAAATTTTGATTAGCCTCTAAGAGCTAAGATCTATAGTTGAGGTTCAACAGTGCAGGATCACTTGGTTCAGGTACCTAATAATCCCTGTTCTCACTTTAGTAGTAAACATATCCCATAAAATGGCAGAAATTCAATGAGCTAGTATAGGAGGTTATATGATGGCAGATATTTTCAAGTTTACCATCATTGCTTTTTTCCTCCAATTGTGCTACTATTCATACAAGTAGCTATGCAAACAGGATTTAAATTGTTTGATTACATACCTAAATGGTCGGGTTTACCTGTTGTTTTATTAAGCATTTTTGTTAGAATATTTTACAGTTTTTATGATAAACAGAGAAGCATTTATATAGTGGTCTTTTTGTATGGTCAGTCTTCCATTTGAGGGGGGGGTAGTATTTGCCATTTTTGTCAAAATAATTGTGAATTACTTTAGTTTAAAAATTGGAGCCATAATGAGATTTGATTGGTGCTGTGGTAGGTTATTGTACTGACTAAATGCTGATATTAAAAAAAAGCATGCTGAAAGAAGATTGATAATTAGTTGGTTTGGAGTTTTATTTTCTTTTAACCACCCGTGCCTTATTGAGTGTCTTTTATTATTTCCTGAAGTATTGTTATGCATCGTTGGATGGTGACTTAAGTCAATCTTTGAGAGGCTTTATAAACATGCAATCCAGCCCCTTTTTCTATGTATAACTAATCTTTAATACAGGTGCCATTTGCACAACTTCTTTCAGTTGTTTAATATGATATAATTTTCTTAGCTGGCATTATATAGATTTCATTAAATCCAAAATTCAGGAATCCAAGAAATTATACCAAGATATCAATGCCATTTGTATAGAGGTAAAAGCATATTAAGTTCTCTATATATGAACTGTATCATAAGAGTATGAGATATCAACCCATTGGTTTACTGAATAAATAGCAACTATTAGTAATTAAATGTTGCTTTTTGTATGGCTCATTGCTCTTTAACCTGAGAGATCTCAAACTTCATATAGTGTTTTTAAGTCAGGGGAAATGAATATAGTGCCCATTGTGAAAAAACCTGGAAAGTATTTTCAGCAAGTTGTTAGTTTTTGGCACATTCCTTAATGATTTCACAAATTGTTCAACATGTTCCTATTTCACTTTTAAAAGCACAATAACACTTTCTTTTTCTGAATGGTAACAATTAGTTTCTTAATGAATCAATAACTGTTTTATTGGTTATAAGTTGGCATATGGGTTCACCCAACCAAGTGGCTACACTGCATTTTCAAATATTTGTTGGAGCATTAGGGAAAAATTGAAGCCAACCAATATCCTTTGCATAAATAATGTATTCACTCTTCGAATTTAGGATTAAATTTTGTTCTTAAAAGTTCGCAGCAAGATGTTTAAAAAATCATGTTTCTCATGGGGAGTTTTATCTAAGTACAGCAGTAATGGAAAAAATTGTCTTTTTTTATGAGATCTTATTAAATCTCGATTTGCTGTTATTGTTGCCACCCAACCCTATTGCCATTTCATCATGAACCAGTGTTTTATTTAATATATTGATGAAATTAATATTTCAGGAAGCCACATGCAGAGCTGCTATACCAGAATCCATAATGGGTCAAAAGTTCATGGGGACACCTTAAAGTAAATGTATTTCTCTGTATATAAGGATCCCATGTGAGATAGTTTAGTTTATGTGATGCAAAGAAACTTTGCTATAAAAAGAGTTTCCATTCTAAGTTTGCCCTGTCTCTAGGACTCCAAGGGTAGAATTATAGAATAGCCCAGTGTAATAATAATATAAAAATACATAATATTATATACTAGAGGCCTGGTGCACAAAATTCATGCACTTGGGGGAGGGGGGTTCTCTCAGCCCGGCTTGCACCCTCTCACAGTCTGGGACCCCTCGGGGGATGTCCGACTGACAGGGAGCAGGCCTAAGCCAGCAGTCAGACATCCTTAGTGCTGCCTCGGAGGTGGGAGAGGCTCCCGCCACTGCTGCTACGCTCGCCAGCCATGAGCCCCACTTCTGACTGAGCACCCTCCCCCTGTGGAAGCGCACTGACTACCAGGGGGCAGCTCCTGCATTGAGCATCTGCCCCCTGGTGATCAGTGCATGTCATAGCAAGCATTTGAGCAGCCTTAGCATATCATTAGTATATTACGTTTTGATTGGTTGAACTGCCGACTGGACACTTAGCATATTAGGCTTTTATTATATAGGATGGTGATTTATTCTTTCATAGCCCTATTGCCTACATCACCTTATATCATAGTATGTGTACTTGATAAGTGGTCAAGTAAAACTGTATTTAGATTACTATTTTGTACTGCTGAATTAAATGAAAAGTCACAATAGGTATATTTTGTAACAACAACAAAAATAGTAGGTTGAAATTCATCATTTTGTCCATTTAAATTTTTTATTATGTCCTAGAGTCACACTGAAAGGGTTCTACATTATTCTGGAAGTTGTAGGTATGTACATAACCTTTATATGTGAGGCAGTGCTGCCAAAAAACATTAAGTGGCTTTCTTGCAAGATATATGAACTTTTGTTTAGTTGTTTCTTGAGTCTCAGTCTTCTGCAGAATTCTAGAATCACTGCCTCTGATATGCTCTTGTGGCACATTCATATAGTTTCCAAAGGTCTTATAAAGATTTTCTTGCTGTTATGATATCAATGGTAGTCCCTTGAAATTATATGCTTTCAAATGGTCATCCCACCTAATTTAAGGGAAAATTGTTCCTCACCATTTAATTGAATTTCCTTATAGTTGCTAAAAGAAATTTCTTTACCAACTCGGTTTTAATTGAAATTTTCTTTTATAAGAATACCTAGTATTTGTCTACCTTAACCAATAAAGAAATTAAAATAAAATAAAAAAAAGAATACCTAGTAGTTTGTTTTCCCTTCAGGTGTGACATTCTGAATTCAAACGACATAAAATTTCTTGTTTTTATATTGTTTGTTTTGTCTACAATAATTACCTTCTCTCCTGAATTGCTCATGAAAGGACTCACTGCCTTCACATTTTTATTTAGCAAAAGTCCCTTCATAGAAGATGAATTACACATCCTGGAGGCCATAATTCTGTTTGGCTTTGTTGAGTCAATTGTAAACATATAGTTTAAAGAAGTATCTGATAATATCAGAGTATTTTCTTGTAATGTTCCAATCTTATAAAAGCTTATATAAGTATCACAGTGTCTCACTTTGTGCTCTCAGAACACAATGTGTGTACTATTTTTATGTACTTCTTTTATTCTCCAGATGTTTCTTGTGTGTACATCTGGTGTCCCAAAACCATATTTAAGTTATTTGTGTGTAAGAATGGTACTCTCTTTTATATTTCCCACCAGACAAAATTCATTACTAAATATCCAGAAGGCACTATACTAATATTTAGTATATAGATTATAGGAGGAAATTTTACTATGTAAGAAGCCAAAGATTAAAAAAATTATACAATGTAGTAGGAACCATTTAGGGGTCCAAGTTACATGTGTGTTTCCATGTGTGTATGTGCACATGTCTCTTTCCCTCTTCATCATTGAGGTTTATGTGTATACCAAGTCTTTGTCACCATTCCAAAATAGTGGTGAATAAAATGCTATTTGATTATGTCTTTTTTTAATACATGAGAAACACTGGTCAAACAAATAGTAATATCACAATTTCACTGGTGGATACATTGAACTGGAAATCTGGGAATGCAGCTTCTAAACCCTGTTCAAATTAATGAATGCATGTGGGCAGCTCCTTTCTTTTGTCAAAATCTGAATTACTTCAAATATTAAATAAGAGTATTAAATTTTATTCCTGTGGCCCATGGAAATTGAATCTATTTTGAAGAACATAAATACCTCAACTTTCTATTCAACATTAAATGTTTAATGAAATCCACAGCAATGGGTTTAAGTAGTGTGCAGGTTGAATGAGTGATCCTTAGTACTATTTGGCCAGTTGATAGTCTTTGGAATAGATAGGTTATACCTGAGGAAAGGAATAATTATTTTCCACTCGTAATCAGGATCTCTTACCCTTTGCAACAGCATGGATGGAACTGGAGACCATTATGCTAAGTGAAATAACCCAGTCAGAGAAAGACAAATATCACATGATTTCACTTATATGTGGAATCTAATGAACAAAATATACTCATGAACAAAATAGGTCCAGAGGCATGGATGCATGGAACAGACTGATAGATCTCAGAGAAAAGAGGGGTGGGGGATAGAAAGAGATTAACCAAAGAATTTACATGCATATATGCATAACCCAAGGACACAGACAAGAGTGTGGTGAAGACCTGTGGTGGAGTGGAGGCTGGGTGGAGGGGGGAAGCAGGGATAATAGAGGACATCTGTAATACTGTCAATAATAAAAAAATAAACTTAAAAAACAGCAGACTTGGATTTCTAATGAATTTTTCATGAAAATGTTATTTTCTATTTCTCTGCCTTTTATTATCTGGTATATTTATATAAAACTAACATTAGGATTCCACTGGGAGCATAATTGGGCTTGACCAATAAAGGATGACTGTTTGTGTCTTCTAATTGCCTCTAGTTAATAACCCTTCTGTTCAACCCATTGAATTATGGAAAATGTCACATTTCCATGGTCTATGGCTCATATAATAAATGAATGTGTAAACAGTGTCAAAATATGGCAATTTTCTGTAAGTAAAGGGAGGGAATCAGTTTTTGAAAATGGTAAGGTACATGCATAGATATTTCTAAACTGAAAAAATTCTCATTTGGGTTTAGAAATAAATTTTTATGGTGCACTTAGTTATTATATCATCTAAGGTAGGGTTCACTTGTCTCCTCTGTTTCCTTGACCCACTGGTATTGCCCCAGGAAACATATTAAGTGGAATTCAACCTCAAATCTTATTATGCCAAACAATGAGATAAAAAATACATGATTTCCTTCCTCTATTAATATCTGTGTGTGTGTGTGTGTGTGTGTGTGTGTGCGCGCGTGTGTGTGTACGTGTACGTGTACGTGTGTACTGGTTTGTTTAGTTTCCTTCATAGTGCAAGCTTCCAAACATTTGTTATTTCTGTTTTTGTGCAATTTGAATTAATGTGGGTAATTGTGGTAGTTAGAAGCTTTACTTTCTCAGATAGTAATTACCCATTCTATAGTTTCATTCCAAATCCAGTAAAACAGTATTAAAATACTGTTGATATTTATCAGAAGGGATCTCTGAGGAACTGAATATGCAAGATTTTACAAATATATAATCATAGGTCAAATTAAAACAAATTTACTTCCAAAGTTACCCTAGTTATGTACTATTCTGATAGGTTTTATTAGTGTTACTACAAAATATCAGCAAGCTTCTTATATATTTATGAGTTTTCTCTCTTTTATGAATTTATCAAGTTATGATTCCCTAGAATATATATTACTTGTTCTGGCAAGAAAACATGCTTGAGATTCCTTTGGAGGAATTGTTAGTAGATAAAAGATCCAAGCTTTGGTGGTCTGAAGGGAGAAGAAAGGCTAATGTAATAGGTTTGATTTAGCTTCATTTATCTATTCCTTTATATTTAATTTTATCAAAAATAAAAAATGTTGGCATTTGAGATTTCTTAAAATTAAACCCAAGGGTTTCTGTACTATTCCTTCATAAATGAGCCAAGAAAATCTGTTTCATAGTTTATAGTCTCCTTTCATCTCTAAATGGTAGTGAAATTAAAGATAACTTTTAGAGGACATAGAATCTTTCATAAAATTCTTAGTTATGCACAAATTACTTCATTTTAGAGAAACATAGTAAGTTCAGTGTTCTGAGTTTTCTCCTTCAAAATATATTTCAAGTAAGAGATGTGTATAATTCTGTCAAGAACAGTGAGGATTCTGAGTACATTTAACTTGTAGGACAATGCTGGCGAATTTATGATATAGCTTTCTACTGTTGACAGTTTTTTCCTGTCTTAGGGAGACAGACCATCTCAGTGGTACAACTATTAGGGGCACTATAAATATTCCTGAGACATGGCAATGAAGGAAATTTTCTGTCTCATAATATATTTATAGAAATGTGGGGGAAGGAATTACGGTAGTAGCCACAAATAGCATTATTTTCCCTGTTCACAGAGTCACAGAATATAGGGGAAATAGTTGACTCCACATCTGAAACTTAATATAGGCATCATAAACATATATTCTCCATTATCACCTGCCAGTTGTTTTGCCTTGGACAAATTACATTTTTTACCTTAAGACCCTTCATGAAATGTGGGGTATTTTATATTCCTAGGGCCCAATAAGATTACTTATGTCAATTGTCTGGCACATATAGGTGTTCAATAAATGTTTGTATCCTCATTGCTGTGGTTGTATGAATATTGGACTAAGGCAGACTTCTATGTAACAAAAATTTTGGAAATGTTTCTTGAGGGTAATGCAATTGTGGAGTTTAAAATTTAATTTTTGTTTACAAGTATGGCTTGTGGAAAAGCAGTCAGTTTTTAAGAGTTTGTTATGAAATATTTTTATAAAGAAAAATATTTCTTGTGGGTGCTTTGTTATCCTGTTTTCCTTGGTTGAGTGTACTTCTTGGTACATTATAGGCTGGAAGCTCTTCTAAATTAAATGAACTGAGGGCTATCAGTTGGGAAAAAAAAAAAAAAACAAGAAAACGCCACTACACTCACGAAAGTTCATGTTATATAAGTCTAGGATAATTTCAGAGCTAAGACTTTCCATGGCTCACCTATCTTGCATTAAAAACATATGGTCCTGTCACAAATGTGCACAAATTGGGCATTGTAACAGTCTCACAGTCATAGATTTTTTATTTCTTAGCTTTGTTGTGGACCAGAGATGTGTGTGAATGGTTTATGTCATATATCAGAAAGGAGCAAAGAACGCATGGAAGCTACTAAAAGAAAAATTGAGATGATGGAATCTAGTTATCCATTTCTTAAAATTAAACCCAAGGGTTTCTGTCCTATTCCATTAGTTATCCATTTCAAGGGATAAATTATTTGGAATGCTACTTTATTTCCTAAGCTATCACTCCATAGTTCATCACCAACCTGCTATTCTGTTTTGCAGAGATATTCTTTCAGCACATGGCTATAACAGGCAGTGTATCTCATTGTGAAAAATGAAAAGCTCTGGGAAAGGATCAACTAAATTTGAAGGAAGACCTCGTTTTAAATATTAATTATATTCTCAACCTTTTCAATTTCTGATTGGTCGATGGATGGGAAATAATTTATAACTTTGTGAAATCCTTATAAGGAACTCTCAACAGTCTCCACCAGAATGATCTACTTTTTTTTTTTTTTTTTTTTTTTTCTAGATTGGGAGACTAGGGCCCAGATAAGGTTTTTTGAATTCAGTGAGATGTCTGGTGAAGAAAACATGTATTTATGGAAATAAAATATTAATAAACATTTAAATGGGTTTTCCAAGAGTATTAATCCCATCCATGTTTTAACATGCCTTTTACCTCAGAAAGGCCCCATAAATTAGCCTAGACCTAGTCCCAGTTGACCTTGTTTTCTTAGGCTTCTGGGCTAACAGATCTTATAGGGACCAACCAGGTAGCTGCAGGTTCACTGAAGTATGGGTTTTTCAACTTTTTCTTGTTTATATCTTTTTCTGTTCAGTCTAATCTTTGGTCACCACCACATAGTATCTCTATATGAAGCCATTTTACTGCAGATTGAAGATATTTCTATTCTTTCAAAGCAAATATATCTCCTCTAAAGCAAAACCTTTAATTAATAATAATGATGTCTTAGCAACTAGCATATATTTTCTCCATGATGTAACAGGAACCTGAATTACTACAAAATGCAAAGACTATGAAGGTATAACAACAGAATATCTTGGAGGACTCAGGCCCAATTTCTTGGCTCTCCTTCTTTATAAAAATGATGCATACTGCAAAATATTTAAAGTGATTATTATTGCATGATAGTATTTTTATGCCTTTTCAAAGTTTCTAAAGTTAGTTTTATTGCTTTATATTTATAAATGATTAAAAAGCAAAACAATGGGCGCTTTAGACAGTGTTGAAGCTACCTCAGTTTTCCATTCCCCTTTGTGTAGATGTTGGTTTAATATGTGACATTGTCATTAATATGCATATTAGATTATCAGAATTGCCTCATTGTGAAAAAGGGAGTAAATTAATGATGATGATAATAAAATAAATATAAAAATCACAAGAATGTTTCTTTCACAGAATTATTGTTGCAATGCGGTATACAATATAGAGTTAAAAATATAGCAGATGACTATTATGATTCCTTAAAATTTTTATAACAAAGGGATTGCAAAGTACAAATTGGTAGTTAAAAAATAGTCATGAAGATGTACAGTGCAGCATGGGGAATATAGTTAGTAATATTGTAATCACTATGTATGGTGCCAGGTGGGTACTGGACTTATCATGGGAGAATCACTTCATATATTATTTGGATGTCTGACCACTACACTGTACACTTGAAACTAATACAAAATAATATTGAATGTGAACTGTAATTGAAAAATTTAAAAATAAATACAATAAAATTTTTCATAACAAAATCATAAATAGTTTAAATTTAAGAAAAATTTAGATTTAATTTATCCTTTGTCTTGGAATTGAGAAAATACTGTTTCTTGGATTAGGTGATCAGGAATTTAAAAATGTATGTACGTATATCTAATTAACATTTGTTTGGAGCTATTTACAACACTTGAGCTCTGCTTTTGCACCATATAAAGTTTCACTTCTTTCCTTGGGGAAAAGGGCATGAGAGTAACCAAAGAATTAACAAATTTGAACAGCAAGAGTTAGCAAGTAGTAAACTGATAGGAACAGTGAACTGATTACTTGGGAAAGTGGCAAGAATTAGGGGTATCATCAGAACTATAATCATGAGAATTCCCAAATGTTTTTTCTTTCCTATTAGTTTACCTTGTGCTATACACCATTTAGTTATCCATTATTACTCTCTCCAACACCACTATCCATTACCCCATGACAATTTTAACCTCCTAGTTCATTGTCACACCCTCCAACATTACTCTTGCTATAAATCTTGTTGATTTTAGTATCCATGTAGATGATTCTCAAGTGCTCTGATCACAGTTCCTTGAATTTTCTCCTCCAATGATCTTGTCCATCCGATCTCAACTACTCTTATGGAAAACTTTAGACTGTAACCTTGGACCTCCCCCTAACTCAGTTCCAAGCATCCCACTCTTTGACCTTCTTCCTTTACAGTTTGTTTCTTGTAGTCCCCAGATTAACAATTTATTGATCCCATTAGGAGAACTATGTTTACTTTAAACTGATGAACAAAAATAGAACCAGAGTCATAGAAGCATCGAACAGACTGTCCAACCTATGAGGGAAGGTGAGGGGGCGTAGAGGTGAGGGGGTAAGAGATCTACCAAAGGACTTGTATGCATGCATATGAGCATAACCAATGGACACAGGGGGAGGGAGGTGAAGGCATGTGCTGGGGGGGGGGATGGGGGCAGGTGGGGAGAGTCAAGGGGGAAAAAAGGAGACTTACGTAATACTTTAAACAATAAATAATTTAAATTCATAAACTTTTCACAATTTCTTAATCCCACCCTCTTCCATTTCCTTGCTATCTCCTTCCTCAGTTTAGGTGACACAATTCATTATGATAATCACTTTTTCATACATCATGAGTTTAATTCCATTTTCTTTCTCTCCCCCAATTTTAATTGATAGGCAACACCCCAATCCTAGTTAAATTCACATCTATGCCAACTTAACATGTCTACTAATGCTGCTGGCAGAAAACACAATCTTGCTGACTGGTTTTGTTTTAAATTCATCTCCATTGGTGGACCATTGAGCAGGGATGAGCCTACTGCATAGATGAGTTGCTGACTGTACTTTATTTTCTCATGTTATAGGGATAATAGAAAACTTTGTAATAGAGTTGATTTAAACTTGTGAGCACATAAAACACTGCCTGGGACTAGTAAGTGCTTAATTTCTCCTTTTCTCCCACCCTTCTTCTTCCTTCCCCTCCTTCTCCTTATTAGTATTAGTATTGTTAGAATTTCCTTATTTGAATTACTTTTATACCAACCTTGTTGATTATTTCATACCTTCTTCCCCTGAAATTCTGAGTTTGTCTCATCTCTCTCCTCAGGCTAAGATTCTTGTTTCACAAAGAAGATAGAAAGTCAGAACAAAATTTCCTTGTACTTCTACCACCATTTCTACTTACCCCCTTAGATCCGTGCCCATACACTCTGTCTTTTTTTCTGTTATCATGGATCACTTTTCCTTGCTCCTATATAAAGCCAGCCCTTGCAGTTTTGCACTGGATTCTAACCCTTACTCTTACTCAAGATTATCACTCCAGAAATCATCCCTCCTCCCTTCATTATAATCAAATTTCCCTCTCTAATATGTAATTCCAACACACACATGCTATTATTTTTCCCATTTAAATAAGAAAAATCTCCATTTATTATACATCCCTTACCAGCTACCAATTCATTTATTAGTTTCCTTAAATAATTGTGTACTCATCATCTCATCACCTCCCATTCTTTCTCAAATCTATTCCAATCAGGCTTTTACCCACCCCTACCCCCACCCCCCATTATTCTACCCAAGTACTCTTCTCAAAGTAACCAATTTCCTCATTTCCAAATTTAATGTCCAGTGCTCAGTCTTCCTTGTATTTGACCTAACAGTGGTGATTGATGTAGTTCACTACTCTTTCCTGAAAACACTTTATTCAGTTGGCTTGCAGGATACCACACTCTCTTGGTTTTTCCTCCTCTATCACTGGCTCATCTTTCTAAGTCTCCTTTGCTGGTTCTTTCTTATTTTCCTCACCTTTAGATTTTTGTGGGTTCTAGGGCTCAGTTCTTGGATCTGTTCTGTTCTGTTCTCTATATTTACTCTCTTGATGTACCACTCTCATGACTTCAAATATTCCCCAAAATCTCCAGCCAGGGCCTCTTACCTAAAATCAATTACTTCCTTGATATTTACAATTGGAGGCCTAATTAACATTTTTTATTTAACTTGTCCAAATAAAAAGTCATTTCCCTTCCCCAAATTTGCTCTTACCCATAGTCTTCTCCATCTCAATAAATGGCAACTTCATCCTTCCCGTTGCTTAGGTCAACATCCTTGGAGTTGCCTTGCCTCTTTTCTTTATCTAACAATATTACTAATAATAGTACATACCCAATGCATCAGCAAATCTTGTTTTTTCCTTCAAATATATTCACCAGAGAATCAAACCAGTTCATCCCTGCCGGGGTTCTTTTTCCCAGCCTTACAAAGGGTTCAGCATTCTGGAGAAAGGGCTGCGGGTAGATGATTAAGAAGGAGTCCATGGACGAAAGATATTTTTGAAAGGCATTGGGGGTCAGAGGAGCTTCCAGCTGAAGGAGCTAGAAGACTCTACCTTTGACCAAGGACCCATGCTTTTATTAAACACAATTTGTCCCAAGGCAAGGTGGAAATATACACTTCAAAGGGTATGGTATCAAAGGGTATACAGAAACATTGTCAGTTTCTGGAATAGCCTACAGCTGTTCAGGTGTTTGGCCAACAGGAGGCAATAAAATGCCTTGAGCTGTCTGGCAGCTAACAATCATCCTATTCAGGTTTGGGGGAGATGCCTTTTAGCCATTTCCAACAGGTAAACTACATGTGACTCAACCCTGTTGAGCCCCCCAAGCTTCACCAACCTTTTGGTAAAACTCTTGTAATTATTACATGCTGGAATTGGTTCTCGGCACATCCCCTTCATTTATACCAATTAGGTCCACACTGTCATACCTAGATTCTGGCAATAGCCTCCTAATTTAGTCTTTCTTCTTTCATCTTATGCCTCTTCACATTGTTTTCCACATAGTCATCCTTTACAGATCCTATAATAACTCCTCTGTTCAGAGTCCTCTAGTGACTTCCTCAAGTGAATTCCAAAATTCTTAGTAAGACCCTCTGTGACTTGATCCCCCAACTATCTGTCTGACTGCACCCTCCTAGTATTTATTAGCTTCTCTCTCACCACTTACTATGCTCAAGTCACTTTGGTTTTCATGCTGCTCCCTTCACATCATGACACACTCTTTACACTGGCTGTTCCTTATGCCTGGGCTCCTCTTCCCAAGATATCACCATTGTTCACTCTCTCATTACCTTCAGGTCTCTCTTCAAATATCACCTTATCAAAAATTCTTCCCTGACTTATTTATTTATTTTTTAATATTTTATTGATTTTTTTTTCATAGAAAGGAAGGGAGAGGGATAGAGAGTTAGAAACGTCAATGAGAGAGAAACATTGATCAGCTGCCTCCTGCACACCTCCTACTGGGGATGTGCCTGCAACCAAGGTACATGCCCTTGACCGGAATCAAACCTGGGACCTTTCAGTCCACAGGCCAATGCTCTATCCACTGAGCCAAACCAGTTAGGGCTTAACTAATTTAAAATAGCACTTTTCATCCCTCATTTTTCATCTCCTAATGTCCATTATTTCTATAGCACATATAAGTAGGTGAAGTCATGATAAATATGTTAAATGTATATCTGTTGAATAAAATGTTTATTTGTATATTGTTTGTATCAATATACTAGAATATGTTACTTATAGGCAGGAATTTTGTTCATGGTTTCTGTTGAAAGAATGAATATGTACATGTTTGTTAATTGTGTTCCTCTACTAGAATGTCAGTGTCTTGAGGGCTGGTTCTTTATTTTTTTCAGTGATCTATCCCTAATGCATGGAATAGTGCCTACCATATAGTAGGTGCTCAATAAATGTAGTTGAAAATTTTAATTAATGGATTATTAGTTCATGCTTGAAACAATTTCCAAGAATAATGCTCAAATTCAAATGTCCAAGTGCTATATGAGAAAAAAACATTGACTGTGTTTTTAAGATTTATACTTTTATTCTACTCCTTGATGTGGAAATGCTTATTTATTTTTTAAAAACTGGTACATATAAATATGAAAACCAGAGGTTTTTCTTGCAGGAAGCAGAGATGGTGTTCAGCTTAATTTATCTTGAACTCCTATAGTATGTTCATTGATTCGTTTCTTACTTGTTTAGATTTGTTGCTAGGGAAAGCCATGAGTATTTTTTAATAATTAAAACAATTTTTAAATTTTATTTCTTTACTGATTTTTGAGAAAGAGGAAGAGAGAGAGAGAAAGAGAGAAACATCAATATGAGAGAGAAACATGGATTGGGTTGCCTCTCATACGTGCCCCAACTGGGATCATACCCTCGACCTTTTGGTGTAAGGGACAACGCTCTAACCAACTGAGCCATGCCATCCTGGGCCACTATGAGTATTATAATTATACATTTGTCCCCTAAGAGTTACATAATCACATTTAATGTCTTTTTAATATCCTTTATGATGAGGTAGGTTATTAATGGAGATGATGACGATGATGATGGTGATGGTGGTGATATGGGTGTGCCTCAGCTAAAGAACAACTTTGGGACTTGCTATTTAGTTCATACATACACATACACATAACTCACTCACTACTAAAAAGAATTACAAGGTGGTCACTCTTATAAAGTATTTTTTTAAAGGTACAATTATACCTATTCCCTATATTAACTCAAGTTATGCTAATTCATTTTTTAGTAAGGGCCTTGAGATAACTGGATTTAAAGAAATGATGCATAATTCATATTTCAGTTGTTTACATGTGAATTTAAGTTATTTGAGGACTGCATAAAAGCTTGTTCCCCAGTATTTTTTAATTCTAGTTTTTATTTTATATGAAAATGTAAAGAAGTTTAAACATCACCCCCTACTTACCAACCAGAGATTTTGGTGTCTGTCAGCCATATGCCTCGATGTGTATATATACCTATATATATACTTGATTGTACCTAAATGTTGTAATTCAATATGTGCTGTTCTGTAACTTGCTTTTTTCACTTACATCTCATGCATGTATTTCAATATCAATAAATGTCCACCCATATCATTTTAAAAATGTTATTAATACTCTATTATATGTATGTAGCATAATTTGCATAGCCAATCCTATTGATGAATGTTTAGATTGCTTAATTTTTTATTGTTGTTATAAAACAATACTGTGCTGAACATCTTTACACATGCAGTTTTTCTCATTTGATTTACAGGTATTTTTAAAATTTCTTCTTCAGTGTCATTATTTTGTATGCTGTGAATAATGGATTGATAAACAATATAAGTTTCTCCCCTATTCTCTTTTTAAATTACTCTATATTTCAAAGTAGTGAAATTTGAATAAATGAGATTTTACTGTGTACTTTGCCCTAGTACCCTCTCTTAAAGTACAGTCAAAGGAAATGAAAGGTTTCATTAACAGGTAGAGCTATTTAACTTAAAGATCAAATCTGTTGAACATTTTCACTTAAAATATACCAACCTAACCTTCTTGACATTTTTTGTTATATTTTATGCTGACAATAAAACTTTGCAATAAGCTATAACTTCTAAACCCATGCATATCAGGTCTGAAGACTGAAAGAAAACTATGACAGTTTTACATGTAGCAACTTTCCACTGACACATTTCTTTTCCTATCTGATTCTTACACTTCAGCCTTTGAAGCAGTTCCCATGAGCAATACTGAGAATCAGACTACTTAGATCTAAAGGGGGGGAAAACTCCACAAGATCTTCTACTGCTTGTACCTAGCACTTGGAAGCCTCTTTTTTATTGAATTTATTGGGGTGACATTGGTTTATAATATTATATAGGTCTCAGGTGTAGAATTTTATAATACATCATCTGTATATTGTATTGTGTATACAACACCCAAATTCACATCTCACTTGATTGTACTAAGTCTCCTTGAAGAAGTGCTGAAATGTACATCATGCTATTTGTTATGCACACAGGAGAAATCCTAAATGTATTTTAGGGGAAGCAGGAGGGGTAATCTAGAGATAATAATGACATCATGGAGACTGGGATGAAGGAGGGAGCCCCAATTCATATTATTGAAGTAACATAGTTTTAATATATTCTTGTCAACTTACATGTAGATTGCATGCCATTTTCATGCAAAGGTATCACATTTCATTCTCAGCTTTTAGAAGAAGCCAGGTAAGACAGAAAAAGAGAGCAAGCTTTTGTTGAAAAAAAAAAAAAGTCTAGGTTTAGCATCAGATATAAGGGTTATTTGTAGTTGTATGAAGTAGCATTACTTTCTTCTGTGCCATGTAGAGTCATAGGAGTACATTTCCTTCCTATTATCCAAAACTCACTATAATTTATATCAGACTTTTTTGTCCTTTGTTAAAGAATATTAATATTTTAAGAGCATTACAGGTCATGTAAAAGAAAGCCTCTTCTTCCTTTTTGGGCTAAGCCCTCTTAATCTTTCCCTTGATTGCATCCTTTTCTAAAGACATGTGGACTAGATTCATCAATTATTCTTTTCCCCACACTTTATCTCCTTGACTATTGGCTTTTTCTTTTTAGCATACAGATCATTTCAGGACTGCCCATCATAAAAAGTGCCTCGTGGAATTGTTTTCCATTCAAACTACCTGTCTCTTTCCTTTGATAGCCAAGAGCCAAATTAATCTGTCTTTGCTTTCTCATCTACTTCTTAATTTCTCAACCCTTTTCACTCTGTCTTCTGCCTTCACTATCATCCTTAAACATCTGTTGCTAAGGTCACTAGAACCATGAATATAATTTGTTGTTTACTTGAGTTCTTATTTCTCCTTTCTGTAGCAGTGAACTGTGTTGGTCTCCTCCTCCTCATTGAAACTAACTTTTTGCTTTGGCTTTCACAACACTGTTTTCTCTGTTCCATACCACCACTATTTTTCTTTTGATTTATCCATTTTTTACATATTTTAAAATGTTGATGTCTTCTCTACCCCAGGTTCCAGCCTCAGTGGCTGTCTTCTATTTTGCAGATATTCTCTGAATTGTTTAATGTATTCTTATAGCTTTGGGCACCATCCATATGCAAACAACTTCACTCTTGAGAACCAGACTTGTATATCCAACTGGTTACCCCACATCTCCAATTTTCTTAACACTTAATGGCTCTTCAAATTCAAAATAGCCAACACTATGTCTGTCTCCAAAATAGAACAGAATATTCTACTTCTCACCCTGTGGTAACAGCCTTTTGATGTCTTAGGTTTAAACAGGCTCCAACATCATTAATAAATGATACTTAATATTTGCCTTCAAGATGCTTGCAGTAGTTAAGAGGGAGGGCTCTGCCAGACTAAATGGATTTGAAACACAGATCAACTGCTTATACAGTTTATGACTCTTGGGTAAAGGGTAAGGAATTAATCCTACTGTTCTTTAGTTTTCCCATTTATAAAATTGAGGTAATCATAAGATAGACCTCCCTAAGAAGATTAAATAAGATGACACATGCACAGCATTTTAGAGAGTTAAGCACAGAGTCAATAAATGTTTAGTCTTCTTATTTGCTATTACAGTGCACATAGTGACGTGCTGACTTCAGGCCAATATGGCAGCAGTCTATAATTCTTGGAAAATTATGAGGATTTTATCTTTATATTGTCATATTTTGCCTTTTTTTCTAAGACTGAATTAATAAGATTTATAAAAATTCCCAAAGTACAGTTATTTACAGGGGACAACTGATCCACAAGGCCACCGTACTCATCAATGCAGCAGAATAATTCAAAAGGAAAAGGTAACTCAACGAGCCATCCATTCCCCACATAACATCAGAAGTGAAGAGAGGAAATCTGAAATGGAATGTTGAATCAGCTGCTGTTGGGAGACCCTGGTCTGCACTCTATCTGTATGCTGACTAAAGGGAGCGCAGGGCAGGGTTTCCCATACAGAGGGCACAGGCTACCACCACGTGGCAAAGTTTGATCAGAACTCAATTTCAAAGCCATTTCACCTGGAATCTACCCCACTAGCCCAGTGCTTCATGAAAATTCAACTGGTCTACTTATAAGAAGCTCAACCTTGATAAGTCTCTGCAGTAGTTTGTTGTTGTTTTTTATAAATTGAGGTAGTTTTGGTTCATTGTAACTGCCTTATAGTCTTAGATTGAAGAAGAATTTTAACTGTTAATTGAGTTTCTCTTTCTTCCTCTATCCTTCTCCTTCTCCCTCCCTGTCTTTAAGGAATACTGATATACTGATTTGTACATCCTTATTTTCTGTTCATGAATGTAATGTATATTTTCTGTAGAAAAAAAATGGAAAATATAAAAACTACCCATAAAAATATCCCCTAATGAGCCAACCATTGTTAACATTTAGTTAACATTACTTATACTGGCTCTCTCTCTTTCTCTCAACATATATATATATATGTGTGTGTATATATACATATATATACACATATATACATATAGATAGATATAGATAGATATAGATATGTATAGAGATATAGATAGAGATCGATATATAGATAGATGTATTTAGATATAGATATATATATAGATAGATATAGATATAAATATAAAATCACTCTATACGTACCATGTTTAAAATCTCATTATAATTAATATCCTCATATTAAAACATTCTTCCTCATCATTTTAATGGTTGAATAATAATAGTGTTTTTAAGTTGTTTATGTTTGGTTTTGTTTTTGTGAATTAGGGAACTGTTCACATCTAAATGTATACGACCATCATATCTAGGTCAGGGCACTTGAATCCTACTCATATATAATAGTAATTGATATACATATCTAACCATTTAAAATGTACAGTGTTTTCACATTCATTTCTTCATTTGATCCTTGCAATCACCATGTGAGATCGGGCAGGATTATTATTATATCTTCTTACATGAGGGAACTGACATTCAGAGAGATGAAATGATTTGAAAAAGAGCACATATAATAAGTAGGTACAAGAATTGGAATTTGAACTCACCTCTTCTAATTCCAAACCAATCCTCTTTCCAGTATCAAAATCTCCACATTATTTAAATGTTTCTTACTTGAATAATCTCTTATACACATTTTTTTTGGTCATAACTTAGGAGAATTTAGCTTTCTCACCAATTTCCTCATTAACAGAAAACTGAATTTTAAAAGTAAAAACACATCACATTTTTCCTTTCAGAAATGCAAATGTACTGTGTATTATACCCGGAAAAAAACTCTTAGATGTTGGATCCTTATTGATGACTAGAGGCCCGGTGCATGAATTCGTGCATGGGTGGGGTCCCTAAAAGGGTTGGGTGGGGGGCCAGGACATGATCGGCCTTCCAGGTGGGCGGTGGGATGCCCTTGCCCGGGATCCGGATCCATCCTGCTGACATTCGTGCAGGTTGTTGGGAGCCACCTGGTGGCCTCTTTCATATCCTTTTATCCTTGAGGAGAGCCTAGGGAGGGGGAGTGGCCATGGTGCCTGAGGCCAACTTCCAGGAGGTTGGTGGTGCTGTCGGAATCATGCCAGTGGCACTGGTTCCTTGGTGCCTGGCCCATTCTCTGGAGATTGGACCTGTAGGACTATTGAGAGAGTGAGTGGCTGCCACTGGGCTGGTGGGCCCCCAGGACCAGTCAGTCAGCTGAGTAGACTCACCACCAGAGGGCAGCTCCTGTGTTGAGCATCTGCCCCCTGGTGGTCAATACCCATCATAACAACTAGTCAACCAATTGTTCTGGTTGTTCTGGTCATTGGGTCACCTAGGCTTTTATATATGTACTAGAGGCCCGGTGCACGAAATTCGTGCATGGAGGGGGGTTGTCCCTCAGCCCAGCCTGTACCCTCGCCAATATGGGACCCCACGAGGGATGTCCGACTGCCCGTTTAGGCCCGATCCTGGTGGGCAGTCGGATCCCTAAACGGGCAGTCGGACATCCCTCTCACAATTCAGGACTGCTGGCTCCCAACTGCTTGCCTGCCTGCCTTCCTGATTGCCCCTAACTGCTTCTGCCTGCCAGCCTGATCACCCCCTAACCACTCTGCTGCCAGCCTGTTTGCCCCCAACTTCCCTCCTCTGCCGGCCTGGTCACCCCTAACTGCCCTCTCCTGCAGGGTTGATCACCTCCAACTGCCCTCCCTTGCAAGCCTGGTCCCTCTCAAATGCCCTCCCTTGCAGGCCGGGTGCCTCCCAACTGCCCTCTCCTGCTGGCCATCTTGTGGTAGCCATCTTGTATCCACATGGGGGCAGGATCTTTGACCACATGGGGGCAGCTATATTGTGTGTTGCAGTGATGATCAATCTGTATATTACTCTTTTATTAGATAGGATAGAGGCCTGGTACAGGGGTGGGGGCCAGCTGGTTTGCCCTGAAGGGCGTCCCGGATCAGGTGGGGTTTCCCTTGGGGTGTGGGGCAGTCTGAGCGAGGGGCCTGTGATGGTTTGCAGGCCGGCCACGCCCCCTGGCAACCCAAGCGGAGGCCCTGGTATCTGGAATTTATTTTCCTTCTACAATTGAAACTTTGTAGCCTGGAGCGGAGCCAAGCCTGGGGCTCCCTCCAAGGCTGGCAGCCATTTCTGTTGGGGTTATAATTGAAACTTTGTAGCCTTAAGCAGGTGGGCCCGGACAGGGTGTGCGGAAAGCTTTGCTTCCCCTGTTGCCGGCGGCAACCCTGGCCTGCTCTCTCAAGCTCCATTCTGCCGCCATTTGTTTGAATTTGTTTACCTTCTATAATTGAAACTTTGTAGCTTGAGTGGAGGCTTAGGCCTGGCAAGGGCCAGCAGAAAGCTTGGCTTCCTCTGTTACCTAGGAAACCTTGCTCTCTGTGGCTGTAGCTATCTTGGTTTGGGTTAATTTGCATGCTCACTCTGATTGGCTTGTGGGCGTGGCTTGTGGGTGAGTTGGAGGCATGGTCAATTTGCATATTTGTCTATTATTAGGTAGGGTTTTTGAGGGGATCGCCAGAGTTCTTTCTTTCTTTTTTTTTTTTTTTTTTTTGCCAAGATTGGGCTATATTTTATTTTATTTTATTTTTTATTTTTTTTAATGAATCTTTATTGTTCAGATTACAATTGTTTCTCCTTTTTCCCCACATATCTCCCCACCACCCAGTTCCCACCCCCCCTCTTCCCTTACCTCCCCTCCCCCCACTGTCCTTATCCATAGGTGTATGATTTTTGTCCAGTCTCTTCCCATACTCCCCACACAGACATCCCTTTCCCCCTGAGAATTATCAATCCACTCCCATTCTATGCCTGATTCTATTAAGTTCACCAGTTTATTCTGTTCCTCAGATTTTTAATTCACTTGACTTTTAGATTCACTTGTTGATAGATATGTATTTGTTGTTCATAATTTTTATCTTTCTTCTTCTTTTTCCTCTTTTTAAAGAATACCTTTCAGCATTTCATATAATGCTGGTTTGGTGGTGATGAACTCCTTTAGCTTTTTCTTATCTGTGAAGATCTTTATCTGCCCTTCAATTCTGAATGATAACTTTGCTGGGTAGAGTAGTCTTGGTTGTAGGTTCCTGCTATTCATCACTTTGAATATTTCTTGCCACTCCCGTCTGGCCTGCATGGTTTCTGTTGAGAAATTAGCTGATAATCGTATGGGAGCTCCCTTGTAGGTAACAAACTGTTTTTCTCTTGCTGCTTGTAAGATTCTCTCTTTGTCTTTTGCTCTTGGCATTTTAATTATGATGTTCCTTGGTGTGGTCCTCTTTGGATTCCTCTTGTTTGGGGTTCTCTGCATTCCCTGAACTTGTAAGTCTGTTTATTTCACCAGGTAGGGGAAGTTTCATAGTGGTTGTGCCAGTTCACATTCCCACCAGTAGTGAATGAGGGTTCTCTTTATTCCACAACCTCTCCAACACTTGTTATTGCTTATCTTGTTAATAATGGCCACTTTAACAGGTGTGAGGTGGTATCTCATTGTAGTTTTTTTTATTTGCATTGCCCTAATTGCCAGTGCAGTTCAACATATTTTCATATACCTATTGTCTGTTCATATGTCTTCTTGGAGGAGGTGTATTTTCAGGTCCTCTGCCCCCTTTTTATTGAGTTATTTGTTTTGTATTGAGTTTTATGAGTTCTTTATAGATTTTGGAAATTAAACATTTGTCAGAGCTACTGTTGCAACTATCATCTCCCATCTGCTTGGTTGCCTCTTTGTTTTGTTGTCTATTTCTTTTGCTGTGCAGAAGCTTTTAGTTTGATATAGTCCCATTCATTTATTTTTGCCTTTAATTCCCTTGCCTTTGGGGTCAAGTTCATAAAATGTTCTCCATGACCAAGGTCCATAAGTTTGATACCTATAGTTTCTTCTATGTAATTTATTGTTTTGGGTCCTACATTTAGGTCTTTGATCCATTTTGAATTAATATTTGTACATGGATACAAAATTCCGGTTTCATTCGTTTGCATGTGGCTTTCCAGTTTTCCCAGCATCATTTGTTGAATAGACTATTTTCACTGCATTGTGTATTTCCGGCTTCTTTGTCAAAAATTATCTGTCCATATATGTACATGTGGTTTTATAGCTGGACTCTCTATTCTGTTGCATTGATCTGTGTGTCTGTTTCTCTGCCAATACCTGTTTTGATAATCATAGCTCTGTAGTATAATTTGAAGTCAAGTAGCAGGATACCTCCAACTTCCTTCTTTTTTTCTCAGGATTGCCTTGACTATTCAGGGTATTTTGTGGTTCCATACAAATCTGATGACTTCTCATTCTATTTCTTAAAAAAATGGCATTGAACCCTAGCGAGTTTGGCTCAGTGGATAGAGCATCAGCCTGTGGACTGAAGGGTCCCAGGTTTGATTTCGGTCAAGGGCACATGCCCAGGTTGTGGGCTCAATCCCCAGTAGGGAGCGTGCAGGAGGCAGCCAACCAATGATTCTCTCTCATCATTGATGTTTCTATCTCTCTCTCCCTCTCCCTTCCTCTCTGAAATCATTAAAAATATATTTTTAAAAAATGGCATTGGGGTTTTGATGGTGATTGTATTGAATCTGTATATTGCTTTGGGTAATATGGCCATTTTAACTATATTGATTCTTCCAAACCATGAGCTTAAGATATTTTTGTTGTGTCTTTATCAATCGCTGTTAATAATGCTTTGTAATTTTCAGTATATAGGTCTTTCATGTTCTTTGTTAAGTTTATTCCTAGGTATTTTATTTTTTTGGTTGTAATTGCAAAAGGAATTGTTTGTGTATTTTTTTCATGTCTTTTTATGAAGTTTTGTTGTTTATAGTATATAAGATGGCAATGGATTTTTGCACATTGATTTTGTATCCTGCAGCTTGATTGTATTTGTTTATGTTTCTAATAGTTTTTTTGTGTGGAGTTTTTAGGGTTTTTTATATACAGAATCATGTCATCCACAAAAAATGACAGTTTGACTTCTTCCTTCCCTATTTGTTTGCCTTTTATTTATTTCTCTTGCCTTATTGCTCTGGTTAGGACTTCCAGCACTATGTTGAATAAGAGTGGTGAGAGTGGACATTCATGTCTTGCTCTTGTCTTAGAGGAAAAGCTTTCAGTTTTTCGCTATTGAGTATATTAGCTGAGGGTTTATTATAGATGGCCTTTGTTATGTTGAGGTACTTAACTTATATTCCTATTTTATTGAGTGTTTTAATCATAAATGGATGTTGTATCTTATCAAATGCTTTTTCTGTATTATTGATAAGATCATATGATTTTTATCCTTTCTTTTATTAATGTGCATTATGTTGATTGATTTGCATATGTTGAGTCATCCTTATGTTCCTGGAATGAACCCCACTTGATCGTGATGTATTATTTTTTGGATGTACTATTGTATTTGATTTGCTAGTATTTTGTTTAGGATTTTTGCATCTGTATTCATCAGAAATATTGATCTGTAGTTTTCTTTTTTAGTGTTATTTTTGCCAGGTTTTGGTATCAGGATCATATTGGCTCCATAGAATATGTTAAGACATATTGCCTCTCCTTCAATTTTTTAGAAGAGTTTGAGAAGGATAGGTTTTAAACCTTCTTTGAATGTTTGGTAGAATTCACTGGTAAAGCCATCTGCTCCTGGACATTTGTTTTGGGAGGTTTTTTATGGTTGTTTCAATTTCCTCACTGCTGATCAATCTATTTGCATTTTCCAATTCTAAATGATTAAGCCTAAGAACTTTATATATTTCTAGGAGCTTATCCATTTCTTCTAGGTTATTGAATTTGGTGGCCTGTAGTCTTTCATAATATTCTAGTATGATCCTTTGTATATCTGTGATGTCTGTGGTGAATTCTCTCTCATTTCTGATTTGTTGATATGGGTCTTTTCCCTTTTTGCCTTAGTGAATCTAGCCAAGAGTTTGTCAATGTTATTAATTTTTTTAAAGAAACATCCCTTTCTTTTATTGATTTTTGTATAGTCTTTTTGTTCTCTATTTCACTTAATTCTGCTCTAATTTTTATTATTTCCTTCTTCTGCTGACTTTGGGTTGCATTTATTCTTCTTTTTCTAGTACTTTAAGATGTGATGTTAGGTTTTTTTACTTGGGATTTCTCTTTATTCTTGAGACAGGCCTGTAATGATATAAACTTCCCTCCTATTACTGCTTTCAATGCATCCCAGAAGTTTTGATGTGTTGTATTATCATTCTCATTTGTCTCTATATATCTTTTGATCTCATCTTTTATTTCTTCTTTGACCCAGTCATTTTTTAGTAGAATGTTGTTTAATCTCCGTGTATTTCTTTACTCTCTTTTTGCAGTTGATTTCTAATTTTAAGGCATCATGGTCAGAGAACATGCTTGGAATAATTTCAATCTTCTTGAATTTGTTGATGCTAGTTTTATCACCTAACATATGGTCTACCCTTGAAAATGTTCCATGTGCACTGGAGAAGAATGTATAATCTATGTTCTGGGATGGAAGGTTCTGTAAATGTCGATTATGTCCATTTGGTCTAGTGTTGTGGTCGGCAAACTACGGCTTGCGAGCCACATGTGGCTATTTGGCCCCTTGAGTGTGGCTCTTCCACAAAATACCACGGCCTAGGCGAGTCTATTTTGAAGAAGTGGCGTTAGAAGAAGTTTAAGTTTAAAAAATTTGGCTCTCAAAAGAAATTTCAATCGTTGTACTGTTGATATTTGGCTCTGTTGACTAATGAGTTTGCCAACCACTGGTCTAGTGTTTCATTTAAGACCAATATTTCTTTTTTGATTTTCTGTTTGATTGATCTGTCTAGAGCTGTCAATGGAGTATTAAGGTCCTGAACTATGATTGTGTTTTGATCTGTTTCTCTCTTTAGTTCTGTGAGTAGCTTTATATATTTTGGTGCTTCCTGATTGGTTGGATATATTTAAAGATGTGTTATGTTTTCTTGATGTAGTGTTCCCTTTATTATTATAATGTGTCTATCTTTGTCTCTTGTTATCTTGAAATTTATTTTTTCAGATATCAGTATGGCTATTCCTGCTTTTCTGTGGATGTTATTTGCTTGGAGAATAATTTTCCACCCTTTTATTTTGAATCTAACTTTGTCTTTGCAGCTTAGATATATCTCTTCAGGTAGTATACGGTTGGGTTTTATTTTTTCATCCACTCTGCTGTTCTGTGCCTCTTTATTAGTTCATTCAAACCATTCATGTTTAGGGTAATAGTTGATGTATAAAGATTTCTTATTGCCATTTTATTTTCTGTTTTCTGGTAGCTCTATGCCTCCATTAGTTCTTTTTCTTTATGTTTCTGTCTGTTGTTTTTGTTTGGTGGTATTTCATACATCTTTCCTCTGTTTCCTCCTTTTTAAAGCCATGTGTCCTGGTTTGGGGATTTTTATGTATGGTTACCATTAGGTGTACAAAATGAAGTTGCACATATACTTTTTTTTTTTCTTTTCAGTGCATCTGATTTTAATCTTCCTTTGCCAGTTCAGACCTTTCACATTTCCCCTTTTATGTTTTTGTTGTCACAAATTATCCCTGTTTATGATGTAAATTTTTTGGTGATCTTACTCATGGTGCTGTGACCTTATGATCTTTGTTTTAGGTAGAATAACTCCTTTAAGTATTTCTTGCAATGGAGGTTTTCTGGTGATAAAACCCCACAGCTTCTGTATGTCATGGAATGTCTTTATTTCTCCTTCATATTTAAAGGATACTTTTTCTGGATATATTATTTGTGGCTGGTAATTTCTCTCTTTCATATGTTTGAATATTTGGTTCCACTCTTTCCTGGCTTGTAGAGTTTCTGCTGAGCAGTTGGATGAAATTCTGATGTGTTTTCCTTTGTAGGTCACTTCCTTCTTTTCCCTGGATGCTTTGAGAATTTTTTTTGTCATTAATATTTTACAGCTTCAGTACAAAGTGCCTTGGAGAGGGCCTCTTTGGATTAAGGTAATTAGGTGTTCTGTTTGCTTCTTGGATTCAAGGATCTAGCTCTTTCCATAGATTTATGAAGTTCTCATGAGTTTAAACATCTTGATTCCAAAATGTGGGTAGCTCAATTAAAAAAATTAGTGTAAGTGACAGAGAATTAAACCATAGGACAAAATTTTCCTATCAAAACTTCTTAGAGATCGCTTACATGTTAAAATAAAAGCACACTGCCTAAGAGTGCCAATGAGAATAGCCCACCCTACCACCAGCCTTTAATATCTTGTATATCGTCGAGTCTTTTCAGTAGCTGAGCAAGACTGAGGGGAGATGTGTGTGTGTGTGTGTGTGTGTGTGTGTGTGTGTGTGTGAGTGTGAGAGAGAGAGAGAGAGAGAGAGAGAGAGAGAGAGAGATCCAGAGAGAAAGAGATCTAGAGAGAAAGAGACTAAATGTGCCTATACCTGGAATGGAGTCCTTTCTCACATGATGACAGTGTGCTGATGACCATGTGTGTGTCTCCCTAATTCAGTTTATGGCATTATTGGTCCTTGCTTTTTTTCCTTCATAGCAGATTTCTGTTCTTTTTTATTTAAACATAGCACCTTTTAGGGATCTGTTTTATCCTGGGATCTATTACAAAAGTGGTCAGGCACCCACTTTTTCTGCCTGTTTGTTTTATATGAGGGTACAGACATGGCTTTTCTCTCAAGAATTAAGTGTTATTACATCTCAGCTAAACTGCCTGCATTTAAGGAGCGCTTACAGAATACTGAAACCATCTAGCACAAAATAATCTGCATATTCATCATAAGCAGGAATGAAATGCTTTTAATAGTATCCCTTTGCTCAGATTAATGTTTGGGCATTAAATACAGTATGCTAGGTGCTTAAGATAAATTTCCAAAGGCCCAGCCATAAGGGCAGTGCATTGTAGATACACGGGTTCTCAGAATTTATGGAATATTTCAAAATTATTTTTCCTGTCTCTTCCTAAAAGCCACAGGTATTGGCTCAGCCACTGTCCCCTCAAACCAAGCAGGAAAAAATAGCAGTAAGTACAATTGCTCTTCTGTGCATAGGGTGAAACTATCTTAAGTACATAGTCAGATCAAGAATAACTTGAAACCGAAGCAGGTTTGACTTGAACTGAACCCCAGATTCAACATTAATATAATATTTGAATAACTGACACTGCTTCCCAGGCCCCACAGAACCAAGGAGAAGCACACAGCTTAGCTTTATCCCTTCAAACTCATTATTTTTTAAAATATATATTTTTATTTATTTCAGAGAGGAAGGGAGAGAAAGATAGAAACATCAATGATGAGAGAAAATAATGCTCCCTGCATGCCCTCTACTGGGGATTAAGCCTGCAACCCGGGCATGTGCCCTTACTGGGAATTGAACAGTGACTTCCTGATTCATAGGTTGATGCTCAACCACTGACCCACACAGGGCTCAAATTTATTATTAATGAAGGAATTTTAGGCTTTAGTTATGCCTCGATCTTGCCTTGAGGTGAACTCTGAAAACTGAGTTATAAAATACTCTCCAGATTATGGGACTAAAGCAAACTCCAAGGCACTGAGAACCCCTGTAGTACAGAGACACAGGCTTGTTTCCTCATTTCAAGGGAGCTTGTTGGATTCATCATGTCCTTGAGTGTTGACAGCTGAATTTAAAAACAATTTAGGACTGAAACTCAATGGGGTAGTGGTGAGGAAGGTAGAAAGGGGTGAGAAGGGAATATCTTTTCTTATACTTTTGTTTCTTTGTTTTCTCAGAGCCAACTAGTTACTATATGTTGCCTGATTTCTTGGAGACAGATCATTGTTGGATATTTGTAGACAGAGAAATTCAGTTTCTTCACCTCTTTTTTTTCCTGTTTCTTGGTCCTTCTACCACTGCTTCTTTTTTTTTTTTTTTTTTGCTTCTTTTAAAAAGACGTAAAATAAATTTCTTGCACCTATGCGGGAAACCTTCTTGGCATTTTCAAACTGCCAAGTGTTCTATAACCAGCCATATGTGGAAATTGTTTTATGTATTTAACATACACTTTTTATTGTTCCATCCCCCCCCATACAGTTTATATTTTGATCATGTTCCAAAGGATTTTATCCAGATACTTCATGAATGTACAACAGAAAAAATATGTAAATACAAATTTATAATTAAAAATAATATTTTTCTTAAATTATTTTTATTATTTATTCTCTCTCTCTCTCTCTCTCTCTCTCTCTCATACATATACAACCACAGACTAGTTTTTAAGGATTGATTAATTAATGACTGATCTCTCTTATAACAACCTCCTGTTTTTCAGTTGAACTTTATTGCTTGTTTTTCTGAATATTTTGTCCTAAAATAGCTTAAAACAAGGTGATTTCACTAGATCAAAGGAATGATGTGTCATTTCAGAGCATGAACAGTTATTGAATATAACATTTCAAAACTGACTAATAATTTGGAATAATTTGGAATAGCTTCATGAGTCCCTGTTCCCTTACCTAACCCCCTCCCCCAAATCACATTATTGTCCAGAAGATATTGTGTTAGCCAAAGTTTTTCCCCAATCTGGATAGGAAGCTTCATGTCATAACAATTTTCAGACTTCACTGCATCAATCAAACAGTTTGTTCTTGTAGTGGTTACTTCCTGGGGAATTCGCCAACTTGGAGTTTGTACCAATGAGCCAACATAGGCCAATGGAACGGCCATACTCTTTATGTATTCATTTATAGAGCTATTTCAGAAGATGTTCTTGTAGCAGCTGCCTGTTTGTAAAGGAAGTCTTGGGGGCATGCTAAAAGAGACCTAAATGAAACTAGTAGATGATCAAATGATGAAAAATAGCAAAAAGACAGGTAAATCACAATACAAGATGCTGTGGGACTTTCTGTAGGGCTTCACCACCATGACTCTGAAATAACTGAAGTTTTAACTACAACAATTTGAATGAACTATAAAGCATTAAAAATACAAACCATAGTGTTTGCATCTTTCCCATCCCTATGTGAACATGTATGTGCATATACTCTCTCACACACACGCATAAACATACATATTAGCTCTAACTTATTTCTGATATAAATATGGATTTTAGATAGCTGACCAGTTTGCTTTTTATTTATTTATTATGTTTTCATTATTTTCTTATTTTTTATTGTTTTTAGGTATTACAAATAGTAGTACATATATCTCCTTTTTTTTCCCAATTGACCTTCCCCCAGCTTACCCTACCCCCCGGCACATGCCCTCACCCCGCTCCCAGTGTCTTGCGTCCATTGGTTATGCTTATATGCATGCATATAAGTCCTTCGGTTGATCTCTTACCTCCCCCCGAACCCCGCAACCCTTCCCAGCCTTCCTGCTGTCGTTTAACCGTTTGTTCGATGTTTCTCTGCCTCTGTATCTATTTTTGTTCATCAGTTTATAATGTTCTTTATTATCCATAAACTAGAGGCCCAGTGCACGAAATTCATGCACTGGGGGGGTGTCCCTCAGCCCAGCCTGTACCCTGTCCAATCTGGGACACCTCGGGGGATGTCCGACTGCTGGTTTAGGCCCAATCCCACAGGGCCTAAACCGGCAGTCGGACATCCCACTCACAATCTGGGACTGCTGGCTCCCAACTGCTCACCTACCTGCCAGCCTGATAACCCCCTAACCACTCCCCTGCCAGCCTGATCGATGCCTAACTGCTCCCCTGCCAGCCCAATTGCCCCCAACTCCCCTCCACTGCCAGCCCGATCACCCCCAACTGCCTTCCCCGGCCAGCTCAATCGCTCCCAACTGGCCTCCCCTGCTGGCCCAGTCACCCCTAACTGCCCTCCCCTGCCAGCCTGGTCGCCTCCAACTACCCTCCCCTGCTGGCCATCTTGTGGCGACCATCTTTGAACACATGGGGGTGGCCATCTTGTGTGAGGGCATGAGGGTCAATTTGCATATTACCTCTTTATTATATAGGATGAGTGAGATCATGTGATATTTTTCTTTCATTGACTGGCTTATTTCACTTAGCATAATGCTCTCCAGTTCCATCCATGCTGTTGCAAAAGGTAAGAATTCCTTCCTTTTTGTAGCAGTATAGTATTCCATTGTACAGATGTGCCACAGATTTCTAATCCACTCATCTGCTGATGGGCATTTAGGCTGTTTCCAAATCTTAGCTATTATAAATTGTGCTGCTATGAAC
Source organism: Eptesicus fuscus (assembly GCF_027574615.1). NCBI lineage: Eukaryota > Metazoa > Chordata > Mammalia > Chiroptera > Vespertilionidae > Eptesicus > Eptesicus fuscus. The sequence continues at coordinate 104,025,728 of NC_072473.1, forward strand.
ATAGGGGTGCATATATCCTTTCTGATTGGTGTTTCTGTTTTCTTGGGACATATTCCTATAAGTGGGATTACTGGGTCAAATGGGAATTCCATTTTTAGTTTTTTGAGGAAACTTCATACTGTTCTCCACAGTGGCTGCACCAGTCCGCATTCCCACCAGCAGTGAAGAAGGGTTCCTTTTTCTCCGCATCCTCTCCAGCACTTGTCATTTTTTGATTTGTTGATGATAGCCATTCTGACAGGTGGTACCTCATTGTTGTTTTGATTTGCATCTCTCAGATGGTTAATGACTTTGAGCATGTTTTCATATGTCTCTTGGCTTTCTAAATGTCCTCTTTCGAAAAGTGTCTATTTAGGTCATTTGCCCAGTTTTTGATTGGGTTGTTTATCTTCCATTTGTTAAGTTGTATGAGTTCCCTGTAAATGTTGGAGATTAAACTCTTACCAGAGATAACATTGGCTAATATGTTCTCCTATGCAGTGGGCTTTCTTGTTGTTTCGTTGATGGTTTCTTTTGCTGTGCAGAAGCTTTTTATTTTGATGTAGTCCCATTTGTTTATTTTCTCCTTAGTTTCCATTGCCCTAGGAGCTGTATTGTTAAATATATTGCTACGACAAATGTCTGCTATTTTGCTGCCTATGGCTTATTCTAAGATTTTTATGGTTTCCCATCTTATGTTTAAGTTCTTTATACATTTTGAGTTTATTTTTGTGTATAGTGTAAGATGGTGCTCTAGTTTCATTTTTTTGCATGTATCTGTCCAGTTTTTCCAACACCATTTATTGAAGAGACTGTCTTGACTCCATAGTATGGTCTTGCCTCCTTTGTCAAATATTAATTGCGCATAATGGACCAGTTTGCTTTTTAATAAATGAAATGTGCCTATTTATTTAAATGTCTGTGCCTAAGGTTGCCCACGATCGTATGTCCATTCATTTACTATATGCTTGCATTTTGTTTTGTTTTTGTTTTTTTTAAAATATGTTTTATTGTTTACAGAGAGGAAGAGAGAGGGATAGAGAGTTAGAAACATCGATGAGAGAGAAACATCGACCAGCTGCCTCCTGCACACGTCCTACTGGGGATGTGCCCACAACCAAGGTACATGCCCTTGACCGGAATTGAACCTGGGACCTTTCAGTCCACAGGCCGATGCTCTATCCACTGAGCCAAACCGGTTAGGGCTATATGCTTGCATTTTGTAGAAGGTAGAATAGTTGAGGATGACTCATTGGGATTAGATACAGAATGCATATATAACTCAAATATTACCATTCTAAAGGTTTTAATAGATGTCTGTACACGAGGCATGAACTTGGATGTGACTATCCTAGTTTCTAGTGCAGAGTTAATGTGCACTTTCATGAATGGTATCAGTTGTTTTGTAGATTTTATTCCTTAAGTCTCATTAGTCAAGTTTTAACTATCTGTGAACAAATAATGCAGGTAATGTTAACTACTGTATGGATTTTGTTGAGCAATCTGGCTCAGAATTGACTAGAAGCAATTAGCACATGGAAAATTATTATTTGGATGTAGAAAAATTTAAATCCAGGCTATATCAGCTTTAACTCACTTTCTGATTTTCCTATCTAAGGAGGCTCAGAAAATGCAGTCATTTTAATATTCACCTAAGCAAAATATAGTTAGGAAGATCAAATTCTGCCCTGAATAACATGTTGTATAATTCCGAACTCCAAGGGGAACACTTTTTAGGTAATCTGTTCTCTTGGATAATTTACTCTGATTTTGTCCCTTTCTATTAATCTAGAATCTAGCTTTGGGCAGTTGGGAGGAGCTAGTCTTGTCCAAGCTGAAGCTCTTTAAAAAGCACAGGTTAGCATAATGCTCTCCAGTGCCATCCATGCTGTTGCAAATGGTAAGAATTTCTTCTTTTTTATAGCAGTGTAGTATTCCATTGTGTAGATGTACCACAGTTTTTTAATCCACTCATCTGCGGTTGGGGACTTACGTTGTTTTCATATCTTAGCTATTGTCAATTGTGCTGCTATGAACATAGGGGTGCATATATCCTTTCTGATTGGTGTTTTTGTTTTCTTGGGATGTATTCCTAGAAGTGGGATTACTGCATCAAATGGAAGTTCCATTTTTAATTTTTTGAGGAAACTTCATACTGTTCTCCACAGTGGCTGCACCAGTCTGCATTCCTACCAGCAGTGCAAGAGGGTTCCTTTCTCTCTGCATCTTTGCCAACACTTGTCGTTTGTTGATTTGTTGATGATAGCCATTCTGACAGGTGTGAGAAGGTACCTCATTGTTTTGATTTGCATCTCTAAGATGATTAGTGACTTTGAGCATGTTTTCATATGTCTCTTGGCCTTCTGTATGTCCTCTTTCAAAAAGTGTCTATTTAGGTCCTTTGCCCATTTTTTGATTGGATTGTTTATCTTCCTTTGGTTAAATTTTATGAATTCCCTATAAGTTTTGGAGATTAAACCCTCATCAGAGGTAACATTGGCAAATAGGTTCTCCCATGCAGTGGTCTTTCTTGTTGTTTTGTTGATGGTTTCTTTTGCTGTGAAAAAGCTTTTTATTTTTATGTAGTCCCTTTTGTTTATTTTCTCCTTAGTTTCCATTGTCCTAGGAGCTGTATCAATAAAGATATTGCTATGACAAATGTCTGCTATTTTGCTGCCTATAGCTTCTTCTAAGGATTTTATGGTTTCCTGTCTTATGTTTAAGTCCTTTATCCATTTTGAGTTTATTTTTGTGTATGGTGTAAATTGGGTGTCTAGTTTCATTTTTTTTTTGCATCTGTTTTTCCAATTTTCTCAACACCACTTATTGAAAAGATTGTTTTGACTTCATTTTATGTTCTTGCCTCCTTTGTCAAATATTAAAATAAGCCAGTCAAAGAAAGATAAATATCACATGATCTCACTCATTTGTGGAATATAATGAACAACATAAACTGATGAACAAAAATAGAACCAGAGTCATAGAAGCATGGAATAGACTGTCCGACCTATGAGGGAAGGTGGGGGTGAGGGGGTAAGAGATCAGCAAAGGACTTGTATGCATGCATATAAGCATAACCAATGGACACAGACAGTAGGGGGGTGAGGACATGTGCTGGGGAGTGGGGGCAGTTGGGGAGAGGTCAATGGGGGAAAAAGGAGACTTATGTAATACTTTAAACAATAAAGAATTAAAATGCCTATGTAAAAAAAAAACACACACACAGGTTAGAAGCCCTGCATAAGGCTTTGGAGAAGATGATTTAAAAAAGGAAATGTGAAAGCTGAGAGCCTTCCGGAGCAAAGGGCCACTTCAGCTATCATGTCTGTCAGCTGGCTGGTGACAGCATCCAGCAGCTACTCAGTAGGCATCAGAGCTTGCTAAGGACAGCTGATGTGTTCTCTGGACCTGGAGAGACTTGGGAGCTAGCTGAAAATATAGCCATTCCCTTCTTCTTAATGATTATCCATTAGTGCAGTGTGTTTTTTATTGCAGAGTAGATTAAAAACAATTAGCAAGTGGAAAATGGAAGAGGCCCTTGCTGCTTTTAGTGTATAGAAGCAACTTTTGAATGTAATCAAATACTCTTTTCAATCAGATGTTCCATTTTACCTGAATTACATTTTATTCCTCTATCATGGATACATGCTCTATTCCAGTGGTTGGCAAACTCATTAGTCAACAGAGCCAAATATCAACAGTAAAATGATTGAAATTTCTTTTGAGAGCCAAATTTTTTAAACTTAAACTTCTTCTAACACCACTTCTTCAAAATAGACTCGCCCAGGCTGTGGTATTTTGTGGAAGAGCCACACTCAAGGGGCCAAAGAGCCGCATGTGGCTCACGAGCCACAGTTTGCCGACCACGGCTCTATTCCATGTAAACATGGAAATTTTCTGGACATGGATTCAGTATATGTATTGCTGCTTACTGCATCTACTTTTTCATGCTTTTTAGAAAACATTATTTGGTTAATTTTCTCATACTGAACAAGATACACACACACACACACACACACACACACACACACAACTGAGTGGCCAGAATATTATGATCTCTGAATGCATAATAATCTGGCCACTCAGTGTGTGTGTGTATGTGTGTGTGTGTGTGTGTGTGTGTGTGTGTGTGTGTGTGTATATATATATATATATATATATATATATATATATATAATTAGAGGTCCGGTGCATGAATTCGTGCATGGGTGGGGTCTGGCCAGCCTGGCCAGGGGGAGGGGACATGGGTGGTTGTCCTGCCTGCCTGCTGGTCAAACTCCTGGTCGAGGGGACAATTTGCATATTAGCCTTTTATTATATAGGATATACATTGAATGGCCAGATTATTATGCATTCAGAGATCATAATAATCTGGCCACTCAGTGTATATATATGACAGTTAAAGCATATTCCAAAGGCATCTTTTAACTCACATTGTAAGACTACGGAACCATATTGACTGCTATTGAGACAGTTTAATCATTCATTTTTAAACTATGAACATATTTTACTATACTTGTCATTACCTATTACTATACTCTTATGTAAAAGGAAACTATTTTATAGAGAAAATAATAACAATTAAAGTAACAATAGATCTGATTTTGTCAATGTTCAGGAAGTGAATCATTCAATGCCAAGCCTATAGAAATCAGGGACCGCATAAATTTCAACATCACTATGTGGAATTTTTTATATTTTTCACATAGACTTGGATGAGACTTTGTGTAAATGAAAATTCCCTCATACAGTGAAGCTTGGGGGCGGGATGCATTTTAATTCTATCTTCTCCAAAAAGAATCAAAAATTAGACAATTTTTATTGAGGATTCTGTTATATTTTTCCCAAAGACTAAGGTGATAAAGAAGGTTAGAACTACCTGGTAAAAATTATTTTTTCTTTATTTATTAAGGTATTACATATGCCACCTGGTGAAATTTACATCACATTTAAAGAAACAGTTCTTAGTGTGTGAGATTTTTGTCATTAACATTTGCACAGCTTGATTCTATTTCTCATTATATCCCAATTATTGAATCGAGTAAAACGAAATCATTCCTGTAGAGTGAAACACATGAAAATAGCAACCTACCCGTGAAAATTAACAAAGAAATATTGATCTTCAACTATTCCTATACCTTTATTTCTCACTTAATCTAGCAATTCTTTCCATTTATTTTACTAAATCAGATAAGTTAAATGATTGTCTAGTATTATTGGTGAAAACAGAAGGTTATGTAAGAAACGAGGAAAACCTCAGAACAGAATCATGGTGCCTCCTGGACTTCTTAGTATAAAAAGTATCTAATATAATCAAGCAATGCAGCAGCAGTAACATCATAAGAAATTCACAGTGAAGTATTTTCATTAATCACAACTGAAGCTCCAAAGCACCAAGTAAAATCAGTGTCAGAGCTTAGACAACTAGAACCTTTGGTTGTAACTTTCTCTGTAAAGAGAGTAAATCATAGTTTAGATTTATCAGAGGTACAAAGCAAACTATTACTCTGTGTCCACAAATGCCAATTGTATAGGAGCACCAAACATCTGAGAGGGCAATGTTTGAGGGTTCTACTGCTTCTAATAAACATTACCAAGCTCTTATTTGGCATGCAACGAAAGGTGAGGGCCTAGTAAGGCAGCCATGATAGGGATTGGGTAAAGAAGGCAAAACGACATAGAAATATCCTACTAAAGTAACCATGTGTTTGGGTAATTTGTTATCTATTTACTTGCCCTAACTCCTCCAGTGAATGAGGAATAGTGGTAATAGACTTTTGGAAAGACAACACATTGTATATTATCTGAAGGAGCAGAACTCCTCCAATGTGTTTCTGTTGGACCTTTGGACTATACAAGATGGTGTTTGGGGCAGAAATTATTCTTCATACTTATATTTTTCTTGGGTGAATACTAAAGTGAGTGTGTATTCTCTGTGTAACTCCAAAAAATAGAATAAATTTCAAATCATTTTCTTCAAAAAGTGGGAAATATATTATGTTGATAGAGCAACATTCAAATAAAATGTATGCCATAGAGTACTTTTAGGAAGGCTCTCCAAGTCATTGGTTTGCCTTACTAGACAAGGTCTAAATTGTTTAAACAAAATATACAGGTGGGTTTTTTTAAAGATTATGAGGCTGCAGTCACTTATTTGCAACCCACAAGATTTTCAGGGAAGGCTATAGCATTTTATTTTAAATGGGATGGGTTCTAATAGTGGTTTTCTTTTACAAATTAAATCGGAGAACTAATTAAATTTCATTCCCCCTGATCAATGTTGTGTTAATAACCTATGTGATAGCTATCTTTAGCTATGAATACTCCAAGCAGGCATCAAATTAGTAAAAGCACATGGCTTATGACAAGAAGAAGAATGGTCAAGTTTATAATGTCCATTTTACACTTAATTTTTTTTAAAAAAATCACTTTATGAAACATTTTGCCCCATTGTTTTAGAAGGTGTTAATGTGATAGTGAAAGTCTGTGATTCATTTTTTTTTAAAGCCATTGCTTGTTTCCTTCACATTTCAGGAGGATTGGAACTATAAAAAGACCAATTTCCAGGATTATATGTTTCATAGAAAAAGCAAGCTGGTATTTCACCATCAGCTAGCGTTAAGATCCTATATTGTGACTTAATATCATTGAGGTGTGATGTGAGCCAATTTCTTTCAATTCCATGTGTTTGCTAGAATATGCAGAAGATGATGTTTACTCACTTTGAAAAGTAACTTCCTCTTTAAAGACAATTTTGAGAAAAAATAAAGCTGTAATTATGTGGCCTTGCAAAACTAATATTTATCATTCCTTAACTAGTAAATAAGCAAGATCATATCATTCTTTCCATTATATACATTATGAAACCCAAGATTCAAACATTTGCCAGACTTTAGTGAAGGGTCTTAGTTAAATCGGTGACAGAGCCAAAAGTCCCTCCTCACTAGAACTCTTTGATCTAAAAGAATGTAACTGAACTTATATAAGCTACTCCAGACAGATGAATGCTCATTTTTCAGGCAAAATGAAAAGTTCTTTCCTGTAACATTTCATAACGATGATTATTCTTCTATACTGTAAATTAAATTCAAATTTGTCATATTTATTACCTTTGAATTATCTACTTAGCCAACATAAATCAAAATATAATTTTAAAAGCACAATTAGAATAATTGGATTAGCTGTTTGCTTTCATTTAAGTATCTATACAAAAGGAAACAAGGTTTTAAGGATTAATTTCTTGGATGTGCTGAGCAGCCCAGCTGATAACTGTGGTAGTGATGGAAATTTCTGTTAGTAAATGCTGGTAGTATTTGCTCACACCTTTCTTTAAAGGAAATTTGTCTGTTTCAACAGGCTCACTTTTTTTTTTCTCATTCTGAAAATTACTTGAGTGCAGGACATTTATTTTTTCTCCTCTCTTAGGAAAAATATTCCTTCCTCCTGAACACAAATATTATAGTCCTGGTGAAATCTAACTGCTCAGTTGGCTTTGTCTCAGTGAGATTTTGAGCAGTTAAAAATGGGCTCCTATTTCACAGTCTCCACTTTTACAACTGATTTTCAAGAAAAGAAAACCAGTTGGGCATAATATATGTTTTGCTATCAGCACTTGCATGGTCACTTTAAAACTGAAGCAATTCAATAAAGCAAGATCTTCATTAGAATTTTCTGCTCTTTTATACAGTATAGTAGTCAAAAAAGAAATAGAATTAATCAAATACCTATGTTAATCAAATATTACAAGTTATGATTTGTGGCATCTGTGTAGTAATCACGTTGGAGGTTGGTTGTTTCTTCCAGCAGGCAAAATAATGGGAAATAAATTAAATTTCTATTGTGGATTCCCAGAATAAATGTTCATAAAGCCTAGTCATCGGATTGGTTTCTTTAAACATATGGCCACAACCATAAAGTGAAAAATTTAGATAATAAAAACTAGGTAATGTTATTCCAGGATCGCATGCAATATCATTGTATAAGATGGAGTCAGATTTTTTTAATATTTCAAATAGATTATGCATACATATGTGACTTGAGGCAAAAGCTCCTAATACTAGCTTTTTAGGGGTAAAGTCAGTGATTGCTGGAAATATATCTGTGTTTGATTCTAAGTAGATAATTGAAGAACATGGAGTGATTAATGTTATTTTAATAGTAGGTGCAGTCACATGGACATCTCATCTGTGAGTTAGTGACTTTAATGGGTTGTGTTTATTTATGATAAATGAGACCCTATGGGATAAAAAATTAAAACTAAAGATTAAACTAAATCTTTTTTATTAATTTCCAAGAATCTAGTACAGTACCCTGCCCATAGGTAATCAATTAACATATGCTAGTTAATTAGCTTGGTTTTGCTAAGATTGATTTCCTGTAATTCCTACAGAACAAGACTTCATCCAAGAGGAACAATATAAAGGAGTCATTTTACCAATAATTGGGAGTTGAGCTCAGTATACAGGGGTAATCTTTGAAATGCCATAGTTTCTGAAAGGCTTCAGTAGGGGTCATTAAATATAAGGGATTATTCCATTCAACACTATCAATCAAATTGAGGAAGGTAGGCATTAACAATGCCTGTACTGGCACTTTTATTCCCTTCTATATATGGCATTTTCATGGTTAAGATGACTCACAATGTACTCAAATTAGGATTTTCCAGCCAACTGTTTTCCTGCACATTTTATCTATTTTCCAAGATTCAGAGAAGTATCTGCCTGTCACTTGTTTTACAGTTTAGTAGTGTTTACATAAAGGATTGAAAAGGAGGCTGTGTTTTACCCCCTACCATTTTTAACCATTTTTTTTTTTTACCCTCCAGCATTAAGCTAGTGACCTATTAGCATCTGCCAGAAGATTTGCTAGTGTTAGTTAGACCCATATGCTTCTGGTGACTGGCAATTTGGAATAGCTATTTTCATTCATTGGCTGTCATATAACCCCCAAAAGGCTATGCTCTTTTCTTCCAACAAGTGCAGTTGAACTCCTGGCAACCAAGAGAGAGTATCACAAGATGGTTCTTGTTTTCTGTTCCTATCAGCTCTCATAAGCCACTGCCTTCTAGAGAAAGCCTTCTTAGAAACCTTCCCAGGGAAACTCTGCAATTTTCCCTACCACATCTATTGGATTTACATATTATATTTCATTCTATTCCATATAATAAGTTATGTCAAGCCCTGTGCACATTACTGACATACTGCAAGTGTCTAATAAATGTCAACCATTTCTATTATCAAATATCTATTATTATGACTGAGCCTCTCTAGTGGCCCTCAGGATAAAACAGCTGTTAAACCTGGGTCTAGGATGCTCTTACCAAGAAACAGCTTCTTCCCTGACTAGATAGCTATGTGTTCTCAAAGACTCCATAGCACACATAATTACTGCTACTTCCATACTCATTTTGCCAAACAGTACTTGTACACTTATCTTTCATGTTTCTTTAACCAGAATGTAAACTCTGAAGAAGATAGCTATGTATCAACTCCTGCTGTATCCCTAATGCTTAGCATAGTGTCTGAACTGAGCTTTTCATACATGTAGGAGGTGTTCAGTAATGTTTGCTGGTTAAAATGTCCCATTATCATAGGTACTGAATGACTCCCAGGGAGTGATCCCTCAGAAAGGTGTGCATTCTTCAGTTATATCCCCAAACAGAGTTAGCCTAATCAAAATATGTGCTATGAATGGATGTGAAGCATTAATATTGGCAGTTATGCCCCAAATATTGACCTCAGGTTGGATGCAACATAAAAATCACACTTAGATATTAATTACAAATCCTTAGATTGAGTGGTAGATAATTACCCTTTCATCATCATATGCATATCATACTTACTGATTGGCTAAAATGTGCTTAGAGTAGCAGCCTCTTTGAGGCACTTTCCCTCTCAAGTAACTGTCACCTACATACATCAACCCTTAGCACATCTTAACCCTCTCTTACTGTCATTTCTTCCACCTGCTATTGATAGTTTCACCAAATTATACATCTAATCTCAGCTTCTCCTGTTTTTTTTTTAACTAGTTATAAGATACTAAATAAATATATATATATATATATATATATATATATATATATATATATACACTAGAGGTCCGGTGCATGAAATTCGTGCATGGGTAGGGTCTCTAGGCCTGGCTGGTGATCAGGTCTGATATGTGGGGTGACTGGCAGGGCAATCGGGGGCCCCCCACTGGCACCTGTCTTGGCTGGCCTGGGGCCTGCGGGCTGGGAGCAGCTCCTGTGTTGAGCATCTGCCCCCTGGTGGTCAGTGTGCATCATAGCAACCAGTCATTCTGCTGTTTGGTTGATTTGCATATTAGGCTTTTATTATATAGTATATCCTATATAATAAAGAGGTAATATGCAAATTGACCATCACTCCAACACATAAGATGGTCACCCCCATGTGGTAAAAGATGGCCACCCCCATGTAGACACAAGATGGCTGCCACAAGATGGCCAGCAGGGGAGGTCAGTTGGGAGGGACCAGGCCTGCAAGGGAGGGCAGTTAGGGGTGATCAGGCCTGCAGGGGAGGACAGTTGGGGGAGACCTAGACCTGCAGGGGAGGGCAGTTGGGGGGGACCAGGCCTGCAGGGAGGGCAGTTGGGGGTGACCAGGCTGGCAAGGGAGGGCAGTTAGGGGTTACCGGGCCAGCAGGAGAGGGCAGTTAGGGACGACCAGGCTGCCAAAGGAGGGCAGTTATGAGTGACTGGGCCAGCAGGGCCAGGCAGTTGGAGGCGACCAGGCCTGCAGGGAAAACAGTTGGGGCGATCAGGCTGGCAGGGGAGGGCAGTTAGGGGTTACCGGGCCAGCAGGAGAGGGCAGTTAGGGACGACCAGGCTGGCAAAGGAGGGCAGTTAGGCATTGATCAGGCTTGCAGGGGAGTGGTTAAGGGGCGATCAGGCTGGCAGGCAGAAGCGGTTAGGGAAAATCAGGCAGGCAGGCAGGCGAGTAGTTGGGAGCCAGCAGTCCTGGATTGTGAGAGGGATGTCTGACTGCCCTAGAGGGGTCCCAGATTGGAGAGGGTGCAGGGTTGGCTGGGGGACACCCCCCCATGCACGAATTTCGTGCATCAGGCCTCTTATTCCCATCCATGCATCCATCTATCCATGCATCCAGCTATACTTGGCAAACACAGCCCCTGCTTTCTCTGAGCTTATAGTCAAATGGAAGAAACAGACTTTGAACTGATAATTATAATCAAGTACCTACTCAAGATCCCCTTTTCACTATGTCTGGCCACTGCTGGATGAAGATGACCATGAACAGATTACTTTTACAGAGCAGCACTGTAACAGTATTTTCAGATGCCGGTATTAACTAAGAACAAGAAAGACCTGGGAATAATTAGATGGGATGTAGATAAGAAGGAAGTGCATTATTAAAATGGGATGCATTTTTAGGAGTCAGTATCCAAAGTTAAGCTCTTGCCATTCATTGCCTGGCAACAAGAGAAGCAGCTTCACCCTGCAAAAGCTGAGAATGTGCAGAGGACTGGAGAGCAGCTGTGGAGAACTCCCCCCAGGGATTTCTTAGATGTTTATAAACTATTTTCTAATTCTTGAAAGTGGATGATCTTAACCTGTGCTCTAAGGAGAGCTGATTAAGAACAGAAGAAAAGCAAAACCTGACTTTACCCCAATGAGTTCATAGAATTTCAATACCCACCACCACCCCATTTTAAGAACCAAATGCCTAAGTCTATGGTCGGCAGACTGCGGCTCGCGAGCCACATGCGGCTCTTTGGCCCCTTGAGTGTGGCTCTTCCACAAAATACCACAGCCTGGGTGAGTCTATTTTGAAGAAGTGGCATTAGAAGAAGTTTAAGTTTAAAAAATTTGGCTCTCAAAAGAAATTTCAATCGTTTTACTGTTGATATTTGGCTCTGTTGACTAATGAGTTTGCCGACCACTGGCATAAGTCATCCACCCTGAAGCAGATTTGATGCTGACTATAAGCACTAATTCATTGTCAGTTCTGCTCTGGTTTATACATGGGAGTGATATGACTGTTAGCAGCCATCATTGCACCAATCTTTTATTCACGCAGAAAGTAATTGTGCTTTGTATGAATGCAAATTTCCCACAATATTGCCATTTGTTCCTAAAGTTAAAACATCTGCTTTAGAAAATTATATTCCTTCATATGGGCTAGGGAGCCCTTTACAAATCTTAACCTATTTAATCCTCGCAACAACCCTATGAAGAAAGTAGTATTGTTTTCCTCATTTTAAAGATGCAGAAACTAAGACCAGAGGTTACAGTACTTTCCCAAAGTTACCCAGTGAGACAGACTTGGGTTCTAATTATTGCTCTGCCATTTTGTGATTTGAATCTGTTCTGTCAACTGGTATGCAAAGTTGCCTTAATATAGAGCAAATGAAGAAAAAAGGACTCTATAGTACAACAGTCCTGAGCAGCTATTTGCCACTAGTCTTTAATTAGGTTTGTTTATCTACTTTTACTTTTCCCAGTAGGCCAAAATCAACAAGCCAAGACATTTGATTGAAGTCAGCATATCTTGAAAATCACTTTCTGCAAAAAAAAGCCACTAGAGGCCTAATATATTTGTCACCTTACTCTATATTTTAAGGGTCCAGTATCTAATCCATTAGTTTATATCCAGAAGAGACTATCTTGCAAGGAATATAGCCTAACTTCTTTGTTACATCTAGATCAAGGCCCTGCAACTCTGCTACTTGCTAAACCATCCCAGGCATTTGTTTAGAAACAGGTAATTCTGACACTTATTAGCAAGGCACATTGTAGTGGAGTCCTGATATACTCACCTGCCTCACATAGTCATGGTCATCCAGTGAGTGGAATAGAGGTACAGTTTGCATTTTTTGCTGTTGACAAAGTTAAATACATTTATTTATGTAAGTTTTAATTTACAATTTAAACCATTCTTTTTTCTTTCTCCTTAATTATTCTTCCGTTCTAATTATTCCTTTCTCTAAACAACATCAGAAGTATGGCACTGATTTTTTTAAAAACTCCATTGTACTTAAATAAATAGCAAGTTATACTTTATAAATATGCTTTTTAAAAAATACTTTTCATTGTTGATAGTATTACATATATCTCCCATTTTACCCGCCTTTACCCTCCTCCTCACAGCTTTTATCCTCCTACTCCCAGGTCTTCACTACTCTATTGCCCGTGTCCATGGGCTATGTATATAAGTATATGAGTTCTTTGGTTTATCTCTTCTCATCCTCTCAAACCCACATAAATATGCTTTTTATTGATTTTAGAAGAGAAGAAGGGAGAGAGGAAGAAAAAAAAGATTTTAGGGAGAAACATTGATCCTTTGCCTCCTGTACACAACCAAAGACTGAACTGGCAACCTTTTGGTACACAGGATGATGCTCAACCAACTGAGCCACACCAGCTAGAGCTTGGCATATAATTCTTACTTAGCATCCCTCGTTCTAAAAAATCCTTACCTTTTTCTTTGGTAAACTGATGATAAAATGTGGTCATGACAAAGAAATGAGATGTGAATCATTCTCTACTATGTATATTTATCCTGGGATCCCTGTGTTTTACACAGAGCAATTTCAGCACAAGTCATATCAGATTTTAACCCCCCATTAAAGACACATCAGAGTTAAGCACTAGTTTCCTGATTTAAACTCTTCTTGATATTTTAGTGTTTTATTTAATATATTTTAATTCATTCATTAAATAATTGCATGTTCTTTGGAAAAATGTATTTTTCATTTATTCTTTTGTTCAATACAATAAACTGACATTTCTAATATGTTGAGAAGATTGCACTTTCATATATTGCTGAGATTAGCCCTTGAAATTCACTAGCCATCAGGATTTGCTGCTTTCAGTGATTAATTATCTGTTGGCACACTTTTCAAAGGTATTCTCTTTAGCTATTTCCTTTCATCTTGACCTACCATTGTTATGAAGTCTTTCATGAATAACTCAAAAGTATATTAATAAAGGTTTATTTTGTTTCATTGGGTAGAGATGCTGGCTTGTAATTATAATGCAGTTTATAACCATAGTGAAATGAAAGCCCCGATAGCTGTACCTCAGTTGAACCCTAAATATCATTTTATGACAAATAATTATTTAATATTTTGGTAAAGATCTTAGGAATCTGGAATAATTTGTCCCTTCAATCTGTCAGTCCACCAGGATTCATATCTATTCAGCAAATTTCTATGACATGAATTCAAAGATTGAAGCACTGTTCCAAATGCTGGATATACAGCAATAAACAAAACATAATACCTGTCCTCATGGAGCTTATCTTCTAGAGAGTGTAGACAGACAGTAGATAAACAAATTAATATACAATGTGTTTTGGAGAATAAACCAGCAAGGTTAAGGAGATAGGCCATGCTGGGAGATATAGGACATTTTCATATAGGGTAGTCAGGGAAAGCCTCTGTGTTAAGGTGGCATTTGATAGACAACAGGGAAGGGTTCAGGTAAGTATCTGGAGGAAAAACATTCCAGGCAGAGGTATCCGCACATTCAAATGTCCTGAGATGATAATATGCTTGACATGTTCAAGGGACGAGCTAGTAAACCAGTGTGACATAAAGTGAAAAAGAGATCACATGATTGATGAGAGTAGAGAAGTAACCAGGATCAGATTATGTATGATCTTGTCCAAGGCAAGGACTTTGGTTTTAACTTGGAAAAGGAAAGCCATTAGAGGGGGTTGAGTAGAGGAGCTACATGATCTGCCTCATGTTATAAATTAGTGTTTTACTACAAATATGACTTTTATGGCACCAATGGCCAGCTAATGCAGTCAATTAGAGAATGCTATCAAGGAGTCCACAACCTCTCTCATCCTTCATTAACTTTACTTTGTTCCACAGCTACAGAATGAACCTTAATCTTTAAACAAACATTATGGGCAAATGCTTTGTGGGTTACAGTGGAATTGGTAAGAATGTGTAATTCACTTGGGCCATCCTATCCAAACTGCAAGGAGACAAAAACAAGTATATTCATTTACCTCAGCCATCAGCAGTGCAAGAAAAACCAATCTCACTGAAGTGAGTCAGTAGAATCTTCGTAAACCAAAGCAAGCATATTATGCCTTAAATGATGGCTCAGTGGCCTCAAGGAAGTAATGCACCTTCCTTAGCTACTAATTTACTACCAGGCCATGACTCAGGCTTAGGAAAAATCAAACCTATTATTGCTTACTCAAAATACAGTAAGCAATTGTAGGTAAACATTGGGACTGTTTAGAAGAATATAAAGGTAATGTTGCTAAGAGGACAAATATGTAATCTGTAGCAGTTCTCACACTAGCTTTGTGTGTATATCCATCCTCCAATGACTGGTGGCTGTTTGCACAGCCATCCCTTTGCTTCCTCATTGGAGTTGCACATGTAATTTGATGTGTTTGCCCGAAGTTAAACACTGCAGTTCTAATGGTTTCACCTCTGTTTAACATGTCACCTTGTTTCTTCCTAATGCTAGAAAATTAGCAAAGTCACTGACTACTGTGCGTGACCTGTAGAGCCACCCCTAAAGCTATGAGGTTTGAAACTCTGTACTAAAAATATTCGTACTGTCCTTTATTCTGGTCACTTAGCCTACAGCCCCTGTTTATTCCTTTTCACAATAATTTTCAGCCACTATCAGTCTACTGTAAATATTCTCTCCATAGATAGGTATCGCAGGAAGTATAACTTCAGTGACACTTAAATATCAAAGTGTGTTTAAAGTATATTTCTGGTGATTTACTAGTAATCTCACCATGCAAGAAGGTGACTTAAAAATGGAACCTTATTATCTTATCTTGGTGTATAATGTAAGGTATCATTTATAGTTAACTCTGATTAAATTGACTTGTGTTTGGCTAGTCCTAGAATGTATGAATGATGTTCTTTTGGTATTATAACAGTGGCAAATTTGGTTATTCTGGTGGTGTGATTCTGACTGATCTATTTTTAGGTTTCAACATACACTCTTTGAATTCTAAGCTATACCTTGACCTAGAATAGTCACACATTTTCTGAGATTAGTAAATGCTTATCTCTTGCTGATTATAAAATAGAACACTTAAATGTAGGAGATGATAATACCAAATACATCATTTTCAAATGGAATGAAGGCCTAACTAGGTTATACTAGTAGGAAGATACTCACCCACAGTAGGTCTGTATCTTGCTTGGACACTGTGAACTACAATTCAGTTTTGTCTGTTGTCTCTCACTGCAAGAACACATTTTGGGGCATGGCATGGGTTCTGGTTGTAGCTCAAGAAGTGCTTTCTGGACAACTGTCTGGGGAAGGCAACTACTATTTTCAAAATGCTAAGCACCATGAGTGCCAGCATCTCATTTAACAAAAACAGGGATTATGATAGGCATGAGAATCGCCATAAAATGGTATCTATCTAACAAAGAGGGAATATGCTAATTGACTCTCACACCCTTGCAAAGATGATGGCGCCCACAGCCAATAAGGAGGAAATATGCTGATTGACTGCCCCACCCTCAAAGATGGCAGCACCCTCAGCCCCCCAGCCACCCAAGGCTGGCCTGAGGCACAGGCAAGCCTCAGATGGCAGCTGCCCAGCCGCCCAGGGCTGGCCCGAGGCGCAGGCAAGCCTTGGATGGTGGCTGCCCAGCTGATGCCTGAGGCACAGGCAAGCCTAAGATGGCAGCTGCTCAGCCACCCAGGGCTGACCAAGGCTCAGGTAACCAGGGCCAGCCAAGGCTTGCACTGCTGGCAGTGGCAGCAGTAGAAGTATGATGGGGCATCACCTTCCTCTGATCGCTGGGTCACCTCCTGCCCCTGAGGGCTCCCGGACTGTGAGAGGGGGCAAGCCGGGCTGAGGGACCCCCCCCTCCAGTGCATGAATTTTCATACAGTGGGCCTCTAGTATAAAATAATCAGCTTCCATAAGTCAGCCAGAGATGATACTGCACATTCTGTAAAACAATAAACATTATATATAAGATGTTGTTCAGAGAAGCTCTGACTCACTAAGCAAATCATGCATCATGATTCTGTACACAAACCAATTCCTTTGTAGGGCCAGAAGATTTAGCTGCTTTACCTAGGGACAGTATAGGATAGCTAGACAATTCTGAAAATGTTATGCTTTATATGATCCAGCACATATAATTGAATATATTCTCTCCTTTCCTGAATAATTGGCATTTGAGGGTCAACCAAAGAACAAGTCCATGTCTCATCTTTCCAATAGGGGGTTACAGAACAAAGAGAAAATGGATCCTTGACAGGGTGGGGGAAGGAAGAATTGGATGTTGAACCCATACAACTCTTTCCTTGGAGACATAACTTGGGCAGAAAAGGAAAAGGATATACATCTGGTCTGCTGTATCATCACCTTTGCATCAACTGACTGTTTATTTTAGTTGGAAGTCAGCATTTAACCAGTTCTGCCTGAAGCTAAGTGAGGGAGTTTAATTCTGAGAACTTAGATCTCCCTGAAGAGTCATATCCTTCTCTTTCTTTTGGGGAAGGAGTGTTCACACCCTCCTGATGCTGAGGAATACAGTAAGCATCATCAAGTGGCAACATCCCAAATTCATCCTCTCTGAGAATTTAAAAAAAGAGAAGCAATCCAGCTGCTGATATGATTCATGAATAGATGATGCACTTACAATGACTTGGCGGTCCAATTTGTCATATACCAATCACATGCACTTAAAAGAGCCTTTATGTGGAATCAATATGAGCCATAAGACTTAAATACAAAAATATTGTGAACATTTAAAGTTTTAGCCCCTATGCTTACCTTTAAAGTAATAATGTGGCATATTTAGCAGTATAGATTTGTCATCACCAGCCATCTGCAAAAAAAAAAAAAATTAGTATGAGATAAATAATTTAGCTTTCTTCTGTTCAAATGCAATTTCATTACCCTCTTCCTTGATGCTGTGTAAGTCTTCAGAAATAATTAATTGTAAAGTGCTTTTGCATCCAGCCAAAGCGGAGCCGGGAGGTTTCTGACATGCTGACATTTGATTCTTTTTCCTCTGTGTGCTGTGAAAAGAAGAGGTGCTGATTATTAGCAAGTGACCTCAGAGAATAGCATAGCTGGTGGCGGCTCCTGCACAAACATACTGTCTGCTAAATCACAGTATGTGAACCATGACACGAGGCAGCTTAGACGTTTAAAAAGTACAGGTCAGCTCTAGCTGGTTTTGCTCAATGGATAGAGCATTGGCCTGTTGACCGAAAGGTCCTGGGTTCAATTCTGGTCAAGGACACGTACCTATGTTGTAGGCTCAATCCCTGATCAGGGCGCAAGCGGGAGGCAACCAATCGATGTGTCTCTCTCACATAGATATTTTTCTCTCTCTCCCTCCCTTCCATTCTCACTAAAAAATCCATGGAAAAATATCCTCAGGTGAGGATTAACAAAAATAAATAAATAAATAAAAAGTTTAGGTCATTTTTTTTAATTTAAAAAATGTAGAGCACAAGAAAGAAATTTAGGAGAGATTTGTTACAAATTCCCTGGGACCTAGTGCTTCTCTCTAATTACAGTAATAGCTCAGCCTCTGAAGCACAGGAATTGGATCAGAGGAGGTATATTTCCATTCATAAGAAAAATCTCTGTTCCTTTTGTTCCTGGTTTTATTTCTCCAATCTGGCTTGAGTTGAGAAATCTTCTGGTAGAGTTGTAGACAAACACGTGCAAGATTGTGGAGGGCCCTAAACACCAGGCCAGGGAGTTTGGATTTCATTCAGTAGGCAGCAGGGAGCCATTAAAAGATTTTGAACAGGAGTAGTGTAAAAAAAAAACAGGATTTGATTTGGATGCATGTTTAGTATAAAAGTGCAATGATAAGATATATTAAGGGAGTATTATGGTTTTGTTCACAGCATTAACATAACTGGAGAATTCATCTCTACTAGCTGTCTAGTTCAGCTTTTACAGCATGCAAATTTTCAGGGTCAGCTGCAAGAGCTTGCTGATAAAAGAACTAAGACTTGATCATGTGAATGTAACTATATAGAGAGGAATTTTAGTGATCAAGATCACTGGTAACACAGAATAATAATCATTTTTAAAGGGTGACTGTAGAGTTTTTGCAATTTTGTTTGAGTTCTTTGAAACCACTTCTGTGCTATATAATTACCTTAAATTTTAAGTGTTCCCTGTGGGAATAATTTATGCATTTTGCATTCTTATGCAAATGCTTTAACTGTCTACGCTGTTGAAAATGAAAGCTGAAAATTATTCCAACTAGGTTGTGGTTTTGTGCAAAGCTTATGAAGTATTAATCATTTTTTTATATATTCTTAGAGTTGGTATTATATTCTGGCATTGTGTTTTCAACTACAGTAATACATAGGTAACAAATATTTGAAATTTGAAATTGCATATCTGGATAAAAAACTGTAATTTGCCTATTTCAAAATGTAATATCATCAAACTCTTTCTTAAAAAATTAATATAAAGTGTTTCAGTATTTTAAGAATTACAGAACAAACAAAATTTAATTAAAACTAAGCTACTGAAAGCTCATTTATGAATTATAGTTGGGTGCTTAGTCTGAACACTCCTGTGAAGCACTGAAGTTTTGTAAGTCAGGCTTCACTGCAGTGGTTTCTACATAACCATAATATAAGGTGATAGAAATAATAAACGTCATTACAGGTGGTGGTGGCTTGTCATAAATAGGAAATCGTTGCCTTGTTTACCGAAACATTGCTATAGTTCTAAGCATTACATTTCTTTTACAAAAATATAATTCACTTTGTAATAGTGACATTCATATTTCAAAGTCTTGTTTTAATTAATTTTTTCAGGACTTTGCACTAATCCTGAGTTTCTTGAGACCTAGATTTCCTTCCTTCCTCACCCAGCCCCCAGAGATGGATGTGCATTACACATGGGAAAATCTCCAGGAAGAAATAAATGGGTTTACTCCTCTATCAGGTTCCTCTATAAATCTACCGATACTAAGTTTAAGGAAGAACACAACCTGCCCTGGGTGGCCTTTCAGATTTTACCCTGCGCTCAGAGCACACCTGGGAGTTTGGAGAGGAAACAGAAATCCTCTCCAGCACAGCAGACACTTTTCTACCTTCCCCATTAAACCTTTGGAGTGGGTGTGGGAGTGGTGGGTATGGGAGACCTTTCTTAATGGCCACAGAATTATGGAATTGGGAAAAACAAATCATCATATTTACTTTCTCTGTTTTCACTTCTTGTCATCTTTCTGTCTCTTTGTCCCCACCCCCGCCTCTGTCTTGCTCTCTCTGCCTCCTCCCCTTCTGCCTTGTAAGCATGGGCTCTCACCTACATGCTTGAGTCTGACTAAATTGGTTTATATTTCTCCTTACCTATTACCCACATCTTCACCTAGTTTCAGTAAATGTGACCCAGGGTCATGCCCTAGAGACTTTTAGTTTAGAGAGGTCACTGGTAAGAAAAAAAAATGGAAATGTGCCTAATTCAGTTGCAATCATTTTGCAATAGGAGAATGAACTTTTCATGGCATGATCTAGGACCGTGGTCGGCAAACTGTGGCTTGCGAGCAACATGTGGCTCTTTGGCCCCTTGAGTGTGGCTCTTCCACAAAATACCACGGCCTGGGTGAGTCTATTTTGAAGAAGTGGTGTTTGAAGAAGTTTAAGTTTAAAAAATTTGGCTCTCAAAAGAAATTTCAATTGTTGTACTGTTGATATTTGGCTCTGTTGACTAATGAGTTTGCTGATCACTGATCTAGGAGAATGTTAAATGCACACATTTACATAAGAGAAAAAAAATCTTTGTTTTGGAGAAAGCAGTGGACTGGGAGACAGGCTGGCGGGCTTGGCTAATGCTCTGTGTTAAATCTCTTCCTTCTGCAACAGGACCAGTGAGGGCTGCTAGGTCCTCACTGTTTTGCATCCCTGGAAACATCTTAGAGATCAGGTTGCCTTAAAATAAAGGACTCTCACATGTCATCAACAACTACCTTATATAGATTCCAGCTTCATCTAAAAGTAGCTACTTCCCTGCCTGGATTCATTCTCTAAGAGAAAATGTAAAATCCAGATTTCATTATAATTAGCGTCTCTGGTTTGATTTCTTCAACTGTAAAAAAAGATCTTTAAAGAGAAAACAAAGGTCTACCAGAATCCATTATAATCATTACCTTTATTGTCATTATCATTATTACATTTTCTCTTATCTGTCACTTGAATGCCATAACTATTTAAGCAGTTGTAGCAAACTTTAAAAATAGGCACTGCTTAAACCTAAGGAAGATACTATTAGATTTTCATTATTGTTGTTATTAGTAACCTACATTATGAAAGTAGAACTAGTAAAAGAGCATTTAGGACAGAAGAAGTGAGACAATATTGTACCTTTTGTAGCATAAGTTAAAATGAAACATGTAAATGTAATTTGGCCCATTCATTCTGGGTTACGTATTTCACAGATCTTTTTAATATCAGTTTTTTGTTTTTTTTTTTTCTTTCCAGTAACCTCTCTAAACCAGAAGTTTCTAGGGCATGACCCTGGGTCACATTTAATGATACTAGGTAATATTACATAAATGTTCTAGTAATTCAGATTTTAGGATCTTAGGCTATTTTAAGCCCCAAATTAAAAACTCATGTATTGTTACCCTTGAAAAGGAATCAGTACTGAATGCAGTTATACATACAGTTAACATGTAACAGGAACCTGTCTCAGAAATGGAAATGTGCTTCTCTGTTTGCTTTCACTGACCACCAGTAATTTCCATACCGGTTTCAAGTTGGGGTGGAGATGCTGCATTTTCTTTTATATCACATTAGCTTTCCCGTTGCAGGAAAAATCCTGAAAATTAAGGCAAGGGAAGGGATCCCACCATCATTGAGTGTTTACACATAAGCTAGCTGCTTTCCATGGTCTCTGCAATCCTTCCTGTGTTGCACCTGGTGGTGTTTTATAGATGCAGGAACAGAGCACAGGTGAATTTCCCAAATTCAGAAATCTGGAAAGTGGAAGAGGCAGGTTTGCATAGAGAGCTTCAGTGTACAAAGAGACAGGGCGCACAAATAGGAGGAAGGGCTGAAACTTCAGGAAATGTTGAAATGTACATTTAGAAGAAAATTGATATTGCAGCTATTGCCTACATAGTGACTATTAAGGTAACTATGACACTTGCAATTGTGTTTACTAGTATAAAGAAATGAATTAAGGATTTATTTTCTTTGGTTTCTACATTTGTGAGGTGGGAGAATTCCTCTCTCTCAGGCCATAGGGACGTAGATCCACTCATTACTATAGAGAACTGCTGTCAAGATTAAATCAGATCATTACATATGCAAAGGAGCCTCCCACAGTGCTTGGCACATAGTAGGCTCTCATTTAGTAGTTTAGAATGTATTCTTCCATTTGAGGTTTAATTTAATTCATTGACTTCCCTCATTCATATTCATGGTAAATGTCTATCACCAGCATTCTCTCATTAGCTCCTTTCAATGCACTCTCTTCATAGAGAGATTACTCTTTTGGACTTCCTATCCTCAGAAGTAATTTGCAGGTGTAATGTGATGTGGCAGTCCAATAGCCCTCTGTGACACCTTTTTCATCATTCATTTATAGATGAGGCCTTTGCATCTTATCCTATGAGACTCTGGGTTTTATGGTTTGCAGAAGAAAGCACACATTAATGACTTCTATTTGAGCAGTCACTGTTGTCTGCCATTGCTTTCCTACTTGTGCAGGAGAAAAGATAAGAAGTCTCTTTTTAAAATTTTTGAAGAAGTGAACTTCTGGTCATTGTAAGTGATTCTCTTCTACAGAGACAGACCCTATCAAATTTAACACAATCACTATCCAACACAAATCAAAATTCCAATCCTCAATATTTCCTGAAGTACCAGAAAATCCTATGTGCCCACCTTGCTATGATTTTCTTAATTTAAATTCTTTATTGTTTAAAATATTACATGTCTCCTTTTTCCCCCATTGACCTCTCCCTGGCTGTTCCCACTCCCCAGCACACGCCCTCACCCCCTACTGTCTGTGTCCATTGGTTATGATCATATGCATGCATACAAGTTCTTTGGTGGATCTCTTACCTCCCACCCCCGACTTCCCTCATAGGTTGGACCATCTGTTCCATACTTCTGGCTCTATTTTTGTTCATCAGTTTATGTTGTTCATTATATTCCACAAATGAGTGAGATCATGTGATATTTATCTTTCTCTGACTGGCTTATTTTGCTTAGCATAATGCTCCCCAGGTCAATTCCATGCTGTTACAAATGGTAAGTGTTCTTTTTTTTTTTTTTTTTTTTTTTTTTTTTTTACTGTAGTTTAGTATTCCATTGTGTAGATGTACCACAGTTTTCTAATCCACTCATCTGCTAATGCACAATTAGGCTGTTTCCAGATCTTAGCTATTATAAATTGTGCTGCTGTGAACATACGGGTGCATAGATCCTTTTTGATTGGTGTTTCTATTTTCTTGGGATATATTCCTAGAAGTGGGATTACTGGGTCAAATGGGAGTTCCATTTTTAAGTTTTTGAAGAAAATCCATACTGTTTTCAACAGTGGCTGCACCAGTCTGCATTCCCACCAGCAGTGCACCACAAGGGTTCCTTTTTCTCCACATCCTCGCCAGCACTTGTCCTTTGTTGATCTGTTGATGATAGCCATTCTGACAGGTATGAATGGTACCTCATTGTCGTTTTGATTTTCATCTCTCAGATGATTAGTGACTTTGAGCATGTTTTTATGTCTCTTGGCCTTCCGTATGTCCTCTTTAGAAAAGTGTCTATTTAAGTCCTTTGCCCATTTTTTGATTGGATTGTTTATCTTCCTTTGGTTAAATTGTATGAGTTTCCAATAAATTTTGGAGATTAAATCCTTATCGGAGATTGTTAGGTTGCCGAAGGAGGAATGCATAAGGCCAGAGTGGTGAGGGATTATGAATTTATTCCATCATCCGCACACCAGGTGGCTGAGCCTGGATGGCTCCAGTACCCAGTGAGAGGAGTCAGAGGCTTTTAAAGGACTTTTGGCGGGATTTTTCTAGGCGGAGACTTCTTTATACATACCCTGAGGGAAGAGAATGGAATGTGGTCACTGCAAGTGAAAAGAGGTCTTCAGCAAAGGGAATGTCCATAGTGAAATGACCTGAAAGCCAGTTCCCAGAGGAAGGGTATCAACTCAATTGCTTAATCAAACCTAATAGAGATAACATTGGCAAATATGATAGCCATTCTGACAGGTATGAGATGGTACCTCATTGTCATTTTGATTTTCATCTCTCAGATGATTAGTGACTTTGAGCATGTTTTCATGTCTCTTGGCCTTCTGTATGTCCTCTTTTGAAAAGTGTCTATTTCGGTCCTTTGCCCATTTTTTTGATGGATTGTTTATCTTAATTTTGTTAAGTTGTATGAGTTCTCTGTAAATTTTGGAGATTAAAACCTTATCTGAAATAGCATTGGCGAATATTTTCTCCCATGCACTGGACTTTCTTGTTGTTTTGTTGATGTTTTTTTTGTTTGTTTGTTTGTTTGTTTTTTGTTTTTTATTTGCTGTGCAGTAGCTTTTTATTTGATGTAGTCCCATTTTCATATTTTCTCCTTAGTCTCCATAGCTCTAGGAGCTGTGTCAGTAAAGATATTGCTATGACATATGTCTGATATTTTGCTACCTTGTAGGATTCTTGTAGGATTTTTATGGTTTTCCATCTTACATTTAAGTCCTTTAGCCATTTTGAGTTTGTTTTTGTGTATGGTGTAAGTTGGTGATCTAGTTTGATTTTTTTTTTGCATGTATCTGACCAAATTTTCCAGCATCATTTATTGAAGAGACTGTCTTGACTCCTTCCTATGTGCTTGTCTCCTTTGTCAAATACTAATTGAGCATAATGGCGTGGGTCGATTTCTGGGTTCTCCATTCTGTTCCATTGGTCTATATGTCTGTGCTTGTGCCAGTACCAGGCAGTTTTGAAAACCGTGGCTTGGTAATATAGCTTGATATCTGGTATTGTGATCCCTCCAACTTTGTTCGTCTTTCTAAAAATTGCTGCAGCTATTCAGGGTCTTTTTTTTATTCCAGATGAATTTTTGGAGAATTTGTTCTGGATCTTTGAAATCTGCCGTTGGTATTTTAATGAGGATTGCATTGAATCTGTAGATTGCTTTGGGTAGTATGGACATTTTAATGATGTTGATTTTACCAATCCATGAACACTGTATGCTCTTCCATTTGTTTATGTCTTTATCTCTTTTTTTAATGTCCTATAGTTTTCCGAGTACAGGTCTTTTACCTCCTTAGTTAAGTTTATTCCTAGGTTATCTTAATTTTTTGGTGCAATGGTAAATGGGATTGTTTTTTTAGTTTCTCTTTATTTGAGTTTATTATTGGTGAATAAAAAGGTCATAGATTTCTGGGTGTTAATTTTGTATCCTGCTACATTGCCATATTCATTTATTAGGCCTAGTAGTTTTTTGATGGAGTCCTTGGTTTTTCTATGTACAGTATCATGTCATCTTATCTAATAAAACAGTAATATGCAAATTGACTGCACCTTCGCTACACCCACCAGCCACGCCCACCAGCCACGCCCACCAGCCACGCCCACCAGCCAATCAGAAGCAAATATACACGTTAAACCAGCAAAGATGGCGGGGGAGAGGGCAGCACCTATGCCTGTGAGATCCAAGCCATGATGGTGGACTGGGGCAGGCGGTTAACCCCGCAGCCGACTGCCCTGGTCCACAATCACCGATCTGCCCAGGTCCACGATCACCAATCACAGATCTGCCCAGGTCCGCCATCACCGATCGCGGACCGGGGCCGAAAGGGCAGCCGCCTGCCCAGGTCCACCATCACCGATCTCGGACCAGGGCAGTTGGCATGGGTTAGCGCCTGCAGCCGCCTGACCAGGTCCTGGATAAAGGCTTCCATTCAGCTGCTGCTGACAGAGGCTGACTCGAAGCCCCTATCAGGGATCATGGACCAGGGCAGGCAGCGTGGGTTAAAGCCTGCAGCCAGCTGCCCAGGTCCGTGATCACCGATCTCAGAGCTGGGCAGGCGGCGTGGGTTAACGCCCACAGCCGGCTGCCTAGGTCCGCCATCACCGATCATGGACCAGGGCAGGCGGTGTGGGTTAAGGCCTGCAGCCACCTGCCCAGGTCCACGATCAGGGATCACAGACCAGGGAAGGCGGCGTGGGTTAGCGCCCGCACCCGCCTGCCCAGGTCCACGATCACAGATCACGGACCAGGGCAGCAGCCTGCCCAGGTCCATCACCGATCGCGGAGCAGGGCAGGTGGCGTGGGTTAAAGCCCGCAGCCGCCTGCCCAGGTCCGCCATCACCAATCTCGGAGCTGGGCAGGCGGCGTGGGTTAAGGCCTGCATCCGCCTGCCCAGGTCCATGATCAGGGATCACGGACCAGGGAAGGCAGCGTGGGTTAGCGCCCGTAGCTGCCTGCCCAGGTCCGCCATCACCGATCTCGGACGAGGGCAGGCGGCGTGGGTTAGTGCCCGCAGCCGCCTGACCAGGTCCCGGATAAGGGCTTCAAGTCAGCCATCGCCAGTGGCAGCTGACTCAAAGCCCCTATCAGGGATCATGGACCAGGGCAGGCAGCGTGGGTTAAAGTCCACAGCCGGCTGCCCAGGTCCGTGATCACCGATCTCAGAGCAGGACAGGCGGCGTGGGTTAGCACAGGCAGCCACCTGACCAGGTCCGGGATAAGGGCTTCGAGTCAGTTCCCGCCAGCAACAGCTGACTCAAAGCCCCTATCAGGGATCATGGACCAGGGCAGGCAGCGTGGGTTAATGCCTGCAGCAGGCTGCCCAGGTCCCCGATCACGGATCCAGGTGGCGTGGGTTAGCACCCACAGCCATCTGCCCAGGTCCACGATCACGGATCACGGACCAGGGCAGACGGCATGGGTTAGCACCTGCAGCCGCCTGCCCAGGTCCCCGATCACGGATCCAGGTGGCGTGGGTTAGCACCCACAGCCATCTGACCAGGTCCCCGATAGGGACTTGGAGTCTAGCATAAGGAAAAGAATAGTCAGCAAAAGCAGGAGACAAGGTTTCATAAGTTCTCCCCCAGGTCACCACTGTTCTCTTACACATTTTAATTATCCCAGACTTTGCATGATGGGATTTGATTTGAATTATGACTGATAGAGATTACGTGGCATGAATTGTAGGCTCATTCTTTCTTTTTGTGGTTGCCTGACTGAGAAAGGCCTTGGAATGAGAGAAGGCACTTTTATTTTCCTTTTTCATTCTTTAGAGGCTGAGGAATTACAGTTATATGAAGAACTTAGTGAGAGAATGAAAGTCTCATGCTGTATTTTTCTGTAAGTTTTATCATGTGGACTATCAAAAACTTGGTGGGATCCTTTTCAAGAGGTGTTACAAAAATTATGTTGGAATTAACATTCAAGAGTAAAACGAGAGAAGTGAGTGGTGGGTAAAGGAAAGAATTTTGTCCTAGAAACCAAATAGAAGCCACATAAACCTTCAGATTCTTACTCATTGTGCTTTGGAGGTATTAAAGGATAATTTTTTAAAAAGTTAAAATCATGACTTATAATCTGTATAGATAAAAGGCTAAGTGACCGACATTTGTCCATCCGTCCGACCAACTGGTACATATGATGCACTGGAAATATAAAAAATAAACTTTGACTCGCACACGTGCCATACATATAAAGCTCTCGCTGGCGCTAATTTGAATGTTGCATTTGGTGGGAAAGTTCTTTTCAAAGGGGATTTTTGTGTTGCCATGCTATACGATTGGCCATAGTACAAATAAGTTTTAAAGTACTGTAGTGTTTGGGGATGTTTCAGACAGTTGTCTCTTAAAACAAATATGAGATCAGAGGATTCTGCTTATAGTGAATGGTTAGTAAAACTTGGAGATGGCAAACTTGATAGCAGTTTTCATTTAGGAATGGATATTATTGAAATTCCCCATGAAATGATTTTTAATGGATCTATTATTTAAGCCATCTTTGGAAATAGTATATCTATAGATAATATTAAAAATATATCTAAACATGCAATTCTTTGTTCAAAAAATGAGCACGTTCAAAAATTAAATGAAGAAATTTTGGATATAGTTGATGGAGATTTTCACACCTATTTGAGTGATGATTCCATTGACTCAACAGATGATGCTGAAAAGGAAAATTTTCCTATTGAATTTCTTAATAGTATTACTCCTTCTGGAATGCCGTGTCATAAATTAAAATTGAAAGTGGGTACAATCATCATGCTATTGAGAAATCTTAATAGTAAATGGGGTCTTTGTAATGGTACCAGATTTATTATCAAAAGATTGCAACCTAACATTATCAAAGCTGAAATATTAACAGGATCTGCAGAGGGAGAGATTGTTCTGATTCCAAGAATTGATTTGTCCCCATCTGACACTGGCCACCCATTTAAATTAATTCGAAGATATTTTCCTGTTATGCCAGCATTTGTGATGACTATTAATAAATCACAAGGACAAACTCTAGACAGAGTAGGAATATTCCTACCTGAACCCATTTTTGGACATGGTCAGTTATATGTTGCTTTCTCTCTCGCTTTTTCTAAAAGTATTTTTTAAAAATATTTTATTGATTTTTTTTACAGAGAAGAAGGGAGAGGGATATATAGTTAGGGACATCGATGAGAGAGAAATATCGATCAGCTGCCTCCTGCACACCTCCTACGGGGGATGTGCCCGCAACTAAGGTACATGCCCTTGACCGGAATCGAATCTGGAATCTTTCAGTCCACAGGGCGATGCTCTATCCACTGAGCCAAACCAGTT
Source organism: Eptesicus fuscus (assembly GCF_027574615.1). NCBI lineage: Eukaryota > Metazoa > Chordata > Mammalia > Chiroptera > Vespertilionidae > Eptesicus > Eptesicus fuscus. The sequence continues at coordinate 104,054,477 of NC_072473.1, forward strand.
ACGGCTGTTGCTTTCTCTTGAGTTCAAAGAGCATGTTACGTTAAAGTTAAAGCTGTAAATACTTTATCTCAAGGGAAATTAGTCAAGCACTCTGAAAGTGTTTTTACTCTTAATGTGGTATACAGGGAGATATTAGAATAACTTTAATCACTTTATCAATCATTATTTGCATCAATGTTGTTTTTATATTACGAGTTTGTTATTGTTATATCATTTTGTTATTGTTTACTTATTAATAAATTTATGTATTATTTTCATATACATTGTACTCATTTCCTTTTATCTCTCACACTTTTATTATAAAGAAAGGGCAAATAGCAATATTAAAATATTTCATCTAATTAATTCCCTTTCAATATGCACGAATTTCGTGCACCGGGCTACTAGTCTGCGAATAAGGACAGTTTTACTTCTTCTTTTCCCATTTGGGTGCATTTTATTTCTTCTTCTTGTCTGATCACTATGGCTAACACTTCCCACTTTGCCTAGAGTTTTTATCAAGAAAGGGTGTTGGATTTTGTCACATGCTTTTTCTGCATCAATTGATATGACTATGTGATTTTTGTCTCTCAATATGTTTGTGCTCTGTATCACATTTATTGATTTGTGGATATTGTACCATCCTTGCATCCCCAGAATAAATCCCACTTCCTCATGGTTTATGATCTTTCTTATTTAATGCTAGATCCGATTTTCTAGAATTTTGTTGAGGATTTTAGCATCTATGTTCATCAAGGATATTGGCCTGTAGTTCTCTTTTTTGGTGGTGTCTTTATCTGGTTTTGGAATTAGGGTAATGCTAGCTTCATAGAAAGAGCTTGTAAGTGTGCCTTCCTCTTGAATTTTTTTAAATAGTCTAAGGAGGATAGGTTTTAGTTATCCTTTGAATGTTTGGTAGAACTCCCCTGTAAAGTCAGGGCTTTTGTTTCCTGAAAGACTTTTGATTTCTGCTTCAATTTCTTTGGTAGTTATTGGCCTATTTAGGTGTTTTGATTCTTCCTGATTGAGTTTTGGGAGCTTGTATTTTTCTAAGAATATGTGCATTTCGACTATGTTGTTCATTTCGTTGGAATCGAGTTGTTCATAGTATTTTTTCATACTCCATTGTATTTTTGTGGTATTGGTTATTACTTCACCTCTTTCATTTCTGATGTTTTTTATTTGTGTCCTCTCTCTCTCTGCTACTTGGTGAGCCTGGCTAGAGGTTCATCAATCTTGTTTATGCATTCAAAGAACCAGCTCTTGGTTTTGTTGATCTTTTGTATTTTTTTTTTGTCTCGATGTCGTTTATTTCTGCTCTGATCTTTATTATTTCATTCTTTCTGCTTACGCTGGGCTTTTCTTGTTGATCTCTTTCTAACTCTTTAAGTTGTAGGGTTAGATATTTTATTAACATTTTTCCTTGTTTTTTGAGGTAGGCATGTAGAGCTATGAAATTCCTTCTCAAGACTGCTTTCACTGTGTCCCATAGATTTTGGATTGTTATGTTTTCATTGTCGTTTGTTGCCAGGATGCTTTTTATTTTTTCTTTGATTTCTTTGGTAATCCAATCATTGTTTAATAGCATGCTATTTAGCCTCCAAGTGCTTGATATTTTTTTCATTGTTTTTGTTATAGTTGATTTCTACTTTTATGCCATTGTTATCTGAGAAGATTCTTGATATGATTTCTATCTTCTTGAATTTGAAGATACTTTGCCTGTGTCTCAATATGTGGTCTATCTTTGAAAATGACCCTGAGCGAGTCATTTTGTGCATGTGAGAAGAATGTATATTCTGTAACTTTGGTGTGAAATGTTCTGAAGATGTCAAATAATTCCATCTGATCTAGTGAGTCATTTAGGATTGATGTTTCTTTGCTGATTCTTTGTTTAGAGGATTTATCCAGTGATGTCAGTGGTGTATTAAAAGTCCCCTACTATGATTGTATTGTTGTCGATCTCTCCCATGATATCTTCCAGGATTTTTTTTTTTTAATGTATTTGGGTGCTCCTGCATTGGGTGTATATATGTTTATCAGGGTTATATCCTCTTGTTGTATTGATCCCTTTAGTATTATGAAGTGGCCTTCCTTATCTCTTGTTATAGCCTTCACTGTGAGGTCTAATTTGTCAGATATAAGTATTGCTACCCCAGCTTTTTTTTCGTTTCAATTTGCCTGAAAAATTTTTTTCCATCTCTTCACCATCAGTCTGTGTGAGTCCTTTGTTCTGACCTGGGTCTCCTGCTCCTGTAGACAGCAGATATATGGGTCATGTTTTCTTATCCATTCAGCTACTCTATGTCTATTGATTGGGACATTTAATCCATTTACATTTAAAGTTATTATTGAGAGATACTTGTTTGTCGCCACTTTTATTCTTTATGAATGTGTTCCTTCCTACCTTCCTATTTCTTCTTTTTACAGCAGTCCCTTTAGCATTCCTTGCATTGTTGATTTGGTTGTTATAAACTCCCTTAGTCCATTTTTGTCTGTGAAGCTCCTGATTTCACCTTCAATTTTGAATTATAGTCTTGTTGGGTATAGTATTCTTGGATTCAGAACCTTGCTTTGCATGACTTTGTATATTTCATTCCATTCCCTTCTGGCCTTATGTGTTTTTTGTTGAGAAATCATTTGATAGCCTGAAAGGAGATCCCTTGTAGGTAACTTCCTTTCTCTCTCTGGCAGTCTTTATCTTTACAACTCTTACTTTGTTGTTGGGATTTGCTGATTTAATTATAATATGTCTTGGTGTCAGTCTTTTTGGGTTCATCTTGTTTGGGAGTCTGAGCTTCTTGGACTTGTGTGAGTTTTTCCTTCTCAATATCAGGGAAGTTTTCTGTCATTATTTCTTCAAATAGGTTTTCTATTCCTCGCTCAGTTTCCTCTCCTTCTGGCACCCCTATAATATGGATGTTGTTTTGTTCCGTATTGTCCTAAAGCTCCCTTAGGCACTCCTCATGTTTTTCAAGTTTTGTTTTTTTTTTCCCAGTTGCTGCTCTGCTTGGGTATTTTTCCCTACCTTGTCTTCTAGCTCACTGATGCAGTACTCCACTTCTTCTAATCCACTGTTGATGCTTTCTATTGTGTTTTTTATTGCAGCTGTGTCATTCTTGATTTCTTCTTGGTTCTTCTTCATTTCCTCTTGGTCCTTAGACATGTTGAATTTGTCTTCCATCCTTTTCTGTGTCCTTATGACCATTGCTGTGAATTCTTTATCTGACAAATTGCCTGCCTCCGTTTTGTTTACTTCATTTTCCGGTGATTCTTCCTTTTCTTTCATATGGGGGCTGTTTCTTTGTCTCCCCATTTTTGCTCCTCTCAGGGTGTCTGGTAATGTAGCTCAGTCTCTAACGCATTGACTTAAAGGCACAAAATACAACATGACAAGACACAACACAGAGGGCACCATACACAAATGTATTCATGATACCAATAATCCCAAATAATGGTGATCACCAGAGAAAAGAGTATTAGGGGAAACAAAAGAGTGCATAAATGATATTGGGAAAAGGAAAAAAGGTAAGAGAGAAAAGAAAGAGAAGAAAAAAGAAGGAAAAAAATATGTATATGGGAAAAAAACTCCAAAAAACCAACAACTAATATAAAAATGCACACAACAAACACCCAGAAAAGAAGGATGGAGGCTGAATCTGAAGAAGTAGAGCTTATTTCTAGAAGGTAAGGTCAAGGAATTGAATGAATGGGGAAATGGCCACAATTCAGTATAGAGGAGGTAGAAAGAGAATGAGTGTATAAGAAGAAAAGTAAAAAACAAAATACTAAAATAATAATAATAATAAATAAAAATAATAATTGGAAAATATATATATTAAAAATATATATTAAAGAAATATAATTTTTCCTTTTTTTAAATCTATCCATCTATGTATTCATCTATTTTTGGAAAAGGAAAATAGAGAGCAGATAGGCCTTTGTTGGTGATTGAAACTAATTAAACTATTAGTAGAAGAAGAGAACAAGTGAGGAGAGGAAAAACAGAAGCATAAAAAAATAAAAACAAAAACAAAAAAATCTAACAAACAAAAAAACAAGAAGAAAGAAAGAAAGGGATAAATTTGGCTAGTGAAGAAAGAAAAGAGAAGTGTGCATGGACTTGGAGCAGAGGAGAGGAAATTAGATATATGAGTATGATCTATTTTTAACAGGGAGTAAAAAGAAAGGATAGAGAAAAACTAAAGTAGGAACAGGGGAAGAGAAACGGTGAAAAAGGGGAAAAGTGAGGAAGAAAGTGTTGGCATAAAGAAAAAATTGAGATGGAGTAATATAATGATAAAAAAATGAAAATAAAAATAGAATGTAGAACACTAATCCAAAATAAAATAAATAAAACTTAAAAAAATGGTAAGATCCTATCTAATAAAAGAGTAATATGCAAATTGACTGTACCTTTGCTACGCCCACAGCCAATCAGAGCGAACAAGATGGTGGTTAATTTGCATACGCCGAGGGAGGGAGGATTGAAGAAAGCAGAAAGCAAGGTGGCTGCGCGGGCGGGCGGCAGCGTGGCTGTGGAGCACGCGGCATTGGTGGCCTCTGAGGCGGTGGTGGCAGTGGATGGGGCATGTCGGGTGGTGTGCGCAGCCGCGGTGGCCTCGGAGGCGGTGGCAGGCAGTGTGCGCAGCGGTGACTGTGCATGGCCGCAGTGGTGGCGGCAGTGGCGGAGGCGGCAGAGGCGGTGGGCAGGGCACACAGCGGAGGCGGCAGGTGGGGCGTGGTGGGCAGTGTGCGTGGCCGCGGTGGCCTCAGAGGTGGTGGTGGCTGTGGGCGGGGTGGAGCGCGCAGGCGGGGTGGGACGCGCAGCAGCAGTGCGTGTGGCCGAGGAGGCAGCAGCAGTGTGCGCGGCGCATCGGGGTGCTTAGAGGCAATGGTGGCGCGCGGCCACAGAGGCAGCTGCATCAGCAGGCGCGGAGTGTTGGGAGTGTGGGGCGAGGCTTGCAGGGCAGCGGCTGTGTCCCACGCGTGGCTGTGGAGGTGGAGGTGGCTTCGGGCTGGGTTGGGTGGGTGGCAGGGGCAGGGGGTGCCCCGCCCATTCCGCCAGCCACACCCTGCCCTGCCCCGCCCACCACAGCGGGAGAGGTGGGGGGGCGGGAGAGGTGGCCGTGGCGGGAGGGAAGCCCGCCAGAAGTCTTGCAGAAATATTCCTGCAACGGGTCCCTAGTGATAGTAATAATAATGTAACAAATAAAAAGATAATAAAAAAAAGTAAAATAAAGTGAGAAAAAATTTTCATTTCTTAAGTAAAAGATAAAAAATAAAAAATGAAGTAGTGAAGTTCGTTCACTTCAGCAGAGCTTCAATGACCCATGGGGGCTGGTTTAAGACCCCTCTCTACTGTTCTGCCTGTCACATCTATTTCTTGTCAGGTAGTCAGCACAGTGTTGAAGTTCCCAGCGATACACGACTCCTCTGTGTCATAAGCCACAACCTTGGTTTCAAGCAGGCGGGATCACTCTGCTCACTTTGTTTCTCTGCCTGCCTTCAGTTGTATTTACACAAGCGTCTATTTCTGACACAGCCCTTGAGTGGCAGTGTTTCTGTATTAGTTTCTCGGACCAAATGGCTCCTCAGACCAGTCTCCCAGGGATCCCTGGGGGTGTTTAGACTCTTCCTTCCCCTGCCACACTCAAGACTGGGTTGGAGGGACGAACTGTCCCAGAGCTGGTTCCGTGCTCATCTCTCCATATTCTGCTCCCCAGTTTCTACAAAAATCATCTTCCCCTGCAGTCTCTGTGAGTGTTTTTAATTGAAATATCCTATGCATTGGGTTTAGCAAGTAAAAGCAAAGAAGTTATAAAGACAAAGCAACCATTTTGCCTAGTGTCTTTCTCCCCCTGGCACTGTGCAGCTGGTATAGCACTTCAGGCTGCCTTTCTGGGCACAGGCTGCCAGGTCTGTGGGCTTAGATCTAGAGTCCCCCACTGCCAGCAGCCCTGTGGACCCCTTTCCATATTCGAGGACTACACTGACCCCAAGGGCTGTGGGTTTGGTGCAGTCTCCTTCTGAGATTCTAGTCCTGGCTGCGCACATTTCTCCCTTCAGCCTGGATCCCAGATTCCACCTCTCTCCAGGCAATTTCTGATCTTTCCGTCTATTGATTGCATCACCAGCTGTGTTTAATTCGCCAATTATAGGTGGATGTTACTCAATTCAGCTGTTTCTTCTATCTCCTCTGTGAAAAGGCCTGTTCTCGTATTCAGCTGCCACTTGTCTCACCCCTGGACAAACTTTAGGTGCCTGCGGCTGGGGATGCTGGAGTCTCAGTGTCCATGGGTTCGCAGCTGAGGCAGCTGGTCCTTGGGCATTGTGGATGTAGGGTCCTGGAAGGTATCCGAGGTCTTCCCCAGGTGAAGGTAAGACTGGGCTTCCGATCACAGCCGCTCACCCCTTCAAGATGGCACGGTCTCTGTGGCAGAGCCAGACACTCTGGGAGGAATTTCAGTGGTAATAGAGGCTGCCCAGTCAGGGGAGCCTGGTCTGCCAGTCCCCGACAGTCCTATGGAATATAACTGTCCCTAACTCACAAATAGACACACTGCCCGCATGTCCACACACTCCCATTTTGCTCTCTCACTCATTCACACTACCTTGCTGACTGCCATCCCATTGGCCACCATCTTGGATCTCTGTAATTTTTTTTAATAGTCCACCTCATTCCCAGGTTTTTTCAATTGATCTACAAGGAAAGACTCTCCTTTTCATGTCAGTTTCTTGGATCTCTTGGAAATGTTTTCAGAGTTCCCAGGCTTTGAATATTCAGATAGGAGCTTGCAATGACTATTTATAAAGATAGAACCACCAGCCAGTATGGCTCAGTTGGTTGAGCACTATCCCATGCACCAAGAGGTGGCCAGTTTGATTCTTTGTCAGGGCACATGGCCAGATTTTGGTCTTGATCCCCAGCAGGGGATGTGCATGAGGCAGCTGATTGGTGGATGCTTCTATCTCATTCTCCCTCCCCCTTCCTCTCTCTGAAATCAAATAAGAAAACATATTTTTAAAAAGTAAAAAAAAAAAAAAAAAAAAGGTAGAACCTACTTAAGCTTATTCTCTTGCTGAGTACAAATACTTCCAAAATCATTAAAATCATTCCCTTGCAGGTGGATTGACCCCACTCTGAAGTTATTACACAAGTTAAAAAGGATCATAGTAATGGAGAACATTTATCCACTGAGCACACATTAATTTCATTAACTAACCAACAGACAGGAAAGTTTATTTTTAGGAAATAATTTCTGATATTTGACTCCTCTTTAAAACATATAAGTCAGCCTTGCTATGAGAAAAGTCAACATCCAGCCCTGGCCATTGTATTCAGTGGTTAGTGTTGAAGATTTCATTCCTGGTCAAGAAAACGTACCTGGGTTGCTGGTTTAATCAGGCCCTGGTTAGGGCATTTGCAGAAGGCAGCCAATTGATGTGTCTCTCTCTTCATTGATGTTTTTTGTATCACTCTCTTCCCTCCCTTCCTCCCTTGCACTCTCTCTAAAAAAAAAAAAATCATTGGGTGAGGATTAACAACAAGAAAAAAAAAAACAATGTCTAGAGTTAATACACACAATAGAACAAAAAAGTTTTAGAGAGTTATTCACTTTAGAAAAGTGTTCTTCACTTGCAAAAGAGACTTTCCCACAGGGAGAGTCCCTAGTAAGATTTTGCAAATAACATGATGGTCCCTCTACAACATGTTATGTAAAATGAAGTACATCTTCTGCCACCTAATGGCAGTGCCTGATCAATTTGTATTCTTCTACAAGGTTTGGGTCATACTAATACTGTCTTAGGCCAATTACACAACCTTGGAGACATGTTGCCTGACCCTCCCCATTGTTGCAAATATCAGCAAGTTACTTCCATTGCAAACTGTATTTGCTGACCAGGTTTGGAATTGAGTGAGAATTTTGGATCATATAATTTTTATATCAAGGCAAAAATAACCCCTCTTAGGCTCTGTAAGGGATGTATTATTTTTGTTTTGTTTCCTGCTTTATTTTTCTCGCTTATTTCAGTGTGTTTTATAAAACAAATTGCTTTGTAAAATTTGACAACCTGAGTAATATATTGCATGAGACTGCTTTATAGAAATATACGAAAATCCAGAACAAGCCAATATGAAGGACTAAATGAACTCCACAGCTAAAATATGTCCATGTCTGCATTCTAATTCTGTTTTAAACAGGCCATTGGTTAACAGACTCCTTAATATTGTTTTCATCTTTGTTTGCAAAGAATTAAGGAGAAAAAGCAATACTGTGCTGGTATATTTTGTGGGGTCAACATAAGGTAAATTAAAATTTCTGTGAAATACCTTAAAATATGAAATTATTACCAAGAAGTTTCATTATAACCATATGAGGAAAAATAGACCCATGTGCGTATTCTTAATTATAATTTGCATTTTTAAACAAATAGTTACTAATTAACATGTGTACATTTAAGTCATTTTGTTGCATGGAATTTCATGAAGTCCATTTTAAAGCACTCTGTTTCTTTAGTGCTGTGGTTTGAAGCACTGCAGCCTCTCAGCCCACTGCAGGCAGAAATGAAAAATGGAAGGAGACAAAACAGTTTTCTGGGAACCAAGCTTGTAGGAGAACACTAAACACACAGTGTAACTCATGAACAGTCCTAATTTTTGGCAAAATTTCTATTCTTCCATGTTAATAAAACATACATAGGCAGACCCTTTCTTTATAAATTGATTCCATAGTGAAAAAAGGACCTTGACAAGAAGAGAATTTATTTATTTATTTTGTCCTGGTTTACTGGGCATGTATTATCAGAAGGAATCCCACATTTCATGTTTCTAGAGCTTTACAATGTTCAGTGCTTCTTTCACAAGCATCATCTAATTGGATCCTCGTACAACAAATCCAGTAAGGTAGTAAGCTGGTAGGTTCCGCCCCCCCCCCCCATTTAAAAATAAATCAAGGTAATTAATTTAACTGAAATGTTTAGCTATTTGCAGACCCAAAGACCAACAGTATAAGCATAATGCCTTATACTTGGTTAAAAGGAAATCTCTTTATTCTTGTAGCTTAAACACTGATTTGTCTTTATCATCCCCTCTTCTCTTCCTCCCTCCCCTCTCTCACCCCCTTTCCTTCCCTCATACCCTCCTTTTCTCCTTTCTCTCTCCCTCCCTCTCCAGTTTATTAAATTGAATTTATCTGTAGGCAGTTTTCCTCCTTTTATCACCTATTCTTTCTACCCTCCCAGGCAAGTTTTAACTTGTCAGTCTCTACTGTAAAACAGCCCTCTATTCATATAGTGTCACATTTAAAAGGGAGCTTTCAAGTGCACTTTTTATGATATTTAATTCTTTCATTTATTTCATCACATGTGTATTGATCATTGGCTATAAGTAAGCCTTACTCTAGGAGTTGCCCTCAAGTATCGCATGGTCCAGAGGATATCTGTGTGAACAAACCATCCTGTTTACCATGAATTAATAATTTTGCTTAGCTGCAGTGCACTGGATGAGAGTTGATCCCTCTTCCCCAACGTCTCCCCTCCCATGCTTTGATCTTGCAATAATGAAACCCATGCACATCAAATATATCCTGGGAGCAAACATCAAAGTCCTGAATATAATAATTAATCCTGGATTTTGCAATCACTGATAAAGGAGAAGCCTATATAGAGAATATAGGTAGTTACAGTGTCACCCCCATGGGTATGACTTATATTTTACAGTTCTATTATTTTTTAACAGAATTTTAATCTACATATTATTTTCATTAGGCTGGGGAGTAATTGATGTGTACAAGTCAGACCTGCTTAAATAACCTGCTAACGTTAAATCTAGAAAATTGTCATCAGAACACAGCTAAGAATTAGAAGAGTGGCCCTTGCTATTGGCACTAATCTATCTATCTATTTATATATATAAAAAGGCAGCTACCACAACAGCCATAAAGACCTAACAACTGGTCGCTATGACGCCCACTGTGGCTAGCGAATCAGCCCAATCAGGGGGTGGGGCCTGCAGCCAACCTCACGGCCCCTCCCCCCAGCCAGCCTGTCCCTTATCAGACTCTCCCACCCAGATCAAGGATCAAAATCGAGGCCTGCCGGCCAAACACCCCTTCCCTTACCCCCCAGCCAGCCCCGCCCCCATCAGCCCACCCCACCACAATAGGCCCCCAGCCCCTCCCCCAAGCAGGCTGACCCTGATCACACCCCCCACCCCAATAGGGGGCGGGGCTGGGCAGCCAACCTCCTGCAGCCCCTCCCCCTGGCCACCCCACTCCTGATCACACCTGCCATCCCAATAGGGGGCAGGGCTGGCCAGCCAACCTCCTGCAGCCCCTCCCCCCAGCTGGCCATGCCCCCAATGGGACCCCACCACCCTGATCGGCCCACAGCTCCTCCCCCTGGCCACCCCACTCCTGATCACACCTGCCACCCCAATAGGGGGCAGGGCTGGCCAGCCAACCTTCTGCAGCCCCTCCCCCCAGCTGGCCATGCCCCCAATGGGACCCCACCACCCTGATCGGCCCACAGCTCCTCCCCCTGGCTAGCACCGCCCCTGATCACCACCCCACCTCAATAGGGGGCAGGTCTGGCCTGCCAACCTCCTGAAGCCCCTCCCCCCAGCTGGCCACACCCCCGATGGGCCCCCACCATCCTGATTGGCCCACAGCCCCTTCCTGGCCGGCCCCACCCCTGATCCCCCCAACCCCAATAGGGGGTGGGGCTGGCCAGCCAATCTCCTGCAACCCCTTCCCCTGTCCGGCCCCACCCCAGATTGGCCCCCTCACCCTGATCAGGGGCAGGGCCAGCTGGCCAACCATCCATGGCCACTCTCCCAGGCCGCTGATCCCTAATCAGCACGCCCACCCACCCCTTTAGGGGGCAAGGTCCGCCGGCCAATCACCCATGGCCCTTTCCCCCAGCCAGCCTGGCCCTGATTGGGTTCCAATCTGGGTGGGCAGGCCAGCCAACCTCCCACCATCTCCTCCTCCCCACAGGCCCAACCCCAATCCACCCTGATTGGGGCCAAGCTAGCTGGACCCCACCCGTGCACAAATTCATGCTCTGGGCCTCTAGTTGTTAAATTAATTGGATTGTCAGGTTACTGAAAATGTGACTGGAAGATAGGAAGAGAAGGAGGAGAGAGACTTAAAGGGGTAGATAGACTAATTGTAATATGTTTATAGAACCTGCTGAAAAGAGGAAACCATGTTTTACTAGGTTTATTTTTTTAAGTTTATTTAAATGCCCACTCATAAACTTTTTTGTTTCTTCTGTTATTCCTGCTTTACAAAATGTTACATCTGAATAAAACAAAATGTGTTGAGAAACATTATACCAGGATGTGTGCACTTGGCATAGCATAAACATATGTGAAAGATTATACTTACTATGTAATACTGTTATCTCAGGCTTTGTTCAACATCTAGGGACATAGTGCTGCTGCATTTTGTATGGACAACCTCAGTAGACTCTGTTACTCTCTCAAGATTCAAGGAAATCAGTGCAGCCCATGTGAAAATATTTCTTTTGAGAAAAATACATTAAAAGGAAACATTTATAATAAAAATGGCAATCCTTAAAGCTTGACATTCTACTGAGATACAGACTCAAATGAAACACTGCCACTCTATCAGTTGAACCATAGCTGAAAATACAAAGCAGGAAGAAGTATGAAAAATTTCCTATTGAGGGCTATGTTTGCCAAATTACTTCTCTTAATCAGGAAGGCATTTAGTCATGGTGTGTGTCTTTTTATATTATAGATGTGTTTAGGGCACTGAGATGACATAAATGAGATATGGGTATTTGTTAGTCCTCACCTTTTTAGTTATGGCTACTAAGAATGCAGCTACACATTGCCTGCTGAGTGACATGGCCTTTATTTGGCTCCTTTAAGGGAAGCCACCAACATAGTCTTTGCTCCTTGTGACCTGGCTCCAGTTCTCAAGTCCAAAAAGGTGTTGCACCCCTCTCTATTTTTCCCTCAGTGCTAGAAGCAACTCAGGGCACTATTGCTTCTTCTGACCCTAACAAAGAATAGCAATTTACACAGGTCTAAAGCCTTCTGTTCTGGGACAAAGATGTTTTCTGGCACTACCATTAGATCTGGTGGTTATTTGCAAATAACATTACTGATTGTGCTAATACTTTCTTCATGTGACTCTCAAAGTCTGTGTGGAGGTCTAAGATGTCCTGAAAAGGGCAGCTGACTATTAGCATTTGTGTCTGTAAGTATTCTCTAATATGTCATATTGACCTGATATTGAGGGTTTCAAATGTTTTCTGCTTGCCGGTGATATTTCAACCTCCAAATAACTATCTCCCCTTAATAGTAAAAATAAATTGGTAAAAAGGAAGTGTCAGATTTTGCTACTGGATATGCTCATCCTGGAAATATAGATTGTTGATTCTTTACCCAAAATATGATCATTGTAACTGGCTGGTATGGGTTCCTTAGAAAAATGGTTCAATATTCATAACCTGGAGAGTATTATGCTAAGTGAATAAGCCAGTCAGAGAAACACAAGTATCATGTTTCACTTATGTGGAATTTAATGAACAAAATAAACTGATGAACAAAATAGATTCAGAGTCATAGAAGCATTGCATGGACCAGTGATGGGCAACCTTTTGAGCTTGGTGTGTCGAACTTCGCCAAAAAACTGAGCATAACTCGGGTAGTGTGTCACTTTGAGGAAAAAAACATTATTTCGCAAATGTTTCATCCTCAGGAGCAGCAAATGTTTCATCCTCGGCATGCCGCCGCCTCAGCGGCCGCGTGTCATCAGAAATGGCTACGCGTGTCAGTGCTGACACGGTGTCATAGGTTCGCCATCACTGGCATAGACTGTCGAAACTTAGAAGGAAAATGGGGGTGGGGGTGTAGGTGGGAAGAAATCAACCAAAGAACTTGTATGCATATATGCATAATCCATGGACACAGACAATAGGGTGGTGAAGGCTTGAGGTTGGGTGTGCTGGGGTAGGCTAGAAGAGGTCAATAGGTGGGGGAAAGGGGACATATGTAATATTTTCAATAATAAAGATTTTTTAAAAATCGAAATGGACTCATAGATACAGAGAACAGACTGACAGTTGTTGGGGATGGGGTGGGGATTGTGAGGCTGGATGATTAAATCGAAGGGATTAAGAAAAAAAAAAGCCCTCAAACACAGATAACTATAGGGAAAGGGGGTAGGGGAAGGTAGGAGAGGGTAAAGGGCGGATAAATGGTGATGGAAGGAGACTTGACTTGGGGTGGTGAATATACAATTACAGTACCCAGATAATGTGTTGTAGAATTGTACACCTGAAACCTATATACTTTTATTAACCAATGTCACCCCAATAAATTCAATTTAAAGTAGTAGAAATTATTTATTTAATAAATAACCCAGGGGGGGGGGGACTTTGAACAGAACACACACAAAGGTTCACTAGTCACTAAGAAAGAACTAACCTTAAACTTTAATGGAAATAGAAATAATGATACAGAGGAGAGACAGATTGATTATTTCATGAGCTAAAAAGGTGTAATTTCTCTGAAAAAATATAGATATGTAAGAGATAAACAACTTTTAAGAGAAATCAATGCATAAAAAGTTTTAAGATATAAAACACCTTTCCTCTGTACTCATGCCAAGTAACTTCTTAGTGGCTCTTCAGGGAATGCTTGGCATATTTTTAATTTATTCATTCATTTATTATGATAGATATTTACTGCATAGTAAATACAGAGCACAGTGATTGCCACCTTTAGTTAGTGCTTAGTATGTGTCAAGACCACTATGGCACCTTCTTTAAGAGCACTAATACTGGTAATCATCTCCAGATTGATCAAAGGAGGTTGATTCCTTGCTATATGTACCTGGTATCCTCAGAAAAAGGCCTCCCTGATTAGGGTCAAATCCAATTTGTTATATCTATGAATCACTGCTGAGACGTAGACAAATACAACTGCACCCTTTTTCTTTGTGTCCACTTCTTATATTGGGTGGGATGTTCATTTTTCCACATTTCATAGAAATCAAGCCTCTTCTGCCTACTCATTCCAACACTGGATAAAATGACAGTGTCATGCACAGAGAACAGAACACTCCTTTGGTTGTTTCTATAGTCTTTTTTTGCCTCATTTCCCTACCTTTCTACTGAGTTTTTTAGCCTAAATTTAGTGGTGATGACTAAGAAATTGCCGGGATATGACAGAGCATTTAATTCATTGAGTCCTTCCTTGCCATTTCCTAATAGTTGTAACAATTGCCAAGTTTTTCCTCCTAATGTTGTAGGAATCTGTTATTTGTAACATATACTAAGTAATGCATGCAGGATCTGTCAGTACCAGTTCCTTTTACATACAGCTGATTTCATTATATGATTTAGGGAAATTCCCTACAGACTTTTTACTAGTTATTTCAGAATCCTGGAATTTGCAATGCAAATTTGCAATCTCTGAAATTCAAATCCTATAAACAATAATCTGGTGGTCTGCTCTGTGCTAGGCAACATGAAGATGGAAGTTGGATTCAGAAATAAGACAAGTCCTCTGCCATTTGGAGCCAATTTAGCATCTTCCTGAGTCACAGGGCCAAGCTAGAGATCTAGCTAGAGTTTGTGAAGGCACAAATACAAGTTCCCTGAATGAGAGAGATCAAATATGATTCCAGAGGCAGTTATATTTGAGTAAGACCTTGAGGGATGAGGGGAAAGCCAATAGGTGGAGAGATTGAAGAATGACATTCTAAACAAAGGAAATGAATGGCATCTGTAAATGCACAAAGACACACGATTCTGTGATAGAGGATGAGACTGAAGGCATGGTTGTGATTGAATTGTGGAGAATTTTCAATGAAACATCAAGTTATCATCCTTACTAGAGGCATGGTGATACCATCAAAATTTCCTGAGGAATTGCCCAGCCAGTGTGGCTCAGTGGTTGAATGTTGACCCATGAACCAGAAGATCACAGTTAGATTCTCAATCAGGGCAAATGCTTGGGTTTCAGGCTCAATCCCCAGTAGGGGGCATGCAGGAGGCAACTGATCAATGATGTTTCTCTCATCAATTTTTCTATCTCTCTCCCTTCATCTCTCCAAAATCAATAAATATATAATTAAAAAATAATTTTTAAAATAGTTCATGATGAATTGAACTTTGTGTTAGTAAGGAAATATTTTAGCAGAAAAGAACAGTTAGGAGATTATTACAGCAGGCCAGTGAAAAGGTAATAAGGGCACAAACTAGAGGAGTGACAATGGGAATGGAAGGTCAAGATCATAGACTGAAGAGCAGGTGGAAGAACATTAAGGTACCCTGAAGTTTTAAGTTTTAGCAGTTGTCAGGATGGTGGATTCTAATTTACAGAGATAGGAGACACAAAAGTGGAGTTTAGTAGCTTTGTGCTTCAAATATTCTTCTTTTTCTGTTTTGAATTCCTACCCATCCTTCAAGGCTCAGCTACAGTAATACTGTCTCTGTAAAGTACACCATTCCCCAGTCCCCCAATCAGAACTGAGTCAGGCTTCCTCTCTTTTCATGCAATAACTTCTTTATTCATCCTTTTCTGCACTTCATGGCAGCAAACCCTGTGTCCAGGTTATTTGGTTATATTTCTGACTCCTAAAACGACATGGTAAGCTTTTGGAGGCCACATGCTATTTACCTATGCATTTTTAGTACCACTCAAGCATATAATGGATTGCCAGAAAATTCATATAAATAAATGAATAAATGGATTGATGCTGCGATCACATAAGACATTAAATGCAGCCCTTTTTTGGGACCTGCCTTAGAGCACACAATGATCTCACCTCATCATTTTGTAGTCAGTCACATAGTATCTTGATATGGCTACGAAGAATCACTTGTCTGAATGATATGTGTTATTCACCGTATTTACTTTTAAATGATTTCTGACTCTTTAGGAAACTAAAATTAACTCTCCAATGATAACATTACCATCCCCCAAATGGTGATTTAATTCCCAATGACTTTTAGCAGTGTTCTGTGCAATTGCCCTCATCACTGGAGGGAATGTAGAGACTTTGAGTCAAATTTCTTTATAGGCATTTCTTGGCTTTCCCTATGTTGAGAATTCTACAAAGAGGAGTTTTCGTAGCCCATCATTAGAGCACTTTGTTTCCTATCACATGATAGTTTCTCTGGATGTAATGTTTATTCTTGTGTAGGTTGAATTTGTGTGAATTTTTTGAGGATCTATCAAGTGTGCCCCAGGCAGAAATAAACCGAAAATATTATTCCAGTCTATGAACTCTGCAGGCCAGGTGGGAATCAATGAGATTGCTGAGATTTTTGTGGATTCCCAGAAAAAAAAAAGAAAAAAAAAGTTCAATTGTTTAACTGTCAGAGAAAGGCAGCCTCAACTTGAGGAATCTGCCCCCTTTTTGCTTAAGTGACTCTCTGAGAGTGCTTTAGATCTTGTTGTTGAGGTAGTGTGCATTGCTTACAATGATATCTCATATGAA
Organism: Eptesicus fuscus; assembly: GCF_027574615.1. Classification (NCBI taxonomy): domain Eukaryota; kingdom Metazoa; phylum Chordata; class Mammalia; order Chiroptera; family Vespertilionidae; genus Eptesicus; species Eptesicus fuscus. Next base: position 104,070,940 of record NC_072473.1, read on the forward strand.
AGTGAAGGAAGGTAGGACCATGGAGGCATTGTTAAGAAAAGACTGGTGTCCAGAAAGCTTGCAGTATTTTTACAAGGTAGTTTATTTTAAGTTTTTTATTAAAAGTTATTCCTGATAACATCTCAGCAAAAGAGCAAAAATCTAATGGTTTCCTTGGTGCCCCTGTTACATGTAGCTCAGTTAACGTTTTCTTCATTATCTTACACTCCAAGTGGAACCCTTGCTTCTTATGGATTACTTTGGGATTAAAATTTGCTGTTCATTTTATTTTGCTTACAAATGGCTATTTTAATATATTTTATTGATTTTTTTACAGAGAGGAAGAGAGAGGGGATAGAGAGTTAGAAACATCGATGAGAGAGAAACATCGATCAGCTGCCTCTTGCACACCCCCTACTGGGGATGTGCCCGCAACCAAGGTACATGCCCTTGACCGGAATCGAACCTGGCACCTTTCAGTCTGCAGGCCGATGCTCCATCCACTGAGCCAAACCGGTTTCGGCACAAATGGCTATTTTAATAGATGTTTATTGCATGCACACACATACACAAAACTTGAAAGAAGGTTTTCTGTTTTTTTTTTTTTGTTTGTTTCTGAAACAGTTGGGTCAAGGAACTCTTCATTTGTATGGACAACTCTAAAGAAAACATGGTCAAGCATGTGGCAGAATATCACATTCCAGGATTGAGAGTCCCTTGGGCTGTTCTCTCATGTCTACTTATAGAATTACTGTAAATTCCTTGCTTCTATATTGATTTGCTTGTAAACTTTACTGTAAGGCAAGGGTGAGCAGGAATTTTTTTTTTAAATCAAGGTCTAATGACCTAAAGAATAATCAATTTAATAATCAATTTGGTTTACCTAAAAGTAAAAGGGAGTCTTTCGTTATAGCATCCCTTTAGAAATATAGGCAGCCAGCATTGTAACACAGATTTCCATCTTGGGCAATTGAAAATTATAGTTTATAGTAATTGGAGAATCTATGAAAAGTAAGTACAAGGACTGAATATTTATTTTCTCATATTTAATCCCAAAGTAAACAAAGCTCCATATGACAGCTTTATGCTTATCCTACCTAATAAAATGGTAATATGTAAATTACCATCACTCCGCTACGCCCATGATTAGGCCAGAGGGAGGCGCAGGGGGCAGGACTCGGGGTGGCCGGGATAGCCAATTGGGCCGGCCTGATGCTGAGCTCGCGTCGCCAGTGGCGGCGCGAGCTCAGCGTCTGTGCCATGGCTGTGCTGCGGAACAGAAGGGGCCTCTGGGGCAGCGAGCTCATGTCCCGCGGCGGACCATCAAAAGCCGGAGGCTTCTGAAAGGCCTGGTGCACCAGCAGACAGGCACCCAGCTCCACCGCGATCGAAAGCGAAAGCGTGTAGGGGACCCTACACGTGCATGATTCAATCATGCACTGGGCCTCTAGTCTTTTTTATATTTGGCTCTTGTATTTGTCTGATGTATTACACTTATGTGGCTGCTTCTAATTTTTCCATTACCTTACTACAAAGAGAGCTAATCATTGATCAATGGTACTTGCACTTCGTGCTTTTTCTAAATTATCACACAAAATACTATATATAGTCTTGTTTTCCAATGATAATAGTTTATGCTATTAAAATAGAGCACTAGTCACACAAGATTTAACAAATAATGTCCTTAACTTCCGAAGGGCAATACCACATGGTTCTCCATGAAATCCATAGCTGCAAATATTGAGTTTTAGTTTATTTACTTTTCTTGTAGGAACATTTCACACCTGAGTGTAAATTCAAAGAATCCGTGTTTGAAAATTATTACGTGACATATTCATCGATGATATACCGCCAGCAGCAGTCAGGCAGAGGGTGGTATCTGGGTCTGAATAAAGAAGGAGAGATCATGAAAGGAAACCATGTGAAAAAGAACAAGCCTGCAGCCCACTTTCTGCCCAAACCACTGAAAGGTAAGCTCAATGTTATAGGAGCTGGGATTAAATGAGTATGTATTTAAATCATTCCTTTTTCACACTTTTGAAAATGGAACATAATTCTTCTATATTCAGGCTTTTATATAAAAATTTAGTAACAGTTTAAACACTTAAAAACATTAAACTGCAACAATAGCATCTAATCTTTTGATTTTAATTTTTCCATTATATATCTAGATATAGTAACACCTTACTTATATGGAACTAGTTTAATTGATAGCTCAGGACAGCCAAGAATCTCAAATTATGCAAGATTGATCCCTGGGCAGAAAAACAGATGCTTAAATGTGTGTATACTTAACATTTATCAGAAAACTCCTTGGACATTCCCTAAGGGCCCAACAATATTGTCTCAACAATTTTCTTTCATAGTTTTATTTTTCAGTCATTATTAGCAGATTAGTAGCAAATTAGAAAAGGTAGAGGATAGGAATGGACTGCAGAGAATAGGGATGTTAAAAGTAGTGAGACATGGTTGAGAAAGACTAGAAAATGCAGACAAAGCAGAGCAAGACCTCCAAGAGGTTACTGGCCTAGGGTTCAATTCTGGGTTTCAAGTAGGGCAGACTGCCCGGTCAATCAGCATAGCATTGCTTCACAGCACATTTTTCTGGAACCAGTCTACTTGGATGCAAAACCCAGCTTTACCCTTTACTAACCGGATGGTCTTAAGAAGATTATTGCCACGTGTGTGCCTCAAGCTCCACGTCTGTAAAATATGGATAAGAGTAGTATGTCAGAAGATTCTTACACAGATTACAAGAGTTAATGAATACGAAGCACTCAAAACAGTATCTAGTACATTGTAAGTATTCCATTAACACAAGCTAGTACTATTATTTAGAGCATAACAATAATCATATTTATCATTTTTTGCATTAAGAATTGTGTTAATATTTAGACTCCTTGGGAGTTTCATTTTAAATCATGATAAAAATCTGCATTTTAAAATGTTTTTAATATTTAGCTTGCACAACATGCTCTAGATCATGTTTAAACTTATAAGAGCTTTATTAAATGCATTTTTCAATAATCCTCTCATATATATATATATATATAACCATAAGTAATGGAAATTAGGCATTAGAATTCTTTACATACTACTTCACTAAGATTAGATTTTGCTTAGTCTGATCCAGTTCACTTCTGACTGAGTCCTTGAAGGCAGCATTTTTCATGTTTGGCCTAAAATGTGGAAGCCTAGTAACTAGAAGAAAAGTTGAGGGCCAGTGTGGTGTGCCTATTTAAAGACCTTTGACACCCTCTTTCTGTGCTTTTCAGTGGCCATGTACAAGGAGCCGTCACTGCATGATCTCACGGAGTTCTCCAGATCTGGAAGTGGGACCCCAACCAAGAGCAGAAGTGTCTCTGGAGTGCTGAATGGAGGCAAATCCATGAGCCACAATGAATCAACGTAGCCAGTGAGGGCAAAACAAGGGCTCTGTAACAGAACCTTACTCCAGGTGCTGTTGAATTCTTCTAGCAGTCCTTCACCCAAAAGTTCAAATTTGTCAGTGACATTTACCAGACAAATGGGCAGAGTTCACTATTCTATCTGCCATTAAACTTTATCATCCATACTAAAGCCCCATAATTTAGATTGAGCTTGTGCAAAAGAATGCTAAGCATTATCAGTGAACTAAATCCAGGAGGACTGCTCAATTTTCTCATGATCTCACTTTAAGTTTTGGGATGACAAACCACAATCATTTCACAGCACTAATGCTGATAAAAATTTGCCCTCCAAAAAAGAAAATTTAAAAGACCACAATTGCTCTTCAAAAATAAAACAAAATTAACTGCTTAAATGTTTTGTAGAGGCAAACAAAATTATGTGAACTGTGTTGTTTTCTTGGCTTAATGTTTTCTATCTATGCTTGATTCAACTGTATTCTTTACTTTGGTATAGTGCAACTTTCTGATTTCTGAAATTCAGTGGTTCTATTGACTCTGTGTCACTTAATCCAAATCAACCAAATTCAGGGTTGGATCTGAATTGGCATCTCAGGCTCAAGGTAACAGTGTTCTTGTGATTTTACCACATTTTTTTTTTCGATTTGTAGTACTCTGGTAAAGTTCTTGTGCTGTACTTTGTGCATAGAAATTGAATTGTATTGTCAACCCCAGTCAATAAATATTACTTAAACAACAAAAAAAAGATTATCCTCAAGTTTAGATTTCTCTTAATTCCATTTGTGTTATCATGTTAAACTATTGTTGTGGCTTCTTATGTAAACACAGGAATTGTGGAACTGTGATATTGTCTTTTGTGTTGTTAAAATAAGAAATGTCTTACCTTTATGTGTATGAGTCCTCTTGTCACTGTATTTGGCACGTGAATATTATGTACAAGGAAATATTAAGACTGGTTACCCCTAAACAACATATACTTATACTTGCTTCTGGAAAAGTGTTTAAGACTTAGCTAGGTTTCCATTTAGATCTTCATATCTGTTGCATGGAAGAAAGTTGGAATCTTGGCATAGAGTTGCATGATATGTAAGATTTTGTGCATTAACAATTGTTAAAATCTGTGTTCCAAAAATGGACATAGCATGTACAGGCAGTTTTCTGTCCTGTGCACAAAAATGTTTAAAAAAGTTGTTTAATATTTGTTGTTGTATACCCAAATACGCACTGAATAAACTCTTTATATTCATTCAAAGAAAAATTCTTCAACATGTCTTTATTGAATGTCTATTACTTACAATTAACTGTTGTAGAAACTGGAGTTAAATCTTGAATTATACATAAGGTCACTGCCCTCAGACAATCTACAGTCTAAATATTCATGTTAACATGAATACTCTTTAAAGAATGATTATTGTACTAGTTATTTTACTTGGACTTCAAATTGGAACAAAAATTCTCACTCCCATTCAGTGATGGAATTGCACAAATGAGACCTATGTTCTAGTATTCTCTCTGCCATCCACACTATTTTCCCTTTTGTTGCTCGTTTTGTAGGTAGAGGGAAGACAGATAAATAAACATCTAAAGTCCTTTCCACCTCTGAGAGCTGAAGGAAAATGTAAACATTTTTAATGTTGTTGACTATTCACTAGCTCCCCAAAGTTGCCATTACCTGGAAATGCATGCTTCAGGAGTAGTCATTATATGAAGGTAAAAGTAGAGGAATAGGTAAAACATAATTGAATGGTTCTTTTCAGAGCATCCATAAAATAGTTACTGGGGCCCCAATCAGCATGTTTTTGTACAGAGGGGAAGCTGCCCAATGCTAAGGTGTTTTAGCAGGAGCTCCAAGCCCAACCCAGTTCAGTCCCCTTGTGGTTCTATCTTAAGCCTTCATTCTGCCTGAGTTTTAAAGTCTACCTGCGTCCATTGGTTAGGCTTATATGCATGCATACAAGTCCTTTGGTTGATCTCTCCCCCTTACCCCCACCCTCCCCTACCTTCCCTCTGAGGTTTGACAGTCTGATCAATGCTTCTCTGTCTCTGGATCTGTTTTTGTTCATCAGTTTATGTTGTTCATTATATTCCATAAATGCGTGAGATGATGTGATATTTATCTGTCACTGACTGGCTTATTTCACTTAGCATAATGCTCTCCAGTTCCATCCATGCTGTTGCAAACGGTAAGAATTCCTTCTTTTTTACCGCAGCATAGTATTCCATTGTGTAGATGTACCACAGTTTTTTAATCCATTCATCTGCTGATGGGCACTTAGGCTGTTTCCAAATCTTAGCTATGATAAATTGTGCTACTATGAACATAGGGGTGAATATGTCCTTTCTGCTTGGTGTATCTAGCTTCTTGGGATATATTCCTAGAAGTGGGATCACTGGGTCAAATGGGAGTTCCATTTTTAGTTTTTTGAGGAAACTCCATACTGTTCTCTACAGTGGCTGCACCAGTCTGCATTCCCACCAGCAGTGAAGAAGGGTTCCTTTTTCTCCCCATCCTCGCCAACACTTGTTGTTTGTTGATTTGTTGATGATAGCCATTCTGACAGGTGTGAGATGGTACCGCATTGTTGTTTTGATTTGCATCTCTCAGATAATTAGTGACTTTGAGCATGTTTTCATATGTCTCTTGGTCTTCCTTCTGTCTTCTTTCGAAAAGTATCTATTTAGGTCCATTGTCCATTTTTTGATTGGGTTGTTTATCTTCCTTTTGTTAATTTGTATGAGTTCCCTATAAATTTTGGAGATTAAACCCTTATCAGAGATAACATTGGCAAATATGTTTTCCCATTCAGTGGGCTTTCTTGTTGTTTTGTTGATGATTTCTTTTGCTGTGCAGAAGCTTTTTATTTTGATGTAATCCCATTTGTTTATTTTCTCTTTAGTTTCCATTGCCCTAGGAGCAGTATCAGTGAAAAAATTGCTTCGGCATATGTCTGAGATTTTGCTGCCTGCGGATTCCTCTAGTATTTTTATGGTTTACAGTCTTATGCTTAAGTCCTTTATCCATTTTGAGTTTATTTTTGTGTATGGTGTAAGTTGGTGGTTTAGTTTCATTTTTCTGCATGTATCTGTCCAATTTTCCCAACACCATTTATTGAAAAGACTGTCTTGACTCCATTGTATGTTCATGCCTCCTTTGTCAAATATTAATTGGGCATAGCAGTTTGGATCGATTTCTGGGTTCTCTGTTCTATTCCATTGATCTATATGTCTGAGGGCATGAGTGGAGGGGTGGGGAGGGTAATGGAGGGATGAGGACACATATGTAATACCTTAATCAGTAAATAATTTTTTTTTAAAAGCAATGGGAAAAAAAGAAGGAACTTTTACCATTTGCAACAGCATGGATGAAACTGGAGAGCATTATGCTAAGTGAAATAAGCCAGTCGGAGAAAGATAAATATCACATGATCTCACTCATATGTGGGATATAATGATCAACATAATTTGATGAACAAGAATAGATCCAGAGACAAATGGTAAGGAATGGGGGGTTAGAGAGCAACCAAAGGACTTGTATGCATGCACATTAGCATAACCAATGGACACAGGCACTAGGGCGGTGGGGGCTTGCCTGGGGTGGGAATGGCTGGGGCGGGTGGGGGGGTCAAATGGGGAAAAAGAAGACTTATGTAAAACTTTAGACAATTAAAAAAATTTTTTTAAAAAAAGTCTACCTGCATGAAGTGTGGACTCAGGTGTCTTTATACCATATATCAGAAGTAGACTCATTCATCCCTGCCCCCTATTAAGTTTGCTAATTTTCATTCAGTAAAGAAAACAATGCATTCTCTTTCTCTTGGTCCAAGGACTTTAAGGTTTGGTTTATTGACTATTTTGGTTGCTGCTTTGGCTTTGTCATTGTTCACTAAGAGCATAGGCTGCTAGTGATAAACAAATCAGTACATTGGTGTCTCAGGGAAGCCTGGCATAAATAAGAGGTGGTCAAAATACTCTGGAAGAATCCTTTACTGCCAGCATTCTCCTTGAGCTGTGTCAAGTTTTGTTTGTTTGTTTTTACCAGAAGGGGGTGTTTATATAAAACAACAATCAAGTAGTTGCAAAAAAGAAATCTCTGTACAAGTGCTGATGCTTTCACACATCTTCATTGCACACACTTCAGTACCATTTCTTACGGCAGAATATATTACTCCTGCCACATGTTTGATAAAAGAGTAGTTTGGGAAAACACTGCAAAGACTATTGGCTCTCAAGCTGTTTGTAACACCAGAAACACCTGGAGGGCTTATAAGAAAGACTCAGATGGCTCAATCCCATCTCCAGAGGTTTTGATTGAGCAGGTCTGAGATGGGCTTAAGTCTGGATTTCTAACAAGTTCCCAGAGGATACTGAGGCTGCTGGACCTGGGGAACCACACTTTGAGAACCACTGGCATACACTAATTCCTGCTTTGGGGTTCAAAATGTGTTAGTATAATAAATTCTTAAAAGGCCTGTGTTATAGAGAGCAACCAAAGGACTTGTATGCATGCATATTAGCATAATCAATTGACACAGACACTGGGGCAGTGGTGGCTTGCCCAGGGTGGGAATGGCTGCAGGGGGTATCAATTGGGGAAAAAGGAGACATATGTAAAACTTTAGACAATAAAAAAGTGTCCTGTGTTAAAGTAGCCTGCTTAACTTTGAGAAATTCTGGGATAAATTATTGGCCATGAAGCCATAGTTGCACAGAGCACATATTAACACTGCAATAGACTAGTGGTGGCTCAAGCCTTTTATGGGTACCAGAATCACCTGTGGCATTTAGTTTGATTCCATGGTTTTAGGCTAGACCTGAGAATCTTCCGAATCTGATACCCACCACAGCTTTGAGAACCACTGCTCTGTCGCATAGCACTCCATCTCATGTTGTTACCACTATCTGTGAATGTATATCCAATCCTTGCATTGTATTGAGCATGAGGGACAATGGGGAGGACCCAACCACTTTCTTCAAGCTTCTTATCCTATCTACTAAAAGAGTAGTATGCAAATTGACCATACCTCCCCTACATCCACAAGCCACACCCACCAGCCAATCAGGAGCGAGTATGCAAATTAACCCAACCAAGATGGCTGCAGCCATGGAGCGAACAGGAGGCTTGGGTTTCCCTGGTAATGGAGGAAGCCAAGCTTCCCACACAACTTGTCTGGCCCTGGACTCCACTCAAGGCTACAAAATTTCAATTATAGAAGATAAATAAATCCCAACAAAAATGGCAGTGGCCACGGAGCAAGCAGGAGGCTTGGGTTTCCCTGGCGATGGAGGAAGCCAAGCTTTCCACCTGCCCTGGCCTGCCCTGGGCTCCACTCAAAGCTACAAAGTTTCAATTATAGAAGATAAATAAATCCCAGATACCAGGGCCTCCGCTTGGGTTGATGTGGGGCGTGGCTGGCCTGCAAACCACCACAGACCCCTCGCCCAGATTGCCCCATGCACCAAGGGAACCCCCACCCTGATCCAGGACACCCTTCAGGGCAAACCAGCTGGCCCCCACCCATGCACCAGGCCTCTATCCTATCTAATAAAAGAGTAATATGCAAATTGACCATGACTCCAACACACAAGATGGCTGCCCCCATGTGGTCAAAGATGGCCAGCAGGGGAGGGCAGTTGGGAGGGATCAGGTCTGCAAGGGAGGGAAGTTGGGGGTGACCAGGCCTGCAGGAGAGGGCAGTTAGGGGTGACCAGACCTACAGGAGAGGGCAGTTAGGGGCAATCAGGCTGGCAGGGGAGCAGTTAAGCATAATCAGGCTGGCAGGGGAGTGGTTATGGGGTAATAAGGCTGGCAGGCAGAAGCGGTTAGGGGCAATCAGGAAGGCAGGCAGGCGAGCAGTTGGGAGCCAGCAGTCCTGGATTGTGAGAGGGATGTCCGACTGCCCGTTTAGGCCCGATCCTACCTTGATCAGGCCTAAACGGCAGTCAGACATCCCTTGAGGGGTCCCAGATTGGAGAGGATGCAGGCTGGGCTGAGGGACACACACCCCATGCACGAATTTCATGCACCAGGCCTCTAGTAATTATTTAACAGCAAAACAAATGCCAGCTTTTTCCTCCAGAAGTTGTTTGTACCTGGAGAGAAACATACTTATTGCCATGGAATCCCTAAAGGATTGAGAGGGGAAGTGATCTGTTACACTCCTTCTCACCTTCCTTGCCCCAGTCCTGAGGCAGTCAAGCTCACTGAAGAATGTTTCAAAGACCACAGCTACATGTTTCCAAAATTTTCCAAGCATCCATTTTCTACATGAACACTTTGGGGAAATTTTAATATCTAATAGGACCATCTATCCATCAGCACCATCTGATTATATCCATTCTGTAATAAAATCAGAACTGATAACTATTTTGAATAGATATCATGCAAATGTGCCTTAGAAGCCTCATTTAGCTGAAATGTGTCCTCACTAGCACATTGATATTTCTGCCAACAGGCTTTTCAGGGCAATCTAGGCTTTTTCTATCATGCTTCCCCAAATTCTTGCAACCTCTACTCAAAGGCATTTCCACATTTTAGGTATTGATTATAGCAACACCCACATGTCAGTAACAAAATCTGTACAGGGATATGGCATTGGCATAATAGATGACGACTTCCACTCACCAAAATAAGAGGTACTCCAAATTATTAACCATATTTACAGTGACAACTTTTCATCACTCAGTATGCAAAGATGTAGTCTCATAGTTTGGCTTGATGCAGTGAGCTATCCCGGGATGAAAACACCACTTAGCCATGCTAGCTTTTTTTGTCACCTTGGGTATACTTTTTCCCACTAAGGATTGAGAAGGCTTTAGTGCACTCAACAGGATATATCTCTAATTCTGGGCTGCTTTTAGCTTTAAATGAAAAAAGAAAGGAGAAAAGTCTTAACTTAGTGAATCAGTATTTGGGTCTTTCATAGATAATCACCCAGGTCCTTTTTAATCTCTTAACATTATGCTGCTTTTTAGAGGTCAGCTTGAATTTGTTGCATAGAGAACAATTGTATATTCCAAATCAATCAGCCCTTTTGTTAATATCACATGAGTACCAAGTGTCTGATAATTATTTCATCACATTTACTCTGATAAAAAAAAAAAGTACATGGCATCACTTTCAGAATGTTCGAATTTCTATGTGGGCATTCTTGAAGCGATTTGTAACAGCTAAAATTTTGTCATATTGCAGGAAGTCTTTCTAGAACACATAGCAGGGATTGTTTTCAGTATTAGAATTCTAAAACAGGAAAATATCAATCTAATTTCTCTCTTTCTATTAATGCTTTTTCAAACACTATGCCTCTCTATGTCTCATACAATCTCTTTACAGGTGCACACACACACAGAGAAGCACCCACTAAAGGTGTCAGAAATGCTCTATTCTTCTGGGAGGATGAACATGTCTGTTCAGTAGGGAGACTTGGACAGTCATGTTAAAAAGCCAGGGCTCTCTGTCTTCTGATGCTATATTGCCAGATATGACACTTCTGTACATTAATGAGTATTTCCCACGTTTGTCCCACATGTCAGCACGTCTGTGCATTTTTTACTTTAAATAATTGTGTGCACTCTTAAAATAATTTGTTTCCAATTCTGTAGAGTTAACAATTAGAGTAAGAAATGTACACAGGTGATGATTGAGTAAAGCTCAGCTCTGCTTTTGGCTCAGTGGATATTTATTACCTTACTAGAGGCCCAGTGCATGAAATGGGTGGGGGGTCCCTCAGCCCAGCCTGTACCCTCTCGCAGTACAGGACCCCTCAGGGGATGTCCTAAGCCGACAGTTGGAAATCCCTCTAGCAGTCCAGGACCTCTCGCCTTACCGCCCGCCTGCTCACTGCTCCTTACCACTCAGCTCGCTGCTCCTTAGTGTTGTCATGGAGGCAGGAGAGGCTCCCACCACTGCCACTGTGCTCACCAGCCATGAGCCCTATCTTTCTGTGTGGTTGTTTGTGGGCCAACTGCTATCTTCCTTCTCACTTAGGGCGAGCAGCATGTGAGGGCAGAGTGCACTGTCATGGAATGCAGAGGGCTGCCCAGAGCTGAGGGGAGTGGCTGGGCCCATGGGGTGAGAGGTGGACACAGAGGAAGCTATATCACCCAATTGTGGGGTGGGCTGGCTGGCCATCATCTGCCTGACTCCACCCAGGGAGGGACCAAGCAGGGTGTCCACCTTTCCACTCTCCATCCTTCCATCTGTGACACCTGTCACCCTTGCCAGGCCTCCCCCAAAGTGAGTTCAGTTCAACCCCTGAATGTAAAAGGGCACGAGGGGTGGGGGCCTTCACTCCAGTGCCCCCTGATTCCCAGCGACAGGACCTGGTCGACAGGACCTGATCTCAGGACGGTGGCCACAGCTGCAGAACATAGATCTGTTTCAAGAAAAGTTGGGAATGCAGACTTTCGTATAAGCCCCTATTCCAAAAGGTGGCAGTTTATTCACATTGTGGCAAAGACACCTTCAAGAGTAACATAAGTGGGTAAAGTCAGGGCCAAACCAGTCCATTTTGTCATCCAATCTCTCTGAGGCATGTGGACAGAACCAAGTCTCAGCTCTTCGCAGGACACTTCGGGGGTTTTCTTAAGCCTAAAGGACAGTAGTCTGTCCCCATTCTTGTTCTTTGGGATTTTTTCATCATCGGATAAGAGGATACGTACATCAGGGCAATCCTCTTGAGATACAATATTCTAGTTTCACCCATGTGACAATGATAGTACCCCTCAGAGGGAGGGAGCCGACTGATGGGGAGCAGGGAATTCTGAAAACGAAAGCAATGACAGAGATGCTAAGCCTTTCCTTCACTTGTCTGACACCCCTCTTCAGGCAGCCTGTAGGTCGGGCACCTGCTGGACCTTTACCACTTGATGTCCTGGCAGGCTGCCCTGGGCCCTACTAGGCAGTGTGCAGGGCCGCCTGGGCCTGGGGGGAGTCACCTCCCTGCCCCAGCCACTCCTGGTACAACTCCTGCACATGGGTTCTTGTCTCTGGGGGCCACACTGGGATGGTAGCGTAGATGCCTTCCATCTGATGCAGCAGTGCCCTTTCTGCACACCCGTTGTCTGCCTGGGCCTGGCCCCTGCCACTTAGGCATTCCCGGCACAGGCCAGGACCTCCACGAAGTGGCAAGGGAACTTGCCTCTACATCTTCAGGACCACTTCTGGATGTTCCTAAATCCGTAAGCAGCCTCAAAGCGTAGCAGAACCTCTCTGTCCCTTTCAAGGGTGACCTCCTGGAAGTCTTTGTTCCTCAGGGTGCGGTAGGTGAGCACTCCCACGTCCTCATTGAACAGCTCCTTGGCCATGTGCCTGAAGATGTGTGCCAGGCACCCGTCGGAGCTGGCACCCTCATGGAGCCTCACCTCCTTCTCCTTCATGTCTCCAGAGTGTCCATGGCAGCATCATTCGAGGTGAGGTCACTTTGCTCCATTATCTGGACAATTTCACCCGAGGTTAACACGCAGTCAGCACCCTGGGAACTATGTAAAGCTGTGGGAACATCTTCTCAAAGGGCCTCCAGTTTCTTGTCATAACCCGGGGCCACAATGATGTGGAAAATCTTGTCTGGGGACAGGTTCTGCTGCCTGGTGAAATAATCCTTCACCAGAGAGCCCATGATCTGCTGGGGAGACTTGGCCTGCAGAGGTGGGGGTGATGGGGTGACCCAACCCACGCTCTGCATATTGGACCCAGCCTGGACAGGAGGAGGTCAGCATGGGTAGCTGGGGCTCTTCCTCATGGTGCTGGCAGTACCGACACACAAATTCCTTCTGACTCTCCAGGATGCTGAAGTCCGCAGCTATCTTCATGTCAAAGACAGTGTGCCCCAAGGCTTTTGAGAAAACCACAGAGCCTTCTGGATGCATCAGTGACACTGAGGCTGAATTTAGCAGCAAAATAAGGCAGAGACTAAGGACACATGGACACTGCCAGCACCTTGTGCTGTGAGGTATCACATTTCTTATTAAGGTTCAGAGTACAGAAGAAGTCCTTGGTGTTCTACTGAGAAACTTGGACTGCTTCCTCTGTGGTCACACAACTGTCACACGCCAGGCAGTCACTCAGAAATATCTTGGCATCGGCCAACTTATGGAATTCTCCCTTCTCTCTGTTCTCCTGAGCCGGACTCTGGACATTGACTGCGGCATTCTCTTTGTCATCGGTTTTTGTTTTTTTACTACATTCCTTCCATGTGCAGTGATCACACTTCATCTGGAGCAGGGTGGGAGGGGGCCAGGCTGGCTTAAGTGACCTGGAGGAAGCACAGGGAGAGCAGCCAGTCACCGCTGGTCACCCCTGGTGCTGCCGGCAGTATCCTTTCTTCCTTGTGGTGCATCTAGGGAGGGGAAGCGGCCGCGGTGCGAGGCTGAGTTCCAGGAGGCTGGCAGCGCTGTCGGGATTGTGCCAGAGACGCTGGTCCATTGGTGCCTGGCCTGTCCTCTGGAGATTGAACCTATAGGACTACTAAGGAAGCCAGTCCCCAGTTCCGCCCAGCTTCCACCACTGATTGATTGGAGTCTGAGGGCCAGGAGGAGGGACCAAGAAGCCTGCCTTCCAGCTGATCACCAGTCCCTGCACCACTCACTCCGGTTCCTTGTTAACCATCCCCTGATCAATGGGAGCCTGTGGGCCGGGGGAGGGAGCAAGCGGTCTGCCTCCCACCTGCTCACCAGTCGCTGCTGCCATGGATTCATTGGAGCCTGAGGGACCCCAGTTCCCTCGTTAGCCATCCCCTGATCAATGGAGCCTGAGGGCCAGGTGATGGACCAGTCGTCCATTCGGGAGTTATGGACCCTGGCTCTTTATATATATAGATAAGCTGTCAATGCTGCACAGCATGTACTGAGGCCTGCATAAAGCATTCACATAAGGATGAATGGATTGAGACTGAGTCAATCTTGCAAAAAAAAAAAAAAGAGAGAGAGAGAGAGATAGTCTAGGGCAGTGGTCGGCAAACTGCGGCTCGCAAGCCACATGTGGCTCTTTGGCCCCTTGAGTGTGGCTCTTCCACAAAATACCACGGCCTGAGCAAGTCTATTTTGAAGAAGTGGCATTAGAAGAAGTTTAAGTTTAAAAAATTTGGCTCTCAAAAGAAATTTCAATCGTTGTACTGTTGATTTTTGGCTCTGTTGACTAATGAGTTTGCTGACCACTGGTCTAGGGTTTAACAACAGGGAAATTTTCCTTACTGGGATTAATAAAGTGGAGTGCCAATTGGAAATAACTATTCAGTTTTACATTTTTCACTATGTAAATCTCTCCATCACTAATACCCCTGTACAAATTGGATGATTGCACCCAATTGTTATTTTCTTCTTTTAAAATTGCAAAACTAAAATGGATTAGTTCTAAAAGGCTGGCTGCACTACAGTTTTCCCTTTAATGTAAACCAGATGAGCAAAACAGCTTGAAAATGTTTGCATTTCATGGATCTTAGGGACATTTCAAAATATGTCACCATTATATTCACCAACATATTGAATGTCAACTACACAGAAAACAAAGGTGTGTGTGTGTGTGTGTGTGTGTGTGTGTGTGTGTGTGTTGTGGACTAGCAGGACACTAAATAAAGAGTCCTGTTTCCTACTCTCAGGGAGGTTTCAGGAAAGATAGTTTCAAATGCCCTTGGTCACAGGAATTACATACAAGGTGTGGCAAAATATGTTTGGAGCTGTTTGTGTGGAAAATAACCCAATAATTAGTAAATAATAATACAAGAATAAGCTCTGTGTTTCACGTATTCACAACTTGAAACCTACTTTTACCCCACCTTTATAATATGGTGACTAAACTTTGCTAGTAACCAAATACACAGGTTTTATTTCCTAGAAACTCTCAGTTTCTATCATCAAATTTAGTCAGATTATGATAAATGCTATAATACAATCAAATTACCAGAGGGAAAATATTGATTAGGGAAATTTCATAAGTTTCAAAGATGAGTTCATTTGAGTTGAGTCTCAAAAGATGAGTAGGACTTTAATAGTTAGAAAGGTAGTAGATGACTCTAGGCAAACACAAACAAAACAAATCCAAACACAAAAATCCACATTATAAGCCAAGGGACAGAGTCATGACATAGCACTGAGTGCCCAGAAAACATTATTTAGCCTAGTGTAACTGGACAATAGGAGTCAAAGTCCATGATATGCAAGAGATGTTTAGGAAAAGAATGATCTATCTGAAATGCTTCATTCATTTATGTCTCATGACCTGAAAGAGACTGTGAGTCACCTAGGTCTACATTATTGGGATGTCTCTGAAACCTAGTTGTTCTATGTGTTTTGCAGAAACCCAATAAGCAAAGTATTCTCTTCAGTAGGTGAAAACCAAAGAAAATTATCTATGAGCAAAGTATGATTCACAGCCTTGATTATTACACTGGAGTGGATCAGCCTTACTAAATTCTCCCTTTTCTATTGAACAATCTCTTCTCTGCCTGCTCTAGAAATAATTTGTCAAGCAATATGGGTTGTTAGACCAGTACAATCTTATAGAAAAAGAAAAAAACAGCAAGATGATGAAAAGAAAATATTTTAACATGAAGTTTATTTGGAATGTTTATGTCTCCAAAATTATTTTAAATAGTCTTTCTCTCCCTCCCTCTTCTCCTCCCCACCTCTTCCTTCTCTCCCCGCCCCCTCCCCCCCGGCTCTCTCACATACACACAATATTTGTATACTTCTTTGGGAGGGGGGCTAAATTTTTATATAATATAATATACAAACCTCTTAAGTGTATCAATTGATTTGTTTTGACAAAATCACACACCATGAAACCCAGACCCTTATCAACGTATAGAATATTTTATCACCACTGAAAGCTCCATAATATAAATATATCAGTTTATTTACCTATTTTCTAGTTGACAGCACCTGGGCTGCTTCCAAATTTGAGCTGTGTTGAATAGAGCATGGTTTTTGTGGAAATATACTCTCATTTCCCTTAGGTAAATGCCAAGGAGTGGATTTTCTGTGTCCTAGAGTTGATTTATATGTCACTGATCTCCCAGTACATCCCTCAGACCAGGTTCCAGATGATTCCAACTCATTGTTTCATGAAGAAATTTATATCATTGTAGAAAAGCTTAGTGCAATTTTAATTTTATTAGAATTTGGGAAATATGCACTCTAGTTCTAGCCCTCTCACTTGCCTGATGACCTTTAAGATAAGTCACTTCTCCTCTCTCAGTATTTTTCATTTGTAAAATGAGTGCTTTGGAATCAATGGTGTTTAAGGATATCCAAGTTATCCTAATGTAAGATTATACTGAGGGCTGATAAAGTCTGAATGTTTGTGTCTCCCACCCCAAATTCATATGCTGAAATCCTAACCCACAATGTGATGTTATTAGGAGGCTAGGCCTTTAGGAAGCTCTGGTCATGTGGGTGAAGCCTTCATGAATAGGATTAGTGTTTTATAAAAAGACCCCACAGAGATCCATCATTTATTCCTCCATGTGAAGACACAACAAGAAGGCTGGTCCCTGGAAGCAGTCCCTAGCATAACGGTGCAGGTACCTTGATCTCAGACTTCCAGCCTCCCAAACTAGGAGAAATAAATTTCTGTTGTTTATAAGCCCCCTAGTCTGTAGTATGTGTTATATAAGCCAGAATGGACTGAGACAAGGACCTTTTAGGTATCTGATGGCAGAAAGATATTTGAGCGAAATCCTTCCCTCAAAACACTGTACCAAGTAATTCCCAGTCCATTTACATATTAATTTGTCCCTGGATCTAGAACTATTCCAGCACTATGCCATATTTGGATATCAAACTCCGAAAGTAAAACCTCTCATAAAAACAAACAAACAAACAAAAAACGGTAAAGAGGGTGAAATATGCTATCCTTATTATCCAGGCTAAGAACCAAAAAGTAAACATTTTCCAAGAATGATGACCTCATCTGCCACACTCAGTCATACATTTATCACACATTTATTGGGTTCTTACTAAAGTCCACATCTTATATAGGCACTGAGAATATAAGGATGAAATAAATATGCCCCTCAATCTGTAAAATAATATGGTCAAATGAGAAAGACAGGATGGCTACAGATAAATTACCCTATTGACCAGAATGCAATCTAATATTTACAAAGTGTTACAGAACCATATTTTGATAAATTAGCAACTCATAGCAAATACTAAGGTTTATGCCACCAATTATGTAACTTGAGTCAGTTCAGTCCCTTGGGCTGTAGGGAAAATTCATCTGCCCTTTCTAACCTGGCATTACTAGCATGAGAACACATCAAAGATTTTACATTTTCTCATAACCAGGATTGTTCTCACAGAATAAAATAGAAATACAGTGGGAAAATGCCCTATATCTAAAACTACCCTTTAGTGAGGTTGAGAGATTATCATTCTGAAATGCACTACTAAACATTTACATAGTAAAATTTTAACAGAGACATATATACAAATAAGCAAACCTGTATTCCCACAACTTACCCTCTTTATTGCATCATCATTGTTCTTTACTCTATGATACCAGAAGTAGTGTTTGTGAACCTTTATTTGTGCCATGGTATTAACTCAAATTTATCTACCGAGGTTCTTTTCATTTCCTGATGACTAGATTTTACTCCTTCTCACCTCTTCTCTCCACATGAAGAAAGCTATAAGAATGGAGATGAGAGCAATGTTACAACTGTAGGAATAGTCACAAGTCTACTCTGATTGAGTTCTTTATATTTTTATCTTGAAATAATTATAGATTCATGGAAGATGCAAAGAGTACAAAGAAGTCCATGTGCTCTTTACCTAGTTCCCCCAATGTTAACAACTTATACACAACTATTGTGCAATATCAAAACAAGGAAATTGATATCTGGTATAATTAACAGGCCATATTTAAATTCCATGAATTTTACAATACACTTAATGTGTGTTTACGTGAGTGTGTGTGTGTGTGTGTGTGTGTGGTTTCATGCAAGGTTATCACATGTATAGATACATGTAATTACCAATGGTCATGATATGAAACCTTTCATCACCACAAGATCCCTTGTACTGTTTGCTATTTTGTTTTTGTGATTTTCCGTTTCTAAATTTTATTCCATGGCATAGCATTCCTGGCACTTTTGAAGTTAGACATAAAAGAAAACTGCATCCGCCGAAACCGGTTTGGCTCAGTGGATAGAGCGTCGGTCTGTGGACTGGAAGGTCTTGGGTTCGATTCCGGTCGAGGGCATGTACATTGGTTGAGGGCACATCCCCAGTAGGGGGCATGCAGGAGGCGGCTGGTCGATGTTTCTCTCTCATCGATGTTTCTAGCTCTCTATCCCTCTCCCTTCCTCTCTGTGAAAAACCAATAAAATATATTGAAAAAAAAAAAAGAAAACTGCATCCTACAAATTACAAGGTAGATTAGGAAATAACTTTTTAACTATTGCAAATAATCTTTATAAAATTGAGTGGACATTTTAATTGGGGGCCATGTTGTATATACAGTATACTTGTATACTTTTCCACCTAATATTCAGTGGAAAGGTATATGGCTATTTGAATTTTGAAAATATGTTTTAATGATTTTTTTTTTTTAGAGAAATAGGAAGAGAGAAGGAGAAAGAGAAACATTGACTTTTTTTCCCAACCTTGTTAGGGGAAAAAACCTGCAACTTTGGTATGTGCCCTGACCAGGTATCAAACCCAGTGACCATTCAGTGCACAGATGACGTTCAACCAATTGAGCCACACCAGACAGGGCTTGAATTTTATTTTTTAAAAGATTTATTTTTAATTTTTAATTACAGTTTACATTCAATATTACTTTATGTTTGTTTCAGGTGTACAGCATAGTGGTTAGATAATATTATACTTTACAAAGTGTTCCTCCAGATATTTTCAATATTCACCTAACACAATATATAGTTATTACATTATCATTGACTATATTCCCTATGCTGTACTTTACATCACTGTGACTATTTTATAACTACTAATTAGTACTTCTTAATCTTTCTTAATCCTTCTTAATCCTTCACCTTTTTCACCACGACCCCTCTCTCCTCTGGCAACCATTAGTCTGTTTGTTCTCTGTATCAATGAGTCTGTTTCAATTTTTTTATTTCATTTATTTTGTTCTTTAGATTCCAGATATAAGTGAGATTATATGATATTTGTCTTTCTCTGATTTACTTATTTCACTTTGCTGTCACAAATGGCAAGATTTCCTTTTTTTTTTTTTTTTTTACAGCCAAGTAATATTCCATTGTATATGTACCACTTCTTCCTTATCCACTGGTCTATTGGTGGGCACTGGGTTGCTTCCATATTTTGGCTATTGTAAGTAATGCTGCAGTGAATATAGGGGTGCATATATTCTTCCAAATTAATGTGTTGCTTTCTTTGGATATATACCCTGAAGTAGAATTGCTGGGTCATAAAACAGTTACAGTTTTATTTTTTTGAGGACTCTCTATACCATTTTCCATAGTGGCAGCAATACTCTGCATTCCCACCAACAATGTACAAATATTTCTTTTTTAAAGCATCCTCATCAATACTTGTTGTTTGTTGATTTATTAATGATAGCCATTCTAATATGTGTGAGGTGATATTTCATTGTGGTTTTAATTTGCATTTCTCTGGCAATTAGTGTTGTTGAGATCTTTTCATATGTCTATTGGCCATCTGCATGTCCTCTTTGGAGAAGCATCTACTCAGGTCCTCTGCTCATTTTCTAATTAAATTGTTTATTTGGCTGTTGAATTATACGAGTTCTTTATAAATTTTGGATGTTAACCCCTTACCAGACATATCATTGGAAAATATATTCTCCCATTCAGTAGGTTGTCTTTCCATTTTGTTGATGGTTTCCTTTGCTGTGCAAAAAAAATTTAAGTTTGATGTATTTCCATTTGTTTATTTTTTCTTTTGCTTCCTTTGCTGGAGGATTTATATCAGAAAATATAAATATATTTCTATGAGAAATGTCTGAAATTTTACTGCTTATATATTCTTCTAGGAGTTTTATGTTTTTGAGTCTTACATTTAGGTATTTAATCCATTTAGAGTTCATTCTTATATATGGTGTAAGAAGGTGATCTAGCTTGTTGTGTTTTTTTGGCATGTTTCTGTTCAATTTTCCCAACAGCACGTATTGTTCATTTATAGTCACACCCAATTCCCTTTCATTCTCCCTGTTCATAAAAGCTGGTACCCACTAATTTGCTTTCCATCTCTATAGTTTTATTTCAAAACTGTTATATACAGTAGAACCCCCTTATCTGCATGGGATATGTTCCAAGATGCCCAGTGAATGTCTGAAAACTTGCATAATACCTAACCTATATATACTATGTTTTTTTCCTATAAAGACATACTTATTATAATGTTTAATTTATGAGTTAGGGAATTTCATGAGAAGATTCATTCTTACTGTAAATTTTAACAACCTTAGCGTATGATTGTTTTGGTTTTTTTTCCACGTTAAGAACATTCACCTTTTCACTTAAAAGAAGCACATTAGAGCTTCTTTTTGGCATATCCAAATTGTCTGCATCACTACTATTGTACTTTGGAGACATTATTAAGTAAAGTTATAGTTACTTGAACAAAGCACTGTGGTACTATGACAGTAGATTTGAAAACCCAGGTGACTACTAAATGACAAGGGGGTGGAGAGTATCTGCAGTGTAGATGTGCTGGACAAAGGGATGAGTCACTTCCCGGTTGGGACGGAGCAGGGCAGTATAAGATTTTATCACTCTATTCAGAATTACATACAATTTTAAACTTATGAATTACTTATTAAACTTTTTCTTTCTAAAAATTTCCATTTAATATTTTTAGACCACAGTTGACCACAGTTAACTAGAATTGCAGAAAATGAAACCACAGATAAAGGGGTGGTTACCATAAATGCCATGATACGGTTTATAACACTTTCAGTTTGGTTTTTCTAAGTCAAATTACCTTGAGTTCCATCCAAGTTGTTACATGTATCAATAGTGCATTCTTTTCATTGCTGCATACTATTCCTACATATGGATATGCCATGGTTTGTTTAATCATCCACCTGTTGAACAACAATCATATTGTTTCCAGATTTTGACTATTACAATGATATTGAGGTCATCCCAGGATATAGAGGAAGAAGTTAAAAAGATGACTGTAATAAGGGAAGGAATGGTAGGTGTGAGGAATGACGCAAATGCAAACAGTTCATGCTCTTGCACAATGAAGCAGAAAAAATTGTGAAACAAAAATAAATAAGATCCAATAAGGAAAATACTTCTGAAGAAGGAAAGAAAAATTAATACAAATATGTGAAAATTTCATAGCAAAACTTCTTATTTTTATGATCAAGAAATCACGCATGCAGGAAAATAAAGTGAATATGAAGAGGAAGAAAAATCGGCTTATAGAAGACTAGAGGCCCGATGCATGAAATTTGTGCAAGAGTATGCCTTCCGTCCCCCAGCTGCCATCACCGGCTTCCCTCTGGCACCCGGGACCCAGGCTTCCCTTGCAGCCCCAGCTTCTTCAGGAAGGATGAAAGAATGCCTGGCCTAATTAGCATATTATGCTTTTATCATTATAGACTAGAGGCCCAGTACATAAAATTCGTGCATGGGGTGTGTGTCCCTCAGTCCAGCCTGCACCTTCTCCAATCTGGGACCCCTCGAGGGATGTCCAACTGCCCGTTTAGGCCCAATCCCAGGGATGTCCAACTGCCCATTTAGGCCTGATCCTAGAAGGATATCCCTAAACAGGCAGTCGGACATCCTTCTCACAATCCAGGACTGCTGGCTCCAAACTGCTTGCCTGCCTGCCTTCCTGATTGCCCTTAACTGCTTCTGCCTGCCAGCCTGATCACCCCATAACCACTCCCCTGCCAGCCTGATTGATGCCTTACTGCTCCCCTGCCAGTCCGATTGCCCCTAACTGCCCTCCCCTGCCAGCTTGGTCACCCCTAACTGCCCTCCCCTGCCAGCCTAGTCACCCCTAACTGCCCTCCCCTGCCGGCCTGGACCCCCCAACTGCCCTCCCCTGCACACCTGGTACCGCCCAACTGCCCTCCCCTGCTGACCCAGTCACCCCTAACTGCCCTCCCCTGCCAGCCTCATTGCCCCTAACTGCTCTCCCCTGCTGGTCTGGTTCCCCACAATTGCCCTCCCCTGCAGACCCAGTCTCCCCCAACTTCCCTCCTCTGCCAGCATGGTCACCCCTAACTGCCCTCCCCTGCAGGCTTGATCGCCTCCAACTGCCCTCCCTTGCAGGCCTGGTCCCCCCCAACTGCTCTCCCCTACCGGCTTGGGTACCCCCCAGCTGCCCTCCCCTGCAGGCCTGGGACCCCCAACTGCTCTCCCCTGCAGGCCTGGGTCCCCCCAACTGCCCTTCCCTGAAGGCCCGGTCACCCCCAACTTCCCTCCTCTGCTGGCCTGGTCACCTCTAACTGTCCTACCCTGCAGGCTTGATTGCCCCCAACTGCACTCCCTTGAAGGCCTATTCCCTCCCAACTGCCTTCCCCTGCTGGCCTTATCAGCCACAACGGCTCTCCCTTGCAGGCCTGGTCCCTCCCAACTGCCCTCCCCTGCTGGCCATCTTGTGGTAGCCATCTTGTGTCCACATGGGGGCAGCCATCTTTGACCACATGGGGGCAGCCATCTTATGTGTTGGAGTGACAGTCAATTTGCATATTACTCTTTTATTAGATAGGATAGAGGCCTGGTGCATGGGTAGGGGCCGGCTGGTTTGCCCTGAAGGGTGTCCCGGATCAGGGTGGGGGTTCCCTTGGGGCTTGGGGTGGCCTGAGTGAGGGGCCTGTGGTGGTTTGCAGGCCGGCCACACCCCCTGGTGACCCAAGCATAGGCCAGGGCTGGCTGGAAGCAAGTATCTGGGATTTATTTATCTTCTATAATTGAAACTTTGTAACCTTGAGCAGAGGCCAGGGTTCACCAGGGCAGGCGGGAAGCTTGGCTTCCTCCATCGCCAGGGGCAACCCAAGCCTCCTGCTCACTCCAGCTCTGTGGTGGCCGCCATCGTAGTTGGGTTAATTTGCATACTCACTCTGATTGGCTGGTAGGCATAGTGGAGTGATGGTCAATTTGCATGTTTCTCTTTTATTAGTGTAGATAGTGGAGCAAGGTTGCAATAAAATTTTCCACAGTATTTTTTGCTTCAGTAAGTTCTAAAAAATTCTCCATCAGAAAAGTGGTTTTGGTTTTTGTTTGATCAAAAAGTTTATGGAATGCTGCAGGCATTTCCCTTTTTTGATGGGTTGATAAAGCACATTTAATATATTTTAAAATCCTGAACATTTGTGTGGCAAATAAATCACTCAAATCTTATTTTTAAATCTAAAGCAATGCAAATTTATTTGACCATAGAACCACTTTTTTTATGTAATAATGATTGGTATTCTACATTGACAGAAAGTTGTTTTTGGAAATGTTAGACATAGTATTGAGGGAAATGTTTTGAGCCAAATATCATCTACCCAGGTAAGTTATTACTATAGATGTATTTTCTGAGCTTTTTCACAAATGAGAAAAGACCAAAATATATCTTTATATCCTTTCTGATTTTATATCTGATTATACTATATAATAAAAGCCTAATATGCAAATTGACTGAACAGCAGAATAACCAGTTGCTATGATGTGCACTGACCACCAGGGGGCAGACACTCAATGCAGGAGCTGTCCCATGGTGGTCAGTGCACTCCCACAGGGGGAGCACTGCTCAGCCAGAAGCCGGGCTCTTGGCTGGCACCTGGCGAGTGCAGCGGCAGTGGTGGGAGCCTCTCCCACCTTAGTGGCAGCACTAAGGAGCAGCAAACTGAGCAGTAAGAAGCAGCGAGAAGATGGGCAGTAAGGAGCAAGGGGTCCCGGACTGTGAGAGGGCGCAGGCCAGGTTGAGGGACCCCCTCCCCCATCCCAGTGCACAAATTTCGTGCACTGGGCTTCTAGTATATATATAGTTAACTAGAATTGCAGAAAATGATGTATATGATGTAAGCAGGTGATTCAGTTTTATTTATTTTTTTGCATGTATATATTCAATTTTCCCAACACCATGTACTGTTCTTATATAGTCACACCCAATTCCCTTTCATTCCCCCCAGTTGATTATATATATATATATATATATATATATATATATATATGTCTATTTCTGGACTTTCTAGTTTTTTCCAATGGTCTGTATGTTTATATCCTTATGACAATACCACTCTCTTGATTACTATAGCTTTATATTGCCTGAAAATCAGACCAAGTAGTTTCTCTAACTTCGTGTTTATTGAAAACTAGAGGCTCGGTGCATGAAATTCATGCATGGAAGGGGGGGGTCCCCTCAGCCCAGCCTGCACCCTCTCCAATCCGGGACCCCTTGGGGGCTGTCCGACTGATGGTTTAGGGGATTAGACCTAAACCGGCAGTCAGACAGCCCTCTCAAAATCCTGGACTGCTGGCTCCTAATTGCTCACCTGCCTGCCAGCCTGGTCGCCCCTAGCTACACCCCTGCTGGCCTGGTTTCCCCTAACTGAGCCCCCTACCAGCCTGGTTGCCCCTCACGCCCTCCCCCCCACCCCCACTGGTCTGTTTGCCCTACGCAGACTGCTTGTTCAGTAATTTGGTCATCCCTCACTAACCCCCCTGCCAGCCTGGTTGCCCCACGCAGCCTGCTTGTTCAGTTGTTTGGTCATCCCTCACTAACTCCCCTGCTGGCCTGGTCATAGGCATCCATCTTGTGATGGTATGAGGGTTAATTTGCATACTATCTCTTTATTATATAGGATTGTTTTAGTTATTCTAGATACTTTGAATTTCCATATACATTTTTAAGTAATCTTGTCAATATTTACCCTAAAAAGTCCCAAATTGTGTTTTTTTTTTATTTATCTTCACTCTAGGATATGTTTATTGATTTGGGAGAGAGAGAGAGAGTAATAGATGTGGGAGAGAAACATAGATTTATTTATTCCCGTATAAACTCTGACCAGAATTCGCACTTGCAACCTAGGTATGTGCCCTGACCAGGAATCAAACCACAACCTTTTTCCATATGGAAATGCTTCAGTCAACTGAGCCACCTGGTCAGTTTAACAAGCAGGCTGCGTGGGGTGACCAGGCTGGCAGGGGGGTTAATGAGGGATGATGCTCCAGTCAACTGAGCCACCTGGTCAGGGAACCCCAAATTGGTTTTTAAAACAATTTTGGTATTTATTCCTAATAAAAATTCTTACTAACTTAGACATAGGTCATTTTTTTATATGTCCATATATGATTGTATCTATTTATCTATCTTTCTATCACATAATATATTTCTATTAATATGTCAACAGCCAGTATCATACTGAATGCATAAATGTAAGATGTATTTCAAAGCCAATAATGATAGCTGCTAACAGCACTAATAACACTACTTTGGCAAAATAGCATAGTGTTTAAGAACACAAGATTTGACTTCTAACTTCCTAGGTTCAAGTCCATAGCCAAGACTTACAATCTATGAAATATTAACCACGTAACATAATTTATCTGGCCCTCAGATTTGCATCTGGAGAATGGGGATAATAATTTTACTTACATCTAAAATTAGTATGAGAACTAAATTGTATAATTCATGTAAAGTGCTTAACACATGCCTAATACTCAGTACTTAATGGATTTTAAATGTTAATTTTATCAATATTGGAATCTCTAGAGAATAAAAAATAAGCAGTATAAATTTTAGACAATAAAAGCCAATCCCTCTTTCTCAAAATTCTCTTTTGTGTTGGCTCCTGTGACACAACTTGTTCTTGGTTGTCTTTCTATCTAATGGGCCACTCCTTTTACTTTTCATTGCTAGGTCTTCCTCATTTTCATGACATATATAGATTAGAGTGCCCCAGGGCTCAAACTTTGAGGCCTTGCCTTCATATACAAACTGTATAATGGCTTTAAATTACATCTACAAATAGATGAATCCCAAACTTACATCTCTCTAATCCAGATTTGTCCCTGAACTCATTATTTGTATTTTGATCTTTCTATAAGACATCTTCACTTGGATGTTTACTTGGAAGCTCAAACTTAACCCTTTGCACTCGCTTGCTTTTTTCTCGATTCCTTTATTCTACTCGGGATTTAATTTTTTTAATACCCCAGATTTTACAAAGCGTGACAGTAGAATAAAAAACTGGAGTTTCTTTTCATACAAACTTATTTATTTGGATTTTTTTATATTTCAAATTATTGATACATTCAATACAATTCAACATACGAGCTGCTACCGATGCTAACCGTGTTGAGTCACACTCGACATCCGAGTGCAAAAGGTTAATGTGTATAAGGCAGAACTCTTGATTCCTTCCTTACCTCAAAATTGATCCTTTTGCAGACTTCCCCATCTGCTTAAAGTCTAGGCCATTATCTATTTTTATTCAGGTCAAAAATAGAATTAAACTTCACTCTACTCCTGATCTTCTTTTTCTCATAATTTATATCCAGCCGGTAATTACTATCAGTTCTACCTTCAAAATATACTCCCAATCTAAACACTTCCTAGCACTTCTGCCACTACCACCCTAGGCATAACCAATATCATCACAGCTATAGCCTTTTCTCTACTAGCTTCCAGGTTTTCATCCTTCCCTATCAGTCTATTCTTTACCCAGTAGCCACAGAAATTATTATTAAATTTAAGTCAGATCATGTCACATTTTTCATTAAAATTATTTAATGGCTTCCCATCTCACTCAGAGTAAAAGTCAAAATTATACAAAGTTGTACACATTCTGCCACTCTCACTATGCCTCTCACTCACCCCCTCTCCTAAATCTCTCTCTCTCTCTCTCTCTCTCTCTCTCTCTCTCTCTCTCTCTATCTCTATCTCTCCACACCAAATACAATGCCCCCCTTACTATTCATTGAAAATATGAGACACATTTCTGATATAGGGCAGCACTTTTCATAAGCTTTTCTATCTGGAACATTGTTTATCTAGATCAAGATCTTTGCATGGCTTACTCCCTAATTTCTTCCAAGTCTCTTCTGAAATATCACTTTATCAGAGCAACATTCCTGAACCACCATACTTAAAATTGTAACCTATCTCTGCTATCATCACTCAATATCCTCTTCTCTGCTGGATTTTTCTTTTTAACACTTATCGACACCTGATAT
This sequence comes from Eptesicus fuscus, assembly GCF_027574615.1. Classification (NCBI taxonomy): domain Eukaryota; kingdom Metazoa; phylum Chordata; class Mammalia; order Chiroptera; family Vespertilionidae; genus Eptesicus; species Eptesicus fuscus. The sequence goes on from NC_072473.1 coordinate 104,098,448, forward strand.
ATTGTAGGTTTTGTTTGATACTTTTGTATGGTTTTTTCCTGTTGTGAGGGTAGAATCATAATAGTTCTGTAGCTGGGGACATATCCCCAATGTGAGAAACAATGTCTGACATAGAGTAGGTACAGGATAAATATGTGTTGAATGAAGAAATGAGTGAATCATTATTTTCAAGTGGCATTATAATAAAAAAGGAAATAAAAGAGAATAAACTTAAAAATTGTTAATAAAAATGAAAGTATATATTATACAAGTGACAGAGGAAAAATGAGGTAGAACTTGAAATAAGTGTCAGTTAATGAAAAAAAGATGAATGAGGTAGAAAAAGAGAACAGTAATAGTGATAAAATATTAAAAAGGAAAGGAACTACATTGGGCAAAGCATTGGTGAGAGTATATAGTGACCTTACTTTTTCAAGATAAGAATGTGAGCTTTATATTTTGGTCAGGATTGGTAGCTACAGACTTTGAGGGGTTCAGAAAAGAGCTGAGAGGGTCCTAAGCTCTCACTTTTGGTTGAACATAAGGCTTTTCATAAGCAGGAAGTAAGGACTAAAGAAGAGTTGTAAACTACCTGCTTGAGTGTGGACTGCATGGACATTAAGGCAGAGACCTTTGACTGACACTGAGAGCATTTCCAAGCATTTAGGAAATCTTTACTCACACATTAGTTGACCAATAATCTAACTGTACAGAAACTTCAGTGGCTGCACACAACAAAGAATTTACTTATAATTAACGCAGACTTTAAATAAATAATTCAGGGAAGTGACTAAACAAGGAAACAGCACCAAAGAACAAAAATAACACACCCCAGAGAGGAGCAGGAATCTTATTTCTAGGATTGACATCTTATGTGATATAAAAAAATGCCAAAATTTCAACAAAAAATTATGAGACATGCAAAGGAACAAGAAGGTGTATTCCATAATCAGGAAGAAAAGTAATCAGTAGATACTGTCCCTGAAGAATAGTAGATGTTGCATTTTAGTAGATTTCTAAATAAACTGTTTTAAATTTGCTCAAGATATAAAGAAAAGTCTCAATAAAGAATCAAAGGAAACCAGAAGAGAACCAAAGTATCACCAAATAGAGAATATCAATAAAGCGACAGAAATTAGCCATTTACAACTATACATTTACCTCTAAGAACTGCTTTAGGTTCATCTCACAAGTTTTGGTATGGTATACCCAAATGCTTAGTGGTACAACTGGTGAGTACGGGTTGAGTTTGGGATATAACTCAACTCCAGGAGAGTTGGGACTGCAGTTCCTGATGAGAGAACCAGAACTAGAGCCACCAACTAAGTTCCTGATCTACATGAGCTGTGAAAAAATCCATATTGTTTTTACATGCTAAGTTTGGGGGAACTTGTCACACATGGTAATAGCAGGTGGAAGAGTGGAGAGGGTGATTGTGCAGTCTAGGAAGGATTTCTTTTTTTATTGGTAGATTTTATATAGGGTTTGTTTTCCATGTTTCTCAAAGGTCATTCTCATCAGCATACAATGATGTTATGAAGAGAGGTACTAATTGTAATCCTTGTGTAGGGATCCTGAACTAAGGTGGGTGGGTTGCTGTTAGATAGGGATACAAATGATGAGGTAGTGTGTTTGTGTAAATGAAGTTGGTTAACAGTTTTGGTTGTGGGAGGATGTGTAAATTTTCTTCTGATTACTTGGTTTTCTCAGTAAAAGAAGGGAGGTCGCCACCTAAAATGAGGAGACACAATGAAACTCAATTAGTGATATGTACTTTTTAAATAAAAATTAACCTGCAGTGTAAAGACAGCTCAGAATTTGAGAAAAATAAAACTGTATCCAGTATAAAGTAACTATGATTTTCTTAGCTGTTGTCAAAATACCTCTTTAAGCTTTTAGAGCCCCCATCCCTCTCCTTAAATTACATAAAGGTCTAATAAGTACAAACTTTACCACAGCCAATATAATGACTGTGGAAATTCCAGAGAAGTTTTGTTTGTTTGTTTGTTGCATATATCTGTGAGGACCATGTACACAGTCACATAGTACCAATAAGAATATGCATTTGAAGGTGTCATTTGAAAATATGCATTTGAGGAATTTAGGCATTTAGAACTCACACAATAGAGGCGAATAGTGAGTCTTGAACTGGGATTCCTTCATCCATGAAGTATGGATTCACTCATGTCTAATCAGCATAATTTGAACTAAGTAAAGTGGCCTCAATCAGAACTGGAGAAAAGGAATTGGCTGGGTAGTCAGCTAACAATTATCAAGGGTTACAAAATAATGAAATAATTAGAAATCCACAAATACCAAAGCAAAGCCATCTAAGAAGCTACACATATAATGAAGCTTGGAATTGACATTCTAATAGCCCCATCACTGATAAATGAATCAATGAAACATGTCTTAATTCAAATCTACTGAGAGGTTCTCAGAGCATAATTAAAAGAAATAATATTTCAGACAACTTGTACTGCAAATAGAAAGCTTCAAAGTATAATCAGTTATGATATCCAATTTCTAACTACCATCCCTGAAAATTTTACTATGAATTCACTTTCACTTTGCCAGTGTTGGTGGAACTCATTTCACATATAATTCTGCATAGTTGGAAGAAAGTTTAGAATAGATGGAAACTTCAGAATAATCACAACAACAACAGTTGAAATGACTTGCATACATGAATCAAACATTTATTCTCTCTCCTAAGCTAAATAATAGATAAAGCCAAATGACTGATGGATCTTCAAACTTCATCTTACATTTATTTTTGCCTTTTTTATGCAGTGCACCTGAAGTATTTTTGTGCTTATATATAACACTAGAGGCCCGGTGCATGAAATTCATGCATGTGGGGGGGAGGGGTGTCCCTCAGCCCAGCCTGCACCTTCTCCTATCTGGGATACCTCTCACAATCCAGGACTGCTGGCTCCCAACTGCTCACCTGCATACCTTCCTGATTGCCCCTAACCACTTCTGCCTGCCAGCCTGATCACCCCCTAACCACTCCCCTGCCGGCCTGATTGATGCCTAACTGCTCCTCTGCAAGCCTGTTTGCCCCCAACTTCCTTCCTCTGCCAGCCTGGTCACCCCTAACTGCCCTCCCCTGCAGGCTTGATCACCCCCAACTTCCCTCTCTTGCAGGCCTGGTCCCTCCCAACTGCCCTCTCCTGCTGGCCTGATTGCCCACAACTGCCCTCCCTTGCAGGCCTGGTCCCTCCCAACTGCCCTCCTCTGCTGGCCATCTTGTTGTGGCCATCTTGTGTTCACTTGGGGGCAGTATCTTTGACCACATGGGGGCAGCCATCTTGTGTGTTGGAGTGATGGTCAATCTGCACATTACTCTTTTATTAGATAGGATAGAGGCCTGGTGCATGGGTGGTGGCCAGCTGGTTTGCCCTGAAGGGTGTCCCAGATCAGGGTGGAGGTTCCCTTGGGGCGTGGGGCGGCCTGGGCGAGGGGCCTGTGGTGGTTTGCAGGCCGGCCACGGCCCCTGGCAACCCAAGCAGAGGCCCTGGTATCTGGGATTTATTTATGTTCTACAATTGAAACTTTGTAGCCTGGAGCGGAGCCAAGCCTTCTGCTTGCTCCATGGCGACAGCCATTTCTGTTGGGATTTATTTATCTTCTATAATTGAAACTTTGTAGCCTTAAACGGAGGCCTGGGCAGGCCAGGGTGTGTGGAAAGCTTGGCGGGGAAACCTAAGCCTCCCTCCTGCTCTCTCCATGGCCACAGCCATCTTGGTTGGGTTAATTTACATACTCGCTCCTGATTGGCTGGTGGGCATGGCTTGTGGCCATGGCTTGTGGGTATAGTGGAATGGTGGTTAATTTGCATATCACTCTTTTATTAGATAGTACAAGATATCTGAAGTCCATATCTAGATAATGGACATCATCCCCAAGAAGATTAATTTGGTCCCACAAATGGAGTGTAAAAGGGGTACTGTTATGGAAGGAAATTGTATACTGTTAGACCACCATGGGCACATAGATCTCTTCCTTTTCTAAATCCCCACAATACTGGTACTTTATTTCATATCTCTTTTGGCATTTGTTATATTCTGCCTCTTTTGTAGGTTTTTGTAAGTATGAGTCATAAACTTAGAGTCCCTTGAAGGTATATATTGTCTCAGATTCATTGTCAAATATGGTAGTCATTATAGCTACTCACCAAACATTTTTTATTCTCTAACCTGAGGGTGACACTTCCCTGTCTTCTCAAAGTCTACCTCCTCACTTGTTGGTTAATTAAAATGTGAGTGGAAAGAATGCTTGTCACATCTGAGTGAAAGCTTTAGAACTAAGATATGATCCACCACATTTTCTTTTTCTGGCTCAGCGATTATGAAAGCACAGAGGTGGAGCTTCCCTCAACACGGGCCTGTGAGTGAGGAAGATATGTAGAAAATTCCCCTCAGTCAACATGTGATGTACAAGTAGGATGAGTGGAAAATACATTTTGTTGTTTTAATAGTCTCATATTTTGGGATAGTTGGTTCAGCATAACTAAGCCTATTCCGACTAATATATTATAAAGCCCCTAGCACTGAACATAGTACCTCATAAATAATGTTCAATCACAAAGGGACTTTCAGATCTGAGGGTTAGTTTCATTCTCTGAGGAGTCTTTTAGCTCAGTGGCATGGATTGCTGTCTCTGTGGAAGCCTACATACAAATGGGGCAAAAGTACGTTTACAGTTGTGAGTACACAAAACACAGTTTAAACATTTATTATTACATTAATTATTGTATTATTTTCCATACAAACAACTATAAACCCACTTTTGCTCCAACCTGTATTTCTTTCCCAGCTTACTATGAGGAACATATTTGCATAAAGAGGATGCTAGTGATCTTTTATCCAGCTTACCCTGCCACTAAGCAATAATTAAATCAAGATGACTTAAATACCTGCTCTTCATCAGTATAGCCACAAAATCCTAGGACGTTAGATTTGGAAGATACTACAGGGAACTTATACACAGCTCTTTCATTATATAGATGACCATGAGAATAATCATTATACAAATGACACATGATCAGAGAAGGAAAGGCTGAAGGCTATAATCAGTGGCAGAAGGAGTAAATGTAAGTAACTGAGGTACTTATAACCTAGTTAGGTAGGTAAGAGAAGCATATAAGAGCATAAATAATGAATAAACTGATATAGACTAATAATGCAATGGAAGGCCATGTAAGGAAGGGCTAGATCTATCTATCATCTATCTATCTATCTATCTATCTATCTATCTATCTATCTATCATCTATCTATCTATCTATCTATCTATCTATCTATCTATCTATATCTATTCTTCTATACATACACATTAATAACATCATATAAATTTGTCCCATGGCACTCAGGTGAAACTAATAGCACATTCCTTTATTTAAAAAAATCAGATTAGCCTGGCTGGCGTGGCTCAGTGGTTGAGCGTCAACCTATGAACCAGGGAGTCACAGTTCGATTCCCAGTCAGGGCACATGTGTGGGTTGCGGGCTCAATCCCCAGTGTGGGGCACGCAGGAAGCAGCCGATCAATGATTCTCTCTCATTGTTGATGTTTCTATCTCTTTCTCCCTCTCCCTTCCTCTCTCTGAAATCAATGCATATGTATTTTTAAAAAATCAAATTAAACTTAGATTAGCCCTTGCCATCAAGATTAGTGGTAAATTAAATTTCAGGCATTATTGTGAGGCTCCACAAAATCATTTTGTTTGAAAAACTGCTGAAACTCACATAATCATTTTGTTTGAAAAACTGCTGAAACTCACATAATCCAAGAAACTTGGGGAAGGCTGCATGGTTTTTAATTCCATTAAGTCATTATGAAAATGATTAAGCCATATGATACATTCAAATACAGTCAGTTCTCCTGCTCACAGCCTATACTCTTTCTGACATAAATTTGGACATCAAGATACCTTCTGCCCATTGGAAAAGTGATACTAAGGGATCAGTCCATTGGCTCCACACAAGAACTCCTGTGGAAAAAAAGCCTGACAACTCCACACTTTGTATGTGAGAATGCTACATAGTCCCAACATTCAGAGTCCATGAACTTTCAATCCCTCCAGCATTGGGAAATTCAGCTCTTAAACACTTCCCTTTATCAAACAGTCTAGGCTTGTATCTATGTTAATGTAGAGACATCTGAAACCAATACAAATAAAATGTAAAGCCTTGAAATCAGCAGTGGAAAAATGCATGAAGAGAATTAGATCTATCCATTGGATACACAGTAGGAGAAACATTCACTATTAAATAAAAATTTAAATTCTACACAAGTTGAATCCATTTCTGGAAAAATATAAAATGCCAAAATTGTCACAAAAATTAGAAAACTTGATTAAGCAAATCACATTGAAGAAATGAAATGGTAATCAAAAAGTGTCTCTTCAAATGAACATCAGGCCCAAATGATTTTATATCGGCTGTATCAACTTTCTACGACTAAGTAACCATTATCTTACACAAATTTTTACATAGAAACTCATGTTATAGGGCTCTCATAGCTTGATATCAAAACCAGTTAGGTATTTTAGATAAAAAACACTTAAATTAAAGACTCGTTGGTGGGCACACAGTGCAATATACAAACCTTGTAGCATAGAAATCCAAACCTGAAATCTATATGTTCATTTTAACCAGTGTCACCCCAATAAATTTAATAAAAAGGAAACAAAACAAAAAAACTATTGATATAAAAAATCTTAACACAATATTAACCAGCTGAACTCAAGTGTACAAAGGAAAATGACACATCATGACCAGAAAGGGTCTACCCCAGATCTAGGCTACAAAATAATAGTTTAGTGCCAGAAAAATCTATCATTGTAATTTTCCACTTTAATAGACCAAAGGAGAATCTCTTTTTGGTAAAAGACTTAGGTATGCTGTACTAAAAACCTATCTCAGTATACTAGTAAGTCCACAGTTTCAATATTACAAAAGTAGTGCCCACTTGGACTGCCATAATATATATTTAGTATCTTGAATGGGGGAGAAGATGTGTCACTCTCTACACTTGTCAGATCACTCCAGAGGACTTCATTCTTCTCTGGGTGCTACCTTAAAGATGAGCAGAGGCTACAAGCAAGGGACCAGGATGGTGATGAGACATGAAACCATGCAGGATTTTGGAACATATAACTTCAAGAACATGAGACATATAGGTACTCAATAACTTTTTCAAATATTTGCAGTGTTGTTACATGGAAGACTGAGCAATTTTTGGGTGTTTAGAACTTAGAAGAAATATTAGTTCAGTTTCCTATAGCCCTATCTTCAACTATTAGGATGAATGGCTGAGGAAGATATATTTTGGGTCAGCATAAAGTTGAAATTTCTAGTCCGGCAGCATGGCTCAGTGGTTGAGCATTGACCTATGAACCAGGAGGTTACAGTTCGATTCCCTTGCCCATGTTGCAGGCTCCATACCAAGTGGGGAATGTGCAGGAGTCAGCTGATCAATGATTCTCATTGTTAATGTTTCTATCTCTCTCTTCCTCTCCCTCTCTGAAATCAATTATATATATATATATATATATATATATATATATATATATATATATATATTTAAAGTTGAAATTTCTAATAAAACTGTTCAGAGAAGCACTGGACTGAATCATGAGATAGTGAGGTGGCTATTATTTAAAGTGTTCAAGGAGAGAGAAACAATTATTTGACACTGATATGATAATGAAAACTTAAAGGCTGGATAGAGGATTCTAAGATGTAAATAGAGATATTTTCTAATGTTCTTTTCAACCTTGAAAAGGTCTGTGAGTCATTAATAGTCCAAATTACCCTTATTCCCAAATTCAGCTTAAGCTTATGTGGTTTTATATACCAAATTTCATCTTCTATATATAAAAAAAGAGAAAACAACAACAAAGCAGTGTTTCATAATTAACATTATTTTTTTGTAAATCTTCTGGGCTTTCCTTCTCAGTATTAGTTCAAAGGGAAGGTAGATTTTTGTGTTAGGTTGTATCAGATAGAAATCTACTGCCAGATACCAGTCTCTGTGTCCTCTTGACAGGCACTGCTGGTTATTAACTATCCAACATCCATGCTCTCCTGCTACCTTGCTAACAGAACCCTGATTTTGTTCAGGATAGGCGGCAGTGGGCTCAGAAAAGATAGTACCTCTACAATATAAACCAATCATAGTAACCCCATTGCTCTCTTGCCATTGGATCGGTTTAGGGGTGAAAATGTGACCCAGCTTCATTAAAAAAATGAAAGAGGAATTCTTCCAGGGGAAGGAATGCTTCTGTGAAAGGTTTCCTCCATGATGAATAGCAGATAATGGAAGCCCCTTTTTCATACTTGTTGAGTCCTCTGACAATTTGATGTGTTGATCTGTGGCAGCTACCTTGTAAACATTAAGGGAAACTCAGACTAATTGCAGAGAAACCAACTTAGAGTTCTGCCATTATAGAGCTCAGAAAAAGGCTCACTATGGAGTTCTAGGTGAGATAATAAATCACTAATGTTTTAAGTAATCTTAGTCAGGTATTCTGTTATTTGCCACCTTAATATCCTAGCAAGTAGAGTCTCAGAAGAAGAATTCAGATTGAGTGATCCACAAAAACTATGTGACAAATTCATAATCAGTTGAGATACTTTTAGTTTTATTCCCTGCATTGTCTCACCCATCCACCTGCTATGCACAATCTTCAACCACCTGTCAGTACATGACCACCATTTTACAGGTGAGGAATCAATGACCCTGAGTAAGGATCCAAGGTCACATGGCCAAAAAGTGGTGAGGACAGTAATTGATAAGATCAAACCTTACACAATCTGCATCCTAAATCTATATTTTGAACAAGTACCCTGTACTGTTTCCCCATATTGAAAGATAGCATGCTAAATGTGAGGAAAATATGACTAATACCTAAGAGAAAAAGCTTGACTATGCTAAAAGGGAATGGTAACCTTATTAACTGCCTGCTGTCATTTTTAAAAGGTGAACTTTTGATCAGAAAATAATGGACTGTTTTCTACCATTTTACATATTACATAGCATCTTCTGACTTCTTGCCTTTTCCATTCAGAATTCCAAGTATCTCAGCAGTTATTTTGTAGTAACACAATTTTTATTAACTCTTTTAAACACTTTAGAAATGCTCATTTAGTTGTGGCATGGTAAAGTTCATTTAAGTAATGTTGTTAAATTCATTAGTGCAAATTACCAAATATCAATTTCAATGATGACAATTTGCCTAAAAAGTGAACATTTCAGCTGCATGTCAAAGAAAAGTTATTTAGGTAGGAATCAAGGTACACACAAGTGCTAGTCTCTACTACAAGACTTATTACATGAGTAAGATGGAGAAAATCATTCCACTCATCTGAGCCTCAGTTTCCTCACATGTAATGAGGGTACTAATACTTGTGCTATGAACATCATAGTGCTGTTTTGAGGATGGAATAAATAAATGGATTTTAAATTCTTCTGGAATCATAAAGGCACTTCATGCACAAAAATGTTTTGTTACTTTTCATCTAAAACATTCAGAAATATCAAAATTTTATTAATCCAAACTGGCCCCTTATCTATTTCTAGTTTGCAAATATGTATTCACTATTAAATCATATGGAACTACATATTGGTTTGAAGTCATTGTTGCATTTTTAGGTTGAAAGATAGGGGAGGAGATGGGGGTGGCAGTGCTTATAGAATTGGGGGCAATAAAAGCATTCTGAAAAGCAGAGATTATATAAAAAATGAGTCATCATCAGACAACCAATTCCTAGGGAAATCTATTAGTAACTATTCTCTTAAAGCCCCAAAAGAAACAGCTGGAGGAGTTCATATCATAATGACCATAATATATTTGCATAATTCTGTAGGAAATCATAATTGTGTTAGAAATCAATAGTCTTTTTCTTTAATTTCATCTCCATTAGAGGTATAGCAAAAATAAAAAAATCATGAAGCTGAGGTTTATTTGCTGCTTAGAAACCTAACAGACACTACATGCCAGAAGGATTTTTTGAAAGAATTATGAAATCGTTTTTAGTTTCTTCTAGCTACAGTCAAAGCTTAGGTAGTACAGGCCTTAGGGAATTTGAAGGATTGACAGGTCTATAGAGGTAGTACAGGGGATGAGAGGGTCTGTTTCATTACAAACTGGCTCATTAGTAAAAGCACTACTACTTTTATATTACATCATCACTTACATTAGCTGATATTGTTGCTCATGGTCAGCCCATTATCCTTGATTAGCATAAATTAATCTCAATAAAAATTTGCTTGAGTATAGAGTGACTCATCCCTAATGGTTGTGATTTTACAAAATTACCAAAGAAGCTTTTGAAAAAATTCTGAGCTAAATGTTTACCTAAGAGATAGCAGAAAGGAGTTGATGCTTTGATCCGCTCGTCCCATAAAAAAAGTAGTTGCTCCACAAATGAGTACAAGATTTTGTTATTATAGGGCAACCACAATGGTGTTCTCTGCAGGTTACATATTGTACATTTAATTATTTCATAAAATGCTGTAAAGAGTGATTTTAAAACTGTGCTGTATGAACCTAGGTTATATATTTAATCTTAGTGAATCTTAGTTTTCTCTTCTATAAAATAATTAGGTTCAGATTATCTACAAATTTTCTTCAAGCTAAAAAAAAAATCTGATACTGGTTTTCAGTATTTTTCACATTTGTTAATTTGGGTGAGGACAATTCAAAAATACACACAGAACTGAATCACAACCCCTCCCTAGAACAGCATCATTTTGAATGATAATTTTTGCATTTATAAATTTGCTCTATATACAACATAAACCTGTATAACTTATTGATGTATCTACAGAGAGCACATAAAATATATTAAAATTAAAAGCAAATATGGAGAGAAGTTTTATTTTGAGGTGTCAAAGCAAATTATATTAGAAAATTACAGTGACCTAAAAAGCCTCACTTCCCAATCTCTATAAAATTTACATGTGAACTAGATGTACATGTTCATCAATGTTAATACAACTTTAACAGAAAAATGTAGAGTGATTTTAACACATAATATATTAGAAGTAAAATCTATACAGTTATTTTCCTTGTGGTGACCTTAACTTCTGGGTGTAATTAAAATGTCAGTGTGATTTTACCAAAAGCACATTAACACCTACAAGGTATGTGAAGTTCCTACAAACAAAGAGGGCAGAACTGATTCCAGGGCCTTCTATTTGAGCTCCTAATAATGTTCCTTTTCCAAAAGGACCCATGAGTCACAATTCAGGAAACAAGAACCAAAGTGGTCTTTATTCCTGGAGGTGATCTTTTGGAAATTAAAAAAAAAAAAAAATCTTGCTCCCAGAACCCAGTCCCTGCCTATCACATTCTTTCCTTCTGTATCTGGAGGTAGGTGACATCTCCTCTGTTTCAGAGATCTGGGTTAAATGCAAAAATAAAACCCCCCAAAAAAACACAAACAAACAAAAAAAACCCCACAAAACAAACAAATAAACAAACAAACAAAAACAAACACATACACGCACACAATTTTCTCCAATATGTCAGGAATCCATGCCAAGCTTTCAAGAGTGACAAAGAAGGAGTCTTTAGGGTTTTCTATGTATAATATCATGTCACCTGCAAATAATGACAGTTTTACTTATTCTTCTCCAATTTGGATTCCTTTTATTTCTTCTTCTTGTCTGATCACTATGGCTAGCACTTCCAGTACTATGTTGAACAGGAGTGATGAAAGTGGGCATCCCTGACTTGTTCCTGTTCTTAGGGGAAATTGTTTTAGTTTTTTCCCATTGAGTATGATGTTGGCTGTAGGTTTGTCATATAAGGCTCTTATTATGTTGAGGTATGATGCCTCTACTCTCACTTTGCTGAGGGATTTTATCAAGAAAGGGTGTTGAGTTTTGTCAAATATCAACATGGATAATTTTTTTCTGTATGTTCAGTTTTAAAAGGACTTCAGGAAAGCATCACTACTACAGTCACAAATAATTTCCCCCCTAAAATTCTAACAGAGGCCAATAAAGATATGAAAATTCAGCAGCAGTGTAAAGTAAGACTGAGAGAAAACCTAGTAGCAGACTCTTGAAGGAATTTCTACTAATTATAAGACTGAACACTGAAAAAAATTATCAGTACCCCATCAAGGCTCCCTCTGATGCAACAAAACAGCCTGGTCTGCTGTAAATCAGGCTTGCATACTTCGTTACAATTGCCATAGCATCCTGATATTGCTGCTGCATATTTCTGGGACTACCCTCAAAAGACGACAGAATTATTATCATTTTACCAATTGGCACATTGTTATTTTCAGATCTAGATGTGAGATAATCCATCAAACCACTATATTTTTCAACTCTCAACTTAGATTGGTTTGCTTTAATGAAGTTTATCCGATTGGCTTTCATTTTCTAATATGAATCAACAATATACTGTTGAGTTAATTTTCCTGCATTTAAATTAGGATTGAACGTGTCCTGGATGGAGAGATGAAATTCATAATACTGCATTTGTGTGACTCGTGTCCTTACATTTCGTCTAGTATTACTGTCGATTACACTGTTGTCTCTGAGTCTTAATGCAATATCCATTTCCCAGCCTTTTTCACCATGTGGAAAAAGAATAAGATACATCATTGCATCGAATGTAGGAAGCAGGATACTGATTTATTTCATTTTAGTGGCATTCAGATTATTGGGATCTGGTTTACAATGAATGAGCAAGTCCCTTTCAAAAGAAGGTTCTCCATCTTCATTTCTGAATATAACAGCAACTTCAGTTACACGGGGATAATTATATCTACCCAGATCACTATTACCATCATATTTAATTGCCATTGTTACTTCCATGGGAGCAATAACTTTCGCTGCTGCTTCGGATTCGGCTTGCTTTTCTACCTCATGTAGCATCTTGTATAATTTTTTAATTCATTTATTTCATTCACGAGGTTGCTGATATTGATCGTGAGTCTTTCTGAGAAAGCTTGGTTTTCTGGCATTGCTAATCTTTTATTCATAGTTTTGGCTGTATCTAAAATATAGAGTTGAGCAAATTTCCAAGAAACACCATCCGAAGGATGTAAAGTTCCAGTACGGTGATAAACTTGACCGTGTATTCTAAAACAGTATGGCCCATATCCTGATGGTGATGCAATATTTGTTCCCACTGAAGCAAAAGCAAAAGAACTATTTATTGAATGAATATTTTTCATGAAATTTTTACTGTCAGAATCTTCATTTATCATTAATTGCTTTAAATATGCTGGTTATTCTGGAAAACATATCATTTGGAGAAACTTTGCCTTTGCTACAACATCAAGTAAATTTTCCATCAGATGGTTTTTTATCAGAGAAACTTAGGGATAGGCAAATTGACATGTAACAGTCATTCCACCACAACTGTGTTTGATAATTGCATCTTCATTTACCTCATTTTCGCTATGAAGGCAGTTCCTACCAGTATTGGTAGTACTTGTCACTAACTGTTCTACAGATATATTGTCAACGACATCGCTTTCTTTAAGCTTCAGAGGTACATTGTGGCAATAGTTGGCCTTCAGACATATTCTGTAGACAATTTTGGCTTTAGAATGTCAACAAAAATGTGACGTTTCTGGGCTGGGCTGGGCTGTGGGCTGCATTTTGCGCCATAGCCGCATCGGCTATGATTTGGTGGACTGTTGCTCCAGGGTGGTGGCGGGGCCTGTGTCCCACTTGGGGGAAGCCAAGTGTAGCTTTGTGCCTCCAGGTCCGCAGTGCTGTTTCTCTATGCACATCATGGCAACTCCTGCATTTAGCATTTCCCCATGGTGGTCAGTGTGTGTCATACTGACTGGTTGGAAAGTGGGAAGGATACTTAGCATATTAGGCTTTTATATATATACTAGAGAACCAGCAGTCGGACATCCCTCTCACAATCCAGGACCACTGGCTCCTATATGCTCACCTGCCTGCCTGCCTGATCACCCCTAACTGCCCCCCTGCCAGCCTGGTCACCCCTTACTTCCCCCCATGCCAGCCTGGTCACCCCCAACAGCCCCCCAACAGCCAGGTCACCCCTTACTGCCCGCCTCTGCCAGCCTGATCACCCCCAACTGCCCCCCCTGTGGGCCTGGTCACCCCACGCAGCCCGCTGTTTGGTCATTTGGTCACCACTCACTAACCCCCCTGCCGGCCTGGTTGCCCCACGCAGCCTGTTCGGTTGTCCATTCTGTTGTGATGGTTGCTTAGGCTTTTTTATATATACATATATATAATATACACTGAGTGGCCAGATTATTATGACCACCCCATCAGTACTTCGTTGGGCCATCTTTTGCCTTCAATACTGTGGCGATTCTTCTTGGCACTGACTCCACGAGATGTTGAAAGATGATGCGAGGAATCTGACACCATGCCTGATGAATAGCACTGTCCAGTTCTGTGAGATTTGATGGTTGTGGAACCAGCTGCCTGATGGCTCTTTTAACTTTGTCCCACAAATGCTCAATTGGATTGAGATCTGGTGATTGTGGGGGCCACCTAAGCAAGGTAAAGTCTCCCTCGTGTTCTTGAAACCACTTCTGCACAATACGAGCACCGTGGCATGGTGCATTGTCTTGTTGGAAGAAGCCATCTCCATTGGGATACGCCATCAACATGATAGGATGAACTTTGATCAGCAACAATACTTAGGTATGTTGTGCTATTCAGACGCTGTTCCACATGAATTAAAGGGCCCAAATCATTCCAGGAAAACATGCCCCAAACCATAACACTGCCCCCACCAGCTTGAAGGGTTGTACTCATGCATGTGGGGTGCATGCTTTCATGCTGTTTACATGAAATTCTTACTCTGCCATCTGCATGATGCAACTGGAAACATGATTCATCAGACCACATGAGTTTTTTCCAATGCTCAACTGTCCAATCCTTGTGTTCTGTGCGAATTGGAGACGTTTTATCTTGGTAACTGCAGACAGCAAAGGTGTTCGAACAGGCTTTCAGCTTCCATATCCCATATGATGCAGTGTACGGCTAATTTGCCTACTAACATCAGGTGGTCATAATATTCTGGCCACTCAGTATATATTTTATTCCATTATTCTATTGTATTCATTTGCCGTATATATTTTTAACCAGTTTTCTATTGTTGGGCATTAGGGTTGTTTACTGTTTTTCTCTATTAACAATAATATTCTGTTGAACATATGTGTGGCTTTTAATATATATCCATGTTTATTAGGATAATGTTTTTAGATGTAGAATTGCTGGGTCAAAAGAAATGCTTACTTTTTAATTTTTAAGAAATATTCAAATACATTAAACAAAATTCTTAAAGTATCATAAAATATTTAAAATTCATCGGCTTCAAGGTATATGTTGCTCCTAAGTTTTGCATATAACTGAACATACAAATCTGTTAACACTTGCTGAATCAAATCCACTATGAATTCTAATACTTTCACTTTTCCTTGCAAATTTTTCTTTGCTTCTTCTAACATTATTGTGTTTCTTCTTGAGAATGGCTAATGAAAACATCATCAATCTGATGAGGTATCATTAAGCAGTCAGTCATCTGAAGATGATGTCATAAGCATCTTCTAAATGTTGGAGTTGTTTCTTTTATTTCTTTATCTTTGTTGTTTTACTTTAAGTCTGTGCAAATTTGTTATCTCTTGTTGATTTTCTAAAATAACAGTCAGCAGGCACCAGAGTACTAGTGTTACCCACTTTGTGGACTTGTGAGGATTGTGATAATCTAGGTAAAGTGTCAGCATGATGGCTAAAGTCAGACAATGAGACCTTTGATTTTTCACACCCCAAGAGCAATGTTTTGGTCTTGAGGACCTCAGACTCCCCAGGGGCATTCTCAACAAGGTTATAAGTGGTTCAAAGCCCACTGAGAGTCTCAGCACAAGCACCCTGCCTTGGCCATCTGGGACCCTCACTTGAGGTACTGGGGCTCCATACTGGCCTCAGAGATTTATACCTTCAGCTAATTCCCTATAGGCCAACTCCAACCTTCTGCCTAAGCACCCAGCATACCAAGTGCTCCATTCAACCAGCAATGCTTATTTTTAATTCCTTTGAGACATTATACACAAAAACTTGATTTTAGCCTTGTGAAAACCCCAATCAAAGAATTCCACCTGAATTTCTGAAAGAACTGTATGCTTAATAATTGGTTGTTGATTTAAGTAACTCAATTTGTAATAATTTGTTATGCAACGATAGAAAAATAATGAACGAAGAGCTGAGAAATTGGAATAATCTGTAATCAACTATAATATAGCTATACTTACTGTACTTAAAGAAATAAAGGAAAACTTTAAAAGATCAGCAGGAATCAAGAAACCATGAAATTTATAACAGTCATCCACAATAGAGTAATAAAGATCACATTTACTCTCCTGGCTTAATCAATTAGAAAACTGGATACAATACATAAATCAATTCTTTTCAGGCTGGACAACAGGCTTCTCAGGACAATTATCTCAATGGGAAAATTAAAAAAATGAGGTGATCCCTCCAATTTCCCAAACTTATTACAGAAACTTGTTTCCAAGTTACAGTGCAGAGAGATGGGGAACCAAAGCATACCCTGGTGGTATTACTGAATTGAAGAGTCAAAGATCAAAATCCAAGGAAGCTGCCCTAGCTAGTTTGTCTCAGTGGTTAGAGTGTTGGCCTGGGGACTGAAGGGTCTTGGGTTCGATTCAGGTCAAGGGCATGTACCTCGGTTTCATGCTCCATCCCTGACCCTGGTCAGGGAATGTGCTGGTGGCAACCAGTCAATGTTTCTCTCTGTGTGTCTCTCTCCCTCTTTTCCATTATCTCTAAAAAAATCAATAGAAAAAAAATATCCTCCAGTGAGGATTAACAAAAAAATAAAAATAAAATAAAATAAAATAAAATAAAATAAATCAAGAAGGCCAGTGTAGCTGGTAATCAATCATGGGGCAGAGTACCTGAGAGGAGAAAGCAGCATAAAGAAAACTCTAGAGATCTGCAAATGTGTTCTCTTGAGTTTTTGACTTATTACTCCTGTGCATGCATGAGAGGAAACTACTAGCAGAAGAAATAGAATCACCGTAAAGCACTAAGCTGAACAATTTCCAAAGGTCCCATAGGGCTGAGAATATTTTGTATTCTAACCAGCCAAAGTGGGAAAACTTTATGACATACAGGGTAGAGTTGTCAGAAGGATAGCACAATAGTAGGGGAGATATAGTAGATCTTGAGTAAAGGATAGTACAGAAATGCTTTTTGGATTTATACAAGCACATATTCAAAAGAGCTGTAGGCCCAACTCCAATATTATTACTTTCATTCTTAGATTACTCCTGTGTAGCAAGCAAAGAACTAGCTGGGTCATTCTGTTTTGAAAAATAGTAAAAATCAAAGAGAGTAGGTAACCAATTAGTGGGGAGTCATGAGGAAAGCAATGTAGGGACTGTCTAGTACTCTGTTATAACTCTGACTTCTTGTTTATAGTTTTTATTAATTTTGAGAGAGAAAGAAACTGAAAGAGAGAGTGGAGAGAGAGAGAGACCATGGCACAGGCATGTGCCCTTGCCTGGAAATCTAACTGGCAACCTCCTGATACATGGGATGACTCCCAAACACTGGCCAGAGCATAACTCTGACTTCTTATCTTTATAGCACTCTTTTTTCTCTCTATGAGTTTTAGCAAGGTATGGTTTTCAGAGCCAGTGGCCCAAGCATCCAGCAATCTCATCAGAACCAGGTCCAGCAGCACTCTGGGGAAGCACACCTATACATCTGGTATATATGGAAGAAGATATATGCAGGTATTTGTGAAGAGTTCTCTGTGCTAGGCACTGTGCTAAACTGCAGGGTACAGGCATAAATTGGCTTAATCCCTGTGAAAACCCAAAGATGGAGGAACTCTTTTTATTCTCATTTACAGGTGAGGAAACTGATGCTCAGAGGGAATAAATGAATGTCCAAGATCATGTGGCAATGAGTGGTGAATTGTTATCTTCAATCCAGTCCATCGAATTCGGTTGCTCAGGTTATCTGGACAGTCTTTTACCAGCCCTCTATGAAAAGGCCAAGAGGCAGCAAAGTTTGGCCTTTGAGACTATGGTGAACAAGTGAAAACCTCAAATGTTGACAATTACAAAGGAGGGTGAATGATTACTGTTCATAAAAGTTAATCTAAGATTTTTACATGTCATGTTACACCTGTTTTTTAACTTAGTACAGTTCATGAAAGTGTTTATAATAATTGAACTTTCTTTTGAGTTCATCATTTGAAACAGAATTTACATAGAATATGCTCACACCTTTTAAAATTCTTATTTAATCATTTATAACTCTATGGTGCTCTATCAAATATATGATTATTAAATTCATTGGTGTTTCATCTGAGAATGAAATTGATAATTACATTTACAATGGAATACATTAACAAGTAAGTCCATTCACTAATATTTAATAACTATTAAGAACTGCTTGAATTGCATGTCTTAGGCCAGAGAGTAGCTTATATATAACATTCCTATTTATGTGTGCATGAAAGAGGAGAAAAGGGTGTATTCCTCAAGAAGAATCACAGTACTATCTAGCTAATAACCCCTACTTTAAGTCCTTTTATGGAATGAGGGCATAAATAAATAATAAATGAAATTAATATAATCATAATTTCTCTTTTGTATACTTGTTCAAAATTTCCTCCATCACTTTTCAGTATTCACATAAAAATCTCTGCCCCATTAAATTCATGCTAATCACAATGCATCCTTCTTCACCCCAGCCCCATTGCTGTCACCCTCTGACCTTTAGGCATTCCCTATCACAAATGAAGACTTTTTACCTCATTCATTGTCTGCAGCCACACTCAAGTACTACCATCATAATGGGAACTCAACATATCTAGGAGCCCCCCATCCCCTGCCAGCCAACTTTCTGACACTTTCACAAGGCCATACATCTTCAGAGCCAATGAGGAAGTTCTCCCACCCTTAACCAGGTTCTCCCACCAGGGCCACTCCCCACACTGTTACCTCTGTCCCTCTGAAATCACTGATTCAAGCAACTCAATCTGACCATACCCTCTATCCCTTCAACTCTCTATGGAATTTCTTATCTTGGATGTCTCACAGACAACTTCAATGTAATGTGAATGAAATTGAGAAGAGCCAGAAGCAGTCCAATAGATTTAAATGATTTAATATCATTTGCAGGTGTTAGCAGCACAGGCCTCTTTCTGTGAGAAATTTTGGAAATAGATGAAGATGCGTGGACTCCCTCCAGTCTCTGGGATACAGGCATCAACAGTTCTTGCTGGATTAGAACTCTTCATCCACCAGAGAATTGGTGTCATCCTTGAAGTGGTGGCTGAGCTCTGGATTGTTGTCCACTGCCCTCTGAACCCTGCAGTTGTTGTGGGCCTTGTTGCTCACCAGTTGTAGAATGTTGGTCGTCATGTATTTGATAATGACAGGGAGTAAAACCTGAGTTGACAAGCTCAGGTGCTGGGCAGGGTGGTTTTCCTGCAGGAGGCCATCCACATGGCTGGCGGGTGATTGCAGGTTGGCTTTTGTGGTGCTGGAGAATGTCTGCTTCTTAAGCTTACAGGATTTATTACAGCTTCTTTTTCCAGACATGATGTTTCACTCAAGTTGGCCTAGCTTGATTGTCCAGCTGGCCTGAGCCTCTCAAGATACCAGACACCAGTGCTCATTCACATCTACTCTGTCCCCACACTCCAGCCACTCATTGCCAGGGAGCAACCTTTGTGACATCATAGACATTGTGATGTCACTGATGTCCACTAAGCCTCAGCCTAGAAGCATGTATGTTAGAAAGTTGGTCATGCTAATGACTGGACCATAATGTGAAACACATATACCTATTAGAATAGCTGATTACACCTAATGTGGGTGAGGATGTAGAGCAACTAGAACTCTCATACATTGTTGATAGAGTGGGAAAAGTTTAAAACCATTTTTTGAAAAGTCTGATAGTTTCTAAACATACACCTTTCTATGACCTAGGCATTCTTCTTCTGGGTATTTATTCAGTAAAAATAAAAGTATATCTACACACAATGTGAACCAGAATGTTTATATCACTTTTATTAATAATAAAGAAAACTGGAAATAGCTCAGGTAGTTCATCAACCAAAAAAAACCCACAAAAAACAAAAACTGGATAAACCATAATTTATTCATACATTCAGAAATAAACAAAATAAACTACTGATGCACATAATAATATGGATGGATTTCACGGGTCCTATGCTGAATGAAGAAGTCAGATACAAAAGAGTACATCCTATATAATAAAAGCCTAATATGCTAAGTGTCTGGTCGACCAGTCGGCTGTTCAACCAATCAAAGCATAATATGCTAATGATATGCTAAGGATGCTCAACTGCTCACTATGATGTGCACTGACTACCAGGGGCAGACACTACAACAGGTAGGTTAGCTAGCTGCTGGGGTCCAGGCCATCAGGACTGAGTGAGATGGGATGGACATGCCCTGGAACCAGGGGACCTCAGCCCACGCCCCTCGCCCAGTGGGGCTTGATGGGGGACCGAGGCTGCGCCCCCTGCCCAGCAGGACTTGATGGTTAACCCTAGGCCACACCCCCTGCCCAGCTGGGCTTGACAGGGGACCTCAAGGCATGCCCCCCACCCCAGTGCTTGGCCAGGGGACCTCAGGCCATGCCCTTTACCCCGGGCTGGGGGACCTCAGGCTGTGCCCCCTGCCCCGGCACCCAGCCATGAGAACTCAGGCTGCGCCCCCTGGCCAGCAGGGCTTGACGGGGGACCTCAAGGTGCGCCCCCCCCTACCCCAGCACTTGGCTGGGGGACCTGAGAGTGCTCTGGGGGACCTGAGGCTGCGCCCCCCACCTGACGGGGCTTGACAGGGCTGGGGCCTGCCGGGTCTGGATCTCACCCAATGGAGGTGGGGCCGGCGGGGTCTGGGTATCGTGCAATTTTGAGGCACGCACTGGTGGGCAGGGAATTGACTCCGGGTCCCGCAGAGCGCCACAGACTCTGACAGGAGGAAGATTTTCATATACATTTTACTAATTTTCTTTCATCTCTGACACTTCTATTATAGAGAAAGGGCAAATAGCAATATTAAAATATTTCCTCTAATTAATCCCCTTTTAATGTGCATTAATTTTGTGCATCGGGCCACTAGTACTGTATATAAATGTGTATGTGGAGTGTATGTGTATATGTGTACAAAGTTCTAGAAGAGTTAGAATCATGGTTGCTTCCAAGGTGTAGGAGTAGCAGGATAGATTGAGAAGAAAATTTTCTGGATATTGGTGTGAATTACATGGATGTACCCATTTTTTTAAATTGTGCAATTGAAATGTATGCATTTTCACATATGACATTTTTACCTATAAAGGAACAAAGGTAATAATCAAGTAGCTTGGGAAAGTTGGGAGATATAAGTGAAACAGGAATGGGAGAATGTTGATAGCTATTGAAGTAGGTGATAGGTACCTGTAGTTTCATTAGAATATTTTGCTTCTTTTATTTTATGTTTGAAATGTTCTATAATAAATGAGGAGAAAGAAAGAAAGGATACAAGAATGAAAGAAAAAGGCAGCCATTATTAATCCATCAAAGTATCCTTGTCTGAGAATTCCCTTCAGTCCATTATAGTCTCTAATAATCAATTAGAAAGACATCTGTGATAATGCCTATTTTTCAATCCTGGACCTGTAGCATATACTCCTGAGTTTATTAAAATAACACACACAGAAATAACTAAAATTATTTACTCCAATATATTAAAGTGCTTAGCTTAATGTGGTAGAATTATGAGTGGCTTTTACTGTCCCTTTATTTTTCTACATTTTCCAAATGTATAATTATGAATATGCATTTGTTTTATTTTGTTTTATTTTATTATTTTTAATTTTATTTTATTGTTTAAAGTATTACACATAGTAGTCCATATATATCCTTCTTTTTTCCCATTGACCTTCCCCCAGCCTCCCCTACCCCCTATCACATGCCTTCATCCCACGCCCCACCCCCAT
Organism: Eptesicus fuscus; assembly: GCF_027574615.1. NCBI lineage: Eukaryota > Metazoa > Chordata > Mammalia > Chiroptera > Vespertilionidae > Eptesicus > Eptesicus fuscus. The sequence continues at coordinate 104,120,441 of NC_072473.1, forward strand.
GTCTTGTGTCCATTGGTTGTGCTTATATGCATGCACACAAGTGTTTCTGTTTATCTCTTTCCCCGCTCCCCAACATTCCCCAGCCTTCCCACTGTAATTTGACAGTCTGTTCGATGCTTTACTGCCTCTGTATCTATCTTTTTGTTCATCAGGTTATAATGTTCTTTATTTTCCATAAATGAGTGAGATCATGTGGTATTTTTCTTTCATTGCCTGGCTTATTTCACTTAGCATAATGCTCTCCAGTTCCATCCATGCTGCTGCAAATGGTAAGAATTCCTTCTTTTTTATAGCAGCATAGTATTCCATTGTGTAGAAGTACCATAGTTTTCTAATCCACTCATCTGCTGATGGGCATTTAGGCTGTTTCCAAATCTTAGCTATGGTGAATTGTGCTGCTATGAACATAGGGGTGCATATATCCTTTCTGATTGGTGTTTCTAGTCTCTTGGGATATATTCTTAGAATTGGAATTATTGAGTCAAATGGGAGTTCCATTTTTAGTTTTTTGAGGAAACTCCACACTGTTCTCTACAGTGGCTACACCAGTCTGCATTCCCACCAGCAGTGCATCAGGCTTCCTTTTTCTCCACATCCTCGCCAGCACTTGTCGTTTGTTGATTTGTTGATGATAGCCATTCTGACAGGTGTGAGATGGTACCGCATTGTCATTTTGATTTGCATCTCTCGGATAATTAGTGACTTTGAGCATGTTTTCATGTGTCTCTTGGCCTTCCTTCTGTCTTCTTTTGAAAAGATTCTATTTAGGTCTGTTGCCCATTTTTTTATTGGATAATTTCTCTTCCTTTTTATTGAGTTGTATGAGTTCCCTGTAAATGTTGGAGATTAAACCTTTATCAGTGATAACATTTGCAAATATGTTCTCCCATACAGTAGGCTTTCTTGTTGTTTTGTTGATGGATTCTTTGGCTGTGCAAAAGCTCTTTATTTTGATGTAGTCCCATTTGTTTATTTTCTCTTTAGTTTCCATTGCCCTAGGAGCGGTATCGGTGAAGAAATTGCTTCGGCATATGTCTGAAATTTTGCTGCCTGTGGATTCCTCTAGTATTTTTATGGTTTCCCGTCTTATGTTTAAGTCCTTTATCCATTTAGAGTTTATTTTTGTGTATGGTATAAGTTGATGGTCTAGTTTTATTTTTTTGCATGTATCTCTCCAGTTTTCCCAACACCATTTATTGTAGAGACTGTCTTGACTCCATTGTATGTTCATGCCTCCTTTGACAAATATTAATTGAGCATAGTGGTTTGGGTCTATATCTGGGTTCTCTATTCTATTCCATTGGTCTATATATCTGAGACTGCGCCAGTACCAGGCTGTTTTGATAACAGTGGCTTTATAATACAGCTTGAAATCTGGTATTGAGATCCCACCTACTTTGTTATTCTTTCTCGGGAATGCTGTGGCTATTTGGGGTCTTTTTTTATTCCAGAAGAATTTTTGGAGAGTTCTTTCTAGGTCTGTGAAATACGCCATTGGTATTTTAATGGGGAGTGCATTGAATCTATAGATTGCTTTGGGTAGTATGGACATTTTAATGATGTTGATTCTACCAATCCATGAACATGGTATGTTCTTTCATCTGTTTATGTCTTCCTCCATCTCTTTTATCAGTGTCCTATAGTTTTCTGTGTATAGGTCTTTTACCTCCTTGGTTAAGTTTATTCCTAGGTATCTTAATTTTTTTGGTGCGATGGTAAATGGGATGCTTTTTTAGTCTCTCTTTCTGTAAGTTCACTATTGATGTATAGAAATGCCATAGATTTCTTGGCATTAATTTTGTATCCTGTTACATTGCCGAATTTATTTATTAAGTCTAATAGTTTTTTGATGGAGTCTTTAGGGTTTTTTATATACAATATCATGTTATCTGGGAATAGGGACAGTTTTACTTCTTCTTTTCCAATTTGGATGCCTTTTATTTCTTCTTCTTGTTTAATCGCAAATGGCTAATACTTCCAGTACTATGTCAAAAAGGAGTGGTGAGATTGGGCATCCCTGTCTTATTCCTGTTCTTAGGGGAAATGGTTTTAGTTTTTGCCCATTGAGTATGATGTTGGCTGTGGGTTTGTCATGTATGGCTTTTATTATGTTCAGGAATGATCCTTCTATTTTGAACTTGCTGAGAGTTTTTTATCAAAAATGGGTGTTGGATTTTGTCAAATGCTTTTTCTGCATCAATTGATATGACTGTGGTTTTTATCTCTCAATTTGTTTATGTGATGTATCATGTTTATTAATTAGCAGATATTGTACCATCTTTGCATCCCTGAGATAAATCCTACTTGGTCATGGTGTATGATCTTTCTGATATACTGCTGGACCCAATTTGCTAGAATTTTGTTGAGGATTTTGGCATCTATGTTCATGAGAGATATTGGCCTGTAATTCCTTTCATTGTATTGTCTTTGTCTGGTTTTGGTATTAAGGTGATGCTGGCTTCATAGAATGAGCTTGAAAGTGTTCCTTCCTCTTGAATTTTTTTTGAATAGTCTGAGGAGGATAGGTTTTAGTTCTTCCTTGAATATTTGATAAAACTCCCCTGTGAAGCCGTCGGGCCCCAGGCTTTTGTTTGCTGGAAGCTTTTTGATGACTGCTTCAATTTCTTCCATAGTTATTGGCCTATTGAGCTGTTTAGATTCTTCTTGATTGAATTTTGGAAGGTTGTATTTTTCTAGGAATATGTTCATTTCCTCCAGGTTGTCCAGTTTGTTGGAATAGAGTTGTTCATAGTATTTTTTAACAATCCTTTGTATTTCTGTGGGGTCCGTTGTTATTTCTCCTCCTTCATTTCTGATTTTGTTTATTTGGGTCCTCTCTCTTTGCTTCTTGGTGAGCCTGACTAGAGGTACATCAGTCTTGTTTATCCTTTCAAAGAACCAGCTTTTGGTTTTGTTGATCTTTTGTAATGTTTTTTTGGTCTCTATGTTGTTTATCTCTGCTCTGATCTTTATTATTTTTTCCTTCTGCTTACACTGGGCTTTTCTTGTTGCTCTCTTTCTAACTCTTTGAGTTGTAGGGTTAGGTAATTCATTACCATTGTTTCTTGTTTTTTGCAGTAGGCTTGTAGAGCTATGAACTTCCGTCTCAAGATTGCTTTCGATGTGTCCCATAAATTTTGGATTGTTGTGTTTCCATTGTCACTTGTTGCCATGATGCTTTTTATTTCTTCTTGGATCTCTCTGGTAATCCAATCATTGTGTAATAGCATGCTATTTAATCTCCAGGTGTTTGATTTTTTTGGATTGTTTTTATTGTAGTTGATTTCCAGTTTTATTTCATTGTGATCTTATAAGATGCTTGATATGATTACTATCTTCTTTTTTTCAAGAGACTTTGCCTGTGACCCAATATATTGTGTATCTTTGAAAATGATCCATGTGCACTTGAGAAGCATGTATATTCTGTGGCTTTGGGGTGAAATGTTCTGAAGATGGTAGTTAATTCCATCTGATGTAGTGAATCATTTATGATTGACGTTTCTTTGCTGATTTTTTGTATAGAGGATTTGTCCAATGGTGATAGTGGGGTATTAACGTCCCCTACTATGATTGTATTGCTGTCAATCACTCCCTTGATATCCTCCAGAAGTTTTTTTTTTTATATATTTGGGTGTTCCTGTATTGGGTGCGTATATTTTTACCAGAGTTATTTCTTCTTTTTGGATTGCTCCCTTTAGTATTATGAAGTGGCCTTCCTTATCTCTTGTTATGTCCTTCACTTTAAGATCTAATTTGTCAGATATAAGTATTGCTACCCCATCTTTTTTTTCATTTCCATTCGCCTGAAAAAGTTGTTCCATCCCTTCACCATCAGTCAGTGTGCGTCTTGTTTTCTAAGGTGGGTTTCCTGTAGACAGCAGATATATGGGTCATGTTTTCTTATCCACTCAGTTACCCTATGTCTTTTGAATGGGACATTTAATCCATTTATATTTAAAGTTATTATTGATAGGTACTTGTTTGTCGCCATTTATTTTCTTTACCCCTGTGTTCCTTCTTTGCTTCCTATTTCTTCTTTTTACAGCAGACCCTTTAGCATTTCTTTCATTGCTGGTTTGGTGGTAATAAAATCCCTTAGTCCTTTTTTGTCTGTGAAGCTCCTGATTTCACCCTCAATTTTGATTGATAGCCTTGATGGGTACAGTATTCTTGGATTCAGACCCTTCCTTTGCATGACTTTGCATATTTCATTCCATTCCCTTCTTGCCTGATGTGTATCTGTTGAGAAATCAGTCACTAGTCTGATAGGGGATCCTTTGTATGTAATTTCTGTCTCTCTCTGGCTGCTTTTAAGATTCTTACTTTGTTGTTGGTGTTTGCCAATTTAATTTTAATGTGCCTTGGCGTCAATCTTTTGGGGTTCATTTTGTTTGGGACTCTGTGAGCTTCTTGGATTTGTGTGGGTTTTTTCTTCCCTATATCAGGGAAGTTTTCTGTCATTATTTCTTCAAACAGGTTTTCTATTCCTTGCTCAGTTTCCTCTCCTTCTTGGACCCCTATTATGCGGATGTTGTTTCGTTTTGTGTTGTCCCAAAGTTCTCTTAGGCTCTCCTCCTGCTTTTTAATTTTATTTTCTAGAAGCTGCTCTGCTTGGGTATTTTTTTCTACCTTGTTTTTTAGCTCATTGATGCAGTCCTCTGCTTCTTCTAATCTACTGTTGATGCTTTCTATTGAGTTATTTATAGCAGGGATGTCATTTTTCATTTCTTCTTGGTTCTTCTTCATTTCCTCTTGGTTCTTACTCATATTGTTGAATTTGTCTTACATTCTTTTCAGCCACCTTATGACCATTTCTTTGAATTCTTTCTCTGACAGGTTGCTTGCCTCCATTTCATTTACTTCCTTTTCTGGTGATGCCTGCTTTTCTTTCATATGCAGGCTGTTTCTTTGTCTCCCCATGATCTCTCTTCTCTGGGTGTGTGGTTATGTAGTTTTCTCTCTCCTGTGTTGATTTAAAGGCACACAATACAACACAACAAGGCACAATGCACAAGGAACTGAACACAAATATATTCAAGATACTAATAACCCCTAATAAAGGTGACTACCAGAGAAAAGATAATTAGGGGATAAGAAAGAAAGAAGAAGAGAAGAAGAAACAAAAAGAGAAAGAGAGAGAAAAGCAATGCAAAAATAAAATTAGGAAAAGTAAAGTTCGAAAAGAAAGAGAATAAAAAAGAAGAGGGGGAAAAACTATTTATATGGGGAGAAAACTCCAATAGAACAGCCACTAATCCCAACAAATGCCAGCAACAAATACCTAGAGATGAATGCAAACTACAAACAACAACTAATATCAAGCGAGGCCAGGGACAGCAGAAACAAAAACAAACAAAAACAAAAGAAAAAGCAAAACAATCTCACGAACAAGCATAAAAGAACCAATATAATCAACAATCAAGCAAACAACAACAAAAGGACAGACAGAAAAAAAATTGGATAGTGAAGAAAGAGAAGAGAGAGGTGTGTATGTACTTAGTACAGGGGATTGGAAGTTAGATATATAAGTAGGGTGAAATTTTAACAGGGGGTAAAAAGAAGGAATAGGGAAAATCTAAAGCAGGAATAGGGTAAGAGAGACAGGACAACAAAAGGGGAAAAGTGAGGGAGAGAGTGTTGGCATAAAGATAAAGTTGAGATAGAGTAAAATGATGCTAAAGGAAAGATGAAAATAGAATGTAGAACACTAATCCCAAAATAAAATGAAGAGAAAATAAAATGACACTTTAAAAAAATGTAAAGTAGTAGTAGTAATAATTATGATTAAAAATAAAAATGTAATAATTAAAAAGGTAAAATCAAGTGAGGAAAAAAATTAGTTTCTTAAGTGAAAGATGAAAAAAAAATGTGCGGTAGTGAAAGTCATTCACTTCCTCTACTGTTCTGTTTGGCATGCCTGTGTTCCAGTCAGGACAGTATTGAAGTTCCCTGCATTCTACTGCTCCTCAGTGTTGTAGGCCACAGTCCTAATTTTCAAGCAGGCAGTACTTCTCTGTTTTTTATACTCCTTTATTTGTGTTTCCACAAGAGTCAATTTGCGATTCAAACCCTGGGTGGCAGTGTTTCTGGATTGACCTCCGGGTCTATAGGTCCTCTCTAGCTAGTGTTTAGATATTGTTTTCCCTGTGGCACTTAATACCGGTTTGGGGGAATGGGCTGCCCCACAGCTGGTTCTCTGATCGTTATTCCCTGCTCTGATCACCAGGTTCCACAAAAACAACTTTCCCCTGCAGTCTCTTAGAGTGTCCCCAGTTGGGTGATCCTATTTATTGGGCTTAGTAATCAAAAGCACGGATTTAAAGAGGAAAAAAAAAAAGAGAGAGAAAAAAAAAGAGCCAGAGTAAGTTCGTGAACTCCGATGCTGCGGGGCAAGTCTGTGCAGTCTTTTTCCCCCTTGGGTCTAAGCAGCCGGCATACTTTTAAAATATTTTTTAGGCTGCCCTTTTTGCACCCAGTTCAGCTATGGGTTTGCTTTTTAGAGTTCCCTTCTGTTAGCAGCCCTGTGGATCCCCTTCCACATTCACAGATCACGCCAGCCCCAATGACCGTGGCCTTTTCTGGGCGCAGACTTCCCTGGATCCTCCAGCTCCCGCGTGCACATTTCTCTCTCCTCCCTGGACCACTGACTTCACCTTATCCCAGGCAATATCTGACCTTTCCGTGAGGAGGTGCAGAGCTCCTCCGAATCCGTGTGCTCACACCACTTGGGGACCCATGTTCCTGGGTTTGCAGCTGTTCACTGGGTGCCTTTGTTTTAGATTCCCGGGATTTTCAGGCTTCCGACAACATCCACTCTCCCCTTCAAGATGGCGTGGTCTCCGCGTCAGAGCTGGTTGCTCAGGGCGGGAACCCAGCAGCAGTGGAGGCTGCCTGGTCAGGGGAACCCCGTCTGACAATCCCCTACAGTCCCCTGGAGTATAGCTGTCCCTCAACTCAGAAACAAACACCCCATGTGCGACCACACACTCTCCCTTTGTTCTCTCACTCATGCACTATCTTGCAGTCTGCCTTCCCTTTGGCAGCCATCTTCCTTTCTCAATATGCATTTGTTTTATAATCACAAAGATAAACCATACAAAATTTTTAAATATCATTTTCATTGAGTTTCTCCTGTATTGTTACTATAGTTTCAAAAATTCAACACATAATCACTCTCAGGAAAAGCAACGCTGCTAATTGCATTATTTGTTAGCAAAACAGGTTTTGCCAAGGTATGAGCCTTCAGGGTACATGTTTTTTGTAAAGATAAAAATGCAATACTGCAAAGGAGATCTGCTTATTAGACATTGGGCACACTATCTGTAGAACCAAAATAGCTCTTCAGAAATTTCCTGCCAAATTCACAGCTAAACTGTTTTGCAAATGTAACTACATCTAAATTAAAAGTGCTGAAATGATACAGCCAACAGACATGGAAGTGTAATTGCTTTTCTTGGTGTAAGCAATAAGGTTGGGATGTTTTAAAGTAGACAAAATGTATCACACTTTATTTTGTTTCCTGTTTGGTTAGAGGTTTATAGTATACAGCAAAGAGAAAATGATAAATGAACATAAATAGAGTGAGGAAGAACAGAAAGGATAGGATTAAGTGTTTGAGGTAAGGATATCTAAGCCCTCACAAAACAAAACCAAAAAAAAATGGACATAAACTTAATTTCAGGTGGATTCTGTAAGTTTTAGAAATATACATAAAAAGGGATGATAGTCTTTATATTACATGTGCAAAGTCTCTTCATTTAACTTTCTGGTGTTTATGTCTTGCCTCCCCAACTCAGTTTTAAAATAGCTAGCTCCTTAGAGTAGAGAAACTATCTTTTACTTCTTGCTACTTGTCATTTGGCTATAAGTTCAAAGAGGGCACACTTTATCTGCCCCAAAGTTATACCCTGAAAATCTAGTTCAGTGTCTAAGACAAAGGAGGCACTCAAGTATTTGTTGAATAAATCAATATTACCTGATGTCTTGCCCATAGTAAAAATCCAGCAGAAGTTTATTGAAGCAATGATTCATTAATCCATTTATTCATGCCATTAATATTATTGAGTGTTTGCTATGTGTCAAGCACTCTCTAGGCGCTGGGAACATAGCATTGAGCAAAGTAACATCCATGCTCGCATGATACTTACACTCTAATTAAAAAAATTACCATTTGGTCAAATTAACAGAATATAATATTTAGTTATCATTGACACAAATGACAACTTTCCCCCATTTTTATTGTTACAATACTAATCAACTCCTGGGTGCATTGGGTCAACATTTCATTTCTACACCACTTTCTGTTAGTAGGAAAATGTAATTAAAAGTGGTTTAAGGTGCCCTGCCAGCATAGCTCAGTGGTTGAGCATTGACCCAGGAACCATAAGTCATTGGTTCAATTCCTGGTCAGGGCACATGCCCGGGTTGTGGGGGCTCAATCCCTGGTGTGGGGTGTGCAAGGAGGCAGCCGATCAATGATTCTCTCTCATCACTGATGTTCCTATCTTTCTATCCTCCTCCCTTCCTCTCCCTCTAAATAATCAATAAAAACATTTTTTTAGAAAGTGGTTTAAGGCAGCAATTATAAGCACACATAATTATTTTGATTGAAGGACTTTTCAAGACAACACATAAAAACTGCTACAGAATATACAGTTCTTGGAGACTGTATCCTATAAGCCATGAGAGAGATGATTTCCAACAGAAACATAGTTTCCTCTATTGACAAAGATGAATTGTTCCACTATGACTCTTTTCTTTCTAATTTCTTGGCTAGTTGATATCAATCAATACTCCTTAGACAGTGCCCATTTAAGGTTCTGACAAGTGTTATTTTTTAGAGGCCATTCTTTAAGCTTCTCATTAATGAGAAACAGTACTGTAGCATCTATTGCCACTTTTGCTCTGTTTCCTGGCCTTGCTCCATCTGGTCCTGATATTACAAACAGCTGAAATCAGTACATTGTGATATGCAAATATGCTCTGGCAGATTGAACTAAGAATAGTGTGCATGGGCTATTTCACTTTATTTGGTGTATAGATGAATTTGGCATTTTTAAATTAAAGAACTTTATAGACATTTAAAAATATCTCTGTATTAGAAATATCTTTCCTTATGATGGTTTACAAAACACCAGTCTGTGGAAACAACTTTAAACTTGTTGAGTTTAAAACTAGGAATTCAGGGAGGAAAAAAGAGGGCATTCAGAAAGCAGATAGTAGTGTTTTTCATGATGTCCCATTGGATTACATACAGAAGCATGGGATGATGCCCAGTAGAGCTTGGATAATTCAGCCCTGGTCAAATTACTATAGCCAAAAGGTGCTGATTTCGGCTCATTGCAATCTTGGAAGGAACATTCTAGTGTCATACTGCAGAGTGGAAATTTGAGCTTGTCCTGTTCAACAATTTTTAATGACTCAGAGGGGCACATTCATAATCCTATCTAATAAATAATAAATATGCTAATTAACTCTCATGCCGTTGCAAAGATGGCGCCGCACACAACCAATAAGGAGGAAATATGTTAATTGACTGCTCTGCCCTCAAAGGTGGTGGCACCCATAGCCACAAAATGGCGGTGCCCAGTCCCCTCAGCCCCACTGGGGCGACAGGTGCACAGAAAGGCCATGTCCACCTCCAGGCGGGTCCAGCCTTGCCGTGCCTGCCTCCAGAGTCCCTCAGTCCCCTCAGACCCCCAGCTGCCCAGGGCCAGCCTGAGGTGCAGGCAAGCCTCAGATGGTGGCTGCCCAGCTGCCCAGGGCTGCCTGAGGCTCAGGTAACCAGGGCTGGCCGAGGCTTGTGCTGCCGGCAGTGGCAGCAGCAGAGGTGTGATGGGGACGCCACCTTCCCCTGATCGCTGGGTCGCCTCCCACCCCTGAGGGCTCCTGGACTGTGAGAGGGGGGAAGCCTGGCTGAGGGACCCCCCTCCAGTGCATGAATTTTCATGCACTGGGACTCTAGTATATATATAAAATCTACTCATCACAATAATTTAATAGGGACAATGAATGTATTGTTATGACATAAGCAGGCGCTTAAAGTTCTCTCCAAGCTACATTCTTTGTCTGAATCTAAAAGATGAAACTTTACTGATATAAATAAATAAAAAGTTTTATATTTATGTTTAAAACAGCCAGTTCTTGGGTCCCAGGTCTGGGTAAGGCTGTGTGCCCCTGGATCTGGGTGAGAACGTGCGCCCCTGGATCCGGGTGAGGCTGGGTCCCGGGTCCGGGTGAGGCCACGCGCCCCTGGGTCCGGGTGAGGCCACATGCCCCTGGGTTCGGGTGTAGCTGGATCCTGGGTCCGGGTGAGGCTGTGCGCCCCTGGATCTGGGTGAGGCTGGGTCCTGGGTCCGGGTGAGGCCGCACACCCCCAGGTCCAGGCAAGGCCACGCACCCCTGGGTCTGGGTGAGGCCACGCGCCCCTGAGTCCGGGTGAAGTCGCGCCCCTGGGTCCGGGCGAGACCAAACCAGAGGGAGTCGGACCTGCATTACCACCATTTGTCCACCATCCAGAGCTGAAAAGTCAGTGCCGACATGTACACATAAGGAACTGGTGGACATTGAAATTGGGTCTCAAAAGAACTGTTGGTCCAGGAAGAAACTTACTACAGACTGATTCATTTGCCTGTCAGCATAACTATTATTGCTCATCTCACATTCGGTTCCTATAAGTATATTTCTAGTAACACATGATCTCACTCATCTAGGGGAAATGATGAACAACATAGACTGATGAACAAGAACAGACCCAGAAACAAGGAGGCATCGATCGGACTATCGGGCCTCAGAGGGAGGGTAGGGGAGGGTGGGGGTAGGGGGGAGAGATCAACCAAAGGACTTGTGTGCATGCATACAAGCCTAACCAATGGTTAAGGACAACAGGGTGGTGGGGGCATCAGTGGGGAAGGGTGGGGGATGGGAATGGGGGGACGAGGACAAATATGTGACACCTTAATCAGTAAAGAAATTTAAAAATAAAAATAAAAAAATAAAAATAAAAATAAATAAAACAGGCAGTTCTTATTTTAGGGGAATTCTTAATCAAAGATCAAGGAATGCCCCTGCTTCCCTGATACTAAATTGATTGATTAGTTATTTTCATAAGGCAGCAAGTGAACTATTTTTAACTCAAAAGGAAGCTAAAAGAGTTTTTTAAAGAAAACATAAATATAATATTAAAGAACAATTAGTTTTTACCTATAATGTTTTTCAAGCCTTTTCTGGTAACATTTCTTTCTTTTAAAAACGTCTGAAAGTGTAAATCTTACCCCTCTCCCCCTTCTGAAAAGAAACAAGCTTTTGGGGCATCACCTGTCTGTTGTGTCTTAGGGGAAAGTACACCTCACTCCTATAACCCAGATGATTGATAGTTTTAATGTATAATTACAAGTTATACTTTTTCATTTGGGACACAAAGAAGTGGGTTTCCTCTGTACTTAAAAAAAAATTACAAAGTAACCAATAGACAGATGGTCTCAGGACAGATAGCAATATATAATATTTTTGCAGACCATCTCATGTTTTGTTCACTTTCCTTGTAAAGAATGCAATGTATAAATTATCACTTAGGAATAAAATGGCCAAGTACTAGTAAAAATACCACTCTAGGAATTCTGAATGAGAGTTTATTAAGCCTATTTCTTAAAATAAAAGATTGCACATGGAAAATGGCAAAAAGCTCCTGGCTTGCAAGGACAGGAGTTTTCAATGGTCTTCTGGTACAGTATTAAAAAGAGCATACTTGGAAAAAAAACAATGTCTTAATGACAAAGGAGGAATAGAATCATTCTCTGAACTCCACAGATAAAAGTAGAACAGAGGAGTTGAAGCTTCATGGAGGCAAAGTTTGGCTTAATTCAGGAGAGATCCATGTAGCAGAACTCTCCAAAACAGAAATGAACTATCATAGGAGATATAAATGCCCCTATTACTGAAGGTGCTCAAGCACCTCAGAAACGTCTTTGAAGAATGAATCTGAGCAATAGATGGGGTTGAAGCACATAAGTCTTAGGGTCTCTTCTAGCCCTAATATCCTAAACTTTGCCAATAACATAAAAACCTAGTTTTGAACATCAAAATAATTTTCTGTTCTTACCTTTCACCCCATATCTAATCAGTTAACAAGTCTACTTGGCTCATCATTCTTTATACTGGGTCTTGCCTCATTCTTTTATTATTATTATTCTACAGTGGCCTGGAAATTACAATATTATCCTATTTGGAAAGATTTGTAAAAATAAAATTTGAACATTCTTTGTAGAAGATTGTTTACAAAGATAGTTAAATGTTCTCTTCCATCTCTGTATACACACATCTGCAATGTAACTCTGTTGCAACTTCCATCAAGAGTTGGCTTATCCTCTCACTCCATAATCTGGGATGCTATGGATTTTCTTTGGCCAATACAATGTGGCAGAATTAACATTGTGTGACTTCAAAGTCTAGGCTTTAAGAAGCTTTTCAACATCTGTTCTCACTTGCTTGTATCATTACAAATTTGTGAATAAACCTGGGCTAACCTCCTTAAGGATGAGTCACCACAGGGAGAGAGAAATCACTTGGTGAGAAAGAGAAGCTTAGCTATTCCAGGTGTAGCAACCCTTAGAGCTGGAGCCACTGACAGAGAGAGGACATCCAGGACCAGCCAACCTCTCAGACAATCCACCAACAGACTGAAAATCCGTGAGTCCAATTGGTGTCATATGAAGTAGAAATGAGCCATGCCACCTGAGTCCTGCCCATACTGCCAACCCACAAAATCATGAATGAACAAATGGTTGTGGCTTATAGGACAGTTTGTTATTCTACAATAGAAATCAATATGGCCCTGCCAGTGTGGCTCAGTGGTTGAGCATCAACCCAGGAACCAAGAGGTCCCCAGTTCTATTCCATGTCAGGGCACATGCCTGGGTTGTGGGCTCAACATCCAGTAGGGGGCATGCAGGAGGCAGCCAATCAATGTATCTCTCTCATCAATGTTCCTATCTCTCTATCCCTCTCCCTTTCTCTCTCTCTAATACCAATAATAATAAAATAACACCAATATGTCCTTTTATCCAGCAAAGTTGCTTCTAAAAATAACCCTATGCAATACATATATACACATATGGCCACTACCCTGTTTCCAATAAAGATCAAAATACAAAATAAAGAGAACTGGTTAAACAATGATGTCCTATTCATATAATGGAATACTCAGTAGCACTTTAAAAAGATCAGGTGGTTCTCTATTTACACATGTGGAAAGATGTCTAAGGTATATTCTTTAAAAAAAAAGCTACTTCAGCCCTGGCCGGTTTGGCTCAGTGGATAGAGCATCAGCCTGTGGACTGAAGGGTCCCAGGTTCGAATCCCGTCAAGGGCATGTACCTTGGTTGCAGGCACATCCTCAGTAGGGGACGTGCAGGAAGCAGCTGATCGATGTTTCTAACTCTCTATCCCTCTCCCTTCCTCTCTGTGAAAAATCAATAAAATATATATTAAAAAAAAAGCTACTTCAGAATTAGCTTGTGAATAGTTAATAGCATTTATGCAAATAGTCTAGTATAGGCATATATGTATATGTTTTATACACATATAAACTATCTAAAAGGATGCACAAAAACTTATTAATAGTAGTTAGCTAAGGAATTGGGAGAGGGGAGAAAGAGGACTTTGTATCCTTTGCTCCTTTACATATTTTATTTTGAGTGTAAATTACTTACATATACTAATTTAAAAATAAAAACAAACACAACTTCTGACTATTCCCCTTGCCTGCAATTACTACTCCTTGCAACATATTCAGTATACTATCACACACTGATATAATCAGATATATAACTGATATAACTGATATATCATTCCTCTACTCCACTGCCTAGCAATGGTCTTCAAAGTGAGGTATGTTTTATTTACAAATTTTAGCTCAAATAATAAGAGAAAAAGAAAAGCTCTATTGTTGTTAATTACCTGGATATATCCTGGCACAGTGTCCTAAGGAAAAAGCTGGAGTTCCACCACACAGAAGGGTCTATGGTGGTACCCTGGCTCATCCTTTTACTCTCTCCTAATTACAACTAATTATACTTTCTGTGAGCCTAGGTATATTGACTTGGGGATTTTCAAAAAATCTCTCTTAAAATAAATAAATCTTTTTTTAAAATGACAAGTAACTTAAAAATATTCCTTCAATGAAACTCAGCTTTGAGGCTAATACAGATAACATAAGCACAAATTAATGACAGGTAAATGGCAAATCTGACAGATTTCCTACTCTTGGTACAAGCTATATTACAAGGTAAAAACAGTTACTATCTAATAGACCTGACAAAGAGTTAGCAAAAAGAAAAAATAAAAGAAGAAAGTTAACTCCAGAGTTTCAAATGTATAAAATCATGTGATTTCAATATTTTACCCAAGTTCATTGAACAGTGATGAAAATTTTAAAGCCTCTGCTAAAGATTTTCACTTATTAACAAACTACAAACTTTCATACCCCTCTTAGAATAAACATGTTCATTTGTCCTGAAAATGACTGAAATGATATCTGGAAAATGTGAGAATAAAACAGAAATGTGCACATGACATGATAATGTCATCTACGAGAATTGATAAATGAATTCACTAAAGTAGCAGGATAGAAAATAAATATTCAGAAATCAGTTTCATTCTTGTACACCAATAATGAACTATCATAAAGGGAAATTAAGAAAACAATCCTATTTACAATTGCATCAAAAACAAAGAAACCTAGAAATACGTTTTAATCAAGGTGGTAAAAGACCTTCACTCTTAAATTATAAGACACTGAAGAAACAAATTGAAGAAGATACAAATAAATGTAAGCTTCTGCACTGCTCATTAATAAGAACTGACATAATTAAAATGTCCATACTATCCAAAGTAATCTATAGATGCAACACAATGTCTATCAAGATATCAATGGTGTATTTCACAGAACTAGAACAAATATTCCAAAAATGTATATGAAACCACAAAAGACCCAGAATGGCCACAGTAATCTTGAGAAAAAAGAACAAAGTTGGAGGAGTAATGCTACCTAATATCAAACTATACTACCAGGCATAGTAATTAAAACAGCATGGTATGGTACTGGCATAAAAAGAGACAGACAGATCAGTGGAACAGAATAGAGAGCCCAGAAATAAACACATGCCTTTAGGGTCAAATATTTGACAAAGAAGGCAAAAAAACAAAACAAAACAAAAAACAATGGGGTAAAGATAGTCTATTAAATAAACAATGTTGGGAAAATTGGACTGATACATGCAAAAAATTAATCTAGACCTTCTTACATCAGACACAAGAATAAACTCAAAATGGATTAAAGACTTAAATGTTAGACTTGAAACCATAAAATTCTAGAAGAAAACATAAGCCATAAAATATAGTAGCGATATTTTTTCTGATATATCTCCTTGTGCAAGTGAAACAAAAGAAAAAATAGACAAATGTGACTACATCAGACTAAAAAGGTTTTGCATAGTGAAGGAAACCATCAACAAAATTAAAAGAAAACCCTTCGAATGGGGGAAACATATTTGCCAATGATACATCTTATCAGGGGTTAATATCCACAATTTATAAAGAACTTACACAACTCAACACCAAAAATACAAATACAATTTAAAAATGGGCAAAGGACCTGAATAGACATTTCTCCAAAGAGGACATGCAGATCGCCAATAGACATGAAAATAGGCGCAACATCACTAATCATCAGAGAGATTCAAATTAAAACCACAATGAGATATCACCTCATACCTGTCAGAATGGCTATCATGAGTAAATCAACAAACAAGTGTTGAGGAGCATGTGGAGAAAAGGAAAACCTAATACACTGCTGGTGGGAATGCAGACTGGTGCTGCCACTGTGGAAAACAGTATGGAGTTTCCTGGAAAAATAAAAAATGGAACTGCCTTATGACCCAGTGATTCCACTTCTGGGAATATATCTGAAGAAACCCAAAACACAAATTCTAACAAATACCGTATTTTCCGGCGTATAAGATGACTTTTTAACCCAGGAAAATCTTCTATATGCCCAGTCGTCTTATATGCCGGAAAATACAGTATATGCACCCCATGTTCATTGAGGCATCTATATATATAAAAGCCTAAGTGACCATCCAACCAGCCAACCATCTGAACCGCTGGTAGCTATGACGTTCACTGACCACCAGGGGGCAGACGCTCAGTTCAGGAGCAGAAACCACAGGCATGGAAACAAGGAACAGACTGATGAATCTCAGAAGGAAAAGGGCAGGGAGGAAGGCGGGAAGAGATTAACCAAAGATCTTATATGTATACTAGAGGCCCACACCAGTGGGGTCCCTCAGCCTGGCCTGCGGTGATAGGGCTGAAACTGGGGGTCCCAGATTGTGAGAGGGTATAGGCCAGGTCCAGGGAAACCCACCAGTGCACGAATCTGTGCACTGGGCCTCTAGTTATTTATAATAGCCAAGATTTGAAAGCAGCCCAACTATCCATCAGTAGGTGAGTAGATAAAAAACTCTGGTACATTTACACAATGGAATACTACTCAGCTGTGAAAAGGCAGGAATTCTTACTTTTTATGGCAATATGGATGGACCTGAAGAGTAGTATTGTGCTAAGTGAGATAAGCCAATCAGAGAAAGACAAGTGCAATATGATTTTACTTATATGTGGAATCTAATAAACAAAAGAAACTAACAAAATAGAAACAGACTCATAGATACAGAGAACAGACTTACAGGTGTCAGAGGGGAGGGGTTTGGTGGATAGGGTGAAAAATGTGAAGGGATTAAGTGAAAAGAAACAACTCATGTTTGTTGTTTTTTGTCAAGTTTTAAATAAATATTTTAAAAAGGTGTAAAAAACTCATGGACACAGACAAGCATATGTTGATTACCAGAAGGAAGAGGGAGGTGGGGTGAGGTAGAAGAGGGTGTAGAGGGGATAAATGGTGAACACACAGTACAATATACAGGTGATGTATTATAGAATTGTATACATAAAACATATATTTTATTAACCAATGTCACCCCAATAAATTCTGAAATGAGTGGGGGCCAGCTGGTTTGCCCTGAAGGGTGTCCCAGATCAGGGTGGGGGTTCCCTTGGGGTGTGGGGCGGCCTGAGTGAGAGGCCTGTGGTGGTTTGCAGGCCAGCCACGCCCCCTGGCAACCCAAATGGAGGCCCTGGTATCTGGAATTTATTTTCCTTCTACAATTGAAACTTTGTAGCCTGGAGCGGAGCCAAGCCTGCTGCTCCCTCTGGGGCGGCAGCCATTTCTGTGGCAGTTAATTCACCTTCTATAATTGAAACTTTGCCTTAAGCGGGTGGGCCCGGACAGGGTGTGCAGAAAGCTTTGCTTCCCCTGTTGCCACCGGCAACCCTGGCTTGCTCTCTCAAGCTCCGTTCTGCCGCCATTTCTGTTTGAATTTGTTTACCTTCTATAATTGAAACTTTGTAGCTTGAGTGGAGGCTTAGGCCTGCAACAACTTGCGGAAAGCTTGGCTTGCTCTGTTACCTGGGAAACCTTGCTCTCTGTGGCTGTAGCCATCTTGGTTGGGTTAATTTGCATACTTGCTCTGATTGGATTGTGGGAGTGGCTTGTGGGTGTGTCAATTGTATGGTCAATTTGCATACTACCTTTTTATTAGGTAGGATATAAAAAGGCAGTGACCAGAATGCTGTAAATGACCAGAACAACTGGTTGCTATGACGCCCACTGTGGCCAGCGAACCGGCCCAATCTGGTGGTGGGGCCGGCTGATCTGGGGGCGGGGCCAGCTGGCCAACCACCTGCAGCCCCTCCCCCTGGCTGGCGCTGCCCCCTACGGGCCCCCACCACCCCGATTGGGGACGGGGACAGTTGGCCCACCGCCCACAGCTCCTCCCCACAGCGGGCCCCACCCTCAATTGCCCCCTCCCACATCAATCAGGGGTGGGGCTGGCCGGCCAACCTCCCAGGGCCCCTCCCCCAGCCCCATTCTGGGGCGGGGCCTGCTGGCCAATCACCCACAACCTCTCCCCCGAGCCAGCCTGGCCCTGATCAGTCTGATCGGGGTGGGCAGGCCAGCCAACTTCCCACTATCTCTTCCTCCCAACAGGCCCGGCCCTGATCTGCCGATTGGGGCCAGGCTGGCCAGACCACACCTGTGCACGAATTTGTGCACTGGGCCTCTAGTATGTTTATAATGTTGAGGTGGCCAGAAATAAAATAATCAGAGAGTTACAAACTCCAAAAAGGGACTGGGAAGGAAAGTAGAGGTTCTAGAAGTGCCTGTATTGAAAGGACTGGATCTAGCTTGTGAAGTCAGGAAAAGAAGGTGAAAATTGGTTCAGATAGATGGGGAATTCTGAACTTCTATAAACTTTATACACTATTTCTCTCATTTGGCATATGGTTCAAACTTTTGGTGTAGGATTTTAAGGCATAGATATCTTCCCTTCCTAACTAGATTATAAGCAACTAGAGTCTGGAGAGTATATTATCTATTTCTTTGTATCCTCATCTTGTGGCACCTAGAGAAGAGTATACATAGTAAGCAGTTCATACTTTCCAATTGACTAATTTTCTTGCCTGCCAAAGAAAATAGACACAATTCACTGTTTCCTCCTAAGTTAGCCAGTGGCTATTAGAGGAAATGGACAGGATAACTGTCTGTCCTCATTGTCCCATTTCTTTCTGTGGCCATGTGCACATGGCTCTTGTTGACCCTTGTTGTGTACTGTCCCCCAGCCTGCTCTTCAGACACATTGTTGCTAGGAAATTTTAAGGTACCTCAGACTCTTTCACCCAACCATTTTCATTTTAGTTTTTTTACTTCATATATATTATCTTTGCTTTAAAACTCGGCTTTTGCATCCTAACTCAATCAAACAATTTAGTCGCTTTGACAGCCTTGGACATATGCTAAGGCCTCAAGAAATATGTATCAATCAGTTGAAATGTCAACCTCAACCCATAAAAGGGCTCACTCTGTTGTCCTAGAACATGAATCCAACATCTATCTGAAGCTGAGCTGAAAATAACTCTCCAAAAGTTGTGCTGTGTGGGTGCCATCTTTAAACAGATTTAACCATTAACACATATGACTTTTAACAGTCAGTCTTTTGGATTGTAATGGCAAGTCTGCATGTCATCTGTCTTAACATGCTGTTTCAGGTCACTCTTTGATCAGGTTGGTCCACTGTGTGAACATTGGCTGTTAGCACAGTTAAAAATAAAAAATTGATTTTAGAGGTATAGGGATATGAAAATGGTTGATATCCTACAACAAAGATAATATCTCACTGGCTTGAAGAAAGAATCTCTCAGAAAATAGCGGGAATTTTTTTCTTTTAATCTACAAGTAAGCAGACAGGCCATAAATGGGATTGCCCTCACCATGACTAGTGATTATAGACCTCTCATTCAATTAAAAGGTTTTTGGTGGTAGCTCTACTAACTCAAACTTGCTCTTTACAAAAGGAAAATTAAGGAAAAGCAATGAAATACTTTGTGAAGACAATAATTATGTAAATTGTGGTGTGACAGTTATTTCTTATATAAACAAGGGTATGAAACCTTAGAAAAGATCGACTTAGTCTATAAACTATAATTCTATACTAAACATTAGAGTCTTTGTCCCTCAAAATACAGCATCTGTTCAGTCCAAAGCCACTATAGAGGGAAAGCACAGACCTCTGGAACTTCAAATCAAGGAAAATTGCACTACCAAAACTGCATTGATGAATCATGTTATGAGTTGTAGTGTGTTGTGGCAGATTGGCTATTATTCATGTCACTGTGCTCTATTAGTCTCAATATTGGAAAGAAGACATGAAATATAACAGCAGCCAGTTCTGTATGTAAGGAATCTAAGTGAGGGTGTAATGGGAGAATTTTTAAGTAAAAAATGGCAATAGCCAGTTAGCATAAATAATTACCTTTGCCAGGAGGCTGCAGGACCCACAGGAAACTAGGATTTTCTAACTTACCTTTATGTTTTAGATAATCATTTTCTTTGCCACTTTGTAAGATATCAAAGGATCCATTCCATTCAAAATGTTACTTATTTGTTCTTATTGTTTCAATAAATATAATTTTTATTTTCTTGAAAAGTGTTTTTGCTTTTGTTATCTTTTTTAATTCTCACAACAGCCGTAAGAAATTGACAGTAAAGGTATTAGGAATAGAAACCCCTAGAAATTAAGAACTTTTCCAGTGTCACCAGTTAGTATGTAGTTGAGTAGGGACTCAAACTTAAATCTACAGATTCCAAATCATTTCCTTGAACTGCTACACTCATCCTCCATCATTTTAAACATATTTAATCTAGTCATCAAAATGCATTTGCACTGATTCCTGGGTTTTGAAAACTTCCAAAAGCATTTGGTATGTGGGTTTAGATTTGTGGTTATAGAATGGTAAACATTAAATTGGGCAAAATGTCTGAACTTTGTTCTTGGACAAGCTGAAGCCTTGGTTGCTGTACCTGGGCTGTCATCCAAAGGGTATAGGCACCTGGCCCTTTGTCTGCAAAGTCTTCAGTGACCATATCCAGGGGGAAAACTGAAATTGAAGTTAGATAAACTTACAATCCTATTTAGGATTACAAACAAGAGAATGAGGCAGATGGGCAGAATCTAGAAATGATAAGATGAGATAGAAACCTGCAATATAGCACCAGAGCAAAATGGATAATGGAAAGTTGAAGGTGGAGCTTAGAAAAATTTACTGAACCTCTTTTTAGTGCAGCTGCAACTTTGGCCAGGTGTCACACTGGCTCGGATCCATAGGTTGAACATAGAAGTAATTTCAGAATTCTGGCTGGCAGGGCATCTATTTCTTTTCTTTCAAAATCCAAAGGGAGGATGAATACATGCCTGATTTTATTTAAGGATATATCACTTAAAAAATATTGACATTTCCACATTATAATTTATTGGACATTTGTATAGAATTAATTGTATGTTAGCCAGTCAAGTTTAAAGAATCATAATATGCAATTAGGTAAAATTAACAGAACAATATAACATCTGAGACACCGTTGAAAACAGATTATGTTCATTAAGGAGATTAATTGACCAGGACAATAAAAAAGAACATTTTAAATATAGAACAGAAAATAAATAAATAAATAAATATAGAACAGTAAAACCATATACTTTCCAGTGATTACTGACTTCCAAAGTACATACTTGGTAATTAGAGAAATATAAGGTGTAATTCAAGTATACTGGCTGGCATCCTGTAGGACATCCATTTTCAGGAAATAATTTACCTCTGTGGGCCCAGTGGAGTGCAGTGCATTAAAGAGAGGTTATAAGTGTATTCAATTTCATTTGTGAAAATTCCTTAGTAATTCCCATAAATAGATCATCATGAATTTAAAGAAGGGAATTAGAATTCAGTTCATTTGTAAAGTGCAACAAGAATGTAATAGTATCTTCTCAGTGGAACCATATGAGCTGAATAAAAATTAAAATTGCCATTGAATCAGGCTGAAATGAGTGTTTTCCATTAAGTGCATGTGCCTTTTTTTTCAGCAATGTTTGATTTTTAGCCTTGAGTATACATGACCTTAGTGTAGTGGTTTAGGTGATCTGATCTAGTGAGTAAAATGAGAATGCTGAAAAGGTAGGACTACAAATAAGAATGTCTAATAAACATTCTCTGTTCTAGGTATGAAAACCGTATCACTCTAACTATATTGTGACCCCATTATACTGTGAAATTTCCTTTCCAGAAAAAAAAAGAAATAATAACAAATCCAATTATACAGCTAAGTATTAGGTTAAACCATATGAAAATACCAATTGATGATCATGTTTTTAACCAAAAGAAACCATGCTTTCACATGGTACAACATGATATTACCATATCCCATAGTTCAGTGTATTGTATAAGTTATTTATTGATTCAATTCACTTCAAACATACAGGTTCCTATGTTGTGCCAGGGTTTGTAGGAACATAGCAGCTATAAGAATGAAGGGAACACAAAGCAGGAAAGAGACATTTCAAACACAGGGATAAAAAAATCTTTATGAAGGAGTTGAAAGTTGAACTGGCCTTGAGTTTTGATAAAAATACATTAGAACAAGACTGCAGATAGAGGGGGAAAAGTTTCCAAAGACAAGGATGTATTGGGCTCATCTCTAGAACAGAGCGCTGTTAAGTAGGTCTAAGAAGAAAGGTTCATAGGAAGATCAGGCAATGTTGCTGAATATGGAATAACACAGGGACTAGTTTAAGTTTTATTCTCTGGACCCAGCAAAGATGTTTGAACAGGTGCATGCCATGATTAGAGCTGTATGTTATGAAAGCACCCTGGTGATAATATGAAGGATGGAATGGATGAAATGAGAAGATAAACAGAAAGATTACTTAGGGGGCATTTGTAGTAATATTAGAAAAGAATGAGGGCTTGAATTACTTTAACTTGACCACAAAGTACAGGTCAGATGCCATTGATATTATAGTCTTACAATCAATAATATTTGGTGACTACCTAGATGTAGGGGATGGTGAGAGGAGGGAATGGTTAAAGATGTGGTTCAAGATGACACTGAATAACTGTGTAGAATCATTAAGCAAAATAAGGAAATTATGAGAGACGACATGTTGGATAGAAGTTTATAGGGCAATGGTGAGGTTTCATTTAAACAACATTGAGTTTAAGGAGTCTAAGGAAAATTTACCTGAAAATATCCACCTAGAAGTTTGATCTGGAGTACAGATGAAAGGTAGAAGTACAAGAGATGAATACAGAAAAAGAAAGATGAGTATGCTCAAGGAAAGAGACAGAGGACGTTAATGAAATCAAAGTGGCAGGATACATTTCTTTCTCTAAAATGAAAAAAGAAAATGAGGGAATGAGTGAATCGAGAGAGGACTTCAGAAGTGAAAAGGAAGGACCTTAAAGGAACTCAAGAAAGATGGTTTTGATCTTCTAGGATCTTCTTTGTAAAACTGGAGATAAGAGTAAGAGGAGTTAAGGAAGGATTAGGGACTTGATATGTGTGAGAAATAGTCAGAAGAGTCTTTGTATGAAAGACCTCTATTCCTTCTCCCCAAATGATTATTGTGGTTTACAATTTGATGGGACTGTACTGCAGATTTGGATCTTCACCTGCCTATAGAAAAATATGCCACTGATCATATATTCATATAGTATCTTAGAGTTTACATGGTTTTCTTTTATGTGTTAAGACAAGAGAGACTGTCAGCAAACCCCAGGATAAGGACACCAGTGGTTCTAGTGGCCTTTTCAAGCAAATGGTTTCAAGGCAGTGGTTTCAGAAAGTAAATTCAGGAGGTAAAGCAGTACACCTCTCTGAGTTTTAGTATCCCCATGATGGAATGTGATGAAAACAGTAATTTTCAAAAGTTTTTAAAAGAGCAGAACCTTTTGATTTTCAAACAAAATTTTATATTAAAAAGCTCTGTAGTTAGACAAAACAGATAAAAGTAGAAGTGCTCTATATGAAGCAGAAGTGTGTGAGGCTTGAGGCCTCACTAGCTAGGCTTAGTTTTTCCTTCTCTTTTTTTCAATGAAGAAAGAGAATTCCAGACAAGTGAAAATGAAATTACCCTAAAATTCATTGTTAATAAATGATATAGCCAAGACTGGATTCTAGATATCTTTCTACTCTACTATATTGTCTCAAGAGTATGAAATTTACTAGAGATCTATGCTGTTATAGATACATTGGAAGGTAAAAAAGAAGTTAAAGATACAAAGTCTTCCTTGAAGGAGTTAACAATCATAGCATGAAAATGAAAAAAATTTGTATTTATTCCTGAGAATGTTTTCTGAACATTTTCTACATTTGATTCATTAAGAATTTAAAGGCTGATAAGACCAGAAGCCTTTAAGAAGTTCACAGGACTAATGGAGAGTGTGGTAGGCTGAAAAATAGCCCCCGAAGATATCCCAGTCCTAATCCCTGGAGCCTGTGAATGTTACCTTATATTGTAACAGGAGCTTTGCAAACATGATTAAATTAAGGGTTTTGAGATGGGGAGATCACCCTGAATTATCTAGGTGGGCCCTAAATGTAATTACAAGTGCCCTCATAAGAGGGAGGCAGTGGCAGATTCTACTACAGAAGAAATAAGACTATGTGACAACCTTAGCAGAGAGAGATTTGAAGTTGTTAAGGCTTTGAACATGGAGGAAGGGGTCATGAGTCAATGAATGCAAGGAATTCAGAAGGCATCTAGAAGTTGGAAAAGGAAAGGAAACAGATTCTCTCCTAGAGCCGTCAGAGGGAGCTTGGTCCTGATGACACCTTGGTTTTCAGAAGTGAAACTGAATTTAGACTTCTGGCCTTCAGAATTTACAGTTCACAGAATACAGTTGTGTTGTTTTAAGCCCTCAATATTGTGGTAATTTGTTATAGAAGCAAGAGGAAATTATTACAGGGAGATACATTACCAGATAACAAAGTACTAGTAAAGTATGAGTGCTTGCTTTGTCAGCACATACACTAAACCTGGAATGATAAAGAGAAGAGTAGCATGAAACAGATATATAAAGTGTTTCATAGTGGAGAAAGGTTAACAGTCTAATAATTTGTTCTTGAAAAATTGGCTATACCCACTTAACAATAAAGTAAATGTGAATTTCTCCTTCACACTATACACAAAAATGAGCTCTAGGTGGCTTAAAAGTGAAAAATAAAGCTTTTATTAGTTTTCTAGAAGAAAATTCAGGGAAAATATAACTTTAGAGTAGAGAAATTGTTCTTTAAGAAGACAGAGAAAACATACATTGTAAAAGGAATAACTTGATAAGTAGAACCACTGTAATTTTAAAAATTCATACTAGTACAAACTTTTAAGTAAAATGATACACCACACATTGGGAGAAAAATATTTGCAATGCACATAAGCAAAAAAGATATCCAGAATATGTAAAGAACTCCTTAAATTCAGTAAGGAAAAGTTCACTTCAATAGAAATTATGAAGGTATGATTCTAACTCATGAGGTGGTGATTCCACAGAGAGGGAAGTGAAAGAATGAAAATTCTGCACTCCATTTGATTTCCTCCTGATGCTCCCTATGTAAACCAAATAGAGCCCTAGCTGGTTTGGCTCAGTGGATAGAGCATTGACTTGGGGACTGAAGGGTCCTGGATTTGATTCTGGTCAAGGACATGTACCCTGGTTGCAGGCTCCTCCCTTGCCCAGGTCCTAGTTGGGGCTTGTGCAGGAGACAACCAATCCATGTATTTCTCTCACATCAATATTTCTCTCTGTCTTCCCTCTCTTTTCCACTCTCTCTAAAAATCAATGGAAAAATAACCTTGGGTGAGAATTAAAAACAACAACAACAAAACAAATAGAAGTCAAATGCAAGGAAACCCTTTACTGTCCTACATACATTTAAAATCATGGACCACATAGCAGGATAGGAAAGAATGAAGTGTGGATCTGGAGTAACACAAGATTCATGAGATTTTAAAAGTTTAACCATACTATATGTTGGAAAGTATGTAGACCAAGGGCAAATCCCATACAATTATGATGGGAATCTAAATTCCTACAACTGCATTGGAGATAAATTTAGTAATATTTGCTAGAGCTTAACTCATACATACTTTATAACCCAATAATTCCATTTTATGTATATGTTCTACATGTGCAGCAAAAGCAAGTATATGAAAGTTCATAACATAATTATATTAAAACATTTTTTAAAAAGTCTATCAATTAGAAGGATTGATGACTATATTGTAGTATACTCAAAACTGAGTGTTATACTATACTCAAGGATCCAACATGGAGGAATCTCACAAACAACATTGGATAAAAGTGTATATCACATAAGGATACTTCCAGTATAATCTATCTTACCTAATAATAGAGAAACATGTAAATTGACCATACTTCTGCTATGCCCACAGCCAATCAGAGTGAGTATGCAAATTAACCCAACAAAGATGGTGGTTAATTTGCATACATACCTGGGTCCGGGGAACCTCCTCAGCACCCAGGTCACTCCCAGCCGGCCATCAGGCAGAGGCTTTAGGCTTGGGAAGGGGCCATGCCTGCAATCGGAGGTGCGGGGGTCCCCTTCCCAAGCCTAAAGCCTGGGGCGGAGGCTTTAGGCATGGGAAGGGGCTGAGCCTACGATCAGAGGTGCTGGGGGGAAACCCCTTTCCAAGCCTAAACCTGGGGCGAAGGCTTTAGGCTTAGGAAGGGGCCAAGCCTGCGATCGGAGGTGGGGCGGGGGGACCCCTTCCCAAGCCTAAACCTGGGGCGGAGACTTTTGGCTTGGGAAGGGGCTGAGCCTGGGATCAGAGGGAAGGGGAAAATATCAATGGAAACATATCCTCAGGTGAGGATAAAAAGAAAAATAAAGAAAGAAATGTCATATCCTATGAAAGACACATCTTGAAAATGCTTAAAGAAAATTGTAATTTTTTCATGATGAAGGGACTGGAGTCCATGTTGATGAAAATACCTTGGTGGCTGCAGTGACTGGCAGTGGCTGCAGCAGCGGGGTGATAGGGCTGGTGCCTTCCCCTGATCAGCCTGGTCGCCTCCCGCAAAGGGAGGCCAGACTGCAGCTTAGGTCCACTCCCAACAGGGAGCGGGCCTAAGCCATCAGTAGGATATCCCCTGAAGGCTCCCAGTATGTGAGAGGGGGCAGGCTGGGCTGAAGGACCCCTCCCCAGTGCATGAATTTTGTGCACCGGGCCCCTAGTGTGTGTGTGTGTGTGTGTGTATATATATATATATATATATATATATGTATATATATATATATATATATATATATATATATATGTATGTATATACATATACATATACATATATATATATATATATATATATATATATATATATATATATATAAAGAGGTAATATGCAAATTAACCATTATGCCATAACAGTCACGACTGGTCAGAAGGAGGCTGAGCATGCAGGTGAGGCCCGGAGCAGAGACAGAGACAGGGGGGCTGCCAGAGAAGACACAGGCAGGGGGGCCTGGGGCTGCCCAAGCTGCCACGCCAGCTCAGCCACCTCATGAGCAGACACAAGTAGAGGGGCCTGGGGCTGCTCCAGCCATGGCACACCAGCAGTCCTGCCTCTGAGTTGCAGAGGAAACACCTTTTCTGATCACTCATTGGCTAAGCTCCCAGTACACCACTTGCAGTGTTCTTGGTAACTTGGGTAATAAGAATCCAAGAAGGTGATTTAGGGTTTTTCCACCTCACTCCTGGAGGAAAAAATGAAGGTCTGCTGCTGGAGGGGCTAAGAAATGTCATATCCTGCCCTAGCTGGTTTGGCTCAGTGGTAGAGCCTCGCCCTACAGACCACAGGTTCCAGGTTGAATTCTGACCAAGGGCATGGACCTAGGTTGCAGGCTCCTCCCTGGCCATGGCCCAGGTCAGAGCTCATGCAGGAGGCAACCAATTGAAGTGTCCCTCTCACATTGATGTTTCTCTCTGTCTTTCCCTCTCTCTTCCATGCTCTCTAAAAATCAATGGAAAAATATCCTCAGGTGAGGA
Source organism: Eptesicus fuscus (assembly GCF_027574615.1). Lineage (NCBI taxonomy): Eukaryota > Metazoa > Chordata > Mammalia > Chiroptera > Vespertilionidae > Eptesicus > Eptesicus fuscus. Next base: position 104,147,944 of record NC_072473.1, read on the forward strand.
TAAAAATATAAAGAAAGAAATGTCATATCCTATGAAAGAGACATCTTGAAAATGCCTAAAGAAAGTTGTCATTTTTTCATGATGAAGGGACTGGAGTCTGTGTTGATGAAAACACCTTGGTGGCTGCGTCAGCTGGCAGTGGCAGCAGCAGCAGGGTGATGGGGGTGACGCCTTCCCCTGATCAGCTGGTTGCCTCCTGCAGAGGAAGGCCAGACTGCGGCTTAGGCCTGCTGGGCCTAAGCTGTCAGTAGGACATCCCCTGAGGGCTCCCAGACTGTGAAAGTGGACACAAATTTTGTGCACCGGGCCTCCAGTTCCATATAAAGTAATAAAACATACCAAATAATACTATCTTCTATATAATAAAAGTCTAAGCGACCATTAGGGTGGAACGACCAGAATGACCGGTTGCTATGATGGGCACTGACCACCGGGGGCAAGCACTCAACACAGGAGCTTCCCCCTGGTTGTCATTGCACTCACACAAGGGGAGCAGCTGCTCAGCCAGAAGCTGGGCTCACAGCTAGCTAGCACAGTGGTGGTGGCAGGAGCCTCTCCTGCCTCTGTGGCAGCGCTAAGGAGTAATGAACTGAGTGGTAATGAGCCTACTGCTAAGGAGCAGCAAGCCATGCAGTAAGGAGCAAGCAGGCGGGCAGTAAGGAGCGAGGAATCTCAGACTGTGAGAGGGATGTCTGCCTGCCGGCTTAGGCCTGATCCCCTGCTGGGCCTAAGCCAGCAGGTGGACATCCCCCAAGAAGTCCTGGATTGCGAGAGGGCGCAGGCTGGGCTGAGGGACAACCCCCCCCCCCAGTGCACAAATTTCATGCACCAGGCCTCCAGTATGGTATATAGTTCTACATGTATGTGTAGTTAAATAATATAGAATTACATGGAATAATGGACATCAATTCAAGGTTAGAGAAATGGGTGCCCAGGAGGCTTCAATATACTGATAACACCATTTTTTCTTAACTTGGTGGTGAATAAATAAGTGACCTAAATATAATTTTATTCAAATTTATGTCAGATATATCTTGTAATTCTCTTTAAAACATGAAGTGCAATAGGTGCTAGAAAAGAAGCATGCTCAAGGGTCTCTGAGAGCACTGAGAAAGGTCCCATAACCTAGACCTTTTCGGGGTGGTCAAGGAAGGATGGCAAGACCAGCTAGAGTTAATCAAATTGCTTAAACTATCATAAAATTTCTGCAAGTTCAGTATAGAAATCAGTGTGCTATGGATACATCCTTGAGGTACTAGACGTTAAATGGGCCTGAAAGAATGGGGAGGAATTGCATGGAGACAGGAGTATTTGGGAATAAGGTAGATATTTCTGAGAAAGAGGGCAGAAGCACATTTCTAGAGAGAGCTGGACAATGTTTCTATGCAAGAAACATGTTTTAGCCAGTAAGGCTTTAAGTTTTATTCATTTAGAAACTAAAATACCCCCTGGAAAATTTATTCTCAATCCACAAGAAACAGCTCAAGGTAGGGGAATTTGTTTGTTTATGGTATTGCTATCTATCATCCCTTCAATGTGTATTATGTTCTACTGCTTGCAAAACTTGTAAATCCTCACAGCCCTGAGAGATATGAGGGCAGGCAACATTGTCACCATTTTATAGGGGACAAATAAAAGCTTTATAGAGGTACTTGCCCAAGGCTACCTGACTAATAAGTGATGGGGTCACTTAGAACCAGTTCTTCCAATTGCAAGTTCAAAATTTACTAGCCTATTTCACATTTTCACAGGTAAAGTCAGATCAACATTTAGAACACATTCTCTTACATAAGCACAAATCAACTGAAGAGCCTTTTAGCAAATTTGAATGGAATGTTCACAGACACATTTCTAATAATTTATTCATATAAAGTAATGATTTATTGCAGTGAGGTAAACTGCCCAATCCCTTGGGAAGGGTGGGTTGCTAAGTAATTGGGATATTCCAGTATGTATACCCTTTTTCAAAGTACACAACCTGATTAGAAGTGTAATAAATGGTTCAGAGGTTACATCTCTTCTATTAGACCAGAAATTCTATAAATAAAATCAATGAAATAAAGCTGAGTTCTGTTAATAAAGCAGTCATGAAAATTGTCCCTCGGCCTCTAGGCTATACAATTTATTTATTTATTTATTTATTATTTCTTTATTGATTAAGGTATTACATATGTGTCCTCATCCCCCCATTACCTTCCCAACCGCCCCCCACTCATGCCCTCACCCCCCTGGTGTCTGTGTCCATTGGTTAGGCTTATATGCATGCATATAAGTCCTTTGGTTGATGTCTCCCTAGGCCCGTGGTCTGCAAACTGCGGCTCGCGAGCCACATGCGGCTCTTTGGCCCCTTGAGTGTGGCTCTTCCACAAAATACCATGGTCTGAGCGAGTCTATTTGAAGAAGTGGCATTAGAAGAAGTTTAAGTTTAAAAAATTTGGCTCTCAAAAGAAATTTCAATCATTGTACTATTGATATTTGGCTCTGTTGACTAATGAGTTTGCCGATCACTGCCCTAGGCTATACAATTTTTAAAGGACACTGGAAAAACTGTTAGAAATGTGTCTAATCTACACTTCTTTTTTTCTCCCATCTGCAGATCAGTAAGCCTATCTAAGAGCCCACAGAGAGTACAATGCATGATATCAGTGCAATTGTAGATGACCAATTGAGTTAAAAATATTAATTTTATTGGGTTTTATACTCATGGAGAACCACAAGCACAAATGTAGCCAGTGCATTGAAGGAGAAATGGTTCAGAAACATATTAATCAGTTTACCTTTGGAAACCCACTCTGACCCTAACTATTTGCTTGATATTTTGGGAGCAAATAAAGGCATGATATAAATTTTCTGCCTTCAAGAAATTTACAGTTACATTTGGGAATGAAAAAACACTGCAACAGTAAATAATGAGGTATATATGACAAGCATTGTTTGGAAGACACTAATTGTAATGCCTATCAGATCATTATTACTCAATAAAAATAGATAAAGTGGCATCTTGGGAAACTGTGAAAGTGTTTGGTTTCTTTCTAAAATATTTCAGAAATATGGTGAATACATGTTTTTCTTATATAATTTGAGTCCCACACTCTGTGAAAGGCAGGAAACTGCAGAATGTCTCCTGGACTGATTATCCAATCAACAAAGTAGCTTGCTTCCAAAGCCATTGATTTGAAAAGAAGATGCAATTTACTTTAAATTGCATATACTTTGAACTGATAATAGTTTAAACAGATAAAAATGGTTTGTTAAAAATTTTTCAAAACGATACTTTATAACTTGCAATATTCCCCAAGTAAGAGATGACACTTTATCCAATCTTCCAATACATGCAAAAAATACTAAGTATTTAACCATGATTTCAAATACAACTGGAAATACTTTATAATTAGGAAAAATCTTATTTAAAAAAACCACTAAAGGTAGTGTTTAAGGCTAAGAAACAAAAGCAGTACACAGTAATTGGATGAGCTCAAAGAAAAAGAACAAAGTATAAGCATCACATATTAAATTATTATTAATTTGAAAAACCAAGATGTTCCTTCAGGCAGAAATCAGTAATTAAAATGTGGTGACACTCATTATCATCCTCTGAGTTGGAAATAAAAAGTGGATTTAATCTTCTCCCTACTCTAGTTTCTTTCAGTCAACAACATTTAGATAATTCTTCTGGTGAGATGAAGCAATGCAAATGTGATGGAACAGATAAGAGTTCCTCCACCAGGTGCTAGCACAGCCAAACACTAAACATCAAGAATTGTCATGGAGAAAGATTGGCTATTTTATTATGAATGGCACAGCCAAGGAGAATGGGAAACTAATGCTCAAAAGCCCAAGCTCTCTGATGGTGTGTAGGTTACAGATTGGTACATAGAGCAAAATCACAAGACATCATGATTTATAGAGCTGGGGTTTTAAAAGATTTTGTATTGATTTTTAGAGAGATAGGAAGGGAGAGAGAGGAACATTAATGTGAAATCAAACATTGATAAGCTGCTTTAGGCACACCCCCTACCAGGGGTTGAGCCCTCAATCCCAGCATATGCCCTGATCAATCAGGAATCCAACTGGCAACCTTCTGGTGCATGGCATTGAAACGAATTTTTGGACTGGAACCCAGATTCTTTGTCCACCACAGTCAAAGAATGAATCCACAACCGAAGATAGTATCACAAAGGTGGAGATTTATTGAAGAACAAGTACAGACTTCCACATGGGGAGGGAGAAAGAGTCCCACAGAACAGACTCCCACTTGGGGCGGGGGAAAGGGTCCCAGACTTCCTGTTTCCATGGTTTATAAAGGCTGAAGTTCCTATGCTCTGATATCCCCTCTGATTTGTCAATATTCCCTTTCAAATAGGTTACTATAGTAACTCCTGACGCCCTCCTCCCTCATTGTCCTCCAATTTCTTCTGGGCTTTCTTCCGCCTTTATTTTGTAAATATAGACCTCTTGGCTACTTCCAGTTCCCTTATCTTATGTAGATGTAGCTGCTGCCTCTCCCTAGTGTTATGGAGATGTAACCACACCTAGCTTCCTTGTGTTATGGAAATGTACCTTCTCTCAGTCTATAGCCCTGTGTTTTTTCCATGGACCACAATTATAAAAATTCCCTAAGCCTGCCTATATTCCCCTAAAATTCCTGTTTCAGTATGATGCCCAAGCAAGTCACCCTGGCCAGGGCTAGAGCTAGGAATTTAAAGCTAAATTTAATCAAAATTATAAAACCCCTTGTTTCAAGGGGGGTCAAATTTTTCTTCTTTAGAAATGGAGTACACCCTGGAAAAAAAATGGCGACGGAATAGAGTCGGGTTTGGAGTCTGTTCCTGGGGCGGAGTGTAGGGGAAGCAGTGGCTCGCAGAGGGAGTGTATGTGGGCAAGCCAAGGGACAGCTGAACTCCAGGAGAAGGCAGGGGAGTGCTGGGCAGTGTTCCCCTGACCGCACAGCACCCACAGGGGCTGGGTCCCCTCCCGGAGCTGCGGGCTCGCCAGGCGCCTCGCCATCTTGCAAGGAAAGGAGGGTTTTAGTGGAAACCTGACTTTCCGCGACAACTGCAAACACTGAACTGCTGCGATCACCAGACCACCAGTCCCCTATCAGCGCAAACATTCGGATTCAAAGGAACTCTTCACTGCACCACGGAAAGGTCAGATTTCGCCTGAAATAAGGTGCGGTTTCTAATCCCCGCGGTGGGTGAGGGAAGCACTGGGTGAGGGAAGCGCGGCAGCCACAGGACCTGCAGGAGCCGGGAGGTCTGTGCCTAGAAAAATCGGCGGCAGTTGGAACTGCCGTGATCCGTGAATGTGGAGGGGGGTCTTCTGAGCTGCTAACAGAAGTGACCTCTTGAAAGCAACTCATTTTAATCTGACGAGGAGGGTCAGACTAGGAATTTTCAAAGGAGTGCAGTATCCTCAGTCTGGCGCACAGACCCACGGTCCGCACACTTGGGCTCTTTCCGACTCTGATTGCTAAGCCCAATACATAGGAAAACCCAGGTGGAGGGGCCCTGAAAGACTGCAGGGGGAAGTTGTTTTTTCGGAACCTGGGGACCAGAGCTGCGTGTAAACATCAGAGAGGCAGCTCTGAGGCGCACATCTCCACAAGCTCTGAGGCACACACCTCCACAAACCAGTAGTGAGTGCCATAGAGGGAAAAAAAAAAAAAAGAGCTAGAGAGGCCCGGAAGTCAATTCAGAAACACTGCCACCCAGGGGGCTGAAACGCTAATTGTTTCTGGTGTAATCAAAAATAAATACGAGAAATTAAGACACAGCTGGCTTAAAAAGCAGGACTGGCTTCCAACACTGAGGAGCCCTGGAATGAAGCTGAACTGAAATACCGCCCAGACTGGGAAACAGGCGTACCAAACAGAACAATAGAGGAAGTGAATGACAGCCGCTACTGCACATTTTAGTCTTCCTATTTTTTAATTTTCAATTCTTTTTTCAATTTTTTAAATTTTTTATTCTCATATTTTTTATTTTCATTTTTTGCATCTTTTACTTAAGAAACTAAATTTTTTTTCTTTTTCCTCACTCGATTTTCACCTTTTTAATTATTACATTTTTATTTTCAATCAGCATTATTATTACTATTATTTTACTTTATTTTTAATGTCATTTGATTTTCTCTTTCTTTTATTTTTGGATTAGTGTCCTACATTCAATTTGCATCTTTCCCTTACAATCGTTTTACCCTATCTCAAAGCTAACATTATGCCATCACTCTCCTCCTAACCTTTCCCCTTTTGGTCCCCAGTTTATCTTAACCCGTTCTGGCTTTAGATTTTCCCTACCTTGTCAGTTTACTCTCTGCCTAAAACTTCACCCTACTTATATATCTAATTCCCAACCCCCTGCTCCAAATCCATACAAACCTCTCTCTACGCTACCTTAAAAAAATTATTTTTCTCTCTGGCCTTTTGTTGTTGTTTGCTTGAATGTTGATTAGATTGAATTTTTATGCTTTTTTATGAGATTGTTTTGATTATTCTTTTTGTTGGTTTGGTTGGTTCTTTTGTTTGCTTTGTTTTTGTTTGTTATTTACTTTTGTTTTCCCTTGCCTCACTTGATATTAGCTGGTGTTGCAGTTTGTATTAATCTCCAGGCTCGTGTTGCTGGAATTTGCTGGGAATAGTGGTTGTTCTAGTGGAGTTTACTCCCCATATATATAGTTTGTTCCCCTTTTCTCTCTTAGTATCATTCTTGTCTCTCTTACTTTTTTTTTCTTTTCTTTTTCTTTTCTGTTATTTCTTTTCTTTCTTTCTGCTCTTTTCCCAAGTTCAGATTCACACTCTTTGTTTTTTTTTTGTTGTTGTTCTTTCTTTTTACTCTCCCTCTTCCACTCCTATTCCCTAATTTGTCTTTCTCTGGTGGTTACCTTTATTGGAGATTATTAATATCGTGAATACAATTCTGTTCAGTGCCTTGTCTGTTGTGCCTGGTTGTGTTGTATTTTATACCTTTAAATCAATGCCAGAGAGAGAAATCTATATAACCAGACATCCGGAGAAGAGAGACCATGAGGAGACAAAAAATAGCCCCCACAGGAAAGAGAAGCAGGCATCACCAGAAAAGGAAGTAAACGATTTAGAGGCAAACAACCTATCAGAGAAAGAGTTCAGAGAAATGGTCATAAAGTGGCTGAAAAGGATGGAAGACAAATTCGACAATATGAGTAAGAACCAAGAAGAAATGAAGAAGAACCAAGAAGAAATGAAAAATGACATCGCTGCTGTAAAGAACTCAATAGAAAGCATCAAGAGTAGACTAGAGGAAGCAGAGGACCGCATAAGTGAGCTAGAAGACAAGATGGAAAAAAATACCCAATTACAACAGCTACTAGAAACAAAAATTAGAAAGATTGAGGAGAGCGTAAGGGAACTTCGGGACAACACAAAACAAAACAACATCAGGATAATAGGGGTGCCAGAAGGAAAGGAAACTGAGCAAGGAATAGAAAACCTGTTTGAAGAAATAATAACAGAAAACTTCCCTGATATAGGGAAGAAAAAACCCACACAAATCCAAGAAGCTCACAGAGTTCCAAGCAAAATGAACCCCAAAAGACCGACGCCAAGGCACATTATAATTAAGTTGGCAAACACCAACGACAAAGTCAGAATCTTAAAAGCGGCCAGAGAGAGACGGACAGTTACATACAAAGGAACCCCCATCAGACTAGCAACTGATTTCTCAACAGAAACTCATCAGGCCAGAAGGGAATGGAATGAAATATACCAAGTCATGCAAAGGAAGGGTCTAAATCCTAGAATACTGTACCCAGCAAGGCTATCAATCAAAATTGAAGGTGAAATCAGGAGCTTCACAGACAAAAAAGGACTAAGGGAGTTTATCACCACCAAACCAGCAATGAAAGAAATGCTAAAGGGTCTGCTGTAAAAAAAAAAAAAAAAAAAGAAAGAAATAGGAAGCAAAGAAGGAACACAGGGGTATAGAATAAAAATGGCGTCAAATAAGTACCTATCAATAATAACTTTAAATGTAAATGGATTGAATGCCCCAATCAAAAGACACAGGGTAACAGACTGGATAAGAAAACAAAACCCAGATATCTGCTGTCTACAGTAAACCCACATCAAAAAAAAGGATGCATACAGACTGAGAGTAAAGGGATGGAAAAGGTTTTCCAGGCGAATGGAAATGAAAAAAAAGCTGGGGTAGCAATACTTATATCTGACAAATTAGATCTCAAAGTGAAGGACATAACAAGAGATAATGAAGGCCACTTCATAATACTAAAGGGAGAAATCCAACAAGAAGTAATAACTCTGGTAAACATATATGCACCCAATACAGGAACACCAAGATACATTAAAAAACTCCTGGAAGATATCAAAGGAGAGATTGACAGCAATACAATCATAGTAGGAGACTTCAATACCCCACTCTCACCATTGGACAAATCCTCTAAACAAAAAATCAGCAAAGAAACATCAATCCTAAATGACTCACTAGACCAGATGGAATTAATCGACATCTTCAGAACATTTCACCCCAAAGCCACAGAATATACATTCTTCTCAAGTGCACATGGGTCATTTTCAAAGATAGACCATATGTTAGGACATAGGCAAAGTCTCTCCAAATTCAAGAAGATAGAAATCATATCAAGTATCTTCTCAGATCACAGTGGCATAAAACTGGAAATCAACTACAATAAAAACAACCCAAAGAAATCAAACACTTGGAGACTAAACAGCATGCTATTAAACAAGGACTGGGTTACCAAAGACATCAAGGAAGAAATAAAAAACATCATGGCAACAAATGACAATGAAAACACAACAATCCAAAATCTATGGGACACAGCGAAAGCAGTCCTGAGAGGGAAGTTCATAGCTATACAAGCCTACTGCAAAAAACAAGAAACAATGGTAATAAATTACCTAACCCAACAACTCAAAGAGTTAGAGAAAGAGCAACAAGATAAGCCCAGTGTAAGCAGAAGGAAAGAAATAATAAAGATCAGAGCGGAGATAAATGACATAGAGACCAAAGAAACAATACAAAAGATCAACAAAACCAAGAGCTGGTTCTTTGAAAGGATAAACAAGATTGATGAACCTCTAGCCAGGATCACCAAGAAACAAAGAGAGAGGACCCAAATAAACAAAATCAGAAATGAAAGAGGTGAAATAACAACAGACCCCACAGAAATACAAAGGATTGTTACAAAATACTACGAACAACTCTATTCCAACAAACTGGACAACCTAGAGGAAATCAACATATTCCTAGAAAAATACAACCTTCCAAAACTCAATCAGGAAGAATCTAAACAGCTCAACATGCCAGTAACTATGGAAGAAATTGAAGCAGTCATCAAAAAGCTTCCGGCAAACAAAAGCCCGGGGCCAGATGGCTTCACGGGAGAGTTTTACCAAACTTTCAAGGAACAACTAAAACCTATCCTCCTCAGACTATTCCAAAAAATTCAAGAGGAAGGAACACTTCCAGGCTCCTTCTATGAAGCCAGCATCACCCTAATACCAAAACCAGATAAAGACAACTCAATGAAAGAGAATTACAGGCCAATATCCCTCATGAACATAGATGCCAAAATCCTCAACAAAATTCTAGCAAATCGGCTCCAGCAGTACATCAGAAAGATCATACACCATGACCAAGTAGGATTTATCCCAGGAATGCAAGGATGGTACAATATCCGCAAATCAATAAACGTGATACATCACATAAACAAACTGAGAGATAAAAATCACAGTCATATCAATAGATGCAGAAAAAGCATTTGACAAAATCCAACACCCTTTCTTGATAAAAACTCTCAACAAGGTGGGAATAGAAGGATCAGACCTCAACATAATAAAAGCCATATATGATAAACCCACAGCAAACATCATACTCAATGGGCAAAAACTAAAACCATTTCCCCTAAGAACAGGAACAAGACAGGGATGCCCACTCTCACCACTCCTGTTTGACATAGTACTGGAAGTATTAGCTATCGCAATTAGGCAAGAAGAAGAAATAAGAGGCATCCAAATTGGAAAAGAAGAAGTGACGCTGTCCTTATTTGCAGATGACATAATATTGTACATAAAAAAACCAAAAGATTCCATCAAAAAACTAATAGACTTAATAAATGAATTCGGCAATGTAGCGGGATACAAAATTAACGCCAAGAAATCTATGGCTTTTCTATACACCAATAATGAACTTACAGAAAGAGAGACTAAAAAAGCAATCCCATTTACCATCGCACCAAAAAAATTAAGATACCTAGGAATAAACTTAACTAAGGAGGTAAAAGACCTATACGCAGAAAACTACAGGACACTGAAAAAAGAGATAGAGGAAGACGTAAACAGATGGAAGAACATACCATGTTCATGGATTGGTAGAATCAACATCATTAAAATGTCCATACTACCCAAAGCAATCTACAGATTCAATGCACTTCCCCTCAAAATACCAACAGCATATTTCACAGACCTAGAAAGAACTCTCCAAAAATTCATCTGGAATAAACAAAGACCCTGAATAGCCACAGCAATCCTGAGAAAGAAGAATAAAGTAGGTGGGATCTCAATACCATACTTCAAGCTGTATTACAAAGCCACTGTTCTCAAAACAGCCTGGTACTGGCACAAGAACAGACATATTGATCAATGGAACAGAATAGAGAACCCAGATATCGACCCAAACCACTATGCTCAATTAATATTTGACAAAGGAGGCATGAACATACAATGGAGTCAAGACAGTCTCTTCAATAAATGGTGTTGGGAAAACTGGACAGACACATGCAAAAAAATGAAACTAGATCACCAACTTACACCATACACAAAAATAAACTCAAAATGGATACAGGACTTAAACATAAGACGGGAAACCATAAAAATACTAGAGGAATCCACAGGCAACAAAATCTCAGACATATGCCAAAAGAACTTCTTCACTGACACTGCCCCTAGGGCAATGGAAGCTAAAGAGAAAATTAACAAATGGGACTACATCAAAATAAAAAGCTTTTTTACAGCAAAAGAAACCATCAACAAAACAACAAGAAAGCCCACTGCATGGGAAAACATATTTGCAAATGCTATCACTGATAAAGGTTTAATCTCCAACATCTACAGGCAGCTTATGCAACTTAATAAGAGGAAGATAAATGATCCAATAAAAAAATGGGCAACAGACCTAAACAGAATATTTTCAAAGAAGACAGAAGGAAGGCCAAGAGACACATGAAAACATGTTCAAAGTCACTTATTATCCGAGAGATGCAAATCAAAACAACAATGAGGTACCATCTCACACCTGTCAGAATGGCTATCATCAACAAATCAACAAACGACAAGTGTTGGCGAGGATGCGGAGAAAAAGGAACCCTCGTGCACTGCTGGTGGGAATGCAGACTGGTGCAGCCACTGTGGAGAACAGTATGGAGTTTCCTCAAAAAACTGAAAATGGAACTCCCATTTGACCCAGTAATCCCACTCCTGGGAATATATCCGAAGAAACTAGAAACACCAATCAGAAAGGATATATGCACCACTATGTTCATAGCAGCACAATTTACAATAGCTAAGATTTGGAAACAGCCTAGGTGCCCATCAGCAGATGACTGGATCGGAAAACTGTGGTACATCTACACAATGGAATACTATGCTGCCATAAAAAAGAAGGAATTCTCATCATTTGCAGCAACCTGGATGGAATTGGAGAACATTATGCTAAGTGAAATAAGCCAGTCAATGAAAGAAAAATACCACATGATCTCACTCATTTAGGGATAGTAAAGAACATTATAAAGTGATGAACAAAAAGATTTATACAGAGACAGTAAAGCATCAAACAGACTTTCAAATTACAGGGGAAAGTTAGGGAGAGGTGGGGGAGTTATGAAATCAAACGAAGGACTTGTATGCATGCATATAAGCATAAACAATGGACGCAAAACTCTGGGGGGGAGGGCATGTGTGGGTGTGGGGTGGGGAGGGTAATAGTAAGATATGTACACATAAAATACCTCAATAAAAAATATATATATATATAAAAAAAGAAATAGTGTACACCTGTAGGCTTCTGATGTCTTGTCTTCTATCAACACCTATGAACTCAGGGCCACCTGCACACAGCAGGAAGTATGAAGCAAGGCAGAGAGTAACCTGGCTTAGGAATAGGCTTCAAGTCTTGCAGATCTTGATTTCTGCTAATTAAAACACTGACTAGACTTATGCCTTACACCACTCTACCTTAGCTGATCTCTCTACCTCCACCACCTTTTGTTGCAGAATTTACCAGTCAACCAGAAAATACACAATGAGTACTGGAGATTCAGTAAATACCCTTTATTTAAAGCAGTGCTGCTGACTCAGGGAATTCAAAGATCCAAAACCTGAACCCCCTTATTGTAAGGTTTGAGGCGCAGGGAACTGGAGACCACCAAGACATACTAAAGGAAGATTTATTCCGCAGTAACATGTGAGATTCATTACGGAGGTAGAGAAATCAGAATTAGAGGAGGAGGTAGAGAAGGGACCCAACCGGGTCGCCTCCACAGACAGAGAAAAGGAAATGGAGAGCAACACACATGGGCAGGTGGAGGATCCTTTTAAGGGAAGGGAACAGGAAGGGGTTGGGTCCAGGGTGGAACTGGAAGGGGTGGGCCCCAGGGCGGAACTGGAGGGGTGGGCCCCAGGGTACTGGGCATGCGCTGATTGGTGGTTCAATGTCTTGGGGATGTCTTGGCGGCAGTTGCTGATAGCGTCATAACTCTGCCCACCAGTTGGGGGAGGGAGGATCTCACATTCCAGGCTTTTCCTGATATTATATAAAAAAATTGAGAGTCCGCGCAAGGTCAGGGGCTGCAGATCCATCTTAGGTAGCTACTTCCAGCTGAGAGGGGGCGTCATTAGGGGCGTCTACCCGGAGTCTCAAGGATTCTGATTCTAGGTTCTGTCCCACCTTCTGGTTGGTGAATGCCTACATTCTGTTCTGCAAAAGACTAGTGACACAGCGCATGAGAAAGGGGGTAAAGAGCAAAATTAAAAGAATAGATACCAGTTGGCCTAATGATAAGGTGACAGGATTTTAACATTGGTAAAGCGGGACACCATTGACCGGGGGTGGGGGGGGTGGGGTTCTTGATTAAAAATTTGGTCTATATGGAGCAACAAAAATTTTCATAGAATGCAAAAATAGTATTGTAATATATTTTTTAAAATTTCAACATAAGTACAATTTACAAATATAATAAATAAAAAATTATGTATAGTATTATTTTATTCTTTGGCATATTTCTCATTTGAGTGAATTTTTTTTTAGTGGATTGCTGTCGTTGTTTAAAAGGTCATGAATTTGCCATAACGTAAGTCGTGTCACTTTCAAGGCCGGCGCTAGACTTTTTGCCGCCACTATAAAATATAAATAATACGAGTACTGTCTGCTAAATTCAAGAAAATTTATGTATTTATGAAATAAATAAATAAATAAATAAATAAATAAATAAATAAATAAATTACCTAAATTATCTGAATAGCTGATTTGTAATGACATCACTTGTTTAACTAGCTTACTAGCACGCAGTACGATGTGTATCGTCTGAGAGATAGTTACAAAATGTTTTCGTCGTTGCCAATCTCAAAAAATGCCGTTGTTCATTAAGTCCAAACAATGGTGGTTGAATTCTAACAACTGATCAACAATGCGAACTTTGATAAGCAGTTCTCAATAATCAGTTCTCAACAATTATTTGTTATTATTAAAGTTTAACATTATAAAATTAACAAAAATAATATAAAACTTATATCCTGGCTAAATAGCCACATGGCCGCCGAAAACCGTATATTCCCTTCCCGTTCTCCCACCGTTCCCTAGCTTGTGGTGCATTCTTTCCAAAAATCAGGACTTTTTTAAAACGCCGCGGGATACGGGACAAATAGTTAAAAATCGGGACTATCTGGTCACCTTACCTAATGACAGGAGGCTGGATGAGGAGTGCAGCAGCATAATTTCCCCAAGGAACTGGTTGGTGAAGTCTCGAGTGCGCTCCTGTTGAGTCACTTGGGAGGTAAAGGCTGGTCTTGAGGCTGCCACAGCGTCACTTGTCTGGTTTTGCTGCTTTTCTGGGCCTGGAGCTGAAATATAACCTGGGGGGTTAGGTTCTTGAGGAGGAAATGAGTGGTGTAGCCTGGATTCTGGTCAGGGCCATGGGCAGAAGGTCCAGCCAGGAGCTGCGAATTTCTAGAGAGAGTTTAGTTAGATGGTCTTTAAGGAGGCCATTGCTCCTCTGGATCTTACCCGATGAATGTGGGTGCTAGGGTATGTGCAGTTTCCAGGAGATGCCAAGAGTTTATGTGTGTTATCAAGGTCTCAGCCACAACATCAGCAATTTCCTTTCAGGTAGGGAAGGCCTCTACCCACCCTGTCAGTGTGTCTACCATGGTAAGCAGATATTTGGTCTTGTGGGGAGGCATATGGGTGAAGTCTACCTGCCAGTCCTGCCCTGGGAGGTGTCCCCTCGTTTGATGGGTTGGGGCACATTTCTCCCTGGGGTGAGGCAGCTGCACACGTGGAGCAGGAGGAGCAGGCACTCGTGACTGTCTCTTGAAGTGTGGGCGAGGTGAAGAGAGATGAAGGCCGTCTCCAGGGTCCTGTTGAGTGTTACTATCGAGTAGGAGGCTTTCTAGGCACGAGCTTCCATCCACAAACAGAGTTAAGTCAGGATTAGAGAGAGGAAGATCTGAGAGTCCCGCCCGAGGTTGAGTGAAGGCCTCGACAACCTCAGGGCAGGAGTGCGTTGCCGCAGGTTGGGTGGAGGCAGTGGGAAGGAGAGTGGCGGGGGACTGGGTCAGGGAGATGTCAGGATTCTCAAGGAACAGGAGATGGAGTTCCTGCATGCCAGAGGGGGCAAGGAGAGATAAGGATCAGTGTGACAGAAGATCCTGTAGTCTATGGGCGGAGAAGACCTGTAAGGGTTGCTGGAGGCAAATCTTCTGGGCCTCCTTGATGAGAACAGCAGCTGTAGCCAGAGCCCAGAGGCAGGGCTGCCATCCCCGAACCGTGTGATCAGGCTGTCTGGACAGGTAGGCTAGAGGGGTGAAGGCTGGCCCTAGGGGCTGGGTAAGGACCCCCATAACTATTCACTGTCTTTCATCAGTAAATAGTTGGAAAGGCTTAGAGATGTCCGGAAGATAGAGAGAAAGAGAGAGAGAGAGAGAGAGAGAGAGAGAGAGACCAGAAGGGTATCCTGGAGTTAGAAAACGCTTGGCAAATGAGGGAGGGTGAGGAGACCTGGTATAAGGGCTTAGCTAGGAGAGCAAAATTTGGGACCCAATGGTGGAAGAATCATACCAGTGGAGGCCAGCTGTATGCCTCTGAGATGTGTCCAGGGAGGGGCTGCAGAGAAGGAGATCATCTACATACTGGATAAGAGTGCTGGGTTCTAATGAGCATTGTTGGAGATCTCTGGGTAAGGCCTGGCCAAACAGATGAGGACTGTCTTTGAACCCTTGGGGCAGGACTGTCCAGGTGAGTGAGTCCTTTTAAAATTCTTGTCAACAGTTAACTTTAGAACTTCTTTCTTCTTTTCTTCTATTATTGTATGCTATTTAAAATATTTAAAAAAGGCAGGGGGAGGAGGGAACAGGCCTCTAACTGCTTGAGTTCAAAACTGAGTTTCTGTTAAGCCTGTGCCAGCAATCAAGTTGTTCTCTAGGGAGGGTGGAGAGGGGGAGAGGGCGGGGTGAGAAGGCACTGAGGCCAGAGCATTTTTGCCGTCAATACCCATGACCGAGATCATGGAAGGGACAATGGCCCAGAAAAGGAGGGCAGGACAGAGAAGATAGCCCCGTATTGATCAGGAAGGAGATCTGCTTACCTGCTACCTTGAGCATTTACCCTGGGCTCGGTGAGGGTGATGGGGGTCATCGAGTCCTGGCATCTTCAGTCTTCAGCCAGTTCCAGCATGGCCAGCAGCAAGTCATGACCTGGAAGGACGGTCCCTCTATACTGAGAGGCAGAGGGCCCATCACTTTTCCAGGGGCAGTTTTGACCGCACCCCGGGCAGGGCTTGGTTGGAGCCCAAGGTTGAGGGCACTGTGGCCTTCGTTTCTGCACTTGAAGCATTCTCCAGGTGGCGTCCGTCCTCTCGTAGCACCCCCACCACGCACAGTCCCCCTTGGACCATGCATGGCTGCCGTCGGCCTCAAGGCTACTACCAAGGCTTTAGTTTGCAGACTCATCTCCTGTCGAAGGTGGGCTTACTCTGCCTGCTCATCATGGGCATTAAAACCTTAAATGCCGTGTACAGATCTCGGACCTGGGTCTGAGAAAGCTTCAGGGGAGGGGTCTGGTGGAGGAGGCAGGCCATGGGCCGGAGGAGGAGGAGCGTGGCGGCAGGTGGCCACACCAGGCCGGGCCTTCAGAGGCGGGACTTACTGGTTCAAAATGGCGGCCACCACAGCAGCCCATGTGGTCAGAGAGGGGCGGGGCTTGTCACGTCAAGATGGTGGCGGCCCCATGGGAACCGGAGACCATGTGGTCAGAGATGGGCGGGACTTGCCATGCCAAGATGGCGGCGGTCCCCACGCGGCCAACATGGCGGCAGGCTGCTCACGACACACAAGGGAAGAGCAATCTAAAACAGAAATCACACTTAGCTGTTTGGAGCGGATGGTGGGATGGCGGCTCTTGTGCTGTGCGGCGGCCTGAGGTGGCGATGGTGGCACCCACAGTGGCGGCAGCCACGGGCGGGCAAGGGCCAGCCAGAAAAGCAGCCACAGCGGGAAAGAAGAAAGGGAACAGAAAGTGGGCGGTGGGAGCCACGGCGAAGAAGAAGGGAGGGAGCAGAAAGCAGGCAGCAGGAGAGAGAGGGGTGGAAATGAGAGAGTGGCTGGGTCCAAAGAGTCAGAGAGAACAGAAGGACCAGAGGGAGGGGCGGGAGCCTGGCCATATGGAACTCTGGGCCACTTCCCGGCTTGCCGGCAGAAATTACTGAGGTTGGTGAGGATGTTTAAGTCCCACTTTTGGGTCATCAGGACCCACTGAGGCCATGCCACGTTACTGGGGTCGGGTAGCAAAAGGTCAAAGACCAGCATCCCAATCTTTGATCCAATGCTACAACGGGTGACCCCAGGGACAGTAGGGGATGTCTCCCCTACTCCCTGGGGTCCAGAGTGAGGCCAAAAGGCCAGAGAACCGAGGGGAGAAGGAACGTCTTCACTGCATCCCCAGGTTCAGAAACTTTCCCGGAAAGGTCCAGATGGAAGGCAATCTCTGACGCAGGCTGCGGTTTAAAGACAGAGAGACCGGAAGAAATTTGCCAGGAATCAGCAAAGGTTGGGACTCACCGCAGACGTTGATCCAGGGAGGAGCCTGAGTTTCCCGAGCCACGAAGAAAGAAGAATGGGGGGTATCCCAGACCGTGAAAGGTCAAACAGGGCACTCGCCCCACCTGGGTTTCGGCACCAGATGTAAGGTTTGAGGCACAGGAAACTGGAGTTGGAGACCACCAAGACATATTAAAGGAAGGTTTATTCCGCAGTAACTTGCGAGATTCATTACGGAGGTAGAGAAATCAGGATTAGAGGAGGAGGGAGAGGAGAAGGGACCCAACCAGGTTGCCTCCGGAGACGGAGAAACGGAAATGGAGAGCAACACACATGGGCAGGTGGAGGATCCTTTTAAGGGAAGGGAACAGGAAGGGGTGGGCCCCAGGGCACTCGGCACGTGCTGATTAGTGGTTCAATGTCTTGGGGATGTCTTGCAGGCAGATGCCGGTAGCGTCATAACTTCGCCCACCAGTTGGGGGGTGGGAGGATCTCACACTTATACAATGAGATTACCCCTTATATATATTCCTAAATTTCTTTGTTTCCTATCTGTTTCCTAATTACTGGGCTTTTGTGGTGGGCTTTCACAGCCCCTCCTGAGTCAGTTAGAATGGGGAAGTTAGATTGTATCTAAATACCTGGCCTGAGTGGTGCCAGAGACCCCCACTCTGACCAAGCTGCCAAATTCCTGGCCCTGTAAACTGCGAACACCCAGGAAAACAGACTATTGCCTAAGGAAGGGGCAGTGACCTAATTATAGGCTAACAAGAATGTGCACTAGCACACCAGTCACTGGCACAGATTTAGATTGCTAGCCACCCCCCTCCCAGGTTGCCCCCTATATTCCTCCTCACTTTCAAGCCTTGATTAACTAACCTACATGATCCATTATCACTTGTGCCTCTAAGGTTACAAGATTCTATGAGTCCTCACTCTAGGCCCACAGCTCTGGATTCCCTGATTCAATATGAAAATATATCCCACATACCAAGAAGCAGGCTCTAGATTTGTGTTTCTCAAAATGTGGTTCATAGACAACCAGAATCAGAAATGCCTTGGAGGGGGCATGAAACTTGCTAAAATGCAGATCTGGGGGCTCAACTCAGATATATAGAAATGAAAAGGAAAATGGGGGGAGCTTACAACCTAATTCAGTATCTGGTTAAAACTGTAGTATTACTTCCCCACTCTGACTGACTTGGGCAGAGCTGCGGGGCATGCCCCTAATGCCCCGCCAAGACTGACTTGGGTGGAGCTGTGGGGACCCTCAGGGGCCTGCCACAGGAGGAGATATATAGGTCAGAGCCTCCCCAGGAGTTCAGTTCAGGCTTTGGATCCAGAATTCCCCTGGACTAGCAGTTCTGCAAAATAAAGATTAAACTTTCCTCCCTCAAAGTGCTGGCTGATCATTCTTCCATGTATTCTGCCACAAAAGAACCAGAATATTGGGGTTGGAGCTCAGAAATTGTCATTTAAATCAGTACTCTGGGAGATTTTAAAGTATATGAGTATTTAAGAACCAATTCTTGTTGCTCTTTGTTCCTTCCCTTGGAAGTCTCTTTCCCCAAATCCATATATAGCTTACATTACTCAACATTCAGGTCTCAATTCATGTCACCCCCTCATAGAAGCTTTCCCAGGCCACTCTAGGACAGATGCCCTGCCTGCACTTTAAGGCAGTATCACATCATCCTTTTTTATTTTCTTCACAGTAATGAACACTATCTAAAGTTATCTTATTATGTATACTAGAAGCCCAGTGCACAAATTCCTACACAGGTGGGGTCCCTCTGGGTGGCCTGCAGGGATTGGGCTGAAACCCACAGTCCAATGCCGCCTGCAGCTTTTACCTGCCACTCTTGCTCATCCCTACCCCACTGTGCCTGCTCACGCCCAATTAATCCTGATAGGGAGAGTCTCATGCTGCCACAGCAGCACTCACCAGCCATGATCCCTGCATCTGGTGCCCTCCCAAGGATAGTGGCCTGTGGGATCGGGCTGAAACTGGCTCTCCAACATCTCCCGAGGGGTCCTGGATTGCAAGAGGTCGCAGGCCAGATTAAGGGACCCAACCAGTGCATGATCAGGCCAGGGAGGGACTGCGAGAGGGCTCCAGAGTGTGTCCGGCCCATTTCACTCTATCTCGATCAGCTGGACCCCAGCAGCAAGCTAACCTACCGGTTGGAGCATATGCCCCCTGGTGGTCAGTGCACGTCATAGCGACTGGTCAACCTGTTAATTGCCCCCTGGTGGTCAGTGCATGTCATAGCGAGTTGTTGAGCAGCCTTAGCATATCATTAGCATACTAGAAGCCTGGTGCAAGAAATTCATGCATGGAGGGGTGTGTCCCTCAGCCCAGCCTGCACCCTCTCCAATCTGGGATCCCTCTCACAGTCCAGGACTGCTGACTCCCAACTGCTCGCCTGCTTACCTGTCTGATTGCCCCTAACCGCTTCTACCTGCAAGCCTGATCACCCTCTAACCACTCCCCTGCCAACCCGATCGACGCCTAACTGCTCCCCTGCTGGCCCGATTGCCCCTAACTGCCCTCCCCTGCTGGCCTGGTCACCCCTAACTGCCCTCTCCTGCTGGCCTGGTCTCCCCCAACAGCCCTCCCCTGCTGGCCCGTTCACCCCTAACTGCCCTCCCCTGCTGGCCTGGTTCCCCCCAACTGCTCTCCCCTGCAGGCCTGGTCCCCCCCAACTGCACTCCCCTGCAGGCCTGCTCCCCCCAATTGCCCTCCTCTGCAGGTCTGGTCCCCCCAACTGTCCTCCCCTGAAGGCCTGATTGCCCCCAACTACCCTCCTCTGCAGGCCTGATCACCCCTAACTGCCCTCCCCTGCAGGCCTGGTCCCCCCAACTGTCCTCCCCTGCAGGGCTGATCGCCCCCAACTGCCCTCCCTTGCAGGCCTGGTCCCTCCCAGCTGCCCGCCCCTGCTGGCCTGATCGTCGACAACTATCCTCCCCTGCCAGCCATCTTGTGGCAGCTATCTTGTGTCCACATGGGGGCGGCCATCTTGTGTGTTGGAGTGACGGTCAATTTGCATATTACTCTTTTATTAGATAGGATTACACTTTGATTGTTTGGTTGTTAAGCTGTTCAGTCTATTTGCATATTACCCTTTTATTATATAGGATGTTTGCCTGTGTATATCTGTTTTCCTCAGTGAGAATGCAAACTGCACACAAGCAAGAACTTGATCTTTTTTTCACAGCATTTCTTTATTGTGCCAATGGTAGTGTCTGATATATAATTGGTAGATTCTCAATAAATGTGCTGAATTAATCCAACATAGATCTAATGAAAATACACAGATTCCTGGGAATATCTTATATAATAAAGAGGTAATATGCAAATTAACCATCACACCCTAGCACAAGATGGAAGCCCCCATGTGGTCACAAGATGGCCACGCCCATGTCATCACAAGATGGCCACCCCCATGTCATCACAAGATGGCCGGCAAGGGAGGGCAGTTGGGGACAAGCAGGCCAGCAGGGGAGGGCAGCTGGGGGCAATTAGGCCAGCAGGGGAGGGCAGTTGGGGGCAACCAGGCTAGCAGGGGAGGGCAGTTGGGGTGGACCAGGCCTGCAGGGGAGGGAAGTTAGGGGAAAACAGGCTGGCAGGAGCGTGGTTAGGGGGCGATCAGACTGGCAGGCAGAAGCAGTTAGAGGCAATCAGGCAGGCAGGCAGGTGAGCGGTTGGGAGCCAGCAGTCCCAGATTGTGATAGGGATGTCTGACTGCAGGTTTAGGCCCGGTCCCACAGGACATCCCCTGAGAGGTCCCAGATTGGAGAGGGTGCAGGCTGTGCTGAGGAACACCCCCCCCCCCAGTGCACAAATTTTGTGATCCAGGCCTCTAGTCACTATATATTAGATCAATGAAAATGTAGAAAAGCTTTTTGCCTTCTCCTACCTATAATGACTTTTCTTCCTGTTTGTATAAAGCCAAGTGTGGAAATATGTAAAATTAAAATTGAACCAGATTATGTATGGGAATTTTTAATACACCACTTTCTGGCAGTTGAATAAGCCTTATAAAACTGAAATCTTTGGAGAAGCAGTTGTTTGGATAGATAATCTTTCTAGGTAAATGTAGATTAACCATTTAGTGTCAGAAAAGTATCAATAGTTTTATGGCATTCTTTCTTTAATTTTAAAGTACTTGCATCACTATGATTTATAGCAGATGACTAAAATATATTTCTCATATATATTTGATCTTCCTCCATGGTCCTGGTTCACAGCTTTCAATACCCTTGGAATTTCCTAAGTACTGAGAGCTTAAAGTTGCCTTTTGTTGTGTTAATCAGGTGACCTTTGGAAAGCGCCTAAGGATGTGGGCTGGTTGCCAGTGGAGCCAACAATGTTATTAAAGGGTTGGAACTTTGAGTTCCACCCAGGACTTCAGGTGGAGGGACTGGAAATTGAGGTCAATCACTAATGGCCTATGATTTAGTCATTCATGTCCATGTAATGAAGCCATAAAAATCAATAAGGACTGGGTTTGGAGTGAAGTACCAGGATTGGGCCTGGAAGCTCCATGTCCTTACCCCATACCTTGACCTATGGGGATGTCTGACTGCAGGTAATAATCTCTTCCATTTAGCTGAGTTGTATATATCCTTTTATAATAAAATGGTGATGTGGTAAATTCAATGTTTTTTGAATTCTGTTTGCCACTCTAGTAAATTAATCAAATCCAAGGAGGGGGTCTTGGGAACCTCTGATTTATAGCCATTCAGGCAGAGGTACAGGTAACAACTGTGGGGCAGTCTGGGCAGTCTTTTGCAGGACTCAATGCTTAACCTGTGAAATCTGATGCTATCTCTGGGCATATAGTGTCAGAATTGAGTTGACACCCTGCTGGTGTCAAGAATTCTTTGTTGGTGTGAGGGGAACTCCCAGCCCCCAGCACAGGGGAAATAGATTTTCAGAATACCAAAAGAGTACTTCCTGGCTTTAATAAAATGTAGTAAGGGCAGGAAACTTGGCATATTGAAGTATGATAGTTTTTATCTTAACTTAACCTGCTATTTGGCTTCTGTATTCATTTGCTTGCTAAAATAATAGAAGAGTTATTTTGATTTTCTGAACTTATGTATGATTGAATACTCCTTTGATGTCGGTTTGAATATCCCATTAATTGTGATCTCACTGGTCATCGAAGCACATTCCTCTGGGACCCAAGACAGTTCAATTATCCTAAATTGTCTCAGTAACTACAGATAACTGAGTTTCGGTTGACTCAGTGGTCTCGGAATCAGAAGAGCACAAATTATCCAAAATTGCTTCAGTAGCTACAGATAGTGCATTCTTGTTGACTCAGTGATCCCAGAATCTGGACAGCACAATTATTCTAAATTGTCCAGGTGGTCCCAGATAATGTGTTTCTGTTGATTCAGTGATTCGTAGATAACTAAGTTGCTCAAATTCTGCTTTTGTAAAAATGCTTTTTCGCAAAACAGGTTCCTCATTCCAGACCCAAAGATGTAATTGATACTTTTGTGATATTCTGCCAATATAAGCCAGGCGTGGCAAGCTATTCAGGGCTGCAAGGTCTGGAATGCTTTTGCCCCTTGTCAGCCGCTGGCTTTTTAATAAATGACTCCATAATTCGACTCTTTTTGAAGCGTCCTTTTTGAGATTCGGGGTACATCACAACAATATGACTGAGCAAAGATTTCCATGCATTCAGACACTGAGTTCATTAAAGATGAACAGAATCACCATTATCAGCATGTGTAGGATGCAGTAGTCACTTGAGTCAATAAATTTATTCTGGTAGTTTATCGTGTTTTCCTAAGCATGTGGGCTCCTATAGTGGGTCTTTCAAAGAAATGTACCTGTTTTCTTGAAATCCAGCAATTCAAATAATCTTCAATCAATTTTGTTTATCATTACATTTTGTGGGCTAAGACCAGTTGAGTAGATCTTGCTCTATCCATGTATTTGCATATGCCATTTAATTCAAAGTTGCAGCCTTACATTACTATCTTTATTTTACAGATGAGCAACAAAGGCCCAGAGAATTTAAGTAACTTGCCTAAAATCAATATAGATGTGTGAGTATGTGTATTCTAATCTGTCTGAAATTGATTACTTGCCTGTCCAGATGAGTAGCACAGGCAAGACCTTGTTGAATTCCAAGTCCTAGTCTCCTAAGATTTGTCCATTTCTAGTTATTAGATAGAAATGAGAAAATGTTTAGATTAATTTTTTTGTATAATCTTCCTTATTTTTAAGATTTTACAAAAGTCTTTTGAGAAAAAAAAAACACATTATCATCATCATGATAAAATTTTATACAGTGTGAACAGTATATAATGAAATCTCCCTAATCTCATTCTCTCCCCCATGAGGCATCCATACCACCACCACAATTCATGGTCTCTTGTCTATCCTTCCAAAATATGCATAGAATACAAGAAACTACACACACACACACACACACACACACACACACACACACACACACACAGTATATATATATATATATATATTCATACATATATATTACACAAATGGAAGCATCTATACTTTGATTTTTTTTCACTTAATGATATATCTTGGTGGCAATTCCTTATCATTTGTAAACATACATACCTATTTCTGGGTGTTTTTTTTTTTTTACCATTTAACAATTAAATCTTTGAAGCAGATACAAAAATGAAAAGAATGATATTGCTAACACATTAAGCAGATTTTAAAATTGACAGTTTACAATACCTATGTTGTCATATAATTTATCCACAAATTAATTCATCTGATTTTCTTTAATACATTTCAAAATAAGTGGCAGATATCAGTTCACTTTATCAGAAAATACTACAGAATGCATGTCAACCAGAGTTAAATGTGTGTTTACAGTTCTTTACTTATGGGAAAATTTATATAAAATGAAATGCAGAAATCTTAACTGTAACATTCGATGAGTATTGATAAAGGAATACAACATGACACCTAAAACTCTATCAAAATACTATCACTCCAGAAATTTCCCTAAAGCCTCATTCCCTGTCACATCCCACTCACACCCTCACCAGAGGCAATGTCTGATATTTTTCACAGATTAGTTTTGCCTTTTCTAAAACTTCATTTAAGTGGAATCATATAGTATGTACTCTCTTGTGTAAGACCTCTTTGATTTATCGTGATAGTTTTGAGATTCACTAATATTGTCCTGTGTATCGGCAGTATATTCTTTTTAAAATATTGTTTTCCTTCATTGATTAAGGTATTACTTATGTCTCCTTATCCCTCCATTGTCCCCCCACCCATCTTCTCATGCCCTCACCCCCCTGGTGTCTATGTTCATTGGTTAGGCTTATATGCATGCATACAAGCCCTTTGATTGATCTCTCCCCTTACTCCCGCCCTCCCCTACCTTCCCTCTGAGGTTTGACAGTATGATCAATGCTTCTATGTCTCTGGATCTGTTTTGGTTCATCAGTTTATATTGTTCATTATATTCCAAAAATGAGTGAGATCATGTGATATTGATCTTTCTCTGACTGGATTATTTCACTTAGTATAATGCTCTCCAGTTCCATCCATACTGTTGCAGATGGTAAGAATTCCTTCTTTTTTACCGCAGCATAGTATTCCACTGTGTAGATGTACCACAGTTTTCTAATCCACTCATCTGCTGATGGGCACTTAGGCTGTTTCCAAATATTAGCTATGGTAAATTGTGCTGCTATGAACATAGGGGTGCATGTATCCTTTCTGATTGGTGTTTCTAGTTTCTTGGGATATATTCCTAGAAGTGGGATCACTGGGTCAAATGGGAGTTCCATTTTTAGTTTTTTGAGGAAACTTCATACTGTTCTCCACAGTGGCTGCACCAGTCTGCATTCCCACCAGCAGTGTACGAGGGTTCCTTTTTCTCCGAATCCTCGCCAGCACTTGTCATTTGTTGATTTATTGATGGTACTGCATTGTCGTTTTGATTTGCACTTCTGGGATGATTAGTGACTTTGAGCATGTTTTCATATGTCTCTTGGCCTTCTGTATGTCCTCTTTTGAAAAGTATTTATTTAGGTCAGTTGCCCATTTTTTGATTGGGTTTTTTATCTTCCTTTTGTTAAGTTGTATGAGTTCCCTGTAAATGTTGGAGATTAAACCATTATCAGAGATAACATTGGCAAATATGTTCTCCCATGCAGTGGGTTTTCATGTTGTTTTGTTGATGGCTTATTTTGCTGTGCAGAAACTTTTTTTTTTAATGTGGTCTCATTGGTTTATTTTACCCTTAGTTCCCATTGCCCTAGGAGCTGTATCGGTAAAGATATTATTATGACATATGTCTGATATTTTTATGGTTTCCTGTCTTACATTTAAGTCCTTTATCCATTTTGAGTTTATTTTTGTGTATGTTGTAAGTTGGTGGTCTAGTTTCATTTTTTTGCATGTATCTGTCCAATTTTCCCAACACCATTTATTGAAGAGACTGTCTTGATTCCATTGTATGTTTTTGCCACCTTTGTCAAATATTATTTGAGCATAGTGGTTTGGGTCGATTTCTGGGTTCTCTATTCCATTCCATTGGTCTATATGTCTGTGATTGTGCCTGTATCAGGCAGTTTTGAGAACAGTGGCTTTGTAATACAGCTTGATATCTGATATTCAGATACCTCCTATTTGTTCTTCTTTCTCAGGATTACTGCAGCTATTTGGGGTTTTGATTTATTCCATATGCATTTTTGGAGAATTCTTTCTAGGTCTGTGAAACATGCCATTGGTATTTTAATGGGGAGTGCATTGAATCTATCAATTGCTTTGGGTAGTATGGACATTTTAATGATGGTGATTCTACCAATCCATGGACACAGTTTGTTCTTCCATCTGTTTATGTCTTCCTCTATCTCTTTTTCAACGTCCTGTAGTTTTCTGAGTAGAGGTCTTTTACCTCCTTAGTTAAGTTTATTCCTAGGTATCTTAATTTTTTTGGTGTGATGGTAAATAGGATTGCTTTTTTAGTCTCTCTTTCTGTAAGTTCACTATTGGTCATTAAAAATGCCATAGATTTCTTGGGGTTAATTTTGTATCCTGCTACATTGCCAAATTCATTTATTAAGTTTAATAATATTTTGATGGAGTCTTTAGGGTTTTCTATGTACAGTATCATGTTATCTGCGAATAATGACAGTTTTTTGTCTTCTTTTTCAATTTGGATACCTTTTATTTCTTCTTCTTGTCTAATTGCTATGGCTAGCACTTCCAGTACTATGTTGAACAGGAGTGGTGAAAGTAGACATCCCTGTCTTGTTCCTGTTCTTAGGTAAAATGGTCTTATTTTTTGCCCATTGAGTATGATGTTGGCTGTAGGTTTGTCATACAAGGCTTTTATTATATTGAGGTATGATTTCTTTATTCCCATTTTTCTGAGGGTTTTTATCAAGAAAGGGTGTTGGATTTTGTCAAATGCTTTTTCTGCATCAAGTGATATGACAATGTGATTTTTATATCATAATTTTTATATGATGTATCACATTTATTGATTTGAGGATATTGTACCATCCTTGCATCCCCAGGATAAATCCTACTTAGTCATGGTGTATGATCTCTCTGATGTAATGCTGGATCCAATTTGCTAGAAATTTGTTGAGTATTTTAGCATGTATGTTCATGATGGATATTGGCCTGTAATTCCCTTTCATTGTTTTGTCTTTATCTGGTTTTGGTATTAGGGTAGTGCTGGCTTCATAGAATGCGCTTGGAAGTGTTCCTTCCTCTTGAATTTTTTGGAATAGTCTGAGGAGGATAGGTTTTAGTTCTTCTTTGAATGTTTGCTAACACTCTCCTGTGAAGCCATCTGACCCCGGGCTTTGGTTCGCTGGAAGCTTTTTGATGACTGATTTAATTTCCTCCATAGTTATTGGCCTATTGAAATTTTTAGATTCTTCCTGATTGAGTTTTGGAAGGTTGTATATTTCTAGGAATATGTCCATTTCCTCTAGGTCAGTGATGGCGAACCTATGACACGCGTGTCAGCACTGACATGCATAGCCATTTCTGATGACACGCGGCTGCTGAGGCGGCCACATGCCGAGGATGAAACATTTGCTGCTCCTGAGGATGAAACATTTGCGAAATAATGTTTTTTTCTCAAAGTGACACACTACCCGAGTTATGCTCAGTTTTTTGGCGAAGTTTGACACACCAAGCTCAAAAGGTTGCCCATCACTGCTCTAGGTTGTCTCGTTTTTTATGTTTGTTTGTTTTTTGTTTTTTTGGAATAGAGTTGTTCACAGTATTTTTTAACAGTGCTTTGTATTTCTGTGGGGTCTTGTTATTTTGCATCTTTCATTTCTGTTTTTCTTTGTTTGGGTCCTCTCTCTTTGCTTCTTGGTGAGCCTGGCTAGAGGTACATCAATCTTGTTTATCCTTTCAAAGAACCAGCTCTTGGTTTCATTGATCTTTTGTATTTTTTATTTATTTTTTGGTATCTATGTCATTTCTTTCTGCTCTGATCTTTATTATCTCTTGCCTTCTGCTCACTCTGGGCATTTCTTGTTGCTCTGATTCCTTAAGTAGTAGACTTAGATGATTTATTACCTTTTTTTTTTTTTTGTGGTAGGCTTGTAGAGCTATGAACTTCCCTCTCAGGACTGCCCTTAGATTTTGGATTGTTGTGTTTTCATTGTCATTTGGTACCAGGATGTTTTTAATTTCTTTTTTGAACTCTTTGGTAACCCAACCATTATTTAATAGCATGCTATTCAGCTTCTAAGTATTTTAAGTTTTTTGATTGTTTTAATTGTAGTTTATTTCTAATATTATGGCATTGTGATCTGAGAAGATGCTTGGTACGAGTTCAATCTTCTTGAAGTTGGAGAAACTTTGCCTATGACCCAATATGTGGTCTATCTTTGAATATGTCCCATGTGCACTTGAGAAGAACGTAGATTCTGTGGCTTTAGGGTGAAATGTTCTGTGGCTTTAGGGTGAAATGTTCTGAAGGTATGCTCTAACTAGTGAGCAAACTGGCCAGGACAGTGAGTTGTATTTTTTTATGAAGTCCTACTCTGTTGTTATAAAATTGATTATAACATTTTTAATAATATTTTTAAATTCTATAAGATTTTTAGTGGTAACGTCTCTTTCATTCATTATATCAGTATTTTGTGTTCTCCCTCTTTTTCCCTTGATCAACCTAACTAGATGTTTATTACTTCTGTTGAACTTTTCAAAGAATTAAATTTTGGCCTTATTCATGTTCTCTAATGGTTGTCTGTTTTCTTCTTTTACAGACATCTACTTTTATCTTTATTGTCTATTTCCTTCTACTTATTTAGAATTAAAGATTACCTTTTCTTTTTTTTTAAATATAGCTTTTCGAGATGAAACTTTTTCTATTATAAGTATTTAAAACAATATATTTTCCTCTGAGTATTGCTTTATCTACATCCTGCACTTTACATGACATAGTTTCACTGTTGTTATTATTCAGTTTAAAATATTTTCTAATTTCCCTTGTGATAAAGTCTTTTCTCCCCTGATCATTCAGTAGTAAATTGTTTATTCCCAAGTATTTGTCTTTTTCTAGATGCAATATGTTATTGATTTGTAATTTAACTCCCATATGATCAGAGCACATACTCTGTAAGACTTCATTCCTGTTAAGTGCATTGTATTTTTTTTCTTTTAGCCCAGACATTGATCAATCTACACTTGAAAGGCATGTGTACTCTATAATTGTAAGGTGCAGTGTTTTGTAAATATAAACTCATACTGGTTGAAAAAAGTTGTTCAAATCTTCTACATCTTTACTGGTTTTTGTTTTGTTCTTTAATTACTGAAAGAGGAATGTTAAAATATATAGATATGATTATGAAAGTGTCAAGTTTTCTCTTTTACTTTGTCAAATTTGTTCATTATATTGAATCTGTGTTCAAAGGTGCATAAACATTTATTGTTGTTAGACCTTCCTGAAAAATAGACCCCTCTCTTTAATTGTAAAATGTTCCTCTTTATCTCTGGTAATAGACTTTTATTGAAGTATATCTTATCTTGTATTAATATGGTGCCCTCTGCCTTCCTATGTGTACTTTTATATCATATATCTCTTTTTTTCCATTCACATTCTTTCAGTTTCTATCTGTACATTTAAAGTTTTTTAATATGATTTCCTTTATTTTTATTTTTTCTTTATTGATTAAGGTATTACATATGTGTCCTTATCGCCCCATTGTCCCCCACTCATGCCCTCACTTCCGTTATCTGTGTCCATTGGTTAGGCTTACATGCTTATCTCTAGTCTCTAGGACAGTGATGGGCAACCTTTTGAGCTTGGTGTGTCAAATTTGGCCAAAAAACTGAGCATAACTCAGGTAGTGTGTCACTTTTAAGGAAAAAACATTATTTCGCAAATGTTTCATCCTCGGCGTGCGGCCGCCTCAGCGCCCACGTGTTATCAGAAATGGCTATGCGTGTCAGTGCTGACACGCGTGTCATAGGTTCACCATCACTGCTCTAGGACATACTTGGGTCTTCATTTCTATTCATTCTGATAACTTCAGCATTTTTATTGGAGTGTTTATTTACCACCAACATTTACTCTAAAATTTCATATAGTTAGATTTAAGTTTACCATTTTACTATTTATTTTCTGATATCTCCTTTATGGTTTATTCTCCTAACCCTCCTTTTCTTTCTCCTATTTGATTAATTGAATATATATTTCTATAAATTCATTTTATTTTATCTTTTGGCTTTGTAATCATGTTTATTTCCTATTTTATTTTAGTATTTACTTTAGAGATTACAGGAAATACATATGTAAGTCTACTTTGTGTTTTCTCACCCTTTATGCTATTTTTGTCATATTCAGTATATACTTCTCCCCAAAACAATTTATTGGCTGTAAGAAAAGTTGAAGTTTCATATCATATCCAGACAAAAAATAATTTGAAAAGTAATTTTATTGGTTGCAAGTATTAATAGTTTGCATATTAACATAATGTCTCTAAGAGTCAGTTTCCCAGGATCATAAAATATCAGAGCTGGAAGAGATTTTAAAAATCATTCAACCCAGCTCTAGCCAAGTGACTGAGTTGGTTGGAGTGCCTTTCCATGCACCAAAAGATTGCAGATTCAATTCCCGGTCAGGTCACATAACTAGGTTGCAGGTCCGATCTCCTGTCGGTCAGGATGCATATGGAGGCAACTGCTGTTCCTCTCACATCGATGTTTCTCTCTCTCTCTCTTTCTCTCTTCTCTCTCTCTCTCTCTCTCTCTCTCTCTCTCTCTCTCTCTCTCTCTTTAATTTTCTCTCTTTAAAAATCAACAAAAACATATCATTGGCTGAGGATTTAAAAAAAAAAACATCCAGCCCAGTGTTTCCCCAGAGGGCCACTATTTTACTTTGTCAAATAGTGGGAGGGAGATGATTCCTGATTATGCAGGATTATCATGCACATTGTAGGGCTTTTAGTATCATTGGCACCTGTCTACTAAGTTCCAAAAAAATGCCAGCATATATTTCCAAAGTCACAACTGGTGTTATTCTATAGCCCTCTGTTAAGAACCATTGTTATTAAATCATTGTCTAGATTGAGAAACTGAAATTCAAAGAGGATAGGTAACTTGCGTAAGGTGAAACACCATCTTTTTTGAAACTGTGACTAAACCCTGGCTCTCATTTCAGTTCTCTTTTAAATGTACTATGCTCTATCTGAGATTGGTCATAAAACTATTCTAACTATAAATAAAACATAAAAAACTATAAGGTTTTATTTTTTATTTCTTGTTTTCTAAATTAATATCATCTGTTGGAAAATCACCCTGAAGAAGTTAAGAAGTGGGGGTCCTGAATATGATTCTTGTATAAATTTCATGGACCTTCTGTAGTGATTTAACCATTGCATGATAATTGCATTTCCTGTTATTCTCTTTGCTAGACTGATTTAGCCATGTTTGTAAAATACTCCATACAAAATCTTTACAGGAAAAAGGCCCAATATAATGTCAGTAGAATAATTAATGCTTTATCTGGGTTCTGTATAAATATGTGTACATTTCTATTTTTAAATTCTGAAAAACTAGGTTCTTAGTTGTTTCTTCTTCTAGAGTTTAGAGAGCATGAAGACAATCTAATGCTGCTTACTGTCATAAGTATAACTACTCAAATGGCTCTTAAAGGAACTTGAAAACTAGTTCTCATAATTGTACTGCCCACATGCAACTCAGTTGTTCACACATTCCCAGCATGAGGCAAGTGTTTAACTCAGTCTATACAAGATCTGAAACTATTTGAGCTCAGCATTGTGGTGAGCAAGGCAGGTGGCCTGGCTGTAGGAAAAACCACTGGGGAGATAAAGCTGTGCTTCAGAATGACTGGGCAAAGAAATAACACAAAGTCTTGAACAGGAAAAGGCTAAATATGTGGTAGACACTGGGATTATGCTTCTTCCTTTGAGAGCTTGTTTGGAGGTTCTAAAAGGGGCGCACAGCTACTCGTATACCCTTGACCAAAGACTGGTTCTCTCCTCTAGGGGAAGGTCGTCCTTTTCGAAGAAGCACACAGCTTGCAGCTTCTGGAGGGATACACATGGATTGGTGAGGGATGAGGGGGACACCCGCCTAGCCAGCCAGATCAGGGGAATCAACCCTGGTGATCAATGGGGTAACAGATGTCACAGCCAGATCGCCCTCATATCCATGCTTCTTCCTTTGGACAAAAAAAAAAAAAAAAGTTAGATAGGACTGAAAACAAAGCCACAAGGCAAATGCATGAATAGAAACATTTAGGGAATGGATGGAGCAGAAAGGGTTCTGAGTGGGTGTTGGCAGAGACTGTCATAGTTCCTGGATTCTAGCCGAACAGATTGATACTGCTTAAGTATGTCAGACTTTTTTGGTTAGCATTTGTTAATAATTAATAGGAAGTATTTTCACTAGGGTATTTCATCACTGGGTTGCATTAGATTATTTACTCATTTTTTTACATAACAAATATTTATTGAGTTCCTACTATAAGTCTGGCATTGTTTTCAAATGCTGTAGTAAGAAATAGAAATACCATATAATCTTACTTATATGTGGAATCTAAAAAAATAACCTCAGAGATACAGATTGGTGGTTGACAGAGGTAGGGGGCTGGAGAGTGGGCAAAATAGGTGAAGGGCATAAAAAGTTACAGAATTTCAGTTACAAAATAAATGTCATGGGGATATCATATACAGCATGGTGGCTATAGTTAATATTATTGTATTGCATATTTGAAAGTTACTAAGAGAGTATATCTTAAAAGTTTTCATCACACGCAAAAAAAACGTCTGTAACTATGTGTGGTGAAAGATATTAACTAGACTTATTGTGGCAATCATCTTGCAAAATATGCAAATATCAGATTATTATGTTGTACAGCTGAAACCAATATAATGTTATATTTGAGGTATACATCAATTTAAAAATGCTGGGGGTATATAGACAACAAGAATGATAGTAAGTACAGGTGGGGAATGTTATGTAAGTCTTCTCTGATCAAATATTGTCTGAGAAGAGACATGAAGGAAATGAAAGATAAAGTGATGATGATACCTGGAAAAAAGATGGGTGCAGGCAGCAGCAGCAGCAGCACAAAGTATAAATCCCTAAGGCTGGGGCAAGTCTAGTATATTCCAGAAAAGCAAAGAGACAATGTGGCTGGAAGGGAATAAGGGAGGGGAGAGTGTTAAGAGATGAGGAACTCTACTGTTACCATAGCCTCGTGTCTAATTAGAAATATATGATGAGATTGATTTTGTGATTTTACAAGAGGACAGAAGTAGCTATGGATAAAACTTGTTCTCAATATTTAGATCATCGTATGTGTCCCTTTATATTCCAGTACTGAACATCTCTTCCCTTTATCCCTGCTTTTATATACATCTCTCTGTTCATCCTTTTTCTTCTGCTAGAGAATTGAATTTAGCAGACATAGCTCAATAAATCCAGGAGCTAGAGCAGATCTTTGTAAAAACAATGCCATTTCTGAGTATAAGCTTTTAAGATGTCCAAGTTGCATTCAAAGACAGTTTCAAGATTGCTATAAGAGTCATGGATGCAAGCCCACCTATCACAGGAAAATGAACCCAGGCTTCTAAGCTCCTGAATCCTACTTCATATAGTCTGTATTATACCCCTATATAAACTGTGACTTTAGGCTGTTCCACAGTGAGATGCGTGTCATTCACAATAGTCTACTTAAAAATGAACATCTCTCTTCTACAGTACCAGTAACTGACTTCTGGTCGTGATGCCCTGATTTTACTCCCCACCCCCCACCCCCACCCCCCAGTGGCTTGGGAACTGCTGAGTTGAGCAACTCCTAAGGCACCATCAACATTATAATCTATGTCTGCTGTGTGAAAAGTAAATTATAGTAGTCCAGGTGAAGTGGGATGATGGCTTAGAGTAGGGGGAAAGCTGTAGAAAGGGAGAAATATGGACAGATTTGAGAAATAGTAAGCTGATGATATTGACAGGACTTGGGAATAGATTAGATACAAATGTTGAGGGAAAAGATGTTAGAACTGACTCCCAGGTTTCTGACTTACCAAACTAAATAGAAAGTGAAACTATTCATTGAAGCATGGCATATTGGAAGAGGAGCCAGCTGGTGAAGGAAGATTATGAGGAAAAACTGAGTTTGAAATGTCTTTGAAAAATTGAATATCAAGTAAATAGAGAAATGGAAGGGTTTCTGGAGGTCAGAGAAGAGATTTATCTTGGAAATATAAAATTTTGAAGTCATCAACACTTAGAAATTAAATTAATCATGGATATCAAGGAAAAAAGAATATAGAAAGAGAAGAGGTGTCCCTATAATTGAATCCCAAAATGCTTCATTATTTTGAAGTCAAGATGTGGAAGAAAGGCCAATAAAGGAGACTTACTGGGGCCCTGACTGGTTTGGCTCAGTGGATATAGCATTGGACTGGGGACTGAAGGGTCCCGGGTTTGATTCTAGTCAAGGGTATGTGCCTTGGTTGCAGGCACATCCCCAGAAGGGGGTGTGCAGGAGGCAGCTGATCGATGTTTCTCTCTCATCGATGTTTCTAACTCTCTATCCATCTCCCTCTCTGTAAAAAATCAATAAAATATACTTAAAAAATAAAATAAAGGACACTTACTGGAATGGAAGGAAAACCAGGAAATTATGTGGTCACTCTCAGTTCTTTACTTTCTGACTTGCCTTTGTGAATGAGAGGAAAAGCAATGAGGTTATGACTAGTGCACTGGACTTTCTCAGAGGAGTGGGTAAGCATATTCATGCTTTCCATTCCATGTGCCATGGGAGAATCAAGATAAGAATTGCTGCATTGAATCATGCTATCTTTCCAGTTATAGGAGCTAGATAAATATGAAGTCTTTCTTCTTTTTAAAATTCTTTTAACTACAGCCAGAAAATTTCAAGAATATTGAGAGAAAGAATGTTTCCCAAGTTAAAGATGAGTAACTTTGGAAAATTAGTTGATGGTGGGAGGGATTATGGGATTTAAAGGGATGGACTATATAGTATTTAAATGAAGTTGGTGAAATATAAACTGTTTTAAAACAATTTATTCTTTAAACTCTTAATTACTGGAAATATTCTGCAGTTTAATCTCAACCATAACTGGTCAACTATGTGTCATGGCAGAGTCTGCATGTAACAGCTTGTAGGTAGGACAATACTATGGAGGCAAAATGTAGTAGTGAGGGTGGAGGCCATAAAGATGCTTTTGTAGCTCACACTTAGTAGGAAATAATGAGCTAATCTCATAAAAAATGTCCGGGATGCATTTATTTTTGTGCTTTTGGCTGCTAATCAGCTGGGGGCAGACGATGGTCTTTGATATATAGCCACTCTGATTTCTGTGGTAGGCTGTGACTAGAGATACTTTAAAATGAAGAAAGCTATCTTGTTGCTAATGACAAAAAAGTGCCAAAGATGCAAGTTTTGTTTTGTATCCAAGAAAGGAGGGTGGAATTTGGGGTGAAGAGGAGAGGGAGAAAGATTGGTTTCCTGGTGCACGGCCAAGAAATAGTTCACTCTTGACATGAGTATCATGTACAGAAATTATCTAGGATAATATCTGGCTCCCACTGAATGCTTAATAAATGTTTGTTGAAGTTGATTTTTCTTTATTTTTGTCACATGAAATAATTGTAATTAACTCATTCTGATCATCATCTGGCATACTGATATTAGATCATTAAACAAAATAAGCAACAACTGAAGAAGTCAAATATTAACATTTAAAGTCCAGTATTCTGCATTACATGTGTATTTGTGGTTTATCTTACACAAGTAACCTAATTCCTCACAAGTGTTCTGACAATTGTTCAATATTTCTTAGTAGGCAATTAAAAAAATGTTCTTCAAGTATAGGAATATTGACTTCGTGGTGCTGAGCAGCTGTTTATCTTTACTGAGACAAAGACAAGAGAAAATCGATTTCGATTGAATAAAATAAACACCTCCTGAGATATCAGATAAAACTTATCTTTATAAATTATTTGAAAGTGACATAATACAGCCAGATTAACATCCCAGAAGCATAGCTCTGATATTAGAATTCCATACTGAAAATCTTTCAATGGCTCCCCATTGGATGAAGAATAAAATTAATCATTTAATCTGGCTCTCTATGATTTGTTCTCCTTTCAAGGCTATATTTTGCTCTTTCCCTACACAATCCCTAAAACTTGTTCTAAGCTATTCTTCATGTATTTTTGTTTTTCCATCCAGCAATTTTCCTCATGCTATGCCTTCTAGTGTGCATGTCCTTCCTCACATTCAGGTCCATTCAAATTCTATCCATCCTTTATATTAGACTGGGTTCAAATGTTACCTTCTTCAGTCAGGTTTTTTTTTTTTATCCCTTTAGAATAATCAATTTTCCTTTCTTCAAAAACTTTCATGAGTTTTTATGGTACTAACACAGATAGGCAGACTATGTCTTTCTTGCAATTCTCAAATCCCCAAAGCTCTGATATATAAAAAATTTCAAAATTTATTTAGAAAAAATCAGAACTCACTTGACCTTATTTAGTAGTAATATCTGACCTAAAGTGATTTGAGACTTTCTCTAGTCTTTATAGTAGTCCATCTTGTCTGTGGGTGATACATTCCAAGACCCCAAGTGGATGCCTGAAACCACTAATATACCAAATCCTACATATGCTATACTTTTCTTCTCCATGTATACCTATGATAAAGTTTAATTTTTAAGTTAGGCATGGTAATAGATTAACAATAATAACTACTAATAAAATAGAACAACTCAAACATTATACTGTAATATAAAAGTTATGTGAATGTAGTATTTCTTTATCAACATATCTTATTATACTGTACTCACCTCTCACTTAAAGGAAGCATTTTACAGCTTCTCTTTAGCATATGCAAATTGCCAGCATCATCATTTTTGTGCTTCATTCCATTATTAAGTACAAGCATACCTCGTTTTATTGCACTTTGCTTTATTATGCTTCACAGATATTGTGTTTTCATCAACATTGGGCCAAAACCTTCCACCAGCAAAAAGATTATGACTTGCTGAAGACTCAGATGAAGGTTAATATTTTTTCAGCAATAAATTATTTTTAAGTTAAGGTATTCACATTATTTTTATACATAATGCTATTGTACACTTAATAACTTTTATATACACTAGGAAACAAAAAAAAATGTGTTACTCTCTTTATTGGGATATTTACTTTGTTGCAGTGGTTTGGAACCAAACCTGCACTATCTCTGAGATATGCCTGTAAAATAAGGGTTACTTGAACATAAGAACTGAAGTACCACAACAGTCAATCTGATAACCTAGATGGCCATTAAGTTAGCAAGAAGGTAGTGTATATAGCCTGGATACACTAGACAAAAGGATGATTCATGTTCCGGGTGGGACATGATGGAATGGAGCAGGACAGGGTGATGGGTAAGTTTCATCATGCTACTCATAAAGGAGTCCAATTTAAAACATATGAATTGTTTATCTCTAGCATTTTCCATTTAATGTTTCTAGACAACTGTGTCTCAGTTGAGTGTTAATAACCATATCTTTCAGTTCTGAAATATAGGTGTGTTTGATAATGAAATATTGCCTCAAATCTCACTTGGTATGTTATTTCAAATATAGTATATAGATCTTATGTCTGAAAATTTATAAATTTTGAAATATTGGAATAGGAATTATAAACTTGATTATATTCATATACAGTTGTCATTTTGGGGGCTACCTAATATCTAAACAACCATTCTATTCTGATAGAATCTGCTATCTGTGAATCTTGATGGGAATTACGGTTCCATTGCCACCATGGATTTTGAAGTGGTGAGGTACTTTAAGCTCTTTCTCCCTAGCACGTGGTCATGGATGTATACCTTAGGCTTTACCAATTGAATACTCCCTTCTAGGACTTTGAATTCTGAGGGAGCCATGCAAAGAAACTGAGAAAACTAGAGGTTGTTCACTGAGATGGTAGAGTCAAGTGGCCAGTAGCAGTGTTGCCAACGCCAGCTATTCCTGTGGAATGGCTTTGGCTGTAATTCTCACTGACTAGTTTCTTTTGGTTCTTGACTGTTTCTGAACCTACTTTGCCAGAATTCCTGCTGGTTCAGTCTTCTATCCAATATCCTTTTATTTATTTATTTTTTTATTGATTAAGGTATTACATATGTGTCCATATCCTCCCATTAACCCCCACCCCAGTCCCCTACATGTCCTCACCCCCCTGCTGTCTCTGTCCATTGGTTATGCTTATATGCATGTATACAAGTCCTTTGGTTGATCTCTCTCCCTTACCCCCATCCTCTGAGGTTTGAGCATCTGATCAATGCTTCTCTGTCTCTGGATCTGTTGTTGTTCATCAGTTTATGTTGTTCATTATAATCCGCAAATGAATGAGATCATGTGATATTTGTCTTTCTCTGACTGAATTATTTCACTTAGCATAATGCTCTCCAGCTCCATCCATGCTGTTGCAAATGATAGGAGTTCTTTCCTTTTTACAGCAGCATAGTATTCCATTGTGTAGATGTACCACAGGTTTTCTAATCCACTCATCTGCTGATGGGCACTTAGGCTATTTCCAAATATAATCTATTATAAATTGTGCTTCTATGAACATAGGGGTGCATATATCCTTTTTGATTGGTGTTTCTAGTTTCTTGGGCTATATTCCTAGAAGTGGGATTACTGGGTCAAATGGGAGTTCCATTTTTAGTTTTTTGAGGAAACTCCATACTTTTCTCCACAGTGGCTGCACCAGTCTGCATTCCCACCAGCAGTGTACGAGGGTTCCTTTTTCTCCGAATCCTCGCCAGCACTTGTCATTTGTTGATTTATTGATGGTACCGCATTGTCATTTTGATTTGCACTTCTCAGATGAATAGTGACTTTGAGCATCTTTTCATATGTCTTTTGGCCTTCTGTATGTCCTCTTTTGAAAAGTATTTATTTAGGTCAGTTGCCCATTTTTTGATTGGGTTTTTTATCTTCCTTTTGTTAAGTTGTATGAGTTCCCTGTAAATGTTGGAGATTAAACCCTTATCAGAGATAACATTGGCAAATATGTTCTCCCATGCAGTGGGCTTTCTTGTTATTTTGTTGTTGGTTTCTTTTGCTGTGCAGAAGCTTTTTATTTTGATGTAGTCCCATTTGTTTATTTT
Organism: Eptesicus fuscus; assembly: GCF_027574615.1. Classification (NCBI taxonomy): domain Eukaryota; kingdom Metazoa; phylum Chordata; class Mammalia; order Chiroptera; family Vespertilionidae; genus Eptesicus; species Eptesicus fuscus. Next base: position 104,186,917 of record NC_072473.1, read on the forward strand.
CTCTTTAGTTTCTATTGCCCTAGGAGCTGTATAGGTGAAGATATTGCTTCGGCATATGTCTGATATTTTGCTGCCTGTGGATTCCTCTAATATTTTTATGGTTTCCTGTCTTACATTTAAGTCCTTTATCCATTTTGAATTTATTTTTGTGTATGTTGTAAGTTGGTGGTCTAGTTTCATTTTTTTGCATATATCTGTTCAATTTTCCCAACACCATTTACTGAAGAGACTGTCTTGACTCCATTACATGTTCGTGCCTCCTTTGTCAAATACTAATTGAGCATAGTGGTTTGGGTCGATATCTGGGTTCTCTATACTATTCCATTGGTCTATGTGTCTGTTCTTGTGCCAGTACCAGGCAGTTTTAAGAACAGTGGCTTTATAATTCAGCTTGATATCTGGTATTGAGATCCCTCCTACTTTGTTCTTCTTTTTCAGGATTGCTGCAGCTATTCGAGGTCCTTTTTTTATTCCACATGAATTTTTGGAGTGTTCATTCTAGGTCTGGGAAATATGCCGTTGGTATTTTAATGGGGAGTGCATTGAATCTATAGATTGCTTTGGGTAGTATGGACATTTTAATGATGTTGATTCTACCAATCCATGAACACGGTATGCTCTTCCATCTATTTATGTCTTCCTCCATCTCTTTTTTCAATGTCCTGTATTTTTCTGCGTATAGGTCTTTTACCTCCTTAGTTAAGTTTATTCCTAGGTATCTTTTTTTTTTTTTTTTTTTTGGTGTGATGGAAAATGAGATTGTTTTCTTAGTCTCTCTTTCTGTAAGTTCACTATTGGTGATTAAAAATGCCATAGATTTTTTTGGTGTTAATTTTGTATCTTGCTACATTTCCAAATTCATTTATTAAGTCTAATAATTTTTTGATGGAGTCTTTAGGGCTTTCTATGTACAGTATCATGTCATCTGCAAATAATGAAAAAGCTTCCAGCAAACAAAAGCCCTGGACCAGATGGCTTCACAGGGGAGTTTTATTGAACATTCAAATAAGTAAAACCAATCCTTCTCAGACTATTCCAATAAAATCCAGAGGAAGGCACACTTCCAAACTCTTTCTATGAAGCCAGCATTGCCCTAATACCAAAACCAGATAAAGACAACTCAAAGAAAGAGAATTACAGGCCAATAGCCCTGATGAACATAGATGCTAAAATCCTCAACAAAATTCTAGCAAACCGAATCCAGCATTATATTAGAAAGATCAGACACCATGACCAAGTGGGATTTATTCCAGGAATGCAAGGCTGGTACAATTTCCTCAAATCAATGAATGTGATACATCACATAAACAAAGTGAGAGACAAAAATCACATAATCATATCAATTGATGCAGAAAAAGCATTTGACAAAATCCAACACCCTTTTCTGATAAAAACGCTCAGCAAAGTGGGAATATAGGGATCATACCTCAACATAATAAAAGCCTTATATGAGAAACCTACAGCTAACATCATACTCAATGGGCAAAAACTAAAACCATTTCCACTAAGAACAGGAATAAGAGAGGGATGCCCGCTTTCACCACTACTGTTCAACATAGTACTGGAAGTGCTAGCCACAGCAATCAGACGAGAAGAAGAAATAAAGGGCTCACAAATTGGAAAAGAAGAAGTAAAATTGTCATTATTCACAATATCTTTTTAATAAACATTTTCCCCATAAGTTAGCCAGAGTTTGTTCCTGTTGTTTGTATCCAAAAACCTTAACTGATTAAAGGCTATATATATATATATATATATATATATATATATATATATATATTGAATTCTGTATTTTTTTCATCTTCATCTGTCTTAGTCAGATTGAGTAGTTTATAAACACAACATGAATTTATCTCTCACAGTTCTGGAGACGGGAAGTTTTACCTCAGGGTGCCCCCATGTTTAGGTTCCAATGAGGACTCTTCCAGTTTGTAGACTACTGATTTCCCATTGTATTCTCACATGGCAGAAAGAGAGCTAGTAGTAACCTGACTTCTTCTTATAAGGGCACTAATCCCATTGATAAGGGCTTCACACTCATGACCTAATTACTTCCCAAAAGCCTCACCTTCTATTACCATCACATTGGAATTAGGGTTTCAACATAGGAATTTGGGGGACACAAACATTCAGTCCATAAAACTTCTCTCATCTAAATTTGAAACTCCTGCCCTAGCTGGTTTAGCTCAGTGGTTAGATCATTGGCCTTTGGACTGAAGGGTTGAGGTTTCAATTCCAGTCAAAGGCACATACCTTGGTTGCAGGGTCCATTCCCATCCACAGTCTGAATGTGTGTGAAAGTCAACCAGTCGATGTGTCTCTCTCACATCTCTGTTTTTCCCCCTCTCTTCCACTCTCTCTCTAAAAAAAATTTGAAGCTCCTTAAAAATAAAAATCACATATTTTTGTCTCTAGTGTACTCAGAGCACATAATAATAAAATATAATTGATTACTTTTAAATATGACAATCAGAAGATTAGACTAGTATTGTAGAAAAATCACTTTCTTTGATATATAGAAAATGGTGTAGAAGAGGAAAGATTGAGAGTACTCTGGTTGGAGGGGACAGTGTCATGATTAATGTAATGAAAATAGAGATGGAAAGACATTTTATAAACTTGAGAGATGTTTAAGAAAATAGAAAGTCAAGGATTTGGTGATTGATTGATCATGCTAGATAATAGATAAGAAGGAGGAGAAGTGATTCCCAGGTATTTGTCTTGAATCACCGGTTGGATAGTGGTGCTTTTCAAAGAGCTAGGAAACATAGGAGCAATAACAGTTTGGGGTGGTAAGGGAGATTATTTTGTTAGCTGGAAATATGTTGAGTTCCAGGAGCAGAGGAAAGGTCCTATAGACAATGAGTAATAGGTCTAAAACTTAAAGTCAGAGATTAGAATATAAGTATAATATAGATGATACCTAAATTCATGGGAGTAGATGAAATCTCCTAGGAGGAGAGTATAGATTGAGAAGAGAATAGGAGAATAGGACCTAGGAAAGAGCATTGAAGAACATGGAAGTGAACAACCAAAGCTGAGGAACCTTCAAAGGTGGAACAAGAGAAGCAAGAGCATTTTGCTATGTATTGTGATTGTAACAAATCCTCCTATATAATAAAAGGCTAATATGCAAATTTTCCCTATGGGCAGGAGTTCAATAGACAGGGAGTTAGACATGTGCTGACCACCAGAGGGTGGCACGGAACATGTCAGGCGTCAGCGACGCGGCACTGGCAGCAGGCGGCAGTGGATGCACTGCCAGCCCCGATGGGCCCCAGCGAGAGCAGGATCACAGCAGGATGGTGGAGCAGGTGAGTGGGCAGTGCCAGGCCAAGGCAGGTGCAAAGGGAATCCCCAGCTGGCAGCGGCGGCAGACAGCCGCAGGAAGGGATGCCCTGGCTGGCAGCCAGAAGCTGCTAGGGACCCTACCCATGCATGAATTTCATGCACTGAGCCTCTAGTATATAATAGAAGCCTAATATGCAAATTGCCCCCTTGACCAGGAGTTCGACCGGGAGTTCAACCAGGGGGTGAGGTGGCCGGCCAACTGCCCACAGCCCCTCCCCCCAGCCAGCCTTGCCCCCAATCGGCCCCCACACCCCGATCGGGGGCAGGGCCCACCGGCCAACCTCCACAACTCCTCCCCTTGACTGGCCCAGCCTAATCGGCCCTGATCAGGGTGGGCCAGCTGTATCACACCCGTGTACCAATTCATGCACTGGGCCTCTAATGATAACATATGGTCTTTGTCTTCAAAAATTGGGTGAAGGGGAGAGACAAGCATATTAATGCAACACAATGTGAAGTGTTACATCAGGGGTATGTTAGTGTAGGAGAGAGAGCACAAGGAGAGTCATAGTAATAAATGGGACACATCCATTATTTTGAAGTCTAGTTGAACAATTATCTGTATGACATAGTATACTCACAGATGTGTGTATAATGTCAAATGACCATGACACAAGACCACATATTTAATATTAAAGTTTATCTGATTGGATTTCCTGTCAGCATCTCTTATGCCTATTGAACAATATTTTCTGTCTTTATTATATTCTTTAAACTGCTTTGCAGTGCTCATTGTTTTTGGTCATTAGAAATTTTCTTTTCTTTTTTGCCAGTATAATGAAATCCGTTGTTTAGTTAAAAATAGTCAAATATCTTATAATTTATTTAAAATATATTCTGATTAAATATTTTAAATATTATTATTAATACAGTCTGAAGAGAAATTTTTTTTCAATTTTTTTATTAAGGTATTATATGTGTACATATCTTACCATTGCCACCCCCCACCCCACTCCCATATATGCCCTCACCCCCCAGAGTTTTGCATCCATTGGTTATGCTTATATGCATGCATACAAGTCCTTTGATTGATCTCTTATCTCCCCCACCTCTCCATAACTTTCCCCCTGTAATTTGACAGTCTGTTTGATGCTTTACTGTCTCTGTATCTGTCTTTTTGTTCAAGTTTATAATGTTCTTAATTATCCATAAATGAGTGAGATCATGTGGTATTTTTCTTTCATTGACTGGCTTACTTCACTTAACATAATGTTCTCCAATTCCATCCAGGTTGCCGCAAATGATGAGAATCCCTTCTTTTTTATGGCAGCATAGTATTCCATTGTGTAGATGTACCACAGTTTTCTGATCCAGTCATCTGCTGACGGGCACCTAGGCTGTTTCCAAATCTTAGCTATGGTGAATTGTGCTGCTATGAACATAGGGGTGCATATATCCTTTCTGATTGGTGTTTCTAGTTTCTTCGGATATATTCCCAGGAGTGGGATTACTGGGTCAAATGGGAGTTCCATTTTCAGTTTTTTGAGGAAACTCCATACTGTTCTCCACAGTGGCTGCACCAGTCTGCATTCCCACCAGCAGTGCACGAGGGTTCCTTTTTCTCCGCATCCTCGCCAACACTTGTCGTTTGTTGATTTGTTGATGATAGCCATTCTGACAGGTGTGAGATGGTACCGCATTGTTGTTTTGATTTGCATCTCTCGGATAATTAGTGACGTTGAGCATGTTTTCATGTGTCTCTTGGCCTTCCTCCTGTCTTCTTTTGAAAAGATTCTATTTAGATCTGTTGCCCAGTTTTTTTATTGGATCATTTATCCTCCTTTTATTAAGTTGTATAAGCTGCCTGTAGATGTTGGAGATTAAAACTTTATCAGTGATGCCATTTGCAAATATGTTCTCCCATGCAGTAGGCCTTCTTGTTGTTTTGTTGATGGTTTCTTTTGCTTTGAAAAAGCTTTTTATTTTGATGTAGTCCCATTTGTTAATTTTCTCTTTAGCTTGCATTGCCCTAGGGGCAGTGTCAGTGAAGAATTTCTTTTGGCATATGTCTGAGATTTTGCTGCCTGTGGATTGCTCTAGTATTTTTATGGTTTCCCGTCTTATGTTTAAGTCCTGTATCCATTTTGAGTTTATTTTTGTGTATGGCGTAAGTTGGTCATCAAGCTTCATTTTTTTGCATGTATCTGTCCAATTTTCCCAACACCATTTATTGAAGAGACTGTCTTGACTCCATTGTATGTTCATACCTCCTTTGTCAAATATTAATTGAGCATAGTGGTTTGGGTCTATATCTGGATTCTCTGTTCTATTCCACTGATCTATATGTCTGTTCTTGTGCCAGTACCAGGCTGTTTTGAGAACAGTGGCTTTGTAATACAGCTTGATATCTGGTATTGAGATCCCTCCTACTTTATTCTTCTTTCTCAGGATTGCTGTGGCTATTCGGGGTCTTTTTTTATTCCAGATGAATTTTTGGAGAGTTCTTTCAAGGTCTGTGAAATATGCCATTGGTATTTTAATGGGGAGTGAATTGAATCTATAGATTGCTTTGGGTAGTATGGACATTTTAATGATGTTGATTCTACCAATCCATGAACATGGTATGTTCTTCCATCTGTTTACATATTCCTCTATCTCTTTTTTCAGTGTCCTGTAGTTTTCTGCGTATAGGTCTTTTACCTCCTTAGTTAAGTTTATTCCTAGGTATCTTAATTTTTTTGGTGCGATGGTAAATGGGATTGCCTTTTTAGTCTCTCTGTCTGGAAGTTCGCTATTGGTGTATAGAAAGGCCATAGATTTCTTGGCGTTAATTTTGTATCCTGCTACATTGCCGAATTCATTTATTAACTCGATTAGTTTTTTGACGGAGTCTTTCGGATTTTTTATGTACAATATCATGTCGTCTGCAAATAAAGACAGCTTTACTTGTTCTTTTCCAATTTGGATGCCTTTTATTTCTTCTTCTTGTCTAATTGCAATGGCTAATACTTCCAGTACTATGTCAAACAGGAGTGGTGCGAGTGGGCATCCCTGTCTTGTTCCTGTTCTTAGGGGAAATGTTTTTAGTTTTTGTCCATTGAGTATGATGTTTGCTGTGGGTTGATCATATATAGCTTTTATTATGTTGAGGTATGAGCCTTCTATTCCCACCTTGTTGAGAGTTTTTATCAATAAAGGGTGTTGGATTTTGTCAAATGCTTTTTCTGCATCAATTGATATGACTATGTGATTTTTATCTCTCAATTTGTTTATGTGATGTATCACGTTTATTGATTTGCAGATATTGTACCATCTTTGCATCCCTGGGATAAATCCTACTTGGTCATGGTGTATGATCTTTCTGATGTACTGCTGGAGCCGATTTGCTAGAATTTTGTTGAGGATTTTGGCATCTATGTTCATGAGAGATATTGGTCTGTAATTCTCTTTCATTGAGTTGTCTTTATCTGGTTTTGGTATTAGGGTGATGCTGGCTTCATAGAAGGAGCTTGAAGTGCTCCTTCCTCTTGAATTTTTTTGGAATAGTCTGAGGAGGATAGGTTTCAGTTCTTCCTTGAATGTTTGTTAAAACTCCCCTGTGAAGCCTTCAGGCCCCAGGCTTTTGTTTGCTGGAAGCTTTTTGATGACTGCTTCAATTTCATCCATAGTTATTGGCCTATTGAGCTCTTTAGATTCTTCTTGGTTGATTTTTGGAAGGTTATATTTTTCTAGGAATATGTCCATTTCCTCCAGGTTGTCCATTTTTTTGGAATAGAGTTGTTCGTAGTATTTTGTAACAATCCTTTGTATCTCAGCAGGGTCTGTTGTTATTTCACCTCTTTCATTTCTGATTTTGTTTATTTGGGTCCTCTCTCTTTGCTTCTTGGTGAGCCTGGCTAAAGGTCCATCAATCTTGTTTATCCTTTCAAAGAACCAGCTCTTGGTTTTGTTGATCTTTTGTATTGTTTCTTTGGTCTCTATGTCATTTATCTCTGCTCTGATCTTTGTTATTTCCATCCTTCTGGTTACACTGGGCTTTTCTTGCTGCTCTTTTTCTAGCTCTTTGAGTGTAGGGTTAAGTAATTTATTACCATTGTTTCTTGTTTTTTGCAATAGGCTTGTAGAGCTATGAACTTCCCTCTCAAGACTGCTTTCGCTGTGTCCCATAGATTTTGGATTGTTGTGTTTTCATTGTCATTTGTTGCCATGATGTTTTTTATTTCTTCCTTGATCTCTCTGGTGACCCAGTCCTTGTTTAATACCATGCTGTTTAGTCTCCATGTGTTTGATTTCTTTGGATTGTATTTATTGTAGTTGATTTCCAGTTTTATGCCACTGTGATCTGAGAAGATGCTTGATATAATTTCTATCTTCTTGAATTTTAAGAGACTTTGCCTGTGACCCAGCATATGGTCTATCTTTGAAAATGACCCATGTGCACTTGAGAAGAATGCATATTCTGTGGCTTTGAGGTGAAATGTTCTGAAGATGTCTATTAATTCCATCTGGTCTAGTGATTCATTTAGGATTGCTGTTTCTTTGCTGATTTTTTGTTTAGAGGATTTGTCCAATGGTGATAGTGGGGTATTAAAATCTCCTACTATGATTGATTGCTATTAATCTCTCCCTTGGAGTTTTTTTATGTATTTGGTTGCTCCTATATTGGGAGCGTATATGTTTACCAGAATTATTTCTTCTTGTTGGATTTCTCCCTTTAGTATTATGAAGTGGCCTTCTTTATTTCTTGTTATGGCATTTACTTTGAGGTGTATTTTGTCAGATATAAGTATTGCTACCCCAGATTTTTTTTCATTTCCATTTGCCTGAAAGATGTTTTTCCATCCCTTCACTTTCAATCTGTGAGAGTCTCTTGTTCTGAGGTGGGTCTCTTGTAGACAGCATATATATGGGTCGTGTTTTTTTATCCATTCAGCTACTCGATATCTTTTGATTGGAGCATTTAGTCCATTTACATTTAAAGTTATTACTGAAAGGTATTTGTTTGTAGTCATATCTATTTTTGTGTCTGTATTCCTTCTTACCTGTTTATTTCTTCTTTTTACAGTATTCCCTTTACCAATTCTTGCATTGCTGGTTTGGTGGTGATAAACTCCTTGAGCCTTTTTTTTGTCTGCAAAGCTTCTGATTTCCCCTTCTATTTTGATTGATAGTCTTGCTGGATATAGTATTCTTGGATTCAGTCCTTTGCTTTGCAACACTTTGTATACCTCCTTCCATTCACTTCTAGCTTGTTGTGTTTCTGTTGAGTAATCATTTGACAATCTGATGGGTGTTCCTTTGTAGGTAACTCTCTGTCTCTCTCTTGCCGCCTTTAAGATTCTCTCTTTATCATTTATATTTTCCATTGAAACTATGACATGTCTTGGTGTGGGTCTTTTGGGGTTGATCCTGCTTAGGACTCTCTGTACTTGCGTAACTTTTATCTTTCCCATATCCGGGAAGTTTTCTGTCATTATTTCTTCAAATAGATTTTCTAATCCCTGCTGCTCTTCTTGTCCTTCTGGCAGCCCTATTACACGCACGTTACTTCGTTTCATGTTGTCCCGAAGCTCCCTTAGGCTTTCCTCCTGCTTTTTAATTCTTTTCTCCAATTGCTGTTCAGATTGAGCTTGTTTCTGTACCTGATCTTCTAACTCACTAATTCGGTCCTCTGCTTCTTGTAGTCTACTGTTGAAACTTTCCATGGTGTTTTTGATTGTAGCTATATCACTTTTCATTTCTTCCTGATTCTTGCATAAGTTGTTGATTTTCTCATCCATCCGATGTATTAATTCCCCGACCATTACTCTGAACTCCTTTTTGGTCATGTTGCAAGCTTCAGTTTCACTGATTTCCTTTCTTGGCGACTCCACATTTTCTTTCCTCTGTGAGTTATTTCGTTTCCCCATTCTGGCTATCACCAGAAAGCTCAAGCTTCCGTTTGCATGGACCTGGGCCGTGTGCTGTGGGGACTTTGTTCCACCCGAGTTTCACTGAAGTGCTCTGACACTAGGACGTGTGGCTGCCTTTGGTTGGTGGGAACCAGACTTGCCCAGGGTCAGTGTCCCCAGTGTTCCATGTGGTCTCGTGTGCACACTTAGAATCAGGGGCCCTGTCTGCACCACACTGTTGGTATGTGCCGAAAATGAGATCCTTAGCATGTGCCAGGAGTCAGAGTTTCCCTGTTTCTGCACCAAGACTCGAGTGTCAGAGTCTCTGTTGCCTTGTGCGGTTTCTCGTTGAGAATCAGGGTCCCTGTGTGTGCATGCAACAAAAATTGGGGTCGCTGGCTCTTAGTGTGAATGTGCTGTGAGTCAGGGATCCCAGGCAGCTGTGTCCGGTGTGCCAAATTCCCTGAAGTGGAGCTGCGTCCTGTCTGTGCTCTCTCTACTGAGCCAAACTGGCTAGGGTGCACACTCTTAATTTCCTGAAGGTGAGCTGGCTCCAAGTGCTCTACCAGAGTCCCAGAAGGGGGGCGGAGTCTGTCCTGCACGCCAAATTCCCCAAAGGGGAAGCCCCTCTGTGCAAGCACTAAGATTCCCGAAGGGGGAGCTGTGACCCGCAAGCCAAATTCCCCCAAATTCTCCGAAAGGGAGCCCTCTGTGCGCACTGACAGATTTCCCAGACAGGGAGCTGCTTCTGTCCCGCGCACGCCAAATTCCCTAAGGGGGAGCGAGTCCCTGTGCAAAGCTCTTCAGCTTGGGCGAGGGGCAGGTCAATCAGTTACAATGGCGCTATCTGCGCGCCTGCGGGAAGGGGGATAGGCTCTTTGACTCACGGAATTCTGCCGGGAAGTCTGGATTCCTGTTGTCTGTTGGTCTGAAGCTGTGATAGCAGTTCTCTTTGCCCAGTGGCTGCAGGGTCCTGGTTTGTGTCTGAAGCCAGGATCTGAGTCTCAGGCAGCTCTGTTTCTCAAGATGGCGTGGTCTCCGCGTCCGCACCAGGGGCGGAGATGTGTTGGCTTTGTGCGCAGTGCTCCGCTGTCTAGGACTGCCCAGTTAGGCAGCCCCTTGGAAGACCTGCAGAATCTAACTGACCCTAGCTCAAACACACACACAGCACACACGTCTACACTCTCCTCTATGGGTTCCTCACTCACTCACTCTCTCTCCCTACCTTCCTGCTGGTCACCATCTTCTGAAGAGAAATATTTTTATTTTAAATCTGGAAGTGGCTGAAAGTGGCAGAGTATGAAGTGAATTGACCATCTTTATTTTATGGGCTTGCTCCTGGACCTTGATTTTCCTTTTAGGAGGAAATATTTTAAAGCACAAAGAACTCAGGAGGGAAAATAGGCATCCTGGTTTCTAATTCTACTTCTGTTACTAGTTAAATTTGAAACCTTAGAAAAGTTACTTTTGCTACATCTTTTCAAAGGCTCTGCTGTGGGCCCCAGAGACCTCACAGAATTTTTGTGTGTGTCAATCAAAAAGAAACAGACGCAAAATTGTTTGGATAACAATAGTGCTTGTGGAAGACACTAGCGCTCTCACAATATTGAATATGCTCACTTTTAGAGCCCAGTATCTTTTTAGTTTTGTTGAGACCATGTGAGTACTCTGGTTAATGAGCTATAAGAAAGTATGACACATGTCACTGCTAAGTCAAAGCATTAAAAGTTCAGATGCCATCTCTGAACTCTCTATGCCTCTTCCTTAGTAAACATGGAGATGATACATTGAAATAGTGGTGAAAAATAGAAGGAGCATCTATCTTTGAGACAGATGGAGGGAAACCCCACTTCTCACATGTCCTCCAGTTGACTTTGCATGAGTGAGAAATAATTTTTTTTTGTCTTAAGAGTCTGAGATATTAGAGCTGTATGCTATTGAAACATATCTAAACCTCTTCTGGTTAAACCAGCATTACAAGAATAAAGCTTTGTTATTTGAGACTTCTGTGGAAGTCAGTGGGAAACTAGAGATATGGAACTCTAAAAAAAGCTTTTGGTAGTGGTCCCAGCAAGAGAAATTAGAGGCTTTATTGTTTGTTTAACAAAGATGATTTATTTATCAATGTCTTTCCAAAATATCTTAAAATTTATAGATCTTATTTTGATGCTAAGGTTAAGAGTTCCCCTCGGCTGTTGCTTCCTGCCTTTCAGATTGGAATGGGGTGTGCGGGAAGAGATTGGACAAAAATCTTACACCTATGGACGAGGACAGTGGCGGGGGGGTAAGGGCATGGGGTGGGGTGGGAACCGGTTGGAGGGGAGCCATGGGGGGGGGGGGAAAGAGGAACATCTGCAATAATCTGAACAATAAAGATTCATTTTAAAAAAAGAATAGAGGCCCAGTAGAACAAAGGTAGGCTGGGACAAGATTGGAAGATATCACTCTTTTAAGGTTATTTTCACATAGAAAACCCCTCTACTTCTTCTTTGATTGTTTTCTCCTTTTCTTGTCTGCTTTCTATTACTTTGCCTTCTATTTATTTTTTTCTCATATACCTTTATTAATTTTTTGAGTGGCCACTCTGTGCTCAGGGATGTAAGAAATACAGAGAAGTTTCAGGTATGTATGCCTTTAAATTTATAATATATTGGGAAATGAGATTTACAACAGCAATGAGGACTAATGTAAAACTAAGCAACAATGCTAAATTGAGAGACATAAGTTATAAATGCTGTAGGAGATAGCAGACAGGGTAAGCAAAGGTGATTATTTGGATGAGGAAGAACTTGGAACCTGAAGGCTTGGCTAAGAGGCTGTTGCAGTAATCCAAAGGCGAAGTGATAAATATTTGGAAATGAGCATAGAGATGAGAAACAATGTGGATGAAAATGACAGTCATTTATAAAGAAAATGGATAGGAACTCTGACTAATGAAATGAGAGCTATGTCAGTAGAAATTGCCTAAGGTAATTAAAAGTTTTAAACCTTATATAGCTTAAGAAAATAAAAGTGTTCTTTTTTAAAAAAATGATTTTTAGAGAAAAGGAAGGGAGAGGGAGAGAGAAACATCAGTTTGAGAGAGAAACTTCAATGTGAGTGTGAAATGAGGATAAAGCCTGAAACCCAGGCATGCACCCTGACAGGAATTGAACCAGCAACCTTTCAATGTGTGGAACGATGCCCATCCAACTGAGCCACATAAGCCATGATAAAAGTGCTTTTAACAGGAAAAACATTATTTGAAACTAGAGACTTGGTGCACGAATTCGTGCACAGGTGGGGTCCCTCGGCTTGGCCAGTGATCGAGGTGATCGGGGCTGGCTGGCTGGGGAGAAGGACAGCAGGAGGTTGGCTGGCTGCGGGAAGTTGGCTGTGAGGGTGCACTAACCACCAGGGGGCAGCTCCTGCATTAACCACCATGATTAATGCTCCTGCATTAACCACCATGATTAATGCTCCTGCAGTTGGCTGTGAGGGTGCACTAACCACCAGGGGGCAGCTCCTGAGGGTGCACTAACCACCAGGGGGCAGCTCCTGGTGGTCAGTGCATGTCATAGCTACCAGCCGGTCATCCAGTTGTCCAATTGTCCAGTCATAAAGGTCACTAAGGCTTTTATATATATAGATAGACCTGATTTTGATTGGAGGAGGTAGCTATGGAAAAAGGAGTTCACTTATGGATATAATTGGTTTTGGGGTAAAGAGCTCACAAGTCAAGAATTCATGTCTATTATCCAGGCAGATCTATTAGCACTGGGACTCAAATGAAAGGATCAAATTGGAAATGTGTATGACATGTGAAGCCATAGTATGATGTATTGGTTAATACTCCCAACTTGGGAGGATGGGATGGAAGCCAAAGAGAGACTGGTAAAAAGCAATTGGGGATGTTCATTCACTTTCTCATTCATTCATTCAGCAAACACTTACTTGACACAAAGTATGGGTTATGTATTTGTTAAAGCATATTGCCTTGGCTGGGTGATTCAGTTGGCTGTAGCATTGTCCTGTACATCAAAAAAGTTGGGGGTTTGATCCCCACTCATACCTGAGGCCACTGATAGATGTTTCTTTTTATTTTTTCAAATTTATTTTATTGATTAAGGTATTACAAATGTGTCCTTATTCCCCCCACTCCCCCAGTCCTGCCCTCACACTGATGTTTCTCTCTCCCTCTCTCCCTCTCTCTCTCTCTCTCTCTCTCTCTCTCTCTCTCTCTCTCAAATCAACAAAAACATACAGTATTCTCAGATGAGGATTTAAAAATCATATTAGTTACTCAATACATGGGTAATTGGGATTTGGGTTAATTTTACTATCTCAGCATTTCCAAGATGGAAAGCAGACTCAAAAGTAAAATTGATACACGTATTTGAAAAGTTGTTTTACAGTCATACTTTCTATTTAGAGCCTACATAATAAAAGAAAACCAATACAAAAATGCTTTCATTGGAACCATGAGACACTGTTTTGAATGAAGTAGCTTGATGCATCTATAGTTATGTCTTTAATATTGTTATATTAATGCAGAAATAAGAGTTAGTGTGTTGCACATTATTATCACTGTATTTAATACCATTGAACTGTACATTTTTAAGATGGTCCTGGCCACGTAACTCAGTTGGTTATAGTGTCATCCCCATACACTAAGGTTGCGGGTATCCCAGGTCAGGGCATATACAAGAAGCAACCAATGAATGCATAAATGAGTGGAACAAGAAATCAAGGTTTTCCTCCCTTTCCCTTTCTCTCTAAAATAAATACATAAAAATATTAAGATGATAAATTTTATGTGTATTTTATCACAGTAAAAAAATAGAAAAAAGAGTTAGTGTGCCACTTATATTCTTAGTGTTTATGAACATTACACAGCAGTCTGATATTAGACATTTTCAACATTTTTCCTTTATCATCAACAAAGAGGGAAGGCCATTTTAGTTGTCCAATAAAAGTTATAGAACCTAGACATAAAGATTAAGTTTAATTTTCTATTCCATTTAAATACCTTACAGATATGTAAGATCTTTTGGAAAAAAAGAACAGGTATGCAATTTGTTTTTTTTTTTAATTACTTTATTGATTAAGGTATCACAAAAGGATCGCAAATCAAATTCATAGAAAATGTTCCTTTATTAACTTTTGGTCGAGAGTGTGTTTGTATGTTTTCAGAGAACAGCTCCGAGACAGGTATGCAATTTGATGTTAAAATATATATTAGCAGAGAACTGAAAATATATTTCCAATCAAATGATCACCAAACTCACTTTATTTCATTGAAGGAGAAGTATTCTATTAATAAAAGCCTTAGTTTTTAAAGAATTTTAAAAAATTAAAAGGAGTTTAATTACTACTTAATCACTAAATCAGTTCTTGCTCTGATTTTCTGTAAATACGGAGATGAGTCTAGAATCATGGAATATCTTGAAGTTATAAAACATTGCTGCTCCCACATAGCTTTTAGTGATGGCCATTTTAAAAAGACCATTCAATATTTTAATTATTATGACCACAGATTTGAGGTAGGTTTTAGCTAAAAATTATGAGATCATTTTAGAAATCAACAAAATGACTCTGTAAGGGAGATAAAGCTTACTTGCCGCATAATAGTAACAGACTATAAGGGGCAGAAGAGTGTAGAGGGTATCAACAGAAATAAAGAGAAAGGAATGATTTTCATAAACCAAGTTCTCACCATACCCTCAAAGATTATGGAAGGAAAACCTGGCCTAGTAAATTACCATGTTTAGCTATAGGTTGAGATAGAGTATTTTGCAAAATTTTCCATCGCATAATTTTTTACAACCACCCTCATGGTCCAATTGCAAGATTTTTTAGATCACAAGTCCTTTTGTTCTTGGTTTTCAAGACAATATGTGGCTTCTGTGTTACAGAAAAATAAGTTTCCTAGAGTGGAGTGCCCTTGAAGTTGCTTCTTCAAGAGCTTGTGTGGAAATACACTGGTTCTTTCACTTCTGCCTAATGGCTGCATCACAGTTCAACTAGAGAGGGTTAAGTGGAATGTTTAATTAAACCAGAAGCCTTAGCTTGCTTAGTAAAATTCTTAACCAATCAAATCAGCTGGCCATAGATCAAATACAGATTGTTTGTCTGGAAGATGAAATCTTTTCTTTGAAATCTGCTAAGTGTCAGATATTTTCTATATATTTAAGGATCACTTTATAGATAAGGATGGAGGCAAGATATTTGCCAGATTGAATTCATTGTAACAGTGAGTGTTTGTGATGAGATCAATAAAATATTATGCTATTTACCATTGATTAAAGCTTAGCTCCTTTAGTTAACAGTGCTTTATTGATTTTATGGTTATTTTGAAACAGTATGTGTTTAATACCAGTATTTAATTTATTTCTACAAATTGCAAAGTTTACATACAGAAGAAATTTTAACATGTTTGGATGTTAGCTTAAAACTAACACAAACCAAGTATCCCTGTACTGAGAAAATAACTCTAGGACGAATGGAAAGCTTTGTGCTTCAGCCGGTAAATCCTGCTTCTTAAGCTATAGTGTGCATTAGACTTCCCACACATCTCCCGTTGCTACGGAAACCTCTTTCAGTGTCTGAGCTCTAAACAGCTGACTCATTTCAAAGTCTGGCTCTGAAACCTCTCAGCTCACAGTTTAGGGAGACAAATAGAAACAAAGAAAAACATAGAGACAATGAAATAGCAATATATACAATTTATTTTAAAAGTTAATAAACTATGTTTCTTGATATATAAGAAAAAGGTAAGGTAATGCAAATCCCCAGTTGCTACAGACTGCAGTGACGATATAGAAATGCTGAGTCCACAGTCTGTAAAAAGAGATTTCTATCCTCTGGACTTAGTGACACAGAATAAACTGAAGCTTAAAGACAAATCCTCAGTAACTTACTCCTATCAAAACAGTTCAAGCAGATATATATGTAAATACAAGTAAAGAGCCTGATCAGCAAAGCAGTAATGTGTGGGAGTGGAGGAAGAGAAGGGGTGGGGATAGAGGTAATTTAGAATACCCCAAAGCAGTCTTAGAAATTGTGCTAACACAGCTCTGCCAAGAATGTCCTAAAGGGGCCTTCCTGCTTTAGTCTCCTCTATTAAGTCAGCATATCCAATGAACACACTGAGGCATGTTTATTAAATGGGTCAGTAACATGACTAGGAGCTAGAGTTTAGGCCAGAAGACCTCTAACATTTCTTCAGAATCTCAGGCTGAGGAAGTGAATGTACCAGTATTGTAATTATTGTCAACTTGCCCATGAGATTATATATGTATATATATAATTATACATATAATTTACATTTCGAACTAGTAATTTTCACAAGTATTAATGGAACTTTGAATATGAACTCCTGAAAAAGTGATTTTCTTAATATCTTGAGAATCAACTTTAATTTGGTTATGAAAAACTTCCTTTTAAAGACACAGTATGGTAGGGATTAGGAAAAAATTCAGTTTTCTGGATATGCCAGGATATGCCTTCACTATTCAATGCAGAAAAAATATATACATGTTACCGAAGAATCAAATCAAACTTCTCCATTGCTCGTGGGAGTGAGGATCTTGGGGTTTCACTGTAATGAGCCATTTCAGAAGCCCCTTGGGAGAATGAGATGTGGTAGAATACTTTATTTGTGGGGAGTTACACTCCTTGGTTGTACAGTCCCAAGCCCCTTAACCCAGTCCTGAAAAAGGTACAGCAGAGAGTCCAGCAGAACCAAATGGAGGGGCGGTGTCCAGAGCTTCAGTTCCATGTTGCAGCTGGTTGCAGTTCAGCATTCAAGCTAATTGAAGTCCATTAGTCCATTGTGTGGAGTCCAGAGGGCCATGGGCCACAGGGGTGAATGCAAGGGAGCATGCTCCCTGCAACATCAGTGCAGGCAAGCAAGAGAGGCAAGAGCCAAGAGAGTAAAATCCTAGAGGGCATACTCCTTTGTTCAGAAGTTTAAATATTCAGATTTAGGGCCCTTGCAGTGGCCATGCCTATTCTGGTCACTGACTCACTCCCAGGTGTGACTGACAGACAGGTAAGCACCTTCCCACTTTACTCAGACCTTACTGGACATGCATCCAAACTGCCTTTGTCCAGTCCCTTCCCCCATCAATCTGAGAAGAACAGACTTGGAGAATGTTCAAATAGCAAAGTTGTATAAATGCCATGCTTATATTATCTAGTCTTCCATTTACTATTTGTTAAATAATAACCAGATTATTATGACAGAATCATTTATATATGTGAGCTGTTTTAGGAAATTAGTTGAACCGAAGGAGACGATTGTGGAAAGCCGATTTATAGCCAGTCATTTGGAAGTCCATGTAACAACCTGGACTTGCATCTGGTGTCTGAAGTTGCCGGGGTTCTTGTTCCGGCATTAAGAAGGATTCAGCAATCTGGAAAAAGGCTCTGTGTAATTTAAGTAAGAGTCCAGAGATGAAAGATAATTTTGTAAGACATTGGGGGTCAGAGGAGCCTAACTAAAGAAACGAAGTTCTCCTTGTCTCAGGACCCCTTGCTTTTTATTAACACAAATTATCCTAAGGCAAGGTGGAGATATACACTTCAAAGAGTAGGGTTTTGTCTATAGACTCCATTGTCAGAATGGGGAATCAGGCTATGGCTGTTCAGGTGTTTGGCCAGTAGGAGGCAATAACATGTAGATCAAGATGCCCTGAGTTGTCTGGCAGCAAGCAATCAATTTAATGCATCCTTTCCAGGTTTGGAGAAATGCCTTCAGCCATTCCCAACAGGTGATAACATATGTGACTCAGCCCTTGTTGAGTCCCCAAGTTCCATCAACCTTTCAATGAAACTCTTGCAATTATGACATGCTGGAACTGGCTTCCAGCATGAAGTATGTGTGTATCTTAGGAGGGTGTGCTTTTAGGATTGAACCCTTTACCCATGGAATCTGATGCTATTTCTGGGTTGATATAATGTCAAAATTGAGTTGAAGTCTTGGACACCCTTCTAGTGTAGAGGAACCTCTCCCCACTATGTTGGACTTGGGTCCAGGAATTATGTATATAACTCTTTTGTATATTAAATTAATTTTAAAAAATATGTATATTTTCTCTTATCTGGGATCTGAAAATACAGGTTGTACTATAGCTCAAATGAATATTTAAGCATCAGTTTGTTCTATTTACTAATAAAAATATTATTGATTTTACTGTGAGGAAATACAAATAAATAATACATACCATCAAAATAATATGTTGGTGAAAAATGTGCAAAAAGCATTAATAAATGTATATGGAGTCTGTGAAATATCCCAAGCATTACTCTAAAACAAGCAAGATTGTGAATATCCATAACCCAGGATTATTTTAATAAAAGTTATAACTCTAGAGAAATCACTTGGTGTGTGTCCAGATATTGGTGCTGGGTAATTGGCATGTCCAGTTCATTGTGGTACATCCCACAATGAATTGCAGCTAGATTAATTGATTCAGTTGATGGTCCTTGAAAGGCTAACTAGGCCTGTAAATCAGGGAATGGTGTTGAACCAATATGTGTGGAACTCAGCAAAAAATGCTGTGGTAGGCTGAATAATGATCAAATATGTTTGCATCCTAAACCCTAGAATCTGTGAATATGTTAATTTACATTGCAAAAGGTACTTTGCAGATGTGATTAAATTAATGAAAGTCTTGAGGTGGGGAGATTAATGTGAAAATATCCAGGTGGGCCCAATGTAATCAATCTTATAAAAAGAAAGCAGTAGAATTAAGGTCAGACTAAGAGTGGCTATGATGAGAGAAGCAGAGGTTGGAATGATGGTTTAAAGACTGATGACAGGATTGCTAGGCAAAGAATACCAGCACTCTTTGAAAGCTGGAAAAGGCAAGGAAATATATTCTCCTTTGGAGTCTCTAAATAATTCAGCCTTGAAAATAACTTTGTTTTAACCAAGTCAAGACCACTTCAGACCTTCACAATTTTAAGATAATGAATTTGTGTTATTTTAAGCCTCTTGAGTTTGCAGCAATTTGTTACAGCAGCAACACTAACACAGATACTCATTAAATTCAGGAAAGAACTTAATTATCCTAATATATAAAAGCCCAGGGTTGTAAAGACCGATCACGATCAAAGGCTGACCAACCCGGAAGTCCTTCAGTCAGCATTGGGTTGCCATGGTGACCCAGCACTGACTGCCCAGGGGGCTGAGACCCAGAGAGAGGCAGGGTCTGATCCGTAGCTTCATGGCAGCTGTTGATCAGTACTTGCCTATCTCTTTCTCTCTCTCTTTCTCTCTCAGCCTCAGCTGGGGGCTGCTGTTCAGCCCCGCCTCTCTGATCAGGCCCTGAGATAGGCCTGGTGATGCTGACTGGCATAGGAACTGACCAAACAGAACAAAATGTGGGTGCTGTGAAGAACCAATGGCTGTCTAGGAGGCAGAGCTTTTGATGTTGACTGGCATAGAAACTGACCAATCAAAACAAATCTGGGTGCTGTGGGGAGCCAATGGCTGCCTAGCTAGAGGAGTTTTGACACTGTCTGGCATTGAAACCAGCCAATCAGAACCAACTCTGGGTGCTGTGAAGAACCAATGGCTGCCTAGGAGGCAGAGCTTCTAACACTGACAGTCACAGAAACTGACCAATCAAAACCAAATCTGGGTGCTCTGGGGAGCCAATGGCTGCCTAGGAGGAGGAGCTTTTGATGCTGACTGGCATAGCAACCTATCAATCAGAACCAAAATGGCCAGCAGAGGAAGGAAGTTGGGGGCGAGATCAAGTCTGCAGGGGAGGGCTGTTGGGGGCGAGATCAGGCCAGCAGGCGAGGGCAGTTGGGGGCAACTAGGCCAGGAGTGGAGGGCAGTTGGGGGCAAACCAGGCCAGCAGGGGAAGGCAGTTAGGGGTGATCAGGCAGGCAGGCAGAGGCAGTTAGGAGCCAGAGGCCCTAGATTGCGAGAGGGATGTCCAACTGCCGGTTTAGGCCTGATCAATGTGGGCCGGCAGTCGGACATCCCCCAAGGGGTCTCCAATTGGAGAGGGTGCAGGCTGGGCTGAGGGAATCCACCCCCCTCCATGCATGAATTTCATGCACTAGGCCTCTAGTAACCTTATAAGCTAGATAATAGGATAGGTAAATGGCAACACATCTGATGAAAATGTACATAAATATTTTTTTACTTTTTATATTTTGTTAATCTTCACCTGAGGATATTTTTTCCATTGATTTTCAGGGAGAGTATAAAAGAGGAATGGGGAGGAAGAGAGAGAGAAACATTGATGTGAGAGTCACATTGATTAGTTGCCTCTTGCAGGTGCTGCACCTGGGGTCAGGGACGTGCCCTTGACCTGGAATCAAACCTGCAACTCTTCAGCGTGCTGGCCAGTGCTCTAACCACTTAGCAACACTGACCAGGGAAGTATACACAAATATGATTGCTCATTGCTAGTGTATAAAATTGCAACTGAATTTTGTTTGTTGATCTTATATTCTGCAATTTTGCTGAATTTCTTTTATAACACTCATTTTTTATGTGTAGATTCTTTAGAATTTTCCATATAAAATATATTGTCTAAAAAAACAGATTGACTTGCTTTTTTACATTCTATATTATTTTGTATTAATTTCAGGTTATAACATAATGATTAGACAATCATATACTTTTCAAAGTATTCTTTTCAGTATTTGCAGTACCCACCTGGCACCATACATAGTTATTACAATATTATTGAATATATTCCCTATGCTATACTTTAATTCCTGTGACTATTTTGTAACTACCAATTTTTACTTTTTTAAAAAAAATTCTTTATTATTGAAAGTTTTACATGTCTCCTTTCCCCCCATTGACCTCTCCCCACCTGATCTCACCCCCAACACATGCCCCCACCCCCTACTGTGTGTGTCCATTAATCATGCTCATAATCATGGATACAAGCCCTTTGGCTGATCTCTTACCCTCCACCCCAACCCTCCCCTGCCTTCCCCCTGAGGTTTGATGGTCTGTTTGATGCTTCTAAGTCTCTGGATCTATTTTTGTTCATCAGTTTATATTGTTCATTATATTCCACAAATGAGTGAGATCATGAGATATTTATCTTTCTCCAGCTGGCTTTTTTTCACTTAGCATAATGCTCTCCAGGTCCATCTATCTGTTGCAAATGGTAAGAATTCTTTCTTTTTACAGCAGCGTAGTATTCCATTGTGTAGATGTCCCCCAAAACCCCTCTTCTCTGGCAACCATGAGTCTGTCCTCTGTATCTATGAGTTAATTGATTTACTTTTGACTGTACATTTCTGAGGTGTTTCTCTCTCTCTCTCTCTCTCTCTCTCTCTCTCTCTCTCTCTCTCTCTCTCTTGAATTTCTAGTGTGCAAGTTAGGTTCACCTCATTCATGGATTAGTTTAAAAGATAAATTATATTAGGATTGAAAACAGCACAGATCAGCATAATTTTGTTCTATCCCTCCACCCCCAGTATTAACAGTAAAGCATTCTTCCTAATACATTAGTAAAAAAACAAACAAATTATAAAAGAAAGTGATTTTCTACCTTTACAGTACTTTTCGAAGTTATAAGTCATAAAAAACATTTCTAGTTTCCTAAAATGTAAGTGCAGTGAAAAGTGGGGCCAAATGAAAGTTAGTATTATGGTGGAGTCAGAAGAAAAAAAATACAAAGTGATTTGAATAAACATTTTTTCCAAAGAAGACATACTGATGGATAACAGGTATATGAAAAGATATTCAACATCAGGAAAATGCAAATCAGAACTACAATGAGGTATCACCACACACTTGATAGGATGGCTATTATTAAAAAGACAAATCATAAATGTTGGCAAGGTATAGAAAAGAGGGAAACCTTGTGCACTGTTGGTGGGAATGTAAATGGTACAGTCAATATGGAAAACAATATGGAGATTCCTCAAAAAATTAAAAACTATCATATGATCTCGCAATTCCAATTTTGGGTATTTATCCCAAGAAAACAAAAACACTACTTTGAAAAGATATATGCCTTCTCATGTTCATTGTTGCATTATTAATAATAGCCAAGATATATAAACAACTGAATTGTTCACCGATGGATGAATAAGAAAAAAAGTCGCATGCATACACAAGCACATACACACTTACACACACAATGGAATATTATTCAGCCATAAAAAAAGAACAAAATCTGGCCATTTGCAACAACATGGATGGAGCTGTTAATCCTTAAAAGACAGATTAAGCACCTACCACAGCTTCTGATCAATGAAATTGATGACCTTTTCTCCTCCTAGTCACTGTAGATATTTGAGCAGAGATTAAAAACCATATGTCAAGATGTCAAAGAGGAATTCCTACACAGAAAGGGCAGTTAGATATGGCATACTTTAAAAGTTTTCAACACTGAGATTCTATGGCTCAACTATAGGAAGGTAAATTAACATGTCTTAAAGCAATATTTTGGTTATTTAATTTCATAACTGTTCAGAGAGAGAGGAATCATTTGAAGGTTTATGATGTGAACTGTGAATCAAGCGGTAAAATTAGAAATGGTTACTTTGACAGTGATAAAAAGTAAATAGGCTATACAGTTTTAGAAATATACTAGAGGCCTGGTGCACGAATTCATGCACCAGTGGGGTCCCTCAGCCTGGCCTGCGGGTCAGGCCAAAACCGGCTCTCCAACATCCCTCGAGAGGTCCTGGATTGCGAGAGGGCGCTGGCCAGGTCATGGAGCCCCACCAGTATACAATCAGGGCTGGGGAGGGATGCAGGAGGTTGGCCAGCAGGGGAGGGACCACAGGAGGGCTCCATCTCACTCAGTCCCGATCAGCCAGACCCCAGCAGCAAGCTAACCTACCAGTCAGAGCGTCTGCCCCCTGGTGGTCAGTGCACGTCATAGTGAGCAGTTGAGCAGCCTTAGCATATCATTAGCATATTATGCTTTGATTGGTTGAATGGCCCACTGGACCACCTGACACTTAGCATATTAGGCTTTTATTATATAGGATGTATGTGTATGTTATGTATATAAACACATGTGTATATATGTATACATGTGTGTATGTATATGTGATATTAAATGTACGCTTTGGAAATTGTGAACTCTAGATAAATGATGAGCAATGTTTCTGAGTTTCAATTTCTTCAATGATAGAATGGGAATAACCATATACTAGTTCATAGGACTTCTTTGAAAATTATGAGATAACACATAAATTGTTTAATTCTATGCTTTGAATAATCCACCTATATGTTTACTGTTGTTGTACATATGTTAGAACCTTGATAGGCAATGAAAGATTCAGTTATATTTAACACAAAAAGTTCTTTCTCTCCAAGTTAAACTGTTTTTCATATGAATGTCACCTTTTCACCCACATTATTCTACACATTGGCATGAATTGAACAAGCTCCTTTACTACATAAAGTTACAGCCAATATTACAAAATAGAAGTTTTAAACTGGATTAAAGACCAGACATTCCCTTTTATAATGCCTACATTGGCCCAGATAAGTAATCTTGTTGCTCATGTTAGGTCATACCTTGCAATGAGAATGATTTATGCATTCAACAAAAATATCGTTAGGTTTTTCTCCAAGTTGGCTTATTCCTAGCTTCAATTTCTCACATTATATCGAGGTATATTAAATATGAGATTATTCCAAAAATTAGATAAATAGGAACTCCACCACATGGTTTTCAATAAATACAGTGCCCTGCCATAATTGTTTATTTATTGTATTGAATCTTTTTGTGTTAATCCTCATCCAAATATATTGATTTTTAGAGATATTGGAAGGGAGAGAAGGGAGAGAGAGAGAAAGAAGGAGAGGAGAGAGAAAGAAACATCAATGTGAGACAGACACATCACACATTGATTGGTTGCCTCCCACACAAGCCTTGACCAAGGCCTGGGATCAAACCTGCAACCCAGGTACATGCCCATGCCCTTGACCAGGAATTGAACCCGGTGCATAGGTCGTCGGTCTAACCACTTAGCAACACTGGCCAGAGCTGTATTGAATCTTCTGATGGTATATTTATGAGCCAAGATTAGAACTAGAAGAACTGCCATGAATAACAATTTTTCTTCAAGAAGATTTTAAATTCCATGAACCGCAAGAATGAGTGTTCTTAATTGGTTCTCTGACTTTTATAGTTTTAACTCTATACTGGTGATTCCCAAATCTATATTGTCAGAATGCTCCCTTGATACTCTCAGGTCATTTGTGTTTTGTCCACTAGCACTACCAGCTCATTATGCCTCCCCGCAAAAAAACTTGTCATCTTCCCTAAAAATATCACCCTTTCTCCTATATTTCCCATGCCGTATATCCAAACACTAAGATAGAATCTCTGAATTATCCTAGACTCCCTTTCTCTCTCATCAGTCCATTTAGCCAACAACCCAAACTTCTGGATTTTACTCCTAAAAGTTTCTTCCATCACCTTATTTCCATCTCTCTCAACTACTGCACTAGTTTAAGCTACCATCATTCTCTCCTGGATTATCCTAACAATAGTGTGTTTTAATAATTTCCATGTCCCTAGTCTTACTTATTTCCATGTATGCTCCATGTGTTGTCAGAATAAACCATCTAAAAAGAGAAGTTTCGTTGTATTATTTTTCTGCTAAAATATTTTCAATGCTCACTACTGTTCTTAAAATTAAGTACAAGCTGTCTGACTTGGCAACTTAATTTTTCACGATCTAACATCTGCTTACCTTTTCAGTTCCATCTCTCACAACCTCTGACTTGCACTTGACATTCCAACAACACAGAAATGCATTCAGTTCTCCACATAAAGAGTTGCCAGATTTAGAAAAAAAAATATAGGACACCTAGTTAAATTTGAGTTTCAAATAAACAATGAATATTTTTTTGTGTAAGTGTCCCAGGTAACACACTGTTTCTTACCTTTGCTTTAGTTCATGCTCTCACATCTCCCTGGAATGCACTGGCCAAATTTAAGATTCAACTCAAATACTGTCTCTTGTAGGGCACCCATCCTCCACACTCCTTCCCAACGATCATCACATACTGTAATTGTTATTTTTTGTGTCTTCTATCAGCAAGATTCCTTATTTTTCTCTGTATTTCCATTGTCTAGCATAGTTCCAGGTACATAATAGACACTTAGTAAATATTTGATTAATATGTGATTCTCCTGATACATATGTTTATATTTTCTCCTTATACCCAATGGAAAGAATATTTTATCACTTCACAAAAGAAAATTAGAGGAAGACCCTTCCTAAAATAGAGTTCCATCCTCAAAGTTGAAAGAACAGTGTATTTTCCCCTAGAGATTGAAAACTTAGAGTAAATTTAATGGGGAAAATGTCCTTCTTTAATTTTAAACCTCATAAAACCTATTTGATTTCATAAAATTTCAGCAGTTTCTTTGACCTCAAAACAATATGATGTACTGGTTCATATTGTTTGTTTTTTTACTTATGCTCCCATACATATTTTTTAACATTCATATTTATAGTTGACACTATTACAGATGTCCTAATTCCCCCCACGTCCCATACATCTTTAAATGAATATATTTCCATATTTCAAAGATCTATGGGCATGAGAAACTGATATAAGTCCCAGTTAACAACCTTAAAAAGAACTCACACTGTTTAGTAGGTACAAATTTATTTGCTCATTGCCTACATTTTATTTCACTATGATAGATTTTTACTTCGCACCAGAAAAAGAGTGTGTTTGAATATCCATTATATAGTGATTCAGCTGAAAATTTGACATTCAACTCTATGCTCATGCAGAGGACAGGTAAACACATTAATCAGTGAGTAAACAAAGGTTAGTCATATGGATAATCTGAACATGGAATTAAATATCTGCTACTAGCCTTTCCTGTTTTCAAAGCACACTCTTCAGTAGTTCATTAAATTACACATTAATTCTTAAAATGTAATATTATCTTGTCTTAATCATAGTAGTTTTAACAAAACTTGCTTTATACTGTACTCAAGGTATCTTGTCATTAGGTCTGACTGCTGAACAAATATTTGAAAGTGGAAGTATCCTGGGTTTCATAGATTTATTAAAAACAAACAAACACACACAGAGATAGGACTTGAAGATGAATTAGGGCTGCCAAAACAAAGTTCTATAAATTGGGTAGCTTAAAACAACAGAAATGTATTGTTTCACAATTCTGGAGACCATAAGTCTGAAATCAAGGTTTCAGCATTATTGGTTCTTTATGAATATTCTGACAGCTTTCATTATCTGGTGTTCCCTGGGTTACAGGTGCATCACTCCAATTTCTGTATTCATCTTCACATGACATTCTCCCTGTGCATCTGTGTCTTCATATTATTTTCCTTCTTTTCATAAGGCCACCAATCTTATTAGGTTAGGGCCCACCATAATATTGCAATTACATCTGGAAAGACTATTTCCAAATGAGTTTACATTAACAGGTACTGGGGGGTAGGATTTCATCATATCATTTTGGAGGACACAATAAACTCATAATAGAGATGAATCTATCAACCCTCTGAAATTATGGACAAAATTATGAGCTTTATGTAAATACTAGAGGCCTGTGCATGAAATTCGTGCATGGGGGGGCCCTCAGCCCAGCCTGCACCCTCTCCAATCTGGGACCCCTCAAGTGATGTTTGACTGCCAGTCAGACATCTCTCTCACAATCCAGGGCTGCTGGCTCCCAACTGCTTGCCTGCCTGCCTGCCTGATTGCCCCTAACAGCTTCTGCCTGCCAGCCTGATCACCCCCTAACCACTCCCTTGTCAGCTTGATCGATGCCTAACTGCTCCCCTGCTGGCTTACTTGCCCCTAACTGCCCTCCCTTGCTGGTCTGGTCATCCCTAACTGCTCCCCTGCTGGCCAGATTACCCCTAACTGCCCTCCCCTGCTGGCCTGGTCCCCCCCAACTGCCCTCCCTTTCAGGCCTGGTCCCTCCCAACTGCCCTCCCCTGCTGGCCTGATCACCCACCACTGCCCTCCCCTACTGACCATCTTGTGGTGGCCATCTTGTGTCCACATGGGGGCAGACATCTTTGACCACATGTGGGAGGCCACCATCTTGTGTGTTAGAGTGACGGTCAATTTGCATATTACTCTTTTATTAGATAGGATGAGAAATTTTTTTTGCAAAGTTCCCTTCCTTCTACTTTCATTAGGTTCTGAAAGGGATTCATACCCCAAAACATTAAGAGCCACAGTCTCAATGAAAGCCACATTGAGCCCTGACCGGTTTGGCTCAGTGGATAGAGCGTCGGCCTGCGGACTCAAGGGTCCCGGGTTCGATTCCAGTCAAGGGCATGTACCTTGGTTGCGGGCACATCCCCGGTGGGGAGTGTGCAGGAGGCAGCTGATCGATGTTTCTCTCTCATTGATGTTTCTAACTCTCTATCCCTCTCCCTTCTTCTCTGTAAAAAAAAAAAAAAAAAAAAAGAAAGCCACATTGAAGGGAATGGCAAAAAGGGTCTTGATAAAGTTTGGAGTGTTCTTTGAAAGCCGCTATGTGACTTCAGGATGAGTGTTGTATAGCTAATTCACTTTTTAAGAGTCTCTGCTGACTGTGAAGAGACATGTAAGAAAAAGTGAAAGCCCTAGCAGATCCTTTTACTGCAGAGCATGGCTTCATAAGCTTTGCTCTTTTCCCATTAATGGCAAGTAATTGTTCTTATTTCCTTCTATATATTTAAGAGAAGGTTCCAACTTCCTGCCTGTATAATATGAATGTGTGATATTTACCTGAATTGAAAAAATAACAAAAATCTTTAAGATTGAAGAATCTTTGCTGAATAGAATATAATGTTGTTTTTTATGAGCCCAGCCCAACTTAATCTTGTTTACCTTTTAGGTCATAAACCTTGGGTGGCAATTGTTCTGTTTCCACAGTATGTGTAGGTTCCAAGAGATTTGTTGAAATATTTTTTTTTATTTAAAAGAGTATGAAACCTTGTAAAAATATATTAGCAACTAGACTTCTAGGTATATGATTTAGAATAACTAGGCAGATTTATAAGATTCTGATTTCATACTAATTATGTCTCACAGAAATTACATTTTAGGTTCTAAGTAGCAAAATATCAATTACTTATAGTTTGAAATACATGTATTAAATTCAAATATCTATCCCACTAACAACAATTTTAGTTGAATATGAGCAATTTGACTGGCTTGGCCATAATAATGGTTAAACCAGTCATTCATATAGATAGTTAAAGTGTGTACTAATTAGGCTTGCAGATGACATTAACTAGTACATTTGCTAGTACATTTAAATTCAAAGTGACCTGAATATTTAGGTAAATGGTCTTTCAGAAACAGAGACAAAAATCAATAAATGTATATGCATATGCCATACTTGACTAGAATGAATAGTTTGCTCATAGCTACCTACCTACTTCCTGCCTCTGATCCATTCAACTTCTTAATAGTGTATTTTCTCAAACATAGCTCTGATCATGTCAGTATACTTCACAAAAATCCTCAATGGCTCCTCATTGCTAAATACATTAGGCTCAAACTCCTCACTCTAGCACTTAAAACCCTAACATTTATTTTATATCAACAAGGTCTCAATATATTTGGAAATTAAACAATATATTTTTTACTAACCCATGTTTCAAAATAAGTTATTAAAGGAAATTAGAAAATATTTTGAACTGGATGAAAATCTAAATACAACATATCAGAATTTAAGAAACACAGCCAAAGCAGTGCTAAGTGGGAAATTTGTCATTAAATGATTATATTAGAAAAGAAAGAAAAGAGAGAAGAAGAAGAAGAAGAAGAAGAAGAAGAAGAAGAAGAAGAAGAAGAAGAAGAAGAAGAAGAAAAGAAGAAGAAGAAGAGGAGGAGGAGGAGGAGGAGGAGGAGAAGAAAGAAGGAAGAAGACAGAAGGAAGGAGAGAAGAAAAAGGGAGTGATGAGAAAATCCTAAGGCACACAAATAAAATATAGTGATATCAATGACTATTAATGGTTTTGTTAGGGCAGTGTGTTAATTACACCATTAAAATGGTGTAATTGTTGAGTGTGTAAAATAACTATGTGAGATATAGCTAACAACAAAGCACATAGTATATACAGTAGAGAAGCATTATCAAAATTATGAATCATGGCACTTTCTACAGTTTGGTTTGTGAAAGATAATTGTGGATTAAACTGTTGACAATATTCTATGAAAGGAAATTATAAATATTCTCATTAAAATGTTGCATCAATAACAGACAAGTAAAAGTGACTTTTTAGGCACAACTTGGAATTAATGCAGTAATAACTGGAGAACATATTTTTAAATAATATGATTTATTTAGTAAGAGCTTTGACAACAGACATAAACACTCATAATAGTGAATGTGATAATTATAATTACTTCTCCACAAATTGCCTGTATATTGTCCTTCATATAAATATTGGCTCTAATTATATCCTAGAGAATATGATTTAGATAAAAATATAAGTTTTTTTTTAATATAAGATAATACTCTTTCTGGAGAGAGGGCTTTAAAAAGAAGATGGATTCTTATCTGTGTAGCATTATCTTTGTAAGTGTAAGGGAAGTTGGATTTCTACATATAGCTTACTAATTGGATTGTAAATTTTTTCCTTTCTAGTCAAACAAGCATTAGTCACAGCAGAGGCTGGTTAGAATCCGGCAAGAGATTTATCAATATGGCAAGCAAACCATCTAGAGAATACGTATTTATTTTTGGCAGTCGAAATCACATTTAAAATATATATATTTTTTCTTCACCTGATAATATGTTTATTAATTTGAGAGAGAGAGCGCGCGAGAGAGAGAGATATGAAAGAACCATTGATTAGTTGCCTCCAGTACACAAGCCAACTGGGGATCAAACCAAAACCTAGGTATGTGCTCTGACTGGAAATTGAACTGGCAACCTTTTTTGGTATAAGGGATGATGCTCCAATATCCGCAAATCAATAAACGTGATACATCACATAAACAAACTGAGAGATAAAAATCACATAGTCATATCAATAGATGCAGAAAAAGCATTTGACAAAATCCAACACCCTTTCTTGATAAAAACTCTCAACAAGGTGGGAATAGAAGGATCATACCTCAACATAATAAAAGCTATATATGATAAACCCACAGCAAACATCATACTCAATGGGCAAAAACTAAAACCATTTCCCCTAAGAACAGGAACAAGACAGGGATACCCACTCTCACCACTCCTGTTTGACATAGTACTGGAAGTATTAGCTATCGCAATTAGGCAAGAAGAAGAAATAAGAGGCATCCAAATTGGAAAAGAAGAAGTGAAGCTGTCCTTATTTGCAGATGACATGATATTGTACATAAAAAACCCGAAAGATTCCATCAAAAAACTAATAGACTTAATAAATGAATTCGGCAATGTAGCGGGATACAAAATTAACGCCAAGAAATCTAAGGCTTTTCTATACATCAATAATGAACTTACAGAAAGAGAGACTAAAAAAGCAATCCCATTTACCATCACACCAAAAAAATTAAGATACCTAGGAATAAACTTAACTAAGGAGGTAAAAGACCTATACGCAGAAAACTACAGGACACTGAAAAAAGAGATAGAGGAAGACGTAAACAGATGGAAGAACATACCATGTTCATGGATTGGTAGAATCAACATCATTAAAATGTCCATACTACCCAAAGCAATCTACAGATTCAATGCACGTCCCATCAAAATACCAACAGCATATTTCACAGACCTAGAAAGAACTCTCCAAAAATTCATCTGGAATAAAAAAGACCCCGAATAGCCACAGCAATCCTGAGAAAGAAGAATAAAGTAGGTGGGATCTCAATACCAGATTTCAAGCTGTATTACAAAGCCACTGTTCTCAAAACAGCCTGGTACTGGCACAAGAACAGACATATTGATCAATGGAACAGAATAGAGACCCCAGATATCGACCCAAACCACTATGCTCAATTAATATTTGACAAAGGAGGCATGAACATACAATGGAGTCAAGACAGTCTCTTCAATAAATGGTGTTGGGAAAACTGAACAGATACATGCAAAAAAATGTAACTAGATCACCAACATACACCATACACAACAATAAACTCAAAATGGATACAGGACTTAAACATAAGACGGGAAACCATAAAAATACTAGAGGAATCCACAGGCAACAAAATCTCAGACATATGCCAAAAGAACTTCTTCACTGACACTGCCCCTAGGGCAATGGAAGCTAAAGAGAAAATTAACAAATGGGACTACATCAAAATAAAAAGCTTTTTTACAGCAAAAGAAACCATCAACAAAACAACAAGAAAGCCCACTGCATGGGAAAACATATTTGCAAAGGCTATCACTGATAAAGGTTTAATCTCCAACATCTACAGGCAGCTTATGCAACTTAATAAGAGGAAGATAAATGATACAATAAAAAATGGGCAACAGACCTAAACAGAATCTTTTCAAAAGAAGACAGAAGGAAGGCCAAGAGACACATGAAAACATGTTCAAAGTCACTTATTATCCGAGAGATGCAAATCAAAACAACAATGAGGTATCATCTCACACCTGTCAGAATGGCTATCATCAACAAACGACAAGTGTTGGCGAGGATGCAGAGAAAAAGGAACCCTCGTGCACTGCTGGTGGGAATGCAGACTGGTGCAGCCACTGTGGAGAACAGTATCGAGTTTCCTCAAAAAACTGAAAATGGAACTCCCATTTGACCCAGTAATCCCACTCCTGGGAATATATCCGAAGAAACTAGAAACACCAATCAGAAAGGATATATGCACCACTATGTTCATAGCAGCACAATTTACAATAGCTAAGATTTGGAAACAGCTTAGGTGCCCATCAGCAGATGACTGGATCGGAAAACTGTGGTACATCTACACAATGGAATACTATGCTGCCATAAAAAAGAAGGAATTCTCATCATTTGCAGCAACCTGGATGGAATTGGAGAACATTATGCTAAGTGAAATAAGCCAGTCAATGAAAGAAAAATACCACATGATCTCACTCATTTAGGGATAGTAAAGATCATTATAAAGTGATGAACAAAAAGATAGATACAGAGACAGTAAAGCATCAAACAGACTTTCAAATTACAGTGGGAAAGTTAGGGAGAGGTGGGGGAGTTATGAAATCAAACGAAGGACTTGTATGCATGCATATAAGCATAAACAATGGACGCAAAACTCTGGGGGGGAGGGCATGTGTGGGTGTGGGGTGGGGGGGTAATGGTAAGATATGTACACATATAATACCTCAATAAAAAAATATTAAAAAAAAATCAACAAACGACAAGTGTTGGCGAGGATGCGGAGAAAAAGGAACCCTCGTGCACTGCTGGTGGGAATGCAGACTGGTGCAGCCACTGTGGAGAACAGTATGGAGTTTCCTCAAAAAACTAAAAATGGAACTCCCATTTGACCCAGTAATCCCACTCCTGGGAATATATCCGAAGAAACTAGAAACACCAATCAGAAAGGATATATGCACCCCTATGTTCATAGCAGCACAATTTACAATAGCTAAGATTTGGAAACAGCCTAGGTGCCCATCAGCAGATGACTGGATCAGAAAACTGTGGTACATCTACACAATGGAATACTATGCTGCCATAAAAAAGAAGGAATTCTCATCATTTGCAGCAACCTGGATGGAATTGGAGAACATTATGCTAAGTGAAATAAGCCAGTCAATGAAAGAAAAATACCACATGATCTCACTCATTTAGGGATAGTAAAGAACATTATAATGTGATGAACAAAAAGATAGATACAGAGACAGTAAAGCATCAAACAGACTTTCAAATTACAGGGGGAAAGTTAGGGAGAGGTGTGGGAGTTATGAAATCAAACGAAGGACTTGTATGCATGCATATAAGCATAAACAATGGACGCAAAACTCTGGGGGGGGAGGGCATGTGTGGGTGTGGGGTGGGGGAGGTAATGGTAAGATATGTACACATATAATACCTCAATAAAAAATATATAAAAAAAAGTATTTTTATTGATTTCAGAGAGAATGGGAGAGGGCGAGACAGAAACATCAATCATATGATGCGAATCATCATGCATGCCCCCTACTGGGAAAAAAGGCTGCCTAGGCATGCACTCTGATCTGGGATTGAACTACGACCTACTGGTTCATAGGTTGATGCTCAACTGCTGAGCCACATAGGCCAGGCTTAAATATTCTTTATCCATTAATCTGTCAAATGACAGGTTGTTTCCATATCTTGACTATGATGAATAATGCTGCAATGAACATGGAAGTGCAGATATTTCTTGAAATCCTATTTTCAATTATTTTGAATCTATACCCAGAAGTGGGAATCCCATATCATTCTAGTTTTAATTTTCTCCATGCTGTTTTCCAAAAGAGTGGTATGAATTTACATTCCAGCTAACAGTATACAAGGGTTCCCATTTCTTCACATTCTTGCCAATACTTATCTCTTGTCTTTTTGACAATATCCATCCTAATAGAAGTGAAATGATATCTCATTGTGGTTTTGATTTTTATTTCCCTGATGATTAGAGATATTGAGCACCTTTTCATGCACCATTGACCATTCAGATTTATTATTTTGAGTGGTATTAATGTAGGTCCTTTGCATATTTTCAATCAGGGTATTCATATTTTTAGTATAGTTATAATAATTATTTATATATTTTTATTTTAACCCCTTATTGGATATATGGTTTGCAAATATTTTTTCCATTTCATAGGTTGCCTTTGAATTTTGTTGATTGTTTTCTTTGCTGTGCAGAAGCTTTTTAGTTTGGTGTAATCTCCTTTGTCCACTTTTGCATTTATTGCCTATGCTTTTAGAGTTATATACAAAAAATTACTGACAAGACCAATGTTAGGAAGACTTCTCTTTATATTTTATTTTTGTTTAAGTCTTTATTTCATTTTATTTTTGTATATTGTATGAGATAGGTATCCAGTTTCATTCTTTTGCATGTAGACATCCAGTTTTCCAAACATCATTTGTTAAAGAAACTATTCTTTTCCTACTATGTATTTTTGGCACCCCCTTTGAATATCGATTGTCTATAAATGCATGGGTTTGTTTCTGGGTTCTCTATTCTGTTCCAATGATCTATGTATGTTTGTTTGTTTTTATGTCAGTACCACACTAATTTGATTACAATTGCTTTACAATATAACTAGAGGGAGGCCTGGTGCACGAAATTCATGCATGGGGGGGTCATCCTCTCAGCCCAGCCTGCACCCTCTTCAATCCGGGACCCTTTGGAGGAATGTCCGACTGCTGATTTAGGCCTGATCCTGGGGATTGGGCCTAAACCGGCAGTCAGACATCCCTCTCACAATCCAGGACTGCTGGCTCCTAACTGCTCACCTGCCTGCTTGCCTGATCGCCCCTAACTGGCCCCCCTGACAGCCTGACCACCCCTAACAGCCTCTGCCTGCTGACCTGGTGGCCCCTAATTGTCCCCCGCCAGCATGGTTGCCCCTCACTGCCCCCTTCTGCCAGCCTGGTCGCTCCTAACTGCCCCCCTGATAGCCTGGTTGCCCCAACTGCCCCCCCCCTACTGGCCTGGTCGTCCCTCACTGACCCCCTCTGCTGGCCTGGTTGCCCCTCACTGCCCCCCTGCCAGCCTGGTTGCCCCACGCAGCCTGCTGTTTGGTCGTTTGGTCACCCCTCACTGCCCCGCCCTGCCGGCCTGGTCACCCCACACAGCCTGCTGTTCAGTGAGTTGGTCGTCCCTCATTAACCCCCGTGCCGGCCTGGTCACCCCACGCAGCCTGCTGTTCAGTCATTTGGTTGTCCCTGTTGGCCTGCTTGCCCCACACAGCATGTTGCTAAGTCGTTTGGTTATTCCTCACTAACACCCTTGCTGGCCTTGTCACTCCATGCAGCCTGTTCGGTCATCCATTTGGTTGTTTCGGATGTGACAGCCCCTGGCTCTTTATATATATATATAGATTGGAAGTTGCATTTAACATAATTTTATAGCATATGTAGTTAAATGGAAAACTTATACAGAAGTTGTATCATTCCACCCAAAGATGAATAAGACTATCCTTGCATTCATGGAACTCATAGTCATTGTGACATAGTAAAGTAAACAGAATACTACAACCCACTATAGGAGGAACTATGAGGGAAGCTTGAAGTGAGAACAAGAGGCTTTGGTTGACCACAGAATATACACCTAATTAAGAATGGAGTAGGGCCCTAACCGGTTTGGATCAGTGGATAGAACATTGGCCTGCGGACTGAAGGGTCCCAGGTTTGATTCCGGTCAAGGGCATGTACCTTGGTTGCAGGCACATCCCCAGTGGGAGGTGTGTAAGAGGCAGCTGATTGATGTTTCTAACTCTCTATCCCTCTCCCTTCCTCTCTGTAAAAAAATCAATAACAATATATTTAAAAAAAAGAATGGAGTAAGTAAAAATGTACAAGCATAGGTAGCTAATGCAGAAGAAGGTGATACCCAAGCCAAGTCTTGCATAACCATTAAAAATAAATCAAGCCACAAAACTATAGGACATTGAAAAAGAGATAGAGGAAGATATAAACAAGTGGAGGAATATAACATGTTCATGGATTGGTAGAATTAACATCATTCCAATGTCCATACTACCCAAAGAAATATATAGATTTAATGCAATCCCCATTAAAATACCAATGGCATATTTCACATATCTAGAAAAAATACTCCAAAAATTTATATGGAACCAAATAAGACCCAGAATAGCTACAGCAATCTTGAGAAAGAAGATCAAAGTTGGAGGGAATACAATACCAGATATTAAGTTATACTACAAAGTTACTGTAATCTAAACAGCCTGGTACTGGCACAAGAACAGGCATATAGATTAATGGAACAGAACAGAGTCCTCAGAAATCAACACAAGCCATTAAGCTCAATTAATATTTGAAAAAGGAGGCAAGAACATACAATGGAGTAAAGACAATCTTTTCAATAAATGGTCTTGGGAAAATTGGACAGGTACATGCAAAAAAATGAAACTAGACCACCAACTTACATCATACACAAGAATAAACTCAAAATGGATAAAAGACTTAAATGTAAGTCGTGAAACTATAAAAAAAAAAAACCTAGAAGAAACTATAGACAGCAAATTCTCAGACATCTCTTGTTGCAATATGTTTACCGATTCATCTCCTAGGACAAAGGAAACTAAGGAGGAAAAAAGGAAAACAAAATAGGGGACTACATCAAAATAAAAAGCTTCTGCACAGCAAAAGAAACCATCAATAAAATGAAAAAGGAGTCCACTGTATGGGAGAACATCTTTACCAATGATAAATCTGATAAGAGCTTAATATCCAAAATATAGAAAGAATTTATTCAACTTAAGAAAAGGAAAATAATCCAATTAAAAAATGGGCAAAGGACCTAAATAGATAATTCTCCAAAGTGGACATACAGATGGCCAAGAGATGTATGAAAAAAATGTTCATCAGAGAGATGCAAATTAAAATGACAATGAGGTATCATCTCACATCTGTCAGAATGGCTACCACCAACAAATCAACACATGACAAGTGCTGGCAAGGATGTAGAGAAAAGGGAACCCTAGTACACTGCTGGTGGGAATGCAAACTGGTGCAGCCATTATGGAAAACAGTATGGAGTTTTCTAAAAAATTTAAATATGAAATTGCCACTTGACCAAGTGATCCCACTTCTAGACATATTTCCTTAGATATCTGAAACACCAATCAGAAAGAATGTATGCACCACTCATAAAGAATAGCAGCACAATTTACACTAGCTAAGATATGGAAACAGTCTAAGTCCCCATCACTAGATGAGTGGATAAAAAGGCTGTGATATAATTATACCATGGAATACTATGCAGCTGTAAAAAGAAGGATCTCTTACTCTTTGCGACAGCATGGAGGGTCCTGGAGAGTATTATGCTAAGCAAAATGAGCCAGTCAGAGAAAGATCACATGATCTCAGTCATATGTGTAATCTAAAGAACAAAATAAACTGATGAAAAAAATAGATCCAGAGACATAGAAGCATGGAACAGACTGTTGAATCTCTGAAAGGAAGATGGAGGTGGGTGGATGAGTGGGACAAGATTTACCAAAGAACTTATATGCATATATGCAGAGCCCATGGACACAGATAGTAGTGTGGTGAAGGCCTGGGGCAGGCTAGAAGGGGCCAATGGGGGGAAAAAGAGACATCTTTAATACTTTCAATTATAAAGATACCATATTTTCCGGCATATAAGACGACTTTTTAACCCAGGAAAATCTTCTATACGCCCAGTCATCTTATACGCGGAAAAATATGGTAGTTTTTTTTTTTTTTTAAAGAGTAAATCAAGCAAGGCCCTGGACAGGTAGCTTTGTTGATTAGAGCACTGTACTGGTATGCCAAGGTTTTTATTTTGATCTCCCCCTGTCAGGGAACATACTACATGCAACCAATGAATGCATAAATAAGTGGAACAACAAATCAGTGATCTCTCTCTCTCTCTCTCTCTCTCTCTCTCTCTCTCTCTCTCTCTCCCTCAAATCAATTTTTAAACAAAGAAGTAAATCAAGCAGAAAGACAGGGCAATGGCATTTCAGGAAGAGGGCTCAGTATATTAAAAACACTGAGCTAAGACTGAGAGTCGGGATGGAAATTATGGAAGTAACAAAATAAACAAAAATTTCAATAGGATGGAAAAGTTAACTTTTAGTCCTAATATGATATCTTACCACCTCATTAAACAATTAATTTCAGAAATTACCACTATATAAATTGTATATTTCTTTCACTTTGTAGCTCATACATTTCCCAGAAGAATTTGTGATTCCTGAATGTTTAGTCTCAATTTCATCTGTTTGAGAAATTAATTTCAAATGGTTCAGATTTTACAGACATCTCTATATGGTAATTAATATAGTACTAGAGGTTTAGTACTGAAATTGGTCCAACTTTGGGCTTTTCAAACTATCTTACCTGCCACACTGGGGCCAGCATACCATAATAGTGGAAACGTGCAGCTTTCTGTATAATAGCGTATGGCAGCACCGCTTAGGTAAGCATAGAGATCCTATAATTTTAAACTCATCACTCTTCCTCTAAAACACTTTCTATGGCAGACCACTGTCTTCAAAAATAAAGCCCAATTTCCTACAAAACAACAACAACATTCAAACATGGTACAGACTTACCCCAAAATGCTATTTTGGTCTCCTTACCCTACGCTTTCCATCAGCCAGGTCAGAATTCCTTACCATTCATTGCCTAAATATGATCTGTAGAGTTTTAGCTTTACTCATGTATACTTCTACATGGAATTACCTTCCTCACTGCTCCCCATAATGTCATGGCTCCCTTCCTTTATATTTAACACTAGAGGCCCGGTGCACAAAATTTGTGCACGGGGGTGTGTATCCCTCAGCCCAGCCTGCACCCTCTCCAATCTGGGACCCCTCGAGGGATGTCCGGTAGGATTGGGCCTAAACGGGCAGTCGGACATCTCTCTCACAATCCAGGACTGCTGCCTCCCAACTGCTTGCCTGTCTGCCAGCCTGATTGCCCCTAACTGCCCTCCCCTGCAGGCCTGGTCCCCCCCAACTGCCCTCCCCTGCAGGCCTGGTCCCCACCCCTCCAACTGCTCTCCCCTGCAGGCCTCGGTCTCCTCCAACTGCCCTTTCCTGCAGGCCTAGTCGCCCCCAACTTCCCTCCTCTGCCGGCCTGGTCACCCCTAACTGCCCTCCCCTGCAGGCTTTATTGCCCACAACTGCCCTCCCTTGAAGGCCTGGTCCCTCCCAACTGCCCTCCCCTGCTGGCCTGATTGCCCACAACTGCCCTCCCTTGCAGGCCTGGTCCCTCACAACTGCCCTCCCCTGCTGGCCATCTTGTGGTGGCCATCTTATGTTCACATGGGGGCAGGATCTTTTGATCACATAGGGGCAGCCATCTTGTGTGTTGGAGTGATGGTCAAGTTGCATATTACTCTTTTATTAGATAGGATAGAGGCCTGGTACACAGATGGGGTTCAGCTGGTTTGCCCTGAAGGGTGTCCCGGATCAGGGTGGGGGTTCCCTTGGGACATGGAACAGCCTGGGTGAGGGGCATGTGGTGGTTTGCAGGCCGGCCACGCCCCCTGGCAACCCAAGCAGAGGCCCTGGTATCTGGGATTTATTTATCTTCTATAATTGAAACTTTGTAGCCTTGAGTGGAGGCCTAGGCTGGCCAGGGTGTGCGGAAAGCTTGGCTTCCTCCATTACCAGGGAAACCCAAGCCTCCTGCTCGCTCTGTGGCCACAGCCATCTTGGTTGGGTTAATTTGCATACTCGTTCCTGATTTGCTGGTGGGCGTGGCTTGTGGGTGTAGCAGAGGTACGGTCAATTTGGATATTACTCTTTTATTAGATAGGATTTATTTATCTCAGTATCAACTCCAAATGGATATATAATTTTTTCCTATAGGCTTCAATCCAGTACAATAATTAATCATTTTGTTGTTTAAATTGTTTCTGCTTTATCCATCGGGAACTCTTCTAGGTTGATATCTCTGCATTTTGGATGTGCCTGCTTCCTTGAACACTTTCTTAATTTTTGGCAGTACACAATGTCAGAATAATTTTGCATTTTTTTCTGTCTCACTCCTAGAATGGACCACTTTTCTAAGTAACTCTGTTTTTTTTTTTCACTGGAAAATGGTTTTTAGAAACCAATATCTAAGCATAAGTAGTATTCATTGCTACTAGGATGCCACTGCTTCTAGGCCTTCTCCATATGCAGAGCTTAGAAAGATATGTATGTATAATAACTCCATGCACGAGTTAATTAACCATTTTAAGCCTTTCTGCCATCATCTGTAAAATGGGAATAATGGTAATAGTCTTGTCATAGGGTGTGGTGAGAATTGAATGACATAATTACATAAAATATTTAACACTAGAGGCCCGGTGCACGACATTTGTGCACTGGGGGGGGAGAGGGGCAGGTTGTCTCAGCCTGGCCTGCACCCTTTCGCAGTCTGGGAGTTCTCGGGGGATGTCTAACTGACAGCTTAGGTCCGCTCCTTAGTGCTTCTGCGGAGGCAGGAGAGGCTCCTGCCAGGGCCACTGCGCTCGCTGGCCATGAGCCTGGCTTGTGGCTGAGCGGCACTCCCCCTGTGGGAGCGCACTGACCACCAAGGGGCCGATCCAGCATTGAGCATCTGCCCCCTGGTGGTCAGTGCGCATCATAGCGACCGGTCGTTCCACCATTCAGTTAATTTTCATATTACCCTTTTATTATATAGGATAGTGCCTGGCATATAGTAAGCACTATGTTAATTCCTTCATTAATATTTTTCTGGGTGTCTTTCTCCATTGTTAGACCTTCCAAAACCATGTCTGGATATAAACATGTGAACAACACTTATTAAGGGCCTTGTAAATAATGAAGACCTAATAAATAATTGTTCAAATGAGTTGATTCAAAAGGAGATAGGGTCAGTTTTCTAGTGGATCAAAAGACTTGTGACTGGACAAGGACTTGTTCTTACCTAAACATAAATGTAACTATAACCAAAATTTATGATTCTCTTAGGTTTCATCACATACTATAGACATGATTTTATCTGGGTGTCATGTAACTTCTTATGTGGTTTCAAATTATAAAATATTGTTAGGTTTTTGATTAAGAGAAGATTTGTAGGAAATTTCAAATTTATATAAGTTGGTTCATGTTATTTTTTATGTTTTCTATATTTACTAGTGGAGCTCACTGAGTGAAATAATATGTTAGTCACTGTCAAATGAAAACCCATAGTCAAACTACAAATTAGAGTAAAATACTAGCTTCTTGATATATTTTTTGAAATGCAATTTCCCTATGCTCCCATTTTAATTTACTAAATATGTACAATCTAATTACATGTCAAATATTTTTTTTGTAATACACTGAGATATTTTCCTACCATTTAGTGATTATTTGGAACCTTTCCAACTAGGAATGGTACCAACTGCTGAACATCACACTCAGAGTCTCCTCATCACTAGAGGCTTTGTGAGTGTTGAAACATACATCCATTAGGGATGGATAACAATCAGAGCGAGCAATGTACAAATGACTAACAGATGCTTAGAGCACAGTTTCAAAAGAACAAAACCATTTGTTTTAACTATATTAGCTGTGATATTCAAAAGCATTATTTACCAAAGGACTTGTGTGCAAGCATATGAGCCTAACCAGTGGTTAAGGACAACAGGGGGTTGGGGCATGTGTGGTAAGGGGTGTGGGATGGGAATGGGTGGATGAGGACAAATATGTGATACCTTAATCAATAAAGAAATTTAAAATAAATTAAATTAAATTAAATGACAAAAAAAACCCCACAAACAAACAAACAAAAAAAGCACAAAAAAATAACAAAAAAAACCATGAAAGCATTATTTAGATAAGTGTCTGTAGTTCAGTGCATACTGTGTAGGTTACCATACCAATACAGCCCTGTATTAGAAATGTATGTTTTTACTTAAATTGCAGAAAAATAATATATTTGCTTTTGTTCTAAGATTTTTTCAGTAGACACTGACTCTAACATAGAGGTGGTATATTTTTTATTTTTCCAATACAATTCATATTCAATATTATTTTGTATTAGTTTCAGGTGTACAGCATAGTGGTTAAACAATCATATACTTTACAAATTCATTATTGATGTATAAAAATGCCATTGATTTCTGGGTGTTAATTTTGTATCCTGCTACATTGCCAGAAACTTATATTAAATCTAGTAGTTTTTTGATGGAGTCTTTAGGGTT
Organism: Eptesicus fuscus; assembly: GCF_027574615.1. NCBI lineage: Eukaryota > Metazoa > Chordata > Mammalia > Chiroptera > Vespertilionidae > Eptesicus > Eptesicus fuscus. Next base: position 104,228,827 of record NC_072473.1, read on the forward strand.
TTCTATGTACAACTGGCATGTCAAACTCACGGCCCACAGGCCACATGCAATCCACAACAAATATTTTTGCAGCCCAGCCAATATAACGGTATGTAAGAAACGTTTTAATAAAAATGTCATAACTTAATTTTTACAATATCCTGTTATATAATTACTAATAACAAACTACAACTAAAGACTGATTACTATAATCATGTTGCATTAATTTCCCTTATGCGCAGGTGCACTATTTCTCTCCACTAATACAGCAGGAAATATTTTAGCAGCCAATGGCCACGACATTAGTCTTGTACTGACTTGTTTGGTGTGCACAACAGGAAATATTTAGCTTTTGGAGAAAAGACAAATAGGTTTATTTGCATTACACTTATTAATTTGTGCAGTTATTCAGTGTCTGGTAAGTTAATGTTCAAGAAAAAAATATTAATTTTTATTAAAATGTATTATTTTATGTTAACAATTACTCATTTATTTCAGCCCTTTGTATTCAGCATGTCTCTATTGAAATAAACCTATGTTTTTATGAAAATTGAAGCTTTTGTTTTTTTGTGGCCCACATAAACTTAAACCTTGTTTATTTGGCCTGTGTTAGCCTTTGAGTTTGACATGTTTGATGTACAATATCATGTCATCTGCAAATAATGACAGTTTTACTTCCTCCTTTCCAATTTGTATGACTTTTATTTCTTCTTGTCTGATCTCTGTGGCTAGGACTTCCAGTACTATGTGGAATAAAAGTGAAAGCAGACATACCTGTCTTATTCCTGTTCTTAGGGGAAATGGTTTTAGTTTTTGCCCATTGAGTATGATGTTGGCTGTATGCTTGACATATATGGCCTTTATTATTGTGAAGTATGTTCCCTCTATTTCCACATTGCTGAGAGTTTTTATCAAAAAAAGGTATTGGATTATGTCAAATGCCCTTTCTGCATCAATTGATATGATCATGTGATTTTTGTTTTTGAATTTGTTTGTGTGATGTATCATATTTATTAATTTGCAGATATTGTACCAGCCTTGCATCTCCCAAATAAATGCCACTTGGTCATGGTGTATGATCATTTTAATATATTGCTGGATCTGATTTACCAATATTTTATTGAGGGTTTTAGCATCTAAGTTCATCACGGATATTGGCCTGTAATTCTCTTTCTTTGTAATGTCTTTATCTAGTTTTGTAATTAGGCTAATACTGGCCTCATAAAAAGAGCTTGGAAGTGTTCCTTCCTCTTGGATTTTTTTTTGTAATAATTTGAGGAGGATAGGCATTAGTCCTTTTTGAATATTTGGTAAAACTCTCCTGTGAAGCCATCCAGATCAGGGCTTTTGTTTGCTGTATTTTTTTTTAATTGCTTCAATTTGATCAGTATTTATCAGCCTATTCAGGTCTTCCAATTCTTCCTGGTTGAGTTTTGGAAGATTGTATTTTTCTAGGAAGGTGTCCATTTTGTCCAGGTTGTCCAGCTTGTTGGAATATAGTTGTTTATAGTATTTTCTTAAAATCCTTTGTATTTCTATGGTGTCAGTTGTTACTTCATCTTTTTTGTTTCTGATTTTATTTGGGTCCTCTCTCTTGGTTTATTGATGAGTCTGGCTAAAGGTTCATCAATCTTGTTTATCTTTTCAAAGAACCAGCTCTTGTTTTCATTGATCTTTTGTATTGCTTGTTTAGTCTCTCTGGTTGCCACTCTGATATTTATTATTTCCTTTCTTCTACCTACTTTGGGCTTTTCTTGTTGTTCCATTCTAATTCTTTAAGTTGTAGGGTTAGATAACTTATTAAAAGTTTTTCTTGCTTTTTTGAGGTAGGCCTGTGATGGTATGAGCTTCCCTCTCAGGATTGCTTTCACTGTGTCCCATAGATTTGGGGTAGTTGTGTGTTCATTGCCATTCATTTCCAGGATGTTTTTTATTTCTTCTTTGATCTCTTTTATAACCCATTCATTGTTTAATAGCATACTATTTAGCCTCTATGTGTTTGAGTGTTTTTATTGTAGTTGATTTCTAATTTCATGCCCTTGTGATCTGAGAAGATGCTTTATATGATTTCAATCATCTTGAACTGAACTTGTAGAAACTTAGTTTGTGTCCTATCTTTGAAAATGTGGTCTATATTTGAAAATGTCACACGTGCACTTGAGAACAATGTATATTCTGTAGCTTTGGGGTGAAATGTTCTGAAAATATCAATTAATTCCAACTGATGTAGTGTGTCATTTAGACTATTCTTAATTCACTGTTTTCTTGTCGATTTTTTTTTGTCTACAAGATCTATCCAGTGATTTCAATGGAATGTTAAAGTCCCCTACTATGATTGTATTAATGTTGATCTCTCCCTTAAAATTCTCCAGAAGTTTTGTTTGTTTGTTTGTTTGTTTGTTCATATATTTTAATGCTTCTGTGTTGGGTACATATATGCTTTCCAGAGTTCTATTCTCTTGTTGTAGCAATCCTTTTAGTATTATGAACTGGCCTTCATTATCTCTTCCTATGGTCTTCCCTTTGAAGTCTATTTTGTCAGATCTGAGTATTGCTACCATAGCTTTTATTTCATTTCCATGTGCCTGTGTGAATCTTCTGTTCTGAGGTAGGTCTCTTGTAGGCAACATATATACGGGTCATGTTTTCTTATGCATTCAGCTACTCTATGTCTTTTGATTTGAGCATTTAAGCCATTTACATTTAAAGTTATTATTTATAGGTACTTATTCATTGCCATTATTATTATTTATGCTTGTTTTCTTCTCTTTCTCTCTATTTCTTTTTCTTACAACAGTCCCTTTGGCATTTCTTACAGTGCTGGTTTGGTGGTAATAAACTCTTTTAGATTTTTTTTTTCTGCAAAGCTCTTTATTTCACCTTTTATTTTGAATGATAGCATTGCTGGATAGAGTAGTCTTGGGTTCAGTCCCTTGGTTTTCATTACTTTATATACTTCATTCCATTCCCTTCTGGCCTGAAATGTTTCTATTGAGAAGTCAGCTGACAGTCTAATGGGCATTCCCTTGTAGGTGATGTTCTTTCTCTCTCTTGCAGTCTTTAAGATTCTTTCTTTGTTTTTAATTCTTGCCATTATAATTAATATGTGCTTAGGTGTGGGTCTTTTGGGGTTCATCTTGATTGATACTCTATGTGTTTCCTGAACTTGAATGACTTTTTCCTTCACCAGGTTAGGGAGATTTTCTGCCATTATTTTTTTTTTCAAACAGGTTCTCTATTCCTTTCTCAGATTCTGCTCCTTCTGGTACTCCTATAATGAGAATATTGTTACATTTCATGTTTTCCCAAAACTGTTAGACACTCCTCCTGCTTTTTAATATATATATTTTACCATTTGTTGCTCTAAGTGGGTGGGTTTTTTTTCCTACACTTGTTTTCTGATTCACTGATTCAATCCTCAGCTTCTTCTAGTCTACCTTTGAATCCTTCCAGGGTGTTATTTCAGCTATGTAATTCCTCATTTCCAATTGATTCTTATTTATTGTTTCAAGCCCTCTTTTCATGTTGGTGTAATTCTCATTAAGTTTCTTCTAGTTCTCAATGAATTGTTTTTACCATTACTCTGAAATCTTTATGTGACAAATTGTTTACCGCCATTGCATTTAGTTCACTTTCTGGGAATTCCTTCTGGGAGTTGTTTCTTTGTCTCCCCCTTTTTATTGTCCCTTTGTTTTTGTTTCTATACATTAGATCACACTGCCATGCCGCCTAGATTTTGTGGGATGGTCTCATGTACTAGGTGTTTTTTGGGACCCAGTGGTACATTCTCTTAGATCTCCTGAGCTGGGTGCTCTAGGAAAGCCCCAAACTGATTATTTTGGGTTCTCCTGTTGTAGTATGGTCTTGAATATTATTGTTCCATTCATGGATGGAGTCTCCTCTCAGGCTGTCTGACTATGTGGCTCACCCCCAACCAAGTCATCCAAGCTATTATAGAGGTGCTGACTGAGCAGCACAAAATAAAACACAACCAAACATGAAACAGAAAAAAAAAGTACAAAAGCAACCACAAGAGAAGAGATAATTAGGAAAGAGAAAAGAGAGCAAGAATGATAGAAAAAGGGAGAAAAAAATACAAGATGAAAACAAAACAAACAAAAGCACAAACTAAAAAAACAACAAGAAATGGGGGCACAGAATATGTAGATGCTGGGCTGAAATAAGAAAATAAGAATTAGAGGAATAGGGGAAGGAAAATGGTTTAGAATAAAGGAGGGAGAAACAAAATAAAAAGACCAAAAAAAATTGAAAAGGAAAATGGAGGAGAAAGCAGATAAACCTAAAATAAGAAAAAGAAAAAAAAAAAAAGAGAAAGGAGAAAAATGAAAGAGAGAAAGAAAAGAGGAAAAAAGTGAGTAATGAAAAAAAGGAACCTTCGGAAAAGATGGCGATGGGCAGGAAGGTAGGGAGAGAGAGAGTGTGAGTGAGGAACCCATAGAGGAGAGTGTAGACGTCTGTGGTGTGTGTGTGTGTGTGTGTGTGTGTGTGTGTATGAGCTAGGGTCAGTTAGATTCTGAAGGTCTTCCAAGGGGCTGCCTAACCGGGCAGTCCTAGACAGCGGAGCCCCGTGCACAAAGTGGACACTTCTCGGTGGCTGGTGCGGACGCGGAGACCACACCATCTTGAGAAACAGAACTGCTTGAGACTCAGATCCTGGCTTCAGACACAAACCAGGACCCTGCAGCCACTGGGCAAAGAGAACTGCTATCACAGCTTCAGACCAACAGACAACAGGAATCCAGATTCCCGGCAGCAGATTTCCGTGAGTCAAAGAGCCTATCCCCCTCCCCGCAGGCTCGCGGATAGCACCATAGTAACTGATAGACCCGCCCCTCGCCCAAGTTGCAGAGTGTCTGTGCATGGACACACTCCCCTTTAGGGAATTTGGCCTGCGGGACAGACGCTACTCCCCTTTGGGGAAATCTGACAGCACGCACAGAGGGCTCCCCTTCGGGGAAACTGGGGGAATTTGGCTTGCAGGACACAGCTCCCCTTCAGGGAGTGTTAGAGGGGTTCCCCTTTGGGGAATTTGGCGTGCAGGACGGACTCCGCCCCCCTTTGGGGAATCTGAGAGAGTGCACGGAGGCAGCTCCCCTTTAGGAATTTGAGAGTGTGCAAAGGCCTAGCCGGTTTGGCTCAGTAGAGAGAGCACACACAGGATGCAGCTCCACTTCAGGGAATTTGGCACACCGGACACAGCTGCCTGGGATCCCTGACTCACAGCGCATTCACACTAAGACCCAGTGACTCCAATTGTTGGTGCAGGCACACACAGGGACCCTGATTCTCAACGAGAAACCGCACAAGGCAACAGAGACTCTGACACTCGATTCTTGGTGCAGAAACAGGGAAACTCTGACTCCTGGCACATGCTAAGGATCTCAATTTCAGCATATACCAACAGTGTGGTGCAGACAGGGCCCCTGATTCTAAGTGTGCACACGAGACCACATGGAACACTGGGGACACTGACCCTGGGCAAGTCTGGTTCCCACCAACCAATGGCAGCCACACGTCCTAGTGTCAGAGCACTTCAGTGAAACTCTGGTAGAGCGAAGTCCCCACAGCACATGGCCCAGGTCCACGCAAACGGAAGCTTGAGCTTTCTGGTGATAGTCAGAATGGGGAGACGAAACAATTCACAGAGGAAAGAAAATGAGGAGTAGCCAAGAAAGGAAATTAGTGAAACTGAAGCTTGCAAGATAACCAAAAAAGAGTACAGAGTAATGGTCGTGGAATTTATACATCGGATGGATGAGAAATTCAACAACTTATGCAAGAATCAGGAAGAAATGAAAAGTGATATAGCTGCAATCAAAAACACCATGGAAAGTTTTAACAGTAGACTACAAGAAGCAGAGGACCGAATCAGTGAGTTAGAAGATCAGGTACAGAAACAAACTCAATCTGAACAGCAATTGGAGAAAAAAAATTAAAAAGCAGGAGGAAAGCCTAAGGGAGCTCTGGGACAACATGAAACGAAGTAACATGTGTATAATAGGGCTGCCAGAAGGACAAGAAGAGCAGCAGGGATTAGAAAATCTATTTGAAGAAATAATGACAGAAAACTTCCAGGATATAGGAAAGAAAAAAGTTACACAAGTACAGAGAGTCCCAAGCAGGATCAACCGCAAAAGACCCACACCAAGACATGTCATAACTTCAATGGCAAATATAAATGATAAAGAGAGAATCTTAAAGGTGGCAAGAGAGAGACAGAGAGTTACCTACAAAGGAACACCCATCAGATTGTCAAATGATTACTCAACAGAAACACAACAAGCTAGAAGAGAATGGAAGGAGGTATACAAAGTGTTGCAAAGCAAAGGACTGAATCTAAGAATACTATATCCAGCAAGGCTTTCAATCAAAATTGAAGGGGAAAACAGGTGCTTCGAAAACAAAAAAAGGCTCAGGGAGTTTATCACCACCAAATCAGTAATGCAATAAATGCTAAAGGGAATACTGTAAAAAGACATAAACAGGTAAAAAGGAACACAGACACAAAAATAGATATGACTACAAACAAATACATTTCAGTAATAACTTTAAATGTAAATGGACTAAATGCTCCAATCAAAAGACATCGAGTGGTTGAATGGATAAAAAAACATGACCCATATATATGCTGTCTACAAGAGACCCACCTCAGAACAAGAGACTCACACAGATTGAAAGTGAAGGGATGGAAAAATATCTTTCAGGCAAATGGAAATGAAAAAAAAGCTGGGGTAGCAATACTTATATCTGAAAAAATAGACCTCAAAGTAAATGCCGTAACAAGAGATAAGAAAGGCCACTTCATAATACTAAAGGGAGAAATCCAACATGAAGAAATAATTCTGGTAAACATATACACACCCAATATAGGAGCACCTAAATATATAAAAAAAACTCCTGGAGGATATCAAGGGAGAGATTAATAGCAATACAATCATAGCAGGGGACTGTAATACCCACCATCACCATTGGACAAATCCTCTAAACAAAAAATCAGCAAAGAAACATCAATCCTAAATGACTCACTAGACCAGATGGAATTAATTGACATCTTCAGAACATTTCCCCCCAAAGCCACAGAATATACATTCTTTTCAAGTGCAAATGGGTCATTTTCAAAGATAGACCATATGCTGGGTCACAGGCAAAGTCTCTTAAAATTCAAGAAGATAGAAATTATATCAAGCATCTTCTCAGATCACAGTGGCATAAAACTGGAAATCAACTACAATAAATACAATGCAAAGAAATCAAACACATGGAGTCTAAACAGCATGCTATTAAACAAGGACTGGGTCACCAGAGAGATCAAGGAAGAAATAAAAAACATCATGGCAACAAATGACAATGAAAACACAACAATCCAAAATCTATGGGACACAGAAAAAGCAGTCTTGAGAGGGAAGTTCATAGCTTTACAAGCCTATTGCAAAAAAACAAGAAACAATGGTAATAAATTACCTAACCCTACAACTCAAAGAGTTAGAAAAACAGCAGCAAGAAAAGCCCAATGTAACAAGAAGGAAGGAAATAACAAAGATCAGAGCGGAGATAAACGACATAGAAACCAAAGGAACAATACAAAAGATCAATAAAACCAAGAGCTGGTTCTTTGAAAGGATAAACAAGATTGATGAACCTCTAGCCAGGCTCACCAAGAAGCAAAGAGAGAGGACCCAAATAAACAAAATCAGAAATGAAAGAGGTGAAATAACAACAGACCCCGCTGAGATACAAATGATTGTTACAAAATACTATGAACAACTCTATTCCAACAAACTGGACAACCTGGAGGAAATGGACATATTCCTAGAAAAATATGACCTTCCAAAAATCAATCAGGGAGAATCTAAACAGCTCAATAGGCCAGTAACTATGGACAAAATTGAGTCAGTCATCAAAAAGCTTCTGGCAAACAAAAGCCCAGGGCCTGACAGCTTCATAGGAGAGTTTTACCAAACATTCAAGAAGAAATAAAACCTATCCTCCTCAGACTATTCCAAAAAATTCAAGAGGAAGGAACACTTCCAAGCTCCTTCTATGAAGCCAGCATCACCCTAATACCAAAACCAGATAAAGACAACACAATGAAAGAGAATTACAGACCAATATCCCTCATGAACATAGATGCCAAAATCCTCAACAAAATTATAGCAAATCGGCTCCAGCAGTACATCAGAAAGATCATACACCATGACGTAGTAGGATTTATCCCAGGAATGCAAGGATGGTACAATATCCGCAAATCAATAAACTTGATACATCACATAAACAAATTGAGAGATAAAAATCACAGTCATATCAATTGATGCAGAAAAAGCATTTGACAAAATCCAACACCATTTTTTAATAAAAACTCTCAACAAGGTGGGAATAGAAGGCTCATACTTCAACATAATAAAAGCGATATATGATAAACCCACAGCAAACATCATACTCAATGGAGAAAAACTAAAACCATTTCCCCTAAGAACAGGAACAAGACAGGGATGCCCACTCGCACCACTCCTGTTTGACATAGTACTGGAAGTATTAGCCATTGTAATTAGACAAGGAGAAGAAATAAAAGGCATCCTAATTGGAAAAGAACAAGCAAAGTTGTCTTTATTTGCAGACGACATGATATCGTACATAAAACACCCCAAAGACTCCATCGAAAAATTAATAGACTTAATAAATGAATTCGGCAATGTAGCAGGATACAAAATTAATGCCAAGAAATCTATGGCCTTTCTATACACCAATAGTGAACTTACAGAAAGAGAGACTAAAAAGGCAATCCCACTTACCATCACACTAAAAAAAATTAAGATACCTAGGAATAAACTTAACTAAGGAGTAAAAGACCTATACGCGGAAAACTACAGGACAGTGAAAAAAGAGATAGAGGAAGACGTAAACATATGGAGGAGCATACCATGTTCATGGATTGATAGAATCAACATCATTAAAATGTCCATACTACCCAAAGCAATCTATAGATTCAATGTACTTCCCATTAAAATACCAATGGCATATTTCACAGAACTTGAAAGAACTCTCCAAAAATTCATCTGGAATAAAAAAAGACCCCGAATAGCCACAGAAATCCTCAGAAAGAAGAATGAAGTAGGAGGGATCTCAATACCAGATTTTAAGCTGTATTACAAAGCCACTATTCTCAAAACAGCCTGGTACTGGCACAAGAACAGACATATAGATCAATGGAATAGAATAGAGAATCCATATATTGACCAAAACCACTATGCTCAATTAATATTTGACAAAGGAGGCATGAACATACAATGGAATCAAGAGAGTCTCTTTAATGAATGGTGTTGGGAAAATTGGACAGGTACATGCAAAAAAATGAAGCTAGATCACCAACTTACAGCATACACAAAAATAAACTCAAAATGGATATAAGACTTAAACATAAGACAGGAAACCATAAAAATACTAGAGGAATTCACAGGCAGCAAAATCTCAGAATATGCCAAAAGAACTTCTTCACCGATACTGCCCCTAGGGAAATGGAAGCTAAAGAGAAAATAAACAAATGGGACTAAATCAAAATAAAAAGCTTTTTTACAGCAAAAGAAACTATCAACAAAACAACAAGAAAGCCCACTGTATGGGAGAACATATTTGCAAATGCTATCACTGATAAAGGTTTAACCTCCAACATCTACAGGCAGCTTACACAACTTAATAAAAGGAAGATAAATGATCCAATAAAAAAATGGGCAATGGACTTAAATAGAATTTTTTCAAAAGAAGACAGAAGGAAGGCCAAGAGACACATGAGAACATGCTCAACGTCACTAAATATCCAAGAGATGCAAATCAAAAAGACAATGTGGTACCATCTCACACCTGTCAGAATGGCTATCATCAACAAATCAACAAACGACAAGTGTTGGTGAGGATGCAGAGAAAAAGGAACCCTCGTGCACTGCTGGTGGGAATGCAGACTGGTGCAGCCACTGTGGAGAACAGTATGGAGTTTCCTCAAAAAACTGAAAATGGAACTCCCATTTGACTCAGTAATCCCACTCCTACGAATATATCCTAAGAAACTGGGAACACCAATAAGAAAGGATTTATGCACCCCTATGTTCATAGCAGCACAATTTACAATAGCTAAGATCTGGAAACAGCCTAGGTGCCCATCAGCAGATGACTGGATCAGAAAACTGTGGTACATCTACACAATGGAATATTATGCTGCCATAAAAAGAAGGAATTCTTACCATTTGCAGCAACCTGGATGGAATTGGAGAACATTATGCTGAGTGAAATAAGCCAGTCAATGAAAGAAAAATACCACATGATCTCACTCATTTATGGATAATAAAGAACATTATAAACTGTTGAGCAAAAAGATAGATACAGAGGCAGTAAAGCATCAAACAGACTGTCAAATTACCGGGGGAAGGTTAGGGAGAGGTGGGGGAGATAAGAGATCAACCAAAGGACTTGTATGCATGCATATAAGCATAACCAATGGACGCAAAACTCTGGGGGGTGAGGGAATATATGGAGTGGGGGGGGGCAATGGTAAGATATGTACACATACAATACCTTAATAAAAAAAATGAAAAAAAAGGAAAAAACGAGAAAAATTGAGTAGGAAAATGGAAGAGAAAAATTAGCTATATGGATGAAACAACAGAAACTAGAATAATAACAAATCAAGGAAACATATAGATAAAAATATATTTTAAAAGGGAAAATAAAGAGAAAAGAAAAAAAGGAGAAAAAAATAAAATAAAATAAAAATCAAATGGCATTGTTTGTTTCAGCTGAGCCATGGGGATTCGCTTTGGATTTCATTCTTCCATTCTGTCTGCCAATTTTGGGCTTCCTGTTAGGTACTTAGGTGCTAACCACTGTCAGGAACTGTCTTTGACTTTCATCAACCTGCTTGGAGTTCCAAGTGATCCACTCATCTACCATTTGTATCTGTCTCCACAGACCTAGACTGCAAGCTGAGGGGGGTGGGCAATCTGCCCTCTAAAGTAGGTTTGTTAGCAGCATGGGACCAGGGCTGGTTCAGCACACATCTCCTGGTTACCCAGGCTCCACCCTACCTCTTTTCTCAGATGGATGTTACTTGGGCCTCAGTTCTGGGCTCTTGTGCTCCAGCATGTGGAGCCTGTTCTGGGTTCCTGGCCTCTAACTTCTAAGGGAACAGACCCTCCGGTAGCCCAGCACTTTCTTATCACTCTCGGCCTACAGGCCTGCCACCCCTGGGAGCTGGGTCAGCTCAACTCTCGATCTAGCCCTTCCTACCGGTCTCCAGGTGTTTTCTGTCCTTCTTTGATAAAGTCTCCTCCTCAGATGGACCTCAGTTGGTAATTCCAGGTGAATGTTCTCCACTTTAGTTGAATTTCCAGTTTGTCCCTGGGACAGGGTGGGCAACAGATCTGCCTATTCAGCCGCCATTTTTTCTCTCTCAATAATTTGTACTTAGAATTAATAAAATTCTTAGGTATTTTCTTTCTTCCCCACCATCACTGTATAATTCTCCTATTCAATACAAATTTTATTTAGTGGTCTTATTCTATCAGTGACTCCCCTGGCTTACCAAGCATCTTTCACCAAAATAGAAAATGGACAGATATATAGGAGAATTAAAAAGGAGGGAAAAACACTAAGATAAATGGATATCCAAAGAAAATGTGATTGTACTTTAGTGCTTTAGAGAGGATGCTTGATGAAACTTTGACTCATTGATTCAATAAAGTAATTAATTCTCAGGGTTTGGTGTAATAGATTATTAGTTCCTATCTCTAGGCAGTGGTTATTATAAGCCTGACATTTCACTTCGATGAGGAATCCTTCCTTCAGCAGCTTGAAAAGCCATTTGGGCTGAGCTGAGAATAGTGATGGTACCACTCATTGTGAAAGTATTAGTGGAAAATAATCATGGTTTTCATCAGATGTATCATCCTCATTAATGAACTTGTGATCCTAGTGAATTTGTACAGCAATATTTGTATTTGAGTGTGTTCATGTGTTTATTTACTTATTTTAATTTTAATTATTTTTATCAATTTCAGAGAGGAAGGGACAAGAAGGGAGAGATATAGAAACATCAATGATAGAGGAACCAAGATGGCGGCATAGTTAAACAACTAATCTGCTGCCTCACACAACAATTTCAAAAATACAACTAAAAGACAATAACGTCTACCACCCAGAACCACGGGAAAGCTGGCTGAGTGGAAGATTTACAACTAAGAAGAGAAAGAAGCACAATCGCTGAAAAGCTGAGGTACGGAGGCACGCGAATCGGGCCGGCGGAGGGCGGCTGGGTGCGAGGCTTTTCTTCAACCCGCAGGAGACAAGCTCCCGATCACTCTGAAATCCAGTTTCTGGGGACACTCGGGGGACCCAGGCACCTATGGGGAGAAGCTGGACTCTCGGCCATCGGGTCGGAAAGTGAGAGTAACTTTTTTGCAGTGGTGCGCCCAGCAATCATTGTTTACTGCGCTGGAGCGTGGGGCGCAGGGACTTGGAAACGTGGAAAGGCTGAGACGGCTGACGGCAGCCATTGCCGTTGGCCACGCCCCAGCCTAGTGACGTCCTGAGACCCCACCCAGCCCTGAGGCCCCGCCCCGCACATTCTACAAACCCGCCCCGGCTCCACACAGCGGCTTTTGCATATAAATGGCCTGTTCTGGAGCAGCTTAACCAACTGCAGCTCCAGTCAGACTGCTCCAAAACCACCCAAGCAAAGGAGGAGAAAACTAGCCCTTGCTGTAGCTCCTGCTGGGGGACACACAGTACACAAGGGTACACCAAGAGTGTCCACCTCAAGTAACTGGGAGGCTGACCCGTTGAACCAATAGGACACCTAGTACACAAAACTACCCTACCAACTTAGGGAAGCAGAGAATATGAGAAGGCAAGGAAACAGATCACAAACCAAAGAAATGGAGGAGAACAAGCGACTGGACATAGAGTTCAAAACCACGGTTATAAGGTTTTTCAAGAATTTCATGGAAAAGGCCGATAAATTCCATGAGGACCAACTAGAAATTAAACATACACTGACTGAGATAAAAAATATTATACAGAGACCCAAAAGCAGACTAGAGGATTGCAAGAATCAACTCAAAGATTTGGAATACAAAGAGGCCAAGGACACTCCTCCAGAGAAGCATGAAGAGAAGAGAATTCAGAAAGTTGAAGATAGTGTAAGAAGCCTCTGGGACAACTTCAAGCGTACCAACATCAGAATTATGGGGGTACCAGAAGAAGAGAGAGAGCAAGATGCTGAAAACCTATTTGAAGAAATAATGAACGAAAACTTCCCACACCTGATGAAAGAAATAGACTTACAAGTCCAGGAAGCGCACAGAACCCCAAACAAAAGGAATCCAAAGAGGACCACACCAAGACACATCATAATTAAAATGCCAAGAGCAAAAGACAAAGAGAGAATCTTACAAGCAGCAAGAGAAAAACAGTTAGTTACCTACAAGGGAGCTCCCATACGATTATCAGCTAATTTCTCAACAGAAACTATGCAGGCCAGACGGGAGTGGCAAGAAATATTCAAAGTGATGAATAGCAGGAACCTACAACCAAGACTACTCTACCCAGCAAAGTTATCATTCAGAATTGAAGGGCAGATAAAGAGCTTCACAGATAAGAAAAAGCTAAAGGAGTTCATCACCACCAAACCAGCATTATATGAAATGCTGAAAGGTATTCTTTAAAAAGAGGAAAAAGAAGAAGAAAGATAAAAATTATGAACAACAAATACATATCTATCAACAAGTGAATCTAAAAGTCAAGTGAATTAAAAATCTGAGGAACAGAATAAACTGGTGAACTTAATAGAATCAGGCATAGAATGGGAGTGGATTGATAATTCTCAGGGGGAAAGGGGTGTCTGTGTGGGGAGTATGGGAAGAGACTGGACAAAAATCATACACCTATGGATAAGGACAGCGGGGGGGGGGAGGTAAGGGAAGAGGGGGGTAGGAACTGGGTGGTGGGGAGATATGTGGGGAAAAAGGAGAAACAATTGTAATCTGAACAATAAAGATTCATTAAAAAAAAAAAAGAAACATCAATGATGAGAGAGAATCATTGATGGTAGCCTCTTGCCTGCCCCATTCCTGGAATAAAATAATAACCTCCTGGTTCATGGGTTGACCCTCAACTGCTGAGCCACACTGGCTGGGATCCATGTGGTTTTCTTAAATGTAATTTTATTTCTATTTTGAATTTTTGGGGGTGACATTGGTTAATAAAATTATATAGGCTTCAGATGTACAATTCCATAACACATCAGCTGTATATTGTATTGTGTGTTCACCACCTCAAATCAAGTCTCCTTCCATCATCATTTATTCCCCCATACCTTCTTCTACTTCCCTCCTCCCCCATTTCCCTCTGGTGATTACCATACTGTTGTCTATGTCTATGACGTGTTTTTTTTTTTTTTTTTGCTTAATTTATTCACCATTTTCACCCAGCCCTCCACCCCTCTCCCGTCTGACAGCTGTCCATCTGTTATCTGTTTCTCTGTGTCTGTTTCTATTTGTTTGTTAGTTTATTTTGTTCATTAGATTTCACATATAAGTGAAATTATATGGTAATTGTCTTCCTCTGACTGGTTTACTTCACTTAGCATAATACTCTCCATCCAGGTCCATCCATACTGTCACAAGGGATAAGATTTCCTTCTATTTTATGGCTGGGTAGCATTCCATTGTATAAATGTACCACAGCTTTTACCCACTCATCTACTGTTAGACACTTGGCTGGTTCCAAATCTTGGCTATTGTAAATAACACTGCAATGAACATAAAGATGCATATATTCTTTTGAATTAGTGTTTTGGGGTTATTTGGATATATTCCCAGCATGTGTTTTAAGGATGAAAAGAAAAACAAAGCAATATGGACAGTTTTGAGTTATACTAATTTAATTTGAACAAAAAATCCCTTTAAATATATTTTAAATCATTTTTAATTTTTATTCCAGTTGACATATAATATTATATTAGTTTCAGGTATGCAGCCTAGTGATTAAATATTATATAACTTACTAAGTGATCATCCTGGTAAATCTTGTATCCATCTGACACCATACATAGTTATTAAAATATTATTGACTATATTCCCTATACTGTACTTTATATCTCTATGTCTATTCTGTAACTACAAATTTGTACTTCTTTTCTTTTAATCTTCACTCAATATGTTTTATTGACTTTTGAGAGAGAGGAAAGGGGAGAGAGAGATAGAAATGCCAATGGGAGAAAAAAATATTGATTGGTTGCCTCTCATACACACTCTGACTGTGGATTAGACACACAACTGAGCTATATGCCCTGACCAGGACTCAAACCCGCAACATTATGGTGCATGGGATTACACTCTAACCAACTGAGACACCTAGCCAGGGCCCAATTTGCACTTCTTACTCTCTTTACGTGTTTTACACATCCATCCAACTTCTCCTATCTGACAACTGTCAAATTATTCTCTGCATGTATGAGTCTGTTTCTGTTCTACCTGTTCATTTATTTTTTTGTTTTTTTTTTATTTTTTTAAAAATATATTTTTATTGATTTCAGAGAGGAAGGGAAAGGGAGAGAGATAGAATTAATGATGAGAGAGAATCATTGATCGGCTGCCTCCTGCATGCCCCCTACTGGGGATCAAGCCCGCAACCCAGGCATGTGCCCTTGACTGGAATTGAACCTGGGACCCTTCAGTCCACAGGCTGACACTCTATCCACTGAGCCAAACCAGCTAGGGCTATTTTTTTTAGATTCACTTGTTGGTAGATATGTATTTATTGCTATTTTATTGTTCATATTTCTTATTTAATTTTTTGCTTTTTTTTTCTTATAGAAGACCCTTTAACATTTCATATAATACATGTTTGGTGATGATAAACTCTTAGCTTTTGATTGTCTGGAAAGTCTTTATCTGTCCTTTGTTTCTAAATTATAACTTTGCTGGGTAGAGTAATCTTGGTTGTAGTTCCTTGCTTTTCATCACTTTTAATATTTCTTGCCACTCCTTTCTGGCCTGCAAAATTTCTATTGAGAAATCAGCTGACAATTGTATGGGTGCTCCTTTGTAGGTAACTAGTTGCTTTCCTCTTGCTGCTTTAAAGATTCTCTCTTTTTCTTCACCCTTGGCATTTTAATAAGGATGCGTCTTGGTGTGGGCCTCTTTGGGTTCATCATGTTTGGGACTCTGTGATCCATTTATGTCTATTCCTTTCACCAGATTAGGTAAGTTTTCCATCATTTTTTCAAACAGATATTCAATCTTGTTCTTTTTTTTTCCCCAGAAACCCTATGATGTGAATGTTTTTACACTTGAAGTTGTCCCAGAGGTCCCTTACACTATCCTCATTTTTTTTTTGGATTATTTTATCTTTTTGCTGTTCTGATTTGGAAGTATTTTACTTCCTTATATTTCAAATCACTGATTTGATTCTGGGCTTCATCTACTCTACTGCTGATTCCCTGTAAATTATTCTTCATTTTAGTTAGTGTATTCTTTACTTCTTTTTTTTCACTTTTTTTATTTAGGTATTATATGTGTACATATCTTACCATTGTCCCCCCCCCCCCCAACACACCCATACATGCCCTCAACCCCCAGAGTTTTGTGTCTATTGGTTATGCTTATATGCATGCATACAAGTCCTTTGGTTGATCTCTTATCTCCCCCACCTCTCCCTAACCTTCCCCCTGTAATTTGACAGTCTGTTTGATGCTTTACTGTCTCTGTATCTATATTTTTGTTCATCAGTTTATAATGTTCTTTATTATCCATAAATGAGTGAGATCATGTGATATTTTTCTTTCATTGACTGGCTTATTTCACTTAGCATAATGTTCTCCAATTCCATCCAGGTTGCTGCAAATGATGAGAATTCCTTCTTTTTTATGGCAGCATACTATTCCATTGTGTAGATGTACCACAGCTTTCTGATCCAGTCATCTGCTGATGGGCACCTAGGTTGTTTCCAAATCTTAGCTATTGTAAATTGTGCTGCTATGAACATAGGGGTGCATATATCCTTTCTGATTGGTGTTTCTAGTTTCTTCGGATATATTCCCAGGAGTGGGATTACTGGGTCAAATGGGAGTTCCATTTTCAGTTTTTTGAGGAAACTCCATACTGTTCTCCACAGTGGCTGCACCAGTCTGCATTCCCACCAGCAGTGCACGAGGGTTCCTTTTTCTCTGCATCCTCGCCAACACTTGTCGTTTGTTGATTTGTTGATGATAGCCATTCTGACAGGTGTGAGATGGTACCGCATTGTTGTTTTGATTTGCATCTCTCGGATAATAAGTGACTTTGAGCATGTTTTCATGTGTCTCTTGGCCTTCCTTCTGTCTTCTTTTGAAAAGATTCTATTTAGGTCCGTTGCCCATTTTTTTATTGGATCATTTATCTTCCTTTTATTAAGTTGCATAAGCTGCCTGTAGATGTTGGAGATTAAACCTTTATCAGTGATAGCATTTGCAAATATGTTCTCCCATAGAGTGGGCTTTCTTGTTGTTTTGTTGATAGTTTCTTTTGCTGTAAAAAAGCTTTTTATTTTGATGTAGTCCCATTTGTTAATTTTCTCTTTAGCTTCCATTGCCCTAGGGGTAGTATCAGTGAAGAAGTTCTTTTGGCATATGTCTGAGATTTTGTTGCCTGTGGATTCCTCTAGTATTTTTATGGTTTCCCATCTTATGTTTAAGTCCTGTATCCATTTTGAGTTTATTTTTGTGAATGGTATAAGTTGGTGATCTAGCTTCATTTTTTTGCATGTACCTGTCCAATTTTCCCAACACCATTTATTGAAAAGACTGTCTTGACTCCATTGTATGTTCATGCCTCCTTTGTCAAATATTAATTGAGCATAGTGGTTTGGGTCGATATCTGGATTCTCTATTCTATTCCATTGATCTATATGTCTGTTCTTGTGCCAGTACCAGGCTGTTTTGAGAATAGTGGCTTTGTAATACATCTTGAGGTCTGGTATTGAGATCCCTCCTACTTTATTCTTCTTTCTCAGGATTGCTGTGGCTATTCGGGGTCATTTTTATTCCAGATTAGTTTTTGGAGAGTTCTTTCTAGGTCTGTGAAATATGCTGTTGGTATTTTGATGGGGAGTGCATTGAATCTGTAGATTGCTTAGGGGTGTATGGACATTTTAAAAATGTTGGATTGCACCCTTTAGTATTATGAAGTGGCCTTCATTATCTCTTGTTATGTCCTTCACTTTGAGATCTAATTTGTCGGATATAAGTATTGCTACCCCAGCTTTTTTTTTCATTTCCATTCTCCTGGAAAACCTTTTTCCATCCTTTCATTCTCAGTCTGTATGTGTCTTTTTTTCTGAGGTGGGTTTCCTGTAGACAGCAGATATATGGGTTTTGTTTTCTTATCCAATCCCTTACCCTGTGTCTTTTGATTGGAGCATTCAACCCATTTACATTTAAAGTTATTATTGACAGGTACTTATTTGTCGTCATTTTTTTTTATACCCCTGTGTTCCTTCTTTGCTTCCTTTTTTTTTTTTTTTTTTACAGCAGATCCTTTAGCATTTCTTGCATTGCTGGTTTGGTGGTGATAAACTCTCCCTTAGTCCTTTTTTGTCTGTGAAGCTCCTGATTTGTGCTGGGCTTGGAGGTGCCCAGGAGAGGCTAAGCTGCAAACAAAGGCCGGCTGCTGCTAGTGCCAGATCTGGGGCCACTTTTTGAGAGGTATGGGGCATGCTGAGGCCAGATGCTGCTTGTTTGAATTATTTTAGGAAAGTCTGAAGCATGAGTCAAGACAGGCCATTTGTATGGAAAAGCCACTGGAAACAGCTGCTGGCTCTGTCAGTTGAGGGCTCAGAAAATGAATAGTAGCATATGCCAGTCTGGGAGAAAGCTACCCCTTCAGCTCTTGTGCTGATGCCAGATAGTTCAGTTCCTCCCCATATGTCCCGGTGCCTTTTGAGCTGCTTTCCCAGTGCTGCATCTTAGAGGGAATGAGTCCTTGTAAGTCCTTAAAGTTCCTTTAAGAGGAACTGCCTGGGACTCCAGAAGCTCTCTGTCTCCTTCAGTCTCAAACCTCCCCTGGTTTTCATAGCCAAAAATTATGAGGACTTCTCTTTCTGGCACTGGGACTTTGTGCTGGGGGGCCTGGTGTGAGGCTGGGACCCCTCACTTCTCATAGGGTACCTCCACAGCCAAGAAGTCCCTCCCAATTTTTATCAGCAACATGTGGGTGTGGAGCCAGCCTGTTCTGTGTCTCTACACCTCCTGTAAGTTTTGATGAGGCTTCTTTATATCCTTAGTTGTAGGACTTCTGTTATGCTAGATTTCAGGTGGTTCTGAATGATAGTTGTTCTGTAGTTTGGTTGTGATTTTGACATGGCTGTGGGAGAATGTGCACTTTTTGACCAAAAGCTGAGAAAACAATTCTTAAAGCAGCTTTTCAAGTCAAGACAATAAATCCTGTAATCCTTTTATTGTATATTTTTGCTCTTTGTCATATGCAATTTAGCACTCTATTATATCCTCCCTTTTCTTTTTGGGGTATTGGTGTTTTGAGAATGTGAGTCCTGTCTTCCCATAAAGTTGTAAAAGTAATGAAGGTATATACACAGAGAAACACTACATGACACTATAAGGTTGAACTCCCTATAAAAATGCTTTAATGTATTTGGGTTAAAATACTACCAATATTTGACTAGTTCTTCCGTTTGCTATATCTTAAGTGAGTGTTTATGTTTGCATTTAGATTACATCTTGTCTGTTGTATGAGGGCTAATGAAAGAGGAGACATAGAAAGTTTAAGATATTATTGCAACAATACAGGGGAGACTCAATAAGAGCCAGGATTAGGTAGGCCAGTGGCAGTAGGCATGGAGAAAATGGGACAGATTTGAGGCCTGCTTAAGGTAGCAAAATATGCAAGATTTGTTTGGTTGGAAGATGCAGTCCAAAATAATTCCTAGTGTTGATTTGAATTCAAGAAATTTAGGTTTGAATTTTAGAAACTTTTTATTAGTGTGATTTGGGCCACTTGCAAATTTATTTACATGGCTTTTGGTTTTCTTTCACAATTTGCAATATTGAAGATAATAATACCCACCACATAAGGTTATTGTGTGTTTAAATTGAATATATAAGAACTAGAGGCCCAGTGCATGAAATTCGTGTACAGGGGTGTGTGTCCCTCAGCCAAGCCTGCACCCTCTCCAATCTGGGACCCCTTAAGGGATGTCCGACTGCCCGTTTAGGCCTGATCCCAGTAGTATTGTGCCTAAACAGGCAGTCAGACATCCCTCTCACAATCCAGGACTGCTGGCTCCCAACTGCTCGCCTGCCTGCCTTCCTGATTGCCCCTAACCACTTCTGCCTGCCAGCCTGATCATCCCCTAACCACTCCCCTGCCAGCCTGATTGATGCCTAACTGCTCCCCTGCCAGCCTGTTTGCCCCTAACTGTATTCCCCTGCAGGCCTGTTCGCCCCTAACTGCCTTCCCCTGCAGGCCTGGTCCCCCCCCCAATTGCTCTCCCCTGCAGGCCTGGGTCCCCCCCAATTGCCCTTCCCTGTAGGCCTGGTTGCCCCCAACTTCCCTCCTCTGCCAGCCTGGTCACCTCTAACTGACTTCCCCTGCAGGCTTAATCACCCCCAACTGCCCTCCCTTGCAGTCCTGGTCCCTCACAACTGCCCTCACCTGCTGGCCATCTTGTGGTGGCCATCTTGTGTCCACATGGGGGCAGCCATCTTTGACCACATGGGGGCAGCCATCTTGTGTGTTGGAGTGAAGGTCAAGTTGCATATTACTCTTTTATTAGATAGGATAGAGGCCTGGTGCACGGGTGGGGGCCAGCTGGTTTGCCCTGAAGGGTGTCCTGGATCAGGGTGGGCGTTCCCTTGGGGTGTGGGGTGGCCTGGGTGAGGGGCCTGTGGTGGTTTGCAGGCCAACCACGCCCCATGGCAACCCAAGCAGAGGCCCTGGTATCTGGGATTTATTTATCTTCTATAATTAAAACTTTGTAGCCTTGAGCGGAGCCAAGCCTCCTGCTTGCTCCTTGGCCGCAGCCATTTTTATTGGGATTTATTTATCTTCTATAATTGAAACTTTGTAGCCTTGAGTGGAGGCCTAGGCTGGCCAGGGTGTGCGGAAAGCTTGGCTTCCTCCATCACCGTGGGCATCTCAAGCTTCCTGCTCTCTCCAGCTCCGTGGCTGCCGCGAATTTTGTTGGGAGTTATTTATCTTCTATAATTGAAACTTTATAGCTTTGAATGGAGGCCAGGGTGTGCAGAAAGCTTGGGTTCCTCCATTACCGTGGAAACCCAAGCCTCCTGCTTGCTCTGTGGCTGCAGCCATCTTGGTTGGGTTAATTTGCATACTCGCTCCTGATTGGCTGGTGGGTGTGGTTTGTGGGTGTAGCGGAGTGATGGTTAATTTGAATTACTCTTTTATTAGATAGAATGCTTTGTCAATTCTAAAGCACTTCATAAAATTGGACATTATTTACTTAATCAAAAGTACTATATTTCAAGGGAATCCCATCTACAAAAAAATAATCAACCAATGATATCTGTATTTGTTTTCTTTGGTGTGGGAAGGTATCTTACAGTGGAAAATGATGAAGTATTTTCTGTATCATATAATTTGTTTCCCTTGTTGCCAATGAAGATACTAGGGTATAATAATAATGATAAAAGAACTAGAATGCAATCCTTATTCCTTTAGACCTAGCTCAAATTCTTGATCCTCCATATGTTGGTAGTAGAATCAAATTATATCCCTTGGCCTTGTTTTCTCTACCTGTAAATTAGGGAATTAGACAAGCTTCTTATTTCCAATAAGAAGTAAGTACATCTCAAATTCTAACATTTCTATTAATCCACTTCAACAGGAGTTCTTGAACTAGTTTAAATCCTTGCCGACTTAATAGAAATGATAATTTTCTAGTTCAAGAAAGTAATTCTTATTTTTCTGCAACCTCATTAGGAAATATTGAGTGGTATAATTTTTTTCTTGTCCTTCTTCCCCAAAGGATAACCAAGGCCTTATATCTTGGAGACGGATTTGTCCTAAGTCTGTGATTAGGTATTGGTATTTTTTCTAATGTGACCTTCCTGTTTTCCTCCATGGTAAATATTTCCTCTTCTTATTCTCCATTCCATTATTGAAGGTAAGTCTTTCCATTGCTCAAGGCTCACCTAAACTATTAGCATCACTGAAATTTTCCCTCTTCCCAGGTTTTGCTGTTTGTTTTTTTTATTGTTGAAGACTTATATAGTATTGTTTAGTGACTAGCCCAAACTGTTTTTGCAAAGATTGTATTCCTTGTCATGTATGGTCACTGAAATATATGTTCTTTAGCTTGCACTCAGCTAATGTTTTGAAAGGGTTTTCCTTGACCTCCAGGAGCTAAAAGACAGACAAACAAATGATACCTCTCTTAGTCTTTGCAGATGAGGTCTGTGCCAGAGCAATCCTTCAGTGATTAGTCTGAACCTAGGTACCAGTCCAAGATGAAAGCTTGCAGGGATGGGAACCCTTTTTTCTGGAAAGGTCCATTTGGATATTAATGAGCCATAAAAAATTGTCAACTTAAAAATTACCCTGCTATATTTGGGCAAACATTTAATTAACTCACCCCTAATGCCTTGGCAGACCAAAAGATTTTGTGGGCCTTATATGGCCCGCTAACTGGATGTTCTCCACCCCTGTTTTAGAGTATTCTTGTGTCTTTTGTTAGCATAAGTCTTATTGTAGACACACACATGACTTTCTAAATGATCACAGATGTAAGGTGGCTTTTGAATATCCTAGTTTCACAAAGAAACCTTATCAGGATTTGATCCCATGCATTAGGTGGTTTATTGTATGTTTTGACTACAACTTTTTGCTCCCAGTACTCCCAGTATCTGAGGGTTGTTAGTCCCTAAGATACTGGGAGCTAAGTCTACCACATTTGAGTGTTTTTGAACAAAGTCTACCACTTTTTTAGATGAATAATTCAAGTTTGGCAAAACAGGTAACTCCTTGTGTCAGTCTTTCAGGTTACTAAAATAGGTTACAATAGTCATATACCACAGTTTTAAAGTAAGGTCTGCTCTGCTTTCTTCAGAACCAGTGATCATGGTTCCAGCCTTGGGAACATAGGTTGCCACCGCTTAGAGACCAAGACCATTGCCACACTCAGGCAAGGGCAGGTAAAAATACCACAGAACTTTCCTACTATTTTTAAGTTGCCTTCTCTTCTCTTCTCTTCTCTTCTCTTCTCTTCTCTTCTCTTCTCTTCTCTTCTCTTCTCTTTTCTGCTCTTCTCTTCTCTTTTCTTCTCTTCTCTTTTCTGCTCTTCTCTTCTCTTCTCTTCTCTTCTCTTCTCTTCTCTTCTCTTCTCTTCTCTTCTCTTCTCTTCTCTTTTTTTTTTTTTTATTCTTTATTGATTAAAGTATTACATATGTCTCCTTTTCCACCATGGACATCTCCCCGGCCACTCCCACCCCCCAGCACAAGCCCTCATCCCCCTCCTCAGTGTCTGTATCCATTGGTTATGCTTATATGCATGCATACAAATCCTTTGGTTGATCATTTACCCTCAACCTCACCCTCCCTTGCCTTCCCTCTGAGGTTTGACAGTCTCTTTGATGCTTCTCTGTCTCTGGATCAATTTTTGTTCCTCAGTTTATGTTGTTGATTATATTCCACAAATGAGTGAGATCATGTGATATTTATCTTTCCCTGACTGGCTTATTTCGCTTAGCATAATGCTCTCCATGTCCATCCATGCTGTTGTGAAAGGCAAGAGTTCTTTTTTACAGCAGTGCAGTACTGTGTTGTATAGATGTACCACAGTTTTTTAATCCACTCATCTGCTGATGGGCACGTAGGATGTTTCCAAATCTAAGCTATTGTAAATTGTGCTGCTATGAACATAGGGGTGCATATATCCTTTCTGATTGGTGTTTCTAATTTTTTGGGATATATTCTTAGAAGTGGTATTACTGGGTCAAATGGGAGTTCCATTTTTAAGTTTTTGAGGAAACTCCATATTGTTTTCCACAGTGGTTGCACCAGTCTGCATTCCCACCAGCAGTGAAGGAGGGTTCCTTTTTCTCCGTGTCCTCACCAGCACTTGTCATTTGTTGATTTATTGATGACAGCCATTCTGACAGGTATGAGATGGTAACTCATTGTCATTTTGATTTGCATCTCTCAGATGATTAATGGCTTTGAGCATGTTTTCACATCTCTTGGCCTTTTGTATGTCCACTTTCAAAAAGTGTCTATTTAGGTCCTTTGCCCATTTTTTTATTGGATTGTTTATCTTCCTTTTGATAAGATGTATGAGTTCCCTGTGAACTTTGGAAATTTGACCCTTATCAGATATAACATTGGCAAATATTTTCTCCCATGCAGTTGGCTTTCTTATTGTTTTGTTGATGGTTTCTTTTGCTGTGCAAAAGCTTATTTTGATGTAGTCCCATTTGTTTTTCTCCTTAGTTTCCATTTTCCTAGGAAATGTATCGGTAACGATTTTGGTATGACAAATGTCTGATATTTTGCTGCCTGTGGATTCTTCTGAGATTTTTATAGTTTCCCATCTTAAGTCCTGTATCCATTTTGAGTTTATTTTTGTGTATGGTGTAAGTTGGTGGTCTACTTTCATGTTCTTTGCAAGTATCTGTCTAATTTTCCCAACACCATTTATTGAGAAGACTGTCTTGACTCCATTGTATGCTCTTGACTCCTTTGTTAAATATTAATTGAGCATAATATCTTGGGTCTATTTCTGTGTTCCCTGTTCAGTTCCACTGGTCTATATGTCTCTTTTTGTGCCAATTCCAGGCATTTTTGAGAACATTGGCTTTGTAATATAGCTTGATATCTGGTATTGTGTCCCTCCCACATTGTTCTTCTTTCTCAGGATTGCTGCAGCTATTTGGGGGTCTTTATTTATTCCATATGAATTTTTTGAGTTTGTTCTAGGTCTGTGAAATAAGCTGTTGGTATTTTAATAGGGATTGCATTGAATTTATATATTGTTTTTGGGTAGTATGGACATTTTAATGATGTTGATCCTACCAATCCATGAACACAGTATATTCTTCCAGTTTTTTACGTCTTCCTCTCTCTTTTTTTCAATGTCCTATATTTTTCTGAGTAGTTTTGCAATTTTCTGTAGTTTTGCAATTTTGTTTTTTGTTGCAATGGTAAATGTGATTTTTTTAAGTTTCTCTTTCTGTGAGTCCATTATTGGTGTATAAAAAAGCCATAGATTTCTAGGTGTTAATTTTGTATCCTGCTACATTGCCAAATTCACTTATAAGTCTAGAAGTTTTCTGATGTAGTCTTTAGGGTTTTCTATGTGCAATATCATCTCATCTACGAATAATCATGTCATCTACGAATAATGACAGTGTTACTTCTTCTTTTCCAAATCCAATGCCTTTCATTTCTTTTTATCTGATCTCTATGGCTAGCTCTTCCAGTACTATGTCGAACAGGAGTGGTGAAAGTGGGCATCCTATCTTGTTCCTATTCTTAGGAGAAATAGTTTTAATGTTTTGCCCATTGAGTAAGATGTTGGCTGTAGGTGTGTCATATAAGATTTTTATTATGTTGAAGTATCATCTCTCTATTCCCACCTTGCTGAGAGTTTTATCAAGAAAGGGTTTTGGGCTTTGTCAAATGCCTTTTCTGCATCAATTGATATGATTATGTGATTTTTGTCTCTCAATATTTGAATGTGATGTATCACATCTATTGATTTGTGGATATTGTACTGTACTTGCATTCCCAGAATAAATCCCACTTTGTCATGGTGTATGATCTTTCTAATGTAATGCTGGATCCAATTTGCTAGGATTTTGTTGAGGATTTTACCATCTATGTTCATCAGAGATATTGGCCTGTAATTCTCTTTCTTTGTAGTGTCTTTAACTGGTTTTGGGATTAGGGTAATGCTTGCTTCATAGAAAAAGCTTGGAAGTGTTCCTTCCTCTTGAATATTTTGGAATATTGTGATGAAGGTAGGCTTTAGTTCTTCTTTGAATGTTTGGTAAAACTTCCCTGTGAAGCCATCTGGCCCAGGGCTTTTATTTGCTGCAAGTTATTATTATTATTATTATTATTATTATTATTACCGCTTCAATTTTCTCTATTGTTATTGGCCTATTCAATTTTTTTAAATTCTTTCTGAATGAGTTTTGGTAAGTTATATTTTTCTAGGAATATGTCCATTTCTTCTGGGTTGACCAGTTTGTTGGAATAGATTTTTTTTTTTTTACTGTTTTTTTTTTAATATTTTTATTGAGGTATTATATGTGTACATATCTTACTATTACCCCCCCACCCCACACCCACACATGCCCTCCCCCCCCCAGAGTTTTGCGTCCATTGTTTATGCTTATATGCATGCATACAAGTCCTTCGTTTGATTTCATAACTCCCCCACCTTTCCCAAACTTTAACCCTGTAATTTGAAAGTCTGTTTGATGCTTTACTGTCTCTGTATCTATCTTTTTGTTCACCATTTTATAATGTTCTTAACTATCCCTAAATGAGTGAGATCATGTGGTATTGATCTTTCATTGACTGGCTTATTTCACTTAGCATAATGTTCTCCAATTCCATCCAGGTTGCTGCAAATGATGAGAATTCCTTCTTTTTTATGGCAGCATAGTATTCCATTGTGTAGATGTACCACAGTTTTCCGATCCAGTCATCTGCTGATGGGCACCTAGGCTGTTTCCAAATCTTAGCTATTGTAAATTGTGCTGCTATGAACATAGTGGTGCATATATCCTTTCTGATTGGTGTTTCTAGTTTCTTCGGATATATTCCCAGGAGTGGGATTACTGGGTCAAATGGGAGTTCCATTTTCAGTTTTTTGAGGAAACTCCATACTGTTCTCCACAGTGGCTGCACCAGTCTGCATTCCCACCAGCAGTGCACGAGGGTTCCTTTTTCTCCGCATCCTCGCCAACACTTGTTGTTTGTTGATTTGTTGATGATAGCCATTCTGACAGGTGTGAGATGGTACCTCATTGTTGTTTTGATTTGCATCTCTCGGATAATAAGTGACTTTGAACATGTTTTCATGTGTCTCTTGGCCTTTCTTCTGTCTTCTTTTGAAAATATTCTGTTTAGGTCTGTTGCCCATTTTTTTATTGGATCATTTATCTTCCTCTTATTAAGTTGCATAAGCTGCCTGTAGATGTTGGAGATTAAACCTTTATCAGTGATAGCCTTTGCAAATATGTTTTCCCATGCAGTGGGCTTTCTTGTTGTTTTGTTGATGGTTTCTTTTGCTGTAAAAAAGCTTTTTATTTTGATGTAGTCCCATTTGTTAATTTTCTCTTTAGCTTCCATTGCCCTAGGGGCAGTGTCAGTGAAGAAGTTCTTGTGGCATATGTCTGAGATTTTGTTGCCTGTGGATTCCTCTAGTATTTTTATGGTTTCCCGTCTTATGTTTAAGTCCTGTATCCATTTTGAGTTTATTTTTGTGTATGGTGTAAGTTGGTGATCTAGTTTCATTTTTTTGCATGTATCTGTCCAGTTTTCCCAACACCATTTATTGAAGAGACTGTCTTGACTCCATTGTATGTTCTTGCCTCCTTTGTCAAATATTAATTGAGCATAGTGGTTTGGGTCGATATCTGGGTTCTCTATTCTGTTCCATTGATCAATATGTCTGTTCTTGTGCCAGTACCAGGCTGTTTTGAGAACAGTGGCTTTGTAATACAGCTTGAAATCTGGTATTGAGATCCCACCTACTTTATTCTTCTTTCTGAGGATTGCTGAGGCTAGTCGGGGTCTTTTTTTATTCCAGATGAATTTTTGGAGAGTTCTTTCTAGGTCTGTGAAATATGCTGTTGGTATTTTGATGGGGAGTGCATTGAATCTGTAGATTGCTTTGGGTAGTATGGACATTTTAATGATGTTGATTCTACCAATCCAGGAACATGGTATGTTCTTCCATCTGTTTACGTCTTCCTCTATCTCTTTTTTCAGTGTCCTGTAGTTTTCTGCATATAGGTCTTTTACCTCCTTAGTTAAGTTTATTCCTAGGTATCTTAATTTTTTTGGTGCGATGGTAAATGGGATTGCTTTTTTAGTCTCTCTTTCTGTAAGTTCATTATTGGTGTATAGAAAAGCCATAGATTTCTTGGCGTTAATTTTGTATCCCGCTACATTGTCGAATTCATTTATTAAGTCTATTAGTTTTTTGATGGAATCTTTTGGGTTTTTTATTTACAATATCATGTCATCTGCAAATAAGGACAGCTTCACTTCTTCTTTTCCAATTTGGATGCCTCTTATTTCTTCTTCTTGCCTAATTGCGATAGCTAATACTTCCAGTACTATGTCAAACAGGAGTGGTGAGAGTGGGCATCCCTGTCTTGTTCCTGTTCTTAGGGGAAATGGTTTTAGTTTTTGCCCATTGAGTATGATGTTTGCTGTGGGTTTATCATAAATAGCCTTTATTATGTTGAGGTATGAGCCTTCTATTCCCACCTTGTTGAGAGTTTTTATCAAGAAAGGGTGTTGGATTTTGTCAAATGCTTTTTCTGCATCTATTGATATGACTATGTGATTTTTATCTCGCAATTTGTTTATGTGATGTATCACGTTTATTGATTTGCGGATATTGTACCATCCTTGCATTCCTGGAATAAATCCTACTTGGTCATGGTGTATGATCTTTCTGATGTACTGCTGGAGCCGATTTGCTAGAATTTTGTTGAGGATTTTGGCATCAATGTTCATGAGGGATATTGGCCTGTAATTCTCTTTCATTGAGTTGTCTTTATCTGGTTTTGGTATTAGGATGATGCTGGCTTCATAGAAGGAGCCTGGAAGTGTTCCTTCCTCTTGAATTTTTTGGAATAGTCTGAGGAGGATAGGTTTTAGTTCTTCCTTGAAAGTTTGATAAAACTCTCCTGTGAAGCCATCTGGCCCCGGGCTTTTGTTTGCCGGAAGCTTTTTGATGACTGCTTCCATTTCTTCCATAGTTACTGGCATGTTGAGCTGTTTAGAATCTTCCTGATTGAGTTTTGGAAGGTTGTATTTTTCTAGGAATATGTCGATTTCCTCCAGGTTGTCCAGTTTGTTGGAATAGAGTTGTTCGTAGTATTTTGTAACAATCCTTTGTATTTCGTCGGGATCTGTTGTTATTTCACCTCTTTCATTTCTGATTTTGTTTATTTGGGTCCTCTCTCTTTGCTTCTTGGTGAGCCTGGCTAGAGGTCCATCAATCTTGTTTATCCTTTCAAAGAACCAGCTCTTGGTTTTGTTGATCTTTTGTATTGTTTCTTTGGTCTCTATGTCGTTTATCTCCGCTCTGATCTTTATTATTTCTTTCCTTCTGCTTACACTGGGATTATCTTGTTGCTCTCTCTCTAACTCTTTGAGTTGTTGGGTTAGGTAATTTATTACCATTGTTTCTTGTTTTTTGCAGTAGGCTTGTAGAGCTATGAACTTCCCTCTCAGGACTGCTTTCGCTGTGTCCCATAGATTTTGGATTGTTGTGTTTTCATTGTCGTTTGTTGCCATGATGTTTTTTATTTCTTCCTTGATGTCTTTGGTAACCCAGTCATGGTTTAATAGCATGCTGTTTAGTCTCCAAGTGTTTGATTTCTTTGGGTTGTTTTTATTGTAGTTGATTTCCAGTTTTATGCCACTGTGATCTGAGAAGATACTTGATATGATTTCTATCTTCTTGAATTTGGAGAGACTTTGCCTATGTCCTAACATATGGTCTATCTTTGAAAATGACCCATGTGCACTTGAGAAGAATGTATATTCTGTGGCTTTGGGGTGAAATGTTCTGAAGATGTCGATTAATTCCATCTGTTCTAGTGAGTCATTTAGGATTGATGTTTCTTTGCTGATTTTTTGTTTAGAGGATTTGTCCAATGGTGATAGTGGGGTATTGAAGTCTCCTACTATGATTGTATTACTGTCAATCTCTCCTTTGATATCTTCCAGGAGTTTTTTAATGTATCTTGGTGCTCCTGTATTGGGTGCATATATGTTTACCAGAGTTATTTCTTCTTGTTGGATTTCTCCCTTTAGTATTATGAAGTGACGGAATAGATTTTTTATAGCATTTTATTTTTTTACAATCCTTTGTAATTTTCATCTTTCATTTCTGATTTTATTTATTCGGGTCCTCTCTCTTTGTTTCTTGGTGAGCCTGCCTAGAGGTTCATCACTCTTGTTTATCCTTTCAAAGAACTAGCTCTTGGTTTAATTGAATTTTGTATTGTTTTTTAATCTCTATGTCTTTTATTTCTGGTCTGATCTTTATTATTTCCTTCTTTCTGCTCACTCTGGGCTTTTCTTGTTGCTCTTTTTCTAATTCTTTAAGTTGCAGAGTTAGATAACTTATTACCAGTTTTTCTTATTTTTTGAGGTAGGCCTGTAATTCTATGAACTTCCCTCTCAGGACTGCTTTCACTGTGTCCCATAGGTTTTGGATTATTGTGTTTTCATTGCCATTTGTTTCCAGGATGTTTTCTTTTTATTTCGTCTTTTATCTCTCTGGTAACTCAATAATTGTTTAATAACATGATATTTAGTTTTAAGTATTTGAATGTTTTTATTGTTTTTATTGTAGTTGATTTCTAATTTCATGCCATTGTAATTGGAGAAGATGCTTGATATGATTTCAATCTTCTTGAATTTGGGGAGGCTTTGCCTGTGTCCCAATATGTGGTCTATCTTTGAAAATGCCCCATGTGCATTTGAGAAGAACATATATTCCATGTCTTTGGGCTTTGGGGTGAAATGTTCTGAAGATGTAAATGAAGTCCATCTGATCTAGTGAATCATTTAGGATTGCTGTTTCTTTGCTGATTTATTTATTTATTTTTTTTGTCTAGAGGATTTATCCAGTGATGTCAACTATGATTGTATTGCTGTCGATCTCTCCTTTGATATCTTCTAGTAGTTTTTTTTTTTTTTTTATGTATTCCAGTGCTCCTGCATTGGGTGCATATATGGTTTCCAGAGTTATATACTCTTGTTGTTTTGATACCTTTAGTATTATGAAGTGGACTTCCTTATCTCTTGTTATGGCCTTCACTTTGAGGTTTATTTTGTCAGATATAAGTATTGCTACCCCAGTTTTTTTTTTTTCATTTCCATTTGCCTGACAAATATTTTTCCATCCATTCACTTTCAGTCCGTGTGAGTCTCTTGTTCTGAGGTGGGTCTCTTGTAGACAGCATATATATGGGTCATGTTGTGTTATGCATTCAGCCACTTGATGACTTTTGATTGTAGCATTTAGTCCATTTACATTTA
Organism: Eptesicus fuscus; assembly: GCF_027574615.1. Taxonomy (NCBI): domain Eukaryota; kingdom Metazoa; phylum Chordata; class Mammalia; order Chiroptera; family Vespertilionidae; genus Eptesicus; species Eptesicus fuscus. Next base: position 104,260,122 of record NC_072473.1, read on the forward strand.
AAGTTATTATTGATAGGTACTTGTTTGTAGCCATTTTTATTATTTATGCTTGTGTTCCTTCTTCCTTTTCTATTTCTTCTTTTTACAAGAGTCCCTTTTGTGTTTATTGCATTGCTGGCTTGGTAGTGATAAATTCCCTTAGCCTTTTTTTTTTTTCTGTGAAGATCCTGATTCCCCCTTCAATTTTGAATGATAGCCTTGGTGGATAGAATATTCTTGGATTCAGCCCCTTGCTTTGCATCACTTTGTATACTTCATTCCATTCCTTTCTGGCTTGATGTTTTTCTTTTGAGAAATTATTTGATAATCTAATGGGAGATCCCTTGTAGATCTCTCTCTCTCTCTCTCTCTCTCTCTCTCTCTCTCTCTCTCTCTCAACCTTGAAGGTTCTTTCTTTTTTGTTAAGGTTTGCCATTTTAATTATGATGTGTCTTGGTGTGGTCTCTTTGTGTTCGTCTTGTTTGGGACTCTCTGTGTTTGTGTGACTTTTTCTTCCCCATATCAAGGAAGTTTCCTGTCATTATTTCATCAAATAGGTTTTCTTATCCTTGATCCTCTTCTTGTCCAGCTGGTACCCCTATTATACATATGTTACTTTGTTTTAATGTTATCCCAAAACTCCCGCAGGCTCTCCTCCTGCTTTCTAATTTTTTTCTCCAATTGCTATTCAGATTGGGTATGTTTTTCTGCCCTGTCTCCTAACTCGCTAATTCAGTCCTCCACTTCTTCCAGTCTGCTGTTGAAACCTTCCATTGTGTTTTTTTTTTATTGTAGCTATATCATTCTTTATTTCTTCTTGATTATTTTTTAGGCTTTTAAAGTAACATTTATTATTTTAAAGTTAACATGTGCATATATAGGAAACTGAAAAACACAAGCAAAGAACAAAGCCATCCATAATTACAAGTAGTTTACAGTCTGACGTGTCCTTCTTAGTCCTGTGTATCTATACAACTAAGATTTCATTTTTATGTAATTAAGATGGTACAATTATGTATCATGCTTTCTCACACATCATGAATATTTACCATTTCAAAGTTCCAAAGCTATGAGTATTTTGATAACCAAGAATACTCTACATCAACTCAATCTGGAAGAAAATGTAATCCTGCCTTACTTGGTGACAAAAATTTCATAAAGGACAAAAATAGCAACAGACCTCTAGATAAAAGATATTCACAAAGTTACAATTAAAATACTGTGTTCCCACTGAGACCGGTTTGGCTCAGTGGATAGAGCGTCGTCCTGCGGACTCAAGGGTCCCAGGTTCGATTCTGGTCAAGGGCATGTACCTTGGTTGCGGGCACATCCCCAGTAGGGGGTGTGCAAGAGGCAGCTGATCGATGTTTCTCTCTCATCGATGTTTCTAACTCTCTATCCCTCTCTCTCTTCCTCTCTGTAAAAAATCAATAAAATATATTTTTAAAATACTGTGTTCCCTTAATGTCCCATTAAAAGTGAGACCCAGCCGAAACCGGTTTGGCTCAGTGGATAGAGCGTCGGCCTGCGGACTCAAGGGTCCCAGGTTCAATTCTGGTCAAGGGCATGTACCTTGGTTGCGGGCACATCCCCAGTAGGGGGTGTGCAAGAGGCAGCTGATCGATGTTTCTCTCTCATTGATGTTTCTAACTCTCTATCCCTCTCTCTTCCTCTCTGTAAAACATCAATTAAAAAAAAAAAAGTGAGACCCAAAGCAAGAGTACACAAAGTATAATGCTTCTAAGAGAATTGTGATTTATATTTTAAATATTAGCAAGGTGGCAAGTTTTGACTGAAGTACTTAACATAGTCCTATAGCACAGTCTAAAGAGATGCACGCACATCAGTGATTATCACCACAATGTGAATATGAACACATCCACACACACCCCTTGCATGAATAAGTCCTGATGTCCATTTCTCAGATGGTTCAACAACTCCATGCCCAAGATGCCTCTTTTCTAACAATTGTAACAAAAATATATTTACAAATTGGTTAATTCACTAGCTCTACTTTTTATCATACATTGTCACCTCAGGACATCTTAAAAACTCCAATGTTGCAAAATAAAGAACATTGTCCACAATAAACACAGGAACTTTACAAAAATGCATATAGACCTATAGTTATAACCAAAAATTTCTTCTAGGTATGGAGATATTAGCAAAGAGCCCTTCCCTTCACCCTTCCTCTTCTCCATCCTCCACCACGTCAGTGACTAAATACAGAACACCTGGCTCCAAGAGGTGGATTAACAAAGATACTCTCAGACGACAGTCCTTCCTAAAAACTAACAAGAGGGCTTTTATAAAGGGATTATTTTACTACCTCTACTTTTAATATACTTCAGGCATTATCCTTGAATACACAGCAATATTAACTAATATGCATATATGTAATAATGTTAGATAATTTTAATTTCTTTAAAGAGTCATGGGCACAGAACCATTTTTTTTCTGTACTTCCTTCCCTCCCCCTTCCCTTGTGAACAGTCAGCATACTCTCCAAGATATCAAATTTAACAGTTCCATTCCTCAAATACCACCATTACTTCCTATAAATTAACAGAAAAAATACTTAAGGGTGAAATTTTAACTCTTTTAACATATGTTTGCACTTTCAAACATCTAGAAAGACTAGCCATCTCAAGTAAGTATTGGTTTGATTAAACTGCACATAGAGGCTATAATCTGAAAGTGTCTTCTGAATAGGAAGGAACTTTCTGGCCTAAAACCCTTCCCCTTTTCATCTCTATCAACACAGTGGACAGTACAGTAAGCATCTGTAATACTTAGAGAGGATTTTAACAATTTTACTTCTCATGTTTTCAGAACAGTTCTTTTTAGGACTCTAACACATACTGTACACCATGTATTTGTTTACTAACTACTTCTGTCATACACTGGCAACCTCTGTAACATCTAGAAAGGCTGATGTTGTAAATTAGAACAGTTTGTCCTTGACATACAATATATACACAGCTAAGTAAAACACAATGCACAGGCACAAGGGAAGATGGTTAATCTTGCCAAATTATAAACATACTGGTACAAAGTCCTTTGCACTTTCTTCTCCTTCCTCCCTGAACCAGTACAAATATAATAATGTGTACTGCTCAGAGACGTGGTTTGATCATCCCATTTCCAAATCATAGTATTTGAAATGGATTTTAACAAAAGGATATATACAAAATGTGTTATTTTACTACCTCTACTCTTAACATACTTATGCACTTCTAAACATCTAGAAAGACCAGATGTTTCAAATAAGGACTTAAGTTTGTCCACTATATACACAGTAGTGTTGAATAAACTACACACATGTAACAATGGTTATATATGAAAGTGTCTTCCATATAGGAACATTCTAGTCTGGAACCCTTCATTTCCTCCTGACCACCATCAACTCAATGGGTTGAGTAGGCACATGTATCACTTACAGGTAGATTTCACAATTTTATTTCCAAAGTCCTTTTCAGAAGACAGCTTTTTGATAAATTTTAACACAAAGTGTACAAAATGTGCTAGTTTGCTAATTCTACTTTTGTCATACATTGACAACCTCTTTAATATCTAGAGACTAGATATTATCAAGTTAGGATCTATTTGTCCAGTATATTCACAATATATACAGTAAAGTTAAATGAAATTCATGTAACATATAGGGCAACAAAGGATAAGCTAACATTTTCTATTACACACTAGAAAAACATATTTTTTCAATTTCTTCCCTCCCACCTCCCTCAACCTAGTAGTGAACAAGTACATAGAGTACACTATTCGGAGAGGTGGTTTAACAATTCCATTTCTAAAGACAATATTTTCTATCAGGTTTTAAAAGCTATTTATATGAAGCATTATTCTACTACTTCTACTTTTAAGTATGTCAAGCACTTCTAAATGTCTAGAAAGACTAGATATTTCATATAAGAACTTACTTACCCACTCTGTGCATAACACTGTTAAAATTGCACATACTAACAATAATAAGCTAACATTTTCTATTACACACTAGCAAAACATATTTTTTTCAATTTGTTCCCTCCCAAATCCCTCAACCTAGTAGTGAACAAGTACATAGAGTACACTATTCGGAGAGGTGGTTTAACAATTCCATTTCTAAAGACAATATTTTCTATCAGGTTTTAAAAGCTATTTATATGAAGCATTATTCTACTACTTCTACTTTTAAGTATGTCAAGCACTTCTAAATGTCTAGAAAGACTAGATATTTCATATAAGAACTTACTTACCCACTCTGTGCATAACACTGTTAAAATTGCACATACTAACAATAATCTGAGGTATCTACTAAATATGACCATTTTGGACTGAACCATTCCCTCTCACTTCCTTCTCTTCACCACTAATCCAGTGGACAAGTGCAGGTGTGTGTAATATTTAGAGGTGGTTGAACAAATTCATATCCATAATCATTTACACAAGACAAGCTTTCCTATGAATTTCAATACAAAGTGTACAAAATATGATAATTTTACTACTTTGTCATATACTGGCAATTGTTGATTTTCTCATCCAGCCAGTTTAGGAACTGTATGACCCTTACTCTGAATTATATTTCTAACATATTGCTTGCCTCCATTTCATTTAGTTTGGAGGCATACACTGGCCTACACTGGCAACCTCTGTAACATCTGTCATACACTGGCAACCTCTGTAACATCTAGAAAGGCTAGATGTTGTAAATTCATATCCATAATCATTTACACAAGACAAGCTTTCCTCCCTTGTGATTCCTCCCTTTCTTTCCTTTGAGGGTTGTTTCTTTGTCTCCCCATTTTTGCTCTCACTGAAGGGCCCAGGTGCCAGGTACCACAGGGTCTGTGGCTGAAGCAATGGGCTTGGCAGGAGGGTCACACACTCCGAGATTTACCAGAGGGCCCAGGCACTGGTTAGTGTGGGGCCTGTGGTTAAATAGGGGGGCTTTGCAAGATGGTTGCACACTCTTGAGTCTCAACGGCCGGCCCAGGAGCTGGGTAGTGCGATACATCTGTTTGCCTTTTTCTTGATACAATGTTTGTTTGATTGCTATAAACTTTTGACTGTTTTCCACAGTTCTGACAAATTTGATTGTGACAGTTTCTGCTTGTTTTTTTGTTAATTCTTGGGAGTCCAGGGTAGACCCACCATTTTGCTGATGTTACTTATCTATACTATCTATAATAATAAAAGCATAATATGCTGATTAGACTGGACATCCTTCCAGACATTCTTCTTTCCAGACAAAGCCGCAGCAGGCAGGGGCCGAGGCAGAGGCAGCAACGGCCCCTGGCTGCAGCAGTGGCGGTGGGCGGGGACCAAGGCAGAGGTGGCAGAGGCCCCCAGCTGCAACAACAGCGGTCAGAGTATGGGGCCAAGGCCCTTGCACAAATTTCGTGCATCGGGCCTCTAGTTATTTATAATCACATAATTACCTTAACGTGTGTGTGTGTGTGTGTGTGTGTGTGTGTGTGTGTGTGTGTGTGTGTGTTTACTTTCTTTTCTTTTTCCTTGTAAGGCAAGTCTGCCAGCAGTAAATTCTCTATTTTTGTTTATGTGGAAATGCCTTTATTTTTAAATATAATTTTACTAGCTATAGAACTGTTTTTTTGTCAGCTTTTCTCTGAACATTTTAAATATATTATCAGATTGTTTTGACCTCCAATGTATCTGATGAGAAGTCAGCTATTGATATTATTGGGGCTCCCTTATAAATGACAAGTCATTCTTCTCTTATTGCTTTCAAGATTGTCCCTTTTTCTTTGTCTTTTAGCACTTTTAATATGTGTCTGTTTTGGGGTCTCAGATTTTATTCTATTTGGAGTTCATTGAGATTCTTGGATGTGTAGATTAATGTTTTTACAGAATTTTTGATCCATTATTTCTTTAAATATATCTTCTTCTCCTTTATTTTCTCTCCTTCTGTCACTCCCATTATGCATATGCTGGTGCACTTAATAGTATCCCATGTTTCCCTGACGATGTCTTCATTTTTCTTTTTTCTATTCTCTTGTCTTCAGATTGTATAATCTCTATTGATCTATTTTCAGTTTCACTAATTCACTATACTGTTTAGTTCCCCTAGTGAAACTTTCAATTTAGTTATTGTGTTTTTCAGCACTAGAATTTCCATTTGGTACTTTTTAATAGTTTCTATCTCTTTATAAATAGTTTCTACTTGATGGGACCTTGTCATCATAACTCCTTTATTTCTTAAGTATCTTTTTTTTTTTTACTTTTCTGAACACACTTTTAATGACCACTTTGAAGATTTTGTAAAACCTGAAATGTTTTCCATTTTACAGGTTGTTTTCTGATAGTTTGCACCCTTATGTGTGTCAGTTTTTCCTCTTTTTTTTCACACATTATTTTGGAAACGGAACATTTTAGGTAATACATTGTAGCAGCTCTGGGTACTGGCCCCACTCTGACCATCTGGGCTTGATATTGTTGTTGGAGTACTTCAGTGAAATCTATTTTTTTCCTGTAGTGTGTGGCTCTGATGTTGCTCATTAGAAAGTATAGCCTGGGTATGCACACAGTTAACCTGGGTATGAATACAGTCACCCTGGGATGGCAGTGGTTTTAGTAGGGCTCTCTTTGACTGTCTCTTTCGCTGACTGCATTCAGATAATGATAAACTGAACGGCTTGCAGGCTCATTGCTATATTGTTTTAATTTTTAAAATTAAAAAACTTCAACTTTACCTTATTTTTCCAGAATATTATAACTCCTGGAGAAAGAAGGCAAGGTACTCCAGAAACCATGGTGGCATTAGGTCTTGGAAGAATTAAGACACAAGATTAAAAATCTTGGGGGTTAATAGATATGTCTTTAAGAGGGTGACAATTGAATGGCATAATAGTTGTGGTGATGCTGATGGTAAGGAATGAGTAGTAAGGTTAGAATTTAGGAAATTTTATTATAAATGCATAAAATGATTAATAAATGAAGTTATCAAGTTTCCCCCCTTCTCCTGCTTGCTAAAAGTGATTCTAACTTGGTATGTATCAGTCTCTTTTTTTCTGCACACTGGAAAGAGTGTTCTGCTTTATCAGATTCACTCTTGAAGTTTTGTGGCATAGAATGAATGATGAGTAAAGAGGAAGAGCAGAAGCATAAGACATTAATAAGTGGGATAGAGAGTGGAGAGCTGGAGAGCCTTTTTAGGGGGATATGAAGAGAAGAGCTGTGATTTATTGGAAGTGATGAAAGAGAAAGGGGACATTTATAAGGAAGTGTTAGTGTGGTTTATAAGTCCCTATTCACAGTTGTGCTGGTTATTATCTTTTTGTTTCCACAGTCATTCTCCATCATTATTTTTTGCTCTGCTTAGTGCCCCTGAAGGCTCTAGGTACTGCATGTCCTGGATCTCTAGCTGGGGCTAAGGTCATATTCAGTCAGCAGGAGGCACTAGCATGAGATCAAAGGATGGGCTGAGAGAGAAGTTGGGTAGGGTATTGATTCCCTATCCCACATTCAACCTGGCTATGCTTTTGGCATGGCTGCAGTCCTTTATTAAGAGCCACAATTCATGATGTGGGGCCCTTCTCCTATGGCTACAGCTCTCACTGAGTTCTAGTAACAGCAATTCCTTCCTATGGCTCCTTTAGTCCTAAGTGTGTTAGCAGCTTCCCTCTGCTCTTTGTCCCCAGACATTTTACCTTTTTTGTTGATTTCTCTTACACTGCCTACCACCTTGTAAAAATGGCCCCTATTGTAAACATTCCTTACTTATAATATTTGATTATGTCATCTATGTTCTGCTGGATTTCTGACTGATATAACAATGTTTAAGAAATGCAAGTAAATATTTGGCTTATTTTGAAATTTCTTTTGATGTTATAGACTGTTTTTGGTCAGGATACAAATTCAGGTGTAAACACAGAATAAAAATCTTATTAGCATATTACTATAGGATAATTTTAGCCTCTTATGTAAAGTTCTATAACTCTAACTAGGAAAGGGGAATAAGAAAATGAATTATGTTTCAGCCAGGATTTTGAGGTAATATTGGATAAATTTAGAAAAGAAATATATTTCATCCTTATTGCTCTATCTGTAGGCTTCATGATTTTAGACATGTAATTTAATATCCTAATGGCTTTGACTTATCTTAATGAAGTCAGCTAAGGCTATCCTTTAATTTTAATAGAAACTAACTTGATTTCCTTTTTGCTTTTCTAAATTATAATTTCTTCTCTATTACCAAAGACCTATAGCTGACACATGTGAACTGTAAATACGTTATTATTTATTTTAGAGAGAGAGAAGAAAGGAGAGGGAGAGAGAGAAAGAAACATTAACTTCAATGTGCTGCCTCATGCATGCCCCCTACTGGTGATCAAGCCTGCAACCAGGCATGTGCCCTGACCAGGAATTGAACCAGTGACCTCTTGGTGACTGAGATGATGCTCAACCAACTGAGCCATACCAGCCAGGGCTAGAGTCACTTTTTAATAGGTTTAACATTAGTATATAGCTACAGAACGTAATACTTACTACAAGAGCTTCTGTTACACATAACAACTTTTTGGCCATGTTTGATTCCAGAAAATTAAGGAGCTACATTCATAATTTCAGGCCCTTAAGCAACTTTGTCAGCTGTTCCTGGTAATTGGTTGTTAGTGCAGGATGACCAATGAGAAAGCAGTTGAACAAGTAGAAAGAGTTATGTCCAGCTCATGCTTGCTTTCTTTGGCTTTTCATGAATCATCACTTCTTTCCATCTTTGTGCAGGACTTTTACTTAATAGCTATGTTCATGAAAAGTTGCATATGGAGACAAGCCATTCTAAAATATATTGAAGGAAATCCTGGTGTGAGTCTTTTTATAAGGAAATAGTTTTTAAGTTATCTTCAAGCAAATTCAACATAGGAAATTCCAATTTTACATATAATATATGGCACATGTATAACATGTTTGCTTTTTTCCCAGAATTTCTCAAAGTACCTGCAGAGACTAGCTAGGGAAACAACTTGGCTCTGATAAGCATTTGTCACTCTCAGCTATTTTCTGAACTAGATTCTTTATAATGACTGGCTTTAGGCCACTACTCCATTAGGCTTGTCTGAGAGAAAACTTTGTGGCTGATCTTAGACAAGGTAAGTAGGGCAGCCTGCTTGGCAATACAACTGCTTGCAACCTTCTTTCTTGGTCTTCCTCTTCTCTACTCTCAAAAAAAAAAAAAAAAAAAAAAAAAAAAAAAAAAAAAAAAAAGGCTGTGCTGTCCAGAAAGATTTTAGCTGTACTCTTCAATTCTCAGACTTCTCTGATCAGTCAATATGAGATCTTCATATATGGGGAAAATTATCAAGCATTTGGGGCAAAACTGGAGGACTGATTAGTTTCCCACAGCATACCCTACCCTGACAAGCCGAAATCCTATGAAGCTCATCTGGCCGAAGTCTTCAGAGCAAAGATACACAAGGCATGCATATGAGCCTAACTAGTGGTCATGGACAACAGGGGGGTGGGGGCATGCCTGGGGAGGGGTTTGGGATGGGAATGGGGGGATGAGGACAAATATGTGATACCTTAATCAATAAAGAAATTTATTAATTAACAATATAGATACACAAGGCAGACCAAGGAGCCTGGAGAAGTCAAGTTTTCCTTCCTGCCTCTTATACTAGTGAATTAAATGTTCTGGTTTAATGAATTGTTTATTTTAACATCCGTTCTACATGACCCAGATTATTATAGAAGAGTTTTTTTGAGTCCACAAGGCAGGAATTGTTTTGTCTTTAGCTAGACTCTGGACAAAAGTATCTGTGACTTAAGCCCATGTACTCCAAGAAGCCAAGAAAAAAATGAGAGCAAAGTGGAAGAATAATAAATAACCATTTATTGGGCACCTTATACAAGGGGTTTGTATACAATATTTCAGTTAATCCTTATTAAACTTTAGTAAATAGTTGCTATTAGTCTCACTTGCCAAAAGATTAAACTGAGACCATGTTGATTTAAGTCATAAGGCACACATTCAATGGCTCATGTGGGGTCTAAACCAAGGTATACCCAGCTCCATAATCTATGTAATTTTTATCATACCATGATACAATCCACTTTGTAAGGAACTCATCTCTCTGAGTTTCTTGGACATGTTGAGCCAAGTTTTTTATGGCTGTACAGTGTCTCTGACAGCATTATATCAAACTGAAAAGGATGTTTAGCTACTTCAGCCCACCTCTCTGCCTCTTGGTAGAGCTGCACCTACACTATGAGGTAACGTGCAGGAATCATGAACTTCAAAGATCCTCCTGTACTTGCTTATAAGAATGGAGTTAATCTTCTATTTTAGAATCTGAATGTTTACATTTTAGTGCTACTTTTCTCATACTTACAGCCTCTTTCACACCCCTCATTCTGAGCAGGTGAATGACTGGTATTGGCATTGTTCTGTGGTGATTCTCTTCCACACCCAGTAACCACAGCTGGACTGAAAAGACTGCAGGATACTAGTTATAGCCATGTGACTAGAGATACTAACTGCTTCCAGATATCAAGGAACCAGGTAATATGTGGGTCTTATCCTAGGGTTTGTAAAACTTAGTGATGCCACTGCTAATCACTTTGTCCTATTGTTGCTTAAGCTGTTCCACCTACTGCAGGTGCTATTTGGGGGAACCCACCTAGAGCATGTCCCTGATGCTAGTTGACATTTCCTAGATTTCTTTTGTCTGTATGGCTTTTAAAGTAGCCAGAGGTCCTGGGGTCTCCTGATTTTGGTGGAGATGAGCAGCAATGAGAACTCCCTTCAACCAGCAAAATGTTAAAACAGAGATGATGATGAGAGGATTAGTAGGCTCCTCCTAGGACTCCCAAAGCATCTGCTATCTATTTGTTCTATTAATTTGTATTTACCCCTTTCCCAAATCTTCCCTAACTTATTAATTTTTGTTAGTCCTTAAATAGTTGGCAGCATTGGGCTGTCAATGTAAAATAGGGAAGTTTGACCCTGGCTGGAGTTTCTCAGTGGTTAAAGCATCGCCAGGTAAATGAAGGGTCTTGGGTTCAATTCCCATTAAGGGAGCATACTGGGGTTGCAGGTTTTTTCTTCTTTATTGATTAAGCTGTGGTTGGCAAACTGAGGCTCGCAAGCCACATGCGGCTCTTTGGCCCCTTGAGTGTGGCTTTTCCACAAAATACCACGGCCTGGGCGAGTCTATTTTGAAGAAGTGGCATTAGAAGAAGTTTAAGTTTAAAAAATTTGGCTCTCAAAAGAAATTTCAATCGTTGTGCTGTTGATATTTGGCTATGTTGACTAATGAGTTTGCCGACCACTGGATTAAGGTATTACATATGTGTCCTTATCCCCCCATTATGGGTTGCAGGTCTGATCCCTGGCTCTGGTTGGGACATGTGTGGGAGGCAACCAATCAATGTGTCTCTCTCACATTGATGTTTCTCTCTCTCTCTTCCCCTTCTTCCCTCCCTTCCACTTTCTGTAGAAATTGATGGAAAAAAATATACTCAGGTGAGGATTAACAAAATAAATAAATAATAGGGAAGTATGCTCCATGTGAACTCCAAAGAGACCTTTCTATCCATGAACAGTGGATCTCAGGCTAAATTATGAAAGGAAATTCTGTTTCCAAAATCTGTCTAAGAAGTACTATAGCCTAATTGGGCACTGGCCAATTAGAACAGATGCAAACAATAGGTAGGGCTGTATAGGAATATGCTAGCTAAATGTCAGCCATGTTGGGAGTAATTATTATTTTACTGACAGGGATGTGTGATGAAGAAATATTAGAGACATGCTTTAGCAGTCGTCTAGTTAACCCTTTGCTTTTCATTATTAGGCAAAAACTTGAATATTCATTTTTCTCAAGGCTCTTCTAAAAGCTGTCTTAGAGAAACTTTTCATGAGTATGAGCAGAATACTTAACAGAAGAAGATGGAGCTTTTGGTTGCTTCTCTAAAGGCCTTTCTCTCTTATCAATCCCTTATTATCTTGAGAAGCTATAATCTGACCACTGATTCCATTCAAAGTCTTTGGTCCCTGGTTCTTTTCCATAAAGTCCTTAGCTGGTTTTCTGGCTTAGAACCAGTGAAATGTTGATACAAGTGTCAGTGATGAAGGTTTACATGTCTTTCAGTCAGTTCTCCTGCTGCCAAACTTTAAAGTACATGTAACAGTGCTTTGTCACTTTTCATTGTATTTTCCCATATCATTCAGAGCAAGGCACCCATAGATCCCTGAGAAGAAAAGAAAAAGATACTCAACGCTTCCTTTCCTTCTGTCCTCCCTTTGTCTGACTCTTCAATATGTCAATATATTTTCTATGGCCAGTAAGAGGGAATAGCAGGGCAATGCACTTCACAGCCAAAATCTCTGATTCCCCCAGAGTTTTATAGCCTCTCTCTACCCCTCAAAGACTTCTTGCTGACTTTTTGCTCTCAGTGATCAAAGCAAACTGAGGAAAAATTTAAATAAATTTAAGTAAAGGTAAAGGAAACCAGGTCTAAAGAAGGCAGACACAGGAGCAGTGCAGGGGAAAAGGGCAGGTGGCCAGAAAAGTGGGACTTTTCCTTCTTATTCCAGAAGAGTGCCTGTGATTAGAATTGAAAACTTAAGAGATTTCTGTGACAGTAATTCGAGATTCCTAGTTTTATTCCTGCCTCTGGGCCCAATGCTTTATCAGTGTGAAACCTTGTCAGAGCTCTGCTCCTTTGTATGATTCATCATCTACTCTGTCAGCTGTAAGGTATTGAAGAGCCACACAGTTAATATCATTCTTTAGTGACTTTGAGTCACTAAAATTGAGACCAAAAACCAAAAATAGGCTACCTCATTAGTACATATATACAATTGTTTTCCTAGTCCATTTAAAAAGAGTCCACAGCAGATGCAGTTCAGGAAAGATTAACCATAACTACTTTAATCTTACCTAATAATAAACAAACATGTAAATTGACCGTACCTCCACTACACCCACAGCCAATCAGAGTGAGTATGAATATCAGAAGGCCAAAGATTGCAGCTGCCCAGCTGCTTCAGGTGCAGAGTGGCCAGGCAGGGCAAGACGCCTGCTATGACAGGGAGGGCAGGAGGTGAAGGGATCTACAGGAGCGGAGTGCTGCAGCAAAGACAAGACTGCAGACTCCGGAGTCTGCAGTGAAGATGAAGATGACAGACTCTGGCCGGAGTCAGCAGCAAAGACGAAGTCAGCAGACTCCGGCTGGAGTCTGCAGCAAAGCAGCGAAGACAAACCAGCCTGAGTCTGCAGCAAAGACGAAGAAGGCAGACTTTGGCCAGAGTGAAGGCCTGGGTCCTAGGTGCCGGAGGAAAACCGGTGCTGGAAGCCAAGGGAAGGAAGGCCTATTGTACGAATCTCTTTGTGCAACTGGCCTCTAGTAAGAATATAAGTAGGGCACATGATATTATAATTTAAAACTTTAATATAATGAACTATCGAGCTTGAGACTTCCTTTGGTATTTACCAATATTGATCATTGCTATGGAATGAGAATGAATAAAAATAGTCAAAGAAAAAGGCATGTTATTATAGGAAAGGGCCAATAGATTGTCAAGACTCCAACTTCAGTAAATCAGTGACCTAGCATTATCTAATGACTATTTACAAATAACGATAGTTGTAAAGGAGACCTTTATGTGTGTTTATTTTAATTGAAAAGCGTGTTTTAAAGAGATGACAATTTTTTTCTCTTTACCCTTTCCAACATTTTCAATTAATTTAATACTATAGCTATAACTGCTTTGTATTATAACCTTTTGAACTGCATATGCTGTTCAGTAATTCAACATCCAAATTGTAGATACATTGATTACATATACCTTCTATCTAGATAGTAATAGGTTTTCAATGAATATTCAGATAATTTCAAATATTCCGCCTTTCTCTACTTCCATATCTAGATAAGGAAATGAGGTAGTGGTCACTTAGTGGCAGAGTCAAAAGTAGAGGTCAGATTTCCCAATTCCCAAACAAGCAGTTTTCCCAATGTGCAATCTTCCTTATCAAAGAGGCTCCAAGAAATAATATAAACATTCAGTCTTCCCTGCAAGGGACCTATTTGACATTTGTTTACAGCTACCAAAGAGCTTCATATTTCATCAGAGATTAGTTATCATGCCCTCAGTGAGGTCTTTTAAAATGGAGCTTAAGGAAAGACCGATTAAATTTAATAAAAATGGATTTATGGATATTAATTAAGCAACATCAATGACATAAAATGTAGAACAATATTTTTGATTGTAGAAAATATTTATTTTAACAATATGCACAATAAAATTCCTATTTGTAAAAATATATTAAAATAATATACTTTCACCAAATGGTAACAGCAGTAATATCTGAGTAGTATTTCAGGTGAATTTCCTTTTCCTTTTGTGCTTATGTACTTTCCAAATGCCTTACAATTACAACAAATTGTTCTAGTGACTAGAAAAAAAAATTAATTGCTTTTATACTTGAGACAAATATATATCATATAAAGGACTGGTAGCCACTGTTCTATGTGCTCACCAGTAAGTGATTTTCCCATAGAGTGACTATTCTAATTTTTATGTCATACAAATAAGGCATATTCATGTAGTAATACTTCAACTTTAAAGTTATATAATTTATTTTTACTGTTCTAGCACACATTTGGTGTGGCATCAGTCCATCTCTCCTGTCACTTGTGTTTAGATCATTCAAAGGAGTTAGTTCAACTACATTGACCTAGTAAGTATACACATATTGACTGTTTTTAGGAACTGCCTGGTTAGATGAATGTCCTTATGAGAAACTACTCAATCATTTTATTTTTCATACATCTATTAAGCTGGTACAATGGTTCAAATGGAAACCATTTTCTATACTTCAGTGTTATCTGGTTTTAATGAGTTTCTAGAGGTCTCTGGATAGATTTTACTGCCAAATATGATTTAGCCTAACACTGCAAATGAAGCATTGAACTCAGGTCATTCTGTCTGCCAATAGATTTCTACTTGGAGTAGCATCCTATATATTTGGAAGATTCTTAAATGACAAATTCCTAATACTTTACCACAAGACCATTCAGATGAATTCAATGTGATGGTCTTGATTCTAAGAAGTTGCATCTAATTATCTTCACATAACTGTGGTGCTATATGAATATTCCATACCTATCTTTAATAAGTGAATTGAGTCAATGGATTCTATCTTTAGTTCACAGCTAGTTAGTGTATGTGTGTACTGTATACCTATTAAGCAGTATTTCTGTATTATTTGTTTGGAGAATAATGGGGGATTGGTACTATAATATTTGCCTTCAAGTTACAGCCCCTTCCCCAAATTTTTTATATGTGTACAGAGAAAGTAGGAGAGTGCATTATACATGGGAGTGACTGGAACAAAAGAGGGCCATTCTTCATACTGTCACTACATAAAAGAATGAGGGAAATCAGTTAAGTTTTTGCAATGGTCCATTTCTGAAGTGATAAGGACTTGGATTAGGGTATTGAAAGTAGAAAATAGAGACATAAAATTTCCAGAGCATTATAATGAAGAATAAACAACTGGTTTAGTGATTAATTGATCATGGGGAGGAGTTGAAGGTATCAGAGATGTTTAATTTTCAATCCTGGGTGACCTAAAGAAGAAAGGGCCTCTTTGTCAGAAACAGGGAAATCAAGAGGCAGATCTGTTCTACGGGTAATGTGATATGATATTATGTTGAATTTTATCAGAGTGACAGATCAAGGGTGCTCTGTGAAAATTATGTAATTGGATTTATATATGCCACTTTATAAAGCCTTTTCCTATGGATATATTTGGACCAGACAATTGTGATTATGCATATTGGGTTCTTTTATCTTTATTATAATTAATAGATCAATATTATGGGTCCCTATCTTATGCCTTGTCACATTAATCATTTATATTAATGAATTGAGCTAGAACCGTGGTCAGCAAACTGCGGCTCGTGAGCCACATGCGGCTCGTGAGCCACATGCGGCTCTTTGGCCCCTTGAGTGTGGCTCTTCCACAAAATCCATGGCCTGGGCGAGTCTATTTTGAAAAAGTGGCATTAGAAGAAGTTTAAGTTTAAAAAATTGGCTCTCAAAAGAAATTTCAATCATTGTACTGTTGATATTTGGCTCTGTTGACTAATGAGTTTGCCAACCACTGAGCTAGAACATAGTGGACATGCGTAGCCAAACCTTATTAGAGACAAAGGCAGTAAAGATAACTATTTTCATTGGAAAACAGATTTTGCCTATTTTTTAGCCTCTTGATATTAAGTTTTGGATTCTGATTTTAACAAGATGAAATTTAATAGTGACACATTTTAATGTCCTGCTTTTGTGTATAAAACAAGTTCTATAAGTACAGTAGTACAATTTTGGGGTAATGTGCCTTTAAAAAGTGAGGGACATGTAAATAAATTTTGTTGTCTTACTTACTAGATTCCATGAGCATTATGAAGCTGTATTATTAGATGTTCTGTATCTAAAAAAAGGTGATAGACCTGCTTCATTTTGCACAGGCCAACAGATACCTGGTAATTTTACCCTGTTCTTGGTTTGGCATTTTGAGGGACCTGCACTGAGACATGCCCAGAGGAGAAGGACCAGGATGGTGAACAGATTCTAAACATAACATCCTCTGACATTTAAAGCAACTGGAGTTGTTTAATGTCAAGAAAGATCAGAGAGGAAAGATGAAAAATATTGCAAAATGTCTCACTCAGTATTCATTCCAATCCTCTTCTACTATACTTTCATCTACAAAAAATCTTGAAACCACGAAACTGCATTTCCCAGATTCCCTTGTATTTAAGCTTGTGCCCATGATCTAGGCTTCACTAGTCAGATCCACTTGCCTGATATATTTGAGAGGGAGGCAGGCTCTGAATAAAGAGTGAATCTTCCAGGGAAACTATGGCAGAGGTTCTACAATTTGTTGTCTAAAGTCATAGGTGCTGAGTGATAGGCAGTGGTGTTAGTGGAATTTCTGCTAGAGAAGCCCCATGATGTGGTTGGGCTTTCCACTTGGTTGTATTGTTATTGGCTGTGCAATATCTAAGGTTGGGTCCCTCACCGTCCAAGACATTCTGTAAGTTATTTTGCAATCTATAAACAATCCCTTGCCACTTACACTACCTAGAGTGGATTCTATTACCTATAACTAAGAACACTGACTGATATAGGTATATGTCCCAGACCAAGGAATAAGTGCTGCAAGGATAATTATTTCATCAAAGATGACCAATGATGGGATGGGATAAGGTGAGCAAAGTCTTGGTGGGGACAGAAGCATAGGAGGTACTTCAATGAGACAATTTTAAGTCTCTTTCCAATTACCTGAGATTGTGTTGGTATACATAGAAAGTTCTCCATTACCCGATCAAGATTATTCTCTCTTTGATATGAATGGGATAGACTTAATCATCTACTGAGATGTATAAAAAGAACTATTTAGCCCAGCCAGTGCTACTCAGTGGTTGAGCATTAACCTATGAACCAGGAGGTAATGGTTCAATTCTTGGTCAGGAGGGGTGTGCAGGAGGCAGCCCATCAATGATTCTCTCTCATCATTGGTGTTTCTTTCTCTCACTCCCTTTCCCTTCCTCTCTCTGAAATCAATAAAAAAAAAAACATTTTAAAACAGAATTATCCTAATATATAAAAACCCAGGGTCCATAATGACCAAAGGCTCGACCGAACACCGGAAGTCAGTCTTGCAGTCACCGCTGCGGGTGCGGCGACCCAGCACTTACTGCCGAGGGGGCTGCAGACCAGGCCCAGAGAGAGGCCTGGAGTGAGAGGCAGGGTCTGATCCGCAGCCTCTGTGGTAGCTGTTGATCAGCCCTTGCCTCTCTCTTTCTCTCCAGGCTTCACTAGCAGCTGTGCCTCTGTTTTTCTCCGGGCCTCCGCAGGGGCTGCTGATCAGCCCCACCTCTCTGATCAGGTCCAGAGATAGGCCTGGAGATGCTGACGGGCATAGAAACCAACCAGTCAGAACAAAATCTGGGTGAACTGAGAGGAGCCAATGGCTGTCTAGGAGATGGAGCTTTTGACACTCACTGGCATAGAAACCGACCAATCAGAACCTAATCTGGGTGAACTGTGAAGGCTGAACTCAAGGTGGGGGCTGAGGAGGGGTTTTAAGGGCAACAGATGTTTGGTGTAAGGTGTAAGAAAGTGGTTCAATTTTTTAATGACCAGTTTGGCAGTATAGTGCATATGGCTGGCTATCAGTCCAAATATAGGGATTATGTATTTTTGTCTGCCAAGAGCATCTCCTCCTGCTGAGAAAAGCTCCTCCCTCCCATTTAAGCAATCCTATCTTATATAATCTATCTATACTAATAAAAGGGTAATATGCTAATTAGACCGAGTTGAGCGGCCATCTTCTGCATGTCTAACTTCCTTCCGGACAAAGCCATGGTGGTGGGGGCCGAGTAAGAGGCAGTTGATGGTGAGAGCAAGCTGGCAGGGGAAGGCAGTTGGGGGCGAGATCAGGCCAGCATGGGAGGGCAGTTAGGGCTGATCAGGCAGGCAGAGGCAGTTAGGGGCGATCAGGCTGACAGGGGAGAGCAGTTAGGGGAGAGATCAAGCCAGCATGGGAGGGCCGTTTGGGGCGAGATTAGGCCAGCAGGGGAGGGCAGTTGGGGGCAACCAGGCCGGCAGGGGAGGGCATTTGGGGGTGAGATCAGGCCAGCAGGGGAGGGCAGTTGGGGGCAAGATCAGGCCAGCAGGGGAGGGCAGTTGGGGGCAAGATCAGGCAGACAAGGGAGGGCAGTTAGGGGCGATCAGGCAGGCAGGCAGATGGGTTATGGCCCATCAGGCAGGCAGGCAGAGGCAGTTAAGGGCGATCAGGCAGGCAGGCAGGTGAGCGGTTAGGAGCCAGCAGTCCCATATTGTGAGAGGGATGTCCGACTGGCCGTTTAGACCCGATCCCTGAACTGGCATTCAAACATCCCCCAAGGGGTCCCTGATTGGAGAGAGGGTGCATGCAGGCTGGGCTGAGGAAACCCCGCCCCCCACCATGCACGAAGTTCATGCATTGGGACACTAGTTTACTTCATATTATTTGCATTTTGAAATTAGAAAGCAAAGGTCTTTGAGGAAAGAGGATTTTCACTGCTTTGTATGTACTCTGGATAGTCCCTCTGATGACCTCACCCCTATTCTTCATGATTTTAGATAGATATTTCATAATGTATTTAATTGTTCATTACTTGTAAAAAATGAAAAGTAAGCAAAAGAATCTACCTTGGACATAAAATATTACAATATATTTGGACTCATCTGACTCATCCCAATCTCATTTTTTCCACAGAGGCTTTATATTTTCTACTAGAGGCCTGGTGCACGAAATTTGTGCACGTGTGTGTGTGTGTGTGTGTGTGTGTGTGTGTGTGTCCCTCAGCCCAGCCTTCACCCTCTCCAATCTGGGACCCCTCGACTGTCCAATTAGGGATCGGGTCTAAACAGACAGTTGGACATCCTTCTCACAATTCAGGACTGCTGGCTCCCAACCACTCGCCTGCCTGCCTGCCTGATTGCCCCTAATTGCTTCAGCCTGCCAGCCTGATCACCCCCTAACCACTCCCCTGATAGCCTGATCGACATCTAACTGCTCCCCTGTCAGCCCGACTGCCCCTAACTGCCCTCCCCTGATGTCCCAGTCACCCCTAACTGCCCTCCCCTGCTGGCCTGGTCACCCTTAACTGCTCTCCCCTGCTGGCCTGGTCGCCCCCAACTACCCTCCCCTGTAGGCTTGGTTCCCCCCAACTGCCCTCCCCTGTAGGCCTGGTCCCTTCCAGCTGCCCTCCTCTGCAGGCCTGGTCCCCCACCAACTATCCTCCTCTGCAGGCCTGGGTTCCCCTCCAACTGTCCTCCCCTGCAGGCCTGGTCCCCCTCAACTGCCCTCTCCTGCAGACCTGGGTCCCCCCCCAATTGTCCTCCTCTGCAGGCCTGGGTCCCCCTGCAACTGTCTTCCACTGCAGGAATGGTTGCCCTCAATTGACCTCCTCTGCCAGCCTGGTCACCCCCAACTGCCCTCCCCTGCAGCCTGGTTGCCCCCAATTGCCCTCCCCTGAAGGCCTGGTCACCCCCAACTGCCCTCCTCTGCCAGCCTGGTCACCCCCAACTGTCCTTCCCTGCCAGCCATCTTGTGGTGGCCATCTGTGTCCACATGGGGGTGGCCATATTGTGTGTTGGAGTGATGGTCAATTTGCATATTACCTCTTTATTAGATAGGATTCCCTCTAACTGGAATGCTTTTCATTTAGACATAGGCATAGATAACCCTTTCTCTTCACTCAGGTGTTAGCTCAAATGCAACTCTGTAGAAAGAAAGGCCTGCCCACACTAACTTAAATTACAATGCCAGTAATATCTCCCATTACCCCAGTATGTGAAATACTATCAGGACCTGAAACCACCCTACTTACTTGTTTTTATGTTTGGTGTCTGTCTCCCCGACTAGAAATTAAATCCCACAAAGACAGGGAGTTTACTTATTTTACTGCTGTATCTCCAGAAAATAAAATAATGATTGACCTCATAGTAGAACTTCATAAATATTTGTTGAAGGAAAGAAGGACAGAATGGATATATTATTTCAATGGGATGTAATGTTGCCCTTCTCTGAATTCCCCTTGATTGTGTTTATACTTCTTGTATAAGAGTATTAATATTCTGCCTTCCATGTGACAATAAAGACTATGTCTTACTTATTTTTATTTCTCCTACAATCCCTATCATATTATAAGTGCTCAATATATACATTTGTCAAATTTGACATGATCAATCATTTCCAATAATTTCTTTTTCATATCTGTGTACAAATAGAAGATAAAATTACATTTTAAATATGAGGATATTTATGTGACTATTTTTAGTTTAAATAGAACTGCAAATGAAAGTCTCCAGTATAATTGAGGATACAAATCATATAAGAAGTAAACAAATAGAAACATATTTTCAATAGTCTTTATCAAAGGTCTGTGAGATGGTTAATTTTATGTGTCAACTTGGAGGATGAGATTTTAGATGAGATTAACATTTAAATCCATGAACTTGGGGTAAAGCAGATTGCTCTCCATAATGTGGGTGCGCCTCATGCTATCATTTGAAGGTCTGAATACTACAAAAAGATCAGTATCACTGAGGAAGGGGGAATTCTCCAATAGACTGCTTTTGGACTGGAACTGGAGAATTGGCTTTCCTGGTCTTCAAACTGCTGTCCCACACTGCAGATTTATATTTTCCAGCTCTCATAAATACAAAAGCCAATTCCTTAAAATAAATTTATTTACACACACACAGGGTTCTGTTTCTCTAGAGAACTCTGACTAATAAAGTGGGCATTTAACTTATTTGTTCTGCTCATTTCATTGCTGGTCAAATTTCATAACTGGGGTTTAATTCATTTGGCTCAGGATTTCTTGTTTTCTTGAAAAAAACAAACAAACAAAAACAAAACATCAACAACAACAAAATGAGAATGTCCCTAGAGGAGCAAATACCTGAAGCCTTATTAGACTTTACTAGAGGCCCAGTGCACAAAATTCGTGCACGGAGGGGGGTTGTTCCTCAGCCCAGCCTGTACCCTCTCCAATATGGGACCCCTTGAGGGATGTCTGACTGCCCGTTTAGGCCCGATCCCACTGGATCGAGCCTAAACAGGCAGTTGGACATCCTTCTCACAATCCAGGACTGCTGGCTCCCAACTGCTTGCCTGCCTGCCTTCCTGATTGCCCCTAACCGCTTCTGCCTGCCAGCCTGATAACCCCCTAAACCACTCTGCTGCCAGCCTGTTTGCCCCCAACTTCCCTCTGCCGGCCTGGTCACCCCTAACTGCCCTCTCCTGCAGGGTTGATCACCTCCAACTGCCCTCCCTTGCAGGCTTGGTCCCTCTCAACTGCCCTCCCTTGCAGGCCGGGTGCCTCCCAACTTCCCTCTCCTGCTGGCCATTTT